>NC_138871.1:56151101-57351101 GCF_965194805.1 Balaenoptera borealis
CAAATGAAAAATAAGGAACCATGGTAAGGTAAAAGTTTATTAACAATCAGTAAATAAGTAGCTTTGTTTTTATTGACATTTACTTTTGTACCCAATAACTTATTTATTTGAATGAATTTTCATTTGGAGTTGCTCTTAAACCTGACAAAGTAAAAGTGTGTTTAGGGAAAGGGAAAGAATTTACTTCCTTCTTGTGCTAAAACAAAAAACAAACAAACAAAAAACCCTTAGTGATAACAGCTTGGTAAGTAAATTATTATTTGGGAAATGAAGATATTGGTAGAGGCTTAACCTTTACTCCGTTGAGGTTACACATAATTAATTTCCTGGCAATTGAGTTTTGATAATTTTCTGGGAATTTTGCTTCATATATTGGTTTTAAATGTATTTCACATTTAAAATGTGAAATTAGTTGCTTTGTGTTTGAAGGTGACATAATTTCTTGAGGCCAGCGATGAGTCATTCAGTTAATGTAAGAAAACAGTTAATTAACAGTAATAAATGTCCCCAGTCGTCTAAGGGAGTTGAGTGTGACACAGTTTACCTCAAGTCAGTCACAAGTAGGTTGTCCGCTGAGTGAATTTTCTATAGGATATTTTGATTCTCCAGCTAGCTTTCTATCCATATCACCAGTTTGTTTCAAAACTATTTTAACCCCTCCTCTGATGGTGGATATTCAGGGACTGAAATCAATTTGAACGGTAACCTGACTAAAACGTGATTAGGAAGGCAGTTCTTAAAAACAATATACTCTGGTAATGCATTCTAGATCCATAGGAACCTGCTTCCTGAATTACGTGTAATTTGGAATTTTTATTCTACTGCTCCTTTCCTAGGGCACACCGTAGTGCCAAGCAACTACTAGGTACTTAATAGATCTTTTTTCCAAATGACTGAATGAAACCTACTGAAGCAAATAGTAAGAGAGTTGATAATACCTCTATCATGAACCGATCAAACCAAATGTATGTCTGAGCATTTAGGACAGGCACCTTGAAATAATGCCTTTAATTTATTAAGCAAGAGCTTTGGTGTCAATCTACGTTTTTGTTCTCTCTCTGTCACTTGTTAAGTTGTATATAACCTTGGGTAAATTATTTAATTTCTCTCCCTGCCATCTCTTTTTGCTAGATTAAAAATAGTGTGAAAGTTATTCCTTCATTTAGCTCTTGAGTATCTAAGCAGTTATTTTAATGTTTTTGTCAGACTGCTCCATAAGATTAAGCTTCATGTAGAGTGAATTTATGTTCTAATTACTGATCTTTTTAGATCATCTTTTTTAATAAAAACCTTATTTCTGTTCTGAATTTTGGTTTGTTGGCTATGATTGGGAGGCTTTTTAGTTAGTTTATTTATTTCTCTCTCTCTAGGCTCATTCCTTTCTAGCAGAGAAACTAGATTAAATAGTGGCATCTTGGATCTTCCATCCACAGTGATACTGGGGATATCACAGATCTGGTCACCTAGTTAGTAATCAGCCTGGTTGATAGAGTCTCCCTTGGACCCATGGCTTTTCCTACTGCTTTAGCCCCAAGCAGCTCTGGCAGTAGCCTTTACAACCTTTCATGGGAGAGGAAGCCACTGAAATTCCCTGTTTCCTGGGAGGTAGGCAAGTTACCCTACAGGAACTGACTTCCTGGTCATTACTTCTGCTTCTAGAGCTAGAACCCAGCAGATCTCCGGTATCAGCTATTGACTTAAAACAAATAGACTGCCAATTATTTCTCCAGCAAAAATGGGTTTATTCCAGATCAACAAAGAACTGCAATTTGCAAAGTGAACAACCTTACTAGAACAGAAGGTCTGCATAGGAATTTGGAAGAATTTTTAAGGTTAGATTCAAGTAGGAGGGCTGGAGCCAGGACGTAGGGGACCTTTCCAACTGGAAGATTTGATCAAGATGGAAAATGAGTTAGCTCAAGATTTCTTAATAGTCAAGAGCCATTGTAAGTTCAGGCAAGGAAGGGTGATGCCTGGCGAGGTGGCCCACTCTGATCCCAGACCTGCCTGCCTTCTCGGATTGGTTGACTTTGCTAGAAGCTCTGTGTGCCAGCTCAGGGAGGCCCGGGACAGCGTTGTGGAGGAGGAGCATTATTGAACTAGTATTTGTTGTACTAGTATTTCAGTGCACTTGATAGAAAAATAAGGAAATAGGAAAGTGTCCCTCATCTCCTGCAGTTCCTTTTCCCCTTTCGTTTTTCTTACATAGTGAATTCCTACAGGAATACTTAACCTTCATCTGAAGCATTATCTGTAAGCCAGTCCTTCACTGCCAGTGGTCCTGTGGTGGGGAAGAAAATATTAGTAAATGAAACCCACAGATAACCTTAGATCAAGTAGTCTTTCCTTTTTTCACCTCTGTGACTCCAGCTTTTTCTTGCATGGTTAGATCACAGAAAGGTGACTTTGCTTTAATTCTCTCTTTGTTTTTTTCTCTGCTCACCCATTGTGGTGTAAATTAACCCAAATATACTTAAAAGACAATGAAAAATGAGCAAAAAAAGGCAGTAATCCATAACTGTATCATTAGCACTTAAATAACAACTCCTAGGGATTTAGATTTCAGCTTTTGACTGGGCAACTGTGTGAGGATTATACCACATTGGCAATGTTAGTAGTATACTAGAGAAATTATTCTGTGAAACAGATGCATTTATCATAATTTTTAAAAGATACAAACCCAGTGATTGGGAAGTAACTTCAGTAATGTAAGTAACGTAAGTGTGGGAGGATTATTTTTATTATAAAAAATTCAAACATAGAAATGAATTTTTTATTATGAAAATTTTCAAACATAAATTACAAACATATAAAGTGTATTAAAATTTCAAACATATATATATATACACACACACACGTATATGTGTATGTATGTGTGTGTGTGTGTGTATGTATATATATATGTAGAGAGAGAGAGAGAATAATGTGATGAACCACCTTTATCCATCACCCAGATTCAGCAGTTGCCTTGCCACACTTGCTTCATCTATCCCTTTCATTGTCCTTTGCTGAAGTATTACAAAGTACATCCCTGAAATGTTATTTTTACCCCTATGCACCTCAGCGTGCCTCTCTAAAAAATACACTTTCTTCTATGTCCGCAATGCCATTGGCACATCCTATAAATAATTCCTTGGTGTCATATAATATCTAATATATACATAACTATCTGTCTTATTTCAAAGTATCTTTTTTTAAATTTGTTTTTTTCAAGTTGGAATCTAAACAAGGTTCACACTTTGCATTTGGTTGTTCTGCCTTTGAATCTTTTTTAATTTTGTGGTTCAGTCTGTTGATGGCTGGTTTTTATGGCTGAGGGAGCTGAGGGGGAAGAAGCAGGAACAAGGTGATAGACTTTAAGCCAGGCTAAAAGGAAACCTTTAAAATTACAGGGCCTGCTGGGAGTAGGGAGATTTGGTTGTAACATTTGGGGCTGAAATAATGTTTTTTAGGCCCATGTCAAACTTAAAAAAATGCCTCCTTCAAAGTAGTATTATTTATGTATATTTTGTTCTATACAAGACATAAACAACTAAATTTGAGTTGCGATTTGGAATGTTAGTCAGAAACTGAAGTTGTCTATCTTAACACCAAACTAAAATAAAGAAAAAAAAGTCCCCATCAGAAACTAACATAACATTGTAAATCAATGATACTTCAATTAAAAAAAAACAAACCCACATGTTTCTAAGAGCTCTAATTCTCTCTACAAATTAGAAATCAGTTATCTGTCTGCAGACTGTCTTCTTCAATTTAAAAAAGAGAGAGTATTTTTCCTTTGGACTTTACCTCTTTATTTTCGTATTAATTTTAGTTAAATCCAATTATGATCCTTCTAAAATAATTGTGCCTATCTAACATTAAATACGCTATTTCTTAGGATAATGTTATATAACTGTATATTAGGGCGTAAGATGAAAATTTTTTTTAAAGTCACATGTTTTTAAGCACTCTAGAATAACAATTAACATAGTACAGCAGAATCTCACTGACAGTAATGTCCAAATAACTTTAAAATGTTTAAGGTTCTTTCCAAATAACTTGCTTTATTAATTCTCCATGGGATGTGGATGAAAATTTTATTTGCGATAGGCCACACTTGAGAAAGCTAAAATGATTACTAAAATACACTTTCAAAAATGTGTATATGAATATGTATAATCTCTATAACTGTAGAATATAAACTACAGTAAACTATAAGGTTATGTTCTGCTTGTTGGAAATCTTGAATTTTGCAATATAGAACATTGGTGAGAGTTTGATTAACCTTCAGAACATTTTGGGTGTGGGTGCAGGCCTAGGTATTAAAGCTCATTTGCAGACAAGACACATGCTCTTCATGCTTTTGTAAGAAATGGAATCTATAATAGCTACAAATGCTAAGACCCATCATAAAGAAGAAAGTAGGTGAAAAGTGGAAAGTGAGACATTTTTTAGTTTCCCTCCCTCCGAATGTAAGGATGTTTATTCTTTCCTAACGGTGTTAATGTATATCAATAGTTTATGCTTTTACTTTTTGGTACCGGATAATTCCAAATGTTTGCTTTATATATGCCTTTTAGGTGCCCTAATTTGAGTCTGCAGAAGCTACCGGAAGAGTGGTTATGGAATGTTTTAGAGGAAATTAGATGCAGTGATCCTTCATCTAAACTCTGTGCTACAAGACGCAGTGCTGGAATTCCTTTCTACATACAGGTAGGTACTTATCTATAGGATCATAGCTGAGGGCTTTGTTTGTTTGTTTGTTTTTGGTCTGTTGATAGTAGTGTATTCTAACCCCCCTGACATGTGAGCATATTGCATAAGGGACATTTCTGATTCTCTATAGTACATTTCACAAGTACTATAGCATTTGTGATTTTGTTTTAATGTGTGGACAGTGTGTTCCTGTGACAGATCTCTTCTTGGAACAAACCCTCTAAGAGGTCAGTCTTGTAATATGAACAGAGGGTGGTAGAGATTTCCGTCTGTGTGTGAAGTAGGAAGACATCGCTGTGGTGCATTCATTGCTCACTTCCAGGAAGTGCGCATGCTGCCCTTTTTTTTTTTTCTCAGTTAGAAAAAATATTCTTCCTTTCATGTCAAAGACCCTTAAGACTCTGTAGGCAACCAGTGTTAACAATTTCTTTTGACTCCTTCTATAAAATATCCATGCATAAAATAATCCTAATCCTAATAGTAGCTAACTTTTATAAGTGGTTATTTCACATATATTATCTCATTTAATCCTTCCTCAAGGCCTACGAGGTAGGTCCTATGATCATCCGTATATTGTGGATGAAGAAACTGGACCTTAGAGAGGTTAGGTAAGTGATTTGCTAATGGCCACAGGGATAGTAAGAGCAGCACTAAGACTTGAGCCCAGGCACCCTCTGCTGGGTGTGTGTGTGTGTGTGTGTGTGTGTACGTGTTTTCTTTTTTAACACAGATGAAAGCATACTCCACACACTGTTTTGTCTCTTGCTTTTTTTCCACTTAATTTAGATTACTTCATATCAGCATAAAGATATGAAGATTGCTTAAAGATTGCTTCATATCAGCATACTCAGATATTGCTACTTGATAAGAAAATATTTTATTTCCACAGTGTTGAAATTAAGAGGCTGTCACCATTGTGAATCCAAAGAATGAAAACCAAGTCCTCATGATACTAAATCAGACCCGACCTGAATGATCTTTGTTTAATATTCAGGAAGATAAAATCTAGGAATGGGGTGGTGTAAAAAAAAGCGATGAAAATAAGTGAAATGAAGTCTGTTTTTTAGTGCCCCAACATTTTTTCCTTCCCTTTCTTATGCCTCCCTCAAATTCCCAGAGTCATGATTTTTATGACAACGGGCACCAGTCGTGGAGGTTGATTTGGCATAGAGATCACCGAGGTGGTTCTGCTGGGTAGATTTTGGTGACCTTCAGAAATCGACTCCTCTCTGATCTGACCCATTCTGGACCAGTGTGGGTCATTCTCCTGCCTCTGAGTTATTCTGACCTAGTGTGTTTTTGCCTCATATGTCTGTCTGAGGACATGTGTTAATGCAACAGCAAGGTTTGGTTGCATCTTTGTGCTGTGTGCCTCCATCTCTGGTTCCCAACTAGTACTACATATTGGTCATAGTGATAGAGGGGTCAGGACTGCACCTTCTTAGCCCAGCCTTGGGAAGAATGTCATAACTATGCACAGCTCTTGGGGAAAAAGAACTATTGTTCCCAGGAGACACATTAGTAATCATATATAGCTTTCTTATTTGTTTTAGTTGAATAAAATCTAAATTATCAGAAAAATCTGCTCAGAGAGGCCCCATTTTCCCTAGCATAACTTACCAATAAAGTAATGTTCTTGTTCTGGTGGAAACCTCTGCTTGGTGTTAGCTATGGAGAAAAACTCCCCATTACTCCCAGTCCTATACAGCCACTAATCTATTTTCTGTCTCTATATAAATGGAATCATATAATATGTTGTCTTTGTGTCCTCTTTCACTTAGCATCATGTTTCAAGGCTCATCCATATTGTAACATGTATCAGTACTTCATTCCTTTCTATTGCCTCAAGTGGTTTGATGTTCCTATTTTTATGTTTATTGAATACTGGCAAAATGTTAGACACAAAATAAATAAGCACCTCTTGAATATTCAAATATAGGACCCCCTTTGAAGTTTGTAGTATTTCCTTTTGTCCCATGGAGTTTCCAGTGCTACAGTTTGATAGTCCTCCAGGTAGACTCTTGTGAAGAATTAAATAACTGATCAATCTCCAGGGAGTTTCCAAATCCTTACAAGAAATTTAATCCAGAGGTTTTTTGTTTTTCAAGTAAAGAGAAGTTTCTTGTTGGATAAATTTGTTATTAAAACTGACGTGCTTATTGTGTCTGAGACCTGCTACCCAATTATGGTCTTAGAAGATTTGTCAACAAGAGCCATTTTCAACCTCTTAGAATTACATAGTTAATAAGCAAACTGGAGGTGACCTTAGAGATGCTGTGATATCACCACCTAATTTTACAGACGAAGAATCTGAGGGATGGAGAGGTTAAGCTGCTTGCCCAAGGCCACGTGGCTTAACTAGCTCAACACCACATGTTTTTATAAAGGAGATTTTGCATTGGGGAATCAATTCTGGGAAGTAGCAAACAGGTGTATATAAAATAATAGTCCTGATAATTTCTGTCTTGTTTTTCCATAGGCACTGTTGGCATCTGAACCTAAGAAAGGCAAAATGGATTTGTTGAAAATAACAATGAAAGAGTTAATCTCTTTGGCTGGACCTACAGATGACTCACAGAGCACAGTCCCTAAGGTAATAATGGAAATATACAAACCCTGCTAGGAAGGCAGTGGTTTTAAATCTTTGCTGTACTTAAAAAGAAAAAAAAAAATTTGCTGAAGGTACAGAACTCTTGAGGATAAGACAGACATTTGAAGCTTATTCAGAGGGGTTTTGGTTTGGTTTGGTTTGGTTTTTCCAGTCCACAAAATAAACCATTGCTTTAGTTGATATAGATTGACCAAGATGATCTGTTTTTAAACTGTGGTGAAAACATTCAATTTAGACAAGATATTTTGTAATATTACAACTGTATCTAAAAATTTAAAAACGAATGTGCTATCACCTTCAAATTTCATGTGTGCTTCCTTGAGTCGATGTATATTTTATGATTTGGCAGTTGGATCTTTCCCTAAAATGTAGTGTCTGGCTTTGGGTATATTCATATCTTAATTTTAGCTAATACTTACTCCTTTTTTTGTCACTGCTAACGTTGAGTTAAGTATGTACTTATGTGTGTGTATGAATTTGGGTTAAGTGTTCCTCACAGCTTCAGTCCGCTCCATGGTAGTGCATACCTGTCAGATACTTCTTGTCTAGGCTTTCTCAGCAAATGCTTCATAGTGGGATGTTCCTACCCACCTGTGGGAGGCCCATGCTAGGTCAGAGAACAGACTGAGAGCTGAAGTTTACAGTCAAGTACAGTAAGTACATATGGTTTTATGTCAGAGCCTGTGGGAGGTATTAAAGGGAAGCCCATGGGCCAGAATGTGGACCGGTGGGAAAGGATAGGGTTTATTAACACATGTCACATAGTGGCCTGTGACTATACGATGTGAAATTTCTTTAAAAATTTTAAATAAAAAGTTACTGATCACTTTTCAGAAATGATCATTTTATTTTCCCCAAAAAAGTGTGAAAAATATAATTGGCTCCATTTTCTTAGACTATCACTTTAAAAAAAATACCATTGTTTAATAAGAACATCTGAAAATAGTGAAATTTGGTTTTAAAGAGTACTTTAAATTATTACCTTACTCTGCTTCAAGGTCATTAATTACCACTAGTGATCATTTTTATTAAATTGGTAAAAATTTAATATTTTATCTCTGACCAGTCTTCTAGGTGTTGGATGATGATTTGCTTTCCTTCTCCCCTCCCATGGTTTACTTCTGTATTATTTTTTTATTATCTGTGAAATATTTCAGCATGTAAAAATGTACAGTGAATAACCAACATCTATGAAATCAGTTCCAAGTTTAAGAAGTAAAACGTTACAGATACAGTTGCATACACTGTAGATTCCTCCATATTCTGTTTCCCTTTGGTCCTCCTCATCTGTAATCATTAAACCAAATCATTTCGTGCATTTTTTTCATTCTTTTAAGAGCTTTTTTGTTTTTTTTTACATGAATTGTGTTATCTACACATTGTTTTATAGTTTGGGTTTTTTTCAGTCAACATTTTTTAAAATTAGTGAGCTCCAAGTTCATTTTAATTTCCAAGCAGAGTTTCATTGTATACAAATGTTTCCCTTTCTGCCTGGTGTGAAATTTGTGTTTCCCGGTTTTCTTTTGCATTTCTCTGATAACTGGCTAGCTTTAACATCTTTCCATGTATTTATTAGGCTTTAGTATGACTTCTGTGAATTGCCTATTTAAAGACTTTGGCTACCTTTAATTTGGTTATTTGTCTTTGTTTTGCAGGAGTTGGGTTTTTTGTTGTTTTAAAATTATTTTCCTGATTTTTCTTCCTTTTTGGTTCTTTGAATTACACGTATCTTCTCCTAGTCTATCACTTCTTTTCACTTTGCTTATTATTCTGTTATTGCCTGGAAGTTTTAAATTTTAATAAAATGGAATATGTCAGCCTTTTCTTTTATGGTTTGTGCATTTGGATCTCATTTAAGAAAGCCTTCCATACCCCAGGGTCAGAAAGATATTTTATATTTTCTTTATATAATACATCCTTTCCTCTTGTACTATCGTACTGACACTACTTCTCTCATGTACTATTTCTGTCGATACGCATGTCTGTTTCTGTGCTCTATTCTGTTAGTCTATTAGTCTGTCCCTGGGCCCAAATCACTATTTTAATTACTGTATTTTTTTAAATAAGTTTTGATATCTGGTAGGGTGAATCTCCTTTTTTTTTTCCTTCAGAATTACCTTGGCAATATTTGTCCCATTGCTCTTCCATATAAGTTTTAGAATCAGCTTGTTAAGTTCAACCAGAAAGCCCTTTTTAAATTTTGGGTGGAATTTAAATTTATTGATTTATTTGGGGAAAATGACTTGTTTTTTTGATACTGAATCTTCCAGTCCATGTTCATGGCTTTATTTTTCCACTTATTCAGATCTTCCTTAATGTTTTTCATTACATTTAAAAATAATTTCCCATAAAAGTCTTACAGATCTTTTGTGAAATGTTCAGCAACCTACGTAAATTGCTGTAATTCAACTGATGACTTGTCTGTAAATTTTTCGAATTTACTTTATAGGTAATCATATCCTTAGTAATGCTAAATTTGCTTTACTCTTCTAATTCTTTAAAAAAATTTTCTTGTTCTTCTGGCTGGCACTTGTAGTACAGTTTTGTATAGAAATAGAGATAGCAGACATCCTTATGTTGTTTCTGATATTTGCTGTAGGTTTTAACGTCTCTTATCAAGGAAACCAAATTTTATTGAATGCTTTCAAGCATTTTTGAGATAAATGTTTTCTTCTAGAATTTGCAAACATCATGAATTATATTGACTTTTTAATATAATACGATCTTTGCCTACAGAGAATGAACTCCCAACTTTGAAATGATAGATTTTTTTACACATTGCTAGATTCACCTAAAAATTTGAAAAAAAATTTTTCTTCACATATTTTCACTGGATTCATAAGTGAGATTAACCTGTGGTTTTCCTTTTTCATGCTGTACCTGTCCTCATTTTTATGTAAAAGTTTTTTATTGAATTATAACAAACATACAAAGATGTGTACAAATAATATGTTTGCCTCCACAAAGTGAACACATTTCTATAACCAGCAAGAAACAGAACATTTTAGCACCTGAAAGCCCACTCATACTCCCTTCTAATTGCACCTTTTCCCCAAATGTAACCACTAGCTTAGTTTTAACACCATAGCTTTACCTGTTTTTTTAAAATTTCACATGAATGTAACCATACATTAGATACTCTTTGGATATGATTTCTTTTGATGAACATTAAGTTTACAACATCCATCAATGTTGTGAATTATTCATTTTCATTGCTATGTAATAGTATACAGTTTATTTATCCATTCTTCTGTTGATGAACATTTGGGTGGTTTTAAATTTGGGGTTATTAAGAACAGTACATTTAAGAACATTCTTTGACAAGCCTAATGGTGAACAAATATGTACATTTCTTTTGAGTAGATACTTAGGAGTGGTTATTGAGTATGTGTATGTTGAGCTTTAATAGATACTACCATTTCTCAAAGTAGTTGTCCCTACCTTATTTTGATAGCCAGGTGGTACTGGACTGATAAAATAAACTTGGGCATCTTCTCTTAACAGTTTAAATAAGATTGGGATTATCTATTCTTTGAATATTTGGTAGAATTCGTCCATAAAATCATGTGGGTCTTTGTGTGTGTCTGTGTGTGTGTTATTTTGGTGGGTTTGGTGTCTTGCTTTCTTTTTGGTCTGTGAGTGGGATTTTTAACTATTGATTTTCTTTATATAATGGTAATATCTATATAGCTTTTCCATTTCTCCTTGAATTTGTTTTGATTAGTTCTGTTTTCTAGGAAATTGTTCATTTTGCCTTAATTTTTCTAATTGACTAGGGTAGAAATATTTTTGTTTTATTCTCTGATGTACCTTTAGTCATGTTCTCTTTGGTATTCATGTTATTGCATATTTTCTTCTCTCTCTTGGTTAGTCTCATCAGAGGTTTGTTTCTATTTCAAAGAATCACCTTTTGGTTTTGTTAATGCTCATAGTTATGTCATTGATGTTTTAAAATTTTCTACTCTTTTAAATTTTATTTCTCTATTTTGAGTTTATTGTTCTTTTTCTGTCATCTTAATTGGACGTTTTTTCCAATTCATTTTTTTATTAAAGTAGAGTTGATTTACAGTGTTGTGTTAATTTCTGCTCTACAACAGTGATTCAGTTATACATATATATACATTCTTTTTTATTTTCTTTTCTATTATGGTTTATCACAGGATATTGAATATAGTCCCCTGTGCTATACAGTAGGACCTTGTTTTTATCCATTTGGTATATAATGGTTTGCCTTTTTTTTTTAATAGACGCCATTTAAGGTGTACATTTCTTTTATGTTCCACTTAAATGCATCGCACAAGCGTCAGTGTGTAGCATCTTCGTTATTGTTCAGCTGTAAATATTAAAAATTTTTTTCTTTGACCAGTGTTTTAAAATGTGTCAGTTTTAAAAGTAAGCAAAGAAACTGATTCCTAACCTAATTCCACTATGATCAGAGCATAATCTGTAAGAAATTAATTTTTTGGTATTTGTTGAGGCTTTATGGCTAGGTTTGAGGTCATTTTAAAAAATAAATGTTTCATGTGTGCTTGGAAAGACTGTATTGTCTCTGTTTGCTAGGTGCAGGATTCTACATAGGTCCATTGGATCAAACTTTTGTATTGCATTGTTCAAATCTTGCTTACTTAAGAAAATTGATTTATCAATCATTAGGCATGTTTTATTATAATCTATTTTATTTGTGAATTATCCATTTCTTCTTATAATTTGGTAATTTTTTTGTTTGGAGGCTATGCTACTGGATATGTACAGATTTGGAATTACCACAGTCTTCAACCTACAACTGATTTTGAACTTTTTATTCTAGGTTCATGCTTTAAATATCCTTAGAGCCTTGTTCAGAGATACACGTCTGGGAGAAATTATCATCCCTTACGTTGCTGATGGAGCTAAGGCTGCAATTCTGGGCTTTACATCACCAGTCTGGGCAGTAAGTGCATTTGCTATTTATTTTCATTGACTTAATTACACCTCTGAGTAGGTTTTAATAAACTAACCTTTCACTGGATGATAAAAAATATGTACTGCATTTTATTAAGGAGTTACTCCAAGGGATAAATTCTTGGATCAAGCTACATTTTGACCCTTGGTATTTTATGGTTACATTCTGTCTCCTTTGTTGGCTTATTAGCCATAACTCTTTGTTTTCTTATTTTAGTATTTGCTTTAAAGTTTATAGTATATATCTTTAACATCACAGTCTACCCTCAAGTAATATTTTACCATCTTAAAGTATAAGAACCTAGCAATATGTACTCCCATTTCTCTCCTCCCAATCTTTGTGCTTTTATTATACATTTTACTTTTATGTATATTGTAAACCCACACTACATTGTTATTATTTTTGTTTAAACTGTCAATTATCTTTATTTAAAAACTGACCATTTTAACTGTTTTTAAGTATACAATTCAGTGGCATTAAAAACATTCACAGTGTTGTGCAGTCATCACCACTCTCCATTTTCAGAACTTTTTCATCTTCCCAAACAGAAACTGTACCCATTAAATAGTAACTCCCCACATCCCCCTTCCCCCAGCCCCTGGTAACCTCTCTTCTTCTTTTTGTCTCTATGAATTTGCCTATTCTAGGTACCTCATATAAGTGGAATCATATAATATTTGTCCTTTCATGTCTGGATTGTTTCATTTAGCATAGTGTTTTCAGGGTTCATCCATGTTGTAGCATGTATCATAATTTCATTCCTTTTTAAGGCTGAATGAAATTCCATCGTATGGATATATGACATTTTGTTTATTCTTTCATCTTGTGTTGATGGACACTTAAGCTGTTTCTTTTTGGCTAGGGTGAATAATGCTGCAGTGAACATTGGTGTACAAGTATCTGTTTGAGTCCCTGCTTTCGATTCATTTGTGTATATCATATAGTAATTCTGTATTTAATTTTTTGAGGAACTGTCAAACTGTGTTCCACAGTGGCAGCACCATTTTATACTCCCATTAGAGTTCCATTTTCTTCACATCCTCGCCAGCACTTGTTATTTTCTATTTTTTTGGTAACAGCCATCCTAACAGGTGTGAAGTGGTATCTCGTTTGATATTTTGATTGCACTTGATGTTGAGCTGGGAGCAGAATGACTCTGAGTATCTGAATGTGTCTGTTGTGGGCTCTGGGTGTCAGTGTGTTGAGTGAATGCTGGAAATATACTCTATCAAAAGGTGAAAAAAACAGATGCAAAACATGAAAATGGGGGAGGTTAAATGCTGAGTCACTTTTTTTGTTTTCTTTTGTTTTTTTGCAATATGATTACCGTCCAGAAACTTTCTGATTCAGAACTCTAAGATTGTGGGCAATACCCAGTACAGTTTTCACATTAAAGAAAGTAAACTTCCACTTTTTTTTTTTATAATTCCTGGGAGAAACACCATGATTTTATTATTTTTCCTACATCATTGTGCCTTCTAGAATAAAGGAGACTAACCTATGGTTTGTAGGCACTTGACTGTAGTGTTAAAAAAAAAAAAAGACTGGCAAAGGGAGAGGAGAAAAGAAGGTAGACCTTAATATATTACCTGCAGAATGGAGAATTTACTAGAAAGGCAGGCTTTCCAATTAGTGAGCTGCACAAACCAATTCATAACTCTCTGATGAGCCTCTAATTGAGAGTCAGTATATTGCAGCGTAGCCCAAGGCACAGACTCCCAATGTAAAGAGGAATCTTCAAGATTGCCAACTGTTGCCGGGAAAATCGTACATCTTCCTGTAAGAAAGATAAATGTCTGAAATTCTGTCTAGGAGCATTGCCTAACTACTCCTGAGGACATGGTGTTTACCTTTTGCATTTACAGGAAAACGAAGCAATACCTGTATACTGTCAGGAGAGGTAGATAGGAATGTGGCTTGACCATCAGGAAGAGTAGAGATCATAAAGCTGATTGCCAGAAATGTCAGTATTGTTTTCTTTAAGCCATTCATTCCAGATGAACAGAGAAATGTTCTGTATGAAAGGGCTTTCAGAGAGTGAAACCTGGTGACTTTTCCAACTTTAGGAAAACTGAAAGTATCAGAAATGAATGGATCTTTTTTTAAAAGTCTTTTTTGGAGACCTTTTAAACAGTAACACATGGGCACTGCAGAAAGTCTGAAAATACAAGCATAAAAGGAAAAGGAAAAGTCACCGGTTTAACTACCATACAGATATAATAATCTTTAGCATTCGAATGTGTTTTCTTTCTCTTTTTTCTATGTGGCTTTTATGTGTGTGTAGTACTCATATGCACACATAATCTATAAAAGCCTGCACAAATATATATAAGTGCTTATGTATAGTTTTATTTGGGGGGAATCTTCCCTTTTAACACGTGTTTTTTGTTTTGTTTTGTTTTTTTTTAAACCACCACCCCACCCCTGCAAAGCTTTTTTTTTAAACGGCTCTGATGTCCTGCTAGCCATCTTTTTTTTTTCTTTTTTTTTTTTTTTTTTTAAATTTATTTTATTTATGGCTGTGTTGGGTCTTCGTTTCTGTGCGAGGGCTTTCTCCAGTTGTGGCAAGCGGGGGCCACTCTTCATCGCGGTGCGCGGGCCTCTCGCTATCGCGGCCTCTCTTGTTGCGGAGCGCAGGTTCAGCAATTGTGGCTCACGGGCCCAGCCGCTCCGCGGCATGTGGGATCTTCCCAGACCAGGGCTCGAACCCGTGTCCCCTGCATTGGCAGGCGGATTCTCAACCACTGCGCCACCAGGGAAGCCCTAACACGTGTTTTAAAGGAATCTTTTTTGTTTCTATTCAGTTTGTTTGCTTTACCAGAGAAAATAAACATCACAGCTATAATGGTCCATACTCTGACTTAAATATATCAATTGTTCTGTTTCCTTCCTTATAAAAAACCTAATCTAAGATACGCCAGAACCATGGCAACATACTCAATGAATGTGAAGAAGTCTTCATTTTACAAAACAATTAACCGTAGCATTCTGTGTGAAGTTGTTTAAAGAGTGGTTTTTCCTGACTGTGTGTGAAATATGGTTTGATTTACAGAAATCTGATTTGTACACATCTTCTCAGGAATATATCTTGTACCTAAAGGTGACTCCATCTGTACTTTTGGCTTAATTGTTTTTCCTGGTAAGTTAGAGGAAAAAAAAAAAAGTAAAATAAGCTTAATTTTAATTTTGCAGTGAAGGAACATTTTCCAGGAAGCATTCATGTGTATATTAATTGTTTGTACAGAGTCCTCAATCTTTGTATTGAGACCACACAAATCTCTCAGTCTTTGCCACCTATTAGGCATTTTTAAAAGCCAGGGGAAATGTATTGTTGTAAATATATATAAGACATTAGGCATACCTACTGGTTACAGACAATATTAAACACTAGAAATACAAGGATAAGTAAGACATAATCATAATAGTGACTGTCTTATTGACTATTTTCCATGTGCTTGGTATCATTTACATTGATTATCTCAGTTCATGCTTAGAGCAATCCTGCTAGGTAGATTCTGTTATTAGAATCCCCATTTTACAGATAAAGAGAGGGGAGAGGAGAAATAACTTTGTCCAAGGGCGTACAAGTATTTTTTGTGTGATTCTAGAATCTGTGCTATTATCGGGGAAAGTTTTGGGTATTACAGGAATACGGCGAAGGTGTATCTTACTTACCTTTTAGGGTTTTGACCCTGTCCTTAGAAAACAGAGCTGGAGATATAGCCTGGGTGCTAAGGTTTTATTGAATGGTACAAACCTACAGCAGCAGGAATGAAGGGAAAAGGGAAGTGAGGCAAGAAAAGAGAAGAGACATTATCAAGCAGGCGTTGTAGTTTAACTTGCAGGAAAACTGAGCTGCTTGTCTGGTCATGTGGTGTATCTTCTAGTCGGGCCATGTGAAACTACCGACTCTGGGAACAGTCCCACCTTCTCTCTCTTATTGGTCAAAATTCACCCCTTAGGGCATTAACACAACCTGCGCAGGTGTTGACACAACCCTTGGGCAGCTGCTAGAGAAGCCAGATCCCATGCCCTGTGATGTAGCATCTCATCTGAGTCTGGAAATGGCTGGATGAGCCACAGTCACCATTGGTGTCTGGGGTTTGACACTTGGCTTCCACTGCTGTTGAAAAACCCTGCATGAGAGAGTTTCACAGTAGGGGGATGATGGGCTTTGACTGATGTGGTGAAAAGTGGAGGCTCAATTGTGAGGTGGCAGGAGGGAAGGCGGAAGACCAATCAGGAAGCTATTGTAATAGTTCTGCCAAGTGATGATAGTGGCTCAGAATAGAGAAATATTAGTAAAGATGGTGACAAGTGATAATCTTCAACATATATTTTAGAGATGAAGCTAGTTTAGTTAAAAATTAGGTAACAAACCGTGATTTGTAGATACATATATCTATGGAAACAGAATTTTCTGGGCAAGTTTTGAAAACTGAGACATTTCTGGGCATTTCCTTTTTTATGTTCAACTACCTGATCTTCTTTCCCTGCATCCTCATTGCAGGGTAGGTAACTCATCTTTCCAGCTTGCCCAGAAGCTCCATTGAGTATGCCACCTTAGGGTCCTTCTCAGACCCACACCAGGTTTATATTTCTATCTGGTACATCTTACTTTGCTTCCCTCAGGCCAGCTCTGGTTTACAGTATGCAATGGGTTTGAGGAAGAAAAAGAGCCTTTCAAATCTTCCCATTAGTGCTGCCATGTGCACTCTATTCCTCTTTCGGCACCGTTGACAGGCCCACTGGTGGTTGTGAGGTTGCCACAAGGGTGCCAGGCTGAGGGCTGTGCGGTGCTGAAACTCAGCCATGCTCTGCTTATTACACTGCATGCCTTTGCGTGGAGCTTTATTCACTCACAGGAAGAGTACTTTTTCCTTAATTCACCTGTAGGTGGTGCGTGGGCTACTAGAAGCTCCGTCTCTTCTTTTCTCATGGGATAAGTGTCTTGCTACTTTGGAGGAAAGTTACCCTGAATTCCAGACAGGGCTGGCCCTCCCCTTAATCATAGGACCAGAAATCATAGTACAGTTTTCCTGGATTGCAGATGAGGGACTTGTGACCTGAAGTTTTAAGTGTCTTTTTCGAGGTCCATGGCTAAGAGGTGATGGAAGGCAAATTAGAATCGAAATCCCATTTAATTTTTTCAGAAAGTATTTCTTTCTACTATAAACTGGCACTATGTACACTAGACAAAATATTTCATAATATTATATGCAGATCCCATCTTCAAGGATGTGACTGTCCATAAAGGGTGAAGGTATATGGTGTGTACCACACCACACCACAATAATTGTACCACATAGTGATTGCACATGATAGGTTCTCCATTCATATATTTTAAATATTTGTTAAGGCAGCATTTATGTTATATAAGAAAAGAAATAAATGTATAAGCAAAGTATGTAGTATACATAAGTAGACATATACATATATACACACATACACACACACACTGCTTTGTGAAACATAATTTTCATTTACCTAACTCTTCTGTATCTTACAGAAATCTGTTTGGAAACTCTTTTGTACTACAAAGGAAAGAAAAAGCATATGTAATCAGCTAATAGAAGGGGAAAACTTTGGCAGCAGTTGTCAGTTTGTAGCTGAATACCAAGTCTCTATCAACTGTATGTTGGGGGCTTGATGGGGAAGGTAGTAAGAGAAGAGGTTTTCTGGTGTTTTCCTTGTGATGAGGATTGATTATAGTTGGAGTTATTTGGCAGCCATTCTGTTCTCTCCATTTCTAACTTTATTACCACTTGCTCTTTTCTATTGT
The DNA here is from genome assembly GCF_965194805.1 of Balaenoptera borealis. Lineage (NCBI taxonomy): Eukaryota > Metazoa > Chordata > Mammalia > Artiodactyla > Balaenopteridae > Balaenoptera > Balaenoptera borealis. The sequence continues at coordinate 56,169,135 of NC_138871.1, forward strand.
TACTTTCCTTTTTACTTGCACTCTCCTTGGTCCTTCCTTCCTAATAAACAGGACTGTTTTCATTGCCATTACTACTATGAGTTTTTCAAAATATACTAGCACTGTATATGAACTTTTTCATTACCCACGTTAAGATTTAACATCAGTGAATCACGTTAGCATTTACTATCCATGTTTTAGGAGTTGATAATGTAGTTTGTCAGTTAGTCACAACCTTTTTCTCAATTGTACTTCTACTTAGTTCCCTCCTCATTAGCTTTATAGTGAACAGGGACAGAAAATATGGATGAAATATTAGAAAATAAAAAGGGGTAACTGAAACAGATGTCCTTGAACTATTAATACTGTCACACAGAAACAAGGACACTCTTCTAGCTTAAGTAACAAGTAGTCTTCATGATAGTTATTTTGCTCTACATTTACAGTAACTTTTAAAAATGTTATGCTGTATAACTTCTACACTTTTAAAACAGAGTATATATATTTCAACATATGGAAATCAATTAATTTAATAACCCGTACAAATAGACTAAAGAACCAAAAACCACATGATCATTTAAGCAGAGGCAAAAAAACAGTTGACACAATCTGACACCATTTCATGTTAAAAACACTCAGTAAACTAGAAATGGAAGGGAACTTTCTCAATCTGATGAAGGGTGTTAATGAAAAATCCATAGCTAACAATGTACTTAATGGTAAAAGACTGAAAGCTTTTCCCCTAAGATCAGGAACAGGACAAGGATATCCACACTTGTCACATCTATTCAACATTGTACTGGAGGTTTTAGGTAGGGCAGTTAGGCAAGAATAAGAAATAATATCAGCCAGATTGGAAAGAAAGATGCAAAACTATTTCTGTTTTTCTTTTTTTTTTTTTTTCCACACACACACACTGTATTTTATTTTTACAAGAGATAAATAGACTGACACCAACCATTGTACATGGATGACCACAACAAAAGCAACAATGATTGCAATTACCAAACATGAAACACACTCATACTATGTCATAATATTGACATTCGGTCCAGTAATCCTCCACTGTAACAGCTCCTTTACTTTGCAGTGAAAATTGATTTGTATATTCTTTGCCTCTGAGTCCTTGTTGGATTTTTTTTTTTTTTAATTCAGACAGAAAGTCACAAAAATTATACTCATCCTCATCAGTTCACTCAGTCCCATGTAATTAATTTTTTTTTTATCTTGATCTTTTGTTAGCACTTTTATGAGTTCATCAGTTTTTCATTAGAGTTCTGAAAATTCAGTTCTGCTTATTCATTCAGTTCAGCAGTACAGTCAGTTACCAGAAACCTGTACTTGTCAGAGTCTTTTCCATGAATTTCTTAAAGATGAAACCCTTTTATAGGAACATATTCGCAATAGCATCAGAGTACACACAGAACTGTCTGTAAATATTTCTGTTTTTCAATTGCAGTTACATATAGAAAATCCTAAGGCGTTCACCCACACACACACACACGCACACGCACACACAAATTAGGGCTGATAAACAAGTTCAGCAAGGTTGCAGGACACAAGATCAATGTACAAAAATCAGTTGTATTTCTATACACTACCAATGAATAATCAAAAAATGAAATTAAGAAAACATTTCCATTTATAATAGAATCAAAAAGAATAAAATATTTAAGAATAAATGTAACAAAAGAAGTTTAAGATTTGTGCAATGAAACTTAGAAACCATTGTTGAAAGAAATTAAAGAAGGCCTAAATAAGTGGGAAGCTATTCCATATTCATGGACTGGAAGACCAGTATTCTTAAGATGGCAATACTCCCCAATCTACAGATTCACTATAATCTCTGTTAAAATTCCATTTTGACAGTTTTGCAGAAATTGACCAGTTTATTCTAAAATTGAGAGAGAATGCAAGAGACTCAGAATAGCCAGAACAATCTTGAAAAAGAACAGAATTGGAAGACTCACATATCCAAATTTCAAGACTTACACAAAGCAACAGTAATCAAGACAGTGTGGTAATGCCTTAAGGATAGACTTATATAAATCAATGGAACAGAATTAAGAGTCCAGAAATAAAACCTAACTTTTAATAAAAAAGGTGCCAAAACAATTCAGTGGGGGAAAGAATAGTCTGTTCAACAAATGGTTCTGGGACAACTGAATATCCACATGCAAAAGAATGCTTTTGCTTCTTATCTTATACTATATTTAGAAATTAACTCAAAATGGATCAAAGTCCTAAATGTAAGAGCCAAAATGATAAAACCTTTAGAAGAAAACATAAGTATAAATCTTTGTGACCTTGGATTAGGTAATGGCTTCTTAGATATGACACCTAAAGCACAAGCAACAAAAGAAAAATGGTAGATTAGATTGATCAAAATTTAAAATGTCTGTGTTTCAAAGCATACCGCTAAGAAAATGAAAAGACATCTGACAGAATGGGAGAAATTATTTGCAAATCATATATCTGATAATTGTATATTTGACTGGTATCCAGGATATATAAAAAACTCTTACAAATCAATGATAAAAAGAACCCAATTTAAAAATGGACAATGAATTTGAATATATTTCTCCAAAAGAAAGATACACAGGTGGCCAGTAAGTACATGAAAAGATGCTTAACATCATTCATTATCAGGAAAACACAAATCAAAACCACAGTGATATAACCATTTCATACCCAGTGGGATAGCTATAATTTAAAAGGTGGACCATTACAATTACTGGGGAGGATTTGGAGAACTGGTGAAAATGGAACTCTCGTACACTGCTGGTAAGGATGTAAATGGTACCGCCACTTTGGCAGTTTCTCAAAAGGTTAGCATAGAGTTACCATGTGACCCAGCAGATTCACTTCTTGGTATATACCCAAGAAAAGTGAAAACATGTTTACACAAAAACTTGTATGGGGCTTCCCTGGTGGCGCAGTGGTTGAGAATCTGCCTGCCAATGCAGGGGACACGGGTTCGAGCCCTGGTCTGGGAAGATCCCACATGCCGCGGAGCAACTGGGCCCGTGAGCCACAATTACTGAGCCTGCGCGTCTGGAGCCTGTGCTCGGCAGCAAGAGAGGCTGCGATAGTGAGAGGCCCGCACACTGCGATGAAGAGTGGCCCCCGCTTGCAGCAACTAGAGAAAGCCCTCGCACAGAAACGAAGACCCAACACAGCCAAAAATAAATAAATAAATAAATAAAAATTAAAAAAAAAAAAACAACACTTGTATGTGAGTGTTCATAGCACCATTATCCATAATAGCCAAAAAGTGGAAACAACCCAGTGTTCATCAAATGATGAGTAGATTTTTTTAATGTGGTATATCCATTCAATGGAATATTATTCAGCCATAAAAAGGAATGGCATACTGATACATGCTACAACATGGGTGAACCTTGAGAATGAAAGCCAAATGGAAGAAGCCAGACATAAAAGACTGCATGTCACATGATCTCATGAATATGAAACATCCAGAATAGGCAAATCCCTAGAGACAGGAAGTAGATTAGTACTTGCCTAGTGAGGGAGAATAGGAAATTACTGTTAATGTGTATAGGGTTTCATTTTGGAGTCATGAAAATATTCTGGAATTAGGTAGTGGTGATAGTTTCCTACTTTGTGAACATAGTAAAAACCACTGAAGAGTACCTTTAAGATGGCGAATTTTATGGTATGTGAATTATATCTCAATAACAGGAAAATTAATTTTTAGAAATGTCTTAAAAGTTTATCATTTGGTCACCTTTGGAGGTTGCTATGACATGAACTCATTCTGCACACTGGTAAATTTATGGAAATAATTCTGTACTAACTGATAACAGAATGACCAAATAGCTCATGAAGGAAAGCTTTTTTTTTTAATGGTAGTTTTTCTGAAAATTGTAACTAATTAATGGTAGAATATCACTAATTTGCTATACCTACTGGAATAAGTAATGATAATCACTGGCTACTAATGAGGGAACTTGATGAATGGATCAGGCTGGTAATCTGTTTGATCCATCTTAACATTACTAAAAGACATTATGTGTCTCCTGCCTTCAGCCTATCAAATCAAACAAGGGAGATTTCTTTCTTGGTTGGGGTGGGGGATGGGTGCCCATTCACTTTGTAAAACAGTCCTCTACATTTTTGATAAGGTATGCCTCAGCAGGCATCCTCTTTCATCTCCAGACACTCCTCTGTTTTAAGTTTACTGCTTCTGGCAGTCTTTGTCAGAAAGTTTGGTTTAGGGCAAGATGGAGTTTGTGTTTTGATTTTTCTTTTCTTTTTATGTTTTTGTATGATTCTTGAGAGGCGATAGGGTCCTGGATGACGTTACCAAGTCATCTTGAACCTAAGGAGTCTTTGAGAACCAAGTCAATGGCCTAGGTGAGAGATAATCAAGACCTGAGCTAGGACAGAGGTGATGTTGATAGAGTAACAGGACAGAGTGATGTGTTTGGGGATATTAGGCAAGGCACACAGTAGGGACTTCATTAATGTTTGTTAACTGTTGAATGGACATAAGTGAGTTTGTCCAATTTTAGGGTTTTATTGCAATTATGGTATGAATTGTGCCAGTGTATCTGTGGTCCATTTCAAGAGTTACCACACATAAATTGAGTATCTGTGGTCCATTTCAAGAGTTACCACACATAAATTGAGTCAGTCATGTGCTTCTAGAGGAGAGGTTGCAAACTGGTGGCTGATAGGTCAAATCTGGCCCACAACTGTGTTTTATTTGGCTTCCACAATAGTTTTTTTTTTTTTTCCTTTAATTTGTTGCCAACTTTTCAAAATAGATTTCACATAAAAGTTGGGGTTTCTGGCTTCTCTTGAAAAAGCAGAAGATCTGGCAACACTGGGCTTACATTCCCATCAAGGCAGCAACTTCAGCTGAAGCTGAATAGTGACTGCATTAGACCCAATCCTCTGCTGCCTCTGTCACTCACTGCCCTTATGGGCGTTTGAGTTGTGATCCTTACTGCAGTAGTTTCAGGAAGCTATCTTCTAAATCCTACATTGTTACTTTTAACTACCTTTTTTCTTATATTGCTATTTAACACACCATATGACTCCTATCTAATTAGAATATAAGCTCTGTGTTAGCAGTAAGTGTGTGTGTTCTATTTCTGGACATTCTCCATGGGGTTGGTATAGGGCCTTACACACTATAGGGAAGTCAGTATATATTTATACATCTCTACTCTGATTTGGCAAGGTAATTGAGGAAGCCCAATATCCCATGGCTTTCAAGACATTTTTATGATGTAGGAAAGCGTCTTGACACATTGGTTTGGAAATAGATCTGCTTTATTATTACCATTTGAAGAAGTGATTCATGTTTATAGTTTTTTCTTCTTATTTCTGTGAACCAGTTGCCTCAGATAATCTTAGGGTTAAAATTACTTTGTTAGGTTACTGCAGTTGTGTGGTTAATAACATTTTGTATATGATATTAAATATTTTCTTGGCGATATTAATAATGTGGATCCTTTGAGTTAGGTCTGATAAGTATTTTCTCATAGGTAAATGATTACAGAAAATAAAAGGGAAGAGCTGAGCTCTTTCTTGGGATATTCATCATCAGAAATGATGTGGGAAAATGAATTTATTGTTTCTTTTTAAGTGTTATTTAATGATACAAGTACAAAGAGATAATGAAAACAGTTGCTGGTAATATTAGAAGTATAGGAAAAAGCTGTGTTGTGTGCATGTGGTTGGATTGTAGAGCTCAGTTTAAGAGGAAGTCATTGAGGTAATTACTATAAAGTTATTGAAAATTGTCTTCCTTTATGGACATAAACCACATCTTCTTTAGCCCCACACTAGGCAATCGGGTAATGATTTTGAATGTCTAGTTTGAACATTGTAAATGTTGGTTTCACACCATGAATATTTCTTAACCTTTATTGTGTATCTATTTTTACATTAGGTGAGAAATTCATCCACACTTCTCTTCAGTACATTGATCACAAGAATATTTGGAGTTAAAAGGGGAAAGGATGAACTTTCCAAAAAAAATAGGTAAGCTTCATCTAATGCTAACTTTACTTTTTTACAAAATATTGTCCTGGCCAAAAATAATTTTTGGAATTTTGCTTACTTTTATAGATTCATCTAGAGCATAAAACTATAAAAATACTATGGTAAATTAACCTATGCTGCCAAATTCTAAGCCCTTGGGCAAAAATATCTACTGTCTAATAAGTGGACCTTTCAAAGCAGCAAAAATATATATATCAGAGTAGCAAGGGCTGAAATGTAGAGCTTGTTTCTCAGTGCAACAGCTAAAGTTCGTTTTTTTGTTTTGTTTTGTTTTTGATTTACATCTTCTTCACGTATTCCTGAAATGTCCTATATTGCTTTTTCTTGATGTGTCATCACTTGCTAGCTTGTGCAATATCTTTGTTTTTATAGTAACTGGAAGTTTAAATGTTTATAGTACACTCATCGGGACATGTCCCAGATTACTTTTACATTAACCTCTAACCAAGGGGAGCAGTTACGGATGTTGGTCACACAGAATAAACAATGCTTTTTACTTTTAGGTCTTCGGTGTTATGTTTACTCTCTAAGACATTTTCCTCTTAAGGTTTTTTTTAACGTCTGGGAAAAAAACTTACTGAAATATTTTGATTATGAGTAATTTTTAGATACAATGAACAAGTTCTGTTTGTTTTTTAAAGAAGAGAAGCTTTGAATAGCTGTTTCTTTAGCACTTAGGAGGGTTTAGTGTTAGTCTAGTGGCTTGCAGTTGTTAACACTAGATGTCACTGTCGCTGCATGCTTAATCATTTCTTAACTTCATTTACTATATCTGATTTGGCCCAGTGGTCTTTCTCTTGATGCTCTAGAGATAAATCAGGCCCTATTCCTCTCCTGCCTAAAAAAGTTGATGATCACACTTTTTTTTTTTTAATAAATTTATTTATTTATTTATTTTTGGCTGTGTTGGGTCTTCGTTTCTGTGTGAGGGCTTTCTCCAGTTCCGGAGAGCGGGGGCCACTCTTCATCGCGGTGCGCGGGCCTCTCACTGTCGCGGCCTCTCCCATTGCGGGGCACAGGCTCCAGATGCCCAGGCTCAGTAGTTGTGGCTCACGGGCCTAGCTGCTCTGCGGCATGTGGGATCTTCCCAGACCGGGGCTCGAACCCATGTCGCCTGCATTGGCAGGCAGATTCTCAACCACTGCGCCACCAGGGAAGGCCCTGATGATCACACTTTTAAGTCAGGTTTTAAGCTCTTGTTTATTAAAATATATTTTCTTGTGATGGAACTAAGTCTTAGGAATGAGAAAATATCATGAAATAATTTTATGATGCACTGTTGGTAAATCTAATGAAATCTACTGGTAGTTCTGAATTGTTATTTAAATTGCTATTTATCACCCTATAAAATTCAATAAATATTTAAATGGAAAGCAGTTGGCTGTAAGTGTGAATTCCTTGAGTATACTAAGGAAATAGTAGAGAGTTTTTTTTTTAGCTGAGTTGTATTTCTGATAATGGTAACATTATTCCTTTGAAAGGCTGATTGTAATTTTTACTATTTAGCTGGTTCCTAAATAAATTCTTCCTGTCACTAGTTTGAAATCACTAATATTTGTTTCTTTTTAGCTTTGCTTACTTTGTTAATAATTCAATAAAGTGCTGAGGTTTAAAACAGTTTGGTCATATTATAAGGCCATGATAAATAGTGCATAAATAAAATATGAGGTTATCAAACAAGTGAAATTAATGTTTAAAACTGAACTCGAAAATGAAGAAATGCTTTTTTTCCCTTTTACTTTTTATGAAGTGAGTGATTCTTGGATGTGTATACAAATTTTACTTTATACAGGAGAAAATGATCAGATTCATTTTATGTAGGTTGCATCTGAAGGAGGGTGGAAGAATGGCACAATGAAACCACACTGTTGTAATCTCTTTGCCACAGCTTGCTGATGTGAACCTCCATTATAAATTCATTCCTCTTAAATAGAAAAGGTTACAAAATATATAACTTTCCTAGAAAGAGGGAAATAGAATATTCATAATAATTGTCTTGAATAAAGCTGAAAAGTGAAATGAAGGTATTAAAAAGTTAATTATTTTTAATGTGATAAGCATTTTTGGTAAGAGTTTTTATTTCAATAACCTGAAGGTTAGTATATATCATTATATATACAAGGCTTCTGTTCTTTGTTTAACCCTTAAAGAGTATATTTCTCGGCAGCACCCACTAGATTTGCTCTGCAAAACCTTTAATGTCTTAAACTTGCCATTATTTGTAATGATTCTTCTAGCTGTAGTTTGTTTAATTATGTCACTTTTGGGTGAAATGTTTATATACCTGTCCGCTACAATATTAACTCCCTGTGGGCAGAACCTTTTGCTTCTATTCTGTGTATGTATCATGGGCACTGTAAGAATGCTAGTAATAATGATGTCTTATTGGTTGGTTACTCAACCATTGAATAACTAAACTCAGCCAATGAGACCTCATAGGCCAGTGAAGTCTACTTTCACAGCCACAGATTGTTCTGCGCACAGTCTTGCAAATGTGCGCTCTTGATCAGAAGGGAACTGGACAGAAAAAGAACATCTGCCTTTCCCATCTAGTGGAAAAATAGTCTATCCTGGAGTAAACAGACTTGGTTTCTAAGCATTTTGCTACCACTGGAGATGACCTTAATAGACTCCCTTACCCGCTTTGCACTTCAATTTCTCCATCTATAGACCAGGAATAATAAGATCTGTGTTCTGTACTCATAGGGCTATAGGGAGAATAAAACAAACTAGTAACAGTTCATTTTCTTTTAAAATATTGGAAGTCCTATGCAATTAGAGATGTAGTTTGCTTTTTCTCTGTTACCACTTCTATTATTGTACTCATCTCATTGTCTTACAGTTCCCCTGTGCTTTTGGAGTACAGGGTCAGTATCTTATCCTTATTTTTGTATGCCTGGTGCCTAGCATAGTGTCTGGCATGTAATGGCCAGAAATACTTGCTTACTGAATAAGCAAATTTTGTTACTAGATGAGAGATGAGAAATCTGGTTTCTACTCCTGGCTTTGTTGCCATAGACCCGCCATAACCAACTGAAACAAATTAGTTAACCTCTCTGGGCCTTGGTTTTCTCCTCTAAGATAAGCGATTTGGACTATCCTTGAAGTCTCTTTATTTCTATCAAATACTAAGCTGGGCTTTACGTAATTGTTACTAGAATTATGAGTTTGGTAAACTGCTATGTTCCCAGTGCCTAGAACAGTACCTGCTTGGTAGTAGGGACAAGAAGTTCCCGTTTCATGTATAAAGAAAGGAGCAGAGGTTCTGCCTCCTCCCCATTTATAAGTATATCGAGTATGCTTGAAATGATTGGACTCTAGAGCTCACTATCCTTGTTCTAGATGTGTCTTTTGGATTATGAAGAATGAGAAAACATGTTTCACTTGTTTGTTTTAAATAATGGTATTACATTTAAATTTTCTAAAACTCCTTTCCTTTCTATTTATTACCCCCGGACTGGCTTGGCCCGACAGAATGAGTAATTGATCCTTTGTATTGATAGAATCAGAAGCTACTCAGCTCTGTGATGTGGGGCGTGTGCTGGGCATTCCAAAATAGCCTCCATCTGCACTGTGAGTGGGCTCACCTTGGTAGTTCCTCATTCCTTACAGGGCAGGAGCTAAACCAGTGTGATCTTTAACTCTAGGTCTTTCCCTTTAGCCCCTTTTTGTTTTAACCTTCAACTGTTCTATTCCCAGGTAAAGGACAAATATCAATATACATGTAGTAGTCTGAAAAGCTTTATTTTAGACTTTGCCAAAGCTTCATACAGGTGCTCAGTGTACAGAGTGTTCTATAGCTCTTGTTCTCTCTTCATTTTAAATCAGTCAGCCAATAAGAATTCGTAAGCATTTGTCATGAACTCAATATTGACACGGTGGAGGAGTCCATGAGAAATATAAAAGGTGGACCTTGTTCAAGGAGCTTACGTTTCAGCTAGGGAAACGAGAATTGTCATCTGTTGTGAAGCAGATACAAATAGAAGACAACATACAGTAATCAGCTGCACAATGTGGTCTGAATAATGGCTGCGTTAGAAATTCACTAGTGGGAGAGTTGAGTGGAGCACTTGGGGGGACTGTGTTTCTTATAAAGCTTTGGGGATGAGTAGATTTGGGGTACATGGAAACAGGTAGGTTGAAAAAGAGGAACAAAAGAATAATAATCTTGTTTTCAGTGTTAAGTACAATCTCAATTCTGTCTTGTTAGAGAGAGCTCATATTCAAATTAATAGCTTAGGATGATTTAATACAGTTTAAGAGGAAAATGTTTGTAAAAGGATCACCAGGTCCAAGTAAAATTATTTCTAATGACTATGTTAGGAGATGTTAAATTGTATTTGTTTTATTTTCCAGGGTACAAATAACAGAGAATTGCTTTAGTTATTTCCCTTAACGTCTTAGTGGTGTGAGTCTGGAAGGATCCTCTGAGCGACATCTCGTCTAGTCTAGCCCCTGCTTAGAGACAGATTTTGAAGCAGTTTCCAGACAGATTGGCTTCTCTCCTGTTCTTCATGTTTTCTAGGAAAAGAGATTCCACAAGTTTTTGTGGTTACCCACTCCATTGTTTAGGAAAGAATTGGATTCTCAAAACTGAAATTGGGAGCTGTAGGACAACTAGGTTTTTAAATTTTAGAGAATGTAATTATTAGAATTCAGAATAGCTTATTTGCTTTGAACTACATAGTAGTTTGTAGCAAGTGCCTATTTGGCCAAACTGAAGATCAGAATTTTCTTTTGACTGTGGCCAGGATAACCTTAACATCCTCAGACCCAATGGGTTCTCGTCTTCTCCATTTAACAAGCATTTATATTGCGTTTTCACTCTGGGCCCTCTGCTGGGCACTGGGATCCAAAGATGAATCAGACATACTCTTGGCCCTAGGGAAACGGACAGTCTAAAGAAGAATATGGCAGTTACCTGCGGCGCTAGAGTCTCTGTTCCACTCGTGTAAAAGGAATGGAGAAGTTGTGAAGGGAGATGGCATATCCTTAGCGCCTATTTGCGTGCTTGGCATGTGCCAAATTCTTTATAAGTGTCTATTTTAGCCTTCATCACAGCCCTGCAGAGTGGATAGAGTCATTCTAATTTCACACAGGAATAAACTAGGGTTGGTGAGATTGAGTTATTTGCCCGAGGTCATACAGCCAGAAAGTGGTAGAACTAGAACCCAAATCCAGCTACATCTGCAGAGCACATGCGGATTTACCCACCAGCACACACAGCCCCTTATGAGCAGTGAGTCACTTTTGAGAGTGTGGCTTTAGATTCTACATCCTGAGACTGTGGGAAATGAGGCACTTCACCAAAGTCTCAGTGTGGAGCCAGGACTCTCACATGTTCATGTGGCAAGTTGATTTTAAGACCTTTTTATTACCCCCAATAGGATATCAGTGTGGCCAGTAAGCCATTTATTTACCTCTATAAAACTCTGGTATTTGATGATAGTTTGGTGCTATGGGGAGAGGATTTGGGGGTTTTGTGATCATCTTTGTCTATTGTATGATGTCTTCTAGGCTTAACCTAATGTTTTTCCAAATCTCTGCTTATAATTTTCATTCATATATTTAATAATGATTATAATAATAACCATTATTATATTAGTTTTTATATTTGAGAGGACATAAGTAGCCATCCAGTCCCATTCTCATTTTGCAGATGTGAAAATTGAGGTGCTCAAGGTCACACAGCTAGTGCTGGAAATAAAGTTAATGGTTACTTTTAGCTTACAGTAAGCTCAACTAGAACATTTAAAAATTTTAGCTGATTATTTATAAATGGAGTTTCTATTAGCAACAATAATACTAGTTTGGATTCAAATAATTTGAAATTAAGCTAAGAGCCCCAGTGTTTTGATACGGTCTGGAGGTATCATTCATGCGTCTTCCACAGTTGTTTACAGAACATTCGATCTGGTTCTTTAGGCAGAGTAGGTAAATGTGTATTCTTGGAGACTGAGAAGTTAAGTACAAGTCTTGTGTAACCCTTGTTGAGAAGTTCTTAAAATCAGAATTAAGTCTATTCTGACACTTTGGCCTACTGGAGAGTTTCATGTTTCAAGTTTTTGTTCATTCTTAGGTTCATGGATCACAGGTAGGAAAACCACAAATAAAAATTTTAACCAAAAAGAAGCTCTTAAAAAGAAATATGTTCATGAACTTGAAGTGGGAATTAGTCATTGTGTTCTTAAATATTGACTCTTGTGGGGACGAAGTAATCTTTGTTCCTAAGTACTGCTTCAGGCCATTGCCTTCTTTAATAACTAAGGCATTGTTGCTTTAGTTTGAGCATGTTCTATGGAATTTTGGCAATGCGTGCATCCTCTTTCTGCATCTCAGTAAAAGCATGAGTAAATATTTTTTCTTAGCTTTGGTATTTTTGTAGCTTACATTTTATATGAACCAGACTAATATAATGTAATACCAGGATTACATAATTTAGGACGTCAGGATTTCTTCCAGGACTCTGAGATAAAGTCTTCATTTATCAGGGGTTTTACAAGCAGTATTTGTTGCTCATTCAATACCTGTAGAGAAATACCACAGAGCTCTTTTCCAAATGAGAAAATGGAGTCAAAGAGGTTAAAACCAGAGGGAACAGTTTCTTTAGAACTTGGATAATATTTCTTCTTTATTCAGAACTTGGTCCTTATAACTATTGATTTTAGTAATGGATAGTTTAGAAATTCCAGGAATTTTGAACTATTCTTGTTACACACCAAACTTTTAATAAAATACAATCAATAAAATTTTTTCATTGAATATTTGCTATGTGCCTTGCCACTCTAATATGTACAAAAGTAGTTTATGACATGGTCTTGGATTTCAAGGATTTTATCATTTACTGAGAGAGAAGACCAACATGTGAGCTAGCTTAGGAAAAATGAGTATCAAACTCTGATATTGTCAGGGGATGAGGGGGTCAGAGGAGGATGAGGTTGGGCTTTGTGCAGGAGTCAGGCTTAATCTGGATTTGAAAAAATGGGTAGAATTTGAATGGGTAAAGACGAGGATGTTGCATATAAGGTTATATAGGCATGAACAAAGATATCGAGATTAGAACACATGTTGTATATGTCTGAGAAAGTTAGAAGATAAACCAGACCAGGACTGAAAGCACATGATGGAAATATTCATCCGTTCATCCATTTAGTCATTTATTCCTAGAGCCAAGGATTCACTGACCATCTATTCTGTGTAAGCACTGAACCATGTTCTGGGGCTATATCAATGAGTAAAACAAGCCAAGGAGACTGGTTTGAATTTTACACAACATTATGAATCATTTATAAGTTTTAGTATTGGAGTATTCCATGATAAAGGCATTGTTTTAGGAATCAGTTGAGAAGTGATTGCATTCTGTGTCCCCCGCTGGTAGTATTGGAGAATATGATGCAAGACCCTGGAAGAAAGTTACTTAGGAATAACTGATACTCTCTGTAGATTATTAAAGCTCGGTTCCAGCTTGGTATGGTTTTTTTTCAGCATTTATTCTTTTTGTTACTTCTAAATTGAGTAGTGGCTATATTAGAGGGGAATATGCCTTATGTTTTAAGGATTACTAGCTTCCTTAAGATATTAAAAAGATATTTAGTGAAAAGTAAATTGTAAAGTCAAGTAAGTTTTGGAAATGCTGGATTAAATAAAAATTTCTTTATGACAGGACTTCTCAGAACATTTAATATGCTACAGTGGTTTTTGTGTCTCTTCAAGAGTGGGATATAACATGCAGTATTTCCCCAAGTTAAAGAACTTATATCTGGGGAATTTATATCTGGGGAGGTCCACCAGATATAAATTTAAAATGGTATCCTGGCATGTAGTAGGTGGTAAATAAATATGAATCAATGAAAATTTCATAATTTTAGACCTTTTAAAATCTTATATTTAAAGTGCCTCTTTGGGGACTTCCCTGGTGGCACAGTGGTTGAGAATCTGCCTGCCAATGCAGGGGGACACACGTTCAAGCCCTGGTCCAGGAAGATCCCACATGCCTTAGAGCAACTAAGCCCGTGCACCACAACTACTGAGCCTGCGCTCTAGAGCCCGCGAGCCACAACTACTGAGCCCGCGCATCACAACTACTGAAGCCCACACGCCTAGAGCCCATGCTCCGCAACAAGAGAAGCTACCTCAATGAAAAGCCTGCGCACCACAACAAAGAGTAGCCCCCGCTCGCCACAACTAGAGAAAGCCCATGTGCAGCAACGAAGACCCAACGCGGACAAAGATAAATAAATAAATTTATTTTAAAAATTTAAAATACATAAATAAAGTGCCTCTTTGGGAGAATGAACTTTATATCCTAAATCAGTTTCTTCTACCATTTTGTCAGAAGAAGATAACGTCCATTTTCCCAAAGCCTTGATCATTGATAATGGGGGAAATAGGGCCTACACCCTGGTTGATGAACTGATCAGCAAGGTCAGTACCAAGCCCATCAGGGTGTGATGTGTGTGTGTGTGTGTGTGTGTGTGTGTGTGTGTGTGTGTGTGTGTTGGAAAGGCAGGTAGGGAGAGGGGAACAGAACAGTAGCCAGCTCTGAAATATAATAGGTAAGGCCTTAGGATCTACTAGGACGGCTGAGTTCTGTACCTTTGGTCTGTATGTCTTGCTAGCAGCATACCCTGTTGTTGTCCTTCATCTCCCAAATAACAGCTTCATTTGTTAATATTTAAACAGAGGCTTGAAATAATTCAGACTTGAAGCAGTTAGAATGCTTTTGGCTGCAAGTAGCAGAAAACCCAAATCAAAATTTAAAGAATAAGGAAAAGTTATTATCTCACATATAACCAAGAAGTTTTAAGGGGGATTGATTCGTTCCAGGTTGATGATGTCATCAGAGACCCAGGTTCTTTCAGTTTTTTGCTGTGCAATCCTGGATGTGAAGGCATTGGCCTCAGGCAAGCGTCCTTCATGGTTTCAAGATGGCCACAGTTCCAGCCATCACATCTAGATGTAGTAGATGCAATATTCAGTGGCCTTGTGGCATCCCTATTTGTTTTTAAGAATGACAGCACCACCTCTTGTATGTGTTCCCATGCTGTCAACTCCACACTCTACAGACTTTCCTTAACATCTTTTTGGCAGAGTTAACATCTTAGTATGCCCCAGCTTATCCCTGACAAGGGAAATGGATCCACCATAATTAGCTTAGACTAATTAGGATTCTCCAGTTGGATCTGGGGTTGGTGTCAGCCCTCCCTGAAACATATGACTACTCAGAGACGGGTGAATACCCAACCAAAGTCAAATACTGTTAAAGGAAGGATGGGATGAGGGAATGGATTTTTGTTAGGTGACTAATGATGTCTGCTGCTACATTCTTCTAGGCTATCTCAAAAGCTGTGAAAATGTTAGGAAGATAAATAATAATATATGTAGTATTTAACCTAATAGGAAAGTGTATTTTTTTCCTTTATTTGTGCAATTCCTCCATATAATTTTTAAAAGATATGACGTAATAAAAGTGTCTGGATATGTTGTTCTGTATAATTCGCTTCTGAAGGCAAGCCTTCATTATAAAATTCTCGCTCAGGAACAAAGTTTTGTCTTCACACATGAAAAAAGTTTTGTAGAGCTTTAAAATAGAGATGCTGAATAAAATACAATGACTTTCTAAGTCAGAAAATGCTGCTCTGCAATATGAAATATCTCCCTGATTCATAGCTAATCTCTAACAAGCTAACAGAATGTTAACATTGTTTTTTATTATAAACTCTAATTCACTTTGGAATTTGACCAATGTATATTACAACATTGATTTTGTTATTGTAGGGCCAAATGGTGTGAAGTCAAATGATTTTTCTAAGTTTATTGGAATTGGTACTTAATTAATTAACCCAAAATCCCTATTCTATTTAAATTGAGCATAGTATTTTAATGTCGGGGCCTCTGAATTCAAATTAGGCCAACTGTCTTGAACAATCTCTCTTTCTCTATCTGCCAGGTTTTTTTATTTTCTGTCTTTCCAAACTGTTAGCGTTTTATTCTGTACAAACTGCCTTTATAGAAGGGGAACAAGAGTCTGTCTAGGTCAGGGCAGACCAGCCCGGCTCAGCAGAAGATGGGGTCAGACTGGCTACATTTGACAAGGATCAATAAGTCTGATCCAGGTGCTAAATCTTGGAGGTCTAGAATTTTCTTTTTTTTTTTTTTTTTAATAAATTTATTTATTTATTTATTTATTTATTTTTGGCTGTGTTGGGTCTTCGTTTCTGTGCGAGGGCTTTCTCTAGTTGCGGCGAGCGGGGGCCACTCTTCATCGCGGTGCGCGGGCCTCTCACTGTTGCGGCCTCTCTTGTTGCGGAGCACAGGCTCCAGACGCGCGGGCTCAGTAGTTGTGGCTCACGGGTCCAGTTGCTCCGCGGCATGTGGGATCTTCCCAGACCAGGGCTCGAACCCGTGTCCCCTGCATTGGCAGGCAGACTCTCAACCACTGCGCCACCAGGGAAGCCCTAGAATTTTCTACTCTATAAACACATTCCTAGAGCCATCCATTGCTCCTAATACATCTTTGTCTTTCTTCTGTTTATCTCTATGATGACTCTTGTGAACAACTGATTTAGATACATATAAATGGTCAGTTACACACTTCCTCCCTTTAATTCACTTGATCCCCATTTTCACGCCCTACAATCCAAGCCCTCCTTCTAGGCCACTGGTTTCATTTTTATAGTTGGTGGTCTGTTTAGATGGTCCAACATTTTTTTTTCTTCATCATTTATTCAACAAACATGCTTACTACGTTCAAGACTGAGCACTGAGAGGAGTATAGACATTTATAAGATATGGTCTATGTATTTGAAGAATAGTGGAAGAAGTGAGCTAAGACTTCAACTCAACTGTAATGCAAGGTGGAAAGCCATGAGTACTCTGTTAGCTCCTTTCCTCTCTCTTGGGGGGAGAGCCTGCATGTGCCACTCCTCCCATTTCCTCTCTTCCCTGCCACTGCGTAAGTGCGCCTCTGCAGAGCTCACACTTTTCACACACTCATCCTTTCTAGACCCTTCCTCCTTCCCATCCCAGTTCTTCTACCATTTAGGCAGGAAAGACTCATGCGACCATTTCTTTATCTTGCCTTTGTTCTATCTGTGGGACAAGCAATGATTCAGATCATGACCAGTAAACAAGAGGGCAGTATTAGTGATATGCCTCCCCTATCTGTATTTGGAAATGAAATTCTCTGTACTAATAGAACAGTGTCACTGGCCTCTGACGGTGGTGAACGCCCCCTTTTTCCCAGAAACACACCACAAGTCATCATCTCTGTCTCCTTTCTGCTTTTAATTAAGCCAGCTTAATTTTCCTTAAGCGTCAACATTTTAGGGAAGTGAAAGAGAACTTCTCTTTCAATGGTGTTCTCTTGCTTCGATTAGTTACTAATACTGCAATAACATAGGCTTTAACATTTTATCATTGTAAAAGTGTAGTGTTTCAAAGGGGAAGTAAATATATTTTCTGTGGGTTATCTGCAGTGCCACCATTTATAATATTTATGTCTTTGGAAAACGTATTTCAATTGCCAAATGATCATTTATAAGTTGTAGCCCTTTCTACAGATGGGCATATCATTCTCAAATACTTGCTTGTTCTTTTTCTTCATGTTTTCAGCCCTGACTGCCTTCAACATTGTGCTGCCATGCACTGCCAACCTGGTTGGTTCACCCATGAAAGTTGAATTCCAGGGGATTCATGGCATTTTCTATGGAGGTTTCTTTCTCTGGAAATCTCTTCTTGCCCCCACCCCTAATTAAATTGAAATGTAATGATTTTTCTTGGTTTTGTGTACCACTCTTTCTAGCATTTTTTTTAATTTATTTATTTTTATTTATTTATTTTTTTGGCTGTGTTGGGTCTTCCTTGCTGTGCGTGGGCTTTCTCTAGTTGCAGCGAGCGGGGACTTCTCTTCATTGTGGTGGGCTTCTCATTGCAGTGGCTTCTCTTATTGCATAGCACAGGCTCTAGGTGCACGGGCTTCGGTAGTTGTGGCACGCGGGCTCAGTAGCTGTGGCGCACGGGCTTAGTTGCTCTGCGGCATGTGAGATCTTCCCAGACCAGGGCTCGAACCCGTGTCTCCTGCATTGGCAGGCGGATTCTTAACCACTGCGCCACCAGGGAAGTCCCTCTAGCATTTTTAAGTAACGTTCCTTATGATGGACAAATCATGGTTAACTTAATAATTCTCTTACTATTAAATATTTAGTTTTCTCCTAGTTTTTAAAATATTTTTAATAATGGCTTGGTGAGTATCTTTATTTTAGGAAGTGTTTTAACATGTAGGGTTATTTCTTATGGATAGATTCTCCTTGGTGTGATTTCTTGGCAACAAAGTAATATAGCTAGTCTTCAGATTCTTTTTATATATTGTCAGATTTCTTGATAAATTAATCTTGAAAAAGTTTCCCCTTGTCACCTTCTTACTCAGGAATTTTCATTAGTTCTCTGTTGCCCATGGTCTAAGGTCTCTGCCCCTTTGGTTAGCCTTTGTGCTTTTTTTTTTTTTTTTTTTTTTTTTTTTAACAGGAAAGAGCAAGTCCTTTTTTACTCCTCCAGCTTTTTTTTTTTTTTTTAATTTTTTTTTTTTAATTTTATTTATTTATTTATTTTATTTTTGTTTGTGTTGGGTCTTCGTGTCTGTGCGAGGGCTTTCTCTAGTTGGGGCAAGCGGGGACCACTCTTCATCGCGGTACGCGGGCCTCTCACTGTCGCGGCCTCTCTTGTTGCGGAGCACAGGCTCCAGACGCGCAGGCTCAGCAGCCGTGGCTCACGGGCCCAGTTGCTCCGCGGCACGTGGGATCTTCCCAGACCAGGGCTCGAACCCGTGTGCCCTGCATTGGCAGGCGGACTCTCAACCACCGCGCCACCAGGGAAGCCCCAGCCTTTGTGCTTTTTGTTAAACCTTTTTTTGTTTTGTTTTAACCAACTCTCTACCATTGAGCATTTACAGTCCATCTTATTTTTCCACACTATGCAAAGTGGTACAGGGAATAACCTCATACATTTTAGCTTCGCCCATGTTTTTCGGATTATTTCTTTGGGATAAATGATCAGAAATGGAAGCAGAGTTAAGGAATATAAACATTCCATGAAACTGATAGCCAGACTTCTTTTAAATAAGATATCAATTTACAAATTTGCCAGCACATATAATCTTTCTAGTAGTGGGTATTATTCTTTTTTTAATGCAAATTTAAAAGAATGTGTGTGGGGGGGAATTACCATGTTGTTTCAATTTATATTGCTTTTCTTACTAATAAGGTTGAACATTTGCCCACATTATTTGTTGGTTAATTGTATTTTCTTCAGCTTAGCTTTCAGGGCCCTATATAATTTGAACCTGCCCTTTTCACCTTATCTCCTGTTAGTCAAACCCACAAATATTTATTAAACTTCTACCAACAAATACATATACTCTAATCAAGCTAATCTTCCTACCATTCCTTTGAGATTTTCCTTTTTGTTGCTTTTATTCATGCTTTTTCTGCTCCTAAAATGCTTGTCCCTTCTCATCTACTTATCGTATGCTGATTTTTCCCATCCTTTGAGATTCAACCTGTTATCTTTTTTCCTCTAGGAAGTTTTCCCTGACCTGACTATGGCTTCCTTGAGAGCAGGGCCTGTGTCTGGTGCCCGTTTTGGCCCCAGTACCTTGTAAAGGGTCTGCCTTACATAGGAGGCAAAGAAATGATCTATTGATGTTGCTAAGAAAATGCATGTTGAGTTAGGCAGCTCTAGATTTAACTTCTGGCTCTAACTTTGGGCAAGTTTAGTCCCTTGAGCCTCACTTTCTTTATCTCAGCATCATCGTATACTGGGGATGATACTAGGATCTGCCTCCCAAGTTGCTGTGAGGAGTAAGCATGGTAATGCTCATAAAGGGCCTGGTGTAGTGATGCTTGGTGTATAGGAGGCTCTCTTTCAGTGAGAATTGTTTTTAAATTAACTGAACGAATAAACTGGTCATCCCAGCACTCACTGGTCTCCATTTCCTTAGGCCTCTTCCTGCTGTACCCCAAATGATGTGTGCCGTCTCTTTCTTGTGTTGGTACTGCTTCTTATGAATTAGTTAGGTACTCTCAAATCAATTCCAAGTTCTTAAGGGGAGGGATTGTGTTTTAAGTTTGATGTATATCCTAAAGCACTGTGTAAATACAGATTGGTTAGGTATAGCTGAGTAGCTTTGGTAGCAGTGAAAACGAGGGCAAGGCAGTGATGAAGACCTCATTTTCTGTTTTTTTACTGGACCTTTGCTAGAAGAAATTATTTCTCCTAGGGCCTTTAAGAAATGTTTACTTTTGTTGCTTGTTCAGCCAAATGGAGTTAGTTATTCAGTAGAAAATGGTAAAAATATCCAAATAACACCACTGGATTTCACTTTTCCATATAGTGTTTCAAAGTGTTGTATTCATTAATATTTGTGAGAAACCTATGGTTAATACCACAAGAAGTCATAAACTAAACCAGATTTCCCCCCTTTTTAACTTTCACATGGCTTGGATTAACAACAGTGTTACTCCCTAATTTACACCTGGGATTTAAAAACCCTTCTCAAAATGCTGAAACAATGACTCATATTTAGTCACCATGTGACTGGGTTATTTTCATTTATTGAAAATATAAACAACAAAAAACATCCTGGATAAAGAGCTCCATGTATTTTAACTAGTGACAGATGCTATGATCAGAATTTCTACTTAAGTCAGGCATTTTTGACATACACCTCAAGCCTCGCAATTAAGCTTTATGCCTTTCCAAACATAACAGTTAACCAATAAACCAAAATATCAGCCTGGTCTGGCTTAGCTCAGCGGTCTTTTGATTTCTTCCAGTCTGTTTGATGTGGAGGCTTATTGAGATTTATCTATTGAGCTGTTCATAGTTTGTAGGGCTGAGAGCACTGGTTATATTATATAAGATTCCATTAGTGACAGTAGAGTGTAGACAGTCTCTACAGTGTAGATAATTTAGTCAGTTGTGCTGGTCATGGTTTTGTTGAAATTTTTAAGACTTTTGTCAAGATTTTTTTTTATTAATTCTCAGTGATTTTCGTTATTTCCCAGTTTATACTGTGAGCCTCAAAACAGATGTAGTTTGATTGGTTCAATTTAGTAGAAAGTTTTTAAACTTTCAGTAGAAATCTCTATGTAGATTGAAAACTTTTCCACTTATTTGGACCAGTTTATCCACAAGGGAAATAAAAATTAAAAATATACAGTAATCAATTATAAACACTTGGTATATGGGGAGTCAGATATCATTCCATTGTATTGTTTGTGAAGGTAATAGCATCAGTATACCCAACTTTATAACATAAAAGCTGCAAAGGACTTTCATATACTTATGTCATGTAATCCTTGTTTGGAATACTCAATAAGTATTATTGTCCTCATTCTAAATAACGCACTTGGAATTTATATTATTAATTTGCTACATGTCTCATATCTAGTATGAAGCAGAGCTGGTGGTCAAATTCAGATATGACTCCTAATCCAGTTATTTTTCCATTACATTAAAGCTTTTTGTTCTGTAATATACAATATTTCTAAAAGTAACAATGTCCTGCCAAACAGCTTTCCACTGGTTTTATCACATCCTCTTTCCTAAGAAGTAGATTAAAATTACTGGTATTTACCCTGCTGGAGATAAGAAAGTAAGATCATATTGGAGAAATAATAAAACTTATTCATTCTTTCTGCCTCAGTTGCCACATGTATCGAATGGGGGAAACAACTAGCACTCACCTCACAGGGCTTTGGGGTGGAGTAAGTGAATTAATACATGCAAGGGGACTGAGTGCCTGGCATAGAGTAAATAATACATTTTGCTATTATTGCCATTCATTTACTCAGCAGTGTTTATTCACCCGTTGCTACACGCCAGGTAATGTGCTAGGCGTTGAAATATAAATGAGTCAAAGTCTTTTCCTTTAAGGGTCTCACAGTCAAGGGAAGGAGACATACAGGAAAGTACACACCGTTGGCATGAATGTTCTGTATAGAGGCATGCAAGGAGAGATTTGGAAGCGCAGAGTAGGAATGGGTACCTGCTGTCAGAGGAGGCTTCCTATAAGAATCAGGGCCTGAGCTTGAAGGATAAGAAGTTAGCCAAGAAAACAGTAGAGGAAGAAAAGGGAACCAGGAGGACAGATGACAGTGGTAAAAGGTTGGTGTGAACACGTTTGTTCAATGCAGGATTTCTTGAAGACTCTAATATGCTGATAGGTATTGTGACTTTCCAGTCACAGTATAGTTACTCGCTTAAAATGTTGAATTATGGAATCCTTTTTATGGAGTAGTTTACGAAGAACTATGTTTTAAGGAACACACTTTGGGAAACTCTGGATAAACTGGGTGGTGAGAGGTGAGTGCAGGTCAGAAAGAGGGTAGGCAAGGACAGTGGAGAAGGGCATGTTGATTAGAGATATTAAGACAGTCAGTTTAACAGTATTTAATGAAAAATGAGGAGACCACAGAAGAGGAAAGATAATGAGATGATGGCAGATTTGGGGCTTGGGACAGTGTCTGGGGCTGATGGTGCCATTTACAGAGGTGAAGATTTAGGAGGAAAAACAGATTGGTGATGGATGGGGGAGATACTGAGTTCAGTTACTGTATCTGTTTTGAGATGCCTGAGGGACATCCAATGGAACATACTCATCAAGTAGTCCAATATCCTAGGTCTGGAGCATATGAATGAGCTCTGGGCTGGACAAAGGAGTTGTCCGTGAGAGATGGTATTTTATGCCAGAAAGTGAATGAGAGAACCCAGACGGGTGAGGATAGGCTCCTGGGGGCATCACTGTTTAAATGATGTGTGGAGAAAGAGGATCTCTCAGCAGAGATTATTTCGACAGTCTGATATTCTTTGGGACATGTTTGTCAGTTCCCCTGTGCCCCCCTTTCAAGGTCCATGAGTATTTTGTTTTGTTTTGTTTTTTTGGAAAGTGTCTGACTCCACCCATGCAGGAAATCTACTCTGTGGGCCACTCCTCCCAAGAATCTGGGTAGTTGTAGAAAGAGGCACTTCACCCACACCCTAAGCTCTCTGCCGTGAGTGAGATATCCCGCCCAACCCTTCTGAGCCCAGAGGGGGAAGGTGGAGCCATGTTGCACTGTTAAGTTTTTGAGTGTGAGGTCCTTCAGTGTAACTGGAAAAATCGTGAAAGAGAAGTATTCCACTGGATTAAACAAGTTCAATGGATTTTAATTTTCCTGATAAACTATTATTAAGAAATTGTTTTGGAGATTTACTCTCTGAGTAGGATTAGCTAACCTACATTTTTCATTTGGATAAGTGATTCTTTAATTAGAAACCAAGATTTAGGGAATAGTTTCTCATTGCTTTATATAGTGTAGAGAAGGTATGTGAAAATGCCAAATGAAGGTTTTCCTCCTGATAGCGAGAAGCAGGGAAAACAAGAGGAAATTATGATATGTTAAGGGAAAGGATTCTGTTCATCCAGCGTGCCTGCTTTTATCTTCAATTCTGGAAGTCTCTGCTGGCAGTTTTTTGTTTTGTTTTGTTTTGTTTTAATTCCCTCTTCTTGTTGTGCGAAAAGTTGCATATTTCTGGCAAAATGTTCATTACTGGCTAGGGGCGCAACAAGCAATCCTTTGCCAGAGAATTAAGCAAGCAGAAGTCTGTCAAAACAAATATTCTAGTTTGAAAATATAGTCCTGCGGGGGGAAAGGGGGAGGGGTGGATAGTGGAGGAGGCCAGGGCATGTTCTAAGGCTGAGTATTTATTTCGTAAGAATTCTGTGTTCTGAAAGATTGTTGCTGGTAGGAGTGCTGAAGAAAACAGGATTGTGGTGCATTAAACGTACTGATGAGCAAGGATGGACTTTCTGGGGATTTTTGGTTTGCTCTTGTGTTTGGTATTTAGCTCTCATAATGACAGCCTTCATTAACAGTGAAACATTTTGATAACAAATAGCCTTTAAATTTAATTGAAGAGGCATTTAACAAAACTTATGTTTACATGGAAGAACTCTCAGTCCTGAGAATATTAAACATGTATAAACAAACATGCACATAAACACACAGTCCACTTCATAAGCATTTATTTGGCTGGGAAATGCCAACTTTATATAATTTCAGTCTTAAAAGTACTGGCCGATTGATTCAAAAAAGCAAAATTTGGTTTTTTTTTTTCTTCCCAACTTTTCCTTGTATTTCTTCCTTGTTACTTTAAAAGAAAATCATTTCATAGAAGAATGATTATATAGATTGGATAGATGCAAGGTTTTGAATTTCTTTGCCATAGAGTTGCTTAAATCTATTATAAAGTTGCTCTTCAAGTTGGAGAAACATAGGCTGACATTTGTGTTACTTTCCACTGGGATAGGGTTGGGATTAACTTTATTAAGCCTCAAGGATGAAAGTCCTTGCACACAGAAGTGGGTTTTGAAGATTTCCTGACCATATATCTGCATATAACTGATGTTATTTTTTGAAAGAATTAAAAAAATAAAAGGTACTGCATTGTAATATTGAAGTGAATGATCGAACAGAATGTATTCATAATAAAGAGAAGCCCTCAGAATATTATTAATGAAATACAGACCGGTTTATTCTTATCTCCTTTTGGCAAATTTTAGACTTGCTACCATAGGCAATTCAGGAAACACATACATGCCTTCTTCTAGAGCAGTGGGAGGAAACCCTGCTCTTTGATTCTGTGATTTGATATACTTTAGTTACTGGAAGAAACATTAATTAATGTACTTTAAAAAAATTTTTAGTAATTCAAAAGAATAATTTTTTTTTCTTGAAAAAAGGGGTTGAAAAGATCATGGTGCACCATTGGAATTTGCCTTCAGTAAATGTAACATTTGTTTTCTAAAGAATTATAACAACATACTTAAATTCCAGAACAGTAAGCAAAATAGCTTAAGTTCACTGACTTGAAAAAACATTCTTTTATACTGCACGGTTCTAAAATAAATACTTAAAAGAAACAGAGAGCAAGCCATTCTATCTTGGATTTCATTTTCCTTCAGATAGAACAGCTAGAACAAACATTCTTGCTAGTTAACATTGCCTGTGTTTTTATGAAGTTAATAACTGACCTGTCAATCACGTCCTATATAAATACGGTAGTTGAATGCTTTCTGCTTTAGAAGCACTTTTATTTACAAGAGCCGCCAGCCAAGATTTCCAAAGGACTCCACGGGCTGTTTGCTTTGATCTGTTTTGAGGGCTGGTCTCTTTATACCTGTTGGTTTGCTATTTATGATACCTTTGTGTAATCAGGTATGGGGAGAGCAGATGTGCAGAATAAACACGTCTTAAGGAAACCAAGGCTCAAGAGAAATCGTGTAATTATGCACCAACAGCTTTAAAAAGAGAGAGAGAGAATATTTTCTTAAATCAACTTAGCTGCTGTTATGACAAGAGAACAGATGTTGTGGTATTCACCCCAGAGAAGGAAAAGATTCTCTTAACTCTCAGTTTATAATGAATGGAGGTGGTGTGTTTATCCCCACCCTTCAAACTGTTGCTCTCCTTTAAATTTGTAAATTGCTGAGATGTTGCAGCTCTTCTCAGTTGACTTTGACCTGTGACCTTTGTTCATTCTCTCCTTCCCTAGGAAATGTTTACCACATGTCTCTATCCAAATAATCAGCTCTCTGTGGGAAGAGTTACCTTTGCATTTTGAACTGAAAATGGCTTTTAACATTTAGGGCAGGTTTCAGAAAGGGATGGCTTTTTGTTGTGTGTTTTATGATTTTGATTTGGGGTACCCCCTCCCCCGTCCCTGTACTGAGGGGACCTGAAAGCCAAATTCATCTTTGTATTCTCCCACAATGCCAAGCATAGTGCCTCTAAAAGCATAAGGGCTCAGTAATGAAAGAATGGCAGAAATTAAGAGAAACCCAAGTCCTTCGGTCTTGTTTCCAAAATGATCTGTTGATCATTTGGTTTCTTTCATCTTTCAATTAAATGTTGCCCTAATAATTCCTCTACGTTATATTTACATATTGCTTTTCTCTAGGAATCTGAATGTTTTAATACATTGGAGAGATTGTTAACTTCTATTTTACTTTTTTATTTAACTTTACTTTAAATTGGAAAGCTTCCCCTACTTTTTAAACTAGAGAATTTCCCCTCACTCTACAGTGCTTTTGGAGGGACTGATTTAGAGATTTCCAGGCAGTTGTTGTTCCCCCCTACTACTTTGGGAAATTCTCTTTATACTTTTTCATTCATATTGACAGTTTTTGGTTGGCAACTTTTCCTGTTGTGACACTGGCAGGAATCTTAGACTTTCTGTGGAAGAGTGCCTGAACATGTCCTAAGATTTAGAAAGCAGGTCTTTTATTAACCAGGTTTTCTCCTTGCTTTCATAGTTGCTCAGAAAACTTTCAAAATCCAGTGTCTTTAACTGATATGATTGCTATTTATTTGGTTCCTTGTTTATAGTTTTTATTTTTATCTTTTTATGTTTTGCTTTTTCTTCCAGTTTTATTGAGATATAATTGACATATAGCACTGTATAAGTTTAAGGTGTACAGCACAATGATTTGACTTACATACATCAGGAAATGCTTACCACAGTAAGTTCAGTAAATCCATCATCTCATAGAGATCCAAAATTAAAGAAATAGAAAAAAATTTTTTTCCATGTGTTGAGAACTCTTAGGATTTCCTCTGTTAACAACTTTCATGTTTAACATAGAGCAGTGTTCATTGTATTTATCATGTTGTACATTACATCCCTAGTGTTTATTTATCTTACAACTAGAAGTTTGTACCTTTTGACCACCTTCCTCCAATTCTAACTACTCCCACCTCTGGTAACCACAAATCTGATCTCTTTTTCTATGAGTTTTTCTGTTTGCCTGTCTTTGAAGTATAATTGACCTACAGCACTATGTTAGTTCCTGTTACACAACATAGTGATTCAGTATTTCTAAACATTTCAAAATGATCACCATGATAAGTCTAGTTATGCTCTGTCACCATACAGGTTTTAAGTGCTAGCATCTATATGATAATCAAAGTATAAAATGCAGCCTCGAACACTGCATTTTCAGCATATTCAGCAGCCTTCCCCAGATAATCACTTGTCAGAGTAAAATCATTTTGTAAACTTGAGGGTAGATTAAAGCTTGGCTTTAAACTCTGGGCTCCGTCTACACAGCTTATGGGGTCAAAGGTGGGAAAGTCCTGGGGTCGTCTGGAGCCAGTGAGAGTGCAGTCATGTCGCCTTTGTTGAGGCACAAGCCTCTAAAAGGTATGAAACGGCCCAAATTACATTTGAGCATCCTCGGGCCTTTGATTGCAGAACCTCTGTTGGAAGTTGAGCGGCACAGGGCAGCCCAAGATCAGGCCAGGGAAGCCATCAGGAGTAAACTGGGGTCAGCCATGCCCCAGACACCAGGGAGGAGACCGCCTCTCCAAATGATGTGCACAGGGACAGTTTTGAAAGTCCATGGTACTGCTTAGTTGGCAGATTAGCAGAAGGAAAGTCCCCTCCAATATTTTCATTTTGCATTCGTCCAAGGATCAAACCTATAATTAAATTTTCTGAACAAAGACCTTATTAATACGCACCATCCAGATTGATGACCAACAGCTCTTCCTTCCAGGTCCATAAGAAAATCTGTAATGCTTAATGCAAAAATAAAGACCCTAGTCAGGTTTGGGGGGAGGGTGAAGTAAGGTGTAGTTAGGACTGGGTTTGTCTTTAAAAAGTCATTTTCAGTGCTGTTGAAAATGAACCTTTCAGTGGTTGCTGCATTTACTCAAGTATATGTGATTTACTGAGTGATCTAAAACTTAGTCACAGTGATATGATTTTATTTAAATATCTATGAAAACATGCTGGTCTTTAAACTTTTGGAACATTGTTGAGAAAAATTCTCCCTTTTAATTCTATTGTGTGGGCAGTGTAGACTTATGTAAAAATGTTTATTTAGGACAGACTTAAACACAATTCATCGTGTTACTCGTTGGCCAAAACTTCAAGTAGCTTTCCAGTATTTGAGAAATCTGGTTGAAATTCATTAGCTTGGCATTCAGGGCCTTCCAACCTGCTCTCTACTGGAGGAGCTTTTTGCTGTAGCCTTTTCCTTTGTCCTCAGGCAGGCCTTACAATCTCTACCTCCATGGTGTCCTCGTGCAGCCCCATCTCCTGCACATACTTCCTCCTCCTTCAAGCTCCCCACGCCCCTGGGAAAGGGGACTCCTAGCTGTCCTTCAAGGCCAGGAGTCACCTAGACTAGTTCAGGACCTCTCTTCCTCTGCGTTTCCAAATCTGTCAGCCTCCTGGTTGCCTTCCCTCCTGTGAAACTAGCCTTCCCTGAGCATCCCTTTGGAGGCTCTCCCCTCTGCTTTGGTCTCCAGAGCCAGGTTATGCCACTCTGTTGGCTCTTACCACACCAGTCCTTCAATCATGCTTTGTTTTAATTTCTGTCTAATTTTTTAAACTTGATTTTAAACCCTTGAGGCTTAGAATTTTATCTTCTATGTGCTAGTGTCCTCCAGAGCACTTAGCTTACTTTTAAGCACATGTTTGTCCCTTGGTTGATTGATTGGTGCATGCCTAGGCCCAGGGCTTGATCATTAGCAGTCAGTAGAGACAGCGAGCTATTTTCAAAACCACTGGGTACCTTTTTACCAGGTTTATTTTTTTGGCTTGTCAGCTTGGTAGTGGAGATGTCAGGCCCAGTTCTGTCCAGAAAATCTGTTTTCCAAATCTTTGCATGAACAGAATGGTGTTACAGTCACACTCTGGAGCAGTTTCACCTGGGTACTGCCAACTCTTTCTTATGCTGACTAGCTGACCCATGTGGAGTGTTCCTCAGATCTCATTTCAGCTTTCTGGGGTACTTTTATTCTTAATTAAAGGAAAGCTTATTTCTGAGACCTTTCTTGAACCAAAGGCAACTGATTATTCATTAAATGTTTACTTTCTTGACTTTAATTCACTTCAGCGGGTTATAACTCAGGTGGGGATTATGCCTTGACAGTGATCTGACAAGGTCCTTGTTCATGGTAGTTATTGACTTTTCCACTATGAACCTTTTCGATGTAGCAGGAAGCCAGCATCCTGGTGTCTGAACCATATAAGGAACTGGCTTTCTTTTAATTTTGTGTTTTGAGTTTGAGGAAGAGGCAAGCTGTGCCAATTTGGGACTTTTGAGACTTCAGTGCTTAACTCATTTGATCTAAAAATTACTGGCAAAATTATTACTTTTGCGAAGTATAAAACCAACTCTCAGAATAGCAAATGCCCTGATGTGACTGACACAGCATGCTTTAAGGCTTCTGAAAGCTTGGGCCACACTCTAAGAAGAGATTTTAATAGGCCAGTCTGAACCCAGTGCACACAGTAGTCAATCCTTCACATTTGTATACTGCTTTTTGACACTCCTGTGTTTATTCATTCAACAAATAATTTTTGAGCACCAGCTAGGAGCCAGGCATTGTTCCAGGTTCATGGGATACAATTATGAGCTATCACCAAATATTTCACTTCTCTGTTATTTTGAATTTTGATTTCTAATCTGTTTCCTCTAACTAGAATATTAGCTCCTTGGAGGTGGATCTTTGTCTCATTCACTGCTCTATCTCCAGCACCTAGAGCAGTGCCTGACACATAGCAGAAGCCCAGTAAATATTTATCAGTTTACAAGTCAAGTTCTACAGTGAGGAAAGGAAGGGTTGCTGCTCTAATGGCACGTGGGAGATACATGTCATCTGGGCTTGAGGGAATCCAGAAAGACACCCTAGAGCAAGAAAGATAATGGCTGAACAAAAGGATATGCAATATTTACTTGGGAAAGGGCAGGTGAGGTAGAGGGTGACCACTCCTGTGCAGAAGTCTGGGGGTGACAGTGAGTCATCACAACACACGATTGCTGTGCTGTGTGCAAGGAGGCGTGGCGTGAGATGAGGTGAGGACCTTGTCTGCCAACTTGAGGACACAGGAGCAAGGAGAGTATTTTAAGCACAGGTGTAATAGGATTAAATTTGTTTTAGTTTGATCATTTTGGCCACAGTGTAGAGAACACACTGAAGCTGGATTGGGAGTAAACGCTGAAGATTGGGAGATCAGTTTGTTTGAATAGTTTTGTTTGTTAGGATAATATAGATTAATGGTACCCAGACGTTTGGACTTCATGAACCAACCAAAAAAAAACAAAAACAAAAGGACATTAAAAAACATCCCACTTGAACTGGGAGATTGGGATTGACATATATACACCAGTATGTATAAAATAGATAACTAATAAGAACCTGCTGTATTAAAAAATAAATAAAATAAAATTCAAAAACAAAACATCCCACTTCTCAGGCTCATTTCATAAAATAAAGAACGTTTTGGGACTTCCCTGGTGGTGCAGTGGTTAAGAATCTGCCTGCCAATGCAGGGGACACGGGTTCGAGCCCTGGTCCGGGAAGATCCCACATGCCGCGGAGCAACTAAGCCCGTGCGCCACAACTACTGAGCCTGCGCTCTAGAGCCCACGAGCCACAACTACTGAAGCCCGTGTGCCACAACTACTGAAGCCCGCGCACCTAGAGCCTGTGCTCTGCAACAAGAGAAGCCACCACAATGAGAAGCCTGCGCCCCGCAACAAAAAGTAGGCCCTGCTCACTGCAACTAGAGAAAGCCCGCGTGCAGCAGTGATGACCCAATGCAGCCAAAAAAAAAAAAAATTAAATAAATGAATAAATAAATTAAAAAAAAAAAGATTACTGATCTTTTCCCTATTAAAAAAAAAAAAAAAAAAAAAAAAAAGAATCTGCCT
This sequence comes from Balaenoptera borealis, assembly GCF_965194805.1. Classification (NCBI taxonomy): domain Eukaryota; kingdom Metazoa; phylum Chordata; class Mammalia; order Artiodactyla; family Balaenopteridae; genus Balaenoptera; species Balaenoptera borealis. Next base: position 56,199,913 of record NC_138871.1, read on the forward strand.
GCCAATGCAGAGGACATGGGTTTAAGCCCTGGTCCGGGAAGATCCCACATGCTGCGGAGCAACTAAGCCTGTGCGCCACAACTACTGAGCCTGCGCTCTAGAGCCCATGAGCCACAACTGCTGAGCCTGCGTGCTGCAACTACTGAAGCCCGCGCGCCTAGAGCCCATGCTCCACAACAAGAGAAGCCACCGCAGTGAGAAGCCCGCGCACCGCAACAAAGAGTGGCCCCGGCTCGCCGCAACCAGAGAAAGCCCATGTGCAGCAACGAAGACCCAACGCAGCCATAAATAAATAAACAAATAAATAAATAAATTTATTTATTTATTTATTTAAAAAAAATAATAAAGAACGTTTTAACATACATGCCTACAAATACACATACACCACACTCACAGGAGAATCTCAAATAAATGTTAGATATTTAAATGGAATACGTTTAGCTATATGTATATTGCCCTGGTTTTTCTCATTTTCCTCATGAATGGGCACCTATGTGGTCTGATATTTGTAAAGGTGATCCAGCCTAAGGAAGAAATATTGGTGATCTGAATGAGAATAGTGACAACGGAAATTGAAAGAAGTGAACAGAATTGAGAAATAGGAGGTAGAATCAGCGGAAATTGATGATTTCAAAGTACTTTCAGATCTCTTACCTCATTTGATGGTAACCAGGTAACATAGGTACGTTAGGCATAATTATCCCCATTTAACAGATGAGGAAACTGAGACTTGGAAGTTAGGTGACTTACCTGAGTCACATATCTGAGTAATAGCAGAATTGAATCACCATTAAAATGGTGTGGAACTCTGGATATGTGGCTCCCTCACCCCACCCCTTTTTGGTTTTTTTCAAATTTCAGGGAAGAAAGGAAAAGGAATTGTGGGCTCCCTGTGAGTCATGTCTTTTAGGGCGAAACATATGATATTGTCCAACCTTAGAATAAAACAATATTTTAGTGATGACTCTGATTCATCATTATTTTGCAACATCATCCATTACCAATCCATGAACTTGAGTAACCCTATTTCAATTAGGCCAGAGGAGACTAAGAGGCTTCTTTGGCTATATTTTCATTTTTATCCTGTGTTACCCTTTGTCCTTTCTATAAATAAGCCTTGGCCACCCTATTTATGCGTTTTTGTTGGGGGAGTGAGGCTTTGTGTGTAAGAATATTTATCTCCTATCACCTGGTTTGTTGTTTTTTTCCCTTTTCTTCCTTAGTGTGCTTGCAGATTAGAGTTACTTGGTGCTATATGAATTTTTAAAAGAATGGTGTAGACTTTATAATGGACTACCCCTTGTTAAAGGGCAAAGAAAGGAAGTGGAAGTAAATACAACGAACAAAATTGGACTTAAAGGAGGGAAAAATGAAGCAATAACAATTTGAATCGGACAAAAGGAAAAAATGTATTAGAAAATATTTGTGGGCAGTTCCCTGTAAATGGCTTTATAAACAACATTTTTGGTCTGTAGTCATAAAATCCCCTGACCTATGAAACACCAATTTAATGGAATTAATTAAAAATAAGATGGAATGCCAAAATTTACATATGAAAACGATTAGTGACTGTTCCTTCAATTAGTTATTTTTATTTAGTCTTTATATCAACCATTTTTGTAAGCTCCTTGTTTTCTGGCAAATTTGGAGACTTTTTGGAAAACTATTAGAGTGACATTAAATTATTTCTGTTCAGACTCAATGGCTAGCTGGTCTATTGTAATCACAAATAATTATGAGAAATATGGTTTTCCTCTTCCAAGGATGAAATATACTTTTATTGAAGCATCTGCACCTATTTATGTGTATGTTCAGTTATGGAAGTGTGTGTTTTTAACTAGTAAAATGGGCACATCAAAAGCAAATACTGGGACTTCCCTCATGGTGCTGTGGTTAAGAATCCACCTGCCAATGCAGGGGACATGGGTTCGAGCCCTGGTCCAGGAAGATCCCACATGCCACAGAGCAGCTAAGCCCGTGCACCACAACTACTGAGCCTGCGTGCCACAACTACTGAAGCCCGTGTGCCTACAGCCTGTGCTCTGCTACAAGGGAAGCCACTGCAATGAGAAGCCTGTGCACTGCAACGAAGAGTAGTCCCTGCTCCCAGCAACTAGAGAAAGCCCACGTGCAGCAACAAAGACCCAACGCAGCCAAAAATAAATAAATAAATTTATTTTTTAAAGAAAAGAAAGTAAGCTCTATGAAAGCCTTAAAAAAAATACAACAACAAATACTGTTTTCTTAGCATATGTGAGTGGAAGAATGTGAGAGCAGCCTTGTATACCATCATTTTTATTGTCTCATATCCATCCTGTGTGTGTGTGTGTGTGTGTGTGTGTGTGTGTGTGTGTGTGTTTGTGTTTGGATGCCCTAACCATGTTTTTTTCTACCAATATGGATCCATCCATCCCACTTTATAGCTGTCTTCCTGGCCTTTGACTCTTACATTTATAGTTTGGTGTATGATTACTGCAAAGTATAGGTGTTAATATATTCAGAATACTAAGTAAAATTTTTTGTGCCAAACCCACATTTTACTCATGTTTTCAATGCGGCACTTCATGTATTTTTAAAAGCTATTTGTATGGCAAGACTGAAAGTGGCTTGTGTAATCTGGTACTCTTAGATCTTAGAATCTCAGAGTGTGTTGACCTTAATGGTAATTTGTACCAATCTCCTCTCTATTCCTTTCATCTCATCTTTTATTAAAGTGGGGAGGGGAACAAAGAGGGCTGGGTAGCAGGAGCCAAGGCCAAAGAACAATGCATGTGTAATTGGATGAGAAGGTACAGTGTTAGATTTGTCCATGTATTATCTCATTTCTCACAGTAAATCCTCAGAGTAGGCACTATTATTCCCATTTCATAGAAAACTAAGTGGAAAGGTACTCAGCAAGGTTGGATAAATCACCCAAAGTTAGTTACACTGCCAATAAGTAATCCTCCTCTGGTCTGGCTGATTCCAAACCTTTGCTCTTTCTCTGCATTGTGTTTCCTCATTTCCACTCCACCACAGAATAAATAATCTATGGAACACGGTTTCAAATTTTAACCCATGATGTAGTAGAAGCCTTTTCTAAAATAAAATGTTGTGCATATTATGTAAAAATATTTTGCCTTTGAAAATAGGCTTAATATAGGCAGATAAGTAATATTTGAACTGCCTTAGTTTATGTGTCATATTTTTTCCTTTGTCTGAACTCATGGCATTATTTTACTTTCTATGTGATTATATAATTAAGATGGGTATTTGGCTTAACATTTGTGAGTTTTACACATTTTTAAGACTTTACTTGGAGGTATTTATATCCTTCAAATATTTACTGGGAAGTATCTTTGCAAGGTTAGGTGAAACATTTTACCAAGCTCCCATTTTCAATGAGTCTCTGTTGGGAAAGGTTAAATAGTACTGTAGAGTAGTCTTTTGGCATTCAAGCAGTTCCTCTGCTCAAGTAATGATGACTGTAATTGGCGGTCTTAGTAATAAGGTCATAAAGTCAAAAAGAGTTACCACAGTGTGGTCACCATTTTGACCATAAGGAACAGTATGTAAAAGTTGGTTAACTGGAAGGATTTCCTGCCTCCTTAGTAACTATTGTGTCTCTGTTTCTTTAGAGTCACAGCCAAATTGGAAAGAAGGGAAAAATCTTTTATGTAGAACATTTTGCATTTAGAATGGTGTTCTTTAGATTCACATGATGAAAAGCTTCTGCAGAGAAAAGAAAACCAGAAACCATCCTTTGAATAAAATACCTTTCTGCTATATTGCTTGTTCAGGGTGGTCTTCATTGTGCTGCCTTCTTGTTGGCCTGTTTTCTAAACCCTGTTTGACACATTATGGAACTTCATGTTTTTAACTGATAGAATTATTCTTTGCATTGGAATGTGTGTGTTTGTGCAACAGGGAGACAAGTACCACAGTCATTCCAAGAAACAGCTGCCACCTAAAATTTATAATCAGTATTAGAAGAAGAATAGAGATTTTTAAAAAAGCAAAAAAGGAATTGAATAGAAGCAGATCTAGTATAGGGACCAGAAGAAAGCTTAAAATGAAAAAAAGGTAAATTAACCTTCTCAGGGAAATGGGATAAAATTGATTACATGAAATAAGAACAGGATGGTATTTTTAAAAGAGCCACCTGAATAAGAAAGCACTTGTAAGGGGCCTCCCCCGGCAGTCCAGTGGTTAGGACTCCACGCTTCCACTGCAGGGGGCACGAGTTCGATCCCTCGTAGGGGAACTAAGATCCGGCATGCTGTGTGGCGCGGCCAAAAAAAGGAAGGAAGGAAGAAGGGAAGAAAGAAAAGGGAAGGAAAGAAGGGAGGGAGGGAAGGAGGGAGGGAGGGAGCTGTAGGAAATTAAGAAAATATGATAACTCAAATAAAAATTTCAAAACATAGGATAGAAGACAGAGTAAAAGAACCCTTTCAGGGGCAAAAACTAAAGAGATCAAGAGAGATGGAATGTGGGAAAGAAAAAAAATGTGAAAATTAGACGTTTATTTCAAGCGGTTCAATATCCAACTTTAAAGGAGTTCAAAAGGGAGAGCAGAGCAAAGTGAGGGCAGGAAATTGTCAAAGAAATAGCACAGGAAAATTTCCTAGAACTAAAGGGTACAAATTCTAGTACAATGAATGAAAAATGATCCACACCAAGACACATCATCATGGAATTTCTAAAATTTTGTAGAGTTAAAAAAAAAACACAAAACAAACAACAGTTCACATGTGGAGAATTAAGGATCAAAATGGCAAAAGACTTAGAAGATATGAGAGATACCTTCAACATTCTGATGGAGTATGATTTCCTTCCTTTTATTTTGTAGTCAGCTAGATTATCGATCAAATACAGAGATAAAATAATAAGAATATACTTTTATTCAAAACATTTTTTAAAATTAAGGACAAGGAAAACTTGATTTTTCTCTTTCTACTTACAGAACATAAATGAGTAAAGCACCTAAATACTTTTTAAAAAGCGAGTTGCTGAACAATATTTAACACACACACCTATGTTTGCTACTCCTCCAAAACAACTGTGTGTATCATATGTTTAATTTCAATGTTTTTATACATGTATAGAAAAGGTCTAGAATGGGCCACTGTGGAATTTCTTTTACTACTAACTCGTCTAGGGTTTTTTAAATGAGTGTATATTAATTATATTGATAATTAATAGAATATAACTAAAAAGAGGGTTAGAAAAGAGACATGATTTATTCCTTAATTTATTTTTGAAAATGTAAGCAGTGCATGCTATGTCTGTCTCTTCTCCTAGGTGCTGTAGGAGATACAGTTGAAGTAGCAAACACAGCCTCAGCCTTTGAAGGATTTGGGGTCTGGCTGTTAAGGGGAAACACGCATGGAAGGGAATGGCTCCCAGCCGTGTTGAAAGTCTGCCTCTGTGTGATCTCAATGTACAGGCTGCTCTCAGGGCCAAGCAGATGGCTTTCCAGGGTCTGTGAAGAGATGGCAGCCTACTTACTTGAGAGTACTTTAAAAAAAACAGCATTCGTGAGAATACCAAACAAGAACCCTGATCCTGGAATGTCTAATTTAATAAATTTCATTTGCATTTCTACAGAAACCAACATGCTTCCAGCTGCCAAACCCAGGAGCCAGAGGTTAGGGTTTTAAATAATAATAACAATAATGAGTTATACTTATTCCAGATTAGTTTTCTGGCTCTCCAAAAAATAAATGGCGAAGATGTCCAAAATGTTCTTTTCACAACTCTGCCAAACGCTGGCTTTTCCTCTTCGTCTGGAGATCCAGCCAATCTGTTGAAAATTATCCCATTTTTTTGATTACTTCCAGGCAGTTGTTCAGAGAGAAGACTAAATCCTGCAGTCTAAGATGGACATCCACTAAGTGGAGACTCTTATCCATACAGCAGAAGAAATCACACTTTGATTTCTGAGTCTTATTTCTTCTAGCTGTGAATTTGGGAAAATGTACATCAGACATCACATCATACCTCATTATGGACAGCGTTGTGTATTTATTGGGAATGTAACATTTGCCTGGTGACTCCTTGATTTTTCTGTTTTTGTTTTTGGTTTTTTTTTTCCCTGTAAATAAGCCTTGGCCTGAGTATAAACTTACAAAAAACCATGGATTCACTAGGGAGAAGGAAGCCTTGAGCCTGAATAAGAACAAGCATATACACTCTCTTTTCTGGTTTGATTTGCATGAGATTTAGAGGTTTTTTTCCGTTGTATTTTTGTTTTTAGTGTTTTTTTTGGGGGGGGGGCGGTTGTGGTGGGGAGAATGGTTAAGAGTTGTAGTGTATTAGTAAGATTTTCTTAATTTGAATATAGGAGAGACTTGAGACTATTAGATCAAATGGAATGTCTGTGGTCCAGTGATCTCTGAAAATGCTTTGTAAGAGCAGATGGATAGATTTTTGAAGTTTAGTTGAGCTGGCGGGTTGCCTGCTCATCTATTCCCTTTAAAGTCGGTGGGTGGGCCAGGCTCAGTGTATGGAAGTGGAAGCTCAGGTAGGGAATCTTAATCTAAGTTGACCAGGGCTGATTGACAGCAGTGGAGAGATCGCTATCTGATCCAATAATGAGGATATGAACTCCTTTGAAAACTGGCCTATCTGGGCCATAGTGTCCTCTGCTCGTTAAGCAGATGCCTGGCACAGGATGGTTGGATTACCTGTGTAATAGGAAACCCTGAAAAGTCTAGTGGCTAGATTGGGAAACAAGACAGTTGGGTTCTAGTTGTGCACTTTCCCCCCAGCTTGTATTTTGATCTTGGGAGACTCAACCGTAATTCTTCTGGGCACTGGTTTCCTCATCTGGAAAATTAAGCGATTAGAGTAGTAGACCTCTCTGAGGGTCCTTCTCATTCTAATATTTTCCTTGAAGTCTGGAACTCTTGTTGGCACCTTCCCCTCACTTTAGTAATAAGAATTGGCAAATTAATATTAGCCTTAATGAAAATGTCTATAAGGTTTAGAGTAGGATCTTGAAAAAATTAATTGAATGAAAGTATACACAGGGACAGAAACCAAAAAGCTTTTATTCTGAAATATTGGACCTTTTGCTAAATTAGTCTATTAACTGTTAATGAGTAAAAAAGAAATTTCTAGGTGATTTCTTGCTGGAATTTTGGATGAGAATGAGGCCAGTTCAGCACTGTTTGAACTGTTTGCATGTTTAGTGCATTTGCTTGACTAGGATTTTAATACCTGTATGATACTCTTTAGAATTACCAAATAAGAGTTTTTTAATCCTGTACATATTTTTAGAGTCAGACTGTTGGGGAATGGACCCCTATGGTTGAAAAGAAGACAGCCCATCCTTTTCTGGGGCAAGATTTGTGCAGGGAGTTCTAAGAAAACAGTAAGAAGCCAGCAGATATTTAGTGAGTGTCCCATGTACTAGCACCATTCTAGGTGTTGAGGTTAGAGATGAAATAAGAATTTTTAGTCTAAGGATCTAACTTCCTAGTGAGAGGAGACAGACTTGGGACATGTTTTAATAAACAGCAGTAACTATTAGTGTTATGAAGAAGATGAAATCATTATTGTAGGGACAGATGGAGTGTGCTTTTTTAACTAGAGAGGTTTGAAAAGATGGGAGTAAAAGGAAGTAAAGAGGTAGGGAGTGTGGACAGATGTCTGAGTTTCACTTTGTCTTCCAAAGCCTTCACTCTCTAAACTGTGACTCTTGAGCTCACATAGGTGTATCAGAGCCTGCGCTTGCAAAGGATAAGATGGAGACCAAACTGATGATCCCTCACCTCAACCCTGCTTCAACCAGAACAGTTCTAGTTTGTTGTTGATTTTTTTTTTTTAAGTTTTAAATATTTAGATTATAGTTGAAAAAAGTGGTCCATTGCTTTAAAGATTTGGAAAACAACTGGCTTGGAATAAACCAGTTATGTTCATTCTTGCCCTTAGTGACTTAACTCTTAGGTTTTCACAGTTGTGCTAGGCAGATAATGGCCCCCCCAGAACCTGTAAATGTTACCTTGTAAGCAAAGGGGGTCTTTGGAGATGTGATTAAATTAAGGATCTTTTGACGGGGAGATTATCTTGGATTATTTGGTTGGGATAATGTAATCACTGATAAGAGGGAGACGGGAGATTTGAGAGACAGAAGAAGAGAAAGCAGTGTGACCACAGAGGCCGAGATTGGAGTAATGGAGCTACAGGCAAAGAATGCCAGCAGCCACCCAAAACTAGAAGAGGTTAAGGATTGTATTCTCCCCTAGAGTCTCTGGAGGTGCCTCACTGACTCTTTGATTTTGGACTGTTGATACTGATTTCAGATTTCTGGCCTCCAGAGCTGTGAGAGTTAAATTGTGGGTTCCTTGTTATCAGGGTCCCTTTTATTTAGCATATTACCTTTTCCACAGAGTATAACTCAGTGCCTTGAATGTTATAACTGTGCTTCAGTTACCTATTGCTGCATAACAAACACCCCCAAATTTAGTGGCTTAAAATAACAATAGTTTTTTATTTCTCACAATTCTGTGGGTTGGCTGGGTTCAGCTGGGTGGTTCTTCTTTACTGTGTGGTGTCATCTGGGATCACTCAAGTGGAAGCATTCATCTGAGATGTCAACTGGGGGCATAAATGGCGGGGGGCGGGGGGCTAGAGGGGCCTCTCTAGCAGAGTAGTCACATCCTCAAGACAGTGAATACAGAAGCTGCCTTGCTTTGTGGAGCCTAAGGCACTTCCACTACCTCCTGTTGATCAGAGAAGGCACAGGGCTAAACTAGAGTCCAGGGGAAAGGAGATAGACCCTACCTCCTGAAGGGAAGGAGGCCTGCACATATAGGGCAGTAGGAACTGTTGTCGGCCATCTTTGGAAACAGTCTACCACAAACTGTTTAGAAAATGATTATTGAATTAACCCAGATAGACTGATTCTGAGATTTTATATGTAAGGAGATTCAGTAAGAAACATTTTCTAAGAAAAAAATTTCTGATGTAAAAAAATCCAATATAAGCTACTAGAATGGGACCTTGCACACATGAGGAATTCAAGAGATGCATGCTTACTGACCAACTGGCTGGGTAAGGAGTGGAACTCTATTTCCCAGCTCACTCCTGGCTAGTGATTTCACATGGGGAAGGGCAGGGCACTTCCAGAACCAAGACCTTTAACTTCCCTCCCTGGGTATAGTATAGTGATGGCTGGTTTTGTGATTTGGAAGATTCTCCACCTGAAAAGCAGTTCCTGAAGGGAAGGATTAGAAAAACATTCGACGTGGCCAAGAATTTCATGGCTATCTACAGAGGTTAAGAAGGGAGATGAGACTGGCAGGAGGCCTGGTCAGAGTCAGTCCCCTTAGAACGGAGGCCCTGAAAAAGATGCCTTTCCTTTAACTTCCTATACCATTTGCCTGAAATTTAGTAACAGGACTTCCTGGTGGACCCATCACAGTGATTACAAGTGCTTCTTGAGTATAAGATTCTGACCCTGGGACCCCTGACATCCCTTTTGTCCAGTCACTTATTCTTGCTTAATTATTAGTACTCTAGGGAGAAATTCTGGTGTCAGCCCCAGTCAGAGGTAGAGAGAGGATTCTAGAAATGGAGTCAGACATGGTTCTCCTGGTGGGAGTCCAAATCCAGATTTCTTTTTTATTAGTTTTTTCTATTTTATGAGTTTGCATTTGATCATCCTTTGAAATGTGTGTGTGTGTGTGTGTGTGCTTTGTCTTCTTTGTAGATTTGTTTGCATTTGGGAGCACTGTTTTTCTTAAGATGAGCTTGCTGTTTTTATCAGCAATCACCGTGGCAAGGAGACATAGGCCCTTAGCTGATTTCTCTCCTCTGGGGTGGTTTTATAGGCCAGAATCTGGGGAGTAGCTAGGTTTTAATAGTTTATTGGGTTCCCATTTCAAATACAGACTGAAAACCTCCAGGCTTTTGCCTTCATCATTTGTTTCCATCTAATGACCAGTTTTATGGTGTTTTCTCCATGGCCTTTGAATAAGTCCTGTTTTTTTTAAAACCAGGCACAAACTCTGCCTTTGCTGCTGTTTACTATGTACTTCCTTACTCCTGCATGTTTTTGCTTGCCCTTGCTAGCTTTCTCTTTTTATACCTCTGTACATTACTCTGTTGATCCCTGTTCCTGAGATGATTGAGAATGATAGGGGGTATGTATGTAGGAATTGGGGGTGGATATACCTTATTTTTACTTTTAACACATTTCCCTAAGTGCTTCTTTTCTTTGCATGATAGTTTTCATCCTGATACTTTTGTGAAACTCAGAAGCATGTGCTTCTGGCATTTCAACTTTTCATATGTGTGGCCAATCTTAGGATACAGATCTCTAAGAGAAATACAAGCTTGATTCAATTGAAGGTTCCTCTAGGCTGTTAGATGGCAGGGTGGATTCACAGACTACCAAAATGACCAAAGCTCAGATGCTCTCAAAAACTAGACTCTCTTGGCATTACCAAGGTTAGATGTGGAATGTGCAGACAAAAGGGCAGCGCCGAATGTGGCTGGATTAGGACTGCTTTCGCCCACACAGTTTAGCCAAAACGGGATGAGTTGCTCTGGATGGTGTCTGGATTAGTGCCCCAAACCTATGTTCAAGCATAGGAGAGGCACAGAGAGTGTACCACACACAGGCTACTACATTAAAATGGGTTCAGATTGATACAAACAGTGTTCTTGATATATTGTGAAGTGTAAAAAACAGATTATAGAGCAGTATATAAGGGAGGAGAAAGGTATAGACGGACCTCAGAACAGACTGGTAGCTATCTTTGGGTAGTGTGTTTGTGGTGATTTTTAGATTTTTCTTTGCAGTGTTCTTTATTATCTAATTTTTTTCTCAATAAATAAGAAGTGCTAGAATACATTTAAAATCGCTTTTAAAATAAAACAAAATGGTGCCAGGCAAGCATTTTCTTTCATTCAGTAAACCTCTCTTGCTAGCCTACTCTGTTCTCGGCCCCGGCTGGGCTCTGGGGGAGTCCAGCACTGAACATGGCAGGCCGAGGAGCACCTTGGTGGAGATCACAGCCACTCTGTGTTCCTTGTTCTTGGTGCAAGGCAAGTGGATTTCTTCAGGCAGCTTCTGTGTTTCCCCCAAGAGCCTCTCATCGGTTGTGCCTGCATAATTCTTACCTGGTGGGGGAGGGAATAACTCACCTTTTGTGTAGTCTGACAGTTCCAAGGTTAAAGCTGCTTATTCTCACTCTCTGTCCTGGCTTGTTTGTTTTCTCCTGTGTCTGTCTGTTCTATCCCATTCAGAGTTTTTGCTGGTCTCCTTTGTCTTCCTAGGAGCTTGAACTTACAGAGGTTCAGTTTTTCCTTTTTATCATTTCTCTTGTTTCCTGTAAAGTTGCTGGGCTAGTTTTTGGCCACATAGATAAACAGGTTTGAAATGCCTGTCACTGGTGAATTTACCCCCAGGGCTTGCTGTATCTGGGGAGGTAACATATCAGCCTGTTGGCTTATTTGGGGGAGCTAGAATCAAACTGTTTGCAAACCAGGGAGATGAGCTTTGTATATTTGTGTTTAAGAACATTTCGAGCCCTGGCAAGATACTCAATTTATTGATTCAGATGATGATTCTGAATGTCCTTAGATATAGCTAAGGATGTACTTTAAGAAATTACTAATTTGTTACCATCTTAGTCATAATTCCTTTTCTCCTTACTTTGTCAAGGACTCTTTCGTCTAGCTTCATTCACTCAGCAACTGTTTATTAAGCACCAGCTGTGAACTGAGCGTCATACTTAGTACCTGAGATAATATGGAGAAATAGGATAGATATAGTTAGTCTCTGCCTGTGCAGAACATGTAATCAGTGGGAGAAATAAGTAAATTGGAAGTTCTATGTATGAAGTGCTATAAGTGCTATGATGGGGAGATTGTAGGTTATAGTGTAAGACCAATGTCAGGCACCTAACCCACATTTGCGACATCAGGGAAGGTGTCCTGGAAGAAGCTGGCCTAAGCCCCAAATTGAAGGATTATTTGGAGTCAGTCTGGGGTGGGCGAGGGCAGAAGTGTTCCTAGTAGAAAGTATATTTGCCAACATCTGGAGACTAGAAAGAGCATGTAATGTTGAAAGAACCAAAAGAAACTCTGCATGGCTGGGTTTGAAGGTGGAGAGGCAAGAGATAGCTTTACAAGTGAGTCAGATTAAGCAGAACTTTGAAAATCAGGCTAAAGAGTTTAGACTCTCCAAAAAGCAGTAGGGAGCCATTAATCTCATAATGTCGCATGATTAGCTTTGTATTTTAAAGAGAGGATTCTTATCACAACAGAGAGTTACACAGGGGGAAGCTCTGAGGCAAAGAGATCAAGTGAGAGGCTGACATAGCATCTAGGCAAGAAATAATGGCGGTCAGACTTGTAAGTAGTGGGGATGGTGGGAAATAGACTCAACAGATACTCTGGAGGTAGAAGCAGCAAGATTTGCCTGTTGACTGGGTGCACTGGGAGTTCCAGGCTTGGCAAGTTGGGTGAGTAGTTAAGTGTCAGCTGGGTGGGTACCAGTCACTGAGAGAAGAAAAAAGGCATAAGGCATAGGTCTGAGGTCAACTATATTAGAATTTTTTTTCCTCTGCGGCTAATATTACTTATTCATTCATTGCCAAAATATTTACCAGTCAACCAACATGTACATAGTATTGTGCTGTGTATCAAGAGAGATGCAGGGAAGTATAGATGCCTATAAATATTAATGCTGTAGTTGAGGTGAAAAGGTACACATTTAGTGAATGTCCATGGGGTCACCACATTTCTACTCTCTCTAGTCTGTCTGCTCTTGTCACCTCTCTCTCCTATTCAGATACTTTCAATGCCTGTAAGACAGGTGAATCTGTCTAGTCTGGCATTCAGATTTCTAAAAAATCGTATGTCATCCTATGTTTTCTGCTTTCTCTTGTCATGAAGTCCTGGGTTCGATCCCTGGTTGGGGAGCTAAGATCCTGCAAGCTGCGCGGTGCAGCCAAAAAAAAAAAAAAGGCTTTAATTTTAGAATAGTAGGTCCTCAGCCCTTTTCTCTGGCATTATCATGGTCAGCAGAGCCAGTTATTTATCAAGGCAATTTCTAGATGATGGTGATAACAACCATATGGTCTACTTAAGTGAGAATGCTTGTCTTTGTTACTCCACCAAGAGATATCAGGCCATTAAGGAATGACTTACTCCCCTGGAAATTAGTGACTGATTCCTTGAGAAGAGATATCCACCAGGCTTTGTTGTGTAGATGGAGATGTTCTGTATGAGCAAATGTACTCAGGGATCCCAGTACTGAACTCTTACAGTTTTATCTTTAAGTGACTCCACTAAAAATGGAAGCTGATATTCTTGACCAGTTTTGCTTGGAAGTGGTAAAGAATGTAACATAGCCTGTAGCGGAATTGTTTTGTCTTCCCCCTCAATAAAACGTTGACCTTGCAAAGCCCAGGTTTGCAGTTTATTAACGACGAAATTTATACATGTTATCCTTTGTAACAGCAAGAGACTGGTAACAACCCAAAGCCCTAACCATTAGGGATTAAATCAGTTACACTCAACCATAATGTGGTTTACTCTGCAGCCATTAAATGGAAAGAAATAGTTCAGAGTGCCTGATATTGAATGACTTTGTAGATATAGTTTAGATGAAAAAAAATCAAGGTGCACAGCAGTATGTGTAATATACATATTTGTTGGGGGAAAAAAGTCAAACAAAAAGTAAGTACTTGAATGCACTGAGTTTTTTAAAAGAGAAATCTAAGATACTTTTGCATAGTTTTCTATGAGGAGAGGCACTGGGCAGTCTAGTGTGTTTCTTATAATATTTATTAATTTTTTCCATAAAAATATCTAATAAGTACAAAAAGGAAATGAGCATATTTTACATAAAATATCCAGTAAATGTTCAATAAATCTGTAACTTGGGATGGAGTAAGGACTTTTCAAAAATTTTGATCTTACTGAATATGAAATAGGTATAGAAGAAAATTTATAGTGTGGTAAGGTTTAAAAAGTATGCAACAAACAAAAGTAATCACTTCTCTCCAAAATCATGGGGAAATACCACTACATACCCACAGGATGGCTAAAATGGAAAAAAAGACAACAGCAAATGTTGGAAGGGATATAGAGCCACTAGAATGCTTATTTGTTGTTGGGAGTGTAAAATGCTATAACTATTTTGGAAAACAGTTTTCTAAAATGTTAAACATAGTTCAGTTTTATTATCAGATATTTATCTAAGAAAAATTAAAACATGTGTCCACAAAAAACCTTGTGTAAGAATGTTCATAGCAGCCTTATTCATGAAAGCCAACAAATGGAAACAGTCCCTGTCTGTCAAGGGAAGAATGGATAAACAACCTTGTATATTCAAAAAGAATCAAACTATTGATATGTTGAATAACATGAATGAATCTCATAAACATTATGCTGAGTGAAAAAAGCCAGACACAAAAAGTTATGTAATGCATTATTACATTTATATGAAATTCTGAAATAGACAAAACCAAATTGTGGTGATAGAAATCAAATCATGGTTGCTTTGGGGATTCAGAATTGACTGGGAAAGGGGCACAAGGGAACTTTCTGGGATGATGGAAATTTACTGAGGCTTCATAGGGTTGGATTACGTGAGTGTATGCATTTGTGAAAATTGATTGAATGGTACACTTAAGGTTTGAGCATTTCACTGTGTGTGAAATACACCCCAATTTTTTTATACCCCAATTTTTAAACAATGATATTTTGGGTCTTCATTAATAGGAGCATGCATCTAGAGTTGCTAAGAAGGGCAAGTTGGGGAATATTTATGTTACCCCTTCAGAGTAATTCTTTAATAGTTTTGGAGACAGTACTTAACACCAAACGCTATGTTTAGCTTGAGCTTTTTTGTCGGTTGTACAGTTTGAGGACCAATTTTCAGAATCTTGTCAGAGTTCAGGGGGGAGTATTTATAAAGAGGGAAAAGGTAGCCCTCTCAGATTGGCACTCCAGAACTTCACATGCCATGTCTTCTGATAACCGTGCTCCAGACCAGTGGGTCTCAGCTGGGAACCTTTTTTTCCCTCTCAGGGTACATTTGGCAACATCCAGAGATATTTTTGGTTGTCAGCTGGTGGGAGGAGGGGGTGTTGAGCTACTGGTATCTAGTGGGTAGAAGCTGTGGAGGCTGCTAAACCCTCTACAATGCACAGGACGGCCTCCACAACAAAGAGAAGCTCATCCAAGCTGCCATTGGTGCCGACTTCGAGAAACCTTGTTTTACATTTGCCCTTACTACTGACGCTGCCCTTAGTACTGACGCTGCCCTTAGTACTGACGCTGCCCTTACTACTGACACTGCCCTCAGTACTGACGCTGCCCCTCCTACTGACGCTGAGTCAGTCTCAGTCCGCCAGGTGCCGACTATACTCATAGTCCAAATCAATTGTGGAAACTTGGCATTTTCACAAATTGCATATTTCTTCGCTGTCAGAAGTTAGTATTAAATACTTGTAAGTATATGTAATCTTAAATTTTGAGATAAAATTCCATGCGTTAAGAGCATTTCCAAAATCCAAATTAAATGTGTTGTTTCTATTGATTGTTAAATTCTTCAGATGTGAGTTTTGTTCTTAACTTTATTTCATTAAATCTTCAAATGATCTGCGTTGTCATTCTTTAGAAAAATAAATAAATAAAAAGGCTTTATTATCAAATCAGAAGAAATAAATGATAGTAATTTATCTCTTTTTCTCTCTCCACAGAATGACAGGGAGTGAATTTTTCTCTCGTTTCCCTGAACTCTATCCCTTTCTTCTCAAACAGTTGGAAACTGTAGCCAATACCGTAGACAGGTAAGAAGAGAATAGGGTGGGGCAAAGTGAAATCAAGGATGTGAATTACTTCAAGATTTTTCCCTCCAGGCAGCAGTTTTTAATCAGCTTCTTCCTTGTAAACATAGATGGATTTTTTTTAAAGTGCTTCTTTATTAAATACATCATGTTGCCTGACACTCTGTAGTAGATATGTGCCTGAAAGGTTGTATAAAATCCAGGTTTTATATTATATTTTACATTTTAAAAATCCTATTTTTAAAGTTTTTAGTGTTTTATAGGAGTTAGCTTTTTAGAAGCACATGGTGATTTCTTCTAAGAATCATTTTCTTCCTCTTATATTCAAAATCTGTGTGTTTACATATTGAGTTTGCTTTAACACGCACCTGTCATTTTTTTATCACTGGCCTGTTGCAGCTGACTAATCTGGTCACTTGTGATCAGAAATGGTACTATTCTCCTTGACTGCAGATGGCCAGTGACCCTGGAAACACAAAATAATGCTATTAAGAGGGCTTCCAGTCTGATCAGAACAGATAAAAAAGTTCACCATTGTCTTTTCAATCACATTCTGTGGCTGGTAGTGTAATTTTTAGAATCGACATCTTAGAGCATGGACCATTTTATTCTTTTAGCAGTTTTTGCACTTGGCATGAATTTATACCAATTGTCTGTAATGAGGAAATAAAATCGCATCAATGAATTTTACTTCTGTTTGTGATACATTTCTTCACATTAGTAATTTGTGCAGACAGGCTTTTCTGGCCCTAGTAAGTGACTGTTCACGCTTTCTTAAGTACATTTGGATGTTGAAAGTTTCACGTTTCATACTCTGGAATAGACACCTCTCTACTGTCTGAACAGCTGAAATCAAAACAGCAGACTCGAATTATCAAATAATATGCTTTGAGAAGAGAATCCTGTGCAAAAGCCCAATCCATGGCTTTGCCAGTAGTTCTTCCTCATTTGCACACTAAGAAAATATGAAGTGAATGGAGGAAAAAACGCAAAACGGAAAATTATTGCTGATCGTGGAATCTCACTTTATATATCAATACATAATTACTTAATGAGAAAAACGTTGGAAGATAGTGCCTTGCCTAAAGTTTTAAACCTTTTATGTACAATAATTTTTTTTTTTTTCAGTGATACAGGAGAACTAAACCATCATCCCAGCATGTTTCTCTTACTTTTGGTGTTGGGGAGGCTCTACCCTTCCCCGATGGATGGCACCTGTTCTGCTCTCAGCATGGCACCTTTTATTCCCTTCATCATGAGGTAGTGTATGCCTCATGGAAATAATGGGAGTGGGCATGGGGGCTTTATGGGGCTATTTAATCCTGTTCCTATTTCAGAAATAATAGATTTTTTTTTTTTTTTTTACTCTGGGAGGGTTCTTGTGAAGGCAGGGGCCTGGGATTATTGCCATTGCCCCCAGCTGGTCTCCAGTGTTTCAGATGGTGGGTTTAGGAGCTCATATCTACTGTTTAAGTAGTGTTTTCTGGGAGTCCTGCCTGCTAATGGGTGTGTGGTGTTGATAGGAGATACCCCCTTTTGATAAACATAGCCTGGGTGTTTGCATTATCCCTGTGTTGAGCCTGGCCAGCATGGGGCAGGCTCGGTTCTGGCATATATCCCCTGTCCAGGGGTTCAAGAGGACACCTGGCCCTTCACTCTGGAGGAGTTTGCTGGTGGTTGCAAGGGGCAACATCTAGATGGCAATGCTGTGTAGCACGAGTTCACTTCCCACTCATCTTCCCTTTCAAGCTTGGAGTACCTGAGAAAAAGCCATGCATAAAGGTTACACATGGAATCAAATGATAACAGGCTTTTCTGCTTCTACAGCCTATTACCACTTCTTCTTGTTACATTTCTTTGAGGCATTCGCCAGCTTCTGATCACCTTTTTCATTTTGGATCAAAGGCCTCAATAAACAGGCCTCCAAAAAGTATTGAAATTTTCTTATGAAATATTTCAGAAACCCTGTGATATTAGTTAGCTTTTACCTTTCTGCTTACCTCTTGACAAAGCAGCACCTTCATTTTTATGTATCTACCAAAAATTGAAATACAGCAGAAGGATAAAATATAACCAACTCAAGAGAGTGTACTTGTTATTTATGTGGTGTCCTGGGTTCCACTTCCTGGTTTCACAGAGCTGACTGATGCATTTTAATGTGAGAAACCATTAGACACAAGATTCTGGTGTGTGATTGCTGTAGCCATTTGTTTGCGCCAAGCCCTGGCTGTGGCTGTGTTATCTGTGATCACAGAGATGACTCACTCAGATTGGTTTTTGTTTCCTGATACACAGAGTTACCAGCCTCCCATATCCAGCATTTGGTGATTCATTTTAGGAATTTGGGTCATAAATTTTACTTTCAGGAACATTTAAAAATTGTACTTTCACATATAACTGGAAAGAACTAAAAAATAATTCAGAAAGTTGATGGTTGGGGGAGGCACATATACAGAATCACAGTGTACGTTAGAAACAAAGACACGCTTTAGAACTTTATCATCCTGTGTTGAGAACATCCAATTTGTGGAAGCTTATTTCTAATCAATCTGATATGTGTTACATCCTAGAAACCAGAAGTTACTACGTTGAAAGTATCCTTCCTGTTATTTATTAGTTTACATATAATCAGAAAGCTCATATTACTAATTATACTCAGAGCACTCATTACGTATACAAAGATCGCATGAACATAGGAGATTTAAATATTGCCTTAAGGCTAGTGTACTTAGTGCATCTTCTTTTTCTTAACTCAGAAACACAAAGAAAGAAATGTACAGTTCTCCTGTCCTTCCAGTGAAAATGCCTTAGTCAGTGGTTGCTTTCTACTTGAATAAAGATTCATAGAGCATCACCAGCAGCAAAAGTGCCATAGCGGATTCCTTAGAGTGTCCGTAGGCTCTGGTTTATTGAATGTCAAAGTATGTTATAGGCAGTGTTTCTCAAACTTTAAGATGTAAACATATCACTTGGGGGTCTCATAAATTCTGATTCAGTAGGTCTGGGGTGGGGCCTGAGATTCTGCATTTCACACAGACTTCTAGGTAATGCCGAGGCTGCTGGTCTGCAGATCACACATTGAGTAGCAAGATTAAATTTGAGATATCAAACATTATCAGAACCACACACATACAGAGAGATGATTTTAATAAACTATACAGTAGTAGGATCATACTTGGTTAGGCTATTCAGGAGGTTTATTAGAAGTAGCTTTTGACACAGTAATGCAGAGAACAAGCAAGAAAATATTCTGAGCAGAGAATTCAGTAGGAAGTAGACCAACCTTGTTGAGTCTCCACTGTTTGCCAGGCACTGAACTGGGCGTTTTGCTTAACAATGACTCTGAGAGGAGGTGTTACACCTCTCTTTACCTGTTGAGGAAACTGAGGTTCAGAAAGTGACTCAGTTATAGAGTTGGAATATGAACCCAAGACTGTAGGGCTTGTCAAGAGTGTTGGGTATCCTCTTTCTATTACACCAAATTATCCAACTCCCTTTTGTGTAGTTAAGAATTTTAGCTACACTGAGTAGCCCCAAGGGCCCTGAAATTTACGCAACTAGGAGCGATTAGGAGCCTGTATCTAGGCAGTGGATCCAAGTGCAGGCTATTTTCACGATGTAGAAGTCATGCCCCACTTGCAGTGGGGTCTGCTCCTGACCTTGCTTTTCCAGTGGTGGCAGTGGCTTGATTGGGTGCAGGCTTTCTCTCAGGCTTACATCTGTGGGATCATTGCTTGGGGTAATTGGGGCCAGTCTGTGGCCTGGGATAGAAGAAGCCTGGCTTTTCTTGAAAAGAAAGTAGAAAGATCCTAGATTTAGAGTTAGAAAACCCAGTTTTGGGTTTCATCAACCTACTGCCAGGACAACCTTGTGCTACCCTAAAATGTTCACAGTGACACTGGAGAGATGAACTATATAAAAAGATTTTTAAAAAACAGCAAATTTGGTAAAACTATACACATTAGATTTAAATTACTTCTGAGAAAATTATTCACAAAAAAAGTGAAAGATTGATCGTAAAAACCTGCCAATCCAGGCAGTATTTGTGGTTCTAATCATGGTAAAGATTGGGCTGTGTTGACTTGGGATAATGGCTGAAAAGACGGATGTATGCACAAGTGGATGGGCAGTGTTTTATTTTTGTGGCATTGCTAGTATTAATTTACGTACTTGGAAGAGCTCTAATCAGGCTCTTGGATACTCTGAGTTTAGCTAAAGCAAAATTTTTCAGCTAGTGGGAGTAGCACAAAGGTTGCTCTGACTGTGCTAAAGTGAATCAGTTGTACAATGAGAAGATTAAAAGCCCTGATGACAGCTTTTTATTTCCCTTTGATTTACATATACTTACCTGCCATTTCCTTCCTCTCTCTGAGGTGTTAGGAAGTATTATTTGTACCTTTGTCCCTTATTCCACATTTGGGAATCTAAGCTTATATCTCTGTTGCCTTTCTTTGTTAACTTAAATCTTAGAAGCTTCTGATGTGGATCTTCCACAGTTATGTGTGTGCACAGCTATGATTTGTTGCATCATCTTGGAACAGAAATGATCATGTTAATCCCAGTGTTTTGTTTACAAGGTTTTTTCAAATCGAGTGTATTTTATGTGCCTAATGCTGTGCTGGATCCAGATACACAGCCCTCTTCCATGCAGAGATGATGCCTTCAATTTAAGGCCATTCACCCTTCAGTTCAGACACCACAGAGCAGAGTGACGCATGCTTTAAAAGGGACCCTGACTAGCTCCCTGAATACAGTTCACTAGTGCCCACTTGTCCGGGGCTTTCTAGAGACCAGAATATCTCTGGACACACACCTTGGAATTCCCTTTCACAAGCAAGCTTCAAGTTTGAATTGATGAGCTGTAGGAAACCCAAAATGCCTCAAACCTCGGCAATCCTGAACAGAACAAAGGCCCTGGACTCAAGAGACTTGGTTCTTTCTAAGCTCTGCCACTTATTCACTAGCTGTGATGCTTGAGCAAGGTTCTGTACCCTCCTTGGACCAGTGTGGTACCTGTATGTGTGAGGCAAAAAGTGCCTTCTATTGCAGATAACTGAGGTCTCAGCATCGGATTAAATCCCTCTACTGCCTTTTACTCACTCTGGGATGCTTTTAAAAGAATCTCGCCAGCCTCCCCCCTTTTTGACTTATTTTCATTGCAAATGACTTTTGATATGTTTTTCTCCAAACCATTTCAATCATTGTTCACTTTAGGTAAATTTTCAGTGAAATCTGCCTTTCTGTTTTGTGAAAAATTTTGAGGTACAGATAACCATACAATCTTAATTAAACACGTGGCAGTGGAAATCACCCATGGCGACCTATGTATGCAATGGAAACTGTTTTAGTTGCGATATTGAAACATCTAGTCAACAATCAAAACAAAAATTGGAAAATACGCATTTTATGTATTTTTAAAATATTTCATGGAACCTTTTGATTGTACCAGTCTTAAGAAGAAGGGAGGGGTAGGGAGTACAAAAACTAAGACTTAGGCCTTTGAAGCCTATGATATTGGGAAATAATATTGACTCTTGTTTTCTTTTCCTTGAAAGTTACATAATGCAAGGATTATCACCTTACTCCTTACCCAGGTTATGAAGTTGAAGATCTTATTTGCCATCGTGTAGAGCTGGGGTTTTTGCAGTAGACAGTAGTTGGCTTCCACCTTCATTTGTGATTGTAATACCAGGAACTTTCCTCCAAGGCTGCACATTTCTATCTGTTCTGTCTTCCCAGAATCCTTGTGATAAGTAGAAGGCAGGATTTGCTTTATACAGAGAGAAATCAGGCAGAGGGCTGTTGAGACACTGCTGGGAAAGAAGGCATACCACCTCCCTTTCTCTCCACCCCAGCTCTTAATCCTCTCTCTCTCTGAATAGCTATAGCATTAATTTAAATCTCTTTTCTTACTAGTCATCATTACTGTATCATATTGTAATTTATATGCTCAATACTTATTCCCTCCAAATAAATCTTAATCTCTTTCCATGGAGAAGCAGCTATGGATTTTTTCGGTTTGTTTTTCATTTTTGGTACCTTTCTCTGCGTAACCCAGGTTTGGGCACAGAGGCTGAATTATTAACCTAAAAACGAAACTAACTGTGAAATGAGACACTTCGTGTCTTAGCAGATCTGTGTATCTATGAAGTACTTAAGGGACTCCTAGTCTTACAGTATCGGAGCCACATTTCATATCCCACTGGTTACTGATTATGTAGAAAGGAGGCTCAGCTGGGTTTTCTGTTTTACCCGCCCTTTGAGGAATCTTATGCTCTAATGTGAGCTCTGACATTTGCTTTTATTTTGACTTCACCTCTCTGAAGGTCACACCCTCGGTTTCCTTTTCTATCAAATTAAGGTATTGGACATTACCCAGGGTCCTCTCTGGCCTTATGAGCCTATGACCTGAGACCTTCCTGGACTCGGACCTCCTCTCCCCTGACTGCTATCCAGTCAAGGGATCTGGAGGTCCACCTTGCAGCTACCATGCTGCAGGCTTTAGAGCCAAATGAGAGGAGCCTGGATTGATAAGAGGAGGAGGGAGGTCATAGAATTATAAACAAGCCAAAATACATGGGGGAAGGCCTCCTGATTAATGTGGCACGAAAAGGAGGGCCCCTGAGTGCTTCAGGCTGTCAATCTGTATAATGGGGATAATCCTGACTACAAAATAGCAGATAAACGCCCCTTAGTTTGTTGGTTAAGAAAAATTCTAGAGAGAGGAAGGGGTTGATAGTATAATGGTGATAGAGGGCAGATTTTTTTAACTCCTGCTTCAGCTTTGTCTTTGCCAGTAAACTGAAAGGAAGGCCCTGAAACCAGATGTAGGTGAGGTGATAGAAAAAGAACACTGTCTCCTGTGGATAAAGGCAAATCCTTGGACCCAGATAACTTACAGCCTCAGGTGCAAGTTAGCCTAGAACCAAGTCAGTAATTTGGGGGGGGTGTGGCATGGGAATGTTATCCTCGGAGCTTGCAGAAAGATTTCAAAAGAGAGAGGAAAAGGCATATTTTTATCAGTGACCAGACAATTGTGCCGATATTGTTTTAGACTGGATCATTCAATGTATTACTTGCAAGTGCTTCATACTTTATTTGCTGAGAGCTAGTAAGGATTCCCTAAGAATTTGTCATGCCAGTCACCTCATTGTTCTGATGGGATTACGAGTCTGATAGATGAGGACAATACTGCTTTATTCAGCGTTTGAATTACTTACTTAAAATGAAGACAGACTAGATTGTGTGCTTATTAGGTTTGCATATAAGAGAAATATAATTGGTTATGGACTCCCATTCAAAATAGTCTTTAAGCATGGGAGTGACAGACACAAATTCAGGCTAGTAGCCATTACCTGTATGAAGCAGGGAAGGAGGGGATAAAATTAAGGAAGCATATACTAGGAGCTTGTTTTATTTGTGATGTGTTCTTAAGCTGGGTTTTGGGCAAATGGCTGTTATATTATTCTCTCTACTCTTTTTTATTTGATATGTCTAATATAGTCCATAATTGAAAAATATGATTTCAGAGTAGCCTTGGAAGACTGGATTGATGGGCTGAGACTATCAAGATAACATTTAATAGAGATATATATCATGTTCTGATTTTGTAAAGAAAAGTCAAAATTACATACGTATAGAATGAGAGCGGTCGGCTTCATAGCAGTTTTTATGAAAAAATCTTGAGGAACGGGATTTCCTGGTGAGCCCTGAGGAAGCAGTATGACACAGTTGCTGCTTCTAGGTAGTGAAGGCTATAGTCCCCCTGAACTCTGCTGGTCAGACTAAACCCACACCATTCTGCTATTATGTTATTATGCTGTGGGCTTCCCGTTTTAGGAGGGTCACTGATAAACTAATATTTATCCAGAGAAGGTGACCAAGATGAGGAGGAGGCTAAACATCTGGAAATAGTTAGACTGGAAAAGACTAGTTAGAGACAACATGGTAACAGTCTTTACATATTTGAGAGGCCGCCGTATGACAGAAGGCACATAATTTCTCTCGTGTGCTCCCAATGGGAAAGTAAGAGATAGATTTCAAATTTTAATATAAGGAAGAATTTTGTGAGAGTTAACATTCTGCATCAAGAGAACGAACAGATTTCCATAATACTGAGCTGCTGGTCATTGAATGTCATCAAGGAAAACTGATCACATGTTGTGTATATTTTTAAGATTTCTGCAGTGCATCTGAGGTGGGGCCGGATGACCGTCAAGGCATCTTTTTTGAGGTGTCTTATTTTAGAATAGCTGAACAACCTGGCTGTAGATTCTAAATGTGCAGTGAAATGATAAACCTGCCTCTAAACCTGTAACACATATTTGTACATTTTTATTCATGGGTTCCTCCATCTACCAGTTGGGGTGCCATACTTCAGATGGCCCACAGATCACGGTGGTCTGCTCCTACATGGTACCCTTCAGCAGTTAATCCACTTAAATTTAGCTTCTAAGTAACTTCTATAACTTTGTTCTCTATAGTTCTGAAAACATTTTTTTGGCCTATGGGATGTCATGTCTGAAAAGCATTCCTTATTAATTTAATTATCATTTTTTGG
Organism: Balaenoptera borealis; assembly: GCF_965194805.1. Lineage (NCBI taxonomy): Eukaryota > Metazoa > Chordata > Mammalia > Artiodactyla > Balaenopteridae > Balaenoptera > Balaenoptera borealis. The sequence goes on from NC_138871.1 coordinate 56,224,264, forward strand.
TGGTTGCTATATTTTTCTCCATTTCAGATGTTGGCCTAAGCCACATTTGTTTTCTGACAAGTACAAGGAACATCTGAGTCTTTGAGAAAAGTCAGAGATGCTTTTCTGAGGAGTGATTAAAATAGATAACTCTTTGTTGTCCAAACTTCAAACAGAGATGCCTGTAGAAAGAATAAAGGAGTTGCCAGTCCTAGCCCATTACAAGTAAAAATACTTGAGAATAGGGCTTTCCTGGTGTTGTTACTACAGCACTTCCTCCTGCCTGGCCATCCTAGAGGTTCAGAACTCCACCTGTCCTGTGGTTACTGGTCAATTCCATGAGCCTTAGAGAATGGGATTAAAGGTTAGGAGTCTCCCTATACCATCCTGATCTGCTAACAATGGTTGGGTGAAAAAAGGGACCTGCCATGCCATTAACGTGTAGAAACCCTGACCTCTGGTTTTAGTGATATGACTCTGATACCAGGCCAGGCCTTGAGCAAGATTGTCAAGGTGCAGATGTTCAGTTCCACTCAGGGCTTTTTTGAGTGCTCAGTTTTCCTCTGCCTATAAGCCAAACCCATGCCTACTCCTTCCTTTCATACAGACGTGTAAATGACCCTAGTCATTACCTTCCTTGGGGCTGTTTGTTGTGTTACACAGATACACATTTTGAAATAAAGTGAGGAATCTAGGTGATGGAATTTTAGGCCTTACATAAGGGAGGACCTAAAAGCAGAGATCGGAAGGTGTTTCCCAATACTGGTGAAATCACAGTTTGGGCAGCTATCTACTTGGTCTCCTTTTTACCATGGCCCTGCCTAGCTAGTGCTTTATTTGGAGGGCTTTTTTGCTTATGGCCTTCTGAATTTCCAAATTCTACCCAGGGGTACCTGAGGTTCAGTGTGTGGAATGAAATCATGTTTTCTGCATCGCGTGGCTTTTTTGCGAAGAGTTCTGGCATAAAAAGATACTCTGACATCTGTCACCGATTTTTCTCTCTCAGTTCCTAGAGAGGGGCCTGGCCAACTTAATCTCTGGTGCCAGATCTCTTTAAGACCATTTTCTAAATATGTTTTTGAGCAAAAGGAATGAGGAGTTCACCTCTTAATGGAATGCATTGACAAAGCAAGCTAGAAAAACAAAACTTGTAAGGACCAGCTTTTCTGCAATGTTATCTGTTACTTCAGTAGGCCAGTTCAGGTCATGTTAGAACAAGTGATTTGATCTGTAGACAGCCTCATTCTTAGGTGAAATTTTCTGACAATGATGATAATCCATGGCCTATTGCTGCCATTCACTCTCAAACTTAGAATCCAATCAGTTAATAGATTAACTAAGTAGTTGTTAAACATCCATTGTATACCTAGCTAGCATTAGGTCTTGGATAAGATGCAAAGTGAAGGAAAAAGGTTTTTCATCCTTGAAGAACTTATGATCTAGCTAGTGAGATAAAACGCATGCTTGTGAACCTGACATACTGTATATGAACCACTTAATTATATGGCAGATACACTAAGGACCAAGGTCCTGTAAACAAGGGGAGGAGCACTGGTGGGTTGGAGAAATGCAGGAGGCTTTCCCTAGTAGCAAGGCAGGAAAAGAACACGGGAATTCAGTTTACCATCCTGAAGACTTTAAGAAATCTCCCTTGTTGGTTAGCAGCTCTTAAGAGAGGAAAGTCATACTGTTCATTCTGCAGACAGTGGGCTCTAACAAGCGGAAGATTGTGACAGAGTTTTATGATTCATAACTTGAAAGTTATCATAAAGAGCTTTGCTTCCACTTGAATCAAGGGTGACCCAGGAAATTCACAAAATAAATGGTTTGCTACTTAACAGAAGAAACCGTCCATGGTGAATCTTTGGTAACTTTAATTAAGAACGGTATTTACTCCCAAGTGTTGCATTTCCAAGTCTTATGGAAATAATGAAGAGTAATGGGAAAATTATTACAAATGTAGTAATATTTAAATTTTAAAATATTTTAATACTATTTTTCCTTAAGGAGCATTTATTTCCTTAATCTTAATTATTTTCTCAAAAATGTAGCCAAGATGCTCAGCAGGCATTTTTAATGCTGAATTGAAGATTTGAGAGTACCAAGCCCCAAATGCCAGCTAATATGAAGTCATCTTCTCCTACCTGGTAGGGAACATTTTAGAATCAAAACTGTATGTTTTTCTCTTTAGGCAGAAAAATCTGAATTAGGGAAGAGAGTATGAAGGTAAAGAAGAATTACAGTAGGCTTAAAATGAGACAAGAAAAATGCACGACATACCATGTTTTGATTATTTTTCTCTGATCGGCGCAGTTTTTTTCCTCCCTCTCCTCTGGGCCTTGACCCTTACCAGTCTATTTATCATCTTCTTGTTAAAACAACCTGCATTAGTCACATTAGCTGCACCAGATCATTCACCCTCATACCCTTCGACTTTTTCCCTTTGGGCCTTATTTTCCTCACTCACCTTGAGCACTGAGACTCTTGACTGCCCGGCTTGCCTCCCCTCCACACAGCGACAGCTGCTCTCTTCTTCACCATTTATTCTTGTCTTTCACTTTATTTTGTGAGCACTCTTCGTCACTAGGTCATCCATCCATTAAATGTGTTTGCTGAGGGCCTACTTTGTGTCATTGCCGTAACCCAAGGCCCTACTCTCATCATCTCTTATTTGCAAGAGAAAATAGAAGCCATCAGGCATGGACTCTCTCCGTGGAGACACCCACTCTACCTACCACCGTAGTTCTCTCCTTTGTTTTATAGCCAGACTCTTGGAAAAGGTCGTCTGTGTTTACAGTCTCCATTTCCTCCTCTCTTATTCCTTCCTTAAACCACTGCAGTCTGGATGCTTCTTCCACCACTTCACTGAAGCTTCACTGACAAAGGGGAAATAGTAGTGACCTCTTCATTACAAAAGCCACTGGATGCTTTTCAGTCTTTATCTTTCTGAATCTTCCTCTGGTATTTGACACTCTTGCACACTGGCATCTTCAGGATGCTCTTCCTGTGTGGCCTTGTTTGGCCATTGCTTCTTCCTCCTCTTTCAGGGCCCCTTCCTCATGCTGCCTCCTAAATGTTGGTGCACCTCTTGGTCCTGCCCTCCACTCTTTTCTTTTTTCACCTTACATGTACAGTCCTCACCTGGCTGGCAACTCACATACATTGATGAGTCAGTCCTAGATCTAGAACTTGTACAGAATCATAGATTCACCTTTCTGTTGGACAACTCCTTCTGCATGTCCCATAGACATCTAAAAGTCAGCAGTTTCCCCCAGGTAGTGCCTCTGCACACTGAGGTCTGAACAGCCATCTCTTAGGGCCTAGCACAATGTCTGCACATTCCCCCTGGCCAACTGGAGTCAGAGGACTTCTTTGAAAGGAAACAGGACTCAGGGTATTACAGAGGAGCCTTTCAATATTATTGACTGTGTTCATAGGTACTCAATAACAAAAGAACATTGGGGTCTTTTAAATAGATTTATTTATTTTATTTATTTATTTTTGGCTGCATTGGGTCTTCGTTGCTGTGCGCGGGCTTTCTCTAGTTGCGGCGAGCGGGGGCTACTCTTCGTTGCGGTGCGCGGGCTTCTCATTGTGGTGGCTTCTCCTGTTGCAGAGCACGGACCCTGGAGCTCTAGGCATGCGGGCTTCAGTAGTTGTGGCTCGCGGGCTCTAGAGCACAGGCTCAGTAGTTGTGGCGCACGGGCTTCGTTGCTCCGCGGCATGTGGGATCTTCCCCCACCAGGGCTTGGACCTGTGTCCTCTGCATTGGCAGGCGGATTCTTAACCACTGTGCCACCAGGGAAGCCCAGGAACATTGGTTTTAAAAGTCATTGACTTTTGATATCCCTTCAGTAAGTTTGAAATGATTTGCTTTTTCCCTTATACTGATGATCATCACTTTGAGGTAGCAAGTGGCAGGTGTTGGTAACTTTCTTTGGAGATGGAAAAGTCAAGGTCCAGAAGGAGTAAGCAGAATGTGTCCACAGTCAAAAAGTGATTCGTTAAGGAGTCAGGAGTTGATTCATTTATTCATTTACTCAACAGATAATTACTGTAAGCATCGATTGTGTGTCCGGCAGGATAGAAATACAGTGGAGCATCAGACAGATAAGATTTTTGGCATAATGGGATATCTGTTGTGCTGTGTTGCTTCTTGGTCCCTATCATCTTTGCTCTGATTTTTTTCCATATAATTAGTGATAAGTGATAATAATTAGCAGATATTTACTATGGGCCAGACACTGTTTTAGGACTTGATGCATACTAATTCATTTAATCATCATGACAACACTATGAGGTCCCTAACATTATCATCCCCATCCTCCATCCTACAGAGAGGGAAAGCTGGGCAGTGGGAAGTTTAGAAATGTGCCCTAGGTTATACTGCTAAGAAGTGATAAGGCCAGGATTTGAACCAGGCAATCTGGCTCCAGAACCCATGCTCTTCGCCACTCCCTTAGCTACGCTAGCGCTTAATACTACAATTCGCCCTTTTGCTCATGTTTACGATGCTCCATCTGTGGGGTATGACAAGCTAGTTCTCAATATGCCAAAATTAACCTGAAGTTTTAAATAACAAACACTTGGACTTACTTTGCTTTCTTGAGATATCGCTCCCCTGCCCCCCTTGGGCATTGCTCTAGCAGTGGTCTCTTCTTCTAATCTGAAATCAGTAGAAAAGAAAGAAAAACTTGCAGTTAAGCCCAAGTGGTTGTGACGGGTTGCTAAATAAGACTGGTTCAACTGAATTTCTGAGATTCTTGAGAAACACTGAGGATTTCTTACAAAAGATATTTTCCTTGTAATAGGAAATCGTGGGTCATTGCACAGTTATAAGTGTCTCAGCAAAGAAAAAATGTGTCTTGAGGCTTAAGAAGCATAAAATCTTAATGAGATTATTTGTGGGCTGCTACTTAGGCATAATTTTTAAACTATTAGAACATATATTTTCCATCTGACTTTACCATCTTAGGTTTTTACTGTAGAAACTTAACATAATTTTGAAAAGCTTCAGGGTTGTTGAAGGAAAAAGAAAAAAAAATAGTAACAAGCATTTATATAAAGAAGTTGAAGTTTACAATGTACTTTCATAAACAGTAGCTTACTTGATCATCCTCTTTTTACGGTCTTAGAAAACAGCATCATAAGGATATCAATATATGTTGAAATTTTGAAAAATTGCCAACATTTTCTTATGTGGTAATCCTACACTTTAAAAGGATACCTTAAAAAGGCAAGTCTGAATCAGTGAAGTGTTCAAATTACTGGATATTATGAAATGAAAGTTTCATTACTCCAAATTGTATGTAATATATTTAGGGAACTGCTTATTAATGGGTGGGTAACAGTAGCATCTGGTTAACGTATTAGTTGTTAAGCCACACCTCGAGGCCTCTGAGGTGGGTTGAAATCCCCCTTTGTTCCTCAGTTTTATATTTCTCATGTGCAGAGTCCCACCTCCCTCCTTCACCAACCAAAGGTTACTAGCCAAACCTGCTGGAGAGCACACTGAGAGTGAGATGTGTGAGATGTGCCCCCTGGGTTGTCTTGTTCTGTTTCGTTTTGCATCAGGGAAAATTCCTGGTCTGGGATATTTGTGTCCTGGCCACCAGTTCCCAAGAGATGGCCACATTTCTCCCAATTTTAAATGAAACTCTCAGTCCCAAAAGTAAACATTAGCTCGGCCTCAGTCTGAATAATTGCAAAATCAAAATTAGGCAGGCCCACGTGAATGAGATTTTCTGTTTTGTCTCTACAGTGTCCAGAGCATTAACAAAATGTCTATTTGTATGGAGGATGCTTCTGTGTAAATAAGCCTGCTCCTTTTTGATTATTGCAATCATACAGGAAAAGGCCATCTGTTTTGGTAGTAACTATGGAAATATATCTAGGTAGCCAAGGAAAAGCTGGATTGTTACTAAAGGATGTGTCACACCAACAAGAAAATAATTTACGAAGCAGTGGGTAGAAAATATTTTCAAATGCTGAAAGTGAGTCACTTAAGCTATCTTTTTGGGTGATGGGTGAATAGTGCTGGTTTGTTTTTTGCTTGACTGTTTATTCATTTTTTTTTCTTGTTTTCCAGAAGAATCTCTCTTTCCTGTAAAGCCAGAATTTAAGGCTCAGCTTCTTTTCAGCTTGGATAAAATGAAAAGTAAAATTCTTTTTAATACTAATTATAACCTGCAGAAGCCTAGTGAAGAGAAACTTAAGAAATGTAATTCTTGTTTTCTAGTTGAGCTTCAATGCCATATAATTAATATAATTCAATCTCTTCTTACCCCTTTTTTTTCTGCATGATTTAAGATATCAGAACTTAATTCGTAGCCAGAATGAAAACCGGACTTAGGAAAAACTTGAAAAGACTAGAGAGGGATTTGCATTCTGCTGCATGGTTGAACACGTCCCTAAAGTAGCAGCTTTAGAATGCCATGTCCTGATAGAATTCCCCATGGAAAACTGGCCAGTAGAGCGGTTTCCTAGCGCCCTCCCCCTAGTCTGCACCACTGTGAAGTGTCATGAGGGCCTGGGATCTGAACCTATGGAGCTTCACAGGATTGCTCCACAGCCTGACAGAAGGGCACTGGTCTCACTGGGCAATCTGTGCTCTTGTTCATAAGCCCCAGGCTGTGGGTTTTGGAATTGGCCAGCCACCCTGGCTCAACCTTGGATAAATATTCCTGGGTTCTAAGTAGGAGGGGGAATTCAAAGGCCTGTTTTTCCTAAGTCCTTCCATAACCAGTCCATGACATGTTGAGGTCTGAGTGGCGTGGCCGTGTTTGGAGGGGCTTAGGGAACATGTTCTACTCCTAATTAATATGTACACCGATAATAACTCAGAGGGCCAGATTCTAACCCAGCTTCACCCCCTGGGTAGTTGAAATCTGTATGGAATGATTTGAGAGGTCTTAAGCAGTGCCTTTTACCCACCCAGTTTTCTCAGATGCCTCTTCCCTTTTGAGCTGAATCTTGAAGTTTCACAGTTGGACTTTCATTCTTTAAGTATACGGTTTTGATCCTTTCTAAAATGGAAATCCCATGGTGAGATATAGTATTTTAAGGTATTATTGGTCATTTAAACCACAGTTTAAGTTTCTTTGATCTTGACAGGAAGAGACATTGGTTGGGTGTGGTATTCGAGATGGGATAAGGCTGGCAGCGGTGGCGGTGGCGATAGAGTGTAGAATTTGGGACAGAGACAGATTGCGCATTGCCTGGATGGGGACCGCAGTGGCTTCTTCCCCACCAGAATTTGCTCCCGTGCATTTAGTGAAACGGGGCATCCTATTTTCCATTTACCTCTCCCTGCTGGCAGGGAAAGACTTGGAGGCCTTTTTACAGCTTTGACGCTTCCTCCTTCTAGATGTGGTTCCATTTCCGTTCCAAGATGAAAGCTTGTCTTTGTCCCCTCCCAGAATAGTTCCAGGCAGCAGAATACAGTGAATCCTTCCAGATAAAAGACCTGCTGATAAAATACCAGATTGTTATCAGAGAAGCGGAGTGAAGGGAGTCCAGTCCCTACCATTAATTACCTAGTTACAGCTTTGTTTATATCCTGTTCATTTGGGGGCATGTTTTCCCTGGACAGTTTCTTGTCTGTGTTCTGAACTGCAGGCTGATGTTTGTAAAAATCCCAAAGGTCAGGGAATAGTGGGTTCCTTATTTTCTGAAAGGCTTAATGGCAAGGAAGAGAATATCAGAGTTTCTGCCTTCCACCTGGAAGGAAATGGACCAATGCTTGGTTTGGGTGGTTCTTGCCTCACCTTCAGCATACAAACCTTAGTGTGTTGAATGAACTCTGATTTTGTATACTTATCCGAAAGGTTACCTGAAAATAGAATGACATTTATCTCTGTGAAGCCATGAGTATTAACCAGTGAATACCTGGATATCAAGACACTGAGGTCAGAGTCTAAAATGCTCTAACACTGCTTGGTGAATGAGCTAAACGCCACTTCAGAATGTGTAAGTTTTGAACCACCCCATATTTTGGGGCCTCTCACCTTCTGAGATGGCCCACACTCTGGAGTGTGTTTCTCCCAAGGCCGTTCTTACCTTTTGAGACGGACCACATTCTGTCCAAAGGATGTGTATCTCTAAATAAATCCACTTCTTACCTTAAAAAAAAAAAAAAGTTTATGTTATGTGTATTTTACTACAATATAAATGAGTGAATGAATGAATGATACTTGCTTTCTGGCAGCTCCAAGTACTTTGGACACAGTTGGAAATACCATAGGGTTGGGCTACATCGTCTGCCTTATATTGAACTTGATCACTGTTGCGTGTGAGGTATCATGCTTCCTTTTAAGAACTGTGAGACTGAAAGCACAGAGAACCTTAATGAACACAAGACAAAGAGACAAATTTTGCCACCTTCATAGGGACATATTGGCAAGTCTGGGATTGGAGAAGAGCCGTATCTTGAAAATGATTGATTCTAAACCACTATAGCCACTCTCCTTCCACAAATGTAACAGAAGAGGGGAATGGGGTCTCTTGGTGGCTGGAATAGTAGTAGCATCTATTGCTCTGATTCTCAAATAGTGGCATTGAAATGCTCCATGACTAGTAGTAGTCACGGAAGTTAACCTCATCTGTATATCTGCAGCCCTTGAGTGGCCAAGCACATGTTTCTTGACCAAATCAGACTCAAGTCTGACCTTATGTTTTCCTGTTAGGTTCTGTTCTCAGCCCAACCGATTTTTGCTATAAGACTGACTCTTGACCAGTGATTCAGCCAGCTTTTTCAGCCTCACTGGTCATGGGGATTCTTTTTGAGGACTAGACTGTTGCTTTTTTTTTTTTTTTCTGCTAAGCCAAGAAACTTCTCATACCTTGCAAAGATGCTACTTGGTGATACAGCTGCAATGTGATTTCGGTGTAGAAAAAGAAAGTATGAAAATAGCTCTACTGCAAATCAGGAAACTTTTTTTCTTGTTAACCCCAAAAGCCCTAAAACTCAGAACTCTGACTAAAAGGTACTTCTTTTTTCCCGTGTGTGTGTGTGTGTGTGTGTGTGTGTGTGTGTGTGAGAGAGAGAGAGAGAGAGAGAGAGTGAGAGAGCGCGCATGAGCGTGCATATTCCTACCGTCATTTCAAGGTAGTGTGAAACATTCACCATGGTTTCAGCAATACCTTTCTTAAATTTAAATTCAGTATTTTCCTTAGAAAAGGCGAGAGCCTGTAGGAATTTAGGAAGAAGCAGCTAAGGTAAATTTAAAATATAAACACTCACTTTGGGTGAAATCAGTAAAAAACATTCCCTGACCTTCTAATATATAAGAAAATTTTTAATTAAAAAAAATAAAAGTTTTCTTTTAGGAAATAAAGATTTTGCCAGAATAGCATGAGTAGATAAAGCAGTCTGTTGTGAAAACTGCATCTTTAAAATAAGATTTCTTTGCTTTCTTCTTGACTAATGGTTTTGTCAGAACAATCATTTGAATAATAAATGAAATACTTTGAAGTATGTGAGGGAGTGGAGAACTTTTCTGTGCCTTGTACGAACTGGTGATACAGATTATAAACGAAATGATTCCACATTCCAGTTTATCAAGGATCCAAGCCAAAGCCATACAAATCTACCAATGAAATCATAAAAATGAATGGAAGTGATCCAGATTGTTTCATTTTCCTTTGAAATGTTGTTTGTATTAGATGTTAGCACCCAGAAGTTAAACAGTATTGAATTTCACACATAGCACTTCAGAAAAAAAAAAAAAAATTTTATTTATTTGGCTGTGCGGGGTCTTAATTGTGGCATGTGAGATCTAGTTCCCTGACCAGGGATCAAACCTAGGCCCCCTACATTGGGAGCATGGAGTCTTAACCACTGGACCACCAGGGAAGTCCCATGGCACTTTATTTTTAATCTTAGGTTAAAGGTTATGTCCTTGGCATGATTGAAGAATGACTCATACAATTTGCACTGTTTTTATTGATGGGCAAGGAAGGAAATTGGGGAGTAATGTGATACTGAATTGATGCTAAATTTATTAATTGAATTTAAATGGGAATAAAGAATGTCACTTAATGATTTTATTTATTTTTATATTCATGTATATGCCCTCTGTGAAGATTCTCTTTAATGTTACTTATGCTTAAAATGCAATATAAAATATCTCTTGGCCACTACCAGTAGCAGTGGGAATTAGCAGTGATTTTCCTCCTAGTAAATGTATCAAATTGTATCACAGCCAGAACCTTCAGTCACATGGACATATTGGAGGATGTGACCAGAATTCTTTATTGACATGTTCCCCATCTTAAAATACAGTTACCATGAAATTAATGTATTAAGCCTTAGTCACAACCCAAGGAAAGACTTAAAGGTAATGTGATTCTCCTTATAATTAGTAACCTAATTAAATGCTGGAAGGCTTCAACCATATAGTAATGTACCTTGCTTCTGAACAAAGATAATACCACAGCTGAAATTGTATACTTGTAACACTAGAATTTTTTTAATTAGTGGTAGGGTATGTGGGTATGTGTGAGTGTAATCTGTTTTGTTTCATCTTCAAACTTTGCACAGCAGTCTCCATTGTGCATTCACTGGGACTATGTTAAATAATAGTGCACTAATTGGTTTCTGTTTGTTCAGAATTCAGCATGATTCAAACTGGGATGAGTTGAAAATTACCTGTTCACTATGGAATAAGCAAATTATGAAAATAAGCAAAAATAAAAGATATTAGGAAGCAGGTTCAATCTACTCGAGATGGAGGATAAATCTGTTTTACCTTAATAACCACTTGAAAAATTCTACCGCTAAATGTAGTTTATTAAAGCGGGCCCAACAGATTTGGCATTGCTTGGTTGAATGGTGTGAGTTGTCAAGTATAGGTAAGAGCTATAAAATTGAATTTCTTTTAGTATTTGTTATTGTCGTTCCACCCTGTGGTGGTAAAAATGTCTTATAGTTGGGGCATGCAGGGTTTTGCAACTACCACGGGCTCTGGAGTCAGACAGACCTGACTTTGAATCCCGGCTTCTCCATTCACTTCTTTTGTGAGCTTGGTCAAGTCACTTACTGTCTCTGAGCCTGTCCTAGAAGAGCATGTGGAAGATTTGGAACACTGTCCTGAAAAAGTTTCTGTTTTTTAAATCTTACGCGCTTGTTAGGATTTCAGTGTTTATTGATTTGATTCTTTAAGAGAGCACAAGGAAAGGTTCATTCTGGTCATAAAAGTTCAAAGGAAATAGCTGGGCTTGTTTAATATGAGGAAAGAAGATTTGGGATGTTTTGGAGATGCGATTGGAGGTTGAGAAGGGAGAACAAGCCAGGATGTATAACTTCACTTTTCTAATATATGTGAAATGTTATTCTTAAAAAACAGCATTATTGAGGTATAATTGACATAAACTGCACATGTTTAAGGTGTACCATTTGCTAAGTTTATACACCCATAAAACCATCCCCAGTGTCAAGATAGTAAACATATCTATCACCCACAAAAGTTTCCTTGTGCCCATTTGTAACCTTCTCCAACAGCCCCGCCCCCCGTCACCTGGCAACAGCTGTTCTATCACTATAGGTTAATTTGCATTTTCTAGAATTCATATAAATGGAATCATACATTATGTATTTTATTTTGCCTGACTTTTTCACTCAGCATAATAATCTTGAGATTAATCCATGTGATTACACATATCAGTAGTTTGTTCCTTTCTATTGCAGAATAGTATCCCATTGTACAGATATACCACTATTTACTTACACTCTCACCTGTTGATGGACATTTGTGCTGTGTCTAGTTTTGACTATTACAAACAAAGGTGCCAGAAATATTCATGTACAAGTTTTTGTATGGACATATGCTTTCGTTTCTCTAGGATAAACGTCTAGGAGTGGAATGGGTGGGTTGTAGAAAAGGGTGTACATTTAACTATTTAAGAAACTGCCAAATTATTTTCCAAAGTGATTGTACCGTTTTACATTTCCACCAGCAGAGGATGAGAGTCCCAGTGGTTCCGTTTGCTAGTCAACACTTGGTGTGCTTGGTCTTTTTTAATTTTAGTCTTTCTAGTGAGTATGTAGCAGTATATCACTGTGGTTTCAATTTGAACGTCCCTAATGACTAAGGAGATTGAGCATCTTTACATGTGTTTCTTTGCCATCCATATATCTTCTTTGCTGAAGTCTTGGTTCAAAGTTTGACCCAATTTTTTGTTGGGTTATTTGTTTTCTTCTTATTCAGAATATATTCTGGACACAAGTCAAAAGACTGTTCTTTTAGGCATAAATTCATTTATTTCCCTGGCATGTAGAACCACGAAAACAAAATTAAGTTGCAGTAAGAAAAGTGTAATTATACTTAAGGAAGTACTTTTTGACTGTGACACAAATGTGGGCCCTGGGGCAACCAAAGGAGGATGTAAAACTTTCCCTGAAGGCAGTGGTCTGTTTGGATGCTGTAGGGATGCTGATGTATGACTTAATCTACCTAATTGCAGTCTTCATTTGAGATAAGAATCTTCCCTGGGGCGGGTCTGTTACTAATACCTCAGTGTTCTTTGCTCTTTTGTGCTATTTTTTCAGGCCAAGAACGTGCAATTTCTTGGAATTTTTCAAAACTTTCCATGTACTTCACGGGTTTAAAAAATTTATTCTTTCTGATTTTAGCTTGAAGTGTTGCTGTGAAACCTGAGGAGGGTCATTCAGGGGTATTAATTAACTTTAGCAAAAGTAAATTGCAATGTCCGGAGAGTAATCAAATTAAAAGAAATGCTCAAATTTCTCTCATCTAGCAGTAGCACAAATCACTGTTTTAGCCAATAGTACTGGCAAGATGCATTCAACTCTCTGTAGAGGCAAAATAATTAACTAGATTCTAGAGAAGAGGTTCTACATGATTAAAGGAATTGGGGCTGTTTTAGCCCACGGAAGGGAAGAGTAAGGGGGTGATTTAATGACAGGATTCCAATATAGTCAGTGAAGGGTTTTCCTGTGTATAGAAAACACTGGTCATTTGTTCTCCAACTCTGGAGAGGCTCAAACTAGAGAAAATTGGCTCCCGACTATAGAAGGATTGAGTGTGGTTTGTATTAAACGTAAAAGTTCTATTATAGGCATCAGTATTGTTACGAGATTAAGCAATGGAGCAAGTCAAGAGAGGTCATAAAGATATTTTAAAATAAAAAATATAGCTATCTGCCTGAAATGTTTAAATGTCCATTGAATTATAGGATTTTGTTATTGAAGAGGACTTTCAAGATCACTTATTCTAATCTCCTTTTACAGATGAGGATGTGAAAGGACATTATGTAACTTGCCTATGGCCACATTTAGATACTAATATTTTAATTTGAGGATGTTTTAAAAGTAGTCTGGCTAAAGAGGCATCAAAGGGACCGTGTAAGAGTTTCTGCTTAGCAGCAGGTTTCACTCCACCAAAATAGTCACTTAAAGCTGATAACGATGTGTATTATTTTTTCCTAAGCCCGTGAAGATCCTGCCAGTGTGCTGACCTGTGTCTGTTGTCTTTAAAAATGTTAAAGATTCTTATTCTTGGACATTTTGAACTTGTCTCTAGATAAATACTATACTTCAAAAGACTGTAGATGATTTGACCCGAGGTGGTCACTATTGATAGAGGACAGCAGAGGACACTGCCACAGCCCTTGGCGAGCCTGTCCCAGTCTAATACAGGGCTCTTCAGAAACCTTTGGCTGCTGGCTGAGCTACAAAGACTACAATTTCGTGGACGACTATTTCCTGGTGACTAATTTGCCTTCCTTAAAGATAGTGCATTATAAAGCTTTTGGTTTTATTTTATTAAGCACTAGTTGGAGCAGTAGGAAATACATTTAGGCCACCAGTTCATTGTGTATGGGATCTGCAAAAATGAGTTCTAACCATTGGAATTAATGGGATAAATTGCACATCCATTACCACAACAGAAAGAAGTCGGCACAGTGCACTTTATTTGATTGTGGGTACATTTTATTTGGTAACTCATCATTCTATACATGTTCCCACGAGACCATCTAGAGCAAAAACTGACATATGTGTATACAGTTTTATATACTTATTTCAGAGGGTTTATGTGAGTACTAAAAGTGAGATAAAATATCTGAAAGTACCTAGCACATTGCCCGACATCTGGCAGACACTCAGTAAATGTTCCCACCTTCCTTTCCCTTTCCCCTCCTTGAGTTTTAGCATGAGTATTGAAATCGCTCAGAAATGTAACAGATTCCTGTCAAAAGGGAAGTTCCTAAAATTGTTCACATTTAAAAGTGTTTATTTAAAAATGTTAGGCACTCACTTGACTCACAGGATGCTTAGATTTTACAAGATTTTAATATCTTTTCAGAAAGAGTCACCTGAAAAGTCAAGTTCCATTGTTCCAAGAAAGATGTACTCAGCACCTATGATTTGTCCACCCAGTATTGGGCTAGGTTTAGGGTGCTTTGAATGCCAGAATGAGAAATTTGCATTTAGTGTGGCGATAGAGGGTTGTCGCAGGTTCTGGAACATTTGAAAGCTAAAGAACAAACAGAAAAAAAAAACCCAAAAAACTCTTAAAAACAGGACCAAAAACATTCCTTTTCAAACCTTCCCCCTAAATATACATAGCTTAAAAAGAAGAGAGTAAATTTTCTCCATACCTTTGTGTAGTTTCTTAAATTGACCACCCAGCCCTGGGTTTATGAACTGAAACCCACTCACTGTGAATATGGAACCACATGCCCTAAAGGTTAATGGGGTGCGTTTCAACTGTATGAAGTCACTTAGAGAACTTGGCCTTTGAGCAGTGACCTTCACCACAAGGAGACTCAGCACGTTCAGGACTGTTTTCTCCAACCCACCCACTACCTGCAAGGAAAGGAGAAGACATGTGGAGGCCAAAGTGTTACGATCAACCCCCTTAAAGACTCAATGGCTGTCTGTGTGTGTTCATCTCTTGGTCTTTAGTGGAGCAGGGGCAGAAACAACGGTAGGGTTTTGCTATTGAGAGGAATGTGCAGCTCTTTCCCTCGGTCTGCACAAGTTGCAGCCCTCAGCTCCTGCCCTGCACACAGCTTATCCCAGCTTGAGAGCCCTGAGGGCAGATCCAGAACTGCTTTTCCAGCTGTCTGTGAGGAGGCCAGTAGTATGTGGCTTGTTGATCCAAGGTCAGAGAGGAAAACCCACAGATGGACCGGGAGGGAAGATCATGCCAAAATTTCAAACTAAGTCTAGTGGTTATTTTCATTATGTAGGAGAGTTTTATACCGTTTATGTTAGATTTTTTTTTCCACTTTATATTACTCCATTTTATTTTGGGTAAAGACTGAAAGTAATGATTCCCTTTTAATCTCTAGGGCCTCCAATGTCTTTGTATTTATGTTGCTGTAAAGTCTTTTCCATGTTTTTCCGAGTCAGGAAAGAATCATTATTAAGGTATAACTTCATTTCAGTGCTCCAGAGGAAAAAAACCTTCTTTCCAGCTGTCTGGACAATTTGGTTGGAATCTGAAAAATTCAGTTTCAAATTGTATCTGTTATTGTCTAGTCACAAAATAAAGCATGAAATGAAATTTCAGATGAAATATAATTTTCATACTCTTATGTTTTTTCAAAACTCTATGATTTGATATCAGCAAGTAACCAGGGATTAGCATTCAGAAAGCATCCTTTCATTTATTTAAAACATGTTTATAATTCTAAATAATTAAAGAGCATTATTCAAAGATCTCTTTAAAGTAAGCACCACACTGGATACCTTCCCCCCTGTCCCTGTAGGAAAATTCCCTAGCTTTATTTCCTAACACCTAAAGGAATGGTATGAATGCAACTAGCCATTGCCATTGCATCCAAGACCCTGTGTCCTTGCCACATATGTGGCCAAGTGCTGTGCCCAGTTCTTACGGGGACAAGTGGAGGGATGTCAAAGTGATGGAGGCCAATTCCCAACTCCTGGCAGCTGCCATTTTCACCCCTTTGGGATTAACAGCCTGTGGCTAGTTGACCTGGGGAAAACCTTGGTAACTTGGAGGTAGAGTGGAGGTGACCTTAAAAGGATGCACCTTCTACAGCTTAGACTTTGGTTGGGATGTCCCAGGGGGTTACATATTGCTGTTCTCAGATGTTCTATTTTGGCTTATTAATTATTTTCAGCATTTCTTCATAAAATTTTTTTTAAAGGTCTTAACATGTTGATTAGAGTTAATTTGTAAAGAGCAATTACAGCTTTGAGCTGCCAGTAGATACTTAAACTAAACGTTCTACCTGCAGATACATATGTATATTTTTGCCGTGAAAGCTGGAAATGTGCGATTTTTAGCTTAGCTACTGTCTACTGCTCTTATTTCTCCTTCACTATCCAAACCAAGGATTCTTTTTAAAATCAGACTTCAAAAGTCCTGAACCCATTACCCTTCCAAGAAATATATTTGAATAAAGAAATCCATGAGCTGTGCAGAGGGCAAGATTACAGTAAATGCAACTTCTAAGTGCTAGCGGTTTGAGTTGCAGGAAAAGGAACAAGTAGTTCAGGTGGTGGTAGGTCCTTTGATGAACTGAAAATCGGTAAAGGAAGGACAAGTAGAGAATCTGGCAACCGTGGCCACACTGAACTCACCTGAGAATGTGTAAGGACGGCTTAAGGAATAACACTTATAACAAAAACATACTTCATAGTGACAGGACATGCTGAACTGTTTTTTCAAATTCACTGGTACCACCGTATTTTTTTAGTGGTTTCTCTCTTTTATGCATACACATGTACCACACGTGTACATGTTTCCGAAGGCGAGACTGAAACCAGGAACCACACACAATAAAAAGGAAAAAGAAACCTTTGGTGAAACGGCATTAGAAACAGCATTAGAATTGACAGAAAGTAAAACCTGGGCCCTGGACCTGAGGAATAAAGTCAGCGGGCCTCACATAAACAAGTCAGTTGGCCCCAAACTCAATCGTCCTTCTCTCCTTTCCAGCTCCTTTGGTGGGGAGGGGGAGAGGCAGGCCTTTGTGAGCCCTGAAGCCTGTTGGATACAGCAAGGCTCTGTGTCCTCAGCCAGTTGTTGAGATAGAGAACCCTAGAGAGTTTGTACGTGTGGATCACGCTTTTCAGTTTGAAAGTTATTCCACCTACTAGGTTCAATAATAGCTACCATTTATTGGTCATTAACTTATAGGTGTTGTGTTTTATATCCATTATCTCATTTAAGCTTCACAACAGCCTATGAGGTAGTTACTTTTCCCTGTTTTACAGATAATAAAAACTTAGAAGGTTCACTGACCTGTCCAAGGTCACCCACTAGTAAGCTTTAGGACTTGGACTTAAACTTAGGTTTGCTGGATTCCAGAACAGGTTCTTAACTCCTGTCTTTTGTGCTATATTATTCAGAACTATAAAGACCCTGTTTCTGTTCTCAAGATCATTTTGGTCTAATAGAAAACAAACTTATGGTTACCAAAGGGGAAAGGGGGGTCGCGGAGGGATAAATTAGGAGTTTGGAATTAGCGGATACAAACTACTATATATAAAATGGATAAACAACAAGGTCCTACTGTATAGCACAGGGAACTATATATTCAATATCCTGTAATAAACATAATGGAAAAGAATATAAAAAAGAAGGGATATATGTATATGTGTAGCTGATTCATTTTGCTGTACAGTAGAAACTAACACAACATTGTGAAGCAACTATACTCCAATAAAAATTAATTTTAAAAAGAATATGAAAAAGAAACATATAAATATAAATTATATCTATATATAACTGAATCAATTTGCTGTATACTAGAAACTAACACAACATTGTAAATCAACTATACGTCAATAAAAAAAAAAATTTGTTTTTTAAAAGATTGTTTTGATCCGGCCAACATGATACCTGAGGGCTCCAGTGGGGAATGCAAATGGGATGTGACCCCCAACCCTGACAGCTGTAAGCATGCCATTGCAGTGACAGGGCACGGGAGAGAAAAGGATTGACTCTGACCAGAGGAAATGCAGTAAGATTTTTTAAAAGAAGTGATACCTGAGCAGAATTCAGAGGATGAAGAAGAGTTCCCCAAGTGTACAAGGGTGAAAAGGCCATTCATTCCAACAAGTGTGAACTGCAGTGTGCAAAGGCACTAAGGATGAAGCAGTAGTTGGCTTGACAAAACATATATAGAAAGTTTTTTATATATGTATATATAGTATAACCTGTAGCCTCAGCCTACTCCTTCCTTCCTAGCCTTCAGAGATATCCTGCAGGGTAGGGTTGTCTCAGCTTTTAAGATTGTCAGTAGATGACTATTCCCCAAGAGCAGCTGGCCAATGCTGCATGAGAAACAGATCATAATGGCAGGCATTCTTAAGTAAATTTAGTGAGGGACTTGGGGGTAGGTGAGACATAGCTTCTTCAAACTCAGCTCAGCTCCTAAGATGCTAACTCCTTTGTCAAGTAGGGGCATCTAGAGAAGGTGGTTGAGTATTTTCACCAGCAGCAGAAGTTTGGGGGCTTCTGTTTTGTACAGGGTACAGCTTGATTTCTGGAAAGTAAGGATCAGGACTGGATCTGGGTCTGAGAAGGCAGAGGAACTGGGGGAGCATTCATCATGTCAATGAGGGAGAGTGGAAGGGGACATTGGCTGGGTCCTGAAGCCATTCTGAGACTTTTTTCTGAAGACTCTCGCTCTGGTTCTCATAAAATGGGGGGCTCACTCAAGGCCACCAGGCTTTACAGAGTCCCCTCAGTTCAAAACTACCTCTCCCACATTGCCTAATAATGTTCTCTCAGCCATTCTGCCTTGTTGTGAGGATTAAATGATGTAATACATGCAAAGCTTTTAACACTAGGTCTGGCCCTCTGTAGATGCTTAGTAAATGTTAGTTACTATCAGCATCATCTTTATTGTTCTGCTTCACATTTTACCAATTAGGGACTGGTTAGTTCCATAAATCATTCATACCTCAATGTGATGATTAGGTTGAACAGGTTACTTTGGAAATATTTGGCGTTTTCAAGACTGAGGATTTTGAGGCAACTGCATTGTAAAGTCTTAGACTAAATTTTGCAGGTGGACAAACCCTTATTAGAATACAGGATCTGCCACTTGCTAATTTTATGACCTAAAGTATGCTGGGAAACCTCACTTTCCTCATCTTAAAATAGGGATGCTGGAGACCTTATAATGAGGATTTAGTGAAGTAAATAAAATAGTGTGTCTGAAGTACATAGCCAGTCCTGGGACACAGTAGTCATTTAATAAACCTCAGTTCCCTTGCTTTTGACTGCATGCCCTGGGGGGCAGTGTGGGTTCATGGACAGAAAGGCACAGGGGAGGGCACCTCTTTCTTGCCAAACCCAAATGTTCCTTCTGCCTGACCCCACTTAGTCACAACTGGACCATGATCTCCCAGACCACCCACCCTCCTCTCTGGGTGTCCCACCTCAGTTCTTCTACAACAGCCTACATTTACTTCTCATGTTCCCGAAAAGCATTGGCTGATTGGCCTGTATTTCCCACTATAGATTCCCTGTGGCCTGGGCAGTGACATTTCTCTCTGGTTCCTAACTCAGTGTATGCTTTTGCTAGGCACTCAGTGGGTGTCTCCATGCCTATCCTACAGGTGTGAGTGATGTCCAGCCACTTACCTGTGAAATCTTTCACTGGAACAGATTCTGAGGGTAAATATAAGAGGGAACCACCTGGAAAAAAAGCTTAGCCACCACGCTGTGAAAGATGATCTCAGAAGAGGGGTCTTTCCCTGCTCAGAATACTATATTCTAAAATTTCCAGAGTCCACCAGGGTTCCTGAAGTCCAAAGGTGTATATCACCGTCACTTGAAGGTCCTTTATCTCCTCCAGAAAGTGATTCCAACTCTCCCTCCTGTTCCCTTTGCTGTGCCCTGCACACCCTTGTATGTCTCCATGGGTACTGTGGACTTGTGATCATGAGGTTGTCTGGCTGGCTGCCACTCTAAACTGATGGTTCCCTGTGACAGCATCCTGCTCTCCATTGCCACATCTCTAAAGCAGAGTGCTTACCTGCCCGTCACACTGTGTGCAAAGGAGCAACTGGAGATTCTTGACCTGGGTCTGGAAACACAGCCCCAGGGGTTTTGAATGTGCATCACGAACCTCCTAAAATTGTATGGGAAATTTTATGTGTATGTTCATAAATCTGCTCCTCTTGTGAGAGAGTCCATGGTTTATGTTAGATTCTGAAATGTTTTCACGATCCTACAAATGTTAAAAAAAAAAAAAACCCCACTAATTTAGAGATTTTTCCACATTCTTGTAAATTCAAGCTTGTGTTTTCATTAGCTGGGAGATATTTTTATGCTCCCCTGATATCCAGGTGTGAGCTACAGCTTGGAATAGCCCACGAGCTCCACGTGGAGCCATGGATGGTAGTTCTGGCCTGGACACTGCTGCTTACACATCGTGGAGGGTCCACTTAGCCTTTCTGAACTGCATTTTACTTTTCATCTGTTAACTGACATTTATAATGCCCTCACGTCCTACAGGAATGCTGTATAGTCAAGAGATAACAGATGTGCAGGCATTTTATAAACTGCCAAGGGCTGTACAATGTAGGATGCAAGTATGACTGTTACACATGTGTCATTTCTCATGTTACACAGTGCCAAGAACACAGTAGGCAGTTGATAAATATATGATTAAAACGACGTGGAAAGGGTTTATTGGAGTGAGAGGGCTACAGGTTTAAGGACACCAGTGTCTGTATGTCTTGCAGATCCTGTGAACGATCTAGTATTTTAGGCCTAGAGCACAGCTAAGGATGCAGAGGAAATGCTTTTCAAACTATGGTAAAAGAAGAAATGACCTTTGAGATTCCAAATCCATTTGCTTTATTTTCCAGAGGAAATTGACACTTAAAGAGTAGAAGCTGCCCCCACTTCTTTCAGGAGGGCTCCAGCATCCTCCTCATCACTTTATAATGGAGGCCAAAAAACCCACAATCCTCCTTGCCATCATATCATCAATTTATTGTCTTTTCTTTTTTAAATGGTACAGCATTCAAACCACAGCCTTAATTCTCTCATTGGGGCCACAGAGAGGCCTGCCATTCCTCGACTATGCTGATCCTGTACTAACACAGGCATAATGCATTATGAAAACTTTGTATTTCCAAAGTACCTTCCTTCTTGGAATGTTCTTATAGACACCACCTCACTGGGGATAGATTATTGCCGCCACTGTGGCCTCGACAGATCCACAGAGGTTACTACAACTTGTCCAAGTCACAAACCTTGGTGTCCAAAGCAGGATGAAAATCTAGGCGCTCTGATTATCTGTCCTTTTAGTCACCAGATCTATGTCCCTGAAGAACATCTCTGCTTGATTTTGGTAACTTTGCAGAATTAAACTAGAAGACTCTATCTTTGGGAAAGAGAGATTTTAACTTCAAATATATTCCACTTAGGGCTGAAAAGACTGTTTATATCCCCTCACACTACAGGCCACATACACCTGGAGAAAAGCTAAATCTCATCAGACCCTCTCCCTGTCCCCAAAGACTGACAAAACAGTAACCTGGAAATGTTTTTTTTTTTTTTGCTTGATAGTTGTGTGTGTGTGTGTGTGTGTTGACTAGACTCTATCCTTCCATTTAAACAATTTGCAATAAGAGAGGAGTTTGAAATTACATTTAGTCATTGCTTTAGAATGAATGGGACTTAATTAAATATTACTTTAAAAATAGGCTTCTTCTCTTTTTCTGTAATTGCATTACTTTTTTGAGGGGAGGTTTTGTTTTGCTTTTTAACCTGATTGTGTGCATTTGGAAAGTACCCTAGTACAGGGTATCTGAAAGCAGAAAATTCTGGCACTTTTCCCACTTTCCATTCTTTCTCTGGTATGGATGCCAGATTCCTTTGGGAAATCATCATTTGCAAAAGGTCAGGAGCAAAAGGAGGGGCATTCTTTAGTATACAGTTGCTGCTAATTAGAAACTAAACATCTGTAACCATGTCAGAATTATTTGTATTTGAAAAGAAACATTTATACACAAAAGCCTTTTCGGTAACATAAAACACACTATAACACAAAGTGTGTATGTCAAAGGGGTGGGGGACAGACAGCCTAGGAAGCTTCCGACAAATGACTGTGCTGAGTGAGGTCATTTGCTAATTAAATCTCAAAGCTTTTTCAGAGTATTTTCTTTTCTCCATCAAGTGAATGTTTCTCACTCCCCCAGCCCCCGAGCCCCCATGGGCCAAAGCAAACATTTGACTGCATTTGCCAGTTACAGATCAAACATTTAATCATTTTAAAGGAAAGATAAGTGAGAAAATGGGTGAGTTGGCAAAACCCAGTCAAAAACCACTGGGAAATCTCTAGCTACCTACTGTAGCCGTAGGCTTCAGTGTCTTCTCATAACATGTTGTAAGGAGAGTTCTTCTCCATCCTGAAAGTGTGTGCTGATTGCCCCACCTCGGACCTACTATCTTAGGGTAAAAAACGACACAATGTTTTGACTTACCCTGTACCTCTTCCTTCTGTCTCCCTATTTCCTCCTACCTGCCCTCCTCCCCATGGTGAAATTCTGCTTGCATCGTTACATTTGTACAGAAATTATATCTGTACTTTATTGTTATATTAAGATAAATGTCAGTGATACCTCTGAGGTGTTAGAAACATTTCAGTCATAGGGCTTTGTCTCTACATGCTAAGCCTAAATGGCCACATGGGCCTAACGGCCCAGATCTTATCAGTAATTTTTTCTTGGACTATTGATTAATTTTGGAAAAAAACAAGAGGCCATCTCTTTCCCCTGCAGAGTCTGCTATCTTCTGATCTTCCCCATTCTTGTCTTGGCATCTAAGACATTTATATAAGTTGAGTTATTTTTTTAATGGGATGCAAGATCATCAAGTCTTGAGAGTTCTAGTCAAGAACTTAGTTAAGCTAGGACTTACCATATTGGGCTCTCCTTTCAAATAAGACTGTATCTGTGAAGGCTCTCAAGTGTACAGTTTCAACAAAATGGTTGTGGACTCTCAGGTTCTAAGTGTTTACAAAAAAGTCAAGAGGCCCTTAGATGACCTGCCTTTCCAATGACCTTTGTAGAATCACAAAATACCAATTGTCCATGACTTTCACTTAAGAACTGGCTTCTTTCCAAGCTCTGTGGGTGTGAGTCAGTCCAAGAGGCAAGGGTTTGGTGACTCGAGGGTCCATCTCTTGTTCTCATGACAGTTAAGTTCAGAGGGTGTACTCGGCCATTTATGGCACTCCCCAGTCTGGCCTGACTCACTTCTCAGCCTTCAGTTCCACTGCTATTCATGAGCCTCTGTTTCAACCAGACACAATTAACTATACCTCGAGCATTTCTACCCTTGCTTTATACAGCTGTCCCTGATTGAGACAACTGCCTGGTTTCTTTTGGCATACTTGAATCACACTTGCTTTCCTGACTTCCATCCTTCTCAGTACTACAACCCACAACCCACAATTTCATCCTCCTATAGCCATCATGTCAAGATCATTTGCCTATCATTTTTCCAGTACCGCTTTCAGTTATCCTTTCAGATGTACTCCTTATCTTGCCAACCAGCATATTAGGCTCCTCAGAGACAACAGTGACTGTCTTATTTCTTATGGCACTCATCATGGTGCTTTTGTTCATTCTGAGTGCCCAATAAATAGTTGTTTGTTGAGGAGCAACTACCTGTTTATTGTCTTACTCCCAATTCCTATCTGCATTTATTCCTGTGATGGAATCATAGATGTTAATGATGTTTATGAGAAAAGCAAAGTTGCTTGTATAATTAATGACCAAAAAACCAATCATTTGGAATAGGGAGCAACTCCTCCCGCCACCCCAGCCCTTGGATGTCCCAGCCAGAGCTAGATAGAACATCAGCATATACAAAGACACGGGTGTGGAAATGAGTATTGAATGGTCTTGTGTTTTTATCTTTTCCCAGATGTGGTTGCTCACCTGCCTACCGCTCCCGTGAAATGGCAGCTCGTGCCTTGGTCCCATTTGTTATGACGGACGACATCCCTGATACCATCCGAACTCTGTTGGCCAAACTCCCCAACTGCACTGACCAGTGTTTCCGGCAAAATCATATTCATGGGACACTTCTCCAGGTAAGTACAGTCACTCTTTCTGACTTCTGTCAAACACAGACACTGTTAGCAGGTGAAGATTTGTTATACAAGCTTTTCACTTTATCCGTAGAACTTTTTTCTACTGCTGAAAGAACAAGTATTTCCTAGGTGTGCTTTTTTCATCATAAACATGAATGCGGTGTCACACTGTGATTCAGTCAGGCTATCTTTTGCATTAAAACCTAGGTTTTCTGTAGCATGCTTTTCCATTTAGCCTTCCTCTCTGAACCAGGTGGAGTTGTGTCTTTTCCATCAAGTATGCCTGCAGAACATTCTAGGCCACTCCGTGTTCAGGGTGAAGTTGTGAGCATTCCTTTATACACATCAGGGAGCTTAACACCACAGTACATGAAATATCAAACCCTACTTTCCTATTTTCTCTGTGCTATCAATACAAAAGAGACTTTTCTTTCGAATAAATATACAAATTGATTTATTGCTTTTAACTTTTCTTCTAGAAAAGACTCAAGTACAACAAATGATTAAGAAATACACTTCTTATTGAAACTGTCCTTTTTGACCCCTAGCTATAAACTTGGTACTGGTAAGAAGGTCTGCTGTTCACGTGGCTGCTGTAGTCACTCACAGTGGGGCAGGGCTGGGGTGGGATTTAAATATCAGGTCATGCTTCTGATTTGTGAGCAGATTAGAGAGATGGCCTTGAGATCCAAATATATGTTCTAAGCTTGAAGTCCACACTGCTGACATCAGAGGCAGTGTGTAGAGTGGTTAAGGCCTGTGATTCTGGATCCAGACTAGTCTAGGTGTCAATTTCAGATTCATCACTCACTACCTGTACATCTGTGTCTTCATTTTTGAACCAAGGATAATAGTAGTGTATACCTCTTAGGGATTTTGTGAAGACTAAATGAATTAATGCATATAAAGTGATTAGAATAGTACTTGGTACATAGCAAGATATATAGTTATTATTGTTATTATCATAGTTTTCATAAGTCTGTGCTATAATGAAAACTGATACTTTTTAACTAATTCCATCTAGGTGAGAATGTAAGATAGACCTATTTTTTGCCTTCTTTCCTTGGTTGTTTTATATATTTATCAAGTATTTGTTGAATGGTTCGTATACACTACTGTGTCACAATCAAAATAGTGACCAAGTCAGTTCTTGCGTTGAAGGAGTCGAGGACAAAAAAAAAAAAACAAACAAGGCCAGAAAATGGGCAATTACAATGTAGTATGCCAAGTGCTAGGGGAGCATAGCAGGGTCACCTGACTGGTCCTGGAGAAGTCAGAGAAAGCTTCCCAGAGAAAGTGACATCTAAGAAGAGAGCAGAAGTTAGCCAAGGGAAGGGAGAGAAAGAGTCCCGCCTGCAGAGGGAACAGCATATAGAAAGGCTCAGACTGGGTGAGAGTCAGCCCATCTGGAAACTGCAGGGTTGGGTGGGACTAAAGTTCTAGGGTGGCAGGTCTCAAACTGGTCTCAGGACCTCTTTACCCTCTTAAAAGTTTCTGAGGAACCCAAGTGGCTTTTGTCTATCAATATTTAATTAGAAACTAAAACAGAAAATAAAACATAAGAACTCACAAGCACACATTCCGTTAGTCATTAGAGAGATGACATCATCACACACCTTGTAGCCTCTGGCAAACTCCACTGTATACTTGTGAGAGACTGAGAATAAAAGAGGAAAGTAATGTCTAGTGTCATTTTGAAAATAGTTTAATCTTGCAGATCTCCTGAAAAGATTGTGCAACCCCCAAGGGTCCCAGACCAGATGGTCTGGTCTCCGTTATATGCATTATGGATCATTGGTGGTTTCTTTAATACAAACTCTTAAGCACTCATCTCCCTTGGTCCTCACTATATCCCTGTGATGAAGAGAGGGGCTGAGGTTGTTATCTTAGTTATAAAGATGGGACCCTGAGGCCCATACAATTGTGTCAGACTCCACTGCTTCTTTGAAGGGAAAGGGCCTGCAGTAATGAGTAATGCAGAACAGGCTTTTCAGAGATAGGGGATGCAGCTGAGTTAGAAGGAAGGCTCGGATTGTCGGGCGGCATGAGCCGTCAGATTTTCTTTATTGAAGATCCACTCTTGGCCGAACTTAGAAGTAGTGAGGTCGGAATTGTTTCTTTGGCTCTTTCACCAATTGTACAAATGGGCCTCCCAGACTCGTTCCCCATACACACCACTAAAAGGTCTGGCTTGTGTTTCACCAGTCTGCCCAGCCACAAAATACGGTCTTTTTCTCGCAGGGCTGCCTTTGATATTCTCAAAGTTACTTCTTCTGCTACATAATATGTGAAACACTGTGGGAAGGTAAAAACCCTCTAACTCTGGGGTGGTTGTGACTGTTCCTCTTGTTCCTGAGTGTTGGGGAGATGAAGGGCTTGTTGGAAAAAACAACAACCATATGGGTGTTGGGTGCTGGGTATTGTGTTTGTGTTTGTCAAACAGATTCCTGTCTTTACCAAGATTGGCTTATACCCTGGTTGAAAAAAAGAAGTCAAAGGCCTGTGGAAATCTTTTTGTCATGTCTATTCGGGTGTCTCATCTGTGTTGTAATAGTTCTGTTTCACCCTGTTGTTCTTTGTGGGGAAAGCATAAGGGGTTAAGACAGGGAGGGCTCTTTTTCTCTTTTCCTTCTGTAGTTTATAGATTCCTTTTCTGCATAAAGCTACCTTTGAAATCAGTAAAAGACCTGCACCTGGAAAAGAGATGTTAGGGGTTGAAAGGAATAGTAATCTCCATGGGACTTTCAGAGCCAGCTAAGTAAATAGAAAGTTGTTATTTTTTTCAGAAGCAGGAAATCATTTTGTAATCAGAAAACAAATTCTTTCACAGAACATTTTCTTGAATTATACATTTTGACTTCTTTGAAAAATGTTTACATAAATATATCAAACCTTGGAGTATTTCTGTAGTACTATACCTTGAAAACGAGAAATGTGCTGATCTCTGAATTTTCGGGGACTATGGAAGAAAGACTCAAATTATAGGACATGCAAAAAAGGAAAGAACATGTGGGATTTGTTTCTTAATCATTTTAAAAACCAGAGGCTCATAATTGCCATGTTGAAATGGATGGAAGTAATGCACATCAGAAAAGGTGAGATTATCCTGCAGGTTCACGAGAGCCAGTGGTAAATGACATTAAACCTCAGTAAAGGCTAGATAAGAGACACGGACGGTACCTCATTTGGGAGCAGCACTGGCAGGGCTTCCCTGTCTTTTAAGTAGAATTAAACGTCTGTTTTTGCTGCCAAAATTCTTCATGTTGGGGACTTGATGTTATTACAAGCTTACTTATCACTCCCAAGAAATCGAGTTAGAGTTCAAAAAGTTCTCTTGTACTGAGGAAGAGTTTGGCCAACAATCATGAGGAAAGATTTATTCTGATCCTTGGGTACTTAGCTCATCTTTTGGTGTTTCCTAAGGAAACATATACCATTTGAAATAAAAGTTTGAATTCTGAGTTTTTTCATTTCCTGCCCAATTTGGTTATTTTTCCTATTGTACAGACATATAAAAGCTGATCCCTGCTCTTTCCTTAATTAAGCTCTTTTTTTTTTTTAATATTTTCTCATATAACTTTTTCTTTGATCCATGGCTATGTAGAGATGTGTTTCTTTTTTTTTTAAGTTTATTTATTATTTATTTTTGGCTGTGTTGGGTCTTCGTTTCTGTGCGAGGGCTTTCTCTAGTTGTGGCAAGCGGGGGCCACTCTTCATCGCGGTGCGCGGGCCTCTCACTATCGCGGCCTCTCCTGTTGCGGAGCACAGGCTCCAGACGCGCAGGCTCAGTAATTGTGGCTCACGGGCCTAGTTGCTCCGCGGCATGTGAGATCTTCCCAGACCAGGGCTCGAACCCATGTCCCCTGCATTGGCAGGCAGATTCTCAACCACTGCGCCACCAGGGAAGCCCCTAAGCTCTTTTACTTGGGTAAGATTAAGTGGGCAGTTGAGGAAAGTTAGCTGCTATTAAAGCAGAAAAAGCACTTCTGCATTTATGTGTACATTCTAGACAAAGGTATTCTTTTTTTCCTCAGTTAATCTAAATAATCACCACAGTTTTACACATCCCTTTCCTGGTATTAAATTTTCTCCATTTTTTTACCAGCAGAATCTGTCGAACACTTTGTTTAATTCTTTTATTCCGGGGCCCCAAATTTGGAGCCTTGATTTCTGCACTTTAAGAATTCTGGGTTAAAAAGATTCCACTTTTCTGGCTGTGGAGTGGAGTAGCATTGCTGCATCCGTCCTTGGGTTGATGTGAAATATTAGCCAGGGATGGGCTTCAGATAGCCTAGGCCCACGCACTTAGAAAGTTTGCCATGAGAGAAGTAAAATGAACATTTTGAGCACCCCTTGTATTCCACATGAATTGCACATGCGATTTCATTAATCTTCCCAGCAACCCAGCAAGATAGGCATTATTCTCTCCCTCTCTCTCTCTTTTTCACACACACACACACACACACACACACACACCACATTCTCTCTGTGTTTCTGATGAGGAAATTGAGGTGAGCCTGGCAGAGTGACTTGAGTAAAGTCACAGAGGTAGTCAGGGGTAGAGAGAAGACATTAAAGCCTGCAGTCCTTTTCTCTTTAGAACTTGTTGCGTCCCTAATAGTTTATGTGAATAACTACTTTTTATGCCTAGGGAAACCAAATCAAGAATCCATCTTTGTTTTAATCCCTTGTCACTCAGTCTCCTTAAATCTAATTTGACATGATACTACAACATTGGAAACAAAGAAGTCCATCCATATTATAAAGAGGGACAGAGGAAGCCGGTGAAACCCTGCAAAGCTACAACTGGTAAAAGACCTTTAAAAATACTTATTGTACCTTCCCTCCCTCTGCTTGTCTCTTTCTCGTCATTTCTCTTTGGTCTCCCATTTAATACTCCTAACCTGGAAATATGGAATCCTCTCTTGGGACCTAGGTCATAACCAAGTTCACAGTTGCCACACCTTCTGTCATCCTTAAGGGTGTGACAAAACCTATCAAACATGGGCAACCATAGGAATCGTAGGTCCTAGGCCTGGGAGCTGCTGGGACCGTGAAAAAGTGGTCAAGATTGAATTCAGTTCACACTGTGGAATGCCTACCCTATTCTAGGCTCAGTGAAAACATGAGTTTGCCTTTAAGCCTTTTACCTCCCAGTATGGGGGAGCTGTGGGTTAGAAGCCAAGTGAGCCACTTAAACCCTTGGGGACCAGGGAGCATATGAATAACAGAAGGAAGACAAGGCAAAAGATGAACACATCAGTCATAAAAGGAGACTGAAGCTAAGGCCCTTTCTGCTTTAGTCTGTAACATCCTGATATGCTCTGTGTTAGGGCTTGCGTTAGGGTCTTTATGAGGATGGGTATAGGGGTGCTGGGCTGGGAGGGACAGCATGAGGACAAACATAGAGGTAGATCTTGGTATTACCTTTATGGAAAAGAAAAGCAGAACACCAGGAAAGAAATAAAGATAGGCCAGTTTGGCCAGCTAGTTGTCTGAAGGAATCACTGTTCTGAAAACAGGACTAAGACCAACCACCCTTTACTGTCTGCTGTAGAGAGAAGCAGTGGAAACAAATAGAAAATGAGTGATGGAGGAAGCCTTAAGTATAAATTCTACTGGAGTTTCCTAAATAAGGAAGAGAATGTTTTTAGAAAAAATATTTTTTACTAATATTGTTGCGCCAAAACCTGTAAGTATAATTTAAAAGAATGATCAATTCCATCTTTTTAAAGTGTGACCATATAAAACAGCACCTTATGCTTGAAGAATTTTAGTAGCTTTTTCATATTTCTTAAAAGTATAGAATTGTGAAACATAAAGTAAAAATTTGCTCAAGCTGTCCAGAAATGGAACATTCCTTGACAGATTCCATTTGGTGACCTAAGCTTGGCCTATCTCTGTTGTTTATTTTCTATTCAGAAAATATAATTTCAGAATGGAAAATAAAAAACAAAAGCATGAAATTATACTGATGTTGTAAATTGTAAATGGATGGCTGGTCAGTGTGCTTTTTTTCTGGAATGAGTCATAAAGGCTCACTCTTGTCACTAGTGGCCAGATTTACTCGTTCTTTCTGAGGACTGTGTTCCTGTGAAAGGAGAAAAATCTAAGTTGTCAGCAAGGTCCCCAGTCCAAGGAGGGCTAAGGCAGAGTTTCTCCCGTGGCATGGCTGTAGATGTGTCAAGTATTTATTGAATCCTTCAGCTCTCGGGGAGTCTGAGTGGGGCCTTAAGGGGCTGGAGGCTCCAGGCAATCACCTGCAGCATCTCTTTATCCCAGAGTGCCAAAGGAGGATTATATTCTGTGTGTTCCTTGACGTGAAAAGGATTGGGAAGCACTGGGCCCTTAAATAAAAAAATAAATAAATGAAGAGAAAAGTAGACCTTGTTAAATCTTACCTTTTGGCAATATATTTCTCTCTGGCAATATATTTCTATCTGGATATAAGCCCAGAAAAGTCATTTTTAATTAAAGTGCTTCTCTTGAAGATGAATTAATCCCTTCCTTATAAATATCGAAAGGCTTTTATTTGGTGTGTGTTAACTTCGGGAGCTTGCCCTGGGTGTGGGAGACAGCTTTTAGACAGCTGCCAGGTTCAGAGCATTGACTGTAGTGCACCTTCACCATCACTCACCAGTGTCCTACTGCTGTTTTGTGAGGCTCTGAACTCATAGTATCAGCCAGGGGTGTGTAGAGTCCAGAGATTTGTCAGTGGATGTATCCCCAGGCTTTTGTTACTATTTGGAATTAGAGTAGGGGAAGTAATAGTAGAAAAGAATATATGTATAGGGATTTCCCTGGTGGCGTAGTGGCTGGGAGTCTGCCTGCCAATGCAGGGGACATGGGTTCGATCCCTGGCCCAGGAAGATCCCACATGCCGCTGAGCAACTAAGCCCATGCGCCACAACTACTGAGCCTGCGCTCTAGAGCCTGCGAGCCACGACTACTGAAGTCCGCGCACCCTAGAGCCTAAGCTCCACAACAAGAGAAGCCACCACAATGAGAAGCCCGTGCACCACAGCAAAGAGTAGCCCCTGCTCGCCACAACTAGAGAAAGCCCGTGAGCAGCAACAAAGACCCAACACAGCCAAAAATAAAATAAATAAAATAAATAAATTATGACTCCGGCATATAGTAAGTGTTCAGTGCACATTAATTGCTGTTGTTACTGCTTGGTGTTGCTGCTGCTGCCACCATCACCACCACCCTCATAGGGGTTTATGATCCAAAAACGTGAGGACCACTGATGCAGATGGTGAGTGAAGGATTTTGAGCTACAGAAAGCTGTGCTTTAGAAAAATTAATGTTGTGTTGAAATAGTAATGTAAGAATCTCTACTGATACGTGAGTGTGTGCGTAAGAGAGGAATAAGTTGATTTTCAGCAATTTTTACTTTATGTGTTAGCATGCTTCACAAAGACATTCCTCTGATCACTCAGTGCTCTCTACCTTCCAGTAGGTCATATTGAAGATTATAAGAACTGAGATTAGTTCTGATTTTTAAGGGTTGAGTTCCTGCCTATCAGGTTGTTGTTCCTTGCACCTGTTTTGTTTTGAATTACACCCCCTCCCCCAGACCCCATCAGAAACCCGATGAATCAGGAAAGAAACACTGTCACACTGTCCCAAACAAAGGAGTCCTTTACCTTTCGAAGGGGAAAAATTGAAGTTCATAAAGTGAAAGGGAAATACAGGATCCTCCTACGTAGATTAATCTAGCACTTTTCCGAGTTCACCTTTCATCTTGGAAAACACACTTTCCACTCCCAGCCTTATTGTTTGAGACTTTTTATGACAGAAGATAATTCTGAATGTTCTTAAAAACACAACAAAACAAAACATTGCTGTGGGCACACTAGCAAGCTTCTGTCGTTTCCCAGAATTCCTATAAAATATCTGATGGTGTGTGGTCCCATCCTGTGATGCGATTCGTTTGGCGGGCCTCCATCCCATGAAGACAGCATTATTTGTCGTTTGTTTTTGGCTCTGCCAATCTAATAGGCAAAAGGAACACCTCATTGTTTCCCTGAGGGAAGCATTTTTGAGCTCGCAGAGCACATGTACTTGTTGCATAGCCCTGGGTTTCGTTTAGAGCACCCAGTGTATTTCAGTTACTAAGGACTCAGTTGGCTGTTCAAAAGCACTGTGGTTGTGAATAGCCAGACAATATGACAGCCACCTTAGAGGCCTGAAGGAAAATCAGTCCCGGGCCTAAAGGAAATAAACAATAAAAGTCTTTCTATTTTAAACCATGTTATTGTTCATCACATTCTTATATTTCTCTGTACAGTTGACTCTTGAACAACGTGGGGTTGGGGTGCCGACAGCTGTGCAGTGGGAAATCCACACATAACTTTTGACTCGCCACCACTTAACTACTTAATAGCCTGCTCTTGACTGGAAGCCTTAATGATAACATGGACAGTCAAGTAGCACATATTTTATAGATGTATTATATACTTTATTCTTGAGTAATCTAGAAAAAAGAAAAAATTATTAAGAAATCATAAGGAAGAGAAAATGCATTTACAATTACTGTACTGTATTTATCAACACCATTAAGTTTAGTCTGTTTACAAATGAATCTTCCGTCAGTACCTACATCAATATTGTCTTCCATGATACGAAACACTGTAGATGTTATATGTATTACTAACACTAGACATTAAAAATGAAAAGATAAATGTGAAAAAGAAATATTTATTTTCAGGTATAATGATTCATGCATTGATAACAAAGAAGCAGCAATATGATTGCTTTATGGTAGCCTAGCCTATACACTATAAAAACTTTATGACCTACAGTATTAAAGACATATTCATAATACAGTATCAGAAACTTTGTTACATTTTTAAAAACTACTTACCTGTGATAATAAGCTGATACTCAGTTTCTCCAATTACTAGAGAGAAAGGTATACCATAGTATGATAATGTAATTCTTTGAAAGCAAAGTTATAAAACGGGAAGAAAACTAACACACTCTTAATGTTAAATATCACTCACCTTATGCCTATGTAAGGATAGGCTATCCACTTCAGTACAAGTCTTACACACCATGTTCTACATGTATATTGTTGTATATTTATTGAAAAAAATCTGCATATAAGTGGGCCCACAGAGTTCCAACCCATGTTGTTCAAGGGTCAACTGTACTGTGTATCTGCATCCCCTCCTCCCTGTCCTTCCATGGCAGGGTTTCTCAACCTCAACACTGTTGACCTCTGGGGCCTGGTAATTCTTTGTTGTGGGGTCTGTACTTTGCATTGTAATATATTTGGTAACATCTCCCCAACAGATGCCTGTAGTACCCACCCCCGCTTTTGTGACAACAAAAAATGTCTCCAGACATTTCCACGTGTCCCTCAGGGGCACAGTCGTCCGTGGTTGAGAACGTTTGTTCCATGGTACCTGTGGATTCTCTCCATGATCCTGTGTGGACAAGGGGTGATGCAGCTCTTTTAAAATACCGACGGCCATGACAGAAACCTTCCCTGACCCGTGAACAAACTGTGGCTCAACAAACTACAGTGAGCTGTGCATGGGAATAAAGGATTAGGAGCGGGTATAAAACTCAGGCTGGAAATCTCAAAGGAAGCACTTTTCTTCCCTTTCTCTCCTTCTCTCCCTTCTCTCTTTCTCTCTGCCGGGAAGATGCTGTGAACATTTAAGCCAGCTTGCTTTCAGAATCCCAGCTCTTTATAGTTTGCTTCATGGCCCTGTCTCGACGTGCCTCTGATCCCCTTGCACAGTGTGTAGTTGAAACTCATTCCTGCCCTCCCCAGACTCAGGGAGCACAGTAAAATTGTAGGGGTGCTTTGGAAAATAACACATAATTAGAATTTTCGCACTTTTACTTTAAGTGCTTTGCTGTCTATTTCATTGAGTCTCTCTTGGGCAGGGGGCAAGAGGCTGTGTGGAAAAGCCTTCCCTAGGGAACAGAGGTTCTCTAAAAACTTAACCCAGGACATCAAAATTTTAACTTTGAGTTAAACATAAAGCTTTATCCAGATCCTCAAATTCAGACCTCAAAAAGGAAACTGGAAGATAAATCTAGATGAGGGTGGGACTTCCCTGGTGGTGCAGTGGTTAAGAACCCGCCTGCCAATGTAGGGGACACAGGTTCAAGCCCTGGTCTGGGAAGATCCCACATGCCGTGAAGCAACTAACCCCCTGCGCCACAACTACTGAGCCCACGTGCCACAACTACCGAAGCCCACATGCCTAGAGCCCATGCTCCACAACAAGAGAAGCCACCACAGTGAGAAGCCTGCGCACCGCAAGGTAGAGTAGCCCCTGCTCACCACAACTAGAGAAACCCCACGTGCAGCAACGAAGACCCAATGCCGCCAAAAATTTAAAAAATAAAAAATAAAATAAAAATAAATTAATTAATTTTAAAAATCTAGATGAGCGTGCTAAAAATATATGGTGAAGATAGTAATTATATTAATTTTATTGTTAAAAGGCTTTCAGATACTGTGTATGGCTCAGATACGTAAATATCTAGAAAGCCAGTAGTAAATTTGTGACTTGACACTCAAAAATGTTTCAGTATATAAAAAAAAATTAGAGGGACTTCCCTGGTGGTGCAGTGGTTAAGAATCCGCCTGCCAATGCAGGGGACACGGGTTCAAGCCCTGGTCCAGGAAGATACCATATGCCGCGGAGCAGCTAAGCCCGTGGGCCACAACTACTGAGCCTGCGCTCTAGAGCCCACGAGCCACAACTACTGAGCCCGCGTGCCACAACTACTGCAGCCCGCGCGCCTGGAGCCTGTGCTCTGGAACAAAGAGAAGCCACCGCAATGAGAAGCCTGCACACCACAACAAAGAGTAGCCCCCACTCGTTGCAACTAGAGAAAGCTCGTGCACAGCAACGAAGACCCAACGCAGCCAAAAAATAAATAAATAAATTTATTTAAAAAAAAAAAAAATTAGAGTTTTTAAAGCACACTCTTAACATAACTCTTTTAGACAGTGTCATATAATTCTTATGCATGCTTTTCTTAGTCTGGTTAGAAGGATAACTACAGATATTAAAATGGAGTCTTTCTGGTTTTGTTAAAGGCATATATTTGAAAAAAATAAGCAAATTAAATCTTAATTGAATTTCTGTTGTAACTGTCAATAACAAGCATTTTCTATATCTTCTCTTCACACTAGGAGATTTGGAGGGTTGATAATTAAGGTAAAAATTTGCACTTGTGAATATTTTGATAAATTTTTTTTTCTTCTAACTTTTGCATAGTTAATTTATCAGTCACCCTAATTATCAGTAATTAAATTAGTTATAGATTTTGACATTAAAATATAAAGAATTAGTAAGAATACATAACCAAGCTCATGTTGTCCTTAGAACAAACATATGGGCAGTGGTAGTCTCTTCTCTGTTTTCATTAAGAAACCCATTCAGGTAGACCACTGTTTAATTCCTGTTGCTATTGAAATGCACATTCATTGACATCCATTTCCCCAAGTGTCTTATGATTTTGCAAAACTACTTTGGATAATGAATTCCACCAAGGTCATCTGCAGAGTTTTCCCTGTCTGAATTGGTAAGAAGGAAAAGATAGTCCATTTGCCTTTCTTTATTTTTTTCAGCTTTATTAAGATATAATTGACATATAACATTGTGTAAGTTTAAGATATACAATGTGATGATTTGATATATGCATATATTGCAAAATGATTACCACATTAAGGTTAGTTAACATATCCATAACCTGACATAGTTACAGTTTTTTGTTTTTTGTTTTTTGTTTTTTTAATTAATTAATTAATTATTTTATTTTTGGCTGCATTGGGTCTTCGTTTCTGTGCGAGGGCTTTCTCTAGTTGTGGCGAGCGGGGGCCACTCTTCATCGCGGTGCGCGGGCCTCTCACTGTCGTGGCCTCTCTTGTTGCGGAGCACAGGCTCCAGATGCGCAGGCTCAGTAATTGTGGCTCACGGGCCCAGTTGCTCCGCAGCATGTGGGATCTTCCCAGACCAGGGCTTGAACCCGTGTCCCCTGCATTGGCAGGCTGATTCCCAACCACTGCGCCACCAGGGAAGCCCCCATAGTTACAGTTTTGTGTTATGTTTGATGAGAACTTTTTAGGTCTACTCTCTTAGCAACTTTCAAACATATAATACTGTATTGTTAACTACAGTCACCATGTCCTACAGTACATTTCCAGACCTCGTTTATGTTATAACTGGAAGTTTCTATCCTTTTCTTTAAATAAATTTCTTTATTTATTTTTGGCTGCATTGCGTGTTCGTTGCTGCACGCGGGCTTTCTCTAGTTGCGGCGAGCGGGGGCTACTCTTCATTGAGGTGCGTGGGCTTCTCATCATGGTGGCTTCTCTTGTTGCGGAGCTCGGGCTCTAGGCACGAGGGCTTCAGTAGTTGTGGCGTGCGGGCTCAGTAGTTGTGGCATGCAGGCTCAGTAGTTGTGGCACACGGGCTTAGTTGCTCCATGGCATGTGAGATCTTCCCGGACCAGGGCTTGAACCCGTGTCCCCTGCACTGACAGGTGGATTCTTAACCACTGCGCCACCAGGGAAGTCCTGGAAGTTTGTGTCCTTTGATCACCTTCACTCATGCCCACCCCTGCCACTACAACCACCAATCTGCTGTTTCTACAAGTTCGTTTTTTTTTAGATTCCAGGTATAAATGAGATCATACAATATTGTCTTTCTCTAACTTGCCTCATTTAGAATAATGCCCTCAAGGTCCATCCATGTGGACCTTGCCAGTGGTAGCATTTCCTTCCTTTTTTATGGTTGAAGAGCATTACATTGTGCGTGTGTGTGTGTGTGTGTGTCTCAAATTTTCTTTATCCATTTGTCCATTGATAGACACTTCGGTCGTTTCCATGTCATGGCTATTGTATCATAAAGCTACAGTGAACATGGGGGTGCAGATATCTCCTTGAGATAGTGATTTCATTTCCTTCAGATATATACCTGAAAGTAAAATTGCTGTAGTTGTACTTTTAATTTCTTGAGGAACCTCCATACTGCTATCCATGGTGGCTATACCAATTTACATTCCCATCAACAGTGCATAAGGGTTCCCTTTTCTCTAAATCCTCGCCAGCATTTGTTATCTCATCTTTTTGATAATAACCATTCCCTGATGTTGAACTCTTTTTCATGTACCTGTTGGCCATTTGAATATCTTCTTTGGAAAAAATGTCTATTCAGATCCTTTGCCCATTTTTAAATTGGATTATTTGTTTTTTTGCTACTGAATTGTGAATTTCTTACATATTTTGGAATTAACCCCTTATCAGATATGCAGTTTGCAAATATTTTCTCCCGTTCCTTAGACTGCCTTTTCATTTTGTTGATTGTTTCTTCTGCTGTGCAGAAGCTTTTTTTTTTTTCCTTATTATTATTGTTATTTTTCTGGCTGCGTCAGGTCTTAGTTGCAGCACACGGGATCTTCGCTGAGGCACGCAGGGTCTTTCATTATGGTGTATGGTCTCTTCATTGCAGCGCTTAGGCTTCTCTCTAGTTGAGGCGTGTGGGTTTTCTCTCTCTAGTTGTGGTACATGGGCTCCAGGGCATGTGGGCTCTGTAGTTGTGGCACTCAGGCTCCAGAGTGCATGGGCTCTGTTGTTTGCAGCACACAGCCTCTCTCATTGAGGCACGCAAGCTCAATAGTTGTGGCGTGCCGGCTTAGTTGCCCCGCGGCATGTGGGATCTTAGGTCCCTGACCAGGGATCAAACCCGCGTCCCTTGCATTGGAAGGAGGATTCTTTACCACTGGACAGCCAGGGAAGTCCTGAAGCTTTTTAATTTGATGAAGTTCCACTTGTTTATTTTTGCTGCCATTGCTTGTGCTTTTGGTGTCATATCCCTAAGATTATTGCTATGACCACTGTCAAGAAACTTTTTCCCTATGTTTTCTTCTAGAAGTTTTATGGTCTTATGTTTAAGTCTTAATACATTTTGAGCTAATTTTTGTGAGTGGTGTAAGATTAGGAGTTCAGTTTCATTCTTTTGCATGTGAATATCTAGTTTTCCTACCACAATTTGTTGACTAGACTACCTTTTCTCCATTGAGTGTTCTTGGTTCCCTTGTCAAATACTAGTTGACCATATATGCAAAGGTTTATATCTGGGCTCTGGATTTTGTTTCATTGGTCGATGTGTCTGTTTTTATGCCAGTACCATACTGTTTTGATTACTTTGTCTCTGTAATATAGTTTGAAATTGGGAATTGTGATGCCTCCAGATTCCCCCCCCCAACCGGGATTACTTTGACTATTCAGGGTCTTTTATGGTTCCATATGAGTTTTATTTTTTTGTTTTTTTTCTATTTCTGCAACAACAACAAAATATGCCATTGAAATCTTGATAGTGATTGCATTGAATCTATAGATAGCTTTGGGTAGTATGGACATTTTAACAATATTAATTCTTCCAATCCATGAACATAGGATACCTTTCCATTTATTTGTGTCTTCTTTAATTTTTTTTTCACCAATGTCTTAGAGTTTTCAGTGTATAGATCTTTCATTTCCTTGTCTAAATTTATTCCTGTGTATTTTGTTTTCAATGCTATTGTAAATGGGATTGTTTATTTCTTTTTCAGATAATTCATTGTTAGCAGATAAGCACAACCGATTTTCGTGTGTTGATTTTGTATCTTGCAACTTTACTGAGTTTGTTTAATTGGTTCTAACAGGTTTTCTTTTTCTATATATAAGATCATGTCATCTGCAAACAGAGATAATTTTACTTCTTCTTTTCCAATTCAGATGCCTTTTATTTCCTTTTCTTGCCTGATTGCTCTGGCTAGGGCTACTAGTACAAGATATAGGTCATTAGGTTTCATCTTCACTCTAGTGCATCCTATGCTGAATAGGAGTGGTGAGAGTAGGCACCCTTGTCTTGGCCCTGATCTTAGAGGAAAAGCTTTCAACCTTTCATTATTGAGTATGATGTTACCTGTGGGCTTGTCGTAGATGGCCTTTATTATGTTGAGGTACATTCCTTCTATACCCACTTTGTTGAGAGTTTTTATTGTGAATGGATGTTGAATTTTGTCAAAGCATTGTCTATATTTATTAAGATGATCATATGATTTTTATCTTCTATTTTGTTAATATGATATATCACATTTATTATATTATATAAGTTGAGCCATCCTTGCATCTCAGAGATGAATTCCACTTGATTATGGTGTATGATTTTTTAAAAATATTTATTTATTTATTTATTTGGCTGTGCTGGGCCTTAGTTGTGGCATGTGATGTGGGATCTTTTAGTTGCAGCACGTGGGATCTTTAGATGTGGCGTGCAGGATCTTTTAGTTGTGGGGTGCAAACTCTTAGTTGCAGCATGTGGGATCTAGTTCCCTGACCAGGGATCAAACCCGGGCCCCTTGCATTGGGAGCATGGAGTCTTAGCCACTGGACCACCAGGGAAGTCCCTATGGTGTATGATTTTTCAATGTGCTGTAGAATTTGGTTTAATAGTATTTTGTTGAGTATTTTTGCATCTGTATTGATCAGGGATATTGGCCTGTAGTTTTATGTTTTTGTTTTAGTTTTTCTTGTAGTGTTCTTATCTGGCTTTGGTATCAGGGTAAGCTGGTCTCGTAAAATGAGTTTGGGAGTGTTCCCTCCTCTTCAGTTTTTTGGGAAGAGTTTGAGAAGGATTGATTGAAGTAGAATTCACCAGTGAATCCATCTGTCCTGTTATTTTCTTTGTTGGGAGGTTTTTTTATTACTTATTCAATCTCCTTATTAATTAGTGGTCTGTTCAGATTTTCTGTTTCTTTCTCATTCAGTCTTGGTAGGTTCTTATGCATATTTCTAGGAATTTATCCATTTCTTCTGGGTTGGCCAATTTGGTGGTGTACAGTTGTTCATACAAATGCCTTTCTTCTTTGCCTTGTTTATTACTGTGTTCCATTAGACCCTTAGATAATAATGCATTTATTCAACAAAATTATGTATGCATCTAGCTCCTAGAGCAGTGCTGACCATTCTGACTTTCTGGCTACCCGGGGAACCCCCCTCCCACCCCATATCTCATACTTGAACCTTTACTTTAACCTTTTAGATCATTAGATTTCATCTTTGCCCTTGCGCGTCATCTGTGTTGCTTCTCCCAATTAATAGTTCTGTCTTAATGTAATAGTGGTTGAGAGGGGAACGAAGGCTCTGGAGTAAGACTGTCTGGGTTCAAATGCCAGCTCCACTGCCCACTTAGATTTCTTAGCCTTCATTCCTTCCTCTGTAAAAAGAGAAACAGTTTTCTGGGGATAGCTGTGAAAATTAGGAAAAACAGAGCCCTCTAATGGTTACTGATCTTCTGTCTCCATAAGAGGGCAGGGGGGTGGGGTGGATGTTCTTTAGAGCAGGAGGGGGCTGTTTTGAAACTATTCTAAAGCCTCATTGGTTGTGACCGCCTCTGTGTGCAGGTGAGTTTCATGATCACTCTTTTTTTTAATATATTTATTTATTTATTTATTTATTTTTGGCTGTGTTGGGTCTTCGTTTCTGTGCGAGGGCTTTCTCCAGTTGTGGCAAGCGGGGGCCACACTTCATTGCGGTGCGCGGGCCTCTCACTGTCGCGGCCTCTCCCGTTGCGGAGCACAGGCTCCAGACGCGCAGGCTCAGTAGTTGTGGCTCACGGGCCTAGCCGCTGCGCGGCATGTGGGATCTTCCCGGACCGGGGCACGAACCCGTGTCCCCTGCATTGTCAGGCGGATTCCCAACCACTGCGCCACCAGGGAAGCCCTCATGATCACGCTTGAGTATGGCATGCTGTCAGGAATTCCTAGCAAGGCTAAATCTCCAGATTCCAGACGTTCACTTTTTTTGCCAAATGAAGGTAGACTGTTGCCTTCCTGCTTCATCCTCCACTTTCTTTTCTTATTAATAAAGGGAATGTGTGTTATATACTTGAATTAATGGCACTCTGGAGCAGTTGTTAGGTATGTACAGGTGTCAGATGTTTTATTCATGTCGCATAGGTAGGCCTCTCTTTTCACTAGGATCTTGGTCATTCTCCTGCTTGGGGATGCCTTTTTAAACTCAGCAAAGTGAAATTTCTGGTGAGGGGGACGTTTTTCATTAACTTCCTAAGAATCGTATTTCCGAAAAGGGGACTAAAATTGTTTGGAGTTATTTTTTTATATCAAATGGATTTAATATGTTTTTTTAATTGTGACTTTGAAGAGTTTATAAGTGCCAGAAAATTCCATCACCTTTGTTAAACTTCAAAGAGATCAGTATCATTAACATCTTAAATGTGCTGTTTGACATTTTTTTCCCCCTTATTCATTATTTAAGCCTTTAAAAAGTATCTTTATTTCATGTAGATGGTAAGACGGGTTTTACTTGTAAGTTTAAGTCAGTTTATAGCAAGTAGACATTATGCCTTTCCTTCTTGGATTACAGGATATATAGTAATTTTTATATCTAACATGTTGTTTCTAAAATGCAGTTTTAGTTTCAGTTTCCTGTTTTATAATTGATATTTTCAAGTATATGAGACATTTACTAGTCCAATTAAACTGTTCTTTTTATACTGGAAAGTGGTATTCATTGATCAGTCTGTTTGAGAGAAAATTTAGTCATTAGGTTTGATTTTTCAAGTGTTTATTTAGAGCACAGAGTTATAGGGCAGTAGTTTACATTAAAATTTATGATTGAACATACACTTACATGTGTGTATATATGCATTTAGAATTAAGGTGTTGGAAATTTGAGTCCATATTCTCATAGTGAGTTAGAGATGCAGTGCAATCCATGCCCACCAAATCAAAACAAGGTGGTAGATTCTGAAGAAGATCAATACCAGTGCCCTTCAGCCTGTAATCTCTAAGCAGTGGTGAAGCTTCTGCTCATGCAGCCTACTCTTCCCCAGGACCTTCACAGCCTCATTAAAGAAGGAGGACCATATTGTTTTGCAAGTGTGTCTTCAAGATCATGATTTCACCTATTCTGGATAAATGTATGATTTACTTTGTTAATCTTCCTTTGTCCTAGCTTTTCCTTCTTTGTTGTTTCTCTAATTTTTACTTTTTCTCCCTCTAGAAGGAAAGCACAGAGTAAGTAGAGGTACACAATTGCCATCTGTCTCTCCATTCCAGAAGTTAAATCTTCGATATCACCACCTCAATCACGAGTTTAGTCATTTCTAAATTCATACGGAGAAGGTAGAGGTAGGCTGTGTCTGTGTTACAGGTTGGGCTGGGCGTGGTGGTGGTGGCCTAAAAACATCTACCATGTAGTTTAAAACAAATCAAAAGCAAAAGCCACATGAGAAAGTCTGCCTCGGAGTTTGTATTCAAGTGAGTAGATCTGAGGGTTGAAAACATTTCCTTTTTTCTTCCCTGCTTGGCCTTTCAGAGCTGGGATGGGTTGCTGTGGAGCAGAGTGAACACTCATTCCCAAAAGAGGTCAGGCACAGTCTCGAGAACCTTGTTACTCAGAGTGTAGAGCCAGGCCAACAGCATCAGCATTGCCTGGGGCTGGTCCGAAATGCACACTCCTGGGCCACCCCAGACCTGCGGAATCAGAATCTGCATTTTCACAAGATCCCAGTTAAACTCATATGCTCCTTAAAGTTAAGAAGTACTAGTCCAAATAAGCCTTTTCCAGGATGTTGCAGTGGGCTTGTAACCCACTACATAGCCATACTGATGTAAATAAACAAATGATTGAACAAATAAATAAATGGGGGAGAAGAGACAGAGAAGAATTCCAAATAATTTATGTAGTTACCCACCCCCGCTCCTCCAGTGCCTCCTTCAGAAGGTGAAGCTCACCTTCCCTCCCCTCATTCCTGGAGTGTGGGCTGCATTCAGTGACTTGCTTCTACAGGGTATGGAAAGAGACAGGAGAGGAGAGTAACTCTACGGTGGAGAAATCTGGCAAACACTACGTCTCAGTTATGTGATCCAGCCTAATATCAACAGTGATAAGACATGTTGATAGCGTGTGATAGCATGTACCCTTGTGATATGATGAAAATGGCATGTCACCTGTCCTCCCCAAAACTCATAATCCTAGTCTAACAGACAAAAAAATCAGACATCCCAAATCGAGGAACTTTTTACAAAATATCTGACCAGTACTCCTCAAACTGTTATAAGGCCATCAAAAACAAGGAAGAAGTGTGAGAAACTGTCACAGACCAGAGGAGCCTAAGGAGACATGCCAACTAATATAATGTGGTACCTGGATGGGATCCTGAAACAGAAAGAGGACATTAGGTAAAAACTAGTGAAATCTGAATAAAGTGTGTGGAGTTTAGTTGACATAATGTACCAATACTTTCTTAGCTGTGACAGATGAACCATAGTGATGGAAGGTGGTAGCAATGAGGGAACTGAGTGAGGGATATACAGAAACTTTGTGTACCATTTTTGCAACTTTTGGGTACATCTAAAACTTACTCTAGTACATCCTACTTTCTCGTCCTCTCACTTAGAGCAGATTTTCTTTCTCATAGAGTAGTGATGGGTAGAGGTAAGCATGATGAGTGTACTCAGATTGCCAGAGCCTCTGAAAGGCTCTTCTGAATGTCAGTAACTACTGACACCTGACTTCATCTGAGTGCGGTATTTGGGCCTCGGACAGGAAAGTAGCAACAGAGTCCTCACTGTTGACTCCAAGCAGGTGTTGGTTGTTTTGCTTCTAAGTGGGATAGGACTAGGCTTCATCCATTCAACAAGTGTCCTTCAGTAACTGAGACTGCCGGTTTAGAATATGGCTCTTTATCATTGTCTGGGGGCATCCTCGTAAACCCCTAACACCAAATTCATTTGGGGAGAGGGACATTCGTTCTGCCTGTTTTCAGCTTTAGAATCAAAGAGAACTTTGAAAATGAATTGAGCCAAATGGAGGCCATTTTTGAAGAAGAGGTGATTTTCATTAAAAGTAAATGTTGGCTCAATTGTCTCAGCTGCTGGTAGAAAAAAATCATCATCAGAAGGGTCTTTAAAAAAAAAAAGAAGGGTCTTTCTTCAGGAGTATAGCAACAGTGTCTTTGTACCCGACAATCTAAACAGAAGAAGGCCTGCACTTTCTGAACCATATCTTTATGTACACCAAATAAAGTGGAAGAGAGTACTGCTGGTTATGTGTAGAATCCTTGGAAGGGCAGACATAGAGAAGGGCTCTTCTGTTTTCTCCAAGTACAACGTTAACCGTGCTGTGAATATTGGCTCTGGGAGTTTCTCAATGTTGATCTGGCTTCGGGAGCCCCCTTTAGTCTGATGGCTTGCAGTTGGATGGTGTTTTTTGTGTTGGGCTGTGAACACTGACACCAGTTTCACAAAATTCTCCTGCAAAATGCTTTTGCTTGCTTGTGCTTTGTTTTATTCCTGTTCTTGGAGACTGTGCTGGTACAGGCCCTGTGCTGATTTTCCTTTGCTGTCTTACCACTGTCACCAGTTCTGTAACAGGATTAAAGGGATACCTCAATTTCCAAAAATAGAAGTTCAAGAGGTTTACTGCCCAGCAGAGGGAAGTCAAAATAACCAGCGTTTTATTTTATTCTGGCATACAGATTTTCAGTTTCCCACATTGGGACCTTGTACGTAGAAAATGAAAACAGTTACAAAATATTCCTCTGTGTCAAGTTATGTTGAAGCTCACTCTAGCTTCACTTTAACTCTCTTCTTTATTGGAAATAATTTGGTGTAGGGTAGATTCACCTTGGATATCATTCATTGACTGAAATGCCAGGCTCCCATGATACAGTGGAAATAAGACCCCAGTGTAT
This sequence comes from Balaenoptera borealis, assembly GCF_965194805.1. NCBI lineage: Eukaryota > Metazoa > Chordata > Mammalia > Artiodactyla > Balaenopteridae > Balaenoptera > Balaenoptera borealis. Next base: position 56,269,044 of record NC_138871.1, read on the forward strand.
TTACCATTTTAAAGCTAAAAAAGCATAAAGAGAAGATACCATGTTTTATTGTAGTTACTTCATTTCTACTTGCTATGCAGTTTATAATCTTGCACTGTTTTCTTTCTTTCTTTTTTTTATTGAAGCATAGTTGATTTACAATATTGTGTTAGTTTCAGGTGTACAGCAGAGTGATTCAGTTATACAGATACATATATATATATATTTTTTTCCGATTCTTTTCCATTATAGTTTATTACAAGATGTTGAATAATCTTACATTGTTTTAATTGCTTCATTCTTAGTTTTTTTTGACAACCTGCATTATTTTGTAGATGGAGGATGCTGTATGGAAAGAGGTTTGAGATCTAGGCTTGTCGTACTCTTTCCCCACTTTGTAGGTATTTGACCTGGGGCACATCACTTAAATTCTAAAATGAAGCTTAACCATCTGTAAAATAATGATAACACATAATTTGAAAGGTGGATATAAGGAGTAGAGATGTTATACGTACAAATTCCCGGTATAGTAGCTGTCATGGTATAGTTTCTTAATACATGATATCTATGATTTATATTTTTTATTATTTAAAATACTATTTTAGTTTAAAATACTAGTTTAATTTAGTTTAAAAATACTATTATGAAAATTATTTAACATTATCAAGAGGAATTAAAAAATAAATTAATGGAGAGCTATTGCATGATTTTTTTGGTCCCAAATTCATTTATTGAAAAGTACAGCTTATCACTCCCAACAAACAGAACAAACACTGTATGTGTTTGTCATACACTAAATTTCAGTATTCAGATGCTATTTTCTAGGTTTTTAGTCTGTTCCATTGAGCGGTTTGTCTGTTTATGCACCAGTTGCTCACAATAGCTTTATAATATGTTCTACAATTGGGTGGAGACTAATTCCCCTTCATTACTTTTCTTTTTCAGTACCTGTGAACTTTAAATCAACTTGTTTAGTTCCTCCATCCTCCATTCTCTTGATATTTTTATTGGGATCACATTAAATTTATACATTAAATTATTAACCATACATAACATCTTCACTATGCTGTTGTCCTACTCAAGAACATGGTATGCCTTTCCATTCGTCTTTTATATTCCTCAATTCATGTAGATTATATATTTCTCTTTATATTTCTTATTACTGTTGTCATGAATACTTTTCTTATGTTTTATCTTTTGACTTGTGCTGTTTTTTCCTCTTGAAATTGATTGATTTCTATATATATTCACTTTGTAACTATACTATTAGTCATCACATGTTATCTGTGTCAAACACCATTTTATGCACTTAAATATATTCATTCATTAAATCCTCGTTATAATCCTAGAGAGTGAGTACTGTTTTATACTAAGGAAACTAACACTTGGAGAGATTAAGTAACTTGCCCAAGGTCACACTGCTAGAAAGTGGCAGATCCAGGGTTTCAGGGCCTATACTCCTAAGTTATATACTATACCATGTTCAGTCACCTAACTCTCGTTTGTTATGATATCATCTGTAAAGATCCTTTGCAGTATGTTTTCCATTGATTCTCTTGGGTTTTCCCCAAGGATATTGCATATTTTTGATAGGACTGAATATTATAGAGATGTCAGTTTTCTCCAGATTTGAACATGGGTTTAATAGATTTACAATAAAAATTTTAATTTTTAAAAAAAGCTTCACATGACAATACAATTAAATTCATATGAAAGAATAAATAGTAAGATAATAGACAAAATCTTTTTTAAAAAAATTATTTATTTATTTAATTTATTTATTTTTGGCTGCATTGGGTCTTTGTTGCTGTGCGCAGGCTTTCTCTAGTTGCGGTGAGCGGGGGCTACTCTTCGTTGCGGTGCGCGGGCTTCTCATTGCTGTGGCTTCTCTTGTTGTGGAGCACGGACTCTTGGCACGTGGGCTCAGTAGTTGTGGCGCAGAGGCTCAGTAGTTGGGGCACACGGGCTTAGTTGCTCCGTGGCATGTGGGATCTTCCCGGGCCAGGGATCAAACCCGTGTCCCCTGCATTGGCAGGCGGATTCTTAACCACTGCGCCACCAGGGAAGCCCGAAAAAATCTTTTTTGATTGGGATTGCATTGACTCTTTAGAGCAATTCAGAGGAGAATTGACATTGTTAAAGTATAATTTTCATAAAGGTAAAGTCACTTTCAGGCGAATTTAAAATGAACAGTGTAAAAGATATTATTTAATTGATTAATTAATAAAAGGGGACCAGTAAGATGTTATGATCAGCTCAAAGAGAATCTGAAAAAACTAGGGCATTTTTATAAGGCAATTTAACTGAATTAGATACGACACTTTAATGTCCAATAGATCATAAATCTTCAGAGTATCTGTTCTACTGGACAGAAATTAGTAGTCTCTACCCAACAAAAATCTACAAATTCATAAGTAACTTCACTAAGTCTGGGACCTGTAATCAGTAGTAAACAAGGAGATGTACTAAGTTTATTCTTCTAGACCAGGGGTTGGCCAGCCCATCTACAGGCCAAATCCATCCTGCCTCCTATTTGGTAAATAAAGTTTTATTGGAACACAGCCATACCCATTTGTTTACATATTGTCTATGGCTGCTTTTACAATATATTTACTCTCTGGCCCTTACAGAAAAAAATTGCTGAATACAGGCCTACACAGTCCTTGTATGATGAATCTTACGCATATTTTGTTAGAGTTATCCAAAGATACTTCATGTTTTAGTACTATTAGAAATGATGCTTTTTAAGTTAAAAAATTCCAAGTGTTCACTGCTAGTCTTTTGGGAAGATAGTTAATTTTCATAAAGTGACTTCATATTCTAAGATCTTGCTAGTAAACTTATTAGTTCTTGTATCTTTTTCTTTTTTAATATTTATTTATTTATTTTTGGCTGCGTTGGGTCTTCGTTGCTGCGCGCAGGCTTTCTCTAGTTGCGGCGAGCGGGGGCTACTCTTCGTTGCGGTGCGCAGGCTTCTCATTGCAGTGGCTTCTCTTGTTGTGGAGCACGGGTTCTAGGTGTGTGGGCTCCAGTAGTTGTGGCTCGTGGGCTCAGTAGTTGTGGCTCATGGGCTCAGTAGTTGTGGCTCATGGGCTCTAGAGCACAGGCTCAGTAGTTGTGGCATGCGGGCTCAGTAGTTGTGGCTCGCGGGCTCTAGAGCACAGGCTCAGTAGTTGTGGCGCATAGGCTTAGTTGCTCCGTGGCATGTGGGATCTTCCTGGACCAGGACTCGAACCCGTGTCCCCTGCATTGGCAGGCAGATTCTTAACCCCTGCGCCACCAGGGAAGTCCCGTTCTTGTATCTTTTAAAAATAGATTCTTTAGGGTTTTCCTGCATAGATAGATAATCATGTCATCTATGAATAAGATAGTTTTCTTTCTTTTTTTTCCAATCGGCATGGCTTTTATTTCCTTGCCTTGTCTTACTGCACTGGTTAAGACCTCCAGTATAATGTGGAATAGGAGTACTGAGAATGGGCATTCTCATGTTTCCCAACCATAAGGGGAAAGCATTCAGCCTCTCATCAATACATATGATATTAGCTGTAGGTTTTTTTCTAGATGCACTTTATCAAGTTGAGGAATTTTCCTTCTATTACTAGTTTTTTGAGAATTTTTATCATGAACAGATGTTGAATTTTGTCAAGTGCTTTTACTGCATCTGTTGAGATAATCAGACGGTTTTCTTTTTTTAATGTATTCATATGATGAATTACATTGATTTTTGAATATTGAACCAACCTTGCATTGCCAAGATAAACCCCATTTCTTCTTGATGTATTATCCTCTTTATTAATTATTGGATTCAACTTGCTAACATTTTATTAATGGCTTTTGTGTCTGTAAAAAAAAAATTTAGAAAAGAAAGATCAATAATTATAGAACTTGCCATATCGAATCCTGAAACATAAAGGTACATTGATATTTATAATCATTGTACATTAATTTAAAAGTGTGGTAGTAACTCATCATTGGAAAGAAAGATCAGGCTGTTCCCTGACAGTCCAGTAACCACTGGACTCAGTGCTTTCACTGCCAGGGGCCCCAGGTTCAATTCCTGGTCGGGGAACTAAGATTCCTCAAGCCACACAGCACGGGAAAGAAAGAAAGAGAGAAAGAGAGAGGGGGAGGAGGGAGGAAGGAAGGAAGGAAGAAGAGGAAGGAAGGAAGGAAGAAAAGGAAGGAAGGAAGGAAGGAAGGGGGATCAGAGGACAAAATGGAGAAACCAGAAACACATCCTAGTATATGTGAAAGTGAATATATCATAAAGGTGCTATTAGTTTTGTAAAGTTCACAGCTTTCATAGGGATACTGAAAATGTTGGACTTTTTGTTTTAATCTTTGAATCACCATTTATAATTTAAACTATATATTGTACTTTAAGTAACAATGTGAACATGTCATGATTATTTTATACACTCCCATAGCATTTGACCTTAAACCCTCAGTAAAGGTTTGTTGAATGAATGAACTAGATTAATGCTGTTTTTTAATAATCGAAAGGCTGCAATAGTGTTTTCTTCTTTTCCTCTATGTTTTCCTATTGGTAGCATTAGAAATAAGTGTTTCTGGAATAATCTAATGGAGATTTTAAATACTTATTAGACTAATGTTTTACTTGTTGCACATTGGAGGATGACCTTTCTGCCACTTTGTGATGTAATTTGGATGGCCATGGCCCATTTCCTTTTAGTGACATGAAACAGGAATGCTGCATAGCAGAACAAGAAAACTCCCCTTCATTGATTTGGTGGCGATTTGAGGACCTTCACACCCTGCAATACAAAGTTCTCAGTGTGGTTAGAAACTTCTGACCTTAGAACACCAGGTTTAATGGCCACTTCAACTTTCACTTTGTTCATTAAAAAAAGTGAGATTTTTCTAGATTAAGAGGAAATCTCATTACTTTGAATTTTACTATTTTAGAATTTGGTTTTGTTTTTGTAACTCTAAGACTACACACAAATTTACCTTCTTGCATGAATGTTCATTGCAAATGAAGCTTCTGAATTTTTTCAGGATCAGCTTAACAGAAATGCTACTTGACAGTCATTTGTTTTAATGTAGTTCATGTTACTGACCATATTTTTAAAATAGACCAGAAGCTCTTTAAAAATTATTTCTGTTTAAAAAAATTCCTTGTACGTTCAGATTGGTCTTTTCCCAATTATTTTGTATCTAGGAAGTGTTGCTGCTTCTTAGATATTTGCCACTGATATGTTTAGCTGAGCACATCATCATCGTAGCCGACCAAGGAAGAAGTTTATATTATAAGGACGTGATGACAGGCAGTTAAAAAGATGGGAGAATGTGTTTGGATGAGTGGTGACAAAAACCCAACACCTACCAACAAGTTATCTCAACCATCAGAAGTCCAGGATGAATTGTATATCCTCAGCCTGGTCTTATAATCCATCACTGGCTTGGGTGGTAGATATTTAAACAATGGGGAAAGTTAGCACATAAACATAGCTGCTAAAATGACAAGTGATTTCTTAACGAACCAGAAAAGGGAAAGGATAGTGGACCTTCTTAACAAATAAGTTGCCAAATTATTTATAGAGGTTTGGGAAACAGACTGAAGCGATTTGGTCCATAGACAGTAAAACAGTTTTAGTTGGAGAAACCATAAAGGTTTAATTCATTTTGTTTACTGAGGAGTTGATATGTTCAGGGGTGAGTTAACAAAAGAACTATGGAGTTTGAAAATCAGAGTCAATGATCTTTTCCCTTGTAGCAAAAGATGCACATTTTGGCTTTCTTCTTTTGTCTTCATTTTTATAAAAGCATTTTCTTACTGAATATTTTTTAATATGAAGAGGCAAATTATTTACTCCTGAAGTTTCATCCCTCCCCCCAACAAAAAGTGAGGGCTGCTATTTGTTATATTATGAACACTCGGTATCTACTGTTAACATTTAAGTCAATGTTGGAGGTGAGAATTCTATCCTTTAACCATCAGTGCAAAAGAATGTTATAAATAATAAGAATTTATTTATAAGAATTTATAAATATAAAGATAAATATAAATTTATTTATAAAGAATCTTATAAATAATCTTATGTAATGGAATCATTTGTTGAGTTACAGTATTATAAGTTATTTTAAAAACTATATAATTAGGCATATATAAAACCTCATCAAGCTGTACACTTTAGATTTGGCACTTTAAGTTGTATTTCAGTTTTTTAAAAACTTTAATTGGGATTGGCGGCCAGAGTTTAGGAAATATGTTTGATAATTTGGGGGGTTAGACACTTTATAACGCTATGGAGAGGATGTTCTTTATCTTAAGTTCTCCAAGGAATGAAGCTTGTGGTTAATTAAAAACAGGGAGAATATTTTTAAACTCTACCTTCAAATCGAGTATTTGGTACAATTGAAGTCCAATGGCTGAAAAAGAATATGTTATGGACATGATTTTCAGCATTCACTTCAAAGCAGAAATGTAATATTCATTAATCTTGTTCTTTGATTGTGATGTTAGCTCTTTTGTTACTGTTGAGTTTACCTTGGCCCGAGTGCTGGTAATTAAATGACACAGTGAAGATTACTGGGAAACATTAACTTGTTATTGCTAGTTGACATTGTGCTAAGGTTGATGGGAATTAGGGTTTATAAATAGCCTGGTCTGTGCATTGATTTAGAAATCTGCTCAGAGATGAATCTCATCATATGGACCATTCATTGTTTACATTTGAAGCTTTTTTTTTTTAGCAGAGAGTGGATTCATCCTTTTGAAACATGTAATATTGAGCATAGCTGTGGTATACCCCCATTGAAACGTCTGTTTTCAATATTAATGTCTTGAATAAATTGGCTTCCTATTTTTTTTTTTTTTTTTAGATTTTTTTTTTGGCTGGGTTGGGTCTTCATTGCTGCACATGGGCTTTTCTCTAATTGCGGCGAGCGGGGGCTACTCTTCGTTGTGGTGCACGGACTTCTCATTGCAGTGGCTTCTCTTGTTGCGGAGCATGGGCTCTAGGCACGCAGGCTTCATTAGTTGTGGCACACAGGCTCAGTAGTTGTGGCTCGCGGGCTCTAGAGTGCAGGCTCAGTAGTTGTGGCGCACTGGCTTAGTTGCTCCACGGCATGTGGGATATTCCTGGACCAGGGATCGAACCCATGTCGCCTCCATTGGCAGGTGGATTCTTAACCACTGTGCCACGAGGGAAATCCCTGGCTTCCTATTTTTTGCTCAACTCTGTTTTTCTGGATGTTATGTAAGTGATAATCTTTCACTTTTTAGAAAGGGTCTTACATTCTTTTCTATTTAATATAATTTATATTTTAATCTAGAATAGTCTTTGTGCTTTGAAAATATGTTTTAAAGTAAGCATCCTTGAACATTTACAGTATTCAACATGAAACTTCTCTGTATCTAAGTGTTCCTGTGTGTGCTTGCCTGAAAGCAGGCCTGCTACTTGAATTTTTATCATGCACTATCAGATGCAAATCATTAACTCTGAGCTCTCCCCAGCATGACGGTGGAAAGAACACAGGGTCAAAGCAGTAATCCTTGAGGGATGAAAGGAAGTTGACTCTATTATGAGAAATCTAGGCAGTCAGACAAGGCCTAACAATAGTTTGTAGAAATCTGGCCAAATCACTGAATAATTGATTTCAGGCCAAGAGACAAACCCTAAATTTTCATTTTCTCATTCTCATTAACCTGATGGTTGGTAAGGGAAGGATATAGTGCTACTCAGGTAGGCTTTGAGACATGGAATTTTAGTGTGGTTTTTTTTTGATTTTTTTTTTTTTGAGTTGAGTGGTGCTGATCATTCAGTAAGGTTTAAATTGAGTTTCAATTGAATGCTCAATGTTGTGCTAATTAAGCACTGGCTTGATATAAAGCAGTATAAATTCATCACCAGAATCTTGCAGGATGACTGCAACAGAAAAACTAGAGTGCAGAATCACACAGTATTAATTTTAAGTTAAATTATCAGCATGGATGGAGTAGGTAGAATCTTCATGACTAAAGCCTAAGTAATTCAGGCCATCTGGTTATATGTCTTCAGATCTCTGGTTGTTAGGACACTGACAAAAACAGGAAGACTTAATAGGCTGTCATATGTTTCCCAAACTTACTTGACACAAGAGTTACCTATGGGCAGTGTTTAAAATACAGTTTCCCAAATTCCTGTCCTGAAGATTTTGATTGTGTAGATCTGGAGTAGGACTCCAGAATCTGCCTCTTTCATGTACAACACAGGTGATTCTTATAATCAGACAAGTTTGGAAAACAGTGGGTTAAGAGTAGAAGAGAGGGATTCAATATACAAAATCGAGTTAATGTACGAGACAAGTGATTCTTGTGTCATGTCCAGGAGATAACAGAGATTTATCCCCCAAGTGATGGATATCGTATATCACTAAGTAATTTGCCATTGAGGTTAAAGGACCATGAAAGCAATAAGAAAATCTTGACATTTCTAAGCGAAACTATTTAATGGGCAAAAGGTGTTCTGGATTTCATTTCATCACTTATTTTCTCCCCAAACTTGTTCCACTCTAGGAAGGGTGCTCCTGGTTGTTCATGTGGAGAGCAGTCAGGCAGACATGAGAAAGGAGGAAACATTTGAAATAGCAGCTTGGCAGATGCAAGGGGAGACTCTTCCAAGTTTAAAGGGCAGCTGGCAAGACTGCCCAAAGCCAGGAGTGGAGGAAGCGGGAGACTGAGTGAGCTGTTTAGTAACACAATGTTTTGTGGTCAAGATCAAGGGGCATGAAGTAAGAGTTGTGGGAAACCAGGGCAGAGATAACAATAATAATTGCGCATGACACATCTTATAAGGATCAAGGAGGTCAGCAGTGCACATAAACCCTTGGTCCTCATCCAGAGCGATAGAGGGGAGGTTGGTTATATCATTTCTATTTTACAGCTGGAGACCAGGAGGTAATGGGAGAGGTGTTTTGCTACAGATAGTGAACTTGAGAAGGAAGTAAGAACGCCAATAAGTTTTCTGACCTATGGTGTTGGGTTGGATAAGTGTTGGGATGATGGAAAAGAAAAGGACTATCTTGATGTTGAGTTGGTGAGCTGGTGAAATTTTGAACAGATTTCAGCATAGGTAAATGAAAAAAAAAGTTATCAACAGGTTAAAAAGGTGGTGTGGAACGGGGATAATGAAAGTGTGAAAATGTTGAAAGGTTTTAGCTGTGAGCAAAGAGAAGGTAGATATTGTATGGGAAGTAGAGTTAATGATTCGGCACAAGTTTATGATACAAAGCAAACTTTTGTACCTCCTTAAGATGGCTTTTAGATGACATATTGATCATAATAATAGTCTCAACCACGTCTTCGCTGGTGAGCATCATACTTTTTAAAGTAGTCTGCAATGGAGAAAGTTTTCAAAAATTAAACTTTGTCGGGACTTCCCTGGTGGCGCAGTGGTTAAGAATCGCCTGCCAATGCAGGGGACACGGGTTCGATCCCTGAATCGGGAAGATCCCACATGCTGCAGAGCAACTAAGCCCGTGCGCCACAACTGCTGAGCCTGTGCACTAGAGCCTGTGAGCCACAACTACTGAGACCACGCACTGCAGCTACTGAAGCCCGTGCGCTCTAGGGCCCGCATGCCGCAACTACTGAGCCCGTGTGCTGCAACTACTGAAGCCCACATGCCTAGAGCACGGGCTCTGCAACAAGAGAAGCCACCACAATGAGAAGCCTGCTTGCTGCAACTAGAGAAAGCCCACGTGCAGCAACAAAGACCCAAAGCAGCCATAAATAAAAAAACAAAATAAAATAAAAGAATATATGTGTGTGTGTATATATATGTATAACTGAATCACTTTGCTGTACACCTGAAACATTGTAAATCAACTATACTTCAATAAAACAAACCAAAAAAACCCAAAAAAGGTCTTTACTGTCTGCTCATATGTTCCAGTGTCTCAGTGTCATTTGAGAATTTTTCCTTTCCCTACAGTTGGTACCATCTTATGGCTTGCCTCTAATGATAGACTTGCTATTTTTAATTAGCACCTGATGCTAATTTTTTTAAGGATTAAAAGAAATCAAAATGAGGTTCTAAGAGCATCGAATTAATGCAGGCTCACAATACCAGTTGGTACACTAAAGTAAATGTGTAGTTCACCCACAAGGCTTTTTAATAGATGAGGAACTCTGTAATCCAAGATTTTAAAACATGTCCCAGAAATGATACTGAATACAATATTACAGTATTGAATATTGGTGACTTGAATATAGGGAATCTTTAAAAAAAATTTTAAACTTTTAATTATTATAAAGTGCATGTGAAATTTCCATCTTAACCATTTTTAAGTGTGCAGTTCAACAGTGTTAAGTATATTCACATGTTGTTGACCAATCTTCAGAACTCTTTCATTTTGCAAGAATGAAACTTTATACCCATTAAACGACTCCCTATTTTTCCCTTCCCTCCCAACCCCTGGAGACTACCATTCTGCTTTCTGGTTTTGACTACTCTTGATACCTCATGTAAGTGAAATCATACCATATTTGTCTTTTTGTGACTGGCTTATTTCTCTTTGCATAATCTCCCCAAGGTTCACCTATGTGTTAGAATGTCCGTTTTTAATGGCTAAGTAATATTCCATTGTATGTGTCTGCCACATTTGTTTATCCATTCATCTGTCATTGGACACTGGGTTGCTTCCACCTTTTGGCTGTTGTGAATAATGTTGCTATGAAATGGGTGTACAAATATCTCTTCGTGATCCTCCTTTCAATTCTTTTAAATATATACTCAGAAGTGGAATTGCTGCATCTTATGTTAATTCTATTTTTAATTTTTTGAGGAAATGCAGTACTTTTTTTTTTTCATAGAAATGTAGGGAATCTTAATTTCTTGTTTTAGCTAGACAGTAACTTCATTGGGAACCTTAATGGTTTGTTTCTTGGCCTCATTCTCCTCCAGTATGAAGAAGTATTGTGCATAAACTTATGTTTTCTCATTTGTAGTCCTCCACCATGTTGTGGATACCTCCCCTCTCTACCTGCCATCATACCCCACTCCTATTGAAACAGTTAAACCTCCTAGTTTTTTGTTGTTTATAGAGATCTGAGAAATAAGAGGACCCAGGTGGTCATGGGGAGTAACTACCAATTGTATGTATGCAATTCCAAATCCACCCTGGTCTCTTTACTTGTGACTTTTTCCTAACTAAAACTCCACATTCTTCAGAAAGTGAGCCTTTCCTTTATCCCACCTTAGTTAGATCTTTCATTAACTGAATCTCTATGTATTTGTATATAGTTTGCTAGATAATAAATCTCATTTGTTGGTATTTCACTTTTCAAGTGAAAATTGATTTTATTTTATATTAGTAGAATTACATAGACTTGCTATGTAATTACATTAACTTGCTAAATCTGTGCGAAGTTAAGGAATAAAAGATAGAGAAAAACTATTTACAAATTGCCTGTTGAATAGTATTGCCTTTTCTGTCAGTGAACATGTGCGCCCGAGTGAACAGTGAGCTGTGAGTTGGAAATGTACTGTCTCTTTAGTGTCTGTCGCTGTGCTGAATGTGATTCAAGGTCATTTTCTCTGTATACAGCGTTCACCCCAGTCTTGGCTTTAGACCCTACCCCCACAGGGGATGTGACCGTATTGTACTTGTATGCTGTCTCTTGAAATAAATCATACGCTCCTAGGAAGTAGAGATTATCTTTCCTTCTCACCCCGCATTGGATCAGGACATGATGCCTTCCCATCTGAGCAAATATAAACTCTTTATTCCGCAACCTGGCTGAGCCGCAAACATGGCCCTCCGCTGAGCTTCACGTTCTCGGTAAATGGCACTGTCATTCACCCAGTTTCTCAAGAAACCTGGGGATCAGATTTTCTTTAGCTTGGTGTCTAATCCATCAGTATCGTCTGCTTCTCTACTCTCAATCTCTACACCACTATCCTTGTCCAAGCCACCCTCATCTTTTGCTTGGACAACTAAAGTCACCTCTCCACTTGTACTCTTGCCTCCTTCATTCTATTCTCTGTATCGGGCAGAAGGACCTTTTTGAGACACAGATGAGATTGACTTAATTTCCTGCTTAAAGCTGTTTAGTCATTTTCAGTCTTAAAATAAATCCAAACTTCTTACAGTAGTTTATAAGCATCAGAATGATCTGACCAGCCTGCCTCTCCAACCTCATCTCATACTGCTTTCCTCCTTTCATTCGACTCTTACCCCTGGAACCTCCCTCTAATACCCAGGCCTTGTCCTGCCCCAGGGCCTTGATATGTGCTATTCACTCTGCCTAGAAGAGACATATCAACAATATAATATTTGCTGAATGAATGAATGAGTCAGGATCTTCTTTAGGACATAGACTATACTACGTATCAACTTCCTCGAAGTATATATAATACATGGTATCAGTGTATAGATTTGAATGCCTAGTGCAGTGGTTCTCAACTAGGGGACAGTTTTCCCCAGAGGGGGCATTTGGCAGTGTCTGAAGATATTTTTGGTTGTTGTAACTGGTGGTGTGCCATCAACATCCAGTGGGTAGAGGCCAGGAAAGCTGATAAACATCCTATAATGCACAGGACAGGATCCACAACAAAGAACTATCTGGCCCCAAATGTCAATAGTGCTGAGGTTGAAAAACCTTGCTTTAAACTAATACATCTGTGTTAGGAGAAGTCAGTTTTAGTAGCTCTACTGGGCCTTTGAGTCTATCACATTACATAAAAAGCCTATTTAAATAATACTAGGAAAGTGAATCCCCTTGATTAAAGACTACTCTCGTGGGCTTCCCTGGTGGCACAGTGGTTAAGAATCCGCCTGCCAATGCAGGGGACATGGGTTCAAGCCCTGCTCCGGGAAGATCCCACATGCCACAGAGCAACTAAGCCTGTGCGCCAGAACTACTGAGCCTGCACTCTAGAGCTCGCGAGTCACAACTACTGAGCCCCAGTGCTGCAACTACTGAAGCCCGCATGCCTAGAGCCCATGCTCCACAACAAGAGAAGCCACCGCAATGAGAAGCCCGCGGACCACAACGAAGAGTAGCCCCTGCTCGCCACAACTAGAGAAAACCTGCGCGCAGCAACGAAGACCCAACACAGCCAAAAGTAAAAATAAATTAAAAAAAAAAAAAAAAAAAAGACTACTCTCCTATCCTCAGGGATTGTGTGTTATTTCCGTAAGTGTAAATGCCCCTAGTCCACAAGCTTACGAACCAAGATTCCCCTGTTGGTGAGTATCTTACTCACTTCCTCACAATGCTAAGATGAGCCCTGCCTTTCCATTTGTTTTTCCAATGGTAAAATGATCACTAATCTCCAAAGTCGAAGGCATCTCTCTGGACTAGGTGAGACCCTCTTCCTCGTCCACCACTTCAAAGGTTTCTGAGTAAACTCCTTTTTCATGATAGCTAAGATTCTGCCAGTTATGGCGACATGATTCATTCTATTCAATCAATGGTGAAGTTCACCACTGATTTCAAGAAGATTGGAACTAACTACAATATTACCTGTTTTTAAAAATCAAGAATCTATGGAATTTTAAACACATGCACACATTAACACACATCTCATACAAGACTACAACATAAGACTGTAAGGCTTTGCTATATAAAATATACAGATATCCATTTTGTGAGACTAATATATGCATGAAAAGATGCTTTGCTTCCTTTAAGTATAAATATAATGAAAGCAAAATGGTCAGATTCACCCAGGAAATGACCTGAGTGGAAGCTAAAGTATTTGTTAAACTGTTACCTGGTTTGGGTCATTTAGGAAATACTTAGGAAAATAAGAATGTGCTTACTTAGCAAAGCATTTGCCTCTCTGTGGCAGGAAAATGGAGCTGGAAAGTTGTACCTCTGGATATGCGAGTTTATGGAGCATGGTCTGTTAGAGTATCAAGGATGACACTCTTGAGGGTCATAACTAATAGAGCTAATATCTTCAAAGGTCACCAAATTATTCTTTTGACAACACTGAATGGCACAACTTACCCTTAGATGTAAATCACAGGTGCTGACAAAAAAGGGCAAACTTGATAACTAGTACTGTACTTATACTCCTCAAAGCACCTGAGGGATAATCATTAATTTATCCTTGCCATACACTTGGTCATTGTTATGAGCTATAATAAGATAATTAGTCAGAAAGCACAGTTTCTGGGAAAATTATGAGGGACCACTAAGAAAAGCATTGCTAAGGAACAATACTGCAGAAGGCAGAAGTCCAGTGGCCAAGCGAAAACAACTGCCAAAAAAAGAGCATAAGCAGGTACCACAGACGGGTAAAGAAAGCAACCGAATAGTGCAGAATCAGGAGAACATAGATACCCCAGATGGATGAAGAGGGGTATCTGTGTTACGGAAATAAAACAGAATCCCTGAGGATGGGAGAGTAGTCTTTTTTTTTTTTTTTTTGTATTTTATTTATTTATTTTTGGCTGCGTTGGGTCTTCATTGCTGCACACGGGCTTTCTCTAGCTGCGCCGAGCGGGGGCTACTCCCCGCTGCAGTGCGCGGGCTCCTCACTGTCATGGCTTCTCTTGTTGCAGAGCACAGGCTCCAGGCACGCGGGCCTCAGTAGTTGTGGCGCATGGGCTCAGTAGTTGTGGCTTGTGGGCTCTAGAGCACAGGCTCAGCAGTTGTGGTGCACGGGCCCAGCTGCTCCACGGCATGTGGGATCTTCCTGGACCAGGGCCTGAACCCGTGTCCCCTGCATTGGCAGGCGGACTCCCAACCACTACACCACCAGGGAAGCCCCGGGAGAGTAGTCTTTAATCAAAGGGATTCACTTTCCTAGTGTTATATATTTAGTCTCCTTTCTACACCAATACTGAGATATGCTTCAAATGCATAGCAATATTAAAGTCACACATGGGCATGCATCTATTAATAAGGATAACTAATTTTTTAAAGAGTAATTACGAAGTTATTTTCACATCAGTTATCTTTTAGAGTTCACAATACCCTCATGAGATGATTTATATTATTAGCTCCATTTGATAGATGAGGAAATTAATTAAGGCTCAGAGAGGTTAAATAATTTTCCCAAGGTCCCCAGCTAGTTCTTGACTGCAGAGCCCATGCTGTTACAGTAGGCCAGGGTTTCTCCAACTCAGCGCTCTTGACATTCTAGGCTGGATAATTCTCTGTCGAGAGGGGTTGTCCTGTGCATTGTAGGATGTTTAGCAGCATCTCTGGCCTCTACCTACTGGATGCTGTGTAGCTCTTCCTTTCACTTGTGACAACCAAAAATGTTTTTAGACATTGCCAAATGTCTCCTGGAGGTAAAATCACCCTGGGTTTAGAACCACTGGTCCAAAGACTGAAGTTTCCAGTATAAATTTATTGGGTACTGAGAGGAATATCCTGTTGTCCTGTTGCAGTCAGTCCCAATATTTGACTGGGAGGGCTTGTTTATGGGGAAAATTTTGTAACAACTTTTCTTAGAACTTTCCTAAACCTGATCCTCGTAGCCTTCCAGCAGTAGAGTGAAAGGGGACAGGCCAAAATGGATTATGGATGGTTACCCAGAGAGTCACTGTTTCATTCAGCCACTTATTCAACAAAGAAACCTAACAGTTCCAGGGAGAATGGTTTCATAGAGGCGCCAGTGTTTGAGCTGAAGTAGGTTTAGAGGGTAGATTATGAGTTTCCTCAAGATGAGCTTGGGGGATGATGAATTCATGTAGATAACATGACATGTTAGTGGGCTCGGAATAGCAGGCTGATGGCCCAGGCCGTAAACATGTACCAGTCTCAAGGACTTGCATTCACTGGTCATCTTACTTTGTAAGCCAACCCATTCGCAAGCCGTCTTGG
Source organism: Balaenoptera borealis (assembly GCF_965194805.1). Lineage (NCBI taxonomy): Eukaryota > Metazoa > Chordata > Mammalia > Artiodactyla > Balaenopteridae > Balaenoptera > Balaenoptera borealis. The sequence goes on from NC_138871.1 coordinate 56,284,813, forward strand.
TGTTTACTTTCACTACTGAGTTAACTATTGCCTTGGAAGTACTGTTTATCTCAGCCCACATGGTAATTGCCTTAAATTTAAAATCAAATCAACAAACTTTTGCATTCCGGTAAGGCTCTGTAGGAGATAAAAAGACATGGTTTACATAAAAAGATAAATAGCAATCAAGGGAACATATCTTAGGTGCCAGATGAGTGGTTCAGATAATAAATACTATAGGATGAGAGGATGGAAAGATGGCCACAACCTAAAATTGTCAGGAAGAACTTCACAGAGGGAGTTGATGAGCTGAGCCTTAATGGATTAAGTAGAAATAATATGAAATCTTTATAACAAGGGATCACACCTTGATTAATGCGAACAGCATCCCATGTAAAAAAACAGTACACCTTTTAGATTGTCGTACCATCTAGTGTCATTATTTTGGAATATGTCTAATAACATATAATATCCAGTTAGATGCTCATCCATGGTGATTGTGCAGAATTCATTGTCAGCTCAGCCAAGAAAACTCATAAGCAAAAAGGGTTTTTTGATCTCTCTCAGGGATCAGAGGAGGTTCATAAAGATTGGTTTCACTGTCCCTTGGCTTCAGTTAGACCTCCCGGGATCACCCTTCTCTGAACAAATGTGCTCAGAGGAAACCAGGCTCGAGAATGGGAGAGACCTTACTGCAGCCGGTCTATGTGACTGTGGGCATTACACCTTCTCAGCAGGGCGGTGGAAGGCACAGTTAGCAAGAAGTGCTACAGAGGCTTTTGCTTAAGACACTGCCTGGTTTATTTCACAAATCCCAGCCATCCAGTAGACTTTTATAATTCCACATAAAATGGATATAACAGATGTTCCTGGACTTCGCTGCTGGAGGTGTTGAATGGTAAACGAACAAACAAACTGGGGGAAAGGGGAAGCACCCAAATCTCCATTCCTGGGGACTTAGAGGAATCATTTTTTTCCTTCCTCCATGTGAAAATATAAACAGTTGCTTTATAAACAGTTGTCACTTTTTGACTTATAAAGATTCACAGTTTTTTCCTTTTGTTTACTTTGATGACCTTTGAAATAAGCTGCAACCCAAAGAGTCAAAAAAACTTTTTTTCCATATCCATTTTTCAGAAAGAGGAGTCTCTGTTAGCATAGTGTGTTGGAAGCCAGCACACTCCTGAGGCTGGCTCCAGCCCAGTTCTAGGTTTGCGGGGCCTTTTGCCCCAAACCCCTCACTGGGCAGCAGGGAGTCATGTGCATTACCAGCCTGAAGGCCCAGATGCTGAAAGCCAGACACTTTTCTGTGGGTCACACTCTTTGTAAGGCACATTTTACAGCTGCTCTAACGTCTGGGAAATGCAAATTAGTATAATAACTCTGCATTTCCTTCGGCTTTGTTTGCTGAAGACAACCCTGGAAATAATTCCTGCAGCTCTCTCTCCAGCTCGCCATTCCCCACCTCCCTGGTGGCCAGCCTTCTCCACACTCAGTGGGTCTCTCCTCCGATCAGCTCTTCCACCCACATTGGGCACAGATCTGAACGTTCAAAGGAGGGAGACCAAAGGAGCCTTGGAAAAGTCAACATCTTCTCTGTGATGCGTTGAAAAGTTCCTTTTCCTTGATTTCTGTCTCTCGGTGAAAAATGCCATATAGCCACCTGTCCTAATAATTAGTATGTTAATTTTCATAGTGAGTTTAAAGTTAGGGGATACATGATAAAAAGGGTATTATTTTGTTTTTATTGTTTCTGATCCAGAAATAATGCTGTCTTCCTTTGCGGTAATAAGAAAGTTTATATCTTGATTGCAGTGGTGGTTACACAAATCCATGCATGGGCTAAAACGGCCCCCTCTACCCCAACACGCACACCAATGAATACACATAAAATATGGCGACAACTGAATAAGGTATATAATCTAATTAACAGTAACGTGACTGTCAGTTTTCTGCTCTGGATATAGTACCACAGTTATATAAGATGTCACAATTAGGGGGAGCTGAGTGAAAGGTACAACAACTCTATTTTTGCAACTTGTTATATGAGTCTATACAGTTGACACTTAACAGCTCGGGGGTTAATCAATGTATAATTGTAGTCAGCCCTCTGTAGCCAAGATTCCTCTGCATCCTTGGATTCAACCAACCCACAGACTGTGTAGTAGTGTAGTATTTACTACTGAAACAGGCTTCAGTAGTTGCGGCTCACGGGCTCTAGAGCACAGGCTCAGTAGTTGTGGTGCACGGGCTTAGTTACTCCGCGGCATGTGGGGTCTTCCCAGACCAGGGATCGAACCCGTGTTCCCTGTATTGGCAGGCAGATTCTTAACCACTGCGTCACCAGGGAAGTCCTTACAATGTCACGTTTAATGAGTGTACAGCTTGGCTAGATATGATGGGATACTTGGTAAGAATGTCCTATAATTTTTTCAACTGGTCTTGTATTGATTGTTTCTAAATATTCCTGTTATGGTACGTGCTGCTTGAGATTATCCTTGGGCATCTGCTTCTTTGCCCATACCTGTAAATGCTTCTGTGAGATCAATTCCTGAAGTGGGTACTGCAAGATTGAAGAAAGTGGGACTTCCCTGGTGGCGCAGTGGTTAAGAATCCGCCTGCCAATGCAGGAGACACAGGTTCGAGCCCTGGTCCAGGAAGACCCCACATGCCGCGGAGCAACTAAGCCCGTGTGCCACAACTACTGAAGCCTGCGTGCCTAGAGCCGGTGCTCCAAAACAAGAGAAGCCGCCGCAATGAGACGCCCGCGCACCGCAACGAAGAGTAGCCCCCGCTCACCACAACTAGAGAAAGCCCGCACGCAGCAACGAAGACCCGACACAGCCAAAAATAAATAAATAAATTTAAAAAAAAAAGATTGAAGAAAGTACATGTTTTCCATTTTGTTAGCAACTGCTATGCTTCCAAATTGCTGCTTTGTCTAACAACAAGGGAGACCATTTGTATAGAATACATTGTATGTGCAACAACATGGCCCTGCTGGTTACCCCCCAGAAAGGTTGTAACAATTTCTCCTCCCACCAGTGATGAATGAGAATGTCTGTTTCTTTACCCAGATATTAATGCGTCCTGCCCTTAAAAAAAATTCTCTGTGAATTAATATTTTTTCTTTAAAAATTCATTGTTTGAATTGCCCTTCCTTAAACATTAATGAAATTAAACATGTCTTCATATGTTTATTGGCTATTTGTATTTCATCTGTGAATTGCTTGTTTATATTCTTTGCTAAACATTTGCAGTTCCCAAAGTGTGAGCCAAAGCGCTGTGGGATATTTTAAATATGGGGGAGAAGGACACTGACACTTGCCATCTGTGAGATATTATGTGAACTACTAGCTTGAAGTCATTTACAGTTATCAACATTAGCTCACACTGCATTCCTTTTGATGATTCTGTATGTCTTTGCAAAGTTGAGTATTTGATAGTTGCTGGAATAAAGAGCTAGTACTGGACTTCCCTGGTGGTGCAGTGGTTAAGAATCCGCCTGCCAATGCAGGGGACATGGGTTCGAGCTCTGGTCTGGGAAGATCCCACATGCCACTGAGCAACTAAGCCGGTGCGCCACAACTACTGAGCCTGAGCTCTAGAGCCCGCGAGCCACAATTACTAAAGCCTGTGTGCCTAGTGCCCGTGCTCCGCAACAAAGAGAAGCCACCACAATGAGAAGCCCGTGCACCGCATCGAAGAGTAGCCCCTGCTCACCGCAAACAGAGAAACCTGCTCGCAGCAACGAAGACCCAACGCGGCCAAAAATAAATAAATAAATAAATATATACACTACCAAATGTAAAATAGATAGCTAGTGGGAAGCAGCCGCATAGCACAGGGAGATCAGCTCGGTGCTTTGTGACCACCTAGAGGGGTGGGATAGGGAGGGTGGGAGGGAGACGCAAGAGGGAGGAGATATGGGGATATATGTATATGTATAGCTGATTCACTTTGTTATACAGCAGAAACTAACACACCATTGTAAAGCAATTTTACACTCCAATAAAGATGTTTAAAAAAATTAAAATGAATGAATGAATGAATGAAAAGCACAGAAGTTTAAAAAAAAAAGAAAGAGCCAGTACCATGAGAAAAGCCATGTGGAATAGGAATGAGGGTGGTGGAGTCCAGCAATTCCAAGGCTTGGGAAGTTATAAAGTATCCAATAGGCATACACATCCCATTAGTAAGTAATTGTGGTTATTAAAGAATGAAATAAAAATATTTTTTCTTTCAACTTATATGTATTATTTTTTCAAAAAGTTGTTAGGGCATAAATACTTACTAGGTTGTTTGGACCTAACTACTTAATAAATGGAACTGTTAGGTATTTCTTTTGGCCTTGGGGCACCATGAAAAGATTATTGAGGTGCTAAGGGTTCTATGAATGAGGAAGTTTGTAACTCCCTGGCGTATTTCATTCAATTACTTTCATTTTTGTTAGTAATTTGCAAGAGCTTTGTTCCTTAGGGGAATTGGCAAATATTTTACCCCGGTTTACCTGTACTTTTGAATATTCCTAGTAGTTTTTGCTATACAAAAGATTTCAGTTTTTATGTTCAGTTTATGTTATAAACACATCTTTTTATTTTTTTACATTCATGGCTTTGTGTTCATTCTTAGCCTGTTTTTACCTAAAGACTGTAAAACATTTTCTCTTCTACCATTTTTATAGTTTCTTTTTTCTTAACATTTGATAATTTTCTCCATCTTGAATTTATTTCAGTGCAAGGATTTGGGTACAGATCCAAAGAACTAGTTGGTTGTCTTAATACCATTTATTGAATAAATCAATCTTTTCACTACTGTTTAAATGTCACTTTTATCATCTTCTGAATTTCCAGGGAGTTATTTCTGGACCTTCTATTCTCTATCTCTCCTACAGTGCTTACTGTTTTCTACCTTTAATTTTAGTTATTTATGTATATATCTTATTTCCTGCGCTAGATCATAAGCTCTTTTTATATTGATTTCATCTCTATGTCCTATAGCTGTTTTCTCTTTGACTTCTCTCCCTATCTAAATCTTTTTATTAAACTTCTGTTATAAAATTTTAAATATATACAGATGTAGACAGAATAATATAATAAATCCCATATACCCATCACTCAGCTTCAACAATTATTGATTCATGACTAATTTTGTTTCATTTATACCACTGCTAACTCTCCTCCTTCAGTATTGCGTTAACTGTCTTGACTGAACAAATTACCAGTTTTATTTTTCATTAATGAGCTTTGCTACATCAAAGAGTTCCTTATTGATCTCAGTATTGTCTTTAAGGAAACTCAATAGTTTGAGGATCCAGATATTAGAAAAGATAAATTATCAAGCATAATCAGGCTGCTCCTAAAAAATTTAAACTGGGATTAATTTTACAAATGAATAATTTATAATTTGAAAAATGTTATACATAGCTCTTCAGAAATGTGTCTGTATTCTAAAGCTAGAAACCCTTTAGTTAGAATAGATTATATCACTGTTTTGTAAATTGTTAATTCTTTATAAGCAAGCCTTTGTTTGTATGTTGGGTTAAGACTGACTACCTCTAAACCTCACCCTTACCCAACAACTCGGGACCCTTGACACTTCTTCTGGGTGATGGAACTGCTCACTGCATTGTCAAATTTGGAGCACAAGGCCAGAAATGATCCAAGACAAGTGTATACTCACTCTCTTATTAATTCTGTGTATTTCCCCCCAACCCCACTGTGTGGGGAGAGTTTAGAGAGGTGGCTCTTAGCACCCCAGCTGCTGCTGCAAATACAGGTTCTGCTCCTGCCACCCTGGCAAGGGGGCAGGGTGGAATTCCAAATCAATACATGCTCTGTTTATTGAGTCTCTCTTTCTGCCAGACAAAGCTGTATATCCCTGGAGTCCAGGAGCTATGAAGAACAGACATAGCCCTTTCCTTCAATGAGCTATGCTCCAGGAAAGGGAAATTGTGGATTGATAACCATAATGACAGGATTTAAAAAGTTAAAAAAAGAAATGAAATGAAATGAGCTGTTGGGCCCTGAGTAGGAAAGTCTTAGGGTGGGGATAGGAGGTGGCTGATGAAAGCTGAGGAAGGCTTATGGAGGAGGTGGTATTTAAGCTGGGCCTTACAGTATGAATGGAATTTCAATAGGCAGAGCTGGAAGGGGTGTGGGGAGAAATGGAAGGAACATCCTGGACAGAAAAGCATTGTCAGGAATGGGAAATCATCCCTCGTGGCCACAGAATAGGTCCATGAAGTGGAAGAAGTAGGAGGTAAAACTAGAAAGGTAGGTTGAGCCTTCAGTGGCCAGCAGATTATTTTAGGGTGCTGGAGATCATTGAAGGATTTTGAATTTGGGAGTGATACGACCAGGGCTTGGCTTTAAGAAGAGTTGCCTGCAGCCATGTGTAAAATAAGTTTTGGAGGCAGAGACCTGTCCTTTCAGTTGTTTTCATCATCTAGGTGTAAGGTCTTTTGGTTCCTGAACTAGAACAGTGGGAGTGTTACTAGAAAGGAGGGGATGTGTTTGAGACACAAAGTGAATTTCCAGACCCCTGCAGACTTTGTGTTTTTGTACATTTTAGTCTTTAAAGATATTCATGGCCTGTTTCCCAAGCCAGAGTCAGCCAGGAAGTAATGACACTTTGTAATTAGCATCTTTTTCCTGGCAGCAGCAACACAACGCAGCTAAGTGTCACCTTTTGGGAATTCTCCCAGACCTTTCTAAGGATCTGTCCTCGTCTGATAAACAGGTTGAGGTTTGGGGGGAGTAACCACTTGAAATGCTTCCTGGCCTGCCCTCCGGTCTAAGGTTAGATGGGTAAGTAGCCGTGGGTGGCACATGCCCACTAAGCCCATTCTTGTAGGGATGACCAGTATCCAAGGGTCACGCCTGCAGTCCACCCTGTGACCCTCCAAGGCTGGTAACAAAGAGGAGTATGTGGAGCTCTCTGTACAGCTGACATAGGCAGGCACACGTACCCGGCAAGCGCTATGCTCTGCGCCATGGGGCCCAGAAGTCTGTGGTCTAGTTGAGGATAAGATGAGTGCGCCTAAAGCAGGAAATCAAATCCTCAGGCACATTGTAATGATTAGAAGTGGCATATAAGTTAGAGAACTCTTCTCTCTCTCACTTTCCCAGCTTCACCCTCACCCCAACACACACACACATACATAGAAACACAATCTGCCTTTTAAATAATTTTTGATATATCCGTTTCCCGGCAGTCATACGATTAGGCATGTTTCTGTGAATTAGAAAGTTTAGATTCCTCCTTCAGCCGTCTCCCTTCTCACCCCACCTCCTTTCAGTCTGATTTAAAACCATAAAATACTTCTGCCTGCCTCCCTGCCTTTAGTTCTGTTTGTATGAATTAAGTCGACAGGATAAATATTCGCATTCCCAGCTACAGGCTGAAACAATGTTTGCCTGTTCTGCCCAGTGAGTTGAGAAGAAAAGGGGGCCTGACATCACCCTATACTGTACATTCCCGGCATAGATCATTTATTTAAGTCCCTGAAAAAATACAGATGTTTTACCAGCCGAAATAAAATCCTGTGTAAACACTGGGCTTGGAAAAATGTGGCTCTGACTTAGCTTTGGGGGTTGCAGCAGCCCGGGGAGAAGGCCAGGAGGCAGAAGAGCAGATACAGAAATTTTATACTCGGCTGAATGTGATAGGGGCAGAAGTGTTTGCCCCCAGTCTGCATGCTGCACTAGAAGACCAGACTTTGTTTTTAAGGAAGTACAGCTGCAAAAGGGGATAAATTTGTTGATCTTTGGAGTTCGGGATTATTCCTGATTACGATACTTTCACCTCATTTATATCTGACCTCTGAAATGAGCATCCCTTTTCTTGTTGGGGTGTCCTTTCGCATGGCCTGCCTAACCTGGTCCTGTTATTGCTGGATCCTGCTGGTTTTTGGAGCTCAGCTGCTGTTGATTTTATAAAGGGGAAAATTGCCTGGAAGCCATGCTTGGTGAAGAGGAAAACCCATCTCAGCGTTGCATTCCCAAACAGCCATATATCATCTTGATCTTGTCTAACACAAGTCACTATTTTAGTCCAGCAGCATAAACCAGACATATTTTACTGGTGCAGCACAAGTTTTTTCAGGGATCTGCCTCATGACTCTTTTTGGGCCTGTGGCATTTATTCAAAGAGCATTACATTTGCTCTGTGGAGTCACTTTTAAGATTCAGAGCTGCTAAAATGGACCCCATGCTTTACACAGATGCTTGGGGCTCCCCTCAGTCTCTCTGTGTTTAGAGTGGGGATGGGGGTGGGCAGAGGCTAACTGTTCTCCAGACTTTTCTTAGATCCTCCCGGAGTTTCATTAAGGCTTGCATCTCAGGGGCAAGAAGTCTTAGTCCACTCTAGCTGCTTCCTGACCACCCCCTCCTCGGGGCAGGTGTGACCACCTCATCTCTGGGCAGTCCCAGGCCTGTGATAGTCATGGGTGATAATGTTGGTTTGCACTTGGTTGTTTTCTGTGTGCTTTTTGTCTCTTTCTGACCGGGTCACAGCTATTTTAAGTCAATAAAGCTTTCTCCTGTTGTCTTTTTTTTTTTTTGCTGGAGACACCCCTAAGTCCACTCTAACCTTTCTCCAAGGGGCCTGCTATAGCTGGAGGTCACCAACAGTCTTGGTCTGTCCCAGTCTGATTATTAATAGAGCTCTTTTTCACTCTCAAAAGAATTCCTGATTTGGAAGATAAATTACCCTAACAAGCCTCACATGGATATTCCTGACCAAACTCATTAAATCCCCCTCCCTCATTCCCAATCCTGCCGCATATTCTCGTGATCCCTGTCTTGAAGCATGGCCCTCGATCCACAGCTGCCTGAGGGAAGGTCTCTCCTGACCCTCAACTCCAGGTCTAGAGCAGCTGCCAAGTCCTGCTTCAGCCTCCAAAACATCTCTCAAATGTACCCTTTCCTTTGCATTCCACTGCTGCCATCGTTTAGATTGGGGAGGAGTGAGGCGGGGTGTCACAGAATCAAATTGTCAGATCTTCTCATTTTTCAGAAGAGTTTAGATATCAGGGTGATTCTGATGTGAAACCTCCCAATTCATAAATGACGATTTCAAAATACTGTGTAGGCCGGATGAAACATCTGCAGCCACTTTTGGACCACGGGCTCTTCTTGGTTTCCAGGCTCCAGTTTCAAACGTCACCTTTTGTCTAGACTGGCAGTAGTCTCACTCACCCTGCCCCTTCTGGTCCACCCGCCTCACTGCCCCTGGCCTTTTCTTTCCGCATTACAGATCTGATCACATAAGAGCTCTGTCTGAGGAGGTCTTTGCTGTCTCCAGAACAGAATGCACATCCCTCGATGCTGCCTTTGAGATCCTTCTTTGTCTGACTTGACCCCTCTCTCCAGCTGTGTCTCCTGCTACCCTACGCACACCCTGGCTGTGCTCTTGTTACACGCAACTATTTGCTGTCCCCTGAGCAGTCCCAATACTTTTCTTTTACTTAACGGGTTTTTTTAGAACAATTTTGGATTTATAGAAAAAGTGAGTACAAAGAGTTTCCATGTTATTCCTCTCTTCCCCACCCCCCTCCCCAGTTGGCTGTTACTAATAGCATGCATTAGAGTGGTATGTTTGTTACAATTAATGAACCCATATTGACACATTATTATTAACTGAAGTCCATAGTTTACCTTAAGGTTCACTTTTTTTTTTGTTGGCAATACCAATGTTTTAATACTCTTTAACACTTTTTAATAATTCACTTTCCTCTGCTTGCGTATTCTTTCCCCAATTCTGGCAAGATTCTTTTCAAGGCCAAATATGAATCTCATATTTGCAAATATGATATTCCTGCAAAGCCGTCTCTGTTTATTTTTGGAATGGGGGCTGAAAGGGAGGGAGGAGACAGAAAAAGAAAGAGAACTAGCATTTTGATCAGGTGCCGAGCGTGTGCCAAGTACCCTACATATATATTCTTTGAAATCTCTCTACAGTCCTGTCAGATAGGTAGATATTATTATGCTCTTTACTGCGAGGAAACCGCGGTGAACAAGTGGCCCAAAGCCCCACAGCTAGGAACTGGGTTTCCACCCAAGTCCTCCTGGCTCCAAAGGCTGTGCTCCCTGCCCCACCCACAGGGCTACATTCTTACTACTGATCCAGCCTCCCTGCTTTCCCCACTGGATTAGGAATCTACTGGGTTAGGAATCCACTGAAGCGAGGAGTGCACATGATTCAGCTCTGTGTTTCCACTCCTAACATGGGGCTGGCACCAACAGCAGCTCACCAAACCCATGGGCGCATGTCCTAAAGGCAGAGTTAATACAGGAAGGGGCATCAAATATCGACATCAGTTCAGCAAATGCTTGTTGGATTCCTGCTCTGCACTGGACGTGGTGAAGGGTGAGGCCACGCATAAGAGCAAAGTGATGGCGATGCTATCGTGCAGGTTGTAAATCCCGACCAGGCGGCATCTGGGAAATGACTGGTTTTCTGTTTATCCGCAACTAGAATGTAAGCTGCAGGAAAGCAGGGATTCTATGTGTTCTCTGCTGCAGCCCCTAGGACAGTGCCTGGTGATAATAGTTGTTTAATAAATATTTTTGGACTGAATGTTGGAATCCTGTTGCAAATTTGAGACGCCTAAAGTGACACTAAACTTCTCAGAGTTCTCCTGTTCTCAGTTAGTCATCATCCTCGGGTCCGGCAGCTTCAGTTTCTCTGTGTTTGGTTTAGTACAGTCCTGTATTATAGGCTGTTTCCAAATTATCCCAGGCCTGGGCTTGACCGTGCTCTTTGCCCAGAAGTTCTTCTGGACCAGAACTTTAGGGAAGGGGGGAAGGAGGAGGAGCTGCTTCACCCCTGCTGTCCTTTCAGAGCTGATGGACAAATGATCCTTCCTGGGAGCTGCCTGGAGCTCCCGGATCTGACCTTGGACTGGAGTTCCAGGGGCCTGGCCTCACTTCTGGACTTCATGCAAAGGATGGCCTCATTTTTCTTGAGAGAATTATACCCAGCACTCTTTTTTTTTTTTGGCCGCCCCGCGGGCCTTGTGGGATCTTAGTTCCCCGACCAGGGATTGAACCTGTGCCCCCTGCAGTGGACGTGCAGAGTCTCATCCACTGGACTGCCAGGGACGTCCCATACCCAACACTCTTAATGCCATATGAGGGTAGTCATATTTTCAAATATTTTCATTAATTATCTTGAAGGAAAAAGTTATCTCAAACATAGTAACCTGTTTCAGACATTTGCTTACAAGCCTTTTTTCTCCTCTCCCCTCCCTCTGGCTTCTCTGCTCCCTCTCCTCCCCTGCCCCCTGTTTTTCTTGTCTTCTCTGACCCTGTCTTTCACTTGTATTGCTCTGTCTCTCCTACGTGCTTATTTCCACCGAGGTTCTTCTAAGCGTACCTCCCCCTCCATTTGTCCCATGTAAACAGATCTCTCTCCGTTCCTGGTGAATGACCAGGATCACAATTGTTGTCTGGTTTGTGCCCAAGGTGACAGAATTGATGGACTTGTAGGCCGATTTTCATAAACCAGAGCTACCAAGCGTTTCAAAAACAGCCTTGTTTTTGCCAAGTAAGGTGAGCAAATATAGGACTAAGTTTAAACATCCATCAGGAGTTATTTTTGAAGTGATTGCTTCTAAATGAGAGGCGTTTGAAAATCTCACAGCTTTCTTTACCAGTAAATTCCAAAGTCATGTATTTTGCTGGTGTCTGCTGATTAATTACAATCCTGTGACACCATGAAAAGCCCTGGTGGTTGGTTTTGTGCAGCTGTGGAGAAAAGTAAAGCAAGGCCCAGTGGCTTTGCCAGCTCTTTCAGGATGCTGGGGATTCGGGCAGAGGGAGGTAGTCTTTTCACTCTGGCACTCATCACATAAGAACAGAAGCCCCGGCCAGACCCATTGCTCCAGACTTCACGACGGGGGCGGTGTGAGTCCCTGTGGAGGGTGCGGTGAAGTAGTGGTGGTTGATTGGTTGCTTCTGAAATAACAGATCAGTTATTAGAGAAAGATTTGCAGTCTCCACATGGGGACTTGTGTGCCTTCTCCTGTACAATTACTTCTATTTAGGAAGAAAAAAAATGTTTAATAGCAGTTAAAAAAAATAAAGTAATCAAAATTTCCTTTGACTCTCTAAACCATAGGTGCTCAGCATATAGCAGATCTCTGACCCAGGAAAACCTGCCAGGTCATACCCATTTAGAGTCTGATCTCTGGATCTCTTATCTTGGCCTCTTGGTTTTCCTCATTGCTTCCTTCTGTATTTAACTCTCAAGTCCCTCACTGACAGGAGAGAGAGAAGAAAAAGTTGAATCTTGTTGCTTAGGAAGAATCATGTGCAGCTCTGGTAAAGGATACAGTAGGGAAAGAAAACAAACTGATTATTAAAATAGACTTTCCAAGTTCTTGATGTGTTTATCTGTGCTTGCTTTGCTCCACCCTCCTCCTCCCCTTGATAAGGGCACTGAAGGATTTCTCTGACATGTCTTTTCCCTTGACACTGGCTAAGGTCAGTGGATCCCATTTACGCCCTTGTCCACTTTTGTTCTCTGCTGCAGGTTTGTACTTCTCACAAAGGCCTTGTTGATGTCATCACTGAGTGAACCCAAGATACACTTACGTGCGCGTGCCAGTGCGCACACACACACGGCCTATGGCACGTGCTTGCTGGAATTGTGGCCTTCGTTCTAAATATAGGCAGCTGGAGAGATACAACAGGATTTGTCTTTCTCTGCTTAATTCTGATGTATAATGTCATGCAAGAATAAGAAAGTGGGGTGTGTCCGCAGTGCTCGCTCGGCTCCTGACATCTCAGGGAAGATCTGAAAAACCTAAATAGTTTACAGACATCACTGTCTGCTGTTTGCGAAGGCAAGCATCATTGCGGCCTGCTTCTTCAGCCAAGCATGTTGTGATAAACCCCAAACCAGATTAGACTCACAGACATTTGATTTTTCCTGTGTAGTAAGATTTTGACTTTAAAAAGTACTTTTTTTTTTCCATATGAGACTGCTAAGATAGAGAAAGATATTTGCATTTCTTTGCTAAAATCAATATATAGGTTGTTTGTAACTAATAAGCTCTTGGCATCTAATGACTGGTCACAGAGTAATCTTCATTTTTTGGACTTGTGCGAGGAACCCAGAGCACAGGTACAGATGAAAGACGTTGGTTTTTCGCCACTTGCTGCGTCCTCCAAGACCAACATGATTTTTCTGCAGAGAGACCAGAGCCACATTTTGCAGGTGTCTGTTTTCTTTGAGGGGAATGTTTTGAGGAAACCTAAAAGGGAGGAACTGGACATTTAGGAAAAATATATTTTCACAGCAGGATATTGCTTTTTCTCTTTTTTTGGTTTAGGTTTTTCATTTGTTACAAGCCTTCTCAGACTCCAAATACAGAATGAATACATACTTTCAGCAGGAGCTGGCTGACGTCACTGTTTGTACTAAAGCCAAAGTCTGGCTGGCCAAGAGGTATGTTAAAGCCCCACATGAGCACGGAGTTATCAGGGGTTAGGAATACATTGGAGAAATGCTGTTTCTAGTTGTGGGAGTTTTAAAAGTCACTGGCATGAGTTTTCTAAACTTATTGGAGTATTTATCTTTTTTGAACTTTGGGTTGTGGTAAAGAAAGAAAAATATTTTCTTGACAATTTTTCTAAAACTGCTGTGTGGCGGGGGGGCATGTAATATGGCTTTTTATCTGTCCACCAATCAGCTTGTTTTTATGAATACCTGCTATGTGCCCAGCCCTGTGTTAGATATCCTAACAATGAAAGGCAGTAATTGACTAAATCATGTGGTACAAACTATCAGGTACCATTGCAGCTCAGAGATGAGAGATTGATGTTAGACTTGAGCAGGTGCAGAGGGGCCCAGAGCGGGTGAATAAGAAAAAGACATGCAAGTTGCCTTTTTGGGTAGGTAGTAGAGAAGCTTGAATAAGCAAGGCAAAGGAGAGTGGATACGTATTTTTTTCTTTTTTTCATCCTTGCCATCGTTAGTTTTTTCTGAAACTTAGAACGTTTACCGTGTGAAAGATGGAGCAAAAAGAATTTCTCAATTTCCCTCGAACACACAAGGAGTCCTCTCTGTAACACTCTGTTCAAAATCTGTGTTACTGCAAAGGCCTCCCACCCCCTGCTACATCCTCTGTGATTCCAGGAGAGGGGGGGTCCAGCAGAGGCCCATAGGCTACCACATTCCATGCTGTGGTATATTGCCTTTGATTAATAATTAGTATGTTGGTTGTCTAACATAACAGCCTCTTTTTTATTTTTCAAAAAATGTGCTTTTGTTCACTTTTGTTGGGCTCCCATCTTATATGGCAAGACAAGCAATGGCTAGTGTGAGGCCCACAAATCAGTGTAATTCAACAAAGTCTTGTGAGCGAGCATAGGCTACACAATAGCCACTGTGTTAGGAGATGTAGGGATGCAAAGATATAGAAGGAATTAGTCCTGGCTTCAAGGAGCTCCCATCCAGGAGGTGAGAAGATGTGTAAATAAATAATTTTCATCGAATATGGTGAGTATGATAACAAATGTATGTAGTAGGTACAGGAGTAGCCCGGGGTTGGGAGGGCGGATGCCTTCAAGAGTTGGGAATTTTGCCAAGTGGCCAGGGCAGGGAGGGGTGTTCCAGGCTCAGGTGATGTCATGGGCAAAGACATAGCAATATGAAATGTCATGGTGAGTGTGGAGAACTAGAAAGAAGTTAGCTCTTCTGAAACCTAAAGTATAAGGTATGTGTAGCAGAGAATGGGGCTGAGGAGATACATGGAGGCCGCATGGTGAAAGGAAAGCAACCCAGTGAAGAATTTCTCAGTGGGTAGAGATGTGAGTCTCCATGTTTGTCTAAACACCTGTATCTTTGGCCAGAGATGTTGATGGGGAAATTCTCTAGTATCTGAAATGTCAGTAAAGTGATGGTTAATGGTTAGCCTCTCATTTTTAGTCCGAATTTTGTTTTCTCTCTTTTATTTAGAGAACAGGAGTTCATTGACCATAAACTGCTCCCCTGGGCCTAGTATCATTTGCCTTCTGTGTGGCTTTTAGACAACTTCCCAAGATGCCTTTTTTGAGAGAACAAGGAATTGTGATCATATTTGTGCTCTCATCTGTTTACCAGTTAGTAGACCTGGTCCTCTTATCTATTATTTCTGGGGATCAGGGAGTCAGGGAAACGATCCTATTGAAACCCCTGCTTCCAGCCAGGACTGCCCCAAGACAGAATCTGAATCTCCTGTTCTTAAAGTTCTATAAGGAAGGAATTTCTGCCCCCTTAGTTTGCTACCCCTTGATGGGTCTTACAGAAATTCATCATCTGTTGGCTTCCTGAGTCAATTCCTTCTTGTTGGCTGGGAAGGAGGAGATGGAGTAATAGGCCAGCCATCTGAATGGACCTTCATGTTGTGCAGTTCCCTATGATGGATGACAAAGCTGCCATCAGCCCCCTCTTCAGCTGGAGAAGTCCTCCTGGCCTTCTAATTGCAATTAGAAAATTGCAGTTTTCTAATCAGTCTTTTCATTATTGTCGGCATCTACCCTTCCCCCCCATTCTCTGATTTTCCTCCATGATTTTCCAGCCCTAGAAAACAAAGGCATGAATCACTGAAATTCACTGGGTTTCCACCTTCTTTGCCCAGAGTCCAGGAAAGCCACTTTCATGTTTCCAGTACAGTCAACTCTTTATTATCCAAGTGTGAACTTTACACTTCGTGGGTGGTCTGTGACACCAGGCTTCCTCTTGCTCCCCAGCACACTTTTACCATATTAAGCAGGTTGTATTCAGAGCCTGGAATAGAGTTTGAAAGGAAAACACATGGCCAGAACACAATGTATCCCAAAGCCACGTGTCAGTTCTTCTGGATTGTCCACGTCACTGGCAGGATAACTTTGAGTTTCCTGAATAGGAAGGTATAGAATCAGATATAAGTGATGAAGCCTCAGCCTGTTGCATGCCTGCCCTGCCCTTGAGGTCCTCAGAGAGTGTTGTCCCAGAAGGTGTTTGACTGCACTGGGAGCCCCATGCTCAGATGAGCCACGTATGGGTCCTAGTGGGCCCTTCTCAAAGCCAACCCCTGACTTACATTCTCACATTCTTTTCCCCTGAAAAGCATTACAATGCAGAGCATTCCAAATTTGGCTGCTCAAGAGGCTCCTTTATGTCCATAGAGATTTACGAAAGAAAGAGGAATAAATGTTCTTTTGTGCCTACTAAGGATTTTCTGTATCTTTTGAGTATAGCTTGAAATGTCAATGTTATTGCAAAAAAAAAAAAAATCGGTTTAAATTTTAGCACTAACACCTTTTTCCTTCTTCAATTTATGTTGATCATTAGCTTGAGTTTATTCAGTCCAGTGTGTACAAAACCATTAGTGAGGATGTCATTTATTTATTCCCCAAGAAGGGGTTTAAAAAAAAAAGTACATTGGAGCCATTGGATGACCAGTTCCGTTTTTAAAATTTTAACCCCGAAATTGAGGGCATATAAAATAAAGACTTTTGTCATATATTTGTGTTTTGACTTTGCAAGATTAATAGGGATTTATATGAGGTGATTAAGCAATAGCCATGGATTTGTTGGGGAATTTTTGGTGATGAATGGCCAGCTGGCAACATGGCCTAAGTAGGGGACTGGGCCTCTGCTCTTACAGGCCGCTTTTCATTCCAAGATGTCAAAGCCTTTATGGAAATCAGCTCGTTAATCCTTCAAGTCCCTTCCTTCCCCTTTTTCCTCCATCCCTCTCTCCTCAATCCAGTTTACTGTCTCTCTCCTGGTGCAAAGGCAGTTTACCAACTACTGAAGGAAAACTAAGCTGACCCAGGCCAAAAACTGAGTGAGACTAGGGGTCAGCTGCTGGCCTGGCGAGGCTGACTGGGGGCGCCATGGAAGAGGAGGTCAGTGCAGCCCCGCTCGAGGCCCTGTCTGCTGCCCTCGCTATGTACAGATTCCAGCTCTTCTGTCCCAGCTGGATCACAGGCCCCGCCTGAATAGGAAGGACTTTTAAAAAGCCCTGTCAAGTAAGAGAAAGAGGAGAAAAGATTTATTTACTTTGATTGAGAGTTGGAATTACTGTTACTTTGGGCTTAAAATTTTTCAGAAATCAATTCGGTTATCTAGCGTCTCCTTTGGTTATAAAAATAAAAACCTCTGTGTGTGTGTGTGTGTGTGTATGCGTGTGTCCTTTTAGTAAATGTGGTAAACTTAATGGACTATCAGATTCCATGCAATGGATGATGTGATGACCAGGAAGAAAAATGTGTCCTACTGAATTTTTTTCACATTTTTTTCTTGACTGTCAGTGTAGTTTGTGCTCATCATAGAAAATTAGGGAAAAGAAGAGAATATAAGTCTGCTCTTACCAACATCTAGTGGAACCCACTGTTATTGGTTAACAGTTTCATGTTATTTACTTCATCTTTCTTCCTATGCTTTTTTTAATGTAGTTGAGATTATGCTGTATATATGTAAGTTATAGCTTACTTTTTCCATTTAACAGTATCGTGAAATCATTTGCTCTTATTGAAAACTCTTTATGGTGTAGCTGCTATGGAAAATAGTATGGTGTTTCCTCAGAAAAATTAAAAATAGAATTACCATATGATCTAGCAATTCCACTTCTGGGTATAGACCCAAATTAATTGAAAGCAGAATCTTGAAGAGATATTTGTACATGTTCTAGTTGCATTATTCACAATAGCCAAGAAGTAGAAGTAACCCAAGTGTCCATTGATGGATGAATGGATAAACAAATGTGGTATATATGGACAATAGAATATTATTAAGCCTTAAAAATGAGGGAAATTCTAACACACAGTACCACATGGATGAACCTTGAGCACATTATGCAAAGTGAAATAAGCTAATGACAGAAAGACAAATGCTATATGATTCCACTTATGTGAGGTTCCTGGGGTAGTCAGATTCAAAGAGTCAGAAAGTAGAATGGTGGTTACCAGGGGCTGGGGGGAAGGGAAATAGTTAGTGTTCAACTAATAGAGTTTTAGTTTTACAGGATGAAAAGAGTTCTGGAAATTGGTGGTACAACCATGTGAATGTGCTTGACACTCCTAAACTGCACACTTAAAATGGTTAAGATGGTAAATTTTATATTATGCATATTTTATCACAATTAAAAAAATTTTTTTAATAACAAACATTAAAAAAAAAACTCTTTGTACTCTATCATTCCTCTAAGGTTATTGTCCTGACTTCTTATAATAATTTTTTTTTTTTTGCTTTGCTTTCTACTTTTACTATCTATGCATTGCTAAAAGTAAAATGCTTTTTGCCTGGTTTTGTATTAAGAAAAATATCTTTGAAAACATCATTTGTTAAAGGTAGCATATTTTTGTCACCTGAATAATCAGGCATTAAGTTTACCTTTCCTTTGTTACATTACTGGCCACTCAGTTTATTTCCCATTCATTCAACAAATATTTATTAAGCCCTGCTGTATGCCAGACTATATTAAATATAGCAACTGCTTATTGAAGCCCCCACTTTAGTGTAGGGAGGGCGACAAAACAGAGTCTTGTCAAATAGAATCATAGATCTAGAACTTTAGAACTGGAAAGAATCATAAAGTTTGTTGTAGTCCACTCCCATCCCCATGCATATGGGAAAGTTCAACCCAGAGAGGTCGGGGGATTTGCCTATTTTCACACAGCTGACCAGGGTGTAACAACTACCTGACAACAGCTAACATTTGTGGAGAGCTTAACTCCCTGCTCCTCATCGGGTTCTTTCCACTGGACCACATTGCTTCCGTCTATCCAGTGTTTTTACGTCAGGGCTTTGAATGGTGATAACTGAAGCATTTTCTAGAACAGTGCTTCTCAGACCTGCTGATGAATCACCTGGGGGGCCCCTTAAAATGAAGACTTTCCTTCACTAGGTCTGGGGTGGAGCCTGAGATCCTGCTTTTCTGACAAGCTTCAAGGTGATTCCGATGCTGCTGGTTCTGAGACAGTATTTGAGGGCCAAGGGTCAGCAAGTCGGCCCCTGTGAGCACCCAGCTCCACCCCGCCCTTTGAAATACTCCCACGTTCACACCCTCATTCTCAGGGCTTGTGTCTGGAGCTTGGAGCCACGGGAGAGGGTGAGGCTCCTGAAAGGGTCAGCCCAGAATTCTTTCTCCATCCACCTGGGATGACCTGCACCAAGGGGAACCGCATGGCCCCAGTGCTCTCTATGGAAAGTCCACACTCCCTTGTCCGGGCAGCCATCCCAGTGGACTCAGTGCCTGGGGTAGGACCCAGGCTTTGCTGGCATGCAGTGAATATTTATCATTTTGAAAAATAACAGTCTGATATTCTGGTGAGAAAAACAGGCTCTCAAGAATACAAGAACAGGTCCCAAGGTTACTAGGAAATCAACCTTGGGAAGTAAATTTTTGAATAAAACAGTGCTGATGGAGGGAAGAGATGATGGAGGGAGCTTATGTTTGTTGAAGACCTCCTCTTCGTGCTGGACCTAATGATTTGTTACCCCAAGTTAATTCTTATTTGCAAAAAGTATTAGCTGTATGATCCATCCACTTCCCTATACAGCTTCCCCATCAGTGCTGCTGACACCCCCTTGTCACTCCTCCATGTGCTCCTCCATCTCCCTAGTACTTCCTTCCCTGTCCACCCCGTTAGCCATACTCTCATGTGCTCTCCCCATTTTCTCTACTTCTTACTGGTCCCCACTGAGCTGAGGTGGTGTGAACCTGGAAGGCCTGTTATTTAAATACATAAGGAAAATATGATTATAGAGACAAAGCTAGGGCTGGCTTTTGTGTGGCAATCCCAGTTCTGCCACAGGGGGTTCTGTGGCTAGCTGCAAAAGTTCTGGTTTAGGGTTCTGTTTTGCTTTACAGCTGAAGACAGCAGTTATTTTCTAACCACCAGATTTATTCACACGAGAGACTACACTTCCCAGGCAGAAATCCTGGGATTTAGGTCTGATTCCATTTTCCCACTGTCCCTTAGCCCTTCCCAAATCCCTCGTGCCTTCTGGACCAGTCCTCTCCCCAGGCAAGAGGTCCTTCTTTCACAACTGCTCCGAGGGGCCCCAGCCCTTTGCCACAGCTGCAGGTTGCGTTTCATTCCCATGCTGCTGAAATGAATCCAGTTGAGATGGGTTGTTAAAATATTCAGATGATCATGTGGCATTTTAAGGCTATCATTTGTGGTCCCTGCCAAAACTTTAAGGGAAGCAAGCCTTAACAGGGATGGTTACTTACATAGCAAGTTTCCAGGCACTACTGGGGGTTGGGTTTGCTTTTGGTTTGTTTCTTCTAAGCTCTTTTTTTTTTTTTTTTTCAAAATAAAAGTTTCCCCAGTACTCCCCTGCCCCCTTTTTAATTGCTTCTCTTTCAACCCCCAGATTTTACTGGGGAGGGAGAGTCTCATCAGGACCCCTCTTTAATCCCCCAGCTCAGCCTATTCAAAGTCTCTTTGAGCCTCACACATATTTGAATGATGAGAGAAATGAAGTTGGTGTATTTTAGACCCAAGCTTGTTGACATTTGTTCACTTCCCTTTCAGACTTCTCAGGAATGTTCAAGGTCATGATATCTCGGGATGAGATCCTGTTTGTATTTTTAAAAACAGAGAGAGACATTAAGTTAGCACATTTCAACCCAAAGCAATGGACAAGGTGCCAAACATTTTCTTCATTAGATATTCCTTTTTAAAAATATGTCACGTCTTAAAAGAATAAGCTGTTTAAGAAGTGAAGCTTGAGAATATAGGATATACTTCTTGTTGACAGACTAAGCTTATGGAAACTAGTCAGGTAAAAGCAGTCAGAAATGATCAGTATATTAAACTGTGCCTTTGAATAAGTTACCCAAGATCAAAGCTTCTTCATATTGCAGTGAGAAATAAAGATAGTTTGTTTGGGCTTCCCTGGTGGCGCAGTGGTTGAGAATCTGCCTGCCAATGCAGGGGACACGGGTTCGAGCCCTGGTCTGGGAAGATCCCACATTCCACGGAGCAACTGGGCCCGTGAGCCACAACTACTGAGCCTGCGTGTCTGGAGCCTGTGCTCCGCAACAAGAGAGGCCGCGATAGTGAGAGGCCCGCGCACCGCGATGAAGAGTGGCCCCCGCTTGCCGCAACTAGAGAAAGCCCTCGCACAGAAACGAAGACCGAACACAGCCAAAAATAAATAAATTAAAAAAAAAAAAAAAAAAAAAAAAAAAAGATAGTTTGTTTATGCAACTGCACATCAAGAATTCAACCCCCAACTTTCTACATTTAAATATAGAAATCTGCAGACCTAACCTAGAGGTAGTAATTAGTTTGATAAAGGGCTCAGACATATCTGTCTTGCTCCACTTGTAGCTGTTGGCTTCCTTGGGTATTGTTGTTGGAAGATTTGGGCAGTGTTGTCATTGCCCGGCTTGCAAGGGATGCAGGCTTTAAATGGCCTCAACACATTTTCACAGTATTATGTAAAACTCTAATATAGTGGGTTATTTTTTTTTTTCCTTAGCATGTGACATGCTTCATCTTTTGGGTAAATCAACACCCTGGTTACCTTCACTGAGCCATTCCCAATGAATCCAAGCCAATTCAGATTCACAAACAGTACAAAGCAGTGTCATAGGCACAGTGGGGAATATAGAGATGAATGATATTGTCCCTATTTCAAAAACCAAGTGAATAAGACAGGTGTGGATTTAAGTAACTGTAAACAAGTAAGAATTTAGTAAATGCTGGAATGAGGTCAGACTGTATCACAGGAGCCAGCTAGTGGGGGTTGGAATGTCAAGGATGTCTTGGAGAAGGGAGAAGTCTTTAAAGACTAGGTGAGATTTAATTGTTAGATAAGGTTAATTTTCATAGTTTGGAGAATGAGTGAAGTTATACTGGTATAGAGCCTATGTTGCTAAGTAAGTTGTGAAGGTCTCATTGCCCAAGTACAAAGGAAGGAATCTTAGTACAGTGCTCAGCATCGTGGGGACCACCTAGGCATATA
Organism: Balaenoptera borealis; assembly: GCF_965194805.1. NCBI lineage: Eukaryota > Metazoa > Chordata > Mammalia > Artiodactyla > Balaenopteridae > Balaenoptera > Balaenoptera borealis. The sequence continues at coordinate 56,306,749 of NC_138871.1, forward strand.
TAATTAAGTCTCTATTATTGTCAGAGTTTAGCTATGATCCAGTCTGGTTGAAAAGAGCTTATCCATGTGAAACAACCAACAATGACATTCACGTAGAATTCTAACTCTGTAGTACATATAATAATTATAAGAATTCAAAAAAGAATGTGGACTGGGATAGCCAGGGAAGGCTTTCTAGGGGAGTTAGGTATTTGAGCAGGGTCTTAGAGCATGGGTGTGATTTGGAAACGCCAAAAGTGGTGGGAAAAGAGCATATCAAGATGGTGGACAGCATGTACAGTGGCACACTGTTGGAGAAGGCATTTGCATGTGGGCCAGTGGGGGATTAGAGCTGAAGAAGACATGGTGTGTTTGGAGAGCAGTGCAAGATTTGATAAGAGACCAGTTGTGGCAGGCCTTAAATGTCAGCCAGAGGAATTTGGATCTGATCCAAGAGTTAAGAGGAAGTCAGTAAGCTCAGGCTTACACTGGTAAATAGGCTGCTGTCTCCATGCTCATGAGATACACTGAGGGGTGTGTTAAATCTTTCCAGACTCTCTCAGTGATCGACAAAATCTCCAGCCCCTCCAGGAGGTTAACAAAAGCTCCCTAGTAGCAGTCCACCAGCTCTGTCTGGCACTTGGAAGCCCCTGTTGCCTGCCTGGGCAGCTAGTGATGGGAATAGAGATGCTGCTTGTGTGCATTGTAGACTTCATGGCTATTGTCTGTTCAACATTGCTAAGAAGACCGTAGAACCACAGCGTTTATAGCAGGAAAGGGAATTTAGAGATCATCTAATCCAGTGGAATCCTTTCTTCAAACAGAAGCTTAAGTGGAAGTTCAAGATGTTCAAGATAATAGAGATGGCAGATACGTTACAAGTTGAGATGGGGGCCTGGAGGCCCACCCACATAGCTTCTCAGCCTTTGGGAGCCCCAAAAGGGACTCCAAAGAGCACCCTGACTCCCTATTTCAAAACAGGGATCTAATCCAAACCACTATCTGTAGATAGGAAAATAGACACAAGGGGGCAAGTGACTTCTTCCTACTTGACAGATGTGTCTGGCTCCGAAGATAGCCCAAATTAGGGATGTGTTCAATAAATAGCAAATTTGTTTTCTGCCTCTTGATTCTCTTGCTTCCTCTGCTGCAGCCTGATCATCCTCATAGAAAACACCACAACCCCAGGCCCTTGAGCTGTCCAAGGCCCTCTCTCAGGAGCTGCCCTCCTTGGATAGGGCACCATGCACTAGACCTTATTGCCATCAAAACTTTGCTATTCTAGATCCCCTTTCCTCAGAAAGCCACTCTCAGCTGGCTGACTGCCACTTGATATGACCAACAAATCACGCTCACATGTTACCAAGTGCTAATGTGTAAATAAGTTAATTCTCCTGGGTAATACAACTGTTTTTCAGTAGTGATCTTCTGGAGGCAGTGCCTTAAGTCAGTAACTTGGGGGCAGGCTTTCAGGCAGCACACAAACCTGGCGGGAGCACTTCTTGAGGCCTCACTTGGCTTCCTGCTTCTCTGTCCTCATACTGAGCTGACTTAGCCTTGGTGCGTTTGTCCTGTGTGGCCAGCGTTGGGCTGACCCTAGGAAGGCTTGTGGGGCACGTGGGCAGGTCTCACGTGAATGGGCCAAGGGAGCGGATTTGAGAGAGACCCTCCGAAGCCTCATTGTCGTCCTTCCCCTCAGCTGCCAGGGATGCCCAGGCTTCCTCAGCGACTGGACTGGCCTGCAGGCCTCTGGATATAGCTTCCCACGCACGTTCAGGAGCTTATTCCCCCTTGAGCCGGAAGGGACCCTCACCAGCCCAAAGGCCCTGTGTTCCTGGGTGACCACAGGGAGGGTCACTTGGAGAGGCACTGGGTGAGTGGAAAAACCTCTAGCTGTGAACGCACCTCCCTGAGGTTGAGGGAGGCAGGGTACACTCAGGGGTAGTAGGTCTGGGTTCTGACACCTGCTCAACTACTAACCAGTGGTGTGTGGCCTCGAACTTCTTTGGGCTTCAGTTTTTATCTGTAAAGTTGGAAGCTCCAAAATGTGAAATAGGTGAGGGTGAGGAAGGACATGGTGAGTAATGGGTATGCAGGTACAAAAGAGCTCAGCAAATATAGGGAATATTTATTGTCAGATAATGAAGTCTTTGTCTGCATCATCGGCCATGTTGAAACAGCTGTGCTCAGGGCCTTGCTCTTCACCACACTGGTGACCAGGACACAGCACCAGAGTGCGTGGCTGCAAACCGAAATACCCTAACTGTTTGGCACAGGGTCTCACTTTTCATCTGATTGTGTGTGGGACACACGGGTACAATTTGTCTAGAAAACCTTGGTTCTATTCTTGGGTTTTGCCCCGATCTTGGATAGGTCACTTGAGCTATATGAGCTACTTTGTTGATTTATAAAAATGGGAATAATAATGCCTATTTTTCTTCTCTCAAGAATCTTTTAAAGATAAAATATTTTTCGAAGATAAAACTTTTAATAAAATGCCGTTGATACTCTTATTATTGCCAAGGCTAATTTCCAAGTGTGTGCTTTGCCAAGTTCACATTAGCAGAGTTCTGACTGTACTGTTAGAAATTCTCACCTGTGATCTACATGCAGACTTCTCACGCAGCTTCTAGAAGTGTTCGTTCACCTCACTTAATATATCCTTTTTTAATAATTCTAGGGAGAAAGTAAGGTTGGAAAGAAAGGGGACTTCTGTTAGCATTTTATATAATAACCGAAGCTATATATCCTCCAAGCCCCAAACTGTACAATAAAAGTTTTCTTGGATAATACTTTTCTCCCATAATTCCTAGCACATTGCTTATTAAGTTATTAACCAGCAGTTTCTCTGGCAGCATATTAAACTTTACTTTTAAACAAGTCACAGAAGGGGGGAAACATGCATCTCTCATAAAAGGAATAAAAAACATACACCCTCTAAAACGGTTTCTTCAGGCTTTGAACAAATCCCAAGCCCCACACAAGGTCTCTTTTTCCTCATTCTGTACACATAACTTGAGTGTTAGTACATTAATGAGAAGAAGATGCCTAAGAGAAAGATGGAAAAATATGAGGGCCTCTGGGGGTGTGGGAGGCTCCCTGGGGGTCCTCTGAAAAGGCAGGTGAGCTTTCATGGAGGGAAAGGCAAAGCCTTGGCATTGAGCTTGTGGGGTTCCTCTTGAGCAGCGGCACTCCCAGGGAAGCAGAGGTGGCTGTGGCTTCGACCTTGACCTAAGAAGTGCCCCAGGGCCTCGTGCAGACTGCCTGGGCCTTTGCGGAGTGCCGACCCAGAACCTTGGTAAAGTGGTTATGGCCCTCTGTTTTCACAGATTCCATCCCCCAGGGACAAAAGCAGCCTTTCCAGGGGCGGCCCCATGTGCTCTGTAGCACATGGTGGGACATTTGGTCCCTTTCTGGACAGACTCACAGCTCATGGTCTCTTGCTCTGTGCATGACGACTTGGTAAGAATTCCTTACGAATTGGTCAACCACCAGAGCAGGGCACGAAGATGGCTTCACTTTAAAAGGAAGATCCAAGTAGGAGGGCTCTGGGGCAGCTTATACATGTGGGTGTGAGTATAAACACTTGCAAAGCTCCAGACCAAGAATGGCTGGATGGAAGTTGGAACATAACCATAAAAAAGCAGCTCTGCCGTCACCCGCCTCCCCTCCCCCAGGGGAGGGCAAGGTAAACGAGCAGTCCAGTCAGGGCCTGCGTGCTGCTGCCAGCTGGCCCCTCATGCAGATCTGAATTCTGGATGTTACAGCGGGGGAAAATAACTTGTTTAAAAATATATACTCTGCAATTCATGACCGTTTGGCATCTTGGTTTAAACAAATCCCTTATTGTTTCTCCAGGAATGCCGTATGATGGTTGCTTGGCTGGGGGCTGTGGTGAAAATGGAAGTCAGAAGGGAGAGAGGGGTTCTTTTTATTGAATTTACACTTCCACATTTATATGACTTAATGTAGCCTGCATCAGAGAAGTACCTCCTGCCTCCTAACCACAGCAGCTCTTCCTTTTAAAACCAAATGTAGGGAGAGGCGGCGTCTGGTCTGCAGACGGCTACCCTCGTCGCAGAGTCTCAAACTGCCGAGGATTGCAAAGATGGCCAGCGGGATCTCTGGGAGACCAGAGGAAGGTCAAAAAAATATCCCATCAGGTCAGCCATTCAGATTGTCCTCAGAGGCTGTTCTGTAATGGCTAGTCAGGGAAGGTTTCCTAGAGGACAGGCTTTGAAGTGAGTTTTAAATACAGGACACGGTGTGGCTGGACACGTGTCCAGTGGGGGACCGTGGCAGGGTGTGGGAACATGTTAGAGACTATTTCCCTCCTCCCTCTTCTACTACTTTTCCGCTCTCTCTACTCTTCTCTTCTCCCCCAACCCCCGGCCCCACTTCTCACCTGCCTTCTCACCTACTTTCCCTCTCTTTTTTCTGGTTTTCTTCTTTCCAGCCTATTGCAGGCCCGGTGGTGGTCCCCGGGATATTGCTTCATTAACTCCACTGCTGGCTCCACGGTGAGAGGCTGCTCGTGCTTTGTACTCACTGCGGTGGAGACCAGAAGTGACCTGTGTAGGAGTGAGCCCACGTAGGAGCCCAGATTAGAGGAGGAGCCCACAATAGGCTGTGATGGGGCCCTGCCAGGACTCACGACCCCGAGTCATTCTAAGCCATCAAGCTGGCCAGCTGCACCTATTTGATTTTCTGGTCTTCATTCTTCCCGGCATGTGGCAAGCACGTTCCCAGCTTTGTATCTTTGCTCCAGTGAACTCTCCTGCCTGGAATTCCTTCTTTCCATTCACTAGCCAAATCCTTCCATGTCTCCAGACCCCTCCTCCATGACATTCTCTAAAACTTTTTTTTTGTGTGTTTTGTTTTTCTCCACATACCCCCACCACCACCACACACACACACGCACGTGCATGCAACCATAAGCTCTTCAAGGCCAGAACCTTATCCCCTCCTTCCATTTCTGTTCCAAGTAGGATATCCCCCATGGTGCTTAGTAAAGGTTTCTAGATTAATAAAGTTAAGCCATAAGTCTAATCAGGATTCTGCGGGAGTAATTCCCTGGAGACTGGAGTGACCTTAGACCCTGACTCTGTTGAAGTCCAGATATGGTCTCGGGACTTAGAGACCTTAACAAACGCTAGCAGCCTAAAGCCAGAACAGCTGTTTTCAGCCCACTGAGTATGGCAGTGAATTCTTCTGGAAGAGTTTTGTATGTCCAAAGTGAACTGTTTCTTCCAGGAAACCCACCAAGGCTTCATGCTAATGAGCAGGGATCCCAGCCTTCCAGCATGGCTTGGATCGATGGGGTCCCACTAGGGTTCAACCCTTTGGAGCTTTTGGAGCTCTTAAAGGTCACTCCTCAGCACTCCCATTTGGGGCATGTCACCCATCCGCTGTCGTTTCCTGCTGTCCCTCCCCTTCCACATCCCCTTTGCACTTCTTGTTATTCTTCAAACATGTCACATGCTGTCATCTTTGGACATGGTGCTTCCTCTGCTGGGGTCATTCTGTCCACAGTCTGTCTCCCAGACTCCTCCTCATCCTCCAGCTTTGCCAAGGCACTTCTGGACTCACCTAGGCATTTCCCCCTTCCCCATCCTTAATTTTCACTCTGTCAACCCCTCCTTTGGGCACCCATCATACCATATGATTGGTTGTGTGTTTCTGTCACTAAACTAGTGGCTTTCAAGGTTTTCTGACAGCCATTCACAACAAGAAATACATTTTACAGATGACTTTGTACTCTGTGTGTGTGTGTGTGTGTGTGTGTGTGTGTGTGTGTATACACATATATATACATATATACACACATACACCTATGAAATCTTGTATAGTTTGATATTTTACTGTCTATGTAACATATGAACAGTCTGCAAAAAAAAAATGCAACAGACAGGGAATTTACTCAAGATTTATTAGAGTATTTAATTTTGGGAATGTTAGCGTTCAACATATCCACCATCATTTTGGATATCAAGCATACCCCACTGATACCATTCAGTATAATAGAGGGTGACTTATAACCTGGAAAAGAAAAAGAAAAGAGTTAGGCTAAATCAATCAATATTTTTACTTAAAATTATTACATTTTGTAAATTATTTATGTCATATCAAAGATAATTTATTAAAAATTCTTTCTGGGCAAGGATTTTATAGAAATCCTGTGTATAACAAACAACTTAAGGGAATGATGCTTACCCTTACTACTTTGGTGTACTGGGATTATATTTTCCTCATCTCTCCCTCCTTCCCTTCCCTAGCTAGCTCTCTCCTTCCTCCTCCATCTCCCCCCCTTCCTCTTCCTTCGTTTCTTTCTCTTATGCTGGTCACCACCTACTAGTTTATTTCATAACTAACAAACTGGGTCATAACCTACAGTTTGAAAAACACTATTCAGGACTCTAAGTTCCTTGAGGGCAGTGACTGTCACTGAATCATTTCATCTTCATATTTCCATACCCTGACACTATTCCTGGCTCTCAGTTTCCTCTTAGTAAATGTTTTCTGAATGAATGGGCTGCAGTTAAAAAGCTCTGCAGCCACTGGGATTCCGGAAGGGACTGGAGAAGTGAATAATTTATCACAGACTTCCCAAGAGCTCCTGCTGTCCTCTAGACACTAGGACCATTGTGGATGAGTCTGGGAAGCCTTCCTGTCTCTGCCCTGCCTTCTGCCTCTCCCAACTTCCAGGAGAGAGGGCAGGAGGTTTAATGAAGTTCAGAGATCAGGTTCTCAGGTGGGTGTTTGTCAAGGGACAAATGATAAAAAGAGTGGAAGAAAGAATTTTAACAAGCCCTTCATTTCATTTTATATATGTAAACTTAGTCCTCGTAGTACCTGATTCCTGCTACTCCTTCTAAAACCACTGTTATGCTGTTTTTCAGCCCATCTGTTAGACCCTGACCACTCCTGACTTTTTTCGAACACTCTAAATCTTTATTATACCATGCCCCATGCCAGGATTTTTCCATTTGGGGGAAGAAAAAAATCCCCAAACCCACCAAAACCCTGTGGCTTGGTTTCCTGTCCAGCTGGCTTGCTCTTTCCCAGGATTTTATTCCCATCATCAAAGTGGCTTGACAGACCGAGAACAAACCTCTGGCTCACCCTGAACTCACACTGTACCATTTCCAAGTCAGAACAAACATCAAGTAAGAGGGAGAGAAAAAGAAAGAGAAAAAAAAATTATTTTCCTGACTTAGAAGCCAGTTCAGAGTGAAGCCCAACTCTGATTCCAGACAGCAGTGTTCTGAGGCTGAGGCTGAGGCTGTCCTCGAGGGTGGAGCCTCGAACAGTGGACTCCAGGCCAGAATGTCTCTCTGAGTCAGTCTCGAAGGAGAAGCCATGGATGGACTCCCTTGTAGCCCCGGATCCTCTCTGTTTCCTGGAATCAAGAGCAGCAGCCTTTGAGGGAGCCTCCCGTGATCTCGTTAGACTACGTTAGACTTGGCCTAGAGCCTCACAGTTATGGGAGCAGTCAGAGTGGTCCCTGCGGTGTCCCAGGAGGCCTGCAAGGTCGGCAGCCTGTGCCAGGTCAAGAGAAGACGCAGAACACTTCAGCCTGGCCGGGGGCTTTAAAGATTGCCAGCCTTTCCTCCCTATTCATTTAGAAATTTAAAAATATATATTAACCTAGCTAAAAATCTCATGGAAAGTAGGCTTGAAACCCTGTAGGGTCAGGGGTAGGGAGGGAGGCCCCTGAGTTCCTCCAGACTTGAAAGTCAAACCAGTTTCCCAAAAACTTCCCTTTATGGTTCCGTATGGCTTCACCAGCAGAAAAACATCTAGGGTGAGAAGGTATGACTCTCTGAGGCCAAATGGAGCAAGGAGCACACCAGGGAGCACCAGTTAGCACGGAGTATCCCATCTCCTGAAAGCCTGGCTTGCCTCACTCTTGTTTCCACCTTCTCGCTACATTCTCTGTCTTCCCAGGCTGGTCTCTCCAGGTCCCTGGACAAGCCAAACTCATTTCTTCCTACATCTATTGCCCCCTCTCAAAATCCCCTTCCTTGTCAACTTTGTCTATCTAAATTCTTCCCATCGTTCACAGTCCAGTTGGAATTACATCTTCATAAACCCATTTCCATGTCTCCAGTCCACCCTAATATGTTCTTTCCCTTAACTCCTTACATCCTGTCCTGAAGTTTGTCTTTATTTCTGTCTCCATAATGAGACAAGACTCTCCGAGGTCAGAAATCATTTCATGTGCATCTCTTCCCAGCACCTAGCTCAAAGCTGGATGCTCAGGAGGCCTTCCACCTGGTATCTGCAGACCATTTATTATTCAGCCCTGTGCTTCATGTCTGATAATTCATTAACCCCTGGCATTAGGTTTTCTTGCTTGCTTTCTTGAGTGACCGTTTCTTTGGGAGGAAGGGAGGATATCCCACCTGTTAAACAGTGGAAATGCCAGAACTGGAAATATCATTACAGAAGTTTTCATAGACTGTGGGCTTTTCAACTTCACAGGTCAAGTTATGGACTGACCTGGGGAAAATTGGATAGAGACAAAAATAGGGGTAACATTTGGGGAGGGGGAATTCCAAATAGATCAAAGTGTTAACAAGAACGAAAAAAGGAACTATAAAGTACTAGAAGAAAATATGGGAAAATTAAAAAATATATATCTATATTTATCTTGGAGAAGGGTTAGACTGTTAGCATGACATAAAATCCAGAAGGCATAGATAAAAATATTAATATATTTGACTGCATAAAACTAAACATTTTTGAATTGCAAAAAAATATTATGAATAAAGTTAAAAGACAGATGATAAACTACAAAAACATATTTGCAACACATGTGACAAAGGGCAGATTTCCTTAATATGCAAAGAGCTCCTACAAATCAATAAGGAAAAGACCGATAACATACATCCATGAAATGGAGCAGTTCACAACTATTTAACAAATAAGGCAAATCTCTGTTTTTAATAGAATGATATATCTAAAATATATTAGTGGGAATAAAAGTAATACTCAGAACTTAGTATGTAGTAAACCACTACTTATATAAAAATAAACAAGTGGGTAGCTATAGATAGATGCTTGTAAATGAATAGAATGTGTCTGGCAGGGTATACTGTACAAAGTTGTAATAGCGGTTGCCTCAGGGGATAGAACATGTGGGTAGATGGTGGGGGCATGGAAAAGGAACTTTATTTTTACTGCATACCCTTTTGTACTGTTTGAATTATTTTTATACCATGGGCATGTGTTACCTGGTTTTTAAAACTAATTTTTAAAAATAGCCAGGTGTAGGTATGAAATTAGGCCAAATGTGAGGTATCCACGTAAACTAGTAGTTATGTCGGGGAGCAAGCAGATACTGTAGGTGAAGCAAGTCAGTGAGACAGAAGTGAGGCAGGTCAACAATGGGGAGAACTTGAAACAAGACAGTTTTAACTTAAAAGTATCTGATTTGCTTTCCATGCAAATCATGCGTATCCCTAGGATATGGGGATACTCTGTTCAGGACAGAGTGTGAATAAACTTTAGGGAAGTGGTAAAACTGTTAATTTACAGGGAATGAGAAGGATGGATTGAGGCATCAAGCCAGATGGAAATATACTAGCCAGAACTTGTGCCCTTCCCTCATCTTAGGTGGGAGGCAGGGAAGCAGGTCAGGGAATGCACCACATCAGTGCTCACAGTGACTCACCGTGAGGTGATTAGGGTGTCAGTTGTACACGTCAGGAATCTGATTCAGGTTACAGAGATACTAAGTGGCAAAGCCAGCATTCAAACCCAGATCTGTCCCTACTGTTTCTCCTGCTTGCACTGAGTTCTTAGTGCACCAAGGAGGTTTGGGCCCTTTTCATGGTCAATATGAACTGAGGCTCAGAGCCGGGGACTTTCAGTGCTGTACTCAAAAGAAGGTCTTCATTCTTTTTTATCTAGACCCCCTAAATCGGAGCCCACTTACTTTTTCCAGCGTGTGGTTCAAAGCGTAAAAAAGAGCTGCTCCATTTATTGAAAGAAGAAAAAAATCTCATTTATCGGGAAAGGAATGTCTGTTGCAGCGTTTGTTAATGCTTTTCGCGTGTTTGTTTTTTCAGCTGGTTATTTTAAGTCCGTAAATATGGTTTATCATATGTGAGTGCAATTCTCCTTCTCCGAAATGTTAAATCAGTGATATTCATAACCAATGATTTTCCCCCTAAATTTGTCCAGTTCAGAGGAAGATAACAGAAAATGGTGTCATATTCCCCCCACCCCCTTGTTTCCAAGTGGGATCAGATATTGGTTGTCGTCTGTTTTCAGTTAATTTTCTTTGGAGCCAGAGCATAGAGTTTTCTCTGTTTCCTACACTCACAGCCCCAACCTCCACCATATGCGGTAGGATTTCATTGTCTCACTTGACTTGCTCTTGTGTTCTCACCATTGGTGACTGTCCATTATTTTTAGCATTCGTTACCACTCTCTAAGCCTCATGACGTGGCTGGTAGAAAATACCCATTTTCTCTTTTCTGTGACTCAGGCCTCAGAGAGAGAAAATATCGATTTATTTTCTGTTCTTTACTTTTCTAGGCAAAATCCATGTTTGGTGACCAGAGCTGTGTATATTGATATTCTCTTCCTGTTGACTTGCTGTTTTGACAAACCCTCAAAAGACAACCAGCCAGGTATGAGTCATATTTATATCATATTTTGGAATGATTACAGGTCTTTGAAATGCAGGTAGGGTTTTGAGCGGCTCTACCATGCACTCCCCCACCTTCTACTTTTGCAGGACTAACCACATATCAAAATTAAACATAGTGTCATACGGTTTCCTCATAGAAGCTTCCCAAGGAAACTTGTCCTTGTTTAGTTGCAAGTTTGTTTTCTATTTGGTCATTCAGGGAAGAGTCTGGACTCTACTCAGATACCCTCTGTATTTCTGAGACCTTGGCTCTTTCCTATTTCATGCATTTTCTTTGAAAGGTCGTCATTTTTAATAACTCAGAGTTCATTCTGTTCCAGTTTGTGGAGATAACCGAGTGGACTCATTTGATGCTGGAGCCTGGATATTTGAGACTCAGTCTCAAATCCACCCCTCGCTACCTTGAGCTCTGACTTTATACGTGTTCCTTGGTGTCATGTATGTTTCCTGATATGGGCCCCAGATCCACATGCAATTGTTCTATTTTCATCATGATTCACAAAGTGGTTTTCTTAAAAGGGAGAGGGGCAGCTCCAAATAAAAAAATGTTTTGATGTGTTTATATAAGAGGCCTCAGGAAGTGCTGTACATGAGTTCCAGGCCACAGACTGAAACTGATTTTCATCAACACAAACTGGAATGCAGGGTAATGAGCCTGCAACTGGTTAAAATCAGCCTCTTCTAATTGATTAGGCCTGTCTAAAGGAGGCTACAATTACAAAGTCAGATTCTGAGTACAAGCAGGCCAGGCCTTTCCTCTGTTACATTTAGTCTGTCAATGATTTGTTGTCTTCAGTAAATATATTCAGGCTGTCAGAGTCCAGCTCTGTCCATATGGAACCCTGTTTCCAAATTCAAGCCAATTTAAAATGCTTTGCGGGGGAGGTGCGAAGCTGCCTCGCTCGTATCAATGCATATTAGCCCACAAGGCCCCTGTGGCCATGCAGAGGTAATAAGAACACACCTGGACTTTGATCAGCTCCACGTCCCTGCATAGGGGTAGCTGTTGCATCCTTTTGGTAGAAGAGGATCATATAGTTTTATGACTGTGAAACGCTTCTAGTTTATACCTCTTATCCCAGCATAATTATTAATAGTACCCCTTTTACTCTTGAAAGTGTCCAGGTTTGCACAATAAATCACAGGTCACCCTAGCTATAAGGGACCTCAGGGTTGCGTCCACTTTATTTTACACTTGAGTTAACTGGGGTCCAGAGATTTTATATAAAGAGATTATGAATCAGATGTTACCAAGTAAATCATGTGGGGTTTCTACCATTTTTGTATTTCAGTTCCAAATTTCATGTAGCTTAGTAATACTTCTCTGCTTAATGTCTAAAAAGCCTTGTCCGTGAAAGAGTGGCTCACTACTTCACAAATCCATTCACTGGGTTCCTATCATAGTTGTGTGGTTGACTATAATCATTAGGTTTTTCTGAACTAAGTGCTTCTTGGTGGTGTATTCCTTGTCTGGAAGGGTTTAACCCTTGAATGTTGTAAAATACCCTTCTTTCTTCTCCAATTGCCTGTCCTTTACTGATGAGCTAGGTTCCTCCATGAAGATGACTTCGGCCTTTTGGAATCATCCTTTCCACAAACTCTTACATCATTTAGCGTTTGTGCCCCAATTAAATGTGATCACAAGCTGTTGTTTATTACTCAACAGTATTTCACTTGCATCAGTGTATTATACCTCTTAGAGTCATTACTTTGCAGAGTAAGGTATGCAAGGGATGGGGCACTTTTACTCTTTTTCTGACATGACAGCTATAGCTCTAAATATTTAATCCTGCACTCTCCAGTATGGCAGTCACTAACCACATGCAGCTCTTGAACAACTGAGATGCGGCTGATCGAAGTTGAGATGTTCTATGAGAATAAAATACACACCAAATTTCGAAGACTTAGTATGAAAAAAAGGTTAAATTTCTCAATAATTTTTACGTTGATTACACATTGGAATGATAATATTTTTGATATATTTGTTTAAATTAAAAGTATTATTAAAGTTAATTTCATCTGTTTCTTTTTAAAATGTGGCTATCAGAAAATCAATTACATATATGGCTCATGTATTCCTATTGGACAAGCACTGATTTTTTCCAGTCCTTTGGGAATTGCCCTCGTAAACCACAGGATATATATATGTATGTGTCTTCTGTATGGCTGTATATATTCATATACTACATCCACACAAATAGTGGTAGCAAATTTTCCTCCTTTGAGGATGAATTAGATACTTAGAACTAACCAAATGTCAAATAAAATGGCAGTTAAGGTAGATAGCACTGTTTAGGATAAAAGTAAACTGTGAGCTTAAAATAATTAAATCGATTCTTGTGTGTTTCATAAATTATTTCCAAAGGCAGTTTGAGCAATAGCTACGTGTATCACCAAACAAGGTGATCACTTACCTGGATGTGTAGATATCAGTATGATTTCTAAGTATTGTCGTGACAGTTTTACCTTGTAAATGTCTTGAAAGAATAGATCATGGTTAGGTTCTGTGTCCCCCAACTAAGCAAGTAGTAGGCCTGCGTTAAATGGATTTGTTATTAACTGATTGATTGAAATGCAGAATTTTCCTCAGTTTTTAGAATAGTAACAGGTGTCATCAAGATACAAATCTTACTAAAACTCATGCATCAATCACATGTAAATTCATTTTCCGAATTCAAATCAAATGTATATATTATGTGTATATGTTTGTAAATACACATCTATCTACCTCTAAAGCTCACAGAGCTCAGAGTAGGGAGTACACCACATAGGCTTTAAAGCTAGATCCCTAGGTTTGAATCCCAGGTCTGCCATTTACTAGTTTTCGTGACCTTAGGCAAGTCATTTAACCTCTTTGAGACACTTTTCCTCAATTGTAACTGGGGATATAATAGGATCTATACCTTAGAGTGGTTGTCAACTAACACATGTAAAGTCCTATGTAAGGAATGTACTTTGCATGGCACAGAATAAGTGCTCAATAAATTTTAGCTACCATTAATATTATTATCATCGTTATAATTATCACTGGCTGGAAACTATGCATCTAATCCAGTTTCCTGCAGCCTGGCAGAGTTATGGTCAGTCCCTCACATTTACAACTCTCCTCATGTTCTTAAACATTTTCAAGAAAGAAGAAATGCCTGCTTTCCTAGGAAAACACTGAAGCATACCTGGCATGGAATGTCAAGAATCCACTTTGGAATCCACTTGATTAGGGATGCTGCTGCCCCTCTGACTGATCCAGAAAAGGATCATCTTGTGGTTGTTGTTCATTAATTTTTTTTGTTCATCAGACATGACATGCTAACGTCAGACAAGTTAAGCACCTACATCTGGAGAGACACATGATACGTTTGGGGCTTGTAAGTAGGTCCAAAAAGGGATTACAGATGCTATAAAGGAAGTGTGTATGGGATACATTGGAGGCACTAAAGAATGAAAGGTCGTTTCTCCTTGGGAGGACAGGGAAGCCTTCATAGAGGAGGAGGTGGTTGAGCAGAGTTTTGAAGATGAGTAGAAATTCACCAGATGGGCAAAGGACAGGTGGGTATTATAGACAGAGGAAGGAGCATGTCTGAAGCCACAGAGGCTCACGTCAGCACAGCTTTCAAAGAACTGGGACAGTGCGATTGCAGTGTTGGGTTCAAGGACAGGAGGTGTGGCTAGAAGTGAGGCTGGGAGGCGGGAACTCAGTCAAGGAGGGCGTCATGGTCCGAAGTCTAAGGAGCTGGAACTTGACCCTTTAGACAAAAGAGATTATCGGAGGATATAAGACAGAGAGTAGGGTCACGTGGTTTTTAAGACAGCGTGACATCTTCTGTGCCCCCATCCTTAAAGGAGCCTTAGGATCCTTAATGGAGCCAGCTTCCTTTGCCACAGAAAAAGAATGTGACTGTAAATGCATTCATGGAATGTCAGGGTATTGTCATAACCATCATTGAGGGTTTGGGAGATGGGGGGTCCGAAGTGGAGGACTAGAGTTAAAGGCAGTACAATGCTGAAAATAGTTGCTTTAGCATGGTGTGATTTTAGGGGGATTTCTTCCTCTTATTTTCCATTTTACTAATTTTATATAACATAATTCTGTTTTATTCATATGTGTGTATATACATGTATTTCAACAGTAACTGTATCTAAATATGAATCTTAAAGGAGATTAATTGTTCCAAAAGAAAAGAAGTAATGTCAATTTCTGGGAAACTTTTTTGGACGGAGGAGGATCTGCCTGTCTCCTCTCAAACACTATTCTGTAAGTGACCTTGGAAGGCTATTTCTACCTCTAAAATGTCTTAGAACATTGAAGGGCTGGGGACATGAACAATGAGAAAACCAGTGAAGGGGGAAGGCAGAGAAGATGATTAGAACAGCTTAAGATAATGATGTGTTTTGTGTAATTCAAACTTTTATCTTAGTACTTCCCAATCATTTGAGGTTTCCTTAGCCATTAACTAGGTTTCAAAAATTCCAAATCTGGGGGGTTTTGTTTTGAGTTTTAAAGTGATTTAAACCCACAAGGACTCTCTGTCCCCTGTATTCTTTTTCCTCTTCTGAATCCAGCTGTCATCATTAGTATATATCAGTTTCCTGCTAGAAAGAAAATTATAGTCTCCAGTTGGAGTTGGGGGGATGAGGAAGAAAGAGCCTAACTGCTCCAAGTACTCAGAGGCTGGGTTACAGGTCTGGGCAGGGACAGGGAAATGGAGCGCTTTCATTCTCATTTTAAACCCATTTTAAATTATTTGCTCTCAGGTTGGAAATTTTCCATTGAAATATCTGTTTACTGAAATACTATCTGAGACTTGACTAAATATTTACTCCCTTTTTTCTGAGAGGTGGACTTTCTATTTCTCTCTTATGCCCACACCCCTTAAATTTGTGTTTTTCACAGCTACTGAGTTGAACATTTTCTTTTACCAAGTGTTTAAACAAATATCTTACCTATTTGCACTGTCTGACTTTCAGTTTAAGTTCTCTTGGTGGGTTTATGAGTGGATTTTTCCTTTCCTAGTCTCCATTTTACTAATTTTATGTAACCCCGTTCTTTCTTTTGTAATTATGTGTTACATATTAAAATATGAATCTTGAAGAGGACTAGTTATTCCCAAAGAAATAAAGAAAAGACATAATAACAGTTTCCAAAAAGTGTTTTAGGTGGAGAAGGATTTGCCCATCCTACCCACATCGTGTAAGTGATCTCAAAAGGCTGTTTCCCTACCCCTGAAATGTATATAGGAGGCCCATTATATTCTAATTTTTAGGAAACATTATTTTCAGTATCATCTCCCTTGTAGGGATCGTAATAATTATGGCCAGTGTGTATTGAGCATTTAACTTCATGCCAAGCACTGTGCCAAGCATTTTGCACACATTAGTGAAGGAGGTACTAGTGGTCCTTCATTTTAGACGTGAGGGAACTGAGGAACAGAGGCAACTGCCCGACGTCACTTGTACAGTCAGAGAGCAGAGCCCAAGCTCTCCAGCCACCTCCACCGTGGTCCCGCAGCACGCTCAGGCCTGAGTCAGGAAAACCACTTCTTGTCTCGGGGATGGTGCCTTAGACCCCCTATGTTGATTCAGCTTCCCGGGCTTCTGCCGCTGCTGCAGAATCCCCAGGCCTCAGAGAGGGATCCCCCTTTCCAGTAGCTTCATGATCACATGCTTTTATGGGGACTTTCTTGCCTGCACTGCTATCTCCCGTCTCCGGGGTGTGTGGAATAATATGAGAGCGTACCCAGGGCTAGTTACTAGAAAGAGAAAGCTTAACGCTCCCGGGCAGCTACCTGCCCTTTTTCCCTTTGAAAGTAGACCTACAGCCACTGCATGAAAGACTTCCTAATACCAGGCTGCTGGTGACCGCATTTTGTGGTTTCTTTGTTAGTTGGCATTTATAGTTTGGATCTCATCATTCTGCCAAGTGCAATAAACATTTTGTTTTAACTAGAATGTAACTTTTATTATTGTTATTATTTTTCTTCTAAATGCCTTAAAAGTGACCAGCTTGTGAGCGTGAAGTCAGGATCCCTAAATAGTCTGAATGCCAAGTCAGTGTGCCTTGTAGATCAGTACAAGATTAGAAGACAGGCTCTCATTTTTTACTGCTTGTGTTTGTATCATGGAAGTTCGGTAACATAAGCCCTCCCAAAGGCCAGCTTAGATGTTGATGGTGGTTAAATGGTAAAAATCTGTGAGAAGTATTCAGTGATGCCTTGTATTTGTACTGCCTTGGACATGAATAATATATGTGTGACAAGAATAAATATAAGGTCAATGATTTTTTTGGACATATTATAACTTCCTTTACCTAAGTTCCTGGGAAATATAGCCAAACAATTACAGAGAATAAAAACATTGGCAACTTACAAACACCTGCTTTGATTATTTGGTCTAATTAGGTTAAATTTAACCAATCCCATCTGAACAAATTGAAAACAATTCTTATCTGTTCCCTCGGTCATGCACTTTTATCGGTGTTGGATGCAGATGTGTTTAATATGACACAGTTGATGCTATTCTCTCAGCTCTGGGTGGGAGATAAAAGGGAATTGAGAACATATTTTTAGAGTCTTCTGGGGACTTTGTATTTATGGGTCTGCAGCTATGAAATTTAAAAAAAAAAAAAATAGGCTTTGTTATCAATAAATTAGTTGCTTTTCTCCAAAACACTGGGACTGTCATCTGAACTGTTGCTTTTGCCAAAAGTCTCTTTCCCAGGGAACAGTGAGCTCCTAAAATGAGCAGATGATTCCTAGCTACCATTCAGAAAGAATAATACAGGATGTGTTATTAGATTGCCAGGTTCATGTGGTATTGACCCCTTGTTAATTCCAAGCCCGGTGCTGAGTACACTGGCCCACAATTCTTAGAATTTTAGAGTTTAGAGATCATTTCATCAGTAAGTAGAGGGCAAACTGTAACAATTAAGTGACTTGCCCAAGGTCACACAGCTGGTTAGTGAAAAAGTCAAGCTTTCCTGGCTCCTGGTCCACTGCCCGTTTCTGTGACCAGAGTTAATAGTGTTGAGAGTTGGGCCAAGTGTCTGGATCTGTAACAGAACCATGTCATGAAACCTTCGTACTCACATTTCCACCCCAGGAGTCAAATACTGTTCCAGTAGGCAGCTGGGGTCTCAGAACATCCGTGATTTCAGTTTTCTATGTGTTCCTGTCTTGCCCCACTCTAACCCCAGTCCTCACAGATAATCTGAAACTAGTTGCCCATGTCAGTTAAATTAGTTAAGCAAGTTGTTTTTGAAAGCTTATTCTAGACATTTCATGTAAATGGAATCATACAACATATAGCCTTTTGTGTCTGGATTCTCTCACTTGAAGTTTTCAAGGTTCATCCATTTTGTAGCATGAATCTTTTCTTTTTTTATGACTGAGTGATATTCCATTGTTAGATATACCATGTTTTGTTTCATCAGTTGATGGACGTTTGGATTGTTTACACTTTTTGGCTGTTATGAATAATAATGCTATGAAGATCCATGGACAGGTTTTTGTGGGGATATAGGCTTTCAGTTCTCCTGGGTATTTACCTAGGAGTAGAACTGCTGGGCCATGTGCCAACTCTAAGTTTAACTTTTTGAGGACTTGCCAAACTTTTCCCAAAGAGACTGCACCATTTTACATTCCCGCTGGCAATGTATGAGGTTTCCAGTTTCTCCACATCCTTGACAACACTTGTTATTGTCCATCTATTGATTATAGCCATCCTAGTGGGTATAAAGTCGTATTTCATTGTGCTTTTGATTTGCATTTCCCTAATGGCTAATGATGTTGGGAATCTTTTCTAATGCTAATGAGCCATTTTGTACACCTTCTTTAGAGAAATGTCTGTTCTGATCCTCTGGGTTGTTTGTCTTTTCATTCTTGAGTTGTAAGAATTCTTTATATATTCTGGATATTAATTCCTTATCAGATACACAATTTGCAAATACTTTCTCCCATTCTGTGCGCCGACTTTCAACTTTTGTGATAATGTCCTTTAATGTACAAAAATTTTTACTTTTGATGAAGTCCAACCTGCTTTTTCTTTTGTTGCTTATGCTTTTAATGTCATATCTAAGAAACTATTGCCTAATCCGAGGTCACAAAGACTTGTATCCATTTTCTCCTTAAGAATTTAATAGTTTTATGTCTTAACTTTTCGGTTTCTGATCCATTTTGAGTTAGTTTTTGTATTTGGTGTGAGGTACAGGTCCAGCCTCATCCTTTTGCATGTGACTATCCATTTGTCCCAGCACTATTTGTTTAAAAGACTTCAGCTTTCCCCATTGAATTGTCTTGGCACCTTGGTCAGTCAGAAAATCAAGTGACCATAAATACATGGATTTTCTGGACTCTCAGTTCTATTTCATTGATCTGTATGTCTGTCCTTATTATACCAGGACCACACTGTCTTGATTATCGTTGCTTTATGGTAACTTGAAATCAGGATGTGTTGAGTCCTCCAACTTTGTTCTTTGTTTTCAAGATCGTTTTGGCTGAGTCCTTACCTTTTCATTCAGATTTTAGGATCAGCTTGTCAACTTCTGGAAAAAGAAAAGTCAATTAGGATTTTGATAGGTATTATGTTAAATCTGTAGTTCAATTTGAGGAGTATTGTCACTATAATAATATTATATCTTCAGATATTCAGATCAGAACACAGGGTGTCCTTCCATTTATTTAGGTCTTCAATTTTTTTCAGTGATGTTTTGTAATTTTCAGTGTACACCTCATGAACATCTTTTGTTAAATAATTTATTCCTATTTTATTATTTTTGATGCTGTTGTAAGTGGAATTATTTTCTTAATTTCAATTTTGGATTGTTCATTGCTACTACACAGAACTATAGTTGATATTTGTATATTAATCTTTTATCCCATGACCTTATTGAACTTACTTTTGTTTATTTGTTTGTCTGTTTTTGTGGACTTAGAACTTTCTGTATATGAGATCATGTCCTGTGCAATAGAGATAGGTTTTACTTCTTCCTCTCCAATCTGGATGCCTTTTATTTATTTTTCTTGCCTAATCACCCTGGCTAGAACTTCCAGTACAATGTTGAATGGAAGTGCCTTGTTCCTGATCTTAGGAGGAGAGCTTTTAGTCTTTCACTATTAAATATGGTGTTAGCTGTGGGTTTTTCATAGATACCCTTTATCAGGTTGAAGAAGTCCCTTCTGTTTCTTGCTTGTTGGTATTTTTATCATAAAAGAGTGTTGGATTTTGTCAAATTCTTTTTCTGCATCTAATGAGATGATCATATAATTTTTGTCCTTTATTAATGTGATGTGAGTCATGACTTTTTCTTGCTGAGTAGTATTCCATTATATGCATGTGTTGTTTATATTAATTCACCAGTTGAAATACATTTTGGCACTTCCACTTTTTGGAAATTGTGGATAATGCAGCTCTGGTAGCATTATTCCACTTTTTGGAAATTGTGAATAATGCAGCTCCTAGCATAGAAGTATTTGTGTGGCCATATGTTTTTATCTTTCATAAGTAAAACCTAGGAAAGGAATTACTAGGTCATATGATAAGGATTGTTTAGGTAATAAGAAACTGCCAAACTGTTTTCCAAAGGGCCTTACCACTTTGCATTCCCAGCAGCAATGTATGAGAGGTCCAGTTACTCTGCATCCTCATTTAGACTTGGTATTGCCCCTCTTGTTAATTTTAGCCATTCTGGTACATGTGTAGTGGTGTCTCACTGTGATTTTAATTTGCATTTCCCTAATGACCAGTTATGCTGAGCACCTTTTCGTGTACCGTGTTTGCCATACATATATCTCTCTTGGTAAAGGGTCTATTCAAATCTCTCGCACATTTCTTTTTTAAATTTTGTTTTTCTTATTACTGAGTTGTGAAAGTTCTGTGTTCTGGATATAAGTATTTTATACAAACATTTGTTAAAGATTTTCTACCTATCTGTTGCTTGTCTTTTTTCTTAACAATGTCTTTTGAAGAGCAACTGTTTTTAATTTTGATGAAGTCTGATTTATCCATTTTTTTCTGTGTGTCTTATGCTTTTTGTGCCCTAGTAAAGAAGTCTTTGCCTATCCTAAGGTCACAACGATGTTCTCTCAGGTTTTCTTCTGAAGTTTGTTTTGGTTGTTTTTCTTTTTTTTTGGCCGCGCCGTGCGGCATGTGGGATCTTAGTTCCCCGACCAGGGATTGAACCCCCGCCCCCTGCATTGGAAGCGCAGCATCTTAACCACTGGACCTCCAGAGAAGTCCCAGGTTTTCTTCTAAAGTTTGCTATTTAAGGTTTTACGTTTAGATCCATGGTCCACTTTAAGCTAATTTTCGTGTATGTCATGAGATAAGGTCAAAGTCCTCTTTTTTTTTTATATATGAATATCCAGTTGTTCTGGCTCAGCAAGATCTCTGGGCTCTGGGTTCCCCCTCTCTGTGCTGGAGCATGGAAGTTGCCTCTAGGTAGTAGTCCAGGGCAACTATAAGGCCTACCTTGTTTGTTTCCTTCTCTCAGGGAAACATACTACTCATGTCTGATGTTTAAAAACGATAGTTTCACACATTTGTCTAGTTTTCTAGTTGTTTATGGCAAAGGGCAATTTCTGTAGCAGTTAAACTTTCATGGGCTAAAGCAGAAATCACTTTCATCACTTTGTTTGGAAACCTCTTAGTTCCTCAGTTGTAAAGTGGGGATAATACCCTCAGAGGATTGAGGTGAAGGTCACATGAAAAAAATTGTAAAAACTCCATGAAAAGTAACACAAAAGGAAAAATCCAACACTGTAAGAAAAGCAGCTATTAGGAAGTAACATTGATAGCAAGAACAAAGAAATGAATGGTCATCTCCTCCAGAGGAGGAGACAGAGCTTCTGCTAGTCCCATGGCCAGGTATGCTTACTCCCAGACTCACCTCCATTGCCCATCTGGCAGAATTTACTTAATTCCTCCCTGGCTGGGGCCAGACTTCACATTAAATAGCATTTGCAGTCCAGCCAGACTCTCTTGGGTTTGCCAGCTCTAAACTGTACCTTGTAGCATCATTCCCAGAGACATTGATGTAGTCCAGTGGTGCCAGGAACCTCTTCAGTCTTAGAGTCTGTTTCTCCCAGAACTGTAAACTGTAATGCTGGCAAGGGGCTGAGATCAGTGGTCCTAGTCTCTCATTACAGGTGCGACAGCAGAGGTAAGCCCCAGTTATTTAAAGGAGTCTTCCCAGCCAGCTACCAAGACTCTCAAGTTGATTTCACACTGTATCTCATTGCCTAAGGGTGGAAGAGAAGCCTGAGGTCCTTTGTGGGGAAAAGGTTAAATTAAACAGGGATGTCTAAGGTGTGATGATAAGGAAGTTTCTGATTTCCCAGTCTTGTCCTTAGGAGCAATTCACTGACAAAGAATCCAAAGCAGTGTATTACTTAGAAGTAATTTTATGTTTGTGTCTTTGGGTTGTCATGTGTTTATCCACAAGTATTTCCTGACTTCCTCCCAGTGTTGGGCAGAAGCAGGGATGGGATGATGGGTGGAGGCGAGAAGTAAAAAACTGCTGGTCCCACCCAGTGCCTGATGAGCTCATTTTTAGCCTACCCAAATCCTTTCAGAGCTCTTCTGACTCCCTGTTGTCCAAGCCACTGGGACTGTGCCTATTTTATGGGTTGACTAGAGAGTCCTTCAAATAGTATTCTCAGAAACTCTTCCTTCTTCCTCAACAGCAGATAAGGAATTCTGTGCTTAAAAAATACTTTGAGAATAGGCTGGGACAAGGGAAGGGGGGAATGTTTTCAAAGGGGTGTGTGTCGGGCACCATAGCTATGAAAGCCGGGCATGAGACCTAGAGACCTAGGAGTCCAGAGACCTAGAAACAAAAGTAGGCAAGAAATAAACAACTAGTACCAGTTCAGGGCACTTCTCTAGACAAAGTTAGTCTCCAAACCCTTCCACTAGGTCATTCGACATGTTTGTAACTGGAAGGGCCCCTTGGGTCTGGATTACAGTTTACTGGGAGGGGCAGAGGATTAAATAGAGGAATGGAATTTCCCTTCGATAAGGAGAAGCCAAGATTTATTAAATCAGTTGATTTTTTGTTGTTGTTGTTGTAGTTCCTATGGTTTCCTTTTCTCTCCAAATACAATTTTTTTAACTGAGAAATAGCATAACAGGACATTAATGTTCACGGAGTGTACAAATTATCATCTGTGATTATTTTTAGAACCAGTTTATCAATGTTCCAGATAAGAACTTTTGTTGGATCTGATTACAGATGTCCCCAAACAGAGCTACAGATCTTTGAAACAGAAAAAGTTGGCCCTTTCATTATGCCTTAAAAGTAAAATCTGCTTCGTATTTCCTCACTCTCTACTTCTTTAAGGAGGGTAGAGATTCTGAGGGGGGGAGGATAGGGGAAATTTCTACAAAATTTTCTTGACCAAGTGGTATCGGAGAATTCAGAACCGTTACAATATAACGAAATTATATTGTTCATTTGTTCATTTATATTGCTCATTTGTTCATTTATTCATTCAAGGCAGAGGGAACAGCATATGCAAGGTCAGGCAGAAAACAGAACCTTCTTCTGAGGCTCAGTGGCAAGTGACCACCATAGTGGCGCAATCAATATCATTGCCATTTACATGGTACCCACAGTAAGTGACTTACTCCATAGCAGTGAAACTATTTATTTTTCTGTTTTGTTGGTCTTTTCAGTCCTGAGGAGGATCCTTCCCCCTTTATGGATTCTGATTGCTGCTTACAAGTAGAACACGTTTGCTGTGATTACTGGGGTTTTAGCTTCTCCCATAACCATCTCTGCTGGGGCCAAGAAAACTGTCAATTTGGGCCTGTACGCTTACTCCCTCTGGCCCCTTTTATTTTGGCCAGCTCAGCACAAAGCAATCAGGCTATCTTGGTTCGTGACATTAACAGCGAAGGCCAGGAACTATATAATATTCAGGAGCTCTTTGGTTGAGCACTAGATGAAGGGGTTGACATATGATTAGGGGCCATGGTGCACAAAAACAAATACCATTAAACACTAGAGTTATACACGTTCGGCATGGCAAGATGTTTACACTGTGAGAAGCAGGGACGATCTCAGATGGTCTGAAGCGGTCTGAAAGTGTGGTCCCTGCATCAGCAGCAGCAGCATCGCCCAGGATTTGTTAGAAGTGTGATTTGGGGGGCCCTGTCCCAGACCTACTGAATCAGGAACTCTGGAGGTGAGTGTGCCGAAGTTTGAGAGCCACTCGTCTAAGGTAACAGCACAGCCACCATCCTGGGGATATGCTCGGTGATTGGAATGTCAGGTGAAACTGCCCTCTCGCTTTTAATTGTTATTTTTCAATCTCTTTCTCTCTGTTTGCCGAGTACTTAGAGTTAAATTCGCCTAAATTAAATGCTCTTATGGTGAAACTCCACTATATCCATAATTATGTGGTAATGATATCATCCACATTGTTTTCCAGAATGCTCTCGTCAAAGCTATTTAGATTAACATGAATCTTTTAAGATTACATTGATTTTTTTTCTTTTTTTTTTTAACAAACCTGTAGCTCAGAAAATCAAAGATAAATGCCCCATGGGCCTGCCCTTTGGGGCTGTGTTCCTCCTTTGGGGAGGAGACTGACTTCCCTAAATAATAGAACAGGATTTGGGAACTAGGAGCTGACCATGCTCTAGGTAGTGCTGCTTTTTAAATCCTCTTTCAGCAGCCTGGGTTGATGTTAGCGCCCTACCTTGGTTGGTTAGAGAATGGCAGCTTTGAAATCCAGTTAATTTAGCAATCACTGTTCAGGTTGCAGACATAACACTGAAATCTGCAACTCGCCAAAATAACACAAAAACTGCTAAAATAACACATCTGAGATTCCCAGAGGGAATTGTGTGAATGGACCACTTTGCTCCTTCTCACAGACACTCTACTCGCTGTCCTGAGGGACTCTTCAAAGTCCCTTCATTCCTCTCTAGGACACCTCTGTTCAGGCTGGGCATGTTCTCCAAACACATCAACCTCAGGAAACTTGATCAACTTCTCCAAAGCTGCAGTTCCCTAATGCTGCTCCCTGGTGATATTTTCACAATAAAACTATAGCAAAATGACAACTATAGCAAATTTTTCTTTAAACCACATTTTTTTAAAGAATTGTCCTTTATGATGACACTAGGAATCTATGACTTTTTTGGTGTTCAGATAGCCTTTCTTTCATGAAATAATAGCTGGTAGGTTTTTAACATCCTTTCTTTACAAAATAAAATGTTGGCAACTTATACCAGCCTGTCACATTGTTTTTGATATTTGATTGATTCTTGAATTCCAAACTTGAGAATTATTTCTCCATTGAACCGGGACATAGCACAGCAGGAGGTATTGTCTTTCCAAGTGAATCCAGCCAATGAGCCATTCCTTTGAAGGCTAGAAATATGCTTCCTCTAAAGAAGAAAAAAAGAAGTTAATTTCAAAAGTGAAATCAAATTGGATGTTTAGAATCAGTCACACATACTTGGGTGACTAAAATGACTACACTGTTGGGAAAATCCAAAGATATTCCAAACAAGGAGGGCTGGGGAAAAACTCCAATTAACAAGAGTTTACAAAAATCATCTAATTAATGAAAAATAAGATGGGGCCATTAAAGGGGAGGGACTTGATTCTTTCATTGGAACACTTGACTTTCCAGGAAAGATAGAAAGGAGGCAACCCAAAGCCAGCAAAATTGAAATTGCAAGTAGAAAAGTTATCTTCTAGAGAAGAGGGTTGCCAGACCTCAGACTGAAGAAGAACTAAGTGCCGTCAAAGAACTAACTTGAGTTTTTTTGTATCTTGCGGACAGCAGGCACTCACAAAAATGGAAACAAGCACTCCGTGTTGATCTCAACTTTGAAATGCGTTTGGTAGGGCAGGACACAAAACTGTGCTTCACTAGGAAGAAATCCTGGTTGTGAGATCCATTTGGTGAGCTCTACCTGCTGTGGGGTGCAGAGCCCATAAAACAGTAGCTGTGACCCCAGCTGAACAATAGAATCACCTGGGTCACCTTGAAACCAGGCTCGCCCCAGAGATGCAGTCAAGTGTCCCCTGACATAAGTGTTTTTCTAAAACTCTCCAGATAAATTTAATGTACCTCCCGGGTTGAGAAACTGCTATGCTAGAGAGGAACGCAGTACTTCCTTTTTAGTCACTGCTGCTGCTCATATTTCTAATCCCAACCTCCTGTTCTGCCCAGAGACCCCCTCACCCTGGCAGAGGGGCAGAGGGTGTTCTGTGGTCCCCATCTAAATGGGAACTCCATGAGAGCAGAGCCTGGTCTTTCTAATTCACTGCTACACCCTAGCCCTAGAACAGAACCTGTATATAATGAGCCAGTATCAAAGGCCTGCCTGCAAGGGGCCTTTATAGAGTTTATTCATTCTTTTGAATTCTTGGGGGTTTCCCCTCCTTTGATGTTTTTATTGGTAAGAGAAAGTGGGGGGCGGTGAATTTTCTAGTTCTTCACTATGGTGAAGTACTGGGCTGGAATCAGCTCTGCTCTTTGGAACTGCAGCCCCTACTGCCCATCCCAAAAACCCTGTGAACCCCTATGAAAGTCGTAGCTGAGGAATGTGGTTCTCAGCTGGGGCACAGAGCAGAATTACCTGTTGGCTTCTTAAGACTCCAGATATCGGGACTTCCCTGGTGGCGCAGTGGCTAAGAATCCGCCTCCCAGTGCAGGGGACACGGGTTCAATCCCTGGTCGGGGAACTAAGATCCCATATGCCGCAGGGCAACTAAGCCCACGCGCGCTCTAGAGCCCATGCACCACAACTGAGAGAAGCCTGTGTGCCGCAAGGAGAGATCCCGCATGCCTGCAGCTCAGACCGGACGCACCCAAATAAATAAATAAATATTTAATAAAAAAAGAAAAAAGACTCCAGATGTCTGCGACCAACTCCAAACCAACCGAATCAGAATCTACAAGGGTGGGATTGAGGCATGGTTGGTTTTAATAACCTCTGGTTAAGGACCATCACCTGGGACTTCCCTGGTGGCACAGTGGTTAAGAATCCACCTGCCAATGCAGGGGACATGGGTTCGAGCCCTGGTCCGGGAAGATCCCACATGCCGCGGAGCAGCTAAGCCCATGCACCACAACTACTGAGCCTGTGCTCTAGAGCCCATGAGCCACAACTACTGAAGCCCGCATGTCACAACTACTGAAGCCCGGGCGCCTAGAGCCCATGCTCCACAACAAGAGAAGCCACCGCAATGAGAAGCCCGTGCACGGCAACAAAGAGTAGCCACCACTCGCCGCAACTAGAGAAAGCCCGCGCACAGCAACGAAGACACAACGCAGCCAAAAATAAATAAATAAATAAATTTTTAAAACTTTTTTAAATTAATTAAAAAAAAAAGAACCATCCCCTGAGGGCAGTGGTTTTGAAGTACCTGGCCCAGCAGCAGCATCATCTGGGAGCTTGTTAGAAATGCAAATTCTCAGCCCCCACCCCCGCCCTCCTGAATCAGAAACTTTGCGGGTGAGGCCCAGGCAGCAGTCTGTGATTTAACAAGCCCTCCAGGTGGTTCTGATGCTCACTCAAGTTTGAGAAACTGCTTTAGGACACCTCATTGGGTCTTGCTGCAGAACTAAGGACATTTTTTCTAAGCAGCAGTTTGGAGAAAGTGCCTACATGAATGTCATCTGATAGTTTCCTAGCTTGTGGCTCCGACCTAACCTCCCCTGCTTCTCCTGTGTTGACACATTAATTCAGTGAACCTGTTCGCAGGTCTCTCGTGTCTACTCTCTCCCAGCTCCCCTGAGCACCTGCCCTGCCCTTTCCTCTCCCAGGCAAGTACCTCTGGGCAGCCTCAGTGCCCATCTTAAATTTTTTATTTATTTATTTATTTTTGGCTGCATTGCGTCTTAGTTGCTGCGCGCGGGCTTTCTCTAGGTGTGGCGAGCGGGGACTACTCTTCGTTGAGGTGCGCAGGCTTCTCGTTGCGGTGGCTTCTCTTGTTGCAGAGCACAGCCTCTAGGCACACGGGCTCAGTAGTTGTGGCTCGCGGGCTTAGTTGCTCCGCGGCATGTGGGATCTTCCTGGACCAGGGCTCGAAGCCATGTCTCCTGCATTGGCAGGTGGATTCTTGACCACTGCGCCACCAGGGAAGCCCCTGCCCATCTTAAATTTTGTTCCCTTCTGAAAGCCCCCCCCCTTTTTTTTTTTTTTACTTACGATAGAAAATAAGTGCACATTGCTTTCATTTTGGTCATTCTTATGGCTTTTGTATTCCCTTTACCTACAATTCCCTGTGTGACCTCGGGCAAGTAACTTAACCTCTTTCCTCATCTGTAAAATACCGGGGAGTCATAACAGCGCCTACTTCATTAAATGATTTAGTACTTGTTGAAGTGCTTAGACTAATACTCAACGAGTGTCAATTCTAAAAGTAATTATTATTCATAGCATTAAATAATGGATATATAATATTCTGTAGTGCCTGACACGTTAATACTCAATAGTTGTCAGCTCTTCTCACTAATGATTTTAGGGTACTAAGCATTTTGCAATTTTAGTGGTTGTCTTTATCCTCCCATCAGTTTTAAAGCTCTTTGACAGCAGGTAATTTTTCTTTCTCAACTCTGAATCTCTGTATCTCCCGAAGTACCTACTATACGCTTAATGCATGCTTATAGGATTATACTGAAGTCCACAGGAAGTGGAGGCCAAGAAGTCCCAAAGAATCCCTTCCTGAGCAGGTGCCCCATGTCCCCTGTCTTTGGGGTTGTGCCTTCAGTCCTGGGCTTCTTGATCATGTCATCATTCCTCAAGGTCTTAAAGGAAGCAAGTGTGTCTGGGTGCCTAGCTCTTGAGTCCAGCGGACTATACACTCCGCCTGGAATACCTATAGCAGGTTCATCTGAAAATTATCCAGAATGACCAAGACAGTTCTTCCTGTTTTTAATTATGTTTTAAAGAGCGTGTCTCTGAGCCATGTTTCTGACTCCTAGCCTAACAAATGAAAGCCCTTTTTGATACAGTGTTGTCCTCAGGTAGCAGTGGGTGGGAAGGCTAGGAAAGTGACACCTGGAGATCACTGGAGTGTGGTCTTCTCATTTCTAAATTATACTGGGATTAGGTTTTTAGGCATTGAAAATAGAGATGATGACACAAAAGTTGAGGATCCTGACACCTGGGGTTTTCCCTGCTGCTTTGCAAAGAAGGCTGCCCTCCTGCTGGAACTTAGACCTCAGCAGAGTCTGGGTTAAGAGCAGTGGTGTGTCTGCAAGCACAGCTAGCAGGTGGGGGGTGGTGGCCTCTAGGGGCACCATCATATAGGAGCCCAAGCCCCTCTTTTGCCTCTTTGGAGAAATTTCTTTTTGAAACAGTTTGATGTGTAACAGGAATAGTCTATATTTTTATTATTTATTATTGCAATAATTCCTGGATTATTGCAAGCCTGTGTAATATTTCAATTCCAAGTGAGTTTTTTCCAACTGTTACTTTAATCTTTTACATTTTTATTCTGTTTGTGATCATTTTCTAGGAGTCAGTAGTGTTCACTGATTTATGAGATATCTAAATTTCAGCAAGGCATTTGATGAAGTCTCTCCTGATGTTCTTGTAGATAACATGTGGGCAGAATGGTAGAGTTAGGAGGATTCATAACTGGGGAATACCTAGACCCTAAGAGAGCTGGTTAATGAATTGATGAGAGCTTGGAGTGGGGCGGGGGATGGGGCAGGCAGGGAACCAACTATACTACTCACCAAAGCCCTCTGTCCTCCACGCTGGTCCAGTCCACATCTTTAGTGATTACTTACGGCCTGCTTGTCAAATTGAGGTTTACCCAGCTTCTATTGGATGATGAATGTGCTGTATGAAGAATCTGGGTTCTGGGAGGCACCCAACACTCCTCCCCCAGCCAGTCCCCCAGTGCTGCCAGTTTTATTCCTTCCATGCTTCTCAAACGCATCTTCTTCCTGTCTGTTCCTTACTTTACACCCTCATCGTTTCTCTCTTCCACTACTGCAGTAGTCGTTCAGCTGGGCTCCCTGCCCCTAATATTGGCCTCTCAGCAATAAGAACACTTCAGTGGACATGTTCACCTGACCTTGTTGCTTAAAATAACCCCTCGATGGCATCCCCTTGCCTGCAGAAAAATGTCCAAGCTCCTTCGCGTGGCCTAGGAGGTTCCCCATGTCCTGGACGTGCTGCTCCTCTAGCCTCATCTCCCGCTGTTCCCCACCTCGAATTCTGTGCTGAGATCAGACTGCCTATAGTTCCTCACGTGGTCCATTCTGTTTTATGCCTTTGAACCTTTGCTCTGCCTTTGGTGGTTCCAACGCATTCTCCTCTCTCTTCCTCTTTAAGACTCAGGTGATTGCTTCCACCACTATATTAGAATCACCTAGTCATTCATTTCTCTTTCTCAAATTAGAATATAAACTCCCTAAGGGCATTATTCTTATTTCACTTAGCACCCAGCACATAGTAAGCAGGCAATAAATATTTGTGATCAGAACTGAGAATACAAAAAGATCTCGGCAATCTAAAAGGCAGACCATAAAATTTAACAGGGATCTGCTTTGGTTTAAAACAAACAAAGAAAACAAGTCTTGATCTAAGTCCTGAGTACAAGGTGGGAGATGGACGACTCACCACTGTCAGTGGACCATGTGAAAAAGAAAGGCCTGCGGTTCAGTTGACTTTATGCTCCACATGAGTCAACAGTGTGATACAACTCCAGGGACCTCATGTGAGAACAGGGCAAGCAACAGTCCTACTGCTCAGACCACGAGGGAGAGTCATGTGCCCTTCTGTGGCGCCATGCCTGAAGAGGGCTGAGGCACATCCAAAGGAAGGTGGCTTAGAACAGTGAGAGAGGGTGGACCCCGTCATCTGGGGACTAGTTGAAGGAAGTAGGGGTGTTTCACCTGGAGAAGACAGAGGGGATATAATAACTGTATTCAAATGCCTAAAGGGCTCAAAATGCAGAATTGGGCCACTGAGTGGAAACTCCAAAAAGAACTCTGTGGCAAATAGATCTATTAACAGCGGAACAGTCTGTCTCGTGAGCTCCAAATCACTGTAGGGTTCTGCCAAGAGCCTCTGAGAAGAGGTGCTGTAGAGGCGATCTGAGCCCCTGAGGGAAGCGTGGACTAGATGTTCTTTTATCCTGCTCAGCTTTGAGGCTTGAGGATTCAAGAGGTCACTGAGTTTATATTTATTGACTATTAGGGAGGGGTGCCAGGAGCACACTTTCTGATAGGAATGCCTTCTGACACTCTAGGGGGAAAATCATGAATTACCTAAATAGAAAGTGCTTCTGGGCCAGAAATCTGAATCTTAATGGCCTAGTCACTTATTACATGGTTAGTGTGAAATCTACTCAGGAATGACGTCTGGTTGTCCCACCCAGGGTATCCAGAGTCGTGTGTGTTCACCTATGTCCTTTTGTGGAACTTTGAATAAAGTGATTGCCTCTTTTCCTTTGCTTTTTTGTTTTTTAGTTCTGGAGCATCTTGGCTTCTGGGAGGAAGTCAGAAGGATCATCTTGGGATCAGAGTTGATAACCGGATTCCCCTATACCTTCACGGTGCCAGGCCTGCCCCAGTACCTCCAGAGCCTCACCAAACTGGCCATCGCTGCAGTGTGGGCAGTAGCAGCCCAGGCTGGAGAGCAGGCAAGGGACGTTCCCATCTCCTTCTCTCAGCTGTTAGAGTCTTCCTTCCCTGAAGTGCGCCTGCTGACGCTGGAAGCCCTGTTGGAAAGGTTCTCAGCAGCAGCCTCGGGACTAGGAGAGAAGGGACTGCCGCCCTTGCTATGGAATACGGGAGGGACATTCTTGATGTTGGCTATGAAGGAAAATCACCCAGAATGCCTCTGCAAGGTGAAGTCTCTGGTGTACTGACCATCCCTTTCCACTCCCCGCAGTCTTTGGCAAGCCCACTGGAGTGATAAGGTCAGGAGGCAGGATCAGTTTTGGCATCTCCAGGATTGGAAGGAGATTCAGCATCCAAAGGGCAAGGACTCTCTCGCACGATGGCTTGGCATGGCTTCATGCATAAAAGAGTGCTAAGAAAAGTGTTTAATGATAATGGTATTGATGACAGAGATTAACCAAAGATAGAGATCGAGAGAGTAAGCAGTCTTTGCTGACGTGGCTCTTTGGGGGCAGATGGTCACCTGGAAATCATGATCAAAAGGAAAGGGCACTGACCTAGGAATATGGCATCTACCCTCTGATCCCAGTATGCCACTGCTCTAGACTATCTTGGTCTCGCAAAGCTATTAAGGGGGGAAAAAGGAAGTCAGTGGGCACTTTTTGAAAGATAGAGTCCCTTATTGGTACAAATGATTATTATTTAGATTCTGGAGACTTTTCTGAGGTGTGTGTGTGTGTTTGTTTGTTTGTTTGTTTTCCATGGATCTGGCTCACACAGATACTGAAAATTCTCCATTGCATGGACCCCAGTGAGTGGCTTCCTCAGACAGAGCGCTGTGTCCATCTAACCCCAAAGGAGTTCTTGATCTGGACAATGGATATTGCTTCCAATGAAAGGTTTGCCTCCAGTGCTCCCTGTGCAAACTTGGTACAACACATGGTCCCATCAGTCAGTCATGTAATGAACTTGAGCATAGTCCTGGCCTAAGGACTCAGGTCCTGTATTTCTTTCTAAGTCTCAGCCTGTGTTCTAAGCCCAAGCAATAGAATGATGTCAGTTTCCCATTAGTTACCAAAAGGTAATTGCTTCCGGAGGCATCTGTATAGCCACAAGGTAGAGATTTCCAGTAGTATTCACAGCCACATGGATTACAGACTATCTGTAAAAACCATATGTATATAAAATGTTTGATTTTATTTATTTATGTATTTTCATATTTATTTATTGAAGTATAATTGACTTACAATATTATATTAGTTTCAGGGTGATTATATGTTTTGTGTGTTTTCTGGCTGACTTTTCTAGGTCTGATATTCAAAGTGAAGCTCTGAGACTCGCCTCCAAAGTGATTGCCCACCACATGAGGACGTGTGAGGAGGTGAGGCTGATTTCCCCTGTTTTGGGGTCTAGATTTCTGTCCTCTGATTTCCCTGGAAGGTGTCAGTAAAAGTGAACTGTCCCACAGGCAGAATCTCTGTGGCATATGTGTGTAGCTTCTACAAAAATATCATTCGTGTTCGTTTTTCACTTTGGGTATAACTTGGGGAGAATTTTCTGAGCACCGTGTTTGGCATTTCTTTTCTCTTGTTCTGGGCACATTTGATTTGAGTCCATGAGGGTAACACCACCTCCTCCCTCCAGGACATACGTGCATTTATGCGCAAACTCCTTGTTTTTTCCTGTTTTTCTCACTAGACTCTTTATCTAATGAGGGAATGAGCAAGTCAGTTCCAAGGATTGCAAGTCACTAGGAGTGCATCCTTGTCAACTATATATGAAAATATATCGCTAAGGCTTAAATATCCCCCCCAAACATGGTCCAGCTGGCTTTGCATGGAGGCCCAGATGTGTCCCACCTGTCTTAGGACATGTCTTTGGGGGTGGGGTGGACCTAAAGTAATCAAAACAGCTTCCTGGGGAAGAAAAGGGAACCCTTCTACACTGTTGGTGGGAATGTAAATTGGTGCAGCCACTGTGGAAAACCGTATGGAGGTTCCTTAAAAAACTGAAAATAGAGCTACCATATGATCCAGCAATCCCACTCCTGGGCATATATCCAGAAAAGATGAAAACTCTGATTTGAAAAGATACATGCACCCCAGTGTTCATAGCAACACTATTTACAATAGCCAAGACATGAAAACAACCCAAGTGCCTATCAACAGACAGTTGGCTTCAGGAGATGTGATATATACATACAATGGAATATTACTCGGCCATAAAAAAGAATGAAATAATGCCATTTGCAGCAACATGGATGAACCTAGAGAATATCATGCTAAGTGAAGTTAAGTCAGACAAAGACAAATATCATATGATATCACTTATATGTAGAATCTAAAAAATAATACAAATGAACCTATATACAAAACAGAAACAGACTCACAGACATAGAAAACAAACTTATGGCTACCAAAGGGGAAAAGGAGGGTGGGAAAGGGATAAATTAGGAGTATGGGATTAACAGATACAAACTACTACACATAAAATAGATAAGCAGCAAGGATTTACTATATAGCACAAGGAACTATATTCAGTATCTTGTAATAACCTATAATGGAAAATAATCTGAAAAAAAATATATATATATAACTGAATCACTTTGCTGTACACCTGAAACCACTGTAAGTATAGTTGAAGTAAATCAACCATACTTCAATTTAAAAAAAAAAAACCAGCTTCCTGGAATGATGCCTTAGGACAAATACTTGCATACTTAGGGGCATATGAGAAAGATGCCACCATCAGAGAATTATTGTAAGTAGAAGGCAGTCAATTCCACAGTAAAATTACCTGAAGATCATGGTTTCACATCACTACACTGTGATCATGGCACCATAACATTGTGGATTCCTATTCCTTATGCTCCAGCAGCCCTGAGAGAGGTACTGGGGGTACAAGGATGAAGAAGACTGGAGGGCAGTCTAACGAGAGAAAAGGAGCATTAAATCATGATATTAAATGATACTCTAGTAGGAGGGAGGCTGAGGGAAACCAGAGGCCAGAGGGAGTGTGTGCAGAGCTGAGGAAGACTTCACATAGGAGATTGTTAAGTTCAGAGAGCCTGGGACTGGACAGAGAGAAGACCAGAGGGTGAGTACTAAGCAGATATACACAGTTTCCCTGGGTCTGTCATTCAGAGGCAGGCCAAGGGGCCAGAGCCAGGGGGTCACTAGGAGATGCAAAAAGCTAAAAAAAAAAGTCATGTGTGTGTTTTGGGGAGGATAGGAGGAGAGTTTGTAGGAAGGGAGAGGATTTGCTAAAAAAAACTACAGCCTGGGGCGGGGGTGGGGAACAAGTTCTGAGAAAGTAGTCACAGGGCAGCCTAACAAGTCTGTCAAAAGACAGCGTTCTCATCTAAAGCCGTTTTTAAGCAGTTGTCATGTGCATCTCAGAGGCACTGCTTGGTACTTGAATGAAGTGATAGTTGAAGAATATTGGAAATTTTTCAGGGAGAGAAAAGTTAACAAGTCAGCAGCTTCCTCACATCTAAGACACTGATCAGTTTAGTTCTGTAGATGCTCATAGATGATCAGAGGAGCCAACAATCTCATTTTGAACATTTAAAGAGGCTTAATTGATAGGGGAAGTAAAATTTATTCGGAACAATAATCCCCTTTCTAGAAAAAGTAAAAAACCAGAGTTTAAAAGATGGAAACAACCCAAATGTCCATCAACTGATTCATGAATGGGTAAACAAAATATGGTATATCTATATAATGGAATATTTTTCAGTCATAAAAAGTAATGACGTACTGATACATACATCCTACAGCATGGATGAGCCCTGAAAACATGCTGAGTGAAAGAAGCCAGTCACAAAAGACCACATACTGTATGATTCAATTTTTTAACCATTTTTTATTAAAGTATAATTAATTTTGATTCAGTTATATATATATATATATATATATATATATATATATATATACTTTTTCACATTCTTTTCCATTATAGGTTAGTACAAGATACTGAATATAGTTCCCTGTGCTATACAGTAAGTCCTTGTTGTTTATCTATTTTATATACAGTAGTGTGTATATGTTAATCCCAGACTCCTAATTTATCTCCCCCCTTGCCCAGCCACCATCCCCTTTGGTTACCGTAAGTTTGTTTTCTATGTCTGTGAGTCTATTTCTGCATTGTAGATAAGTTCATTTATATTATTTTTTCAGATTCCATATATAAGAGATATCATATGATATTTGTCTTTGTCTGATTTACTTCACTTAGTATGATAATCTCTAGGTCTGTCCATGTTGCTGCAAATGGCATTATTTCATTCTTTTTTATGGCTGACTAATAGTCCATTGTGTATATATGCCACATCTTCTTTATCCATGGGTAAAGTTGATGGATACTTAGGTTGCTTCCATGTCTTGGCTATTGTAAATAGTGCCACTGTGCACATTGGTGTAGCATGTGTCTTTTCGAATTCGAGTTTTCTCCGGATATGTGCCCAGGAGTAGGATTGCTGGGTCATATGGTAGTTCTATTTTTAGTTTTTTAAGGAACCTCCAAAGTGTTCTCCATAGTGGCTGCACCAATTTACATTCCCACCAACAGTGCAAGAGGGTTCCCTTTTCTCCACACCTGCTCCAGCATTTATTATTTGTAGACTTTTTAATGACGGCCATTCTTACTGGTATGAAATGATACCTCATTGTAGTTTTGATTTGCATTTCTCCAATAATTAGTGGTTTTGACCATCTTTTCATGTGCCTGTTGGCCATCTGTATGATTCAGTTTATATGAAATGTGCAGAACGGACAAATCCATAAAGACAGAAAGTAGATTAACGGTTTAGGGCTGGGCGAGGGGGAGTTGACAGGATGGGGATGACAACTAAAGTATACAGGGCTTCTCTTTTTGGTGATGAAAATGTTCTAAAATTGACTGTGGTGATGGTGGTACACACATATCTGTGAATATACTAAAAATCATTGAATTATGTATTTAAATGGGTAAATTATATGGTATGTGAATTGTATCTCAATAAAGCTGTCACTATAAAGAAACAACAATAGGGCTTTGTTTAAACAATACTGTTAGTTAGGATGCTGCTTTAAATGTGACAGAAACTCAAAAATACAGTGGCTTAAACCAGAGAGAAGCAGTCCAAAGCAGATAGTAGCTTGACATTATTGGGCTCCCAGGCCCTTCTACCTTGTTGTTCTGCTGTCCTTAACGTGGCTTCCATCTTCTGGTCCCAGATGGTTGCTCCAGCTCCCATCATCTTGTCCTTGTTCAACTAGCAGGACAGAGAAACCCAAGAAGTGAAGGTCACACGTATTTCCTTACATATGACCTGAAATTGCACAGATAACCACTTTTAATGGCATCCCATTAGTCAGAACTTAATCACATTACTCCCCAATGCAAGGGAGCCTGGGAAACGCATATGTAGCTCATCCCTGATTCCATGTCTGCCCATGTCGCATCTTCTGAACTGCTGTATGAACACTTTGTACTTTTAGACCAGGGACTTGGTGGCCCCCAACCTGAAGCAGTGGGTCCAGTTGGTCCTCTCTTCTTGCGGAGATCATCTTCCCACCGAGTCCAGGCTGGCCGCTGCTGAAGTTCTCACCAGCACTGCACCATTTTTCCTCACCAACCCCCATCCCATTCTTGGTAAGTGCGCTGAGCCGCTGTTGGGTGGGGGGGTGGGGGGGAGGTGTCCATCGTACCAAACGCACTAAAAGCGTGAATAGATGCTCTAGGTTAAAAAAAGAAGGGAAGATGAAAGATGACAGCGTACACCATACCTTTACATCTTTCAAAGATCTTCCCACCCTCTCACTCTCCTACTCTAATCACTTTTCACCAGCAGCCTCTTCTTTTCTTTTTTTTTTAATATAAATTTATTTATTTATTTTTATTTTTGGTGGCCTTGGGTCTTTGTTGCTGTGCGCAGGCTTTTCTCTAGTTGCGGCGTGCAGGCTTCTCATTGGGTGGCTTCTCTTGTTGCAGAGCAAGGGCTCTAGGCTCACGGGCTTCAGTAGTTGTGGCACGCGGGCTCAGTAGTTGTGGCACACGGGCTTAGTTGCTCCGCGGCATGTGAGATCTTCCCGGACCAGGGCTCGAACCCATGTCCCCTGCATTGGCAGGCGGATTCTTAACCACTGCGCCACCAGGGAAGCCCCACCAACAGCCTCTTAATTGGCCTCTTTTCCTTCTGTCTTGTCCCCCAAGCCATTCTCCTTATGCTTCCAAAAGCCTCTGTGGTCTTTCTGAAATACAGATCTGATCATTTTCCTCCACTGCTTAAAGCCTTTGAGTGGGTGCCCATTGCCTTCAGGATAAAACCTAAATGCTCTTTAGCCTGGCTCAGAAGGCCCTTCCTCTTCTGTGCCCTGCCTGCTTCTCCCTCCTCACTGGCCACCACTCCCCATGCGTCATCAGCGGGGAGCAGTTCTCTAAACAAACTGCTGCTTGACTGACTCCTGTTTGTCTTTCAAGACTCAGCCTAACCATCACCTCTTCCAGGAAGCCTGTTGCAGTGACCTTGGTGAGAAATAAATGGGACAGAGTGAAGTGTGGCCTTGAGGAAGAAGAAAGGCCAGCCTCGAAAGCATTTAGGAAGTAGAATCAGCAGGACTTGGTGTTGAGGTTAATATAAAGGGAACATTCGAGGATGACTTCCAGGCTTCTGGCTTAAGGGACTAGGAAGACTGCTGGTTCCTTTCACTGAAAGTAGTTGTAAGTTTAAGGCATCTTTGGACTTCGCTGGCGGCCCAGTGGTTAGGACTCTGTGCTTGCACTGCAGGGGGCGCAGGTTCCATCCCTGGTCGGGGAAGATCCTGCATGCCGCGCAGCGTGGCCAAAAAATAAAATAAAAAAGTTTAAGGCATCTTTGGGAAGTAAAGGTAGAGATATTTTGAAATCAAATAGATGTACAGCTCCAACCATATTCTCTACATTCATGTCTCTTTCCTTACTGCCACCCCCTGTCCTTCAAGAGTAATAATTAGGAAAGAGCATCGTATCAATGGTGGTTGAGAAAACCAAGCTTTAGGAAACCCAAAGGAATTGAAAAACCATAGGGGTTTTTGTTTTAACTTAAAAATTTTTTTTTAAATTGTAGTGTTTTGTTTTAAGCATAGGGTTTAATAAAAGGAAAACTCAGGACCCAAAGCCACGTCTGAGTCCTGACCCTGCCCTCTCCTGCCATCTTACCCCCATATTAACCATGCTGGGATTCTCTTCCATCCATTACGGGAATTCTGTTTTTGTTCTCCTCTTCCATGCCCAGCCCTGGAGAATAAATCATGGTCCCTGCATCCAGGGAGCTTTCAGTGTAGTTGTGGAGAAAAGGTTTACAGAATAAAGAAAAGAACTGCGTTTTCAGATGGTGAGATTCAAATTTTAAGTGTTATTGGAGTTCAGACCAATCAAGTGTCTCATGTCTCTGGATCTCTCTGAGAAACAGTTGTCTTTGGTATCTTCATAAATCTTTCTTCTAAGTCAGCGGTCCCCAACCTTTTTGGCACCAGGGACTGGTTTCGTGGAAGACAGTTTTTCCACGGACGGGGGCGGGGTGGGGAGAGGGTTGAGGTGGTAATGCGAGCAGTGGGGCGGGGATGGGGAGCGGCTGATGAAGCTTCGCTTGCTCACCTCCTGCTGTGCAGCCCGATTCCTAACAGGCCCCAGACCCGGGGGTTGGGGACCCCCTGTTCTAAGTGACTTTTAGGCATTTTTTCTACACCCAAAGGGGGACTGAAAGGGGACCTGCTACAATTTTGCTTTAATCGTTGGACCCAGAGGAATAAGAGCAGAAGTTTAGAAACTTTGATGACACTTCTCAGGGAGGGTAATATCATTTTGCAGAACATTTTCTGGGTGACTTTGGCTGCTCTAACCCTGGTTCGTAGCAGGAAAATGTGTGTGGAATAGTGTGGAATTTCTGAGTGAAACTGAGTCCTGGGCAAAAGCCATTGGTTCATCATGAATTGCTGGAGCTGCTCAGGGCATCACAGGCAATGAGGAAGGAGGTCGGTAGTGGCTGGCAGCCTGCAAGAACATGAAAAACAGGCACAGAACTGAGAGGCAAAGGACATAAAGTGCATGGGGACAAGTCCAGGGCAGACCGAAGTCATTTAAGGAGAAAGAAAAATTGAAATGGACTAAAGAGGGAAGATTGAGGACCTTAGCGGTATAAGAAAATGTTAAGAAAGGGAAATTTGAAACCCTAGAGAACAATTAGAATGGATAGATTCTGAAAGACTGAGTAAAATTTAAAGCCAGATTCATAACAGACAGGAGAGCGCAAACCCCAGAGGGAGCCATTGCTGCTCTCAGTATGACTAGAGCATTGGTGGCCCTGATATTGGGCTCTCTGTGGACAGATGAGGGAGAGGGTGAGCTAAGAGAGCTCTCAGGGCAGGGTTGGTTCCCCACTGAACGTCAAGGGATGATGAGTGGTGGTCTTCCGCGGCGACCCACCCCACCTGGACAGTATGTGTCCCTCCTTTGAGGCCCTGCCCCCTCTCCCCTCCCTCACGCAGTCCGCCTCCCGTTACACCAGTCCCCTGGGACCTTTCCCTGTGGTGAGTCACAGCCACGTGTTTCCAGCCCTGCCTTCTCCTTACCTTGTGTTCTCCACTTGATGTCCCTTTTGGTTGCTCAGGGGCAGACACTGTCTGTTCCTGGTCTCTGGTCCCCAGCAGCACGATGCACAGGGACTTGATAGGGTCCCTGCCCAGGGGCAGTGGCGGTCAGGTCGTGGGCCCCGCGTAGACGTGGCACAGGCTGGTGCCTTTATCATGGTTCTTTGCTTTTTTTCAGTTCTTGCCCCCCAAAGCATAATCTTGATTGAAACTTTGCTTTCAGAATTT
Organism: Balaenoptera borealis; assembly: GCF_965194805.1. Taxonomy (NCBI): domain Eukaryota; kingdom Metazoa; phylum Chordata; class Mammalia; order Artiodactyla; family Balaenopteridae; genus Balaenoptera; species Balaenoptera borealis. The sequence continues at coordinate 56,346,822 of NC_138871.1, forward strand.
ATAAGCTGAAACAGTCACTCAAATTAACACTGGGCTAGTTTCCCCAAAGCACTCTTGATGCATAAAGTTTCATTCTGAGAAGCGTGAGTCACTGACTAAGGCCCGTTGACAGCTGGGCCTTAACCAGCCACGGCCGTACCTTCTAGGGAGCCTTGCCTGGGGCTGGTTGCCTCCAGAAGTGTTTCCTATTCAAAAGGGCATTTTCAGACCTGTCCCCTTAGGGTCCTCTCTCTTCTGGCATTTATCTGACTCTCAAGTCTCCCTTCCTTGCAGTACCCACAAAAAAGGAGTAACTTGCTCATTCAATACTGGATTTGAAGCAGTATTTGTACCTGCTTATAAGTTGCATCCTAGGTAATTTGAATCCTTTTTGGCCTTCTTAGGACTGCAAGATACGCTTGCTCTCTGGAAATGTGTCCTCACCCTCCTGCAGAGTGAGGAGCAAGTAATCCGAGATGCAGCCACAGAAACCGTGATGACTGCCATGTCACAGGAAAACACTTGCCAGTCAACAGGTACCTCATTCTTATCTTTCTTCGATGCCTCATTGCTCTTGGACAGGGGTTGGCGCACTTTCTGTAAAGGGCCAGAGAGTGAATATTTTAGGCTTTGTTGGCCATTCAGTCTCTGTCTCAACTCTGCCATTTTAGTGGGAAAGTAGCCATAAACAATAGGAAAACAAGTGTACGTGACTGTGTTCCAATAAAGCTTTATTTACAAAAACAGGTGGCTTCCCAGATTTGATCTGCTAACCACAGTTCGCTGACCCCTGCTCTAGGACATCATAGAGAAAAATTGCTTTCAGAGGTAGAAATGTAGTAAACAGTGCCTTTTGTTAGTTACATTGACATCCTTTTTAAATAAGGCCAAGTCTGGATTTTCTGTGTGGTTACATAATCCAGAGATCTAGATCCATGATTTTGCTCCTCTGTGCATTTCTACACGTAAAAGAAACAGATGAGTGTAAGTCAAGTTGCTCCTCTTTGTGCCTTGGCTCCTCATTTGGTGGTGACGTTAACCCAGGGGGCAGGAGGGGAGTGGAAAGAGGAGCAGCCTAGATGGGTAGTTCTGAGCTCATAGCCACTCAGTTCATAGTATGAGCTGTTAGAGCCCTGGGCCCTAGTTACCTGTATGCAATGGCAAATGCTGTGGAAGCAAAAGGGAACTCCAGGCTGCAGATGGAAAACGGGCTGCTGGGTGGAAGGGATGGGGCTAGGTGGAGTAGAAGCCAGGTCACACCTCTGGGCGAATGGCTGTCTGGGAGGGTGGCCACTCTGGTGGACTTGGATTCCATGCACTTGGGGCTAGGTGTCAGGAAAGATCTCTGGGTCAGCCATCCCAAAGAGAAGTAAGAACACCATTTTGAGACAGGTAGTCACAGGCTGAGCAAAGAAGTTTACCTTAATGGACAGCAGAATGGGAGGGGAAATAGCCATACAGTGTCGGTAACTGATTCGGGCCCCTCATTCCCATGGGTAGGGTTGTGGTCCCTGGAAGCTTCTCCTGCAATGTGCGAACATCCCCCTACCTGAGTCCTCCGTTGTAATGGTCTGGGCGCTTTTCTCTACATGTACGGAAGGAGCTGGTGTCTTAATAATCTCCCAGTGATACTACTCCAGGGCACATTTAGCCAGGATCAGCTTGTCCTCTCAGTGGGAAAACATTCACATCGGTGCTGCGAGTGCTGTACTAGCAGCCTTCTCCCCATCCCTGTCCTCATACCTAAAATTCTGCCATTAATGATTCATTCCTTTTTCCAATTGTGCATTTTCCTTAGAAGGACACACGGAGCACCGAGCAAGTGCTCAGTAAGCATCTGGTGGAACGTAACACTCACTAGACTTCTATAGGACCCTCTCACCAAAGATGGGAAAGATCATTTCATGGTGGAATTCATAAGTGGACTTCTTCCCTCCTAATCTTTAGAGTTTTTGCCCTGCTACTTTTATTTCTTTCAGAATTTTTCCAAGTTCATTTATAGTAAAACTATATTACCGTGTTCTCCCTCCTTCAGGTTTGAATTTTTTCTCAAGAAATAGAAATCAGTAATTATATTTTGAGTGCCTTTTGCGTGTGAAATTCCATGTGTGAAAGCCTCTGAGGGAGTAAGTAACGTAAAAGCCTACTTGTCTATCTTTGTATTTCCTATCTTGGTCCATAAAAGAGAATCTGAGGTGTGAAAAGACAAGAATTCTGTAACAGCTAAACGTAGTATGTTACCCTGGACCAGATCCTGTACTGGAGGGGTGAAAAGCCATACAGGAAATTATTAGAATAGCTGACAATATTGAAATATTGTCTGTAGATTAAAATCAATATTAAATTTCATGAATTTGATAACCATACTATGGTTTTGTAAGAGAATATTTTTATTCTTAGGAAATACACAACTGAAATATTAAGGTGGAAAAGGACACAACGCCTGTGACTTACTCTCAGATGGTTCAGAAAAAAATAACACTATGTGTGGATATAAATAGTAAACACAGATAGGTAGTTGCTGTACTTGCATCTTTTCCATGTTTAAAATTATTTCAAAATAAAATGTTTTTTAAAAATCCCAAGTCCACAACTAGAAAAGACGTAACACAGTATATATTGATAGACCATCTGGCTGGTTTATCAACTATTCCACCCCCCCAGGGTGACTCCTTTCTCCTAAATTATATGAAAACATCCTGCCCGCCCCCCACCTTTTTTTTTTTTAAACTCATTTTGAGTGAATTTTTGCATCCAGAAAATCAAACCCAAGCCGGATACCTCCCATTCAGAGATCTCAGCAGCATGACGTCGCTGTGTGAGGACACTCATTCAGCATGTCCCCGTGTGTTCTCTGTTCTGCCTGATAGCAGTGCTTAAACAGAATCTCTGTAATGCAGCGTGATTTTCTTAGGCAAAAAATGCACATCTTTCTGCTTTAGACTGAAAAGTAACTGAGGATTGAGTATCACCCCCTGATTTTTCACTTTAGTCAGAAGTTTAGCCAGCTGATTCATTAGAACAATATTGTCTTGTTTTGACATCCCTCAAGGATACCAAGCAGCTGATTAAGTTTTCACATTCCTTCAGCACACAGGCGTTTTGTAGCATACCCTGCTAATGGTTTGCTCTTTGGTGTTCCAAAGTCCATTATTACTACTGAGTCTTGAATACCTTGAAAATACATGTCATTTCATTAATTTTGTCCTCAATTCAGTGGTTTAAAAAGTGCCACAGTAAAATAATAATATTAAATTATGTTAATATTTAATGTCTTCTTTTTTTTTTTTTTTAAAGATTTATTGATTGATTGCTGTGTTGGGTCTTCGTTTCTGTGCTAGGGCTTTCTGTAGTTGCAGCAAGCGGGGGCCACTCTTCATCGTGGTGCGCAGGCCTCTTACTATTGTGGCCTCTCTTGTTGCGGAGCACAGGCTCCAGATGCGCAGGCTCAGTAGTTGTGGCTCACGGGCCTAGCTGCTCCACGGCATGTGGGATCTTCCCAGACCAGGGCGCGAACCCGTGTCCCCTGCATTAGCAGGCAGATTCCCAACCACTTCACCACCAGGGAAGCCCTTAATGTCTTCTTTGAGAAGACTAAATATTGTTAAATTAATTCTTACTTCTCCTCCTAAGAAAGAAAGAAATCATGAGGAGTCCTTGCCTCTGAGGTCTCATCCTTAAATGAGGGCTGGACGGGGAAGAAGGAGCTTTGTGCTCATACTGACAGCCTGCTGGGGACGTGGAGAAGATGGAGGTGCATTTTGATTGTGGGGTCTAGGGAGGTTCCTGAGAGTGGAGCTGGCCCAAAGGAAGGGATAAGTGGCACACAAATGAGAGCATTTCAACACGGAAGGAAAAGCCGGAGCCAAACCTGGAGTTGGGGGCAACTTGGGAGCTGATTGGGGAGCAGCAAGTGGACTTGTGTGGCCAGAACATAGGCTGAGGCCAGGGGAGTGGAGCAGGAGGCAAAGCTAGAAAGGCGGGAGTGGCCACGTTTGGGATGGCTTTGAATGCCAAGCCAAGGACCTCCTCTTATAGGTGAAGGGAGGCTGGAGAGGGTTTCAGACAGAGGAGTAATGTTGCCAGGAACGTGGGTTTGAGGAGCTCTTTCTGGCAGCCGTGCATGAGATGGATCAGGGCTGGGGGTGAGCCAGTGGGGGTGAGTCAGGAGATCAACTGGGAGCTGGTAGCAAGAGTCCTCATGAGGCGCCATCAGTGGTGATGGGGTGGAGAGAGCATGGGGTAGACTCAAGAGGATTTGGGGGCTGTGCTTGTAGGCGGTGGGAGAGAAGGGAAAGCAGAGATGACCTCAAGGTTTCAAACCTGTGAGGTATCTAGGGGAAACACCTCGACCTGCCTCTGGCACTGACATAGCAGTTGGGCTATCGTGTTCCAGGAAGTGAAACTTCCTGGAATTGGGAAAGGCACTTAGAGGCCACAAGTCACTGTGATCTGGGACAGAATATTCCTTAGGCCTTGGAGAGCTCAGCAATGGAAACTGAGAGGGCAAAGGGGGAGCTTTATCTGCTGGAGGAACAGAGTGCGCTGTCCGGCTCTGTCCTGCCCTCTCCAGCACACGGCGCAGTGCCCCTGGGAGCCCCCGGCAAGCCGTCACAGGGCAGCTGCTGGTGCTGGTAGCTCTGGCTAGAAACCATGGAAGGGGCAAGCATGAAACCAGTCGCTGTGCACACGGCTGGCCTTAGGTGGAGATTTGTGATGTGAATTAGTTAATGATCCTGGAAGGTCCAGAGGAAATAACTCAGTGTTTAGATCGCCCTTGTGAGGATGGATTTGTTGTTCACCTTCTTGCCTGCCGAGTTCTTCTGCTGTCCTGCATGTGCGCCACCCAACATGGTCACCTGGGAGGTGGAACTCATAGGCTATTAACAACCCTCTGAGCACCCCTGAGGCCCCTTCAGCTTTAGATGGGAGGAAGCCCCAGCAGCAGGACCCTCCCTGCCCCTGCCCTCCCCTCTGTGCCAGTCACAGCACGCTAAGAGGGACAGAAGAAATGGCACATCTAGGGCTCAAGAGGAGGGGATTGAAGTTCACAGCCAGGAAGAGACGGTGTACGGGCAGGACTCCAGGTGGGGCTCCACCTCTCTCCTGCCCCTGCTGTGACTTGACTTCAAGCCTTGAAATGCTCTGGAAAGAGCTCTCATTTCAAGAGCAGGAGACACTCAAGGCCGTAGCTCGGCCGCTCCCACTTCCCCGGGCTCTCCCACTTCTGCCTGAGCAGCTCGCTCACATCTGTCTTATAGACTCATATATCAGGATTTCACATCAGAGCTCATTTGAACAAGGGCTTCCGTGTGAGGGAAAAAACCAACCTGGACACTATTTAAATTTAAATCACTAGCTTTGTGTGATTCTCCAGTGAGGCAGACAGAGTTCTGGGTGGAAGCAACAGGAGAGGCCCCTGTGAAGGTACGAATTTTAACAGCCTGTTTAGGAGGAGGAGAGGATGAAAAAGCACCTTTAAAAAAAGCAACCCACCCAAAGGTCTAGAAGATGGACAGAATTCAGCAATTTGGGGTTATTCTGTAGCCTTTTTTTTTTTAAATTGTATTCAAGTATAGTTGATTTATAATGTGCTAATTTCTGCTGCACAGCAAAATGATTATCGAGTAATACATACATATATTCTTTTCCATTATGGTTTATCACAGGATACTGAATATCGTTCCCTGTGCTGTACAGTAGGACCTTGTTGTTTATCCATCCTATATATAATAGTTGGCATCTGCATAGCCTCTCTTTTATGTAGAACCCTTTGTCTCTGTTACAGGGTCTCTGTTGGGTCTAACTCGATAGGCTAGTGTCAGACTTGAGGACTCCAGAGTAAGAGGATGGAAGGCTCTGACATGAGGGGTCCCGCAGAGATGGCTCAATCTGGAGGCCCTCGGGCGGAACCCTGCGTGCTCACCTTTCGGAGCTGGGGGCTCTCTGAGCAGGAGGAGATGGGTGGGAGGGGCTGCTGGCAGGCAGGGGGCTGTTAGCCTTCTGAAGCCCCTTCCTCTGGCACCGCACCCTCTCCAGCTCGGGATCTCCCTCCCTCCCTCCTCTTCCAGCTTCATCCAGCATTTGCTGCCTGATTCAGGAGGCCTCCTCCCTTTCCCCGTTTCCGTTTATGAGATTCAAAGAAAGTTTCTAATACCCAACAGTCACTTTAGTTGTTGCAGGATAAGAAAGAGAAGCCAGTTAACAAGGAATTTTAAGGGGGGCCCAGACCTCAAATCACTGTCAGTGTTTAGGTTCAAGAAGGATGACTTCTTGGTAGAAACTTTTTTTATTTAGCTATAATTGACATAAAAGGTAGAAACTTTCTAATGAAGAGAATGTAAAAGACTTTTAAGAAAGAAAGACAGATACAGCAGGGGAGAGAGAAGCGAGCGCACATGTCCTCACACGTGTGAGCGATGGGTGGTTCTTTTCCTTGGAGTACTGGCTCCAGGGAATTCCGATCCCTCCCTCCCACCACGCCCACCCCACCACAAAAAAATCATAAAACTTCTGCTCATTCTGCCAGATATAAATGTTCAGTGGTGACACATTAAATCCCACCTTCTCTACGATGGCCCCACCCTCCAGGATCTCTCGTTTTTCTGAACCCCTGCAGCATTTGGTTATAAATAGCCCTTGATTTTCTACTCTTTTATTATTTTCTCCTTCATATACTTTATTTAGTTTTATCTTCCCAACTATCCTGTGAGCTTAGAGACTGTCTTCTATTAGGTACACAGTAGGTGCTCAGTGGGCATTGATGGGCTGATCTTCCACCACTGTAGGCCGCTTAACAGTCAGTAATAGTCTGTCAGTCCCGAGTTCCCCAAGGAGATTAGAGTGCCCTTTGAAACAACAAAGCTCCAAAACAGGCAGACTGACCCTCCCTGCTAGAACTGGCCCAGGGGGCCGTGGTGTTCCTTGATTCAGACAAACTGGAAAGACCGTCCTTCTGAGCGACTCACTGTATGGGGCTTGTGGGATAAGAGTTGGTAGCCCTGCCGCACTATTTGGTCCTCCCTCACTCATACCACTCAGGTCTGCGTCTCAGACTGCAGGGCCAGAGAGCCAGCCCGGGGCTGTGGGCCGCGGCCCTGGGGTAACCAGGAGACACTGCAGGAGCCTCCATGCTCTGCACCAGGACCCACAGAGACTCTGGAATAGTGACGGAGCTTAGCAGGGAGGCGGAAGAGGGGAAGCAGGAGCAAAATGTAGCAAAATTCAGACTAGAGGTTAGAGAACAGGGCAGGAGGCAGGTGGCATTGTGGGGCTAAGTGGAAACAGTCATATAACGGGGCAAGGTGAGGAAGAAGAGAGCAGATGCCTGGTCAATTTCCCCCCAGATGTATTCCTCCCTCTGCCACACACCCCCCCACCCCTCACAGACACACACCCCGTCATCACCACACAGAGCCCGAGGGACAGCATGAGAGTGTGAACACAGCTCCCACGCTCCAGCCCAAGCAGGGAGGGAGGTCGGGTCACTGTGACATTACACAGCGGCCCGGCGGTGACCGCCCCATCAGCAAAGCCCCAGGCCTGTGGGCTTCATGCTGAGTTGCAGATGGTTGCATCCCCGGAAGCTCCAGAGCTGCCCACCGAGTCCTCCTGCTGCACCAGCCACGTGCCCAGCGGAAGGCACTGCGCTTTTCCCAGTTCCTGCGAGTTCACACGGTCAGGTCCTCCAGGTCTGGCCTCACTCCTCCCTCTGCCTTCCAAGAGCTTCTTTCCTAATCTGCTCAGATACACTGTCTCCAAGGTGTCTTTTCTGTTCCGAGGTACCAGAGCCTGGCCCCAGCCTCCATTTTAGACGGCCTTTAAGCTCCGTGAGTGTAATCTCATGGGCATGTACCAAGTACCTTTTTCTGGAGAAGAGTGACCACCACACTAGAATTCCCATCATAACTGCCTCCAAGCCTGACCTAAATGCTCCTGGGGACAAGCTAAACTTACTTGCCTCTCTCATTTCTTTGTGCCTATTTTTAAATTCTAAATTGTTTTCTCACTCCTCCTCTTACTCTTACCTAGATAAACCACAGGTTTTTCTTTTACTACTTAAGTATGAGGCAAAAAGTGGTGACATCACGCATATTCATTCATTCATTCATTCAACAGGTATTTACAGAGTGTCTGTCCACAAGGCTTATTTCATGTGCTAGTTCAGGCCACCAGCATCTCTCACCTGGACTTCTGCGAACACCTCCAGCCTGCTCTTCCTGCCTCTGCTCTGGTCTGCCTGCAGTCCAGTCCCTGTAGCTGTTGAAGGGCCTTTCTTAGGGAACAGATCTGACGATGTTGCTCTCCTCCTCGGACCTCTCCCTTGGCTTCCCTTCTTTCTCAGAGTAAAACTCAACTCCTGAAGTAACAGATAAGGCCCTCCTGACCTTACCCCTACCTCTCTCTCCAGCCTCAGCCCCTGCTACGCCCTCTCCCTCTCTCTCGGCTCCAGCACTCCAGCCTTTTTTGGGGTCCTCCAGCTCACCAAGCCTCAGGGTCTTTGCACTAGCTGGGCCTGCTGCTTGGAATGGTCTCCCCTGGTCCCACACAGCTGCCTCCTTGTCATTTCAAATCTCAGCTTCAGTGTCATGTCCACAGAAACGACTTGACCACCCAGTTTACAGTAGCTGCTCGTTTACTATTACTTCACCCTGCTGGTTTCATTCTCTGCATAGCCCTTTGACTATCTTATTATTTTACTGTTTATTTAATTCGTTGTTTGTCTCCCTCCACCGGAATAAAAATTCCAGGAATGTAGGACTTTTGTCTGCTTTGCTTGTTACTGTATTCCCAGAACCTGGTACATAATAGATGCTCAACAGAAATCACTACTGGATGATCAACAGAATGAAGGAATGGGGGAACGTATCAATCACAGTAGTTAAACCCAATAGAGATTAGTGTTTTTAGAAAGACCGAAGGCAGAAGAGGTGGAGCTGTGTGGATTCTCTGCTGTGAAATTGCCCAGAGGTGGTGGATCCTTGTTAGGGCAGGTTAAATCAGCTCCCTTAGGCCCACCGCTTCCAAGAGACCCTAATTCAACCAGGAGCTGATTGAGCATCTACTCAGGCGAGGCCGCAATGGTGGGTCCTAGACTAACTCCCCCTCTCCCTTCTGTTCCTTCCTGTCACTGCTGGATGGAATTTCTTGAGCAAGGGTTTCATCCATGGGGGCCCCTGGGTCTAGCGTGGGGCTGGCCTTGGGAAGTGCCCAGCCGGGGAAAACCTTTCAGTTGTTCATCATGCCCTGGTCAGGGGGCTGGGACCAGTGCCGAATGAGTCCAGCTGGAAGGCAAAGGTTGGTGGCTGCAACTCTGAGAATGGGGGCCCCTTCCTCCTGGGGCCCTTGCCTCGCTGTCTCTTCCCCACTCTGTGTAGGCCGGGGCTGGGAAGGGAGAAGGAGAACATTTCCCTCTGGAGGCTCCTGCTTCATTTTACCTCTTTTGATCCTCACAGCCACTCTATGAGATATTTTACTGTCTTCTCCATTTTAAATATGGATAACCTGGAATTCAGAGAATTGTTGTCATTTTTGTTTGGTTGTTTGGTTTGGTTTGGTTTGGTTTGGTTTTAGGCTGCACCGTGCGGTATGTGGGATCTTAGTTCCCCGACCAGGGATCGAACCCGTGCCCCCTGCATTGGGAATGCAGAGTCTTCACCCCTGGACCGCCAGGGAAGTCCCCTGAAATTCAGAGAGTTGAAGTAGCAGACCCCAGGTCTTGTGGGAGATGAGTGTCAAGCTGGAATTGGAGCTCAGGTTCCTGTGGTGACAAAGGCTTTGCACTTTCAACGCCTCTTCTAAGACGGGAAAAGGAGTCCAAACCCAGCCTCTACGTTTGGAACCTAAGAGTTAATAGAAGGGGGACATTGAGGGTCTTCTAAACTCTGCTGTGTTTAAAAAGAAGACACTGAAATCATAACCCATGAAAATGGATTGGAGACCCAAGAGTTCAGATACACAGAACTTGTCCTGAAGAAGGGAATAGAAGTTGCCATGGCTGGGGCAGTTGCAGCCAGAAGTGACAGGAGGTCCTGTGTGAAGGCTGAGTGTGTCCCCATTTTCGAGTCCTTCCTAGAGAAAGAGAATCACACGACCGGGGGGTTTTAGAGCCTCTGCTTTATAGATGGGGAAACTGAAGCCCAGGAAAGGTAAATGATTTCCCCAGTGTCACATAATTAGTGGGGAAATGAGGCCTAAAACACAGGCCCCCTGAGACACAGAACAGCACTTCTCTCCACTGCTCCCCAAGCCTCGATTTACAGAAAGGAAGTGACAGAAATGTCGGGTGCCCACTGAGAATAATCCAGACTCCTGGGTTGGAAAGAACCCATCGGGGGTGAGATCGGTGCTGTGGGGTAAGGCAGGTTCCGTGGAAGAGAGGGCTTGGAGGAACTCCATCATCACAGGGGTGGGAAGAACAGAGTGTTCTATGAAACCAGGCGTCTCCCAGCAATAAAACCACACCCTGCAGTCAGCCCTGAAATTCCACGGCCTTGCTCCCTTCCAGGCCTTCTCCCAGGGCCATCTGAATGTCCATCTGTATTGTTAGTAGGGTTCCAGGGGAGGAAACACAAGAAGTTAGGAATTGTGATCCTAACTCCCAAGCAGACCCCTGGCATTGCCTGGGCAGAGAGCACGGGAGAATGGCTGTTGAAGGAAAGTAGCTAAGTAGGAATTAGTTCTCTATTTTCTCATTTATTCCTTCAAAACTAGGATGCTTGATCAAGGCAGGAGCCTCCCCACCCCAGCTTCAGTTGACTAACCCAGCGGAGCCCCAGTTACCATGTACCCAGCGCCCTTCCCATCAGTCGCTGTCCCAGGAAGCCTGGGCCCCTGACGTTCACCTGCATCTCAGCGAGTGCGGCACTGGCAGCCGACCCACCTGATGTGCAGAAGCGGATGCAAACTAATGCTCCTGTTAAATCTGGGAGCAGGTTGCCGCCTCCACAGAGTACCCCGCCTGGGCCTGGTTGCTAGGGTGACGGGATTGTTTACATGGCCTCCCGGTGACTAAGCCTCAGAGAGACAACAGCAGGCTTCTCTCAAGGAAATGAGGGTCATCTTTGCATCATTTTGCCTCCCCTGTTGCTGCTCGTGCTCCCTGGGTCCAAGGTGATGGCCCCACTGGTGACGGTGAGCCCACAGTCTGGGGCTCAGGCCATCTGGCGCTGGCGTGGCCGCAGGGTTTCATCTTCCCGCTTCGTCAGGACGAGCCCAGTGCCCGGTGATCCTCATTGCCCTGCTCGTGGCCTCAACTCTCCTCTTCTGCGCTTTCCTTCCTGACCTCAGGAGCCACCACTTTCCCCCGAGAGGCTGTGTCAGGATGTAGGATTCCTCTGTGCACTAGTGTGAGCGGTCTTCCCTTTTGAACCTAAGCCAGTTTCAAGAGTTGGGGTCACTTCTCTGTCAGGGATGAGCAGAGATGGGCCCCCATCCCCATTTACCCCTGGGCTGGTTAGGATGACTGAGGCCAGCAGCTGGTCAGCAGCACCCCCAGGCCCCCCGCTTCGGGCCTGACTCCCACTCCCTCCATCCACACCTGTCATTGGCACTGACCCGTGCCCTTCCCCGCCGAGTCCACTCGCCTGCAGACCTGCCAGAGGACTGACCGCCTTCCTCCAGCTCCAGCAACCAAAGCATCGTCAAACCCGGACTCTTACAACATAGCTACTGCCTGAGAAATCACATCTGGCCACCACACTAGCCCCTCATTCTTCAGCACCCTGTCAGAGACCTGTAAGGCCCTCATCTTGCCCACGAAACCCTCCAGCCCTGTTCTCAAGTCTCTCAGAGTGATAGCCTGGGCTTCCTCATTCCTACTGCTCTTTTTTGACTACAAGAATCCACACAGCAGGAGCTAATACAGGCAGAACAGAAGGGGAGGTGCTCTGATGGTGACGGCATCGCAGGGAGTATTTTTATCCGTGTGCATGTGGGGGGTGTGTGTGTGTGTACATTTAGATAATGTGTAGGTTTGTGTGTTATAAATCCATACGCCTTTCAGGGTGGAGAATACACAGAAGCAGTTTGGATGTGAGTGTACAGAGGGGTGTTCTGAGGAGAGTGGGATTTTAGGAGAATATGCTCTGGCCAGTTTACTGATGTTTCAGGATTAAGGAAGGTAAGAAATGTTCCCCGCAACATCTAAATGAGGAACTCCTCACTGTAGTTCAGTAATTCAGCTTCTCCAAAGTGATTTCTTGTGAGGCTCGTCCATAGGAGCAAAGGCAGAGAGCATCAGGTGAGAACAGAGACAAAGGTTGGCCTTGCCAGCGGCTCGCCTCCTCTGTCTCTTCCCCTCTCTCTGCCTCTCTCTCTCTTTCTCTCTCTCACATTCTATTTCCCTCTTCACCCTCCCCCCACCTCCAGCTGAAGTACTCAAGTTACAGGAGTACAATTAAGGATCTTACTTTGGGGCCTATCTTGAAATGGACTTTCTGTAGTATTTTCTTGGGGCTTCAGACATGAGACAGCTGATGTTTTAGCCTGGGTATAGATTTGGCACCTGTAACAGACCCAAGTGAGAAGTGGCCTGAGTTAGTGGCTTGTCTCTCCGCCCTCACACAAAGGCTCAGTGGACAGCTGTGACGCTCCACAGTCAGCAGGGACCCACAGCCCCCTTCTTGGCGTGCCGCCGGTTTCAATGGGCACCATCCCTGTGATGGTCCAAGGTGGCAGTTCCAGCTCCCACCGCCATATCCACAAGCCTGTGAGCGGGAGAGACGGAGGGGAGTTACATATGCCACTTCCAGTGGCGCCTCATCAGCCAGGATTTAGTCGTGTGCCACACAGCTCAGCATAGGAAGCTCGGAAATATGACGTGTGTGCAGCTAGAAGGTCTATTTCTATGTAAGGAGGGAAAAATTGATTTGGGGAGATTCATGTCTTGCCATTTCCCATCTTCTTGTTTTCATACAGGTACTAATTACTGACTTCCTGGAAAGTTCTGGTTGCTTGCTAATAGCTAGGGTCTCAGACATAATTAAGATAGAGCCTCTGGCCTTAAGCTGTTGGGAGTTTACCCTCTCAGGTGTTATTTTACCTAAAATCAACAGGATTCCCTTTATTTGCATCCAAATTATTTTTTTTAGTAACTCATATGGCCAATTTTATAAGAAAAGGAGGTAATCAATAATCAACACTAAGAATTTTAATCTAAAATTTTTCATTGACTTGATATGTTTAGTTGCTTATCTCTATTACATTTCTTAGGGACACACATCACCCAAACTGCAAACAAACTTTAGTAGGAAACAAGATTGCAAGCCTTGCAATGGTATTACCCATAGCCAGAATTTACTAGAAAGATATCTCTTTAATGGGGAGACCACACTTGGAAGAGACCCAAGAATGGGGAAACGTAGAGAGTCCCAAGGTCATCTCTTTACATACACCTTGCCTGTTCCCTCTGTGCTTTTGACCATATTGGTCTTGTGCCTGGTATGCCCTATCTACCGACGTAAACGGTACTGATTCTACAAGGCCCAGCCCCAGGCCTTCCTTTCCCACAAAGCCTTCCAGGCCTTTGTGTTCTCTTTCCTTTTGTCAGACCCACACTGTTAAGGTCAAATATTGTTTCTTTCTTTCTTTTTTTTTTTTAATAAATTTATTTTATTTTTTTTATTTTTGGTTGTGTTGGGTCTTCGTTGCTGCACGCAGGCTTTTCTCTGGTTGTGGCGAGCGGGGGCTACTCTTCGTTGCGGTGCGCGGGCTTCTCATTGCGGTGGCTTCTCTTGTTGGGAGAATGGGCTCTAGGTGCACGGACTTCAGTAGTTGTGGCACACGGGCTCAGTAGTTGCGGCTCGCGGGTTCTAGAGCACAGGCTCAGTAGTTGTGGCCACGGGCTTAGTTGCTCCGCGACATGTGGGATCCTCCCGGACCAGGGCTCAAACCCGTGTCTCCTGCATTGGCAGGCGGATTCTTAACCACTGCGCCACCAGGGAAGCCCATATATTGTTTCTTGGTTATGATCCCACCCACACCATAAACTTTTTAAGGGCAGGAGCCTCCATCAGAGCAAAGCTGGGCATGTAAAATTCTCAAGTAGCTCATGTCAGGCTGGCATATTGTCCTGAAGCATGTTTTATTTGAGAGATAAACGTAGACACAAGGTTTGAGGTGGGCAGCTCTCCCTAGGTCAGAGTCCCCTGCCCAGCCTCACGGCAAGTCCAAGGGTCCCCCAAGATCCAAAGCTGGGCCTTTAGATTGGGATGGGTTGGCAGGGGCTCCCCAAGCAATCTTGTCTGGTTATACTAGAAAATGAAATTTTCTTCATCTTTTAAAAGCCAGTCATAGAACATAGTGGTTGTGCTTCAGAGTCACCAGTGTGTTAATTTTTTTTCAAAAGCAAAAGAAAAGAAGTCAGATTCTTACCCTTTCCTCCTCCTTAATCCATTCCAAATGAGAGCTTCGAGGAGGAAGACTCCCAGGACCTGCTCTGTTAAGCAAATTGGTTTCTGCTGTGGAGTGGGGCTGGGCTGGGGAATGGAGTTAGGAAAATATATGGAACCTGACATAAAAGATTTGGTTTGTGTTTGGAAAAGGATTCAGGTTGTTTTCAGGTTTTGAGTTACAGCTCGGGTGCGTTTGAAGAAGCAGAACTGAGCGGCACCTTGACCCACAGCCTTTGCGGGCTTTTCATGCAGCTCCTCCCGCCTTGGCCAGTCCCCGTTCAAGATGCCTGGCTTGGTGGGCTGGCTGGGAAACCTTCCTTCATAAGTAACTCCCCGGGGGGGACAGGAGTGATAACAGACTTTAAGTGGGAGCTGAACTTCCTTAAGCACTTAGGGAAGGCCATGCCTAAGTCTGGCCCTGAAACTCTCCTTGCCAAGGCACGCACGTGCTCTTCAAGTTTTCAGTTTGGTGCCTCTAACTTTATTATTTCTCTAACCTCTCTAACCAGCAGGCTCTGATTGTGAGCCTGTTTTTATTTTTCACACTCTCTTTTTATACTTTGAAGCTGTGGTTATAAAATATACATCAGAAATGTTGGCTCTGCACCCACGAGACCCGGGAGGCTGTCCAGATGCACAGTGACAGCTGCTCCCAGCAGTGCCCCCGCCCCGACCCCTGGCCTTTCGGGGAGGGGCGGGGGCTTGGTGGGGGGACAGCGGTGGCTGGTAACAGACTAGTCCAACCAGGAGCAGAATTCTGGCCCGGGATTCTAGATGTGACTCTGAGAAATTGGCAGGAATATTTTTCTGGGGGCTCCCCAAGCGCACAATGAGGGGCAGAACCCTCGGAAGCAGAAGTCCCAGTTTCAGACAGAAGGTTCATTCGTCTCCATGTGGACAGTTCTCCTGGCTCCCGTCTTCCTCACCATCCACAGAGGAGGTGTGAGCCGCAGGGCACTTAGGTAAAAACAATACCAAAAAGCAGCCTTGTTTCGTTCACCGCCGTTTGCCAGAAATGGTTGTCACGTTCACGTCACTATAGAACTCAGAGACTGGGCGCAAGAAATCTTCCCAAGTGCTGGCCTTCCCATGTTCTACTCCACCCAATTCCAACCCCTCTTTTCATCCTCTTGCCATCTCTTTTTTCCACAAGTTCCTCCCTGCCCTGCCCTTCCTCTGACCAGAAAACATGTAGGAATCTCCTGACATTGTTTCTACCTTGACTCCACACGGCGCTGGGTCTTTTTGAACAGAGTTGTCCATAAATCTTAGATTGCTTTTCATCTTTGAAAAAGCCGCTTCTATCAGCAAGTCATTATTCACATGTCAGGGGCAGGGAAAAGTTCACCGAATTTCAAACTTCAATTTCTTTTCACTCCAATTTACATCTACTCCCCAGAAACCACAGAAATTTTTAAAAACTCAGTCCCAATAGGCAAGGTGCCCCATGACATAGCCTGCTAGAACCAGGGCCAGGCACCTGGGTATGAAGGAGCGCCGGGGACAGGAGAGCGAGCGTGGGTTTGCCTGGATGGGATTTGACTGGCTGTAACCCATGGGGGAAGATAACTTCAGATTCTCAGAGAATTAAAAACCCGCTGGCCTCACTTTAGAGTGGTGGATTTGGGGAGACAGGTGATATTTATAATGAAAGGCTCAACTTAGCCGTGACTGTAAATTACAAATAGGGAATCTAGTATAATACAGCTAATGGGCTAGAATATACTTCACTTCCATGTTATACCAGCTAAAGGAGAGGTGAAGGGAGAGTTGGAGCAGATGGGAAGAGAAAGGAGGAAGGGGGCATGGGGGCAGAGAAGCCAACTCCACTCAAGGACCTGGCTCTTTCGGTCTTTCTGCTTTGTATTCTTCAGCACATTGACTTGACCTCATGCTTGTTCCCATGGTTACAAGATGGTGTTTGCATCTCCAGAGAGCACCTCAACATTCTAGGTAGGAAGGAAGGAACAAGAACATACAGTTTTCTTATCACAGAGGTTCTTTTTATTCAGGAAGAAAAAGTGTCCCCAGCCCCCCCTACACCAGCAGCTATCTCTGCATGTCTCCTTGACTAGTTCTGGGTACGTGGCCATCTCAGCTACCAAGGTAGGCTGAGAGAGGAAGAATCATGCAAAGGAAAATAAGATGGGGCTAGACGCGTCACCTGGAGCTGATGCATCACCTCCCACAACAGAATGGGACTTCTGTTAGCAAGGAAGAAGGGGGGTGGCTGATGGGTGGGCTCTAGGTGAGGACTCAGTGTGTACCCAGGAAGTGCCATGACATATTAGGGAACTATAAGCAGTCCAGCATGAGAGTGTGAGTGGGATGGGAGAAGAACAAGAATCGAAACTGGAGAGGTGAGGGCCGGATCTTCAAAGGCCTAGAATGCCCTGCTGACGACTTGGCTCTCTATGGGAGCCTCCCCAGGTTCTAAGTAGGAAATTGAGATGGTCATGAACATTACCCAGAAGAGGGGAGGGGGCGCCAGTGCCCTCTAAAGCAGTGGTTTTCACACTTCACTGTGTACACAGATGACCTGAGGATCTTGTGAAAATCAGCTTCTGATTCAGTAGGTCTAGGGAGGGCATGAGATTCCCCATTTCTCACAGACTCCCAGGGGATGTTGATGGGGCTCAAGAGACCATACTCAGAGCTGCAAGACTCTAAAGGATTACTCTTGAAAAGAAATGTCCAGATGTGTTTGTTAAGCATTTTTAACATAACTGCTAATGTAACTGAAAAAAAGGAATTGACTGAAATCATTAGGGGAAAAAAGACAATTACTCTTTTTTTTTTTTTTTTTTTTTTAATTTTCTTTCTTTTTTTTTTGGCTGCATTGGGTCTTAGTTGTGGGATCTTTGTTGAGGCATGTGGGATCTTTCATTGTGGCATGGACTCTTCATTGTGGCGCGTGGGCTTCTCTTTAGTTGTGGCGTGTGGATTTTCTCTCTCTAGTTGTGGCGCTCAGGCTCCAGGGTGCGTGGGCTCTGTAGTTGTGGCGCAAGGGCTTAGTTGTCCCGTGGCATGTGGGATCTTAGTTCCCCGACCAGGGATCAAACCCGCGTCCCCTGCATTGAAAGGCAGATTCTTTACCACTGGACCACCAAGGAAGTACCAAGACAATTACTCTTATTTTTTTTTTTAATATTTGTGTTTTTACGTAGGATGCACCTTGACATTTTCTACTGTATTTCAATTAAGGCAGTTACTCTTGGAGTGAGTTTTCCCCTACCAGAAAGGCAACATCTGATGTAATTTTTAGAAATCCGATGTCTAAATGTAACAGAAAAACCAAAACCAAACCATGGTTTGAACATGGTGGAAGTTCCTCTCTCTCTCAGGTTAAAGTGATCCCTGAGGAGTTGTCGAGGCTGATTGGCAGCTCTCAGTCATGAGGGACCCAGGCCCCAGGCTGCCTCTGTCTTTCTGCTTCCCTCTCCTGGCATGTGGCTTCCATCCTCAAGGTCACCTCTTGGTCCCAGATGGCTGCTGGAAGCCTCAGCTGTCCCATCCTCACGGCAGATGAGAAGAAAGGAAAGAAAGAAGAGCAGTAAGAGCTCGTACTCTTTCCCTTCTTGTTGGCCACAAATTGATAACGTGGCCATATTTAGCTGCAAGGTGAGCAGAGAAATGTGTTCTTTTGGCCTGGACGTATCACCTAGAGTTCTTTTACCAAGGAAGAAGGGAGTACCTCTAGCTGTGTCACTTTGATACAGGAGATACATCAAAAATGACATGGAATGGTTGAAAATAAAGGGATGAACAAAACTATTCAGGCAAACGTCAACAAAAAGAAAGCAGGGGTGGCAATAGTAATACTAGGCAAACTAAAATTTCGACAAAAAGTAGGAAGATGGACAGAAAGGGACACATTGGATAATAAAAGGTGTAATCTACAAAGAAGATGTAGCAGGCATAGGACTTCCCTGGTGGCGCACTGGCTAAGAATCCGCCTGCCAATGCAGGGGACACGGGTTCGAGCCCTGGTCTGGGAGGATCCCACATGCCGCGGAGCAACTAGGCCCGTGTGCCACAACTACTGATCCTGCGCTCTAGAGCCCGCGAGCCACAACTACTGAGCCTGCGTGCTGCAACTACTGAAGCCCGCACACCTAGAGCCCGTGCTCTGCAACAAGAGAATCCACCGCAATGAGAAGCCCGTGCACCGCAACGAAGAGTAGCCCCCGCTCACCGCGACTAGAGAAAGCCCGCGTGCAGCAACAAAGACCCAATGCAGCCAAAAAAATAAATAAATTAAAAATTAAAAAAAAAAAGATGTAGCAGGCATAAACCTTTATATATCAGGCAAAATAGCATCACAGTATACATTCCCCCCAAAAAAGACACACTATCAGAAATATTAGGGGAAAAAATTGTTAAAATTACAACCAAAGTAGGATACTTTAACCTTCCTTCCTCAGAATTTATAAGGTCAAGCAGATTAAACATAAATAAGGTTATAAAGGATTTGGATGCCATATTTAAAAGCTTGGATATATTTAACCTGGTATTCTGCAGACAGAAAATAAGCATCCATTTCAAATAGCTATATAACATTTATAAAAATTGATATTTTGAGTCATCAAGAAAATTTCAATTCCATAAAGTAGGAAACTTTCTAGGCCACATTCTGACCAAATTGCAAGCAAACTAGAAATTTAAAATAAAAATATTAACAATAAAATGCCACTTGGATATTTACACACCATCTTGTAAATAAGTTATGCCAATGACAGAATAAAAATTAAAAACTCCTTTGGGGCCCAAACAGATGAAAACACCATCAAGATTTAAGAAGATGAACCTCTCTTCAGGGGAGATACTTGGCATTATTTTAGACAATTAAATTTTTATCCATAGCATACAAAGACTTCTTTAAAAATCAATAAATGAAGATAATAGAAGAGGCAAAAGATTAAAACCAAGCACTTTGTGGAAGAAAAAAATAGCCATGAACAGTACACATATGGAAAAAATGCTCATCCTGACTAATCATAAGGAAATGCCAACTAGAACAACAATGCCTGGGCATTTTCCCCGTATCTTGCTGACAAAGGATAAATAGATGGTTCTTGGGCTTCCCTAGTGGTGCAGTGGTTAAGAATCCACCTGCCAATGCAGGGGACACGGGTTTGAGCCCTGGTCCAGGAAGATCCCACATGCCGCGGAGCAACTAAGCCCGTGTGCCACAGCTACTGAGCCTGTGCTCTAGAGCCTGCGAGCCACAACTACTGAGCTCATACGCCACAACTACCGAAGCCCACACGCCACAACTACCGAAGCCTACGCGCCTAGAGCCTGTGCTCCGCAACAAGAGAAGCCACCGCAATGAGAAGCCCGCGCACCACAACGAAGAGCAGCCCCCGCTCGCCACAACTAGAGAAAGCCCGCGCACCACAACGAAGAGCAGCCCCCGCTCGCCACAACTAGAGAAAGCCCGCGCGCAGCAACAAAGACGCAACGCAGCCAAAAATAATAAACAAATAAAATAAATTTAAAAAAAGATGACCCTTACTCAGGATGTGTAAGGCTGTGGAGGAACAGGCGCGATCATAGCTGGTGAGACTGTAAATTGGTACATTTTTAGAGGGAGTTTAATGTTATCTATAGAAATTTTAATCTATGTATATACCAATTGATCCAGTAATTCTACTTCTAGGAATTTATCCTATAGAAATATGTGCACAAGTGCAAAGATACATGTACAGGGTTATTCGTTTCAATCTTGTTTACAGCAGGAAAAGAAGGAGCAACCTAAATGTCCATCAAAGGACATTAAATAAACTTGGATATATCCCCATACCACAGGGCAGTTAAAAATAATGTAGTAAATCTCTATGAACTGATATGCAAAGGTATTCATGATATATCGTTACCTGAAAAAAGCAAATAGCAGAACAGAATTTGTAGAATGATCCCACTTATAAATAATAATAGTTTTATGTAAATACATAATTTTTTAAAGTCTAGAAGGCCATATATTATGAATTACAGTCTCTGGTACCTACAGGGACCTGGCAAGGAGCTCAGATGCATGAACTGTCTGGGTGTGCAATCAGAGTAAATAGGAACAACGGTGAACAGAACACGTGCTGCCTCAATTGTAGTCAATGTTGGGCAATTTGTAGCATTGCCAGTTTCCCCCGGAGCCCCGTGAATCAGAACTCGGGAGAGGCAGCTCTTTCTGTTTCAGCCCCAAGATGGTCTCTTGGCCCCTCAGCAAGGGCAGTAGCGATGGCTCCTGTGTCCTCTTCAACAAGTGCTCGGTGAACCTGGAGCTTCCGGTTGAGGGCAGCTTCAATGCCCCCTCCGCTGAGCGCAGTGGCCTGGGCTCAGTCACCTCACTAGGAAAGTGACAGTGACTAAAACTGAGGTTAATATTTTTTTTAGCACCCTAGATTATCGACTGTGTTTTGTTTTGGCTTTACGTGTTCCTTAGTGTTCTGCAAGGTCACTCTCCACCTCAGAACCTCCAGAATCTTTCAGAATCTTCAGGAAGCCCCAGATAGGCCAAGTTATCCACAATCCCAGTGTAACTCTGTGTACGGTTACTCCTTTTAGTCTCTGTGACCCTTGGCTGGGAGAGGGGCTGCCAACAGCTGTACTAGCAGAGAATAGCAGGAAATAGACAGCTCAGGAGGAGAAAACTTGAGGATTGATATCCCTCAATTGCTGACTACCATCCTGCCTAGCAAATCTCTGTGCTGCTTCATTCATTTCCAAAAGTGACCTTCCACTTGATTTTCCCCCCAACCCTCAGTATAAATATTGGCCTGGTCTTTGAGTTCTGGTCCAAAGAATGGTTTGGCCTCCAGTATAGGGTTGCCAAATTTAGCAAATAAAAATACAGGACACACAGTTAAATTTGTTTTTGTTTTTGTTTTTCTTTTATTTATTTATTATTTATTTGGGTGCGTTGGGGTCTTAGTTGCAGCACGCAGGATCTTCATTGCGGCATGCGGGATCTTCCGTTGCGGTGCATGGGCTCTTCGTTGAGGCGCATGGGCTTCTCTCTAGTTGTGGCGTGCGAGGTCCAGAGTGCATGGACTCAGTTGCGGTGTGCCGCTTAGTTGACGGGTGGCATGTGGGATCTTACTTCCCCGACCAGGGATCGAACCCAGGTGCCCTGCATTGGAAGGTGGATTTTTAACCACTGGACCTCCAGGGAAGTCCCAGGACACCCAGTTGAATTTAAATTTCAGATAAATCACGAATAACTTTTGTGTAAGTATGCCGCATGCAGTATTTGGGACATAACGTATGCTGAAAAGGTATTCATCATTTACCTAAAATTCTAATTCAGCTGGGGGTCCTCTATTTAATTCAACTGTTTTTCTCCAGAGGACTCTTATGGCTCCCCCATTCCAAGGGGGGTCACCTGAAAGTTTAAAGATAAAGACCAGTAGGAGTTGTAGGTAATAGTTGCCCACCAATAAGCATTGCCCAGAGCACTGCAAGTCACCTCCCCTTCCGCTTTTTTGTGCCTCCTCCCGCTTCTTGCTTGCTTCCCTACTTCTGAGCTGGGGCCTCACCTCCCACCCCTGGGCTTTCTCTCCTTTAGTTTGCGGCTTTCCCCTACCCTCACCTTTCCTCCTCCTTTTCTCCTCATTTTACTCTCACTGGTCCAGAACATGTAATTAAAGTTTACATATTTGAGTGTTGGTTATACTTACTAAATAAGGTTTTATGTTCCTTGCTGTAATTTAAATAGCAGGGGGATTGAATTTTTTGTGTGTGTTTCTTTTCCTTTTATTGATAGGTGGCCTTAAGTTTATTTTTAGCTACGTGAATCATTGACCTTCACCGTGAGTGGGAAGAAAGGTCTCCCATTTCCGGAATGAGCTCATCTGCATCTTCCTAAGACAGATGCCGATGGGAAGGAGGGGAGTGGAATAGATTGAAGTCAGGGGACAAAAGGGGGTCCTGCTGAGTCGACCCATTCAGGGCAGGAGGCTCAAAAGCCTCGTGTACTGCCCCACAGCCAAGCCTTTCGGAACTGGGCCCAGCTGCCCAGGGAGGGGTGCTCCTCTCTCCTCTTTGTGATTGATCACCTGACTCCTTCCCAGAGAGCAGCAGCTTCTAACAGACAGTGAAGAGCATGGCTGGGGCTCATTACTAGGCCGCCCTGGTGTTCTGCTTCTATGCTCTGCCTCTCCCCATGGGAGCTGACACTTGAAGGAAACTCTATTCTGGCTCCTCTCCCCACCCCGCCAACACAGGCGAGGTCTGGGCAGTTCTCTGAGCTTCCTCTGCATTAGAACCTCTGGTTTCTAGTTGCTGCCCTGAGGGACGCTGATTTCTGTCTTCTCCCTCATTCTCTCCTTGCCTGTGTTTCTCCATCCCCATTCTCCACCCACCAACAGAGGGCCCATAACTGAGGAGGTGCTTTCCCATCTGGGAAGGAGACCTTTGAAGGGCAGTGCCAACTTGAGAGAGAATAGTGATCTGGGAATCAGAGAGTCTCCTCTATCCTGAACTAGTTGGCTCTACTCTCTTGGCCTCGGTTTTGTCATCTATAAAATGGGAGTGATCACATATCTCACAGCTGTATTAAAGTAGGAAGAAAAACAAATGTCAAAAAGTGAACAAGATTCTGTCCTCAATCCAAATGCTAAATGATATTTCTTAAATGCTAGAAAACTAGAAGCTTTCTGTTTGTTACAGAATCCTTTTCATTTTCCCAATTAGAAAACCTTACCACTTTATTTTAGAGGCATCTTTTAATTCCTTCTATCATAGCTTCATGAACATCTGGGTGTTCTTTCCCATCTCTCTTTTCAGGCAGGGAGAATTTAAAGGAGGCTGAAGGCATAGGTATGTTCCCCTTGACATTCCATCCTGTGTTTCAGTAGAAAGGAGTTTGGCTCTGTCAAAAGTTTGACCTAATGGTTTGTGACCGCGTTGAGGTATCTTCACTTTGTCTAGAAGACAGCTGCCTGAGTTTGAGGTCAACACTCGCCAAATAGCTGGAGGTACCCAAAGACTTTTGGACCAGATCTCTCAACTTTGATGGGAATAAAATAACAAAGCTTCTCCCAGCTGGAAGCCCGATCCTGAGGGAGGCCCACAACCTGGGCTTCCCAGAGCATGTGGGAAATGGAAGATTTGAGGTCACCGCATTCCGAGTCCAATACTTGGACAGAGCTTGTCCGTTCCCTTGGTTACAGCCGTGCAGGGCTCCAGTGGGCTCAGGGCTTCAGCCAGAGCACAATCTCAGCAGTTACCTGCTCACCTTGCAATGCTGTTCAGTCCTCACCTTCGAAGCTGCCCCACTGCTGGGGACAAACAATGAAAGTCAGCCACACCGTGGAAATTTATGTTGGGGAGAGAAGACAGGGGCAGATCAAAGCCTCTGTAACCCAAGAATTCCTCAGCAGCTCAGAGTCCCTTAATAATTATGGTTTGGAGATTTGCCAGAAAGCAAAACCACTTAGCATGCAGTGTTTAACAATGAACCGTTTTCTGTGTTCATAATAGTCTCTGTGCAGAGCAAATAGGCACCTTGAACAAAGGGTAGGATATTTATATGTGTATATAAAATAATCCACACTGCCTTCAACCAAAGTTTGTCTGCAGGGAAGAATGTGGCACTTCCCTCTGTACTGGTACTTGTTTTATGAGTAAATTGGAGAAAGGCTACACATCCTGCCCCCAACCCGCCTCCATTCGTTAAAAACAAAAATCTTTGTTTAACCCAGAATTTTCCAAACATGTTTAATAGCCAGATCTTTTTTTTTTCTTTTTCCTTGGGTTGATTTTAGAGTTTGGAGTTTTCTGTTTTAAGTGTCTATTAACATTCTAAAAAGCCAGCATCCCAAGGGAAATTTTCTGGGAAATGATGACCAAAGAGTGTAGGAAGCAGGGATTTAGACCAGTAGGAAGATGGGGAAAAAAAGTCCCAAGCCCTGAGGGGTGACGAACAGGATTTCTGGAACTCAGGTCTGTACAGCAGTTTGGCGAACCCCCTCCTTGGACCCTGTTTCTCTGTGTCATTGTTTGTTCAGTTAGTCATTTATTTGACAAACATTTGTTATTGGGGGAAATTGGAGAATGGCTTCTTGGAGGAAAGTCTATTAGAACTGAAGCTTAAAGATTAGATATAATTTGAGTGAGAGAAGATGGAAAAGATGGGGAGCATTCCAGAAAGACAGAGATGGCCAAGTGTGAGGAAAGGAATAAATGAGTATACAAGCCTTCATATGCGAGTAGGGTGTGGTGAGATGAAGCTGGGATGATTCGGAGGACCTTTGGATCAAGCAAGACTCTTTCACATGCAAAAGACAGAAAGTCCGATCCAACCCGCTCCAGCCCAGAGAGTGCATATTGGGTCGTGTAACTGAGAGTTCTGGGGTGGGGGCTGGCTTCAGTCATGGCATGATTCAAGGGCTCAGACAGTGTCCCAAGGACCTGGTTTCTCGTCATTTTTCTTCTCTGCTGTTAGGTTCTGTTTTCAGATAAGCTCTCACTTCCCTTGGTGTTCTAAGATGGCTGCAGCAGCTCTAGCCTTTGCATCTTCACTTATTCAAGGCCTGTGTCAGTAAAGTCTCTTTATTTTTATTTTTATTTTTATTTTACTTATCTTTTCTTTAAATAAATTTATTTATTTATTTACTTATTTATGTTTGGCTGCATTGGGTCTTCGTTGCTGCGCGCGGGCTTTCTCTAGTTGTGGTGAGCGGGGGCTACTCTTTACTGAGGTGCGCGGGCTTCTCATTGCAGTGGCTTCTCTTGTTGCAGAGCATGGGCTCTAGGTGCGCCAGCTTCAGTAGTTGTGGCTCGCAGGCTCTAGAGCGCAGGCTCGGTAGTTGTGGCGCACGGGCTTAGTTGCTCCGCGGCATGTGGGATCTTCCTGGACCAGGGTTCGAACCCATGTCCCCTGCATTGGCAGGCGGATTCTTAACCACTGCACCACCAGGGAAGTCCCTCTTTATTTTTAAATGCTTTTTTTTTTTTTTGCACACACCATGTGGCATGCGGGATCTTACCCGCGCCCCTTGCAGTGGAAGTGCGGAGTCTTAACCACTGGACCACCAGGGAAGTTCCTAAATGCTTTTTTAATGGCTGTAGTTGGGTTCCTGGCCCATCCTGGAACTAATCTCTGAGGCAAGGAACATGATGCCCTGAGTGGCTTAGACCTGGGGCAGGTGCCCATGCCTGGAGTGGGGGGAAGGGAGCAGCTAGCCACACCCAAACCATATGGACTAAAGGTGTGGAGGGGCCGGCTCTCCAGGGGAAGATTGGGGTACAGCTATCCAGAGAAGGTGAATGGCAGCTAGGTCACAAAAACAACAGATGTCCACTAAAACCCGGAGTGCCAGGGCAAAGAATCTGGATATCATTTGCACCAGAGAACCAGTAAAAATTTTTGAACAAATAAGTAACATGATCAGAGCTATACATTAAGATTACTTCAGCTACAGTTTAATAGCTCCCATGTGCTTGGCACATGGTAGGGGCTCAATAAATATATATTGAAAGAGAGATAAATGGATGGATTGGGGGTGGGGAGAGAGAGAAATGAAAGGTAGGGAGCATTTGTAGGAGACCATTGTAATGGTTTGGGAGGGGAGTTAGCAAAGGAAATAATGAAAACCCGTCAAGAAAACCAAGAGGTTCCATCATCAGGAACCACATAAGGAAAAACTATCAAGAGGACAGGGTTGGTCAGCCATGCCAGTCACCATCGAAAGGTCAGGTCAAGGAGTATAAGGACTGAGGAAATGTCATTAAGTGAGAGTTGAGAGAGAGGGTCCTGTAGTGGGAAGGTCAGAAGCCAGCTTCAAGGAGTTTAAAAGTAAGTACACTGTATAGCATCATCGATCCTCTTATCCAGCCCCCTTCAAACTCAGCAAAAACAAATGCTCCTTCACCTCCACACATTCTTCATGCAGCACCTTATGCCAGCCCCGTGACCTTTCTTCAGCCACAGTGCCCTTTTCTCCCATGTGTCTTTAGGCTCCCCTTCTCCCTCTCTAGGCTGTCTCTCATATAAATATTGACATTACTCCCTTGTCCTAAAACCACATTTCCTAGACCCTGCTCTGCCTTCAAGCTAATGTTTCAAAAGAATCAGTAGAAAAATTTTGAAGTTGGGGAGGACAGAAGTTTGAGCTTATGTTGAATGTCTTTTGTAGAAAACAAGATTATCTGTAAGGATGAGTGGTTAGGGAGTAGGATATAGGGACAGGGAGATGGTTGGAACAGTTTACACAGAGGTTCAGTTAGGAGTCACCAAAAAATGAATGAAAGGATAGCCAGGGGGCAGCAAGAGGCCAGTTGAAGTTAAAGAGCCTCAATGTATAGAGAGCCTAATGCGCATCCTGCCTCCCTTCAGTGGAAATCAGTGGCTCAGTCGATGGGTTTGGGGATAGGTGCTTACGGAGCACTGTTGAGCCTGGAACGAGATCAAGTTGACAAGGGAAATGGGGGCAAGGAAGAGCATCCCAGACCCAGGGAGCCCAGGATATATAGAGAGAGGCAAGTGATGGCCTGAGAGAAGGGCAGGGTCAAGGCTGGTCAGGATTAGGGTGAGGGGGTAGTTCCAGTGGAAGAAGTAGAAGGTTAAACAGTTGTTTTAGGGACATCAGAGAGGCCATATGGTATAGAGGCCATAGTGGATAGACTGTAGGATTTAAATCCCATACCCTCACGTGTCTCTGCTTACTTTATTTATAAAATGGGGCTCATAAAACCTTCAAAAGGTCATTGTAATGAATACATATGTAATTAATTTATATGGAGTACTTATGATAGTGCTTACACATGAGTGCTCCATAAATGTTAGCGATGATGATATTCATTTAAAAGTGATGAAAAAACTTAGAATTTGAGATCTTTTTTTTTTATATATAAATTTATTTATTTATTTTTGGCTGTGTTGGGTCTTCGTTTCTGTGTGAGGGCTTTCTCTAGTTGCGGCGAGCGGGGGCCACTCTTCATCGTGGTGCACGGGCCTCTCACTATCGCGGCCTCTCTTGTTGCAGAGCACAGGCTCCAGACGCGCAGGCTCAGCAGTTGTGGCGCACGGGCCCAGTTGCTCCGCGGCATGTGGGATCTTCCCAGACCAGGGCTCGAACCCGTGTCCCCTGCACCGGCAGGCGGATTCCTAACCACTGCGCCACCAGGGAAGCCCCAGAATTTGAGATCTTCAAGTCGAAACAATTCCAAGTAATGACAAGGTCTCAGGTGCTCTCGTGGTTATTGGGAGTAGAGTGAAATTGGAGATGGAGAGTATTGGAATTAAAGAGGTTGAAGAACGTCAAAACCACATACTGGGAGGCATATCTTTACGGATGTTGAAGTCACCAGTTGGGTGGCAATGACTCTGCGTCATTGAGAAAGGCCAGGTCTCTAGTTAAAGGATTAACAAGAACAGGGAGGTGGTTAGTTTGGACTTCAAAAGAAGCGAGTGATTGTTGAGTGCGAAGGGGGCGAGGGTTGTCTCGAAGTGGCAGAAGGCGTAGGCTGACCTGTGTGAGTCAGAGACTGAGGGAGAGAAGGAACAGCCTCTCCTGGAAAGTCAGGAATATGGAGCCTTCTGGCAGGAGGAGAAAGAAACAGGGACAGGATGAAAAATGAGGAGAATTTGCTCACAGTACAACAGATTTTGATTGAGAAGAGCTGTTTTTCATGAGAACTTTTAAGAAAAACCATTCCCCGAGCCCTGGAGGCAAGTCTGAATCAGGCAAGGGGATAGAAAGGAAGTGGAAAGGAGGTTCTAGAGGAGATTCCTGAGAAAGCCTATAGAAGGAAGCTCTGTTCCTCATCTTGATTGTAAGATGTGTGACCTTAGACAAGGCGGTTCAGGACTGTATGCTGGTCCCCAGAGCTGGACACCACTCCCTGACGGCCCGCCCACATCCCTGGGGGTCCCCAGTTCTGCATGCGTTTCCCAGCTCGGTGCCACTGGGCACTCTGACAGATAGAGGGACCGGAAGAGCTGGGATTGGGGGCTTCTGTTTTTAGAGAGCAGACAAAATGGCTTTTAAAGGGAAGGAAACAGGACACCAGCAAGCTTTGTGGCTGAGTTCTCTTCCAAGAGCGCTGCTCTGTAACGTAATTGTATTCAGACATTTTTTTTGCATGACATCAGGGAATAGCCTCCCTAAAAAGCTTTCATGAAAAAGCACAACTATAAAACAGACTCAGGCAATGAAATGGAAACCAGACGAGTGGGTCTGTGTAATTCGGGTAAAAAGATTTCTCCTTACAGCTTCGTGATCTGATCTCTGCTCTGTGCATAAAACTCTATTTCACGGGCTCCACTTACATACGAGTCTTACCTGGCAGGTGCTTCTAGGCCTAAGATGTCTTGCTTTATTACCGAACGTGATGAGGTGTAGGAAAACAAGGCTTCCCTCCTCAGTGGCCATTCAGACCACCCTCCTAGGCTTGCAACCTTTCTAGTTCCCCGAGCCTTAAACCTCTGTCCCTGTGTGAGGCAACACCTGCAGCAGGAGGGAGGGCTGGCCCCTCTTCCCTCTGCACTTTTTACCCCTATGTACACCTTCCTCTTTCCACCCCTCACACACCTGCTCAGGGCTGGTCTTTGGGAACTATGTCCTAGGGAGCAGTACTCATTGAAGAGCCCCTTTCTTACCCACCCCTTTTATTTAAAGCCACAAGGGTACAGAATTGAATTACCCGGCATCCTCTGTTCTCGGCACACCCTCTGGCTCCATCCCCAAAGAGGTCTTTTCTTTTTTATATATATTTTTTTATTATTAAAGTGAAATTCACATAACCTACAATTAACCATTATAAAGTATACTCTTCAGTGGCACTGAGTAATTCATAATATTGTGCAACCATCACCACCCTCTAGTTTCAGAACACTGTCATCACCCCCCAAAATTCCCACATCCATTAAGCAGTCACTCCCTATCCTAACCTCTCCTTCCAGCTCCTTGCAACCACCAGTCTGCTTTCTGTATCCATCAATTTTCCTATGCTGGATATTTCATATAAATGGAATCATATAATGTATGACCTTTTCTGCCTGCCCTTTTTCACTAGGCATAATATTTACCAGCTTCATCCATGTTGTAGCCTATATCAGTACTTCATTTATTTTATGCCCAAGTAATATTCTGTTGTATGGATATACCATATTTTGTTTATCTGTTCATCCAATGATGGACATTTGGATTGTTTCCACCTTTTGACTATTGTGAATAATGCTGCTGTGAACATTCATGTTCAAGTTGTTGTCTGAGTACTTGTTTTCGGTTCTTTTGGATGTATCCCTAGGAGTGAAATTGCTGGATTATATGGGAATTCTGTGTTTAACTTTTTGAGGAACTGGAGGTCCTTTCTTTTTTTTTTTTCTTTTTAAAATTTATTTATTTATTTATTTTTGGCTGTGTTGGGTCTTCGTTTCTGTGCGAGGGCTCTCTCCAGTTGTGGCAGGCGGGGGCCACTCTTCATCGCGGTGCGCGGGCCTCTCACTATCGTGGCCTCTCTTGTTGCGGAGCACAGGCTCCAGACGCGCAGGCTCAGTAATTGTGGCTCACGGGCCCAGTTGCTCCGCGGCATGTGGGATCTTCCCAGACCAGGGCTCGAACCCGCGTCCCCTGCATCGGCAGGCAGATTCTCAACCGCTGTGCCACCAGGGAAGCCCTGGAGGTCCTTTCTTGATGGATTCTCCTAGGTCTGCTCTGACAAGGAATAGCAGGTGTGTACTGCCCCATCGTCACCCTCTAAGACACATTGACCTCATTCTGCTAGATCTGGAAAGAAACTGAGGGAATAAGGCTGAGGAACCAGGAGTCTCTCTGGAAATGAAGAGGTCACCAAAGAGATGCTGAAAAGGTTGGACTAAGGCGAGGGAAGAACTTAGGGAGAGAGGGACTCAACAGCACAGAATGAAGGAAGATGTGGATCTAAAGCCTGGTATGGCCCATCTACTAGTGATGGGGGTGTGATACAAGAGAGCCATGGACGTACTTAGTCCTGTAACTATGGGGGCAGCGGAGCCAGGCAGAAAGAGCCTTTCATGCTAAGGAGTTAGGACACTTGGGCTTTGAGGAGCCACTGAAGACTTTTAAAGGAAGTGCTAGAAATATTACCCAGACCATAGGGTAGAGGATGACTTAGAGACAAGAAAGATAAGACTGGAAGCAAGGAGGCTGGTTGGAAGGTTGCCATGGTTCCAAAAGGAAGACTGGTGAGGGTGAACCTCAGAGGGGCAGTGGGGATGGAGAGATACAATTGTCAGGACAGGTAACTGTGGATACAGAGGTGAGGGCCAGGGATGAGCTGCCCCTGGGAAGAAAGGGCAGGAAGTAGCTGAGGAGAGAGTGCCAAAGCACTGTTCACACTGCCAGAGACTGGATTCAGATGAGAGGTGGGAGGCTATTAGTCTAGGGACGGGAAGGCTCTGGGAGCAGGCCTGAGTACTCCTTGAGCAAGGACGAAACTCAGAGGAGACTTGCTTCCTTTCTGTCCCTTCAAGCCAACCGAAATTTCAAAATGAGTTCATTGTGTTTTGACCTCACCATTTTGACTTGGAGAACATGGCAACTCCATGTAAGTACAAATTTTTAAGCTGAATTATACCAACATTAATAAATTTTCATCAAGAAATTATTTTCCAATGTAACTCCATCAAGCCAGTTTAATTCCTTGATCGATTTTCTCGATAGAGCAGTTAAAATTTTCTAATGTTCTCCCTTATTTTCTTAAGTATCAACTCTTTTATCTGTAAATTTGGCAGTGAAGGTTTGCTTTTTAAGTCAAAAATTTTAGTAAGAGTTTTACCATACCTGGTTTTAGACTTCGTCAAGTTTTTTTTTTGTTTCTGTTTGTATGTTCGTTTCCACCAAGTCACATTTTCCCCCCTAGTTATTATTATTATCATTTGCAGTTTTCAGTGTCACAAACAGAATGACTTCTTTGGTCGATTATTATGAATTTTATCTTGTGCTATTTAGCCATTGTCAGTTTAGTTTTATGTTGATTGTTTTTACCAGTAACATTCATGGCAAGATCAAAACATCCTCAAGGTCAAAAACAACCGGCTTCTTCCCAGAGTTCCTCCTCCTCCTAATCCCTCCTCCCACCCTCCCCACCAAAGGGCTGATACTGAAAGCAAAGGAGCTGTTGTGGGCAGTGAACTCCAGGGCCTCAAAACCCTTAAGACCCAGATGCTCTTCCTAGCAGCTCATTTACATCCATCCTGCCACAGTTTGATCTTTTCTCCTTTTTAGTTGCTAAAAACCCAGAGCCTCACTGCTCTTTATTCTCTGAATGGTCATGGCTTCCTTGGCTTGTTCTTTAAAAAAGAGATTTTCTGTGGCCTCTCCCTTCCTTTCGCGTCCCTCCCTTCAGGCTTCTCCAGCCTCAGCCTCACCTCCCCCAGCCCCGGGTCATGGCAGCAGGTGGTTCCGATGCCTTTGGGAGGCCAACCGCAGTCGCAGGGAGGCTGCTGGGGAATGTTGGCCACAGATAGGGAAGGCCTTGGCTAACCTGGGAGTGAGCTCAATCTCAAGGTACAAACTCCCCAGAAACTTTGAAATCACAGGCACTTACATTTTGAGCACTGTTTATATATCTTAAAATCGCTTTGTGAGGGGCTTCCCTCGTGGCGCAGTGGTTAAGAATCCACCTGCCAGGACTTCCCTGGTGGCGCAGTGGTTAAGAATCCGCCTGCCAATGCAGGGGACACGGGTTCAAGCCCTGGTCCGGGAAGATCCCACATGCCACAGAGCAACTAAGCCCGTGTGCCACAACTACTGAGCCTGCGCTCTGGAGCCTTGCGGCACAACTACTGAGCCCGCGTGCCTAGAGCCCGTGCTCCGCAGCAAAGAGAAGCCACCGCAATGAGAAGCCTGCGCACCGCAATGAAGAGTAGCCCCCGCTCACTGCAACTAGAGAAAGCCCATGCGCAGCAACGAAGACCCAACTCAGCCAAAAATAAATAAATAAATAAAATTAATTTAAAAAAAAAAAAAAAACAAAACACCTGCCAATGCAGGAGACACAGGTTCGAGCCTTGGTCCGGGAAGATCCCACATGCCGCGGAGCAGCTAAGCCCGTGCGCCACAACTACTGAGCCTGCGCTCTAGAGCCCTCAAGCCACAGCTACTGAGCCCGTGTGCCACAAGTACTGAAGCCCATGCGCCTAGAGCCCATGCTCCACAACAAGAGAAGCCACTGCAATGAGAAGCCTGAGCACCGCAATGAAGAGCAGCCCCCGCTCGCCGCAACTAGAGAAAAGCCCGCACGCAGCAACGAAGACCCAATGCTGCCAAAAATAAAAATAAATTAATAAATAAATAAATTTTTTAAAAAATCACTTTGTGAGTTTAGGAGTTGTGTATACCTTGATTCGCTCATTATATTACCATGGACTGTCTTGGTTCAGTTTAGAGCTGTAGAAGCCTGGGAATGAGGAGAGGATACCTATAAGGGAGCTTTCTGGATTCTGGATAAAGGCTGGGAGGTGATAGTGGGAAGGTTCTCAGGAGAGAAAAATTGCCGTCCTGGATGTTTCTGATTTTAAATTTCTAGTCTTCAGATACACTTCCGGACCATCCTCATCCACTACCTTCCATATCCCACCAGTGTGTCTGGGGGAGCTGGGCAGCCCCCCATCTGGAGCTTTGTGCTGTGTCCGGGCCTGGACTGGACACATCTTCAGGGGAGCTCTGGCTCCTGGCACAGCGCCTTGTGCTCACAACAGCTGTGCTGAAATGAATCAGTCATTTGGTTTCTTCCTCTCTCCCACCTCGAGTCCTGAATAAGCTGAAAGTGTTGAGGATGGGAGTGGGGAACCAGGGAGGTGTATGAGGGGGTGCGCTGAGGGCCAGAGAAACCTCAGGAAGAATTCAGAAGGAGCTGGTCAGTCCTAAGAGCTCAGGCTGAGAAGAAATTCCCTGTAAGAGAAAGAAATTCCAATAGTGAAATCAACTAAAGAAATCTAGAGTGACTTCAAGGAAAGGGAAAAGAGAAATTGCAAGATCCAAGCTGGTGAATAAGGAATATGGAATGTGCCTGCAGAGCTGCTGAACTCTGCCCAGGCAGAGAAAGAAGAGGCTGATGGAAGAAGCAGTGTCAGATTGCCCAGCTTCCCCCCACCCCCAAGAGGGCTTCCCAATCTATAGGCATCCTCATTGTACCCCACCTCCATCAAAGGCTCTCCTGCCTGCCCTCACTGGCTCACTGGGCAGGGGCAGGGAGAGAGGGGTCAGACTGCCCCTTCCAGGAGGAGCACCTTGGGGTGAGTGACCATGTAGAGAGGAATAAAGCACACAAGGCGCTCAATTTCCACAAAGAGGTGGAGGTGATTGCCCGCTTTGGGAGGCTCAACAGAGTGAAATCACCAAGGAGGAGGCCAAGTGCAAGGGAAGTGCTGGAGAGGGCCCAGCTCATCTGGGGACCAGAGGCTGCCTTAGCACCCCATGCAGGAAGGGAGGGCTGGCATGATTTATCCTCACTGAACAGAGGAATGCCAAGTGTGGGCCCAACGCTATCATCCAGAGCGTCTCTGGTCTGGATCCAGCTCATCCCTCACCCTGTGGCCCCTTCACACACCAGGGCCCCAGGGGCACGCCTTGGTTATCCTGCTCTGGAACAGCCACGGACAAAGCCCATGTGTGCCTTACTCTTCCCCGCTGACCTTGGGAGGTCACCACAAGAAATGGGACAGAGTGTTGCACACAAAACTGCAGTCCCTTGGAAAGGTGGAGAGCTGGTGGGTGCCACTCCCTCCTCCTCAGATTGCAAGCCTCTAGGAGAACCAGGTCTTTTCCACAGTGTTGTTGCCTGAGGGTGATATTTGCTTGAATTCATTTCTTATTCTTTGGTGTGGTTAGAAGTGAACAAATGCAAGTATTTTCATAAGCTTTGAGCCAAGTGAACTATTAACCAGCTGTAATTTAATTTATCAACCCTTTTTTGGTGAAGTATGGCCCTGCTGAATAAGAAGTGCACACTTTTTACTCTTAGGAAATGCTTACTTGTTTTCATTCATTAGGCTGTATCCATTTTTAAAACCGGGAGGGAGGGGAAATATACGTATATATATTTACCCAGTGATTTGAGGTGTGCCCACATTTTTTAAATTATAGTTTTTTTAACCTTAAAAATAAAGTTTTTTAAAAAAAATATCTTTTCTTTAAAATGAAAACAAAGGATTTGCTGCAGTATCTCTGGTTTCATGATAGGTCAGCAGGAAAAAGGTTTGCATCAGGCACATGACTATACCTGTGGGGATCTCAGTCTTTGGGAGCTGGGTCTACAGGAACTTTTGGGAACCCAGATCATTTGTTCCATATGAAAATAGCTAGAAAATTAAGAAAAAGCAAATTACTAATATTTGAAAGATTTTTTTTCCCCAAGTATTTTTAGAATTTCAAATCATGGTGTTTTTATCCTTTCCCTCCAGAACTGGAAAATTTTTCCACTTCCGGACAGAAAGGGCTCTGTAGCAGGCTGTTCATCTCACGTGGCTGCTTTCCACCTGTTGTCACCTCTCTGCCCAGAGAGCTGGTGGGGTAAGGCTAGGGATTGCCTTCCAGAAAAAGGGGGTGAGGAGGTGAGCTCCTCCTCCTCTGCCCCAGATAGAGACCCAGGCCTCTGGTTCCTGATGAACACTGAAGAGCTCCATCCCTCCCTCCATGTGTTTACTTCAAGAGACTTCACTGAAGGGACTCTTTGCAGTTGTGCAAGGTTGTGGGTAGGGTTAAAGCAGGGTTTCTCAGCCTCTGCACTGTCAACATTTTGGAGAAGGGACTGTCCTGGGCATTGTAGCAGCAATGCTACATCCCCGGCCCCTACCCAGCAATGCCAGTAGCACCACCTCCTCTGAATTGTGACAACCAAAAATGTCTCCAGACATTGGCAAATGTCCCCTGGGGGGTAACATGTCGAGGTTGAGAACTGCCAGGTGAAGGGAGGCACTTAGAGACCAGCAGTGGTAGGAAACTACCACTGCCCCTACACCCTGCAGCTGAGAGCAGGGGGACTGAGGTTACAGAACCCAGTGGGAGCTGAGTCAGGGGTTACAGCCACCGCCAGAACCTTGGCAACTTGCAGGGAAGGATACAGGAAAGAAACACCCAACTTCTCTCTCTTCCTGCCTTCCAAAATCTCAGT
The DNA here is from genome assembly GCF_965194805.1 of Balaenoptera borealis. Taxonomy (NCBI): domain Eukaryota; kingdom Metazoa; phylum Chordata; class Mammalia; order Artiodactyla; family Balaenopteridae; genus Balaenoptera; species Balaenoptera borealis. The sequence continues at coordinate 56,382,293 of NC_138871.1, forward strand.
GTTCCCTCCCTATTAGAAGAATCTAGGTAGAAGCCAGGTGGCAAGGAAACTTGGGTTGATCCATGGAGATCAAATTCCTGGGGCACTGAGCGGGATAGAGAAGGACAAAGAATGGGTCTGGGGGTGGGAGGTGGGGGGCGGCAAACAGGAAATAATCAGTTTATTCATCCATCCATCTGTTCATTCAACATTTATAGGTAGCTTAGCAGAATAGTCCAGAATACAGGTTCTGGAGTCAGACAAGCCTGTATCTGGGTTTGTGTCTGGCCCTACCACGTACAACCTGGGTGATCTTGAAAGAGTAAGTTCTCTAAACCTCAATAACCTTAAATGTAAAGTGGCAACAATTAATCCTGTCTCCACGTGTGACCGGACTCTTGTGATCTTGAGGTTTTCCCATTGGGGAAACTCAACAAAGCCCTAAGTCAGTTGCTTTAGTACAAGACTCTAGTCAAGTGCCAAGTGAATGGTATCTGCTGTGTGCCCACTGCTATCTCATGGGTGATCCCAGGAAGAGGAGAGACATGGGGCTCAGCCACGGAATGCGTTTCCTCACCATCTGTGAACACATTGAATACAGGTACGAGCAGAGACAGGTCACAGTGGGCTGGAGAGACCCAGACCACAGGACTTGAGTTGGGTCCGGAGGGATGAGTAGGCCTGGCTAAGTCAAGATAGGAAGAAGATCCATCACACAGAAGGAATGATGAGGAAATCAAAGCCGTGAGAGGCGGAGGGAGAGGGAAGGCCCAGCAAGCAGTGGAGGGAATGTGAGGAGAGAGCTTTGTTTGAGGGTCTCAGTGTTCCCGTCTGTACAGGTAAGGGGCTGGCTGGAGGCCAGCTGCCCTCCTGGGTACCCTAGTGTAGGCGCCACAAGCCCGCATGCCTGCAGGGGTGAGGTGGGAGGCAGTAGGGCCAGATAGGGCACACAGATGCCTCCTACAGGGCGTGGCCACTGCTCTGCTCCAAGCAGCTGTTAAGTCTCAGTAAAACACAGGCATAGAGACATCAGGTTCTAATTTTCTGAATTTTCCAAAGATGCTAGGCATTTGGATTTTTATGAGAAATCTGATATTTAAAAAACCATGTGAGCTGTACCAAACTTGTGTGAGGACCCAGCAGTCCATTTGCACTGCTGCCTGGTGCTTCCGCTGGGTCCCGTGGGGCCTGGGAACCCCGGAGCTGTGTGTGTTTGGTTGCCTCTATGTGTACGGTCTTTTTGTTTTTTGTTAATAAATTTATTTATTTATTTATTTATTTATTTATTTATTTTTGGCTGCGTTGGGTCTTTGTTGCTGCGTGCGGGCTTTCTCTAGTTGTGGTCAGCGGGGGCTACTCTTTGTTGCGGTGCGTGGGATTCTCGTTGCGGTGGGTGGGATTCTCATTGCGGTGGCTTCTCTTTGTTGTGGAGCACGGGCTCCAGGTGTGCGGGCTTCAGTAGTTGTGGCACGCGGGTTCGGTAGTTGTGGCTCACGGGCTCTAGAGCGCGGGCTCAGTAGTTGTGGCGCATGGGGCTTAGTTGCTCCACGGAATGTGGGATCTTCCCAGACCAGAGCTCGAACCCGTGTCCCCTGCATTGGCAGGCAGATTCTTAACCACTGCACCACCAGGGAAGTCCTACGTGTACGGTCTTTTAAACAGTGGTTTTCAGGGCTTAAAAAACAAAAAGAAGAAACAGAAGTAGGAGGAGGAAGAAGGGTCCACCTGGGCCAGCTGAAGTCTGAGTTCCCGGCCAGACTTAGTACCATGGACAAGAGGGAGTGAGGGGAGGGGCTGACTCATCCAGGGCACGACGAAGAGCCGTGAGTGCGTGGGCAGTGGTCTCAGTGCCTGCTGGGCTGCCCTTGGGAGCACCGACTGGCACATTCGCGTCTTCTTTGATGAAATTTTCAAAATATTCAGCTAAAGAACAGAGACTAATACCACGAATACCTATGTTCCCCGACCCAGACTTCCTGCTGGGTTCATCAGAGCTGCTGGAGGGGCCACCTCTCTCCGTTCCTTAGGACAGACCTTCCTCTGGGTCATCTGTCTCAGGTCGGGGTCATCTGGGACCTCTGTTTCATGGTAAAGTCTGAGATGATGACCTTTGATGGTTTAGGAAGTCCTCTCACTGACCGCAGTGCCTGGAGATCCCACCGCTGAGCCCTGGCTCCGAGGGCCCTGGAGAGTGGAGAGCCTCGGCTCTAGGGGTAGAGGGTCAGCAGGGGCAGGGGGCAGCGAGGTTCCTGGAGACCCTGCAAGAGTTGAATGGCAGTCAGCAGCTGAACCAAGCTTTGGTTCCACACTTGTTTCTCATGACTAGTTAAAATACAGGCTCTTGCCCTGCTGAGGAGGATGTGAAGAAATCTGTGGAGAAGACTGGAAATGATGAAGTTGTCTGGAAACAGCTTAGTGAAACCTTAAAATATTTTCACTCACAAAAAAGGAAGCACAGTTGTACTTACTCAACTCTGCTCCCCCAAGCCTGCTCTAGGCCGTCTGCCCCTCCATCTTCACTTCCAGCTCCCCCAAACCCCCCTCTTAAACAGGCAGGTCTAACCTCCCTGCCCTTCCTTTTTTTTTTTTTTAATGAAGGGTTTTTAATTAATTAATTTATTTATTTATTTTTGGCTGTGTTGGGTCTTTGTTTCTGTGCAAGGGCTTTCTCTAGTTGTGGCAAGCGGGGGCCACTCTTCATCGCGGTGTGCGGGCCTCTCACTGTCGCGGCCTCTCTTGTTGCGGAGCACAGGCTCCAGACGCACAGGCTCAGTAGTTGTGGCTCACGGGCCTAGTTGCTCCGCGGCATGTGGGATCTTCCCAGACCAGGGCTCGAACCCGTGTCCTCTGCATTAGCAGGCGGATTCTCAACCACTGCGCCACCAGGGAAGCCCCTCTGCTCCTCCTTTTCATCCCAGCTATGCTTGGCCTCTGCCTGCCCGAGTTTCCCCTCCGTGTAGCTCTCCCTCCTCCCACTCCCCACTTTTTTTTTTCTCCTGTCCTTTTATTACTGCTAGTAATGGTACAATTAGTTCCTGTCATTCACCATCTTGGACTATTTCCTAACACTTCATATGTGTCAGCTTGCCTCTGACTAAACTATCTGCTCTCTGAGAGAAGGGCCTGGAATTTTCCATGTTTCTCATAGTCCCCCCTCCCTCCCAACCCCCTATCTGGTGATCGATAAATACTTGTGGGGAGATAAAAGCTTGACTTGATGGGTAAATGGGTGGGGGGAGCAGAGAGTTGGTTGGGTAGCAGGGTTGAGGGATTTTCCACAAATGCCTGAAACAGGATTCTCCAGAGCTAGTGGCAGGGAGAATCCAACCCATCACCATTTGCTCAGCATTTCCTGGGCTGACTTGACTTCTCTTGGGAAGGACTGGGAAGGAGGCTTGACCAATGGCCTTGGTCTAGAAGGCATCTCCCCCATGATACTTTAGAATCAGACGGTAGGTTTCTAATCCATGGCCTGAATTGGTTTTTAAGGTTGGCAACATAGAAAAAATCTATGTCGGCACTTTCATTTTAATCAGTACAGTTGAAAATGACTTCAAAGCCTATGACTTGCTTGTCTACCTGCCTAGAAATGATCCCTTCTCTTAGTCGGGGGACACAGCCTGGGCCTTTGAGTGGATCCAGCATACTGCGTGAAGCCTGCACTTCAGCTCCCAGCCCCAAGGTGGGCCTCTTCCTGGAGGTGGGAAAGAAGACGGCAGGGGAGCAAGTAGGAGTTTCTGATCCCCAGGCGTCCGCCTTGGCAAGAGAGCCCTGATGTGGCCGGAGCAGTAGCAAGAGGAAGTCTACGCGGCAGCAGCCCTGCAGCCTCTTGTCTGCTGCCCTCCCCTGCAATCCACGCGAGTTATTCATTCTCAAGGATGGAAAGCACAGGATTAACCAGTTCTAAACGCTCATTTGTTGGGTTTCCAACTCGCTTCCAAGTGACTGTTAATCCAGTCTGCCTTGCACTGTCCCCCACAGACATGAGTGTGTGCCAGCACCCCTTTCCCGCTTGAAGCGCTCCCAGAGGGGGCTTGCCTTAGCTACGTAGCCAGTTGGGGAGAGTCTAGGAGATGATTTTTCCCCCGCACTGACGTCTCCCCTCCCCTGACTCCTGCAGCTCTTGGGATCCAGACCACTCCATGGAGCACCTGATTCCTTACTGTTGCCTGAGTGTTAGCCTGACCTTCCAGTCTAGACCACCAGCTTCCTGAGGACAGCACATGTCAGCCACTTGCTTTGCTTTCCCACAGTACTTAGCACAGCACTGGCCCCAGAGCAGACCATCAGCACCTGTTTCCTGACTATATGGTGAAGGGCCAGGCAGAGTCCCAGCTCCTCCCGGAAGTCTTCTCGAGCCTTCTCTCCGCCTTCTGACCCAACCATTCACCTCTGCAAAGTCCTCCAGCACCTGAGGCCTGGGCCCCACAAGCAAGCTTGAGGGCTCTAGACATTTGGCTCCTCAAGTAGACTAGCCCTTTCCAGGCAGGCCCTGTGGCCAGGCTTCCTCCCAGCAACTGGAACTAACTTGGGCACATAGCAGAGTTTTTTTTTTTAACGTAATAGTTTTACTGAGATATACCATACACATACCATACAAGTCACCCATTTAAAGAGTATGATTCAGTGTTTTTTATCATACTCATAGACTTATGCAACCGTCAGCACAAACAGTTTTAGAATATTTTCATCACTCCAAAAAGAAATCCCACAACCTACCCTTGGTTCCTCCGTATTAGTTTCCTGTGGCTGCTGTAACAAATGACCACAAACTTGGTGGTTTAAAACAATACCAATTTATCGTCTCACAGTTCTAGAGGCCAGAAGTCTGAAATTAATGTGTCAGCAGGGCCACACTCCCTCTGCAGGCTCTAGGGAAGAATCTGGCCCTTGCCTCTTCCAGCTTCTGGAGGCTGTCACCATTTCCTTGCTTGCATCACTCTAGCCTCTGCCTCTGTCTTCACATCACCTTCTCCTCTGTGTGTCTTCCTATGTGCATCTAGTGTCAAACCTCTCCCTGCCCCTCTCTTATTAGGACAACTGTGATGGCATCTAGGGGCCACCCAGATCATCCAAGATTATCTCCTCATCTCAGTATCGGGCTCAACTTAGTCACATCTGCAAAGACCCTTTTTCCAAGTAAAGTAACATTCACAGTGTCCGGGGATTTGACATAGATATCTTTTGGGAGGCCATTTTTCAGCCTTCCACACTCTCCATGCCCCCCAGCCCAGATGTAATGCATATAGCATAAAATACATCAAATTAAAGTGTGCATATGTACAAATTTCAGTATATTCATAAGGTTGTACAACCATCACCGCTATCCAATTCGAGAACATTTTCATCAACTCAAAAAGAAACACTGTATCTATCAGCAATCATTCCTCATTCTCCAATCCCTGGCAACCACTACTCTACTTTTTGTCTCTATGATTTGCCTGTTCTGGACATTTTGTATGAGTGGAATCATACAATATGTGGTCTTCTGTGTCTGGCTTCTTTCACTTAGCATGTTTTCAAGGTTCATCTGTGTTGTAGCATGTATCAGTACTTCATTCGTTTTTATAGCTGAATAATATTCCATTGCATGGATGTACCACATTTCATTTATGCATTCATTGGTTCATGAACGTTTTGGTTGTTTCCACTTACTGGCTTTTATGAATAATGCTCTTATGAACATTCATGTACACATTTCTGTGTGGACATATGTTTTTTTTACTTCTCTTAGTTATATGCCTAAGTGCAGGAGAGGCTTTGAGACTGTTTTCCAAAGTGGCTGCATCATTTTACATTCCTACCAGCAATATATGAGAGTTTTAATTTCTTTACATCTTCACCAAAACTTAGTATCTATCTTTTTTATTAAAGTTATACTAGTAGGTATGAAGTGGTTTCTCATTGTGGTTTTGATTTGTCTTTCCCTGATGGTTAATGATGCTAAGTATCTTTTCATGTGCTTATTGGTCGTTTGTATATCTTTTCTGGAGAAATGTCTATTCAGACCCTTTGCACAGGTTTTAACTGGGTTATTTGTCTCTTTATTATTGGGTTTTAAGAGTTTTTTATGTACTTTAGATACAAATCCCTTGTATGTTCTCCAATTCTGTGAGTTTTTTTGCATTCTTAATGATGTCCTTTGAAGTACAAAAGTTTTCAATTTTGATGAAGTCTAACTTTTTTTGCTTGTGCTTTTGATGTCACATTTAAGAAACCATTGCCTACTCCTATATTTTTCTATGAGTTTTATAGTTTTACCTGTGAAACTTCAGTCTTTGATACATTTTGAGTTTATTTTTATATATGTTGTGAGGTAGGGGTCCAGTTTCATTCTTTTGCATGTGCATATCCAGTTGTCTTTGCTCCATTGGTTGAAAAAACTGTTCTTTCCCCCCAGCCAGTTGTTTTAACACCCTTGTCAAAAGTCAATTGACTGTAATTGTGAGAGTTTATTTCTGGACACTCAGTTCTATTCCATTGATCTATATTATGTCTATCCTTATGCCAGTTTTGAAATTGGGAAGTATGAGTCCTCCAGTTTTGTTGTATTTTTCCAGGTTGTTTTGGCTGTTCTGGACACACAACAGATTCTTCCGACAGACTTGTTGCTTGGTCACTTGCTTTCTTGCTTCCTCGATGGACCTGCAGGCCTGTGAGAGTTTGGCTGGCCTGTATGGTTAGGTGAAAAATTCCTCCCCCTACTCTTCAGCCTCCCCTTCAGAAGGCATTTGGCCAGTAGAGATCTGGGCTGTTCTGGCTGAGCTATCTTCATCCAGGGCAAGGTAGAAAAAGAGGGAACTTGGTGAGGTGCATCTGGCCCCTCAAGCAGGTCTAAATCCAGCTAATCCTGCCCTCACCCCCAGCCCAATGTCCCTACCCCATCTCTCCTCACCTTGCAGGGTTAGTGTTTGGATGGTTATAATTCTAGTAGATTTCACTTCCAGCCAACACACCAGCTCTCCTCTTGTGCTTCTGTCATTCCTGTCACTCTCCTGCCACTTCCTAAGCATGATGCACAGCAAAATGGTGCAGGATGGAGGATGTCTGTCGTGTCAGGTGGGGCAGGTGCATCAGTCTGGCCTTCCTGGTGGCATCTCTGGTCACCTCCAAGTGTTCTTCATGGACCCAGCAGGAATGTTGCCTGAGCTGCAGGCACTGGTTTTGCTGGTGGATGAAACTGTTTTCTTCTCTATGGGGCTTTCAGTCCTTGCCTCAAGGAGACAAAAAGAAGGGTTGCGGGGGAAAACGGGTGAATCAGCAGAGGGCAGGTTTTTCTGGAAGATTTCAAGATAAGCTGACCTGCTGCTGGTGCCACAATACTGAGGACTTACAGCTTTGACCCTTTTTTTCAAAATATGGCCCCCAGCTGGGAGCTCCTTTTCATGAATAAAAGTGATAAAACTGAGTCTGACTTATTCATCTCCATGGGTCACTGGGCGTGTTTCTCCATGGCTTCCCTGCAGGGGCGGGGTTGGCCTATGACTGAGGGAGACTTAGCTCAGTGCCATCACTGCTAACTGTGCAAACTTGGACCTGTTACCCAACCTCTGTGAGCACAACTTCCTTGTTTGTTAAATAAGGATACCTCCCTCCTGGTGGTGGGAGCAACAAGAGTTCAAATAGAAGGAAAGTGTTCGTTATTATCAGCTTCTTTCTGGCTTTCTTTGTGGCAGTCCCTGTGTTAGTATTCAAACCAAATCAAGTGGGGTAAAGGAAGAGATTTCATGATCTCTAGAGCCATAAACTGGAATGTTTTGAGCATCTGCTATGTGTTTAATTGTATGCTGATCTTCATGTGTATTTTTCAGTTCTTTGAGGTTTGAAAGATGCCAATTAATGGTATCTCTTCCCCATACAGACTCTAAACCAGTTGAGAACTACACAGGGGAGTCAGTAGAGATGAAAATAGAGATTGTGTTATAGGTGAAGGCTGGACCAACACATGGCTCACACCGACAGCTAAAATGTACCTTCACGCCTCCCCCCAACTTTTTCTGTTTCCCAGTTTGAAGCCTGATTCCAGGCTGCAGAGCCTAAGGGGCAGGTGTCCTGAGGGATTGATTTGGGGCTCTGAGGATAGTAACATTGATCCTTTGGCTGCTTCCGTGAGTCCTGGGCTGTATGTAGTGCTGGCCCTGCTGGAGGTTCACCAACTCTGTTTATCTCACCAGGAAGACCTACATCTCTGGAATGTTGGTGCTAATCCTCCAAATCTGTGCTCTGCATGCACCATGAAACTTGTTGTCAATTCCGGTTTCTTTATGGCCACTTAAAGCTCTCTGACTGTACGCAAGTGAGTTAACGTATCTGTGCCTGGATTCCTCACCTGTGAAGTAGGGATGGTAATACCCAACCCAAAGGATGCTGAAGGACTGGAGAGAAAGGACTTGCTTAGGGACCGGCACCTAATAGGTCCACTAAGCCTGGTTCAACGCCCTGGGGAACTCAGCTTTCCATTCCAGACTCTGAGGCTTCTCCCTGTGTGCTGAGCAAGTCTCTTTGGGGGCCAAATGGTCACAGACAGGTCTGTGGGCTGGCGTGGAGATGTGGATTTGAGAAAGATGAGGTCTCAGTAGAAGTGTGTCATTGAAAGATAAGCATTGGTGTATGGATGCATCCATAGAGATTTATTGTCTGTGCGGTGGGATTTCAGTCCTACGTTTCAGGCCTCCTCCAGGTTGGGGGTGGGAGACACGGGGTTGTTAGCAGAAATGTCAACGCCCTGAGCCTCCCTTCAAACCCATATTTAGGACTGCCTAAGGCAAAATGGTGAAGTAAGCAATGGTTTCCCCAAGGCACCCACTTCCTCTTTCTGCACCCCATTCGACTCTTTTAGCACCCTTCCTCCATCCAGCTAAGAAAATGAGTCTCTGGAAAACGATTTCACGCTAACACAGAGGGCAGCAGAATATGAGCTAATTCCAGCCCCCCACCTGTCATTGTACGGCCTGTGAACTACAAATGGTTTTTACATTTTTAAATGGTTGGAAAAAATCAAGAATATTATTTTGTGAAATAAAAATTACATGAAAGTCAAATTTTATTGTAACATAAATAAAGTTTTATTGGAACCTAGCCACAACCACTTGTTTACATATTGTCTATGGCTGCTTTCAGTCAGAGACCGTAAGACTCCCAAAGTCTAAAATATTTACCTTCTGGCCCTTTAAGAAAAAGTTTGCTGATGCCCTGCTCTAAGATGTTAGAGAGTTGATGTGTTATGTGCTCAGTGGGATTTGGTTCAGAGGAAGGGACAAAGCAGTGGAGTTCAGGCATTGTCAGCAGGCCTGCAGAGGAGACGCTGGGTGGGAAGCTTTCGTGATATCCTTCCAGTTAGAAGGGCTGAGGGGAGATAGATGTCTAGTCTTGTAGGTGGGGCTGCTTCTGTCCACACTGGGATAGGGGGTATGGAAATGGTGGGATTCAGGCCTATGACTCATTCTAGCTGCACAGACAGCAGGATTCAGGAGTGGATTAATAACTCTTAGTGAGTGTATCCCAGTATCCCACCAGCTTCCCCCCTGCCAGGCTAGTGGCAGTGATTTTCCGTTTTTTTTTTTTGGCTGCGTTGGGTCTTCGTTGCTGCGCGCGGGCTTTCTCTAGTTGCGGTGAGCAGTGGCTACTCTTCGTTGCGGTGCGCGGGCTTCTCGTTGCGGTGGCTTCTCTTGTTGCGGAGCACGGGCTCTAGGTGGGCGGGCTTCAGTAGCTGCAGCACGCGGGCTCGGTAGTTGTGGCTCGCAGGCTCTAGAGTGCACAGGCTTCAGTAGTTGCAGCGCGTGGGCACAGTAGTTACGGCGTGCGGGCTCTAGGGCGTGCAGGCTTCAGTAGTTGTGGCGCACGGGCTCAGTAGTTGTGGCTCGCAGGCTCTAGAGCACAGGCTCAGCAGTTGTGGTGCACGGGCTTAGTTGCTCCGTGGCATGTGGGACCTTCCCGGACCAGGGATCAAGCCCGTGTCCCCTGCATTGGTAAGGCAGATTCATTCATTCATTCATTCATTCATTCATTTATGGCTGTGGTGGCTTCTCTTTGTTGCTCAGCACAGGCTCTAGGCGCGTGGGCTTCAGTAGTTGTAACACGTGGGCTCAGGAGTTGTGGCTCGCGGGCTCTAGAGCGCAGGCTCAGTAGTTGTCGTGCACAGGCTTAGTTGCTCCGTGGCATGTGGGATCTTCCTGGACCAGGGCTCGAACCCGTGTCCCCTGCATTGGTAAGGCAGATTCATTCATTCATTCATTCATTCATTCATTCATGGCTGTGGTGGCTTCTCTTTGTTGCTCAACACAGGCTCTAGGCGCGTGGGCTTCAGTAGTTGTAACACGTGGGCTCAGCAGCCCGTAACACCCGTGCCCGCTGCATTGGCAGGCAGATTCTTAACCACTGTGCAACCAGGGAAGTCCCTGGCAGTGGTTTTACCTGAAGCCTTTAACGTTCCTGGAGTCCTGCACAGCCTCCCCAGTTGGCCCTGAGCAGCACATTCATGGCTCACCTCTCTCATTTCCACAGAATTTGCCTTCTGCCGGGTGGACGCCTCCATCGCACTGGATCTGGCCCTGGCTGTGCTGTGTGACCTGCTCCAGCAGTGGGACCAGCTGGCCCCTGGACTCCCAGTCCTGCTAGGATGGCTGTTGGGGGAGGGTGATGACCTCATGGCCTGTGTGGAGAGCGTGCATCAGGTAATCCTGGGGTGTCAGGGCAGTGGAGGTGGGTGGGAGTGATCCTACACGCACCGGATGCAGCACTTACAGGCTTACATGGGCTTGATGTGCCTGCTGAAAGTGTGCTTCTGGATGCTCAGATTACAGAGCAGTAAGCAATTAGGGAGTCTCCAAATGGCCCCAGCAGCCCGAGGGTGCTGCTGGGGCAGCTCTCGTGCTGGCTGTGGAGTTCCAACGGTAAGCCTTCCGATCAGTGTGGGGAGGGGTCTTTGAAAGAGGCCCCTTGGAAGTTGAGAGTTTAATTATGGAGAATGCTTATTCATCAACATTGGAGTGACCAGGGGCTCCCCATGGTTAGGTCTGAAGGTGAAACACTTCCAGAGAATCAGGGTCCTTCCAGGGTCTCTGCTGCTTGAAGAAAACTATGAGCCCCTCCAGGTGGGGGTCAGTCAACAGATAGGGAAACTGAGGACCCAGATAAGCAGTAAAAGCATCTTGAGAACTGAAATTCCTCTCTGCCAGTGTCTGACTCAGCTGGTCTTCTTGGCATCCCCAGCAGGCCAATAGTTCAAAAAGCAGCCTGTTTATGGGAAATTAGGAGACAAGATAAAGTGTCTGTGATAAAATGACCTTGAAAATCCCCAGCATTATAGAAATTTGGTTTCATACTGAGAGACTAGTGTCTCATGTTTGTCAATTCTTCGCTCTTTGCTGCTCAGATCTCCCTTCCTCCCTCCTCTCTGATTTCTAGATGCACCTTCAGGTCTAGGGCCCCCTCCTGTGTTGAGGTCCCCTTTTCAGCACCAAGCCCCCAAAATATCTTGGCTGAGAACCACAAACACATCTTTATCAAAGGTCATGTTAAGTCTGGGGGAAAAAAATTTCTCTCCAGTGGAGAAGTACAACGAGTGAAAATAGAAGGTGACCTTCAAGGCTGCAAGTGCTGTGTGTACAGGGGTGTTGACAGGCGAGAGTGGGCCCTCTGTCAGGTGGGGAGGGGACACACTGCTTCTGCATCTGCCAGGACTCTGCTCTGGACTGGGGCCAGTCAGCATCCCCTGTAAGGTTGACTTTTGGCTTTTTAATCGGACTTAGGTGGAAGAGGACTACCTGTTTGAAAAAACAGAAGTCAACTTTTGGGCTGAGACCCTGATCTTCATGAAATACCTCTACAAGCACCTCTTCCGCCTCCTCTCCAAGTCCAGCTGGTGTCCCCTCAGCCCCGAGAGGCTCTGTCATCTTCAGAGGACAGCGTCAGAGCAACGCCACCTCCTTTCCCAGCTCTTCAGAGAGCTGCCACCAACTGCTGAGTTTTTGAAGACGGCGGAGTTCACGAGACTGCGCGTTCGGGAGGAAAGGGCTTTGGCTTGCCTGAGGCTACTGGCGTTTCTGGAAGGAAAGGAAGGGGAAGACACCCAGTTCTCAGGGCTTTGGACTCCCCTGCAGCAGTGAATCAGTTAACTCTTCCAAGAACAGAAATGGCTTGTTGAAGAAAGAAGACTTGTGGGGTTGGGGGTAGGGTGGATTGTTCCCCCAGTCAATCCGCAGGAAAATGTTGAACAGAAACTTAAGCGTCTTCTCCCCTTCACAACTCCCCCACTTCTGTGAGTCTAGTCTTCTGTCCTACAGAGGACTTTTTCTTCAGTTCAGTCATTCAAGGCAGCCTCGTTTATTGCAGCTACTGTAGGAAGTGAGGCTACCACGTTGAATATTGACTCTGTTCCCAGGTGCAGGCCACCTGCAGGCCTGAATTAGCCTTTTTCATCCCCCAGGACCTCCAGTGTCCAACCAGAGCCGGCCTACATTTTTCTCTGAATTGACTACACAGAGTTGGGTTTTAACACATGATTTTCCCCCCCTTTTCTGGCTAGTTGTAGGAGCTGGATTAGTTGGCAAACAGCCCACTTGGTCAGAATTCCAAATTTTATTCGATTTTAGCAAAGGCAGAAATATGTTCCAAATGTTGGATCCTGGGAGAATCAAGGATCGACTTCATACAAATAATTTTGTTTTTACTGTCTGCATGTTTAAGCCTTCAGTGACCTACACATGCCATCCTAATTATTAAAAGAGCCATTAAGAGCTCCTACCCACCTCTCCCCACCATAAAAAGTATTTGTGCTATTGTTAGGAAAACAGATTCACCACCCAGTGAAATCATAGACTCTTGGCTGTTAGAAGGAACCTGGGGAAAGGAGAGTCAGAATAAATGACTTATTTGATGCCTACACTGTTTACTGTCATTTTCTTGGTGGCAGTAACAAGAAGATTCTTATTTAAGATGCCAGAAAACTTTTATCCATTTCAGTGATTTAACCTGGAAACCTTAAGGGTTTTCTGCTTTTCTAAGTCCAGCCCTCCCCTCTTCCTCAGACACCCAGCAGGTGTCGCTCTTGCATACGTTTTGCTGCTAGTTTTGTTTTTCACTGGCTTACCAGTTTTAATTTATAATTTCAGAGTAAGTGTTACCCAAAGACAGTTATCTTGAAATTCATAGCTTGGATGGGTCATAGCCTCATCCATGTTCATTTTTCATCCTAGTTATCTGAAAAAACCATTTCAGTAATCCTACGTACACTTGGCCCAGCTTTTTAGGGTCTGTAAATACTTCTCAGGTGAGCAATCCGAATTATTTTATTGAGGTTTGAGGGTCTGGAGGGGCAGTTTAGAGGGGAGAGGGTTTGATATGATCATTTCCTACTACAGAAAGACTTATATTTCAAATGTAATTTGTTTCTCTTTGAAAGAAAACCACCTAACACTAGAAAATAGAGCCTACTAGAAGAATAGAGAAAGGTCTGTGTAGGAAGAAGCAAGGAAAGAAGTTAACTTAGTGTCCAAAGTTTTGCCCTGAAGAGACAGGAAATTCCCTGGTGGTTTTGCACTACTCAGCTCAAAATGTGTTTTCTGTGATCCTGAATTAATAACCTGGTTAGGCATCTGTGTAGCCCACACTTGATGGAAAGTTGCCAACTGAACATTTCTTTTTGTTCTGAGAAGACGTGGCTGGTGAGAAGTCAGGGAATTGTTGGCACAATGTGGTGATAACCATGGTAGAATAATTATGAAACCGGCTCCAGCAAAGCCCAGCTCACTGGAAAAGGCCAGCATTCCTTTTTTCTCCATTTAAAATGAAATAAAAGCAGTTACATAATAATAAAAATATTTTCTACCAGCAGGTACTCTGTACCAAAGCATGTACCATAGCATGTTTACATGTTAGCTCCAAAGTCCTTCTACCAAGCCTGCAAAGTGGGTGTTCTCATAGCTGTTGAGAATTACCCCAGATTTTGATTTTGGCTGGTTGTAGCCAGCCTGAGAGCACAGGAGAGACAGATGTTTCCACTGGTTTTTGTATCTGAAATCTTGTCACTGACCTCCAATAGCAGTGGTGAGGGAAATTGCTGTTTCACACTTTCCTGATGCATTCCCACGGGAAACTCAGAATAACCCACTGTCGGGGCCATCCTCAGACTCTTGTGCTGTGGTTCATTTCAACAAAGAAAACAGCATCAGGGTTCTTGGGTATTCTAGGCTGTGTCAGCCATGGTTGCCCAGCCTTGTCTACGGGCCAGTGTAGGCCGGGTGGCAAGAGTGAAGCAGTCACTTCTTCTGAGGTCACTGCCCTTGGCTCCAAGCTCGAGGGTCCAAGATTTGGTGACCCCTCAGCACTGCATTCACGATTCTGTAGACCTCCACCCATCTGGCCATACTCCAGAGGCCTGGCTTTCTCCATTTTTATGCTTTGTCAATTTGTTTTAATAAATAAGATGGAGTATACTTATCTTTTAAAAACCTTAACAGATAACTCATTTGCACCTTGACAAAGGTGAGAGATGAGTAAAGCAGGAATTATCTTAGTTTTACAAAGAAACCCAGGTGCCAAAGTGATTTTGTGATTTGCCTAAAATCACATGGCTTATAAGGGACAGGGCCTGAACTCCAGCCCTATGTTTCTGATCCTGAAGTCCTTGCAGCCCTACGCTGACTCCAGCTCCCTGGGTGGGTGAGGAGTCCAGCAATGGGCTCTGCGTGCAAGCTGAACTCTAAGGAGTAGGTCTCCTGAGTGACAGGCCTGGCTCATTCCCTCCCAGGGTAACTGAGAGAGGGAATGAGCGCCGCCGAATGGAAGTAAGCACAAGGAAACAGCCAGAAACAAGATCAACTGGGCAAGGAAGGGGGCGTGGGTCTCGGGAGCTTCTTTCCCTGGCGGGTACTGGACCTTCCAGCTTAGGCCCAATTACAGCCTAGGCTGCCAGGTGTGCGAAATCATGGGCCCCGCTCCAGCTTTTTTGGCAGCATATCCGTAGACGCAGAGTGAGAAGTGTCCTGGATCGGACTCCAGATCTGCCCCAGTGGGGCTGACAGTGGCTTTAGCTGCACTGGGCGCTAGGGGGGGTGTCTGCCCCGTACCCGGAGAGCGCCCGTTGGCAAAGAGCATTTCCCAACGCGGGCTTCTGGGGTGTGGGGCTGGCGAGAGAAGGAAACCGGGGCGAGCCCACCAGGCGCATCCTCGGTGCCTAGCCCAGCTTGGCTGCGGGTCGGCCTAAGCCGGAGCCCTCGGCCCACAACGAGTTAAGGCGGGGCGCGGCGCCCTCAACGGCCCGGGAGTTAAGGAGCTAGGAGGGCGCGCCAGGCCAAGGCTGCGGCGGGCGGGAGCCTCGGCTGGCAGCTGTACCACAACCCCCAGGAGGGCTGGGGAAAGCCGGACAGACCAGCAGACGGACGAGGCGTTGGGAAGTGCCTCCATGCCTGCGCGGCTCTCCTGGCCTTTCCTTCCGTCCTCCCAGCCGGCTCCCCCGCCCGGGACGCCCCGCGCCACTCCGCGCCTTTGGCCCTGGCTCAAGGTCTTGTGATGTGATTAGCAAAGCCAGCGCCTTGTCCTCAGACACTCAGCCCTGCCCGGCAGGGCTCGGCGCTCAAGCCCTGTTTACTGCAGGCTGGGCGGGAAGAGGGGCGGAGGAACCGGCCCAGGCTCCTCCGGGCGAGACTGCCCTGGCAGCCGCCCGCGTGGCCGCTCCGGCCCCCACCCCCACCGCGTCTCCACGTGCAGTCGGGATGGAGCCACTACCGGTCAGACTCGGGCCCAGAGTCCCCGCCCCCCGGCCGGAGCACCCTTAGCAAAAACAGCCGGGCTGCGCGGACGGTTGCAATATTCTTGCATTTTGCAATTCCCGCGCCCAATATAAAACCGAGGGTGGGAGATAAAAGCTCCGCAATTTCACCTAGCAGGACCGGGCGGGGAAAGACACGTCCAGGGCTGCAGAAACCCGGCCACGTTAAACGTGCAGGGGATTTCCAACAGTACAGCCCCAGAGGAGGGGAGCCGTACCTTCCCGCCGCCACCCAGCAGCACCCATTTGGGCCGAGCTCTCCACGCCGCCCTGGGCGCCCCAGCGGCCAGCCCCGCCCCGAGGCCTCTCCGCCCCCTCCCCCAGAGGAAAAAAATTGGCGGCGGCCAATGGGAGGCCAGGAAGGCGCCTGACGTCCGCAAGCCGGCGGGCGGCGTTGCCTGGAGACCCCGGCGGGGTCAGCCTTCTGTCCCCACCCCGCGGCAGGCCCGCCCCGCCGCTGCCGCGCTCCGGGGCTCTATATAGGGCGCGCGCTCTCGGGCGGCTGAGTTCCAGCAGTCCGCGAGCTGCCGTCGGCTCCGCGCGGGGGGGGCGGGCCGGGCACCCCGGGGCGCGGAGGAGCGCTCTAGCTTCACTCTCCTTTCCCCCCACTCTGCACTCCCGGGCACCCTCAAACCAGTTCAAGCTGCTGCCCCCGCTGCCTCTTTTCTCGCCCCCAGCAAACTTTCGGTCCCTCCCCCGCCCCTCGGCCGTTATTCGTCGTGGCTCAAGCCCGCCCGCGCCGCCCCGAGGGCTCCTCCGGACCTCCCAGCCTGCAGCTCCGACCATTACAGGATCCAGAAACATGTCGACCACACTTCTGTCCGCCTTCTACGATATCGACTTCTTGTGCAAGGTACGCGGAGAAGCAGGGAGGGAGGAGGACGGGCAAGCAGGAAGCCCTTCGAGTTTTCAGGCTTGGCCTAATGTCCTCGGCTTCGGGGGTCCTCTTCCCGCCTTGACTTTTTGGGCTCGGGGAAAATGCCGGAGTTTGCAGTGTGTGCTCGAACCTTGTGGACGGGGAGAAGGAGCGGGGAGGAAGGGCAGGAGGGAGTCGCTGTAGCTGTTTAGTTTCTCCGCAGCCGACCACAGCCACGCTTGCCCGGGGCTTCCCGGACGGGGTTTGCGCCGCCCAGGCCGGCGGCCCACGGCTGAGGATCACATGTCGCAACCCAGCGCGGCCTAGGGTGGAGAGTCCGGCTCCTCCCAACGCGAACTTGATTCTTGTGCGCGTGTAAGGGTGGAGGTTGGGGGCCGAGTCGAGATCCGAAAAAAAAAAAGAATTGGAGGGCTGGAAGTGGTTCTTCTGCAACGCACCCCAACGCATCCCTCTCCTCTTCCTTTTCCCACTTTTCATCCCTTCCCCGCTACCCTCCTTTTTGGCAGACGGAGAAGTCCCTGGCCAACCTCAATTTGAACAACATGCTGGACAAGAAGGCGGTGGGGACACCCGTGGCCGCCGCCCCCAGCTCGGGCTTCACGCCGGGCTTCCTCCGACGGCACTCAGCCAGCAACCTGCACGCGCTCGCTCACCCCGCGCCTAGCCCCGGCAGCTGCTCGCCCAAGTTCCCGGGCGCAGCTAACGGCAGCACCTGCGGCAGCGCGGCGGCGGGCGGGCCGGCCTCCTACGGCACCCTCAAGGAGCCGTCGGGGGGCGGCGGCACGGCCCTGCTGAACAAGGAGAACAAATTCCGGGACCGCTCGTTCAGCGAGAACGGTGAGCGCAGCCAGCACCTCCTGCACCTGCAGCAGCAGCAGAAGGGGGGCGGCGGCTCCCAGATAAACTCAACGCGCTACAAAACTGAGCTGTGCCGGCCCTTCGAGGAGAGCGGCACGTGCAAGTACGGCGAGAAGTGCCAGTTCGCGCATGGCTTCCACGAGCTGCGCAGCCTGACGCGGCACCCCAAGTACAAGACGGAGCTGTGCCGCACCTTCCACACCATCGGCTTCTGCCCCTATGGGCCTCGCTGCCACTTCATCCACAACGCCGATGAGCGGCGGCCCGCGCCGTCGGGGGGCGCCTCCGGGGACCTGCGCACCTTCAGCGCCCGCGACGCGCTGCACCTGGGCTTCCCGCGGGAGCCGCGGCCCAAGCTGCACCACAGCCTCAGCTTCTCGGGCTTCCCGTCAGGCCACCACCAGCCCCCGGGGGGCCTGGAGTCGCCCCTGCTGCTCGACAGCCCCACGTCGCGCACGCCGCCGCCACCCTCCTGCTCCTCGGCTTCGTCTTGCTCCTCGTCCGCTTCGTCCTGCTCCTCGGCCTCGGCTGCCTCCACACCCTCGGGCGCCCCGGCGTGCTGTGCCTCTGCGGCGGCAGCGGCCGCGGCCGCGCTGCTGTACGGCACCGGGGGCGCCGAGGACCTGCTCGCGCCGGGCGCGCCCTGCGCCACCTGCTCGTCGGCCTCGTGCGCCAACAACGCCTTCGCCTTCGGTCCGGAGCTGAGCAGCCTCATCACACCTCTCGCCATCCAGACCCACAACTTCGCCGCCGTGGCCGCCGCCGCCTACTATCGCAGCCAGCAGCAGCAGGGCCTGGTGCCCCCCGCGCAGCCCCCGGCGCCGCCCAGCGCGCCCCTCCCTGCCAGCGCCGCCGCGCCGCCCTCGCCGCCCTTCAGCTTCCAGCTGCCACGCCGCCTGTCCGAGTCGCCCGTGTTCGACGCGCCCCCTAGTCCCCCGGACTCACTGTCTGACCGCGACAGCTACTTGAGCGGCTCCCTGAGCTCGGGCAGCCTCAGCGGCTCTGAGTCCCCCAGCCTCGACCCCGGCCGCCGCCTGCCCATCTTCAGCCGCCTCTCCATCTCCGACGACTGAGGCAAGAGGGCGCTAGTGAGGAGGAGGAAGGGAAGGCCGTTCTGGGGGTGTTGGAGGGCGCCCCTGCAGTCGCGCCCCTGCTGGGGGCAGGGAGGCTCGGGAGTGTAGGGGGCTGACCTCGGCCACAAGCAGACTGCAGGCCGCACCGAGCACTTGGACTCGAACTTGTGTGCCGGGAGGGGCCCCCACCCCTCCCCTTTCGGTTTCCTCTTGTTTTGTTTTGTTTTTTATTATTATTTTTATTATTATTACGAAGTTTCATTCTTGTTGAGCGAAAAAAAGCCAACGAACTTTTTGTATTGAACAAAATATTCACAACAGAGCAGTTGTGATGCGAATAGAACAAAAACCAAACACAAACTTTTTTAGGTCTCCGATGAGTTTGGGACTTTAGGAAAAATCAACCCAGCACCAGCAGCTACCAACCACCATTCCATATCTTCACTTGCAAAGCATTAGCTACAGTCCAGATGTGGGGACTCTTATCTTGAGAGAGGTTCCTAATTGTCTCAGACCAGTGTAAACAAACAAGCCAACCAACACCTTGCTAAACCTAAGCTTTTAGAATCCAATATTCTGCCAAGAATATGCCTTGATAGTAGACCTCAGCTCCATAGGTGTTTTTTGTTTTTTAACGAAGTTATATATGTCTGGAAAAAAAAAACCCTTGCATTCCAAAGTTTCATACTGGTTCCTGGTTTCATTGCCACCACTTAGTGGATGTTTAAGTTAGAACCATTTTGTCTGCTCTTTCTGGAAGCCTTGGGCAGAGCTTAGTTTGTAATTGTTGGGGAATAACTGCTGAATTTTTAGCTGTTTTGAGTTGATTCGCACCACTGCACCACAACTCAATATGAAAAAAACTATTTAACTTATTTATTATCTTGTGAAAAGTATACATTGAAAATTTTGTTCATACTGTATTTATCAAGTATGATGAAAAGCAATAGATATATATTCTTTTATTATGTTAAATTATGATTGCCATTATTAATCGGCAAAATGTGGAGTGTATGTTCTTTTCACAGTAATATATGCCTTTTGTAACTTCACTTGGTTATTTTATTGTAAATGAGTAAAAAAAAATCTTAATTTAAGAGATTGTATGTAATATTTATTTCATTAATTTCTTTCCTTGTTTACGTAAATTTTGAAAGATTGCATGGTTTCTTTACGGAAATCTTTATCTTGATGCTGTGGAAGTAGTTTGAGGAATATCTTATGAGTTTTTCTTAGAATGTATAATGGTTGTAGCCCATCCAACTTTAAAAGAAAAAAAGTGACCACATACTTTGCAATCAGGCTTACATGTGGCATGCTTTTCTCATTCCATCTTTATAAATCAGAAAATGTTTTTTGTTTGCTTATTCCACCAGTTCTACTGTGACATACTCTGCATATAAAGACATGTAGCAATAATGGGGGGGGGGGAGGGTAATCTCACAGTGCCTTTGGAAGGGCCAGAACTTGCCTTAAATCTTCCTCAACCAAATAAGTATTTTGTCTATTAGTGCTTGAGAGAATTTGAATGTAGGATGGGTTCAACTGCACAAAAGGAAAAGATTTTTACCACTTTTTTTTTATATAGCTATAAAGTGAAGAGGCCACCTCTTAGTGCTAAAATGGTATGTAGTACATGAATATGCCTTGTTTAATTACAGAAAATTCCAAAACTTGTACTATTTTTTTTTTTCCGTGTGGAAAGGCAGGAATGCTTTCCTGGACAGCGGATGAATGAGCAGTAGACGTAGTTTGTTTGTACGTAGGTACAGTTGGAGCACTATGTATGTATGTATTCTGGACTACTTTGACAGAAGTAGGTATTTGAATGTAACAAGGTTAAGTCAACTTGAGTTGTAATATATTTGGGGAATCAGTTCACTACAAATTGTGACTGTAAACATTGTACTGTAAATGTTTTGTAGTTTTCCCCCAATAAAACTTTTGGGAAAAAAAAGGTATTAATGTGTAAGATAGCTTCCTTCTTTTAAATGGGAGTATCTAGGTTTCTGGCTTCCCACCACTGTCATGCATTGCCCAGGTCTTAGAGGGATTGGGGGCTAGGGTTTAGAGAGCTGGCAGAGCCAGAGTTCAGAAGAGCCTGTCCCCCTATATATTTTTTATACAAGTTCTTTTAGCTGAAAGAAAGTAATTTGGACTGTCAAGGGCATTAGTTAGCTGTTCCCCTTGGTAATAAGATGCATCCCCGTGTTGGCTGGCTGGTGGCTGGGCCTGGCTGGGAGGCCTGAGGCGTGTGGCCTGCCTGTGAGTCACCAAGCGGATCACGTGTCTGCAGTGGCAGCTGAAGGTCTGATTTTTTTTTTTTTTTTTCCCACTGGGACGCACAGGGAACCAAACTGCTTGGGTGAGGAGGGGTCTTGCCAGCCCTTGGCTGAACTGGGGATGGGGGCTTAGGCCCAGCCTTTCCTGGGCCGGAGAACCAGGGTTTGGCCTGGACTTTGGAAAGCCTGGCTGTGTCCTTGTCCACAGACGACAGAAAGAGAAGGAAGATGAAACAGGTTAAACTTATATCTGGGTAATGTTTATGTGGACGGCTTCCTCTGGGAGTGAGCACACACGTTATTTATGCAAAAGGATTAGTGTCTGTGCTTGAGACAACTGTAAGCAGCCAGAAAGCAAATCCAACCCAGGTCTGGAAAAAAAGGAAGGAAAAAAAAAGCATCAGTCTGTCTGCTGATTCTCACACAATTGAACAGAACCTTAGTATGGTTCTTTCCTACAATCACTTTAGAAGCTAAAAATGCGGTTCATAAATCAATTCCTGTTTTTTCTCTATCCCGCCCCCACCACATACACAGAGTTCAGACTTCTTTTTTTCCAAAGTAAGTAAGAGATTTAGCAAAAGTTTTGTTTCCTCATCTACAACGTCTGGGCTCTATCACCCATACTTCCATCCCCTCGACCCTGTGTTTGCCTGTGTTAGCCGGGGTCTCCCGGGTCTCACAGCTGAGCCTGGTGGGGAGGGCGCCGTCGGTGGAGCGCTCCAGACCTCGGGCAGCTGTTTCACGTTAACGATGATTGCGCTGGTGTTAACCGGAGCGTTTTGGTGCTGGGCGCGCGCTGCCAAAGGGGATGGGGAACAGTTTCAAAGTTCTCCCAGATGCCGGGCCCCTGGCTGGGGAGGGGGGGGTGGGCGGCCTCAGCAGCGGGGGAGGGGAAGCCTGAGGCCAAGAAGGGCTCGACCGGTGAAGACCCTGCAGGCTCCTAGGCCTCTTCACCATAAAGAATGTGCAATGGCGAGGAAAAGTCTAAAATGTGGTGCTATATAGGCCAAACTGCATTTCAAATGCCTTGTTTCCACTTCATTCCAAGACATTTTTCTAAACAAGTGCTTTTGATCAACTGGAATGTTAGACTTCTTTTTGGGGTAAGCCACATTCATTTTTAAAAATTGGTTTGTCTGAAAGCCCAACTGCTAAGAGCTGATGTTTTTGTATTTTAGACCCAGTGGAGCGTGGAAAGCTGGGGGGAATCATTCAGAAATTTCCTCTTGCTGCAGATCAATGGAGGGTATGTGGGTCATTGTCTTTCTGCAGCGGCTGGAATTAACAGCAAACAAAACGCTCTACAATTGCTTGATCACCCTTAGAAAAGTTTTCTTGTAAATTAAGGGAACTAGAAGTAAAAACTGCAAGTAAGAACAAGCCAGGATTCCTATCACGGGCTGGGGAGCGGAACTAAAACTGACTCCTGAATTATACTCAAGATAAATTCTTTTGGAGTTAGTTGTGCAAATGAGCCCAGAATGTGATGGTGTTTAGAATGTCTTAATAGTGGCATTTCCACTAGCTATTTGAAAACTAAGGTATTTTTTAAGCAACCCAATTAGTGTGCACCACCTTCTAAAGTATTTCAGAGAAGGGATGCATGCATGTAGATATTTTCCACCCCTCACCCTGAATCTACTGCTGAGTGTATGGGGTTGCGGAGGGGGTGTGGACACAAAAAAACTATTGAGAAGGCTGAAGCTCTGCACCCGCCCTTGGGAATAGATGGAGGATTGCGAGCCCTGCAGCGGCTCAGGAACCCCGATGATAGGACCAGGCCTGGAGGGCCCAATGCAGGAAAGACAAACAGGCATAACTCTTGGCTGCAGGTCTGGCCCTGCACTGGGATGCTCAGTGGTGAAGTCTGCCTGGGAGGGTCTCAGAAACCCCCAGGCTAGATGTATGCAGAGAGGAGGCCCACAAGAGAGCATTTGAACCTGGAAGGGAACCAACTCAAGGCATTTGCTCTCCTTCAGTTGTGCTCATGGTGACAAGAGTGAGGGCAGATGTGGCTCTGGCCACATCTTGAAAGCGGAAGTTGGGTCTCTGCACCTTCCCTAGCCTTTGAGTTAATGGGAGACAACGCGGCCCCTGGTAAGCAGCCAGGCTTACCTTCTTCCATCAGGGCCCATAACCACTCTCCATTGTTGTTACCTCATTTAACTGTGTTTATTTTTTCTTGTTCACTCTCTGGGGGATGTGCAGACTTGTGGCCATCCAGGGCACTTCCAGTTTGTGCTGCTAGCAAGGCCAAGGAGGGAAGGAGGGAAGGAGGGAGGGTCAGGGAGGAGCCAGGGCCTGGCGGCTGGACAGGCCTGCCAGGAGGAGCCCTGTGGGAAGGGGGGGGCCCCGGGGAACAGGAAGCCACAGCACCTCCAGGCCCACGCCTGCCTAGGTGGGTTCTCCCAACCTCTCCTGACAGTTTTTGCTAGACCTGGAAAGTGTATAAGTGTGGGTGTGTGTCTAAGGGTGTATATGTATGGGGGGAGGTCTGTGTGCGGGGGCGGTATCCACGTGGAGGGTGGATATCTGGGTCCTTGTCTATCTGTGTGGGTGTGCACACGTGCGTGGTATTGCTCCGTGGCGGGGGTCTGTGTCTGTGTGGGGTTGCTGTAGGGGAATACTGGTGTGTGTGTCTGCATCTGTGGGGTGTTGATATGTGAGGCGTGTACATGTCTGTAGGGTATGAGAGTCGGTGAGTGGGTATGGAAATCTGTGAGTGTGGGTTTGGGGGTGTGTGTATGGTGTGGTTATGGGTTTCGGTGTGTCTGTTGCTGTGTATGTGTGAGTGTGTGTTTGAAGGCATCTTTCAGTCTGTGTGTGTGTATAGGTGTGTGAGGGTGTGTATCTGGGTGCGGGTGTGGGTTTGGGTGTGTCTGTTACTCTGTGTGTGGTTATAGGTATGTGTGTATATGGATCTGTGTGTGTGTGTGTCCGTGTGGGTATGGGTTTGAATGTGTCTGTTGCTCTGTGTGCGTGTGTATACGTGTAGGTGTGTGTATATCTGTGTGTAGGTGTGGGTGTGGGTTTGGGTGTGTCTGTTGCTCTGTGTCCGTAGGTGCGTGGGTCTGTGGGGTGGGAGGAAGGATCTGTGGGTGTGGCTGTATGTTTGGGTCTGGACGTGATGGGGGTGTGTCTCTGTCGGGGTGGAGTGTTAACAACACCTTCAGAGGAAAAGCGGTCCTTTTTAGTAGGCCTCTTTCAGGTTAAAAACTGTTTTCAAAACCCGGAAATGGAGGCCAGGCTGTCAGTGCTTCCTGCAGGGCAGTGGGCAGAACAGGGCTGAGTAGGGGGGTGGCAGACAGGCCTTCAGCCTGCAGGGACCCCAGACCCACTTTATTGCTGGTCACACCTGCCAAGGACAGGCCTCCTGGGCCTGAGTGCAGAGACATATTTAGAAACAATTAATTCTCTGGTTGAAGGGGGAGGGGCCATTTATTTTCATCTGTTGCAGAAATAGCTCTTGTCAGATAGCAGTTCTTATGCCCTCTGGGGTGAGAGGCAGCTCTGAAATAGAAGGAAAGATATTAAGGATTTTAGACAGACAAGAAAACTCCTGAGCGTGCTGAAACCGAGTTTAAAATATTTCTCTAAAAATAAGCTTTGTTTTCCTTGTGGATTCCTCTGGCAGTTGGGCCCTCGTGTCAGGGTGTTTAGCTGGCCTGGGAAGCCAGGCGGAATTTTTAAAAAAGCGAGTGTTTCCCAGCTGTGGCCTTGGAAAGTTCTCTGTTTTCCATTTATTAAACTCCTAGTTTCCGGCTAATTAAAATTATTTTCAAATACAACTCCGTGGTCCCGCAATATTTGATGAGACACAGAATTCTCAGTGACCCCTCTGTAGGAGGCCGGGCCAGGCTGTGGGGTGGCCTATGACCCCTCCGCTGGGCCTGGTACCGATTTTACGCAGAGGGAGACCCTTTGAAATTCAGGCCCGAGGCCTCGTTTTACCAAGTTCCACCGCCCCCGCCCCACCCCGGGAGTGGCTGGAATGAGAGGCCACTTGCAGGACAGTCCCTGAGCCCTGCACCACTGGAGAAGGGGCTGTGAGTCCTTGGCGACCTGCTGTTAGTTCCCCTGCATCACTGAGTGGAGAAGGGGTGCACTTCAGGGGAGAGGAACTTGGCTGAGGTGTGTGGCAGGTGATTCTGGTTGTCTCTCCCTGGCCTGGCTACTGTGGAAGCTTCAGGGCCGGACTTTTTCGAGCACCTACAGGAGGTCCAGACTCCCAAGGTGATGCGTTGTGAAGATGGAAATCCGAGGTGCTGCAGGGCAGGAGGCAAATATTGCTGAGGGCCAGGGCTGGTGTGACTCAGATGTGCTGGCAGGCTCCCTTCCACTGCCCTGTGATTCTGTCCAGGCGTCCAAGGGGTGGGCTGCTGGGCTGCTGTCCGGCACCTTTCATTCATCCCACAGATAGTTCTTGATTGTCTAGTACATGCCAGCAGTGCAGGAACAGAGGTGCGTTGACGGATGTCATCCCTGCCTTCACGGAGTGTACATATTTTCAAGGTTCATTCATGTTGTAGCGTGAATCAGCCTTCATTCTTTTTCATGACAGGATAGTATTCCATTGTATGAATGTACCACATTTTGTTTTTCATTCATCTGTTGTTAGACGGTGGAGTTGTTTCCACCTTTTGGCTATTGTTGAATCATGCTGCTGTGAACATCAATATACAAGTTTTTGTGTGAACATATGTTTTCAATTCTTTTGGTTTTATACCTGGAAGTAGAATTGCCAGATCATATGGTAACTCCCATTTAACTTTTTGAGGAACTGCTGTACTATTTTCCAAAGTGATACATTGGTTTTTGTAACTGTTTTATTAATGTCTGTTTCCCCTACATAATGATATGTGCTCCACGGGATGGCCACATAAAAACACTCGTACACTTGTTCACAATAGCCAAGACCAAAACATTGTTACTATCCCCATTTCAAAGATGATGAAACTAAGCTCAAAGAAGTTGTCATAGGCCTGAGGCCAAGCAGCTAGGAAAAGGCTGAAGCAGAATTCAAAGGAAGCTAAGCAGTGGCTCCTTCGAATCACCCTAGGCTGCCTCTCGGACTCCTGCTTTATTCCCCACACTGTCTAGAAATGGAGGTTTCCAAGAAGCCTTCCAGGATTTCTTTCCAGGGTAGACCCTGTCTTGCCACCCCGTGCTCTTTTTTTTTTTTTTTTTTAATTTATTTAATTTATTTTATTTTTGGCTGCATTGGGTCTTCATTGCTGCACGCGGGCTTTCTCTAGTTGCAGCGAGCGGGGGCTACTCTTCATTGAGGTGCGCAGGCTTCTCATTGTGGTGGCTTCTCTTGTTGAGGAGCTTGGGCTCTAGGTGCATGGGATTCAGTAGTTGTGGCACACGGGCTCAGTAGTTGTGGCTCGCAGGCTCTAGAGCTCAGGCTCAGTAGTTGTGGCGCACGGGCTTAGTTGCTCTGTGGCATGTGGGATCTTCCTGGACCAGGGCTCGAACCCGTGTCCCCTGCATTGGCAGCGGATTCTTAACCACTGCGCCACCAGAGAAGCCCCTCTCACCTGTGCTTTTAAAACACAATGTGTTCAAGTCACCCTTCAGCTCAAAATCCTCACTCAGAATAAAATCTAAAATCTTAACCTAGGTGTACAAGGTCCTACATTGTCTATCCCTCCCCACCCACCCACTATCCCTTTCCCTTCTGACCTTGACTCTCCCTTCCCTCATCCTGCTCCTATACAGCTCAGGCCTCCTTGTTGGTTCGTAATCATGCTGGACCTACTCTCTGTCTCAGGACCTTTGTACTTGCTATTCCATCTGTCATGCTCTTCCACATTTCCTTCAATTTCCTGCTGTCACCTCTTCAGGGGGCCATCCAGACCACCCTGTCAAGACAACAGCCCCATCTGGCATCTCTCGTCTTGCTTTATTTTTTCCCTAGCATTTGTCATCCTCTGACATATTTTATTTTATTTATTTATTTTTAATTAATTAATTTACTTATTTATGGCTGTGTTGGGTCTTCGTTTCTGTGCAAGGGCTTTCTCTAGTTGCGGCAAGCGGGGGCCACTCTTCATCGCGGTGCACGGGCCTTTCACTATCGCGGCCTCTCTTGTTGCGGAGCACAGGCTCCAGACGCGCACAGGCTCAGTAGTTGTGGCTCACGGGCCTAGTTGCTCCGCGGCATGTGGGATCTTCCCAGACCAGGGCTCGAACCCGCGTCCCCTGCATTGGCAGGCAGATTCTCAACCACTGCACCACCAGGGAAGCCCCTCTGACATATTTTAAATGCCTTTGTTTATGTATATATCATCCTTCCTTCTTAGACGCTTAGCTTCATGAGGGCAGGCATTGTCTCCAGAGCAGGGGGGAGCCGTTGAAGGATTTTAAGCTGGGGAGTAAGACGGCCACGTTCACGTGTTAAAGTGATTTCGGCTGTGTGGAGAGTAGACTGGAAAAAAAAAAAAAAAAGATTCCTTATAAAACCAATTTTAATGCTAAAAAAGTTTTAAAAAACCATGACCTAGTGTTGCCCTTTCATTCCACAGATGAGAAGACTAAGGCTCAGAGAGGGTGGGAGGAGCCCTCTGGAGACGTCCCCCAATTTCTGGGTTTCTACATGAGCCCTGGGAAGAGACCACCCAGGACACCGTCCTCCCTAGGTGTGAGCTGTCCAGGTATGGCTGTTGGTAAAAATGCTGAATATTGACTTTCACTGAAGCGGACCTAAATCCCCATGGGCCGAGAGGCTCAGAGCAGCAGGTCTCTGGATGTTCACCTGGCTTCTCAGGGAGGCCCTGGAGGGTCTGTAGGGTGGACACAGCAGGAGCTTACAAAGCACAGCCCTGGGAGCCAAGAGCTGCTGCAGGGCCTGTGGCATGAGAGGGCTCCGGGCAGGTGTCACCACCACTCCGTGAGGGGCCCGGTCTGCAGGGGTTACAGGCCAGGGCTCCCACAGACCTGGGTTCAAATCCCACTTCACAGCCACTCCCTACCTGTGTAATCCTGAGCAAATCTCTGAGCCTCACTTTCCTCATCTCTGAAATGCGGATGATCACGCAGTTGCTGCTACGCAAAGCCCCCAGGAGGGTCAAGATATGACGTCATGGGCGAAGTGTCTAGGAGAGGGCCCAGCTCAGGGTCCCACAGAGGACACTGTGTGCAGGCTAGCAGAGTGGGTAGCAGCCTAGGCCGTCAGGTTCAAAGCCTAGCCTTGCTACCGCCAGCTGTGAGACCATGAGCCAGTGGCTTGCCGTCTCCATCTATAAATGTCGGACCTATCTCCGAGGGCTACCATGAAGTTCATGTGAATCACTCAACCCAGGTCATAAGGATAGAGCCCAGCATACAGGAAGTATGCTGTAACAGTTTGTTACTGCTCTCTTGGTGTTTTTTTTCCACACCCAATCAATAGACACCCAGTCCGAAGGGGTTCAGGGAGTCTCCTTCATCTGCCCCCACCAAACCAACCCAACCACTTGGGCCTTAAGATGAGAATAATAACTGCTTTCCTTTAGAAATTCTAGGTAGATCTGCGCTGTCCATTATGGTAGGCACTAGCCACATGTGCCTATGTACATTTAACTTAAAATTTAAAACTTACTTCCACATGGCAGGTACTCAGCTGTAGCTGGGGGCTACTGCACTGAATGTTTCCATCATTGCAGAAAGTTCTGTTGGACAACACTGCTATTCTGGAGTGTTCTAGCAAAATGCAAACAACTGTAAGGAAGGAAGCTTCTATCATGCCAACCCTTGAAGGGTTGTCCTTTTCCAAAGCAAGCCCTGGGACACACCCATGGTGCCCTTGATGGCTTCCCTCTCTGCACGTTTCACTTTCACGAGCAATGCAGCGCGAACATGCTTATTCACAGGCCCCTGGGTGAGTGTTTGCCTCAGATGAATCCGTGGAGGAAGCATCGCTGATTTGCGAGGCAGCCCACGTGTTTCTGTAGAGGGTAATGTGCATTTAAAATCTTGAAACCGGCCATCATAGAAAACCCCCCAAAATTTTGCACTGAATACCTCCCACCTCCACCCCCATCCCACCTCTGGGCCTCCGAGGCCATTTCCACCCCTGTTCGCTCCCTGTGTGCCTGTGCTGAGTTTCTGGGGTCCCGGTAACAGGGGCTGCCCCCTGGGGTCTGGTCTTTCTGTCTCCCTTTCCTCTTCTCAGTTCCTCCCCTGCTGAGCCCCAGCTCTCCACACCCCCAGGCTCCTGGAGGGCAGCTCACTGCTGTCCACCCCCCTGCCCCCCCGCCACTTCCCCTCCCCCCCCAGATGGAGCCAAAGACTGAGGCTGTCACCTGACAGCCCCGGGCAGGCCTGGGTCAGTCCCACTGGCTCAGAGCACCTGGGGCTTGAGGGCAAGGAGGGGGGTAGACTCTTCGCCTGAAACCAGGAGGGAGGCCCCCATCCGTGTGACTGTGGGCAAGGACAGCAGAAACCCTCCCGAGACAATAGTGTTGCCCGTTGAAGATGTGAGACCGTGTAGGTGCATCTCAGTGAGAGCACACGGGTGAGTGCGTACGTGTGCACAAGGGTGTGAGTCTGAGCGGGTACGTGTGCCAGTGAGTGTGTGTGTCTCAGGAGCCGTTGTGTCAGGGGTTATGTAAGGAAGACACTCCCCGGGGCCAACAAACCGCAGTGGTGTAACCGCCGGCTGGCAGGGCCACCAGAAGGAAAGGAGGGAAAATGTAAACACCGCGCTGGGCCCGTCTCTCA
Source organism: Balaenoptera borealis (assembly GCF_965194805.1). Classification (NCBI taxonomy): domain Eukaryota; kingdom Metazoa; phylum Chordata; class Mammalia; order Artiodactyla; family Balaenopteridae; genus Balaenoptera; species Balaenoptera borealis. Next base: position 56,411,837 of record NC_138871.1, read on the forward strand.
CCCGCCACAGGCAGGCCCTGGACAGCGCAGCCCTTCCGGTCCTCCATTCCCGCTGCCTCAGGCCCTATGCGCTGGCCTGGGAGGGGGTGATAGTGGAGGCCAAAGAGGCCAAGGCCAGGGGGTCACAAGAACTCTGCGGGGAGTGGACATCCCCAGCTCTCCATCTGGGCCCAAAGGACGGGACGGAGAGGAGAACCCAGCAGGGTGTACCTGGGCTCCTCCTGGGCCCGCCATAGGCCATGCATCCCCCCCACAAGCAAGGTATGCCACCTTCCTCACCCCCAGAGCTGCTCTCTCTTTAAAGCCTTTGGGAACAGGCGTCCCTGTGTCCCAGAGGCCTCTGCCTGGCATGGAGCCCATCGCCCTGCACTGAGCCAGTATGGACTCACCGCTCACCTGCTTACATCCTTGGGGTGGCCTCAGGGCCAGCTGTCTCTGCCCCTTTCTCACATACACACAAAGGTGCACCTCCTCCCTGCCCCCCCCCCACCTCATCCCCAGCCCGGACGCCTGCCTTCCAGTCAGCTCCCAGCTGCTCAGCCCTTCAGCACTGCACCTGAGGCCCTCTCTTCCAGGAAGCCTCCCCGACTGCTCGGGGCTAGAGTACTTTCTCCCTGCTCTGAGCTCCTGAGGTGCCTCTGGACACGCAACCTGACATCTGGCCACGCACAGCCGTCCCTTCTTGCCCAGCTGTTCACTTTAATAATAATGGCCACCATCTACGCAGCATATTCTCCACCAAACCCAGTCCCTTGAAGCTGTTATCGCCTGTCATCCTCGCACTAGCCCTAGAATGTGGCTTTCTTACTGCCATTATGTGGCAGGGGAGCACACAATTGAAGCCGGAGGCGTCACAGAACGTGGGTGGGCCGCTCAGCTCCAGGAAAGCTAGGCTCTGACCCAGAGACCCTGCAGCCAAGGCTCGGCCTGGGAGCTTCCAGTGGGCTGGGAGGGTCAGGGTCCCCTTAACCTTGAGGTCCTTCCCCGAGAGTCCTTTGGAGTTGTCACTGAGCTGGCTGTGTGTTCTTGTGAGTGTACAGGAGGGAGGGAGAGAGAGAATTCTCACCAAGGTGGCAACTCAAACTCGGGAGACAAGTGAGTAAAACCCAGAAAGCTAGAAAGCAAAGATGACTCAGGAGACATCTGTCAGCCTGGCCAAAGTCAGAGACAGGGCAGGGCAGCAGGAAGGAAGGGGGAGCCCGGGGAAAGGGAGAAGTGGCCTAGGGCTGGCTCTCTGGCTCCCCATCCCCCTCCAGAGGAAGCATCCTGCTGGCTCACCCTGGCCTGTGAGGTCCTGAGGGCCCGGGAGCACATCATCTTCTTCCCTCTCTTCCCCTGCCACACTGGGCCCATGGCAGTCACCCACCCTCAGGGAGCAGGGGCTCGTCCATGAACTGGAATGGCTAGCCTCCCCCAGCAGCAAAATTGTCTGCTGTGCCAGGGTTAAATGACATAAAATGCACCACACCTGGCACACAAATGACACTAGATAGTGTTAAGGCCCCACTCTCTTCCCCACTCGGCACCATCGCTGCCAACCTTCCTCTGGTCACTTGTAGTAAAGTTGGAAGTCCACAGAGGGCCTCCCTGGCCCTGGGCTCCAGGGAGGAGGAGGGATGCAGAGGTGCTGGGAACCCTCCTCGCCCTCCCCTGGGTGAGCGGTGGGTGAGCTCGCACACCTCGTCCAGTTTAGAAGGTACCTCTGCCCTCCCTTAGCCCCTATTCACCTCCTGCCCCTTCTCCGCCCGGCTTCCTCCAGCCCTGGACACTTGAGCACGCCATGCCTTCCCGCAGCCATCGCCATCCATCTGGTTTTCCAGAATACAGACTCTGGAGCCAGCCTGACTGGTTCCATCCCAATTTTCCCATTTATCAGCTGTGTGACCTTGGGCAAGTTCCTCAATCTCTCTGTGCCTCTGTTTCCTCATCTATGATTCCCCTGTTCCCTGGAGGCCCAAGGGGAAGTTTTATTTCATCAAATGGCCTTCAAGTTCCAGAAGGGTAAAGGAAGCCCATTAATTAGACCACACTGTCTTTTAAAATTCTCTACCTCCACTTTCAGAGACGATGACCCCATATTGCTGAGGCAGAGATTGAGGTTCAGAGAAAGTTCATGCCTTGCCCAAGGCCACCAGGCTAACCTGCCCTCAGGAGCTCTCTCTGCCTGCATTGGGTTAATTGCAACTCTGATTGCTGGGCTCTGAGATGGGCCCAAGAGATTCTGGCCCAAGGGTGACTGGGGGTGGGGGGGTGATTAGGAAAGAGGTGAACAAGCATTTACAATGCTCTAACAAGAGACTGGACATCATAGAGAGGCCTGTTTGCAGGGGCCCAGCCCCGCAACAGCATGTCTGTGAAATGGTAGATTCCACATGGCCCAAGAATGGGCTGGGTCTGCGTGTGCTGATCAGAGGGCTGTCTAAGCTATGAGGTTACAAGAGCAAGGGAAGATCTGTGTGTTACAATACAACTTCTTTTCCTGTACATTCTGTTTAACAGATACACATGCATGCCTTATATGCTAGTGTCGGCCTAACATTTTTTTCGGGCAGGCTACACAAGAAACTGTTACCTGGTTACCCTCAGACAGAGACTGGGAAAGAATGAAGGCAAGGCAGGGGAGAGTTTTATTTTAAACCTTCCTCTTTTGTTTGACTATCCTACCACGTACATATATTATTACAGGCATACCTCAGAGATATTGTGGATTCAGTTCCAGACCACTGCAATAAAGTAAATATCTCAATAAAGCAAGTCACACACTTTTTTTTTTTTTGGTTTCCCAACACATATAAAAGTTATGTTTACACTATGCTGTGTTCAATGTGTAGTAGCATATGTCTAAAACAGCAATGTACATACCTTAATTTAAAAATACTTTATTTGGGCTTCCCTGGTGGTACAGTGGTTGAGAATCCGCCTGCCAATGCAGGGGACATGGGTTCGAGCCCTGGTCTGGGAAGATCCCACATGCCACGGAGCAACTGGGCCCGTGAGCCACAACTACTGAGCCTGCGCGTCTGGAGCCTGTGCTCCGCAACAAGAGAGGCCGCAATAGTGAGAGGCCCGCGCACCGCGATGAAGAGTGGCCCCCGCTCACCGCAACTAGAGAAAGCCCTCGCACAGAAACGAAGACCCAACACAACCAAAAATAAAAATAAAATAAATAAATAAATTTATTTAAAAACACACACACACACACACTGAAATCCACATTTACCTCTATGCCTCATGCATACCCTACCTCTCAGAACTCCAACTTTCTCAAAAAAAAAAAAAGTTTAAAAAAAAAAAATTATTTGCCAAAAAAAATGCTAACTGTCATCTGACAATGCAGGGTTGACACAACCCTCAAGTTTGTAAAAAAAAAAACGCAATATTGGTGAAGCACAATAAAGCAAAACACAATAAAACAAGGTATGCCTTCATTTTTTATTTTATTTTATTTTTTAATATTTTTAATATTTATTTATTTTATTAATTATTTATTTTTGGCTTTGTCGGGTCTTAGTTGTGACACATGGGATCTTCGTTGCAGCATGCGGGATCTTTCGTTGCAGTGCGTGGGCTTCTCTCTAGTTATGGTGCACGGGCTCCAGAGTGCATGGGCTCAGTAGTTGTGGCATGTGGGTTTAGTTGCCCTGTGGCATGTGGGATCTTAGTTCCCTGACCAGGGATCGAACCCGTGTCGCCTGCATTGGAAGGCAGATTCTTTACCCTGGACCACCAGGGAAGTTCCTGCCTTCGTTTTTTAAATGACAACAGATGTTATCTGAGCACTTGGGATTAAAAGCCATTCTGCTCTTTTTCTGAAGTGTCAAAAAAAAAAAAAGATGAAATGACAGTTTGTGGGAGGTGGGTATGGTTTTGTTGGGTCTTGCTGCTGAGAGCAGGGCCTGGCTGGGAACAAGAGGCTAAAGGGCCCATGGACCTCAGAAAGGGCATGGGGGAGGGGGTCCTGCCTGCTGATTCTTCCTCCCCTGCAACTGGCTCAGGAGGACTTTGAGGGGCCCAGGTCAGCCCTCAAGGCTTTGGGGGCCCTCTCTCCTGCTTGCGCTAAACCTTCCAGAGCACAGGCTCCTTTGAATGAAGACAAGAACCAGGAGGACCTCTGTCTGTCTGTCTGCCTGCGGTTTGCCTGCAATTCACATGACCCACCATTGGCTGTCCTGCTTTTGGAGCCTCTGGCCCCAGGCTTCCCTGGGGGAGCTGGGGGATCACCCTCCGTGGCCAGGTGCTCTCTGCCAAGTCCTGCCCTCCTGTCCTCTCACAGGAGCCTCCTACATCCCTGGGGCAGATTTGTGGACAGGTGCCACACCTTGCTGGCCAGTCCTGGAGGGCCTGTGGATCTGCTGGGGGATTCAGTTTCAGGGAGGTGACCCCCTGACTCTCTCCTCAGTCCTGGCCCGTGGGGCTCGCAAGTTTGCAGTCACTGCTGGCCCAGCACCACGTGAGGCAGCCTGTGGTCCCTGGCTTCACTCACCGCTGACCACCATGCCGAGCCATGACCACATCCTAGTGAACAGAGGCACCCCTCCCCCCAAAGGGAAAGAGTGCTGTGAGCTCCATTTTATAGGCTAAGAAACTGAGGTCCAGGTTGGTAAGTGACTTGCCAAGGCCAATGGTGAGCCAGTGACAGAACAATGCCTGAGATTCAGGCAGGTCTCCATCCTGGGTACTTGACCCTCAAGGGTGGCCTGATAAGAAATGAAGTTAATATGATCTCAGGATTATCTGAAGAAAAACCTGCCTTAAAATTGACTCAGCTCAACAGCATATGCCATTATGAATTAAAACAACAACAAAATGCCACTACATACCTGTTAGAATAGCCAAAATCTGGAACACTGACAACACCAAATGCTGGGGAAGATGTGGAACATCAAGAACTATCATTATTGCTGGTGAGAATGCAAAATGGTACAGCACTTGGAAAGGCAGTTTGGCAATTTTTTTTACAGAACTAAATATGCTATTTATGATCTAGCAATCACGCTCCTTGATACTTACCCAAATGAGTTGAAAACTTACGTCCACACAAAAATCTGCACACAGATACATATAGCAGCTTTGTTCATAATTGCCACAACTTGGAAGTAACCAAGGTGCCCTTCAGTAGGTGAATGGATAAATAAACTCTGGTACACCCAGACAATGGAATCTTATTCAGTACTAAAGGAAATGAATAATAAGCCATAAAAGACGTGGAGGAAACTTAAATGCATATTTCTAAGGGAAGGAAGCCAATCTGAAAAGGCTACACACTGTATGATTCCAACTAGATGACATTCTGGAAGAGGCAAAACTATGGAGACAGTAAAAACATCAGTGGTTGCCAGGGGTTAAAGAGGAGAGAAGGGGGCTTCCCTGGTGGCGCAGTGGTTGAGAATCCGCCTGCCAATGCAGGGGACATGGGTTCGAGCCCTTGTCTGGGAAGATCCCACATGCCGCGGAGCAACTGAGCCCGTGAGCCACAACTACTGAGCCTGCGTGTCTGGAGCCTGTGCTCCGCAACAAGAGAGGCCGCGACAGTGAGAGGCCCGCGCACTGCAATGAAGAGTGGCCCCCACTCGCTGCAACTAGAGAAAGCCCTCACACAGAAACGAAGACCCAACACAGCCAAAAATAAATAAATTAATTAATTAATTAAAAAAAAAAAAAAGAGGAGAGAAGGATGAATAAGCAGAGCACAGAGGATTTTAGGGGGTGGTAAAACTACTCTGTAGGATACTAGAGTAGTGGATACATGGCATTTTACATTTGGCCAAACCCAAAGAATATACAACATCGAGAGTGAACCCTAATGTAAACTGTGGGCCTGAGTGATAATGAGGTGTCACGCAGGTTCCTCAGCTGTCACAAACATGCCACTCTGGCGGAGGATGTTGCTAATGGGGGAGTCTGTGCACGGGTGGGGGCAGGGGCGTATGGGAACTCTCTGCACTTTCTGTGCAATTTTGCTGTGAATCTAAAACTGTCCTAAAATATAAAATCTACGAAAAGACGAAGGAAAGTCACCCAGGAGCGAGGGTTCTGGAAGACTCTCTCCCGTAAGAGGACACTGTTTCCCCAGCGCCGTCCTGAGCCCCTGCCCGCAGGGAAGTGGGTTGGAGGTGTTCGGTGCCTGTGCTGGGCTCCCAGGGTGGGAGCTGTGGAGTGAGCAGGCCCGACTTTGCCCCTGACACCTCCCCACGTGTTTCCTGGAGGAGCCTCAGAGATCCCCAGCCGTTGGCCCCCTTCTCCCCAGCTTCCTGTTTGGGCTCCAGAGAGACGTTGAGCCGTTTCTGCAGCTGAACTGGGAGCCAGTTGGGCTGGTGGGAGGGAGGACGTTTGCCTTGCTGGGGACCGGGTCAGGGGGCTGCGAATCGGTTGGCGCCTCAGCTTGTGGTCACCTGGAGGCTCAAATCCCGACCTGGAGGCCCTTGAGGGGTCAGCAAGTTCAGCCCCTGCCTCAGGGCAGGACATATCTGGGCCAGGCAGCTGAGGTCTCGGACATCACTTAGCCCATGCAGGCAGAACTTCTTCCTGGCCAGGGTGACTTGAGCAGGTCACTTTATCCAGATGAGCCCCAGCTTCATCCCCTGTGACCACCTGCTCTGTAGGAACATAGGTTCGTACGTAGCAGCTCTTATTCTTACGACAGATGGGACCCACACTTCCCACGTGTCTGAAGGAAGAAACCGCGACTTGTTCCCCCTCCCACCTGCCCCAGCCACACCCGAGAGCTTCATCCCAGCTGCAGACCTGCCAGCGGTCATGGAGAGCAGATGCCCCGGTTGATCAGGACAGAGGCATACACAGACGAGTACTTTCTGAGGGAGCAGCATGGGAAAGGCCAGGGAGACACTAAAGCGACCCTGAGGTTCAGGGAAGGCTTCCTGGGGAAAGAGATTCTCAAGGCAGATGTTCAGTGATGAGTGGAGTTAGCCTGGTAGAGACAGGGTCCATTAGCAGCAGAGGCCCAGAGGCAGGCAGCCGGTACCTGATGCGGGCAACGGTGTGGTTAAAGAAGGTGCTGGGAGGGGAAGCCAGAGGGAGTTGGGGGCGGTCCAGCCAGCTCATCCCACTTCCCCTCCCCCAGTCCTGGGGTGAGGTCTAGGACTGGTCCATCATTGGGGCCCTGGGGTCATTGCCCTGGGGTCTCAGCAGGATCCAGCCCCTGCAGCCCCACCCCTGCATACATGACAATCAGGCTCCACCAGGTGAACAGAAGCTCATGCCACTGCCCTGCACCCTTTGTGGCTCCAGAGTGGGTGAGGGGCCCTGGGGAGGCCAGACCACATACCCTTAGGGCCAGGGAGTGGGGAGAAGGGAGGATGACTGATCCAGGCTTCTGAAGGAAAGGGAGCTGCAGGGGCTACAGCTAGAGGGACCTGGCCACTGCCATCAGGGAGGCTATTTGCTAGCAGGAAAGGCATTGCCTTGGGGCCTCGGTGTGTTGGTAGACAGGCTTCTATTTGGAGATGCTCCAGGACATGCTTTTGGAGTGAGAGCTCTGCAGGGTGAGGATCGGGGGTGGGTGGCGTCCCCAGCTTCTGCTTCTCCAGCCCCAGAAGCAGCCCGCATCTCCTCTCACTGTTCCCAGCAAGGGTGGCAGGGAGGAGGAAAGTGGTATTCACTTTCAACCAGCCCCACTGTGCCCTCATGAGATGAGGACCTTCCTGGGTCAGGTGCTTGGCCTCCCCATCAGACTAGGGACTTCTGGAACAGAAGTCAGCTTTCCTTCTAAGACAGAGTCAGGGTTTCTGCCTCTTTCTGTTCTCCATGTCCCCTGGCAGTTCCTGAGCCATTCTCCTCAGGTGACATAAGGCCTGGGCCTCTATGATGTGCAGAGGATCTCTGCTTCTGCCCGGTGGGTGGGTAGTTCTGGCCATCCCAGTCCAGATCTTCTCCTGGGTCAGTGAGGGCTCCAGAGGGAGGTGGGGCTGAGGAGGGCCTGATGGGAGGAGAGGAAGGCAGGACTGGGGTATAATTTGGGGAGCCCAGGACAAAATGAAAATTGGGGGCCCCTTGTTCAAACTTTTTAAATTCCGGGATGGCATCAACAGAGTATTAAACCAAGCATGGGGTCCTTCTAAGTGCAGGGACTTGTATAGCTGCATGGATCACACATCCATAAAGCCAGGCCTGCTGGAGGGAGCAGGTGTTCCAGAAATGGGGGCTCTTCGTGGAGAGATGAAAGGAGGCTGGAGCAAGGACCAAGGGACAGGGAGGAGCTGGGTCTCCTGGACTGTTAGAAACAGGGAAAGATGAGGTTGATTAGGTTGGATGGTACCAGATCCAGAAGAATCCTGAACACTCAAATTTGAACTTGATCTGGAGGTAAACACTAAAGTTTCCTGAGCCCCCAGGGAACCAGGAGAGACTTGGCCAGGGTGGAACAGGAGTGGGCCCATGGAAATCAATTGCTCCCTAGATGATTTACTGAAGAGGAAACTAAGGCCCAGAGAGGGACAGAGACTTGCCAAGGTCATCCAGCCAGGGGTACAGAGCCAGGCCAGAGCTCTAGCTGCCTGGAATCTTGTCTCAGATTCTGTGGGGAATAAATTGAGAACTGATGTGCAGTGTGGGAGGGCAGGTAGTGTTGGGCCTCTGATGTTTGCTACACCTAAAGGGCAGGACCCACCTCCCCCAGAACCTTCAGTCTTGGGGCATCCTCTCCTGGGTGTCCTTTTCCTCTAGCCCTGCCTCTGTGTCTCTTGTGTTCCCCCTTTGCCCATCCTCATGCTTCTCCACTACCTTCCTTACTTGGCCCCCCAGAGCTGTGCCTTGCCACGGACCTGAACTTTTGCAAACTCAACCCCCTACCCCTACCCCTACCCACCCCCAGGCAGGCAATGGCCTGCAAGTGAACAGATGCCCAGAGCAGAAGTCTCTGCCACAGGAAGGCAGCCAAGGCCCCCCAAGTTTCCTCCAGGCCCCGCCCAGAATCTGCTGCTTCCCCCTCCCCCTCTACCTTGCCCCTCCCCCCATTCGACTTGGTGCTCTGCCCCCTCTCTACTCCCTCCTGCACTCCAAAACCCGGATCCTGAGACCCACTCAAGGCTTTTGGAAACCTCGCTGACGCCTCAGTGCCCCCTGGGACCTCCACATCCGTTACTTCCCTGTGTTCTTTGGGAAAATGGAGAGCTTGCAAAGTTACCATGCAAATATATGAAAAAGAGATGCAAATAAAAAATTGAGAGTCGTCCCTTTAAAACCAGTCTCGGCCTTGGGTGGTGGCTTCCCTCCTTCCTGCTCTGCTGGATTCACATAAATTTGTGAGTGCTTGTCAGTGACTGTCTGTGTATGTGAGAAAGTCAGAAGCAGAAATGCAGAGCCCAAGGACTGGGTGGTGATCAGGCCTCCGAGCCAGAGTGAAGGGGCGGGGCCTGTGCGGCACTTCCCTCCCCACCGGGAAGCCCGCGTCAGAGGCCGTATGAGGGGGGTGGGGGGAGATGAGAACACTGTATATGGCTAAGAAGTTTCCTGGGCTTCCTCAGGGTCACTGTCAAGGGTGGGGGAAGGCAGAGGCTGGGGGGCAGTGGCCTAGGGAGGGGGGCTGGGGCAGAGGGGAGAGGAGGAGGCTGCCAGGGTGAGCTGGGGGGAGGGGTTCTGCTCTGAGTCTCAGACAGGGGCTGTAACCCCTAAAAGAAAACTTCCCAGGCTTGGAAGCCCCCACTGGTGCCAAGCCGAAGCCATCCCACACTCCGTGCCACTGCTGCCCTGAGGAACTCATGTGGGAGCCCCCCAGCCAGCGAGGTACTTGACCTCTGGGGGCCTTGGTTTCCTCATTTGTAAACACAAGCGACGGTGTGAGGAAACCACTGTGCAATGCTGATTCTAAGCAGTCTGGGTCTGGTAAGATGATTTACAACCTGCAGAAAGAAGGGGGGTGGTAGGTCCTTCTAGAAGTCTCAGCGAGAACCTTAGCAAAACGTCTTCAAGTGATGAGCCCTATTTTAGTAGGGACTTGGAAATCCCTGTTCAGAGTTCCTGAGTCTCCTTGTGGAGTCTCCTTGGGTTACATCCTCAGATCATAGGAAACAAGGAGCACGTTTGCTGGGAAGAGTCCCACTTAGGGGAGGCCCTATGGGATTAAGACTACAGGTATCAATATAGGTGAGAGAAAGTTAAAAGGAAGGAGGAATGACACGGTAACTGGCTTGAAGAGCTGAATTTGAGGTTTGGTGCTAGGTTCTTTTAAATTTTGTATGGCTTTTGGGTCAGGCAGGCCAGCCTCTGCCACTTTCTAGCTGTTTAACCTCACCCAGCCTCAGTTTTCCCATTGGTAAAATGGGGATGATAATGGCTGTCCCCAGGCTTGCAGTGGGAATGCAGTTCTGCAGGATATATAGGGAGGGTACTACAAGGCCATGGGGGTGTTCAGCAGGCAAACTCGGGGCTTCCCCCTGAGCAGAAACAGAGCTTTTCAGTACAGTTATTACTTGAGTAGAGAATTCAGTTTTTCTAGAAAAGGACTGAGTGAGCCCTGTGTCATACTGTCTGTGGTTCCTGCAGTGGGGAGGCTGACCACGGGCTTGGGTGTGATAGAGCTGTCCCTCTCCCGCCTCCACCTTTGGAGGACCACATGGGCTGCACGATGGAACTTAAAAGGATGGTTCTAACAGAAGCAGGCAGTTTCCTGCAGCTATGCAACAGCCCACACCAGCTTGAATCACCCACGGCTGAGGGAAGCTGGGGGAGCAAGGTCCAGAAGTGCCTAGGGCTAGGTTAGTCTCAGAGACTTCCCGGAGGCAGCCGGCCCCCAGATCCTCAATGGAAAAGAAGAGCTTGACTGGGGAGGGTGCTGCTCTTTTGTGATTTCTTTAGTGAAATAAATCCTTGTAGCCCAGGGTGTTGGGCCCTGGTATGTGTATATTCAGAGAGGTCTCTAGGTGGAGGAAGGACTTGGGCAAGGAGATAAGAACACTGATAAACTAGATCACACGTAGGAATGCAACCTACTGACCCTCCAATCTCCAGGAACACACAGCAGTTAGCTCCAGGCAAATCCTCCTCCTTCAGAAAGCCCACCAGGAGTATGTCCAGCAGTGTGGCTTGCAGCGGCCAAGCTACAGGAAAGCTTCTTGGATCTGTGCTGTGGATATGGGAGAGGCTGATGGGGTGGGCATGGGGAGAAGAAGGTGGGTTAGGGCCAGGGCCAGGGCCAGGATGGCTGCATGGGGAGGTGATGGCCAGAGCAAGGGGCTTATAGGCCCTGTGTGAGGCTGGCCCACAGCAGGTGGGAGGTATTTTTAGGTAGGCTCAGGTGCAGACAGACATTACGCCATGACCCGACAGGTGGTTAATATTTAATCCCTTCCTTAATCATTAACTCCCTGGCTGGCTGGAGAGGAAAGGGATTGTTGTCAAATCAGTAACCACAGGCTAGGAACAATGTCCACCAAGCTCGTTGCCCCTCCTGCAGCTGGGAGTGCTGGCTGGGTGGGGTTGTCCACGGTCCTGGGGGCCCTGGTTCATCTCCTTCCCATAGTGACCTCAGGACATGGAGAAGGTGCAGGAGGTCAGGAAGAACCCCCTCCAAGCCGGGGATTGCCCTCTAACCCCAGGCACTTACTGGTGGGGAGGGACTGTGGGGGGCAGTGTCCATTCAAGCGTGAGGATTCCAGGCCCTGCTTCCAGGCCGAGTGACCTTGGGCGAGTCACCACGTGGCCTCCCCTGAGCCTCAGTTTCCTCATCTGCTCAATGAGGATAAGTATTCTTATCTTAAAGGATGGTCATGAGATTTGAGTCAGATATGGGTGTACAAGGAAGTACTCTGTAAGCTGAAGATTGAGACAGCAAATAAGTCAGAGAAAGGACAGGCGGAAAGATACAGAGAGTAAGAGTTCAAAGCTGAGAGAGGAAAGCTACCGTGCTCTGGTTTCTAGTCACTTAAATGCAGTTCCATTCAATGTAGTTGGCTTTAATTGAGATCATGAGTATGTACTGGGCAAGGCTGTGTCCCCAGTCCTAAGCTGGGCTTTGGGGTAATTTGAAAGGAGTCAGCCTCACCCTCAGGGAGCAAGGGTGACCAAGCTCCAAGCCTGAACGAGAACAAGATGAACAGTGTTTGTGATGTAAGCCAGCAGGTCAGGGCTGCAGGGTCAGCAGGGAGGGGCAGGGGGAGAACAGTGTGAGCTGGAGGGTCAGAACAGGCTTCAGGGGTGAGGCAGGGCGGGGGAGCACCCTGAGGGATGAGTAGGAGTTGGGTGTGTAGGGGAGGGAGGACTCCTGAGTATACGCTCGCATGTACCTGGGGCATTCAAGTACGTAGGCAGACTGTGCAAGGCTGTACACGAATCACACTTACACACTCACAAATTGATTCACAGTCACCCGTGAGTGTGTGTGTGTGTGTGTGTGCATGCGCGTACACACACACACACACACACACACACACACACACAGAGCCACACCCTCTTGGGCACGTATGCACCTCCTCTCCCAGCCCCAGCCCTGAGACCCTCTGGGTAATTCAGCACATCTGAGCCTGGCTGACACCCGCCAGAGGACTGAAGCCTTCAGGGTACATCCAAAAGCCACCGTGGAGTAAACTACCCCAAAGCAGAGTTACTTTTCCTCTGTTCCCTCCTTCAGCTGAATTTTTAAGGCTGAAGTTCATCATTTATCTAAAGAGAAAATATGTAAAATAACTGGTCTTGTTAAGAGTGCAATATTATATTTTTATATAAAAACAAAAATTAAATTGGGATTATTTATTCAGCATGAAACTTAATATGTATATGCATATTGCAGCAAATATTTCTGTAAATTATCACAAGCTCTGTTATCTTTGTATCCACTGCCACTTCAAATTGGGAATCAATTTCATTAAAAAAAATTTTTTTTCTTTTTTTGGCTGCATCGAGCGGCTTGTGGGATCTTAGTTCCCCAACCAGGGATCAAACCCAGGCCCTCTGCAGTGGAAGCCCGGAGTCTTAACCACTGGCCCGCCAGGAAATTCCCATAAAGTTTTTTTTAAAAAGGAGGTGCAGCTAGAGCCTCATGTGGGTGTGAGGGAGCTGCAAGCAGAAAGCTTAGAGTCGGCATGGCATCCAGACACACCTTCCAGCTGGGACAGGAGACAAGCAGGAAGGGGGTTAAGGGACTAGACGGAGGCAGGTCTCGGGGCAGCAGGCACAGTTTCTTAGAGGAGGAAGGTATGGAGTGCCCTTTAGGAAAGAGGGATTGGAGGGGCACAGAGAGAGGTCCCTGGGGGGCTACTGGGACCCCCAGGAACCATGCTCTCAGCCTGCCTCTGGCCGCGCCATCCATATCCCATTCTCAGACTGGGACCAGACCCCCATAGCCAAAAAGAAGCCAGGTAGAGACTCCTCAGAGATTGGCCTGAAGGGTAATAGAAATAGAATTCTGTCTTTCCCTCTAGGGCTGTATAGGAGCCTGGGGTAAAGGTCCTTCTCTGAGCTCTCTAAGCAAATACTAAGACTCCTGTAGGAAGCCAGTCGTGCTCCGTGTTCCCTGCCCTGAGGAGCTTCTGTAGTGCCATGTAGCCAGGGAGGGGCCCCTAACAGAGGTACAAACACTGCTAGGGTCAGGCCATTGGTGGTTTGGAGCTCAGACTCTGGATCCAGATCGTCAGAGCCTAAATCCTGCCTCCATCCATTTCCAGCTGTGTGACCTTGGGCCTGTTACCTGACCTCTCTGTGTCTCAGTTTCTTGTCTATAACATGGGGATAACAGTAAAGTACTTGATGCTTGTGGTTGTTGTGAGGGTTAAATGAGACACAGGGTCCAGCCTAGTGCCTGGCACATGGTAAGTGCTAAAGCCATTTAAAAAAGGAGAATGAGTTTCTGACTCGCATATTCAGGGAAGCTTCCTGGAGGAGGAGACATGTGAGCAGGCCCTTGAGGGACCAGCGGGGTTGCCACAGATCCAGGTGAAGGAAAGATGTCCCTTTCCTGAGGAGGGGCCAGTGTAAGCAGAAGCAAGAAAGGACATGGCATGTTTGGGGACCACAAGGAATTTCGTGTGGCCACACCCACTGCCTGGAGGATAGAAGTGGGGCGTGGTTGGGGTCCGCAGAGGTTGGGGAAGGTTTGGAATGTCCAGCTATCCTGGAGCAATGGGAACTCAGGGAGGCTTGTGAGTGGGACCCTGACAACACTAGGGCTGAGTTCTGGCAGCAAGGATCAGCTTTTGCTGCTGGGGAGAAACCCAGGCAGAAGGTCGTCGAGGGGCCAGGAGCCTTGCAGGAGGCGGGTCTCAAGGCTCTGGGCTTGGGTGATTTGGGAGGCTGGCCTGAGACCCGTGGGGAGGTAGAGGTGCTGACTCTTCGTCTGTGGGTCTTTCACCCTGGTTAGACTCAAAATATACCCTCCGTGAAGCTCCATCACAGGAGCCTTTGGGCATGCTCTCTGAGGTCCTTCCAGCCTCTGCATTCTATGGGTCTGGCCCGGCCACCTTGGGCAGGTCACATCATTTGTCCTGCTTCCATTTTCCCATCTGTCAAGTGAATACAGGAATTCCTGTCTGCTCTGGGATGTGGAAGCCCCAAGCAGATGGCTCTGCTGCTTTTCTGTCCAAGGTCAGGCCAAGGGTCAGGTAGGGAGGTTCATGGCAGCGAGGGACCCAGGCCACAGCTTCACCTCTGTCTTGCTGGGGTGGCCCCTCAGCTTATCTGAGTCAGGGCAGGGCTGGGGTGGACGAGGAGGAGATACTCCTTCAGGCGGCCAGATAGTGTGAGGGGGTGATAAAGGGCACAGGCCCAGAAACCGACTTAGAGAGGGTGGGACGGCGAGGCTGTCACTTCCCTGACCCCTTGGCCGACCCCCATGCACCCTCGCGGCCAGCTGGGTACAGCCCCAGCCTTCCACCCTCCCACCCTCCCACCGTGGGACAGGAGGAGAGAAAAGAGGCCACAGGAACTGGCCTTTGAAGGTTGTTGGTAGGCTTTGGACACTGTCTCAGGGGGCTGATGGGGGCAGAGGCCAGACTATGAGGGAAAGGAAGGGTGACCAACTCGTCCTTTCCAGTTTTTGTTTTTTTTTTAATTTATTTGTTTGGCTGCACTGGGTCTTAGTTGCGGCGTGCGGAATCTTTAGTTGCGGCATGTGGGATCTAGTTTCCCGCCCAGGGATCGGACCCGGGCCCCTGCATTGGGAGCACGAAGTCTTAACCACTGGGCCACCAGGGAAGTCCCTCCTTGCCAGTTTTAACACTGAAAGCCTGTCCTCAGAAACCCCTCAGTCCTGAGCAAATCAAGATGGTTTGCCTGGGACTGTCCAGCTTTTAAAACTGAAAGTCCCTTATCCCGGAAATCTCCTCAGTCCCAGGGAAACCAAGACAGTTGGTCACCCTAGGAGTAAAAAAGTAGGTCTGGGGGGGCGGGGTGACTAGGATGGGGGAGCAGACAGCTCTTTTCTGAGTTTCCATAGCCCTGATTCTTTTTTTTTAATTTATTTTTTATTGAGGTAACATTGGTTTATAACATTATATTTCATATACTTCTGTATATATTACAGTGTGCTCACCACCAAAAATTTAGTTTCCATCTGTCATCATAGAGTTGATCCCCTTTACCCATTTTGCCCTCCCCCCTCCCCCCACTGGTAACCACTACTCTGTTCTCTGTGTGTTTATTTCTCTTTGGTTTGTTCATTTATTTTATTTTGTTTGTTGTTCTTTATATTCCACATATGATTGGAATCATATGGTATTTGTCTTTCTCTGTATGACTTATTTCACTTAGCATAATACCCTCAAGGTCCATCCATGTTGTCACAAATGGCAAGATTTCATCTTTTTTATAGCTGAGTAGTATTCCATTCCATACATATACCACATCTTCTTTATCCATTCACCTGTCAGTGGGCACTTAGGTTGTTTCTATATCTTGGCTATTGTAAATAATGCTGCAATGAACACAGGGGTGCATATATCTTTTTGAATGAGTGTTTTCGTATTCTTTGGCTATATACCCAGAAGTGGGATAGGTGGATCATATGATAGTTCTATTCTTAATTTTCTGAGGAATCTCCCTAATGTTTTCCATAGTGGCTGCACCAATTTACATTCCCACCAACAGTATGTGAGTGTATTTACATACTCCCTATCCTCATCAACACTTGTTATTTTTTTCCATAGCCTCAATTCTTAACCATGCCTACTTGTCCTCAGCGCATGCCCTGTGTGAGGGAACGGCTCAGGTTCTGTCTCTAGTGGGCGAATCTGGAAGTCTGGAGCTGCTTCACTAGAGGGCTTCTTTGCCAGGCTGAGGCTGGGAGGGGTGGACAGTTCATGTGAGAATTTTTGATATTGGCTGCTCTGTCCTCCAGGAGCCTTCAGAGACAGAGAGGGGACTTGGGATAGGTTGTGTGCCTCACAGCTTGATGCTCTGGTTAGTGAGATGCTACAGTACCACAGATGTAACCAGCAGCCAGATCTCTGGGATCAGAAATTGCTGAAAATCAAAGTTAGGGTGCCTGCCTGGCTTTGGGGGTCCAGTCACAATGCTCTGCTCAGAGCCCCTGCTCCCACCCCCCCTCTCGGGCCCTGCTCACTTGGCCCTGTCTCATGTGGGCTTCTGGGACCGGAGCAGGTTCTGGGGACGGGACAGGAAAGCTGTCAGGTGTGTGGGAGGGTAGTCAGGGGCTCCTCCCTAGAGAGGACTCGGATGAGTCAGGGGAGTCAGAAGGGAAGCTCTCTGCCACCTGCGGTTCAGG
This sequence comes from Balaenoptera borealis, assembly GCF_965194805.1. Lineage (NCBI taxonomy): Eukaryota > Metazoa > Chordata > Mammalia > Artiodactyla > Balaenopteridae > Balaenoptera > Balaenoptera borealis. The sequence goes on from NC_138871.1 coordinate 56,428,506, forward strand.
CCTAGGCCTCCCTGCCTCCCAGCCTCAAGGCTTGGTTTTATCCCATACTCACCCTGCAAAAGGGTAGACTTTCCTCACCTGGGACATGGAAATCCCAGAGACCCTTGGCCCCAGCACCTCCGTCCTCAGAGCGGCACTGGCCAGTCAACGTGAGGCCAAAGCCTGATGGGGTTGATGGGAGCAGGGCCTGGGAGACAGAACAGAGCACCCTGAAAAGAAAGGCCTTGGACCGTCTATTGCGGGACGGGCCTAAAGGGATGGGAGAGGAAAATGGTGCCCAAAGATTCCCCTAAGACAGCTCCCTGTAGGTTGGCTCAGCCAAAGAAGATTCTGAGAGACTTCATGGTCTCTGGGGAAGTGTCTGAACCAGATACCACAGAACAACTATTTCTAGACTTAATGGAAAATCTACACCACGTCCCCTTCCGAGGATTCCCGAGTTGGTTGGGTGGGTGAAGTCTGTTAGTGAAGCCAGCTATGGTCTTGTTTTTGACATCAGGGTTGGCAAATGGGCCAAAATGAGCCAACTGTGTTCTAACTCTAGGCTCCCTTGCTTCCAGAAAGTCATCTTCCCTGCCCCTCTGCTCCCCCAGCCCCACCGGAGGTAGGGGCCTGCTTATAGCTCACCTCATTTTACCTGTATCACGCCCTATTGCTTTGGCCTATTCACTTATCCAGCACCTCCCCGAGTCGTGGTCCCTGTCTGGTCACCTCTGAGCCCCCGTGCTTCCCAGGTAGTATCTCAGCAGACATCTGGAAGATTGCTGTGTGGTAGGCCGTGGGACCCCCCAACGGTGACCATGAAGTTCCAGACAGGCCAGGGCCGGGGGAGAGGGGCTCGAGGAGGGGCGCAGAGACCAGGCTAGGTGTCCTGAGGGAGAGACAGAGAGAGTGTTCTGGGTGGGCCAGTTGTGGGGCCCTTTGTGTCTCAAACTCAGCCCTCCCCGCCCTCCCACGCTGACTCAGCCACGAGACCAAACTGTGTGAACAAATGGTACCGATGGTCCAGGGGCTGGGACGGAATCCCCCCAGACAGGCTGGCCAAAGTGTTCCCGACAATGAGTCGATGACTTCCTCGGTCTGCAGGGAGCCACAGGGAAGGGGGCCGAGGGGGCAGAGGGGAGAGGCTGGGGGCAGGGCTACCCTGGGGGGCGGGGCCGAGGGGAGAGGTGCTGAGGGCAGAAGAGCCAGGCCTGGCTGGCCTTTGAAGGGCAGGCCTTCCTGGGGTGGACACTTTAATCGCCCCCAATTAAACCATTGCCGGAAGCTTTTAACAGCCCCATACAGCCTTTCAAGGACTGCCCTTTTGTCAGACAGCCAAGCTGTTATGCAAAAAGAGAGCAGGCTGGGGGCCTCTGACCACTCATCCCAGGCCCCAAGGCCAGCCAGCCCCCAAACTCAGGCCAGCCTCCAAAGAGTCTGCTTCTTTGCGAATCAAAGGCTGGGGAACCTGCTTTGATCTGGGGGAAAACCCAGCCCTTCCCTGTCTCCCCAGCTTCAGTCCCCTCACTGAGAGTGTGGAGCCTTCAAGGAGGCCTTCAGCCCCCCAGTTTCCAGGTCTGGGTCTGGCCAGGCTGATCCCTGGGGCCTTAGGAGCCTGCCCCTTACCTCAAGAAGCAGGTCCACTGGGATGGTGTAAACTTTCACTGCTCCCACTGCCCACCTCAGACAAGGAAACCCTGGCTCCACCTCCTCCGGCTGCTCTAGGATCTTCTAGCCCTTGTGACAGAGGGTAGTCCTCAGGTGGGTGTCATCTGGGACCCTGTTGGAAATGCAGACTCTCAGGCCCTACTCCAGACCTACTAGATCAGAATCTGCTTTTTAACAACCCCCCAAGTGAAGTTTGAGAAATACTGCTCTAGTTATTTCTAGCATCTCTTCCCCTCTCAGCATTTCCTCTCCCACCCACATGCCACCCCAGCAAAAAAAAAAAAAAAAAGCAAGATTAAGTGTGGAAATGATATTAACCATGATAAATTATGGACAATATAGTCCCCTGCTTTCCAAACTCTCTACAACATGTAATTTCTAAAATGTCAACGACAAAGCCCTTTCTGTAAATAGCAGCTTCTGGAGGACCCCAAATGGCAGGCTTCCATTTGGTCATTCGGTTAACATCAAAACCCTCCACCCTGATTTCCACACCTGCTTCTTCATTTCATTCCCAGAACTGCCCGAGGGAGAGATGACAAGCATCCCCATTATACAGAAGAGGGAACTGAAGCCCTGGAAGGTTTGTGGACTGGCCTGAGGTAGTAGCCGAGTTGCAGGGGGACTCAGGAAACCCCACTCAGGGTCTCCCTGCTCACAGGTCCAGTAGGGCTGCCATCGACAGCTGTGAGCTCTGTGCACTGCACAAATGTGCCTGACCCTGAAGGTGGGAGTTGAGGCTGAAGTCCAGTTGCTACTCCACTCCCCAAGAGTGTCCTGGTGTGGGCAGGGCCCCCTGTGCGGGAGAAAGGGGAGACTTTTTCTGTTACACAAAAGACCCATACAGGCAAGCAAAAGCCTGGAGCTTCCAGAATTCCCGTCTCCCTCCTCCTCCTCCTCCTCCTCCTCCTCAGAATAGCTGCAGGTCATCAAGCATCTATGACATGCCAGTCTTCAGGCTTAGTGCTTTCTTTCACGATCCCACTTAGCCACCAGGACAACTCTCTGCCTCATTCTCCTGGCTAAGAATCAGTTCTTCTGCTTCTTTCCTTGAAGTCGGTTCCTTGAAAGCCAAACAAGCCCAGAGCACACACACTCCAGATGAGTCAGATCCTGTCGGGACAAAGGTCTCCCACTGCCCACCCTGGATGAACCGCCTGGCTCAGCCTGGGGGACACCAGGAGGGTTTACAAGAATTTTTTTGACATTCTCAGATGTTGAAACTTCAGTCCCATCTGGGGCAAGTCTTGAGTACCTGGGGGTACAAAGGGGGCTAAAATCCACCTTGCTTTCCCTCCAAGATTCTACAGCAGGCTCAGCACTCAGAGAAAGACAGCAATCTGTAGAGGCAGGCGGTGTGTTTAGAGCTCCATGAGGCTGGGGGTCATCAACAGGAGGTAGGCTAGTGGTGCCTTTTATTTTTTATTTTTTTATAAATTATTTTTATTTATTTATTTTTGGCTGCGTTGGGTCTTCGTTGCTTTGCGCGGGCTTCTCTAGTTGCGGTGAGCCAGGGCTACTCTTCATTGTGGTATGCAGGCTTCTCATTGTGGTGGCTTCTCTTGTTGCGAAGCACGGGCTCTAGGCACGCGGGCTTCAGTAGTTGTGGCATGTGGGCTCAGTAGTTGTGGCTCGTGGGCTCTAGAGCACAGGCTCAGTAGTTGTGGTGCACGGGCTTAGTTGCTCCGTGGCATGTGGGATCTTCCCGGACCAGGGCTCGAACCCGTGTCCCCTGCATTGGCTGGTGGATTCTTAACCACTGCGCCACCAGGGAAGTCCCTAGTGGTGCCTTTTAGAGCAGGGGTAGGCAGACTTCTAATGTGAAGGGCCAAATAATAAAAATTTTAGGTTGCTCTCTGTCACAACTACTCAGCTCTGCCATTGCAATGTGAAAATAGCCATTGACAATATCTAAACAAATGGGTGTTCCTGTGTTCCAATAAAACTTTATTAATGGACACTGAAATGTTAATTTCATGTGATTTTTCACATGTGCCAAAATGTTATGCTTCTTTTGATTTTTTTTCCCAATCATGTAAAAATCACTCAGCTCTCAAGCTGCACAAAAGCAGACAGTGGGCAGAATTTGGCCTTCAGGGCCAATAGTTTGCTGGCTCCTGGTTTAAAGCAAAGGTTTTGAGCTCAGTTGTCAGTCTTGGATTCAAGTCCTGGTTATTTCACTAACCAACGGTGTAATTTGGGAAAAGTTACTGAACCTTGCTGAGCCTGCTTCCGCCCTGTCAAACGGGGTTGGTGGTCGGTGTCTGTCGTGCAGGGAGTAGGCAAAATGAAGCATGTGAGGGTGTCTACTAGCCTCAGTGACGGACACGCGGCAGGCACACCCTCCATGTGAGCAGTGAACATTGCAGCAGGCCGGTTGGAGGTCAGTGGGAGGGGGCTCTGAGGCTGGAGAGGTCAGGGAGGGAGGAGGTCTGGGGTAAGCTGGGCCTTGAATGACTTGAGAGGTGCAGTGACAGAGGAGTGGAAAGGTTGAGAGGTCAGGCCAAAGAAATTGGCCTCAACATCATTAAAAATTCTACAAATAGCAAATGCCGGAGAGGGTGTGGAGAAAAGGGAACGCTCCTACACTGCTGGTAGAATGTAAATTGGTACAGCCACTATGGAAAACAGTATGGAGATTCCTTTAAAAACTCAACTCATAGAGTTGCCATATGATCCAGCAATCTCACTCCTGGGCACATATCCAGAGAAAAGTATAATTTGAGAAGATACATGCACCCCAATGTTCATAGCAGCACTATTCATAATAGCCAAGACAGGGAAACAACCTAAAGTCCATCGACAGATGAATGGATAAAGCAGCTGTGGTACCTATATACCATAGAATACTACGCAGCCATAAAAAAAGGAATGAAATAATGCCATTTGCAGCAACATGGATGGACCTAGAGATTATCATACTAAGTGAAGTAAATCAGAAAGAGAAAGGCAAATACCATGTGATATCACTTATATGTGGAATCTAAAATATGACACAATCTTATTTATAAAACAGAAACAGACTCACAGACATAGAAAACAAACTTATGGTTACCAAAGGGGAAAGAGAGTGGGGGAGGGATAAATTAGCATTTAGGGATTAGCAGATACAAAGTACTATATATACAATAAACAACAAGGTCCTTATATATAGCACAGGGAACTATATTCAATATCCTGTAGTAAACCATAATGGAAAAGAATATGTAAAAAAGAAAAAAAGGAACTGTCATCAATCCTAGGGTCTGGGAAGGCCATTGAAGGCTCTGAAAAGGGAATTCTTCAAAATGGGGTCAAGGGGAGGCCCATCTGCCATGGGGTTGGGCTGGGGAGGGGAAGGAGGAAGCCTGTGGAGGAAACACCACGAGCATGTGATGGGGTTATTGCTGAGTCCAGGTGATTGGGAGCTGGGAGCGGGGGAGTAGGGGGTTATCTAGGGAGTGTCAGGATCAATAGATGGTAACATGTTGTGTTTCGTTTTTAATCACCTGCAGGTACTAATGAGCCCCTTTTCTTGACTGCAAGCACATTTCCAGGTTAATAACTGGAGGGGCCCGCCTATTGTTTTTGCTGACCTAGCAGCCCTCCTTCCCCCACCCCAATAGGGCAATGCCATGTTATTGTAGATGCCAGTCCCTTTGTTCCCACACATGGAGTGGGGCAGGGGGAGGTTCCCAAACAAAGTGGAACCATGGAGAGTCCTTCCCTGAGATTTTGTTAACTTGGGATCAGAGAGGATATGAGTAAGTCCCTCTCTGGCAGAGGGAACATCAAGACATGAAATGCAGACCCGGCCAGCAGCTGTGCACCCCGTCACAGAGCAGAAGTCAGAGAATCAGGGAAAGAAGCTGATCCCAACAGAAGCAGAGCGGAGAGGCGAGTGCCTCCGAGGACCTCGGTCCTGCCCTTTGTGCTGTGGCTTAGTGATTCAGTTCTTCCCCTGATTGTAGGAGATATCCTGAATCCTTTGAAAAAACTCTTCTCCTAGAACTAGTTTGAGTTTCTATCACTTGCAAATGAAGAGAATTACCAACCAAATGCATCCTGGCAGCTTTCCTACCCGTCGTTTGTTGTGCTTTGGCTGTGTGCTAGGCGCCGGGTAAAGTGCATTACATCCGTTACTTCATATAATCCTCAGTTAGCTATGGGTACTATTATCTCCACTTTAGAGATGACAAAACTGGGGCTCCATTTCCCTTAAATGGGGTGCCCCTCAGGCCTTGGGCCTGGTCCTCTTTGACTAGCATAGATTATTCTCTCCCAGGCAATCTTGTTCATTCCCGTGTTAATTCCATTTCTACAATTTCCAATTCTCAGTCTAGACCTCTCTTTTAAACTCAAGTCTGGTATATCCAGCTGCCTACTTGATACAGGTATTTCAAACACAGATCTCTAAAACTAAACATCTGCTATCCCCTCTCCCATCAAATCTGCCCCTCCCCTGGGGCTTCCTCTCTCAGTAACTAGCCCTACCCCTTCACCCAGTTTCCCAGGTCAGAAACTGAGAGCTATATTTGACACCATCTCCTTTGACCTCCATACCTACCCTATTACCAGTTCCTATTGTACCCACTCCCAAGCATGTCATGGCTCTGCCCACTTCTTTGCAGCTCTGCTCTCCCTAGTCCAACCACAATCCCTTCTCCCTCAGAAGACAGCCAGCTCCTTGGTCTCCCTGCATCCATTCCAAGCCATTATCCATTGAGCTGCTGGACACGTTTTTGAAAGTGCTCTAACCATATCCCTCACTCCTTAAAACTACTCGGTGGTTCTAGTCCAAAGTCTTTCCCAAGGTGTATGTGGTCCCACCAGATCTAGCCCTTTCTATTCTTCAACCTCATCTTGAGTCTCTATTTTGTTCACTCACTATAGGCTCTCTTCAGTATGAGTACCAAACTCTTCTGACCTCAGGGCCTTTGCACATGTTATTTCCACTGTCTGTACAGTATTCTCTCCCTCTTCCTCCCCAGCTCTTACTATTCATTCTTCGATATACTTCAGGTCCTGGCTTAAGCCTCAGAAATACCATCTCTTGAGCCCTCCATGAAATATCATCCTACAGCACCCTTCACTCTCTATAGCACTCAATAATTATGTTACTGGATATACATTTAATGTTTGTCTCCCTTGCTAGACTATGACTGAGGGCGGGGATTGGATCTGTCTTCTTCATTGTACCTGCAGCACCCTTTACAGTGTCAGGCACAGAGCAGGTGCTCAGAAATATTTGCTGAATGAATGACTGAGTGACAGAGGCTTGTGACCCAGGACTCACTGCTGGTGTTGGAGGAGACTGGACCTCGACCCCAATCTCCTGGGCTCTGAAGTGCACTCTGTTAACTTCTGTGCAATATTGGCACCACTGGGGAAACCAGGAGGGAAGAGGCTGAGAAGCTGGCCTCAGGCCCTTGGGCTCATCAGAAAGGATGCAGGAAGCAGGGGGGGAGGGGTACCAGTCTACTGCCAAATGGAGTCAGGCCGGAGGTAAGGAGATTCCCAGGTCTCGGGTGAGGACAGGGGATGGGGGTGGGGGCTAGAGGACACCCATTGATGGAGCTCTGATCCTGCCCCCCGGCGGCCCTACAGTAAGAGCTTTGTCTGTATCGCCTCATTTAATCCCCTGCCAGCCCTGCAAGGCGAGGGATTATTACCTCTTGTTACAGACAAGGAAATGGAGCTTTAGAGAGAGAGTTAGTAACTTGCCCAGAGTCTCCCAGCTCGTAAGGTCAGAACCAAGATTTGAATCTGGTACTTGAGCCTAAGAAGTCAGCTATTTGGGAAAATCGTCCAGAAAAGAAAATGGCAGGACAGGTCCCCCTGTTGGACTTCAGGGAGAGCTTGACACATCTTCCTCTATCACTTCACCCCTGCGGGCTATCCATTCCTGGGGATATTTTTTGAAATTCCAGAAGCTCTTGCAGGAAACCTGGGAGCCTCTCCATGCAGCCCCTCAGGTGGCCGGACCCTCCCAGGCTGGCGCCTACCTCCCTCGAGGATTTCCCCTGCACAACTTCCATTTGAAAAGGAGCCTGGGGCCCCGGTGCCTACCTGCTGGGACCCATCAATGCCCTCAGCTCAGGGATGCAAAGTGAAGAAAGCCCGGCCCACTGAGGGGAGTGAGGGCTGGTGGGGGATGGGGGACTGGGAAATACCCTCAGAGCCTGGATTTGGATGTTGGGTTTATTTTTTAACATTATTATAAACCTTTCCCACACCGCCATTTAACACCACTTATATAGAGAGAGCTCTTTAAAAAAATTTGCATCAGATACAGCCCATTATAAATATGAATTCATCAATGCTCAGAACAACTCTGAGGTAGGTACTATTATCCTAACATTTTGTAGACTGCGGGGATCGAAGCAGACAGGGTCGGTGACTTGCCCATGGCCACCCGCAGTAAGTGGCAGAGCTGGGATTTGAAGCCAGGCACCCGTCTCTGGATGCTATGCTCTGAAATCCCTCCTCTCTGCAGCGGAACCTGTTGGGGGAGAGGGATCTCTCTGGTCTCGGGAGATAACGGGTCCCTTTTTCTTCTTACGCGCCCAGAGTTTGTTTACCTCGGTGAGCAAGTGGCCGCCCCAAACAAAGGGGATGCAGGCGGAGATAACCCAATCATTCCAGGCCTGCCTGGGCTGTTGGGAGGGCAGGGATTGAACCCAGCCTGCTTTGGGGCTGGACTTCGAGAAACTGCCAGGGCCTGGCCGCCTGCTGTTTGTTGCAAAACAATGAGTCAGCCAGGCTGGGAAGGGAGTGGGAAGGTGGGGGGATGGGGGTAGAGGGGCCCCCAGCCCTGCCTCTGGCCTTTTCCAGGGTGGGTTCTGCCCACTACCACCCTCCCAGCTCTTAGAAGTTTCACCAATTTCCTTTTTTCTTGTTTGGCTGAGTTAGGAAAAGTATTGAAAAATAGAAAGTGCCCTAGACAGGAAAACACTCTGAAAGCTGAAACCCGCCTGCTCAGGCCAACACCCCAGTGGGAGGTGGTCAGGGAGCCAGGAGTCCATCCCTGGCCTCCTTCCCGGGCACCGGCCCACGGTGGCACCTTAAGCCCTGGGCAGGAGAGAAGAGAACTTGGAAGTCCAGGGATGAGTGGTGACCAGTTCAAGGTCACAGCTGTGCTGATGTCCAGGAGGGTGGGGCAGATCTTGTGGGAAGGACTTGGGGGCCAGGTGACTGGAGGGGAAGAGCCCGGAAACAGAGACCTCCTTTTTTTCAGTTGGTCTTGCCAAGGGACCCTGCCCTTCCATCCTTATGTGGGGAGAGCCAATCACCAGGGGCATATCAGGGGGCAATTCTCTACTCTGGCCCTCACTGGATGAGCCAACGTGGTTGCCCCTGAGGGATCCCATTTGGCCACAAGCCACTCCATTCCTCTCCAGGCCCTGCCCCCTCCGCCTCTGGGCCCCTCCCTCCCACTTATCCAAGAAAGACAGTGCTTTCCCCTTGTTAGAATGGGACAGAGGGAATTGGCTCAAGGTCACAGAACAAATTCATTAATTTATTCATCAAAACCTTGGGCTGCGGCTGAGCCAGACTTGGCAGAGGAGTGAGGCAGGGCACAGTGTCTTGGGAACCAGCTGCCTGAACCAAGAACTGCTCTGTAATAGTGCATTGATCAAGACTTATCTGCCATGCTTGCAGCAGGGACATGGAGGTGGCTGACCCAACCTGAGAACCAGGGAAGACTTCCTGGAGGAGGCATAGAGCAGGGTCTTAAAGACTGAGCAGGAGTGTGCCAGGGCCAGGAATGGCAGAGGAGGGTGTTCTGGGCCAGGGAGAAATCAAATCCACCAGTTCCAGGACCACTTTCTAAGCTCTACTCCCTGGTCTACAAGAATTACTGAGCTCCCACAATGGCACAACACAGCTGGGACCTGGGAGAGGAGGATACAGGGCAACTATCACATGGTGCTTGCCTTCAAGAAGCTTCCTGGGCCAGTGGGAAGACACACAGTCCTCCTGGTAATGCTGAGGAATGCCAACAAGTGTTGAGGGCTCCACTGTGTATCTCTATGTGGGATACATCTCATTTAACCCTCGCCAAACTTCTACAAGTGGATAGTCTTAGCATCCCCATTTTACAGAGAGGAAACAGAGGCTTGGGACCTGAGTTGCCAGCTGGTAAGGGGTGGAGCCAGAATCTAAACTCAGGGGCCTGACTGTGGAGCCTGAGCCCCCAACCACTGTGCTCACTCCAGTTGGAGGGAGAGAGGCAGCTGTCATAGACTTTATTTGGTGGGCAATGGGGAGCTGGCAAAGGCTTTGGAGGCGGGGAGGGCATGACATAATCTGACCTGTGTTTTGGCACAATAGCTCCAGAGGCCACTTGGATGATGTATTTAAGGCACAAAGCAAAGGAGGATATTGCCTTAATGTTCAAGTGAGAAAGGATGAAGGCTGAGGGGTACCGGGGGTACTGAGGAAAGGGGATCGCTTACAGAGGTGGAAGGTGTGGCCTCAGCCCTGCCCTGGCCTCATCCTCAGGAGAGTAGTCTTTGCTTGACCTCCTCGGACCCTCTGCTGCCACTGAAGCCCAGACAGTGGCTGTTTGTCCAACAGACACAAACTGAAGGCCTGCTAAAGGCAGGCCTTGTCAGCCCTGGGAAACAAGAGGGAGCCCAGAATCCTGTGGTGCAGTGATCCTCAGTTAGCAGCGTCACCTGTGCTCTTTCGCCCTCTAACCTCCCACATCTCCAAGAGAAGCCGACTTTCCATTTAGACACTTCTCTAATTGTTTAAGCACAATCCTTTCCCTGCCACCATCTCTCCCAGTTCCCCAGGAGATTCTGCGACTCTTACATTTGTCTTCTTACATTTCCCACAGGACCAAGTACAGTACTGAGTACAAAACTAAGTACTCATTTAGTACCTGCTGAGACTAATTAGTGTCAATGAGGAAAAACTATTCTCCAGCTAGAGTCTGACCTTAAACTCAGATCACAAATTCCTTAATCTATCCAAGCAGTTTTCAAAAGGTGCTTTTGGCCCCCAAGTCTCTGTCAAAGAGTGAAGCTGACCGACGGGCCAGTTCTGTGAGACCAAGTCCCTTGGTGAGGATGACACTGCTGAGCCTTTAAGGCCGCCACCCTGTATGCAGGGGGCAGATCTCTGAAGCTGTCAGTCATCCCAAATGAGCTTATCAGCACAAGACATCTGGAACTGCAAGCTGAACTAGGGAATGAATGGGAGGGCTCTGGCCAGGGTAAGGATGGGTGGGTGTCCTGCAGTACCATGAACTGAAGCCTACTCCAGACTTTGACTGTTGTGGCCGCTAAGGTATAGGCAAGCCTGACTCTGGGAAGAAAGGAACCCTGTGAGGTATCACTGCCCTCTAGAGACTTCAGTGCAGGTAGCTCAGAAGAGAGAAATGGGGCAGGGCCTGGGAGCCCTGAGTGGGAACTGACCATGGGAGGTGTCCAGTGTTGGTTTGCGTTTTGTGGGGTGTGTGTGTTTATTTCCTTTTTGCCCTTCCTTAGGATTTACTAAAGCCCTCTGGGAAGTTTCAGCTGCCTCAGCTGTGTGTGTGTGTGTGTGTGTGTGTGTGTGTGTGTGTGTGTGTGGTGTGAGGTGACGGGTGGGGGAAGGGTTGGATCAGGACCACGAGGTGGGGGATGCTGAAGCTTGGATTTTCAAGAGGGGTGCTCTCTCTTCCCCTCCCACACCCTGTCCGGGTAGCCGGCCTAGGGCTGGACTGGAACTATTTCTTCCTTTTATTTCTGGCAAAAGCTACAGGAGGGAGTTCCCCTTCTCTGTTTGTTTTGATTCTGTTGTTTTCTTAAAGAGAGGAAGGAAAACCATCATCACTTTTTCGGTTTTGTGAACAAAGGCAGGCAGAGAGGATGTTCGCTGGGGCGGGGGATGTGGGCCTCACTTTCCCCCTCCCCCCCACCTCCCTTCAGCAGCTCCGGCCCCCATCCCCACCCTGCAGAACATAGATCAGGCCCCATGGTGTGGGATCAAGTTTAGGTGCTGGCTCTGCCTTTTAAAAGCTTTTCACCTCTCTGAGGTGCATCTGTAAAAGTGGGAGTTGTCAGGTCTGCTTTACAGGATGGTTGAGGTTAAAAACAAAAGAAAATGCTAACCTGTAAAAACACGGTGACTGCTCCAGAAATGTCTTTCCTTTGCTTCCTTCCTTTGGGGAAGAGAGGGTGGTCTATCCCCTTGGCCCAGTTGTGTGGAGTAGAGGGAACTTCCCCACTGAAAGCCCCCTCCCATCTTGCTAGTCCGTACGAAGCTGGCTTCTGCCGCAGCAGGACCTGCAGTGCCAGCCTTAGGAAGAGGCTCCGAGAAGAAACAACAGGTAAGGCTGGGGCTCTTTCTTGCTGCCTGGAATTGTCCCCACTCTGTGGGAGAGAGGTGAAGCCCCTGAATTTCTCCCAGCCCCTTCATCCCTCAAGCTCCATGACCCACTGGATTGTATGCCCCAGGGTCCACCCCTGCAGCCCTGGGCAGGCTCACCTTCTTTGATGAGATGTTTGGGGCTGCCCTGACCAGACAGAAAGGGAGCCCCACCCTGCTTCTAGTACCCTTCCTGGGCCCCAGCTTGCTCTGAAACTTGGCCAGGTCATGCTACCTCTCAGGGCATCGGTGTCTTAGTCTGTAAAGTGGTTTCTGAACTTTTTTTTAATACAAACACTCTTTTATAGAATCGAAACATTTTGCAGACCAGCTCCCTGCTTCACGTGATAGCAGTCATGCTTTAAAAATCCTATGGTTGAGAAAAAAATACAAATGACCATAAGCAACTATGCATTCAGTAACACTTTTAAATGAGTGTGGGTTTTATTCAACAGCTTCTACATAAATCTGAAAATGTGTCCCCTTATGGGGAGATGTCAGCTTCTAGATGGTGCTGATACCTAAGGGAGTTTGAGGTCCCCACGGTGCCCTAGTCTCTGAGGGCACAGGTAGCCCGGGGATTGAACGGTTCTTCCTTGGCCCTCCTGGGGCTGACCCAGGGACTCAGGGACACCTTAACGGTCAGTCTCAGGCTCAGATACAGTTACAGAAGCCCAATAGTGATAAGAATGCAAATAGTGTGGTGGCTTTTCTTCAACACTTGGATGCTGCCTGGGCTTGAATCCTCGCTCTGACACTGACCAGCTCTGTGACCTGGGCACATGGTACTTAACCTCTCTGGGCCCCAATTTTGTCATCTGTAAAAACGGGAGTGATGGTACTGGTGAGTTTCGTGAGGATTAAATGAGATCATGAATTCATGGACTTCCTTGACACAAGGCACACACAGTCGGTGCTTAATAAATGTTCCATTTTAAAACACAAATAAAAACAAACCCACAAGTACCCCTGCTTGCCTTCTTGCAGTTGCTTATTGCCACCACGTGGGCTGGTGCTGACCCCTTCGGGAATGGTGGTCTGGACTTCCCCTCACCTGTCTTCCTCCGGGACAGAACTCGGAGCGCGCCCCTCCTGCGCTGTTCCCTGGCCGGCCCTTATCTCCCTGACGCCGGATTCCAGGCTCCCCTCCCCGTTGCTTGGCCAGGCCAGGCCCCCATGCCTCCTCCCCCCAGGCCCGGCCTCTGCTCTGGGGACCAGCGCGTTGGTTCCCAACCACATGAAGGGAAGGCACGCGGGAAAGCCATAAACTCAAAGGCTGAGTGAGAGGGATGTTTGTCAAAGCAGGACAGATCTGCGGCCAGGGACGCGGAGGGAGTGTGCCGGGACTTGAGCGGAAGCGGGCATTTCGGGGGAGAGGGGATGAGCACCGGCGAGCTGGCATGGGCAGGGCAGGAAGGAGGCCCATTAACACTTGGGCCCGACCGCGCTTCCTCCGGCACCTCGGCCAGGGCGCACACAGGCGCGTTTGTCCCGCTTGCACTGTGGCGCTGTGTTCGCAGCAGCCCCTGCCCCCCAGGCCCAGGTGGGCGGTGTTGCCCGGGCACAAATGCCCTTTATGGATGGGCAGTGCCGGAGGAAGGCAGCACCTCCGTGGACAGTCACCACCCCCCAGAATTCAGAATCGGCCCTGGAGCCTTCTCCCTCCTGGCAATTGCGAGCACCCAGGGAGCCTGGTCACATGGGGCGGAGGGGCGTGGCTTTACCCCCACCGGCGTGGGGGGACCGTTCATGGGGGTAAATCCCAGCAGAAGCAGCCAGATTTGGAAAACCAGAGTCCCCCAGGTGACCCTTCCTTCCAGGGTCTGTGCTGGGGGATGGTCCCCTCACCCTGACTGCTGCCTTCTCCTGGGGCTGAGATGGGGGACTTTCCTCTCCTTGAGGGGTTCTAGGGGGAGGGCATTGCCCTGGTGAGACCTGAGGAGGCGAGGGAAAGCAGGCAGAGCCCAATTATCCCGCATCACCCTCTCTCCCGCATCCTATGAAGAGTGGGTCTTAACCAAGCCTCCAGGGACGACCTGAGCATCCCCTCCATGGAGCCCAATCCTTGTGAGCCTGGGACTGAATTCTGAGGGGCCCCCGGTGCTCTTGCTACGGCCAGTGGGCGACAGAAGTCACGCATCTCACAGACAAGCCCTCCCGTCAGGCCCCACTGAACTTCCGTCCCCCATTCACACAGATCCTCAAGCCCCCCCTCCCCCTCCCCCAGGCCTTTGGCCCATTTAATCCATTGACAGGTGCAGGCCCGGTGCTGCCTGCCTGTCGGTGCCCCCTAGAGTTGGCCCAAGGACCTGCACCCCCGCCCCCAAAGGGAGGGTCCGATTGAACCGGTTCTCTGGAGGCCGGGGAGGAGGGGAGGAAGGGAGCATGACTGCTGAGCTCTGCTCCCTGTGCCCATGACTCCAGGCTCAGCCAGGGTGCAGGTAACCCCTTTCTGTAGAAATCTTCGTCCTCCTTTTATATACGGAGAGACTGAGGAGAAGAGGCCCAGCCTTCTGGGGTTTGCAATCTAGCTGGGAGCAGGGTCAGGTGGGGGGCTCATAGTGGGGGGACAGACCCACGTGCTGGTGGAGGGGCGCCCTCCCTGCGGTGCCTGAACTGAGCCCTGCCTGGTCGTGGTGCCCTGTGTTCCTGGCATCCCTTCTCTCTACTGGGCTCTGCATGATGGGTGGCCCCCGGGGGAGGGAGGGAGGGAGGGAGGGAGAGAGCAAGGCCCTGTCTTCACTCCTTTCCCTACCCCCTGAAGACCCCCTGTGAATGTGACACCTCTCAGACCACGGCCACCATTGCTGACTCGGGTTTCCCTCCCACCCTCTGTCCAGGCTGAGGGAAATGTAAATGGAGGGAACATCACTGACCTTAGTCACAAACCCAGGTTATTTCACATCCTGCAGAGGCAGGGGCATGGCTGGGTGCCCAGGTACAGACACCCCCAACGCCCACACAGACACAGACAGAAACACTTCCTCCACCCCGACACCCACATCCTTCACGACTCGGATATCCTTGCTGACACTCCTTGGGCACCCACGCCCTGCCCCTCTGGTACAGACACACAACACATACACCCGTGCCCGTCCCCTCAGCGATGAATGCACAGAGCCCCCGCCCACGGAAACTTTGCTCCGACCACGACCTCAGAGACCCGCATATGCCACAGCTCCCTTCACAAACACCCCCTCCTGATCTCAACCACACAGATGAGCTCAGATTCAGAGACTCAGCTCCTTAGAGGCTCTAGAACGCCCGTGTGCAGTTGCATACAGACCCACACTCCCAGATGCACACATGCCCCAGGACCCTGAGCCACGCCCCTCCCCTCCCTGCCAGCAGCTGGATGGAGGTCCCTTACTTCTAGTTCATGGATTCGGAAAGGTGCGTGCGTGTGGTTGCGTGCGTGTGTGCGTGTGCGTGTGTGTGAGAAACAGAGAGAGAATCCGCAAGGTGTCGGGCAAGCAGAGTGGAGAGGAAGAGAAGGAAGGAAAAGCTCTGTGAGTCACTTCCAGCTGAACAATGCCACATCTCAGCCGCTGTGGCCAGGGGAAGGGCACGTTTGTCAACACAGCCAGAGCCTGGCTGTGGGATGGTCAAGGAGGTGGGGATCCCATCCAGAGAGACTTGCCCTTCCCCTGTCTGCACCTGGGGGCTGTGAACTCAGCAGCCCACATTCCCCAACACCTGTGTTGTCTGCGAGGCACCTATCTCTAGGTGCTTTGGCTGTACTCCTCATCCCTGACCAAACAAAACTCCAGAGCCCTCTGTTTATCCTCACCATAATTCCTGAGGTCGGACAGCCCCACCGCTCACAGCCCAGCCTACTGCTTCTGTCTCTAGGGTCCCTCATTTGCCACCTGACTGCTCCCCGTGAACCCCTCCAGGCCTTTCTTCCGGCTGTGCCCGCTGCGCACACGTCCCTTGCTCCTCCACACTCTTCCTCTCCATCCTTCAGGCTCCAGCTCCTTCCCTGAGCTCTTCCTGACCCAAACCATGGTTTCTAATCCTTGTTTTCTGGATAGTCAGAAAACTCTCCAGGGGGATAGTGGCTACTCCCTCCCCCCGCCCAGTTAGACTCTTTGCTCTAGAGGGCAGGCTCTAGAATTTCTTCTTCTGCCTCCAGACCCCTCTCCCCCTTCCTCCCAGCAGGGCCCTGGAAACCAGCTAGCGGCCAGCAGCGTTTTGAGAGATGAACAGTAAGGGATGAGAAGGACAGAAAAGGCAAGGGGAGCTCTTCTTGGGCCTCTGCTCACTGGTTTCCCTGTGGACCTGATTCTCCCCATCCTGCAGCTCACACAGGCTGGGGCAGCGAGGGAGGGAGGATTTCTCACCAGGCCCCACCCACACCACGGCCGGAGAGCAGAAGCAAGGCAGGGCCTTGTCTACTGCGCACCACCTGGGACCCAGGCCTGTGCTGGCTTTGCGCGTGAGCTCGCTTACCCGACAATAGCCTTATGACGGGGGTTGCTCATTGGCCTCAGTTTACAGTTGAGGAAGCTGAGGCTTCGAGAGGCTAGAGAGTTGCCCAGGTCACCCAGCTGGTAAGTGGCGCAGCCCCAGAGCCTGTGTGCCCCCCATGGTACCATCCTGCCCCTCAGCAGCATTGCCTCTTGTCCCCGGTTTGCCCGCTGACTCTCGCTGGTCTCCGACTTTGAACTTTTGCTCTGCTTTGTCTGCCTGAAACTCTGCTTGTGTCTGCCCCTAGCCTCACCCCTTTGCCTGACTGTGGCCCGTGGAGCAGAATGAAGCCCGCCTGTGGTTGAGGGCAATTCTAGTTGCTCCTTCTTATACAGAGCCAGGCTTAGCACACACCTTTGGATGTGGAAGGCTTTTTAAAAATCTGGGTCAGAAGCTAGTTGGAGACCTGTCCTTCCTTCTCCTCGGCACCAACAGGGCTGTGCTCACTAGACGCTCCTCATCAGCCTGCAGCCTTCTTTCTGGCTCGCTGTTTCACACACTTACACAAATACACACACGTGTGCCATAGCAGACTTGCCTTCAGAGCCTGCACAAGCCCCGTTGCAAACGATGATGGAAAAAACAGGTAATGGGCTCTGGGAAATGCACAGGGCAGACTCTCCTTGTGGTATAAACTCAAGTGTGTGATCCCAGCCCGCAGAGAGCGTGTAATTATTTGGTCATAAATCACACTCCAACCCCAATGGTTGGAATCGCATTCCTTCCCGTGCTCCCTGCCGGACCCACAGTGTCTCGGCGTCGGATATGAAATATGGTTGTGATTTTCATGTCTAACCAAAGTCAAGGCTGATTCCTCAATGAGTGCAGTTTCACTGGAAGATAAAGACTGACCCAGATTCTTGTGTGTTGACGCTGTGGAGGAGAAGGAGTTTCCAGGAGAGGAGAGAGATGGGCACCCTTGGGACGGGGGAGAGGTGGATTCTTTGCCAAGGGGGCTTTGGGTGGCCCAGCTGGCAGTGGCTGTTAGCACAGCTGGGGATGGACCTCACCCACCTTGTGTGGCCTTCATGACATAGAGTTAGGAACACAAGCCTGGCAGGATGGCACTTCACACTACCACCTTGAAGTGAGTGTGGCCAAGTGACCTGCTTTGGCCAATGAAATGTGATTGGTATGTGCCGCTTCAGGGTAGCAACAATGAGAGCTAAGGTGTGAACCCTCAAATCCCCTTCTGGCTGCCATGGTGATTGTGAACAATGATGTTGATAGAAGCTTCCTTCAGCCTGGGCCCCTGGGTGAGGACAGCGTAGCTCAGAACCCTCCAGGTGATCTACAATGTTCATGTGGCATGAGAGAGAAATGCATCTTTACTGTTTTAAACCACTGGTGTTTGAGAAAATGTTGGGATGTTTGTTACTGCAGCATAAACTAGCCCATCCTGCCTGATATGCTTATCTTACAGGGTGGATGAGAGGATTCATAATATAATGCACATGAAGAACTTAGCTAAGTGCCCCTAAATATGCTGCTTCCTCTTCCTCCTTCTCTTCCTCCTCTTCTTCTGATGTTATTTCCCTTTTTATGCAACTTTGAGCCAAGTCACAAAAATTGACCCAGGTCCGCTAAATGTCTGGGATAGGAACACAAAGATGGGGGGGAGGGCAGATAGATATGCGAGCAACTGTCACATGATACACTGATGCTACATTACCAGTATGAGTCCAGAGCTAGGTGAGCCCAGGGGAGGGAGTGATAAGTCTATCGGGGTCCTCAAAAGTGAAATCTGAACTAGATTTTTGAGAGGCTGGTTTGATTTCTTCAGACGGAACAAAGGGAATGGTGTGGTCTAATTGTGAGAGCAGCTGCCATTCACTATCTGCTACATGCCAGACACTGAATCAGGCACTCCAGCCAATTCTCCCCAATTGTCAGAGCAATGACGATATCCATGCTGTGTGCTATCGTTATGCCCATTTTATAGATGAGAAAACTGAGGCCAGCGAGGGCAGCTGGTAAATGGCAGGCAGTGTGTGTGCACAGATACAGAGGTGTGGCAACTCCTGAGCAGCCTTCAGTCTTGAGCCTTCCAGAGGGCCGCATTACAACTCCAGGGAGATCGATCTAAGAATGTGATCCACACTCCACTCTGTGGCCTGGGAGACATTTCCAAAACACGGCTCTGGGAAAGTCACACCGCTGCTCACCAACTCACTGCGGCTCCCCACTGTGTTCGTTCTCCATGAGGTCCGGCGGTCTGGCGGGCTCCTTTGAGCCCCACCCGAAACTTTCCAGCATTGTCTGTGGCTACAGCCATTCACGTTCCCAGGCTTCTCGTCTGTGCCTGAACATTTCCTGCCATTTTCTGCCTCCTGGGTTTTGCTCAAGCATTTGTTTGGAATGCCCTTTCCCTATATGTTCACCTGCCTGAGGCCTACCTTTCCGGCAGAGTTCAGTCCAGTCTCTGCCTTCTCTCTCTGGTCCAGGCGTCCCTGCTGGACTTGAGCCTCGGGGAGTGTTGGTGGGGTTGATTTGATCTGGTTTGAATGATAAGACGAGAAAAGGTGGTTCCATTGGGGTGTAGATATTTGCTAATATTTAATATGCAGATTTTCAGTAGTGCATGTGTAGGATTTATGGATATATATATAAATATATTAAAGGTGTGTGCTGAGAGTTGTTTTTTACTGATAGCAGCACTTAAGCAAGTCTGGAGACCACTGCCATATAGACTGCCACCTGCGGTAGAGGTTTGCCGTTTAGTGGCTGTGTGACGTAGGAAAGTTACTCGACCTCTCTGAACCCAAGTTTTCCTGTCTGTAAAATAGGGACTATCTCGGTTCCTACCTTATGGGTTAGTGCGGGCTCCATGAAATAAAACTGTAAAGGAAATGAGGCCTCCAAGATGTGTCCTGAGACTCAGCCTGAGGATGTTCGGGCTGCCGGTGGGTCCTGGTGGGCGACATGGAGGAAGGAGGGGCGGAGGTGGCCCTTGTTGATGGGGACTCTGTGGCTTGGGCAGGCTGGGCTGAGACAATCGCAGTGGTGTTTGATAAAAGGCAGGGGCTCTTCTCTGTCAAGTAAATATTATAAGAAAGGGCCGTCTCCAGGGAACGGCTCCCTCCCGTTCCCCCCTTGAGGGCCAAAGTCCCCAGGGGCCAGTCTGGAGTCTCCTTTTATGTGACTGTAAAGTAATCCAGGGCCTGGCAGGGTCGAGGCTGGGCGGGCACTGACTCTCAGGGCAGCATTGATGCGGTCAATGATTACCTTTTATGCCTAGCCATAAAGGCAACGGCCCAGGCCTCTGGACAATGTCCCCTCCAGACAATGCCTCAGGAGGGTGGGTGCGTGAGTGCGCGCGCGCGCGCGCGCACACACACACACACACACACACACACGGCTGCTGGGCAGGGACCTGTCCCCGCCTAAGCTCTCTGAGGACATCCTCAAAAGGCATCTCTGTCTCCTCTGAGTGGTCCCTGGAGACTTGGCCTAGGAGCCAAGGGAGTTTGGGTGGCGGTAAGTGGGACCTAGTGAGGTTCAAGACACAAAAGAGCTACATCCAGGGCCCCGGATCCTGCTCCAGGTGGTTCTATGCAGGGGGGCAGTGTTTTCACCCAGACTCAGGTACCATGTCTCAATGGGAAGGCGGGTATTCTAGGACCAATCAAAGTCCATTCCCATTTTACAAGTGATGCAGTTGAGATCTGAGTGCACAGCGACTTGCCCAGGGGCCCGAGGAAGAAGACAGTGGCCGAGCTGGGAGTAGGACTCTGGTCCTCTCTGACATCACCAGACCAAGGGGGTCCAGGTGGGAATGTCAGGTGTCAGGAAAGGTTTGGGTCACTTCTCAGAGAAGACGTCTCGCCTGGGGCTCAGAGGGGAGCTGGGAAGGACCTGAGGGCCTGGCCGTGAGGCTAATGTTGGGAAGAGACGAAGAATGACCCCCTCGAGTGCCCGTGGGCCACATGCAGGGCCGGCTGTGCTCACGTAGACCCCTTCCACGGCCTTCTCACCCTGTCCTGATGGGTATGCACCCCGCCCACCTGCAGCGGGGAGGCCGGCTATAAGGGGGCAGGGCTGGGGCAGAGGTGGCCAGATTAATATTCCACCTCTTGGGCTGATAAGGTCCAGGAACCTTTGTCCTGGCAAGAGAGGCTGGAGGAGCAGGGGCAGCAGCCCCTGGTAGGGGGTTCTGGCAGTTCAGGTGCCTGGGGCATCACTGCAGCGTGCCTGAGACTGCAGGTCAGAAGGCCTGGCATCGCTTTCCCCCGCTGGCTGAGGGGGCGAGCGCTGCATTATTGTATTGGTGGGCAGGGTGGGCATGAAAAACTAAAGACTCCGTGGGGCATCGCTCAGACAAGTCACACAAGTCCAGCTGCTATCTTGAGGAAAGAGGGCTGTTATTCACAGCAGTTATAAAATGCTTCGTGGAATCAGAGTGAAGTTGCTTTGAGCCTCAGCCAGAGTGCTCCAATCAACCTTTGGCTCTGATAAAGATAAGCGGACCCAAGGTGATAACACACAAACCAGAAACTGTCAACAGGTGCTAATTAGGGCACTGGGTGCTGAGCCACACCCACCACGCCTGACCTGGGGAGAAATCTCAGGTGGGGAGCCAGGGCTTGATCTGGGTGGGGGAAGATATGGGCTCATTGCCGTATGCAGCCTCATTGCCTTCTCGTCACCTCCTCCTTCCAAGGACTTCTCCACCCCCGTCCCAACACCCACCCCTGCCTACCTGGCATTACATAACTTAAGACGAAAGAACAAAATATATTCGAACATCGTGTAATAAACCATGATGATCATGATGTAACACAGTGGAAAGAGTACCGAAATGGGAGCCGAGAGACCCAGCTCTCTGTCTTGCTCTGCGTAACCTTGAGCCAGTCATTTCTCTTGGAACTCCAGTTCCCTCCGCCACCCCTGCCGCCACCCACCTGCCCGCACAACGGGGGGTGAAAATGGGGTCCCGGCCAGGTCTAAAGTTCACGCTCTTCTGCCGCAAAACACTGCAATCTGTGAAGCGCACAAAACATGTCGCTGGTGCCACCCAGCAACGTTGGGGTGTGCGTGACACTTGACAGAGTCACAAATCCATCTGCAGGAGAGGGAGCCCTGTGGAGGGCTCTGAGGCGTGGACAGTTCTCAGGGCTCCTGGAATCCCTCTCTCTATCTGAGCCAGAGGTCAGCGTGCCTGCTGCCCGCTCTCGGGGCACTTGGGGGCTATTTTTAACTGGTGCCCCTTAAATAAACATGGCATTGGGCTGATGGTTCATTTCCCTCCCTCTCCTGCACTCCCCAACCCCTCCCCCCATCGTGCACACACACACACACACTGAAGTGGCCGCCCAGAGGTGACCCAGGGTGCTGAGCCGGGGCTCCCAGGCTTCAGGTCCGTGCTGAGCTCGCTTGAGCTGGGGGACTTGCTTGGGGGACCAGCACCACTCCTGTCCCAGGTTCAGCCCAGCCCAGAGTCTACTTCCCAGCAGCAAGGCCCAACCTGAGAGCAGGGCAGGGGCTTGCCACTTTCCCCAGGGAGCTGGTATGAAAGGTGTGGTCAGGGTTTGGGCAGGGATAGATATGGAGAGGACGAGAGGAGGAGGGAACTGGCCAGGGAATGGGATGAGGGCCCTGGCCATCCTTCATCTGGCCAACTTCTCCAGGCAGCAAAGAGTTACCTGCACTGCCAGCTTGCCAGGCTCAGCGCTGGGCAGGGGGGCAGGGCGGTGTCTCAGACCCAGGTCCGCCCACAGCTCTCACAGGGCATGTGACACAGGAGAAGGGCAAACATCAATGCCTCGGGGCTGAAGCAACAGCCGCGACAGAAATCACTCCAGGGGGCAGTGGCTCTAGGCTGGGGGCAGTTTCTCCTGCCAGGGGAGTGGGAGGAGAAGGGAGAGTCCCAGGAAGGTGGTGGCCGAAGTGAATCTTGAAAGATGGGTAGAAATGCATCACTCCTTAACCTCTCTCAGCTGCAGTTTCCTCATCTGAACAATGGGTATAATTAATGGTACTTTCTTCCTAGGCTTCTTGTGAGGATCAGATGAATGAAAATATGTAAAACTCTTAGTACGGGGCCCAGCTAATAGTCAGTGCTCAAGTGTTGACAGCTGACTTTACGTCAGGAAGGTAAGTAGGCAGGGCGTTTCAGGCAGAGCCAATGGCATGTACATGGAGGTGAAAACAAAAGAAAATGGAATGCCCCAACCCAACCCAAAGCAGTCCCCGGCAGGGCCTGGGAAGCAGTGTGGAGCTACAGCCCGTGGCTCTGTGTGCTGGGGCGGCAGCCGGCTCTGTGAAGGTGTCGGGCTGGCCATGCAGCTGTCGCCAAGTCCAGTCCAGGGAAGGGGGCGCCCAGCAAGGCAGAGCCAGGGCGGGGAAATCCCCCAAGGCTGGATCACTGTGGCCTGATCTCCACTTCCAAGGGTTGAGTTAGGGGCCAAGGTTTTGTGGGACTTGGATACTCTTTCCAAGAGTCTATAGTAGTGGGGAGGAGACCTTGAGGAGTTGCAGAGGAATCTAGGGGTGTGTGTGTGTGTGTGTGTGTGTGTGTGAGAGAGAGAGAGAGAGAGAGAGAGGGAGAGGAAAGAGAGAGAAGATTGTAGGGTTGGGGTATATGCAAAGGAGCAGGCCCCCTAGGCAGCCAGGATTTGCGCCTATTCTAGGGAGGGAACCAGAGGCACAGGCCCCTTTCCCAGGCCCCAGGCTCTCCAGTACCAGGAGGTGCCGGGGCCTCCGCAGGAGAGGCCAGGAGGCCGCACCCCACACAGGCTGTTCTGGCTCAGCCCAGCACCTGCCCTGTTTCATCTCTGGTCAGAGCGTGGCTGGGTGTGAATGGGTGTGTGTGTACACATGTGTGGCATTTCTAGATCAAAGAATGCTCAGAAGGTCTGGCTAAAGGTCAGGCCAGTGAGGAGTGAGGGCCTGGCCCATCTCCTCAGGCCCTGCCACAGGGACAGCGGCTTCCCACCTAAATCTGCTGGGCCTTGGGGCCAGCAGGAGCTGACGGGCCTCTGAGTCAGGCTGAGCCAGGAGGAGGGGCTGGAAGTGCCAGGCCAAGGAGGGGCTGGTTAGTCATCTGCTGAGTGGCAGGCAGCACACTGAGCTTCGGGGGGTGGGGGGGGTGGGCAGTGTCGCCGGGGCTTTCCTGCCACTGAAGCAACAGCCAGGGCCGGGGCCAGGGGTCAGGGGTCAGGGGTCAGGATCGGATGTGCTCTCCTGAGCAGCTGGAGGAGGTCCTGGAGGTGAATCCAAGGCTGGGGCCTGAGCACAGGGCCAGGAAGGTCTTTGGGGATTTGCTGCAGGCCCGTGTCGCTGACAGCTCGTGGGAGGGCTGCACGTCCGTCCATGCGACACGATGAGCTCTCAAGGGCAGGTTCACAGCCCCCGGCACATGGCTGGGCACACAGGAGCACACTCGCTGGTCATGGGGTGGGACCGAGCAAAGCTGGTGAAGAACAAGTGCTGGAGGCCTGAACTCCGTTGAGAGGCCAGAGGCAGCCCCAGTAGACACAGCAGGGTGGGGAGGAGCACCCTGTGGGTCCCACATCTGCCAAGGCCTCCGCCACGGAGAAGGGGAACAGCCCGGAGGCCCCGGGGCCACGCCAAGCTTTCTGGCCCCAAGATGCAGCTTCCATGGGACTTCTCAGCTTATCCCAATTCTGGCCGCAAGAGGCCCCGTGGAAAAATCTCCCCTGAAAGAAGCTGCCTTTGAGCTTTGCAGGAATGCTGGCCTGGGGCAGAACCAGGGTGGCAGTGGAGGGGAGAGGCGTAGGGTGTTATGTTCCAGAGTAGACTTGAATCCAAAGCTGAGAGCACTGTATTCCCATGGGCCTGATGCCTGGCTGTGGAGGAACCAGGAGGTCACAGATGTGCCTGGCAGCACCAGGATGAGGCACTCTGTGTGTGCGTGTGTGTGTGTTTGCGTGTGTGAGACACAGGGCTGGGAATGACCTGGAATGTCATGTGTCCATGCCCCTAGTGCCAAAGGCAGCCTGGACCAAGTAATCTCAATTTTACTTAAAAAAAAAAAAAGTTTAAAAAGAGACTTAGTGGGCTTCCCTGGTGGCGCAGTGGTTAAGAATCCGCCTGCCAATGCAGGGGGCACGGGTTTGAGCCCTGGTCCGGGAAGATCCCACATGCCGCAAAGCGACTCAGCCCGTGTGCCACAACTACTGAGCTCTGCAACAAGAGAAGCCACCGCAATGAGAAGCCCGCGCACCGCAACGAAGAGTAGCCCCCGCTCACCTCAACTAGAGAAAGCCCATGCGCAGCAACAAAGACCCAACACAGCCAAAAATAAATAAATAAAAAATAAATAAATAAATAAAGGGCCCTGTGGGTCCAGCTTCTTCTGGAAGGAGCCACTGAAGGCAAGACTTCAAATACCCGGAGGGTGAGGAGGTGCTCTGGCCATCCCACAAGTTTGGGTCTAGAAGCTGTTCAATGAAGTTTTGCAGGTTAATGACAGTGTAGTGTTGGGGTGTATCTGAGGGTCCAGGTGGCCCCATACATTGTAGACCACACGACTGGCTCATTCTGTTGCTGTGCAGTTTGGTGGCTGTGGCATTTGGGGGCCTGGTGTTCCGGTGTCAGTGAATGGGTCCCCACCTGTGCGTGTGTCAGCCAGCATCTTTGGGGCTGATTCAGCCAGTGGCTCTGCGTGTGTGTGTGTGCGTGTGTGTGTGTGTGTGTGTGTGTGTGTGCCATGACTGGGGTACTCCCCAGCTGCTGGGGAGCTATTTTTAGAGGTATTAGCCCACAGATATGGCCCCTACCCCTACCCCATCCTATGCACACCTGCTCAGGTGAGAACACCTGGAGGTGAATCCACATCTGGGCTTGTACTTGGCTGGAAATGCATCTCTGGGCATCAGGCCAAGCAGGTGTTGGCCTCCCTGGGAGCCTGGGCTGGGGAGGAGACAGGGAATGGGGCTTGGGAGGGGGTCTGGGGTGGGAGTTGCTGGCTCTTTGGCCCTGTGGGGCTCCAGAGAGTGGTTAAGGAGATGTCCAGTGGCCATCCGCCCATTTCTGTCTTTCCATTTGTCCGTCCATCCTCCTGTGTCTTCCAGTCTATCTTCTAGTCTATTCATCTGTCCATCCATTGGCCACCTGTCTGTCCTTGGTCTTCCCCTCCATCAGCATGCCCCTGCTCAGGCACCTTTTTCTCTAGTCCTCTGATGCAGGCTGTAAATACAAGCCTCACCTTAACCCTCAGTAGCTCCTGGGGTTACAGCATACCCTCCTCATCCCTGATGCTCAGTCTGCCCAATCGGCCTCCACTTTGCCCTATGGGTATCATGAGGTCCCAGCATGGACATGGCGCTCCCTCGTCACTCCTGGAGTCAAAGATGCTCAAATGCCCCTTCCAGCCATCTTCCCAGAAGGTCCTCCTGTCTCTCACTGTACAAGGCTCCTCTCCTCCAGGGAGTACTCCCTGACCACCCTGCTCTGCTTCCGTGTCCCCAGGCCTTACTCTGTCGCAGCTGTGTGCAGGCTGAGGGAAGCCCGGCCCAAGCCCCGTGGGAGCAGAGTCGAGGGCTCCTAGATGGGGAGGTGTCACCTAAAACAGGGAGCTCCCTCAGATGAGGGGACTGGGGAGGGCCATGGAGCTGGTCACACGTTCCCCCTCCTCCAGGGGATTTCCTGGGATGTGGCCCAGACAGACCTCCCCAACCCAGAACTCTGGCATAGTGCTGTGGCTTCCCCAGGGAGGTTTTTCCTGTAGAAAACAGGGATTCTCACATATTCCCAAACAGGGGCTCGAAACTGCTGCTTCCCTGGGATGCCCTCCCCAAGCCCCACCCAAGCCCTCATCCTGGCTTAGACTCTGGGTGTGGGGATTGGCCAGGCCAGAGAAGGACAAGCCTCCTGGTGTTGCCCTCTCCAGGGCCTAGTAGAACCAGAACCCAAGGTGGGATGGGGGTAATTAGTTACAGAGTGTGTGTGTATGTGAGTGTATGTGTTTCCTGAGCACCTGGTGTGTGCACGGCACTGTAACAGGCGTTGAAGAAACAACAGTGGACAGGACCAGCAGGGACGCTGCCCTCGGGAGGCTGGGGTTCTAGCAGGGGAGGCCCTGGAGCTGCCGGGTCTGTGTCAGCGTGTGTTGGGGAGTATGAGTGTGGTGAAGGTGTGTGTGGACAAGGGGCCTAGCGTATAAACAGGATCACGTCTAAGCAAGGATATGTGCGTGCAAACTTGAGTGTGTGTCTTTGGGGGTATCCGTGGGTTCCTGAGGTCTGTACTCAGCAGTTGATGTTATGTCTGCGCAGACCCAGAACCGGCAGGCACGTGCATATCAGCCAGTTTGGGAGCCTGTGTGGCAGACACACCTGGCTGACTCCCAGGCTGCGGGGCTCTATTTTTAGAAGTGACAGGCTGTAGATCCCCCGGCACCTGCTCAGGTGCCCAGCCACTGGGGAGGGCCCAGCTGGCCTGCGGGTAGGAGTGAACCTGTCTCAGCCAGCACCACTGGCTCTCTGCCACGCAGACCCACACTTCAAACGGAGCAGCCTCTGGCCTCTGTTAAGCCAGGTGGGCTGTGCCTGGGGATGGATGATAGATGGGGAATCCCAGCTCCCATGCCCCACACTTGCAGCTCTACCTCTTATCACCTGGGAACGCCTTGCCTCACCCCCCTTTGCAGGAGGCCCAGCTCTGGAATCCTCCAGGATGCCGCTGACCCACCATGCCCAGCCTGGTCACCCTGAGAGGTGGACCAGGCTGGGCTGGAAGTGGGAGGAGAGGAGGGATGACCTCCTCTCTTACTAAATAGTCGGGCCCCTCCGTCACCCACTCCTTCCAAAGGGCTTCCTTCCTGGCTGCACGTGGATCATCCAGACAGGCAGAAGCAGCACTCTTCCCTGCATCTGATCCCTCCTCATTCTCTCCCCTTTGTGTCCCGTCTCTCCCCTTCTCTGTCCCTTGTCATCTTTCTGAGTTAATGACACCGTGCACTGAACTCCAGCTGTACAACGGGCATGGTGCCGAGTGCTTTACACATAGTATCTCATTTAACCATCACAAGGACCCCGTGAGGTCACTGCTGTCATCCCACTTTACAAGGAGAAGGCTGAGGCTTAGAGGGACCCAAATCATTTGGTGAGGAGGGCTCAGAGTAGGGGTTCAAGCCCAGGCTCAGGCACGTCCTTAGTTATGCTTCGTCCTTGGGCTCACTCTTTTTTTTTTTTTTTTTTTTTTATTTAGTTTTGGCTATGTTGGGTCTTCTTTGCTGTGTGTGGGCTTTCTCTAGCTGTGGTGAGCAGGGGCTACTCTTTGTTGTGGTGCAGTGGCTTCTCTTGTTGTGGAGCACGGGCTCTAGGCACACGGGCTTCAGTAGTTGTGGCTCGTGGGCTCTAGAGTGCAGGCTCAGTAGTTGTGGCGCACGGGCTTAGTTGCTCCGCGTCATGTGGGATCTTCCTGGACCAGGGCTCGAACCCGTGTCCCCTGCATTGGCAGGCAGATTCTTAACCACTGCGCCACCGGGGAAGATTGGGCTCACTCTTGTTGTTTTCCTCCCAGACATGGTCTCGGCAGGGAGCTGAGCTGTGGCCCAGGAGCCCCTCCCTGGGCTGTGGGAGGGAGTGCACAGAAGGAAGAGAGAGTGACAGACGCATTTGGGGTCCAGGTCGTGGCTGTGGATCCCAGCCACCTCCCAGGTTCTGGCCCCTCCCTTGCTGCAGAACTTTCCATGGCTCCCTCCAGGCATTTATGGGGCAAGGTCAAAGTCCTCTCCTTTCCTGCTCTACCGCCATGTCTTCCTCCCTGACAACACACTCTCAACCAGGCAAACGCTTGCTTTTCCTCCAATGCAGCTAAAGGGTAAGAATAAAAAAAAAGCCCCACTGGAGCTAAATGCCTCGCTGATTTCATTTCCTTTCATCTGCATCATGTCCCTACAAACTAAGTTTTCTGGTGCCCTTTGTGCAAATGAGGAAAACGAGCTCAGAGGTGGGCAGCACCTCCGGCAGAGGGTCACACAGCTGGCAGAGAGCAAGAGTGGGATTCAAAACCACTCATCTGACTCCACTGTGTCATTCAATTCAATTGGATTTGATAGATAGGCCTTTATGGAGTGTAACAGCGCCAAATCCCATCCCAGCGCCTGGGGATAGAGACAGTATTAGGGGAGTGGGCACACGAATGCACTCATGCACGCAAGACGCATGCACAAGGTCCTAGGGCCACTTGGAGCAGGTCCTCTCTGCCCTTTTCCCTCCAGGTTTCAGATGAGGAGGGGAGGCAGACAGGGAGGAGGGGGAAGTGCTGAATTGCTCACCTCCCAGTCTTAAAACCTTCACACTTGTGACTTAGACCCCCAGATGGTCCCTTTCAAGGACTGAGCTCTATCTCCCTTTAAAAGACAGAGAGAGTAGGGAAGAGAAAAACACATTTTGTTCTGATGTCTCAAGATGTCATTTGGGGACAATTTGTCTCTTTTCCTCCCTATCTCTTTCCCCCCCTCCCCACCCCCACCCCAGGCTGGTTCTGAGACCACAGATAGCATCACCTCCACCCCATCCTTCCCCACATGGCTCCATTACCCCACTGAGCTTTCCAAAATCTTGATGTCCAGTGCTGAGTCACTAGGCTGGGGTGGGTGTGACACAGGAGACAGTATTTTTCTCTGTGACAGTCAGGGGGTTGGGAGAGAAGCCAGGGGTCCTTGGCTAGTCCAGGACTCAGATTCGATCTACTTCACTGCCTCCTACTTTTGCTGAGAAGGTCAGCTTGTTCTTGGATCAGAAACTCCATGAGACTGAGACCTTGTCTGTCTGGTTCAGAGGTTTACAGGCTTTTTAAATGAAACCGCCATTGGCCCTTGACACACTTACTTGTGGAGGCCCCACCCAAATCATATGAAACATATTAAAATGCTCTCTGATTCCACACTGAATGTCATTTTATGGTAAATTTTTAAAAAGGGTTTTCAATTAATTATGATTGTGAAATTATTCAACTACAGTTAATGTGTTTAAATTAAAATGGACTCTAATTTCTTGAAAAGCATCCTGCATACTTGGGAATTCTTTGAAATGAGAACATCTAAACCAACAAATTGCTTTCAAATGTAATGAAGTGTCCATGAGTTCCAGTTTT
Source organism: Balaenoptera borealis (assembly GCF_965194805.1). Classification (NCBI taxonomy): domain Eukaryota; kingdom Metazoa; phylum Chordata; class Mammalia; order Artiodactyla; family Balaenopteridae; genus Balaenoptera; species Balaenoptera borealis. The sequence goes on from NC_138871.1 coordinate 56,458,029, forward strand.
CCAGTTAATGAACTTGCTGTAAGATTACATTTGGTCAACATTAAATTACATCATTTTAGGTTCAATTTTCTGGTCTTTAAAAAATATTTTCAAGCCAATACATTCCCCACCCACCAGGTCTCAAACCGTTTTTGTAGGACCTTGAAAATTCCCCAGGTCCCAGACAATTTACCTATGTGGCTGTAAAAATGAAAGCCTGGTGTACAGTGGCTTCTTAAACACTGTTGTAGAGAGGTAAGGGAAAGAGAAATTCAATGATTTGGAAACAGGAGAAAAAAACAAGCTAACATCCTTCGTAATTAAAAGTGTAAATTAAAATGAGGTACTATTTTTCAGACTGGCAAAACCCAAAAAGTGGCTTTTGGTATAATCTGGTATAACTTTTTAGAGGACTTTTGGATGATATCTATCAAAATGCAAAGTACATATCCCCTTTGCCCCAGAAATTACTCTTCAAGGAATCTAGGCTTCTATAAATGTACAAAGATCCATGGAGAAAGACTTTCATGGCCATGGACAATTGGGAACAGACTAGATGTCGACCAGTTAGGACTGACCTAAATGGTCGGACATCCCCACACTGGAATAGTACACAGCTGTGGGAGAGTGTGTTGATATGGACCAAATACCTCACTACAGTGTTAAGTGAAGAAAAAAAATATCAAGGTGCAGCACAATGTGTAATGCATTATTGCTTTTGTGAAAAAGGAAAACAATACACATGCACACACATGTATTTATATTTATATTTATACACTAAGAACTGCCTGGAAAGAATTGGAAGGAGACTTAGAAACTGGGAAGAATGGTTGTCTCTGAGAGGGAGACTGGGGGGTAGAGGAGAATCACTTCTTGCTTTTGCTATTTTTTTAAACCATCAGTACACATCTCTTTTTTCATGAAAAAAAAATCTAGTTAACAAACAGCAAATGCCTGTGGAATAAAAGAAGTAAAATGAATGAATGAGTGAATGAATGAATGAGTCCTAAGTACCACATGGAGGAAGGAATTGCTGCAAGGGGCTCCCACCACCCCATGGAGGAGACCCACAGAAAATGCAGAAAGCTCAACAGCCTATTTGACTGTGGGAGGAGGGGAGGGGAGGATTCTGGAGGCTTCCTCCAGGAGGGTCTGAAGGATGCAGAAGGCTGGGCAGGGGGGAAGGAGTGGTGGGGGAAGGTTGGTGGGGAGACTGCTTCTCCATCCCTGTCCCTAGAGTATACATTCTATTTCAAGCCTGGAAAGTCCCAGCTCCTAGCATGATGCCTGGCATATAATCTGTGGCAATAAATAGTGGTTGACTGAATGGATGGAATCAGTCACTGGTTAATCCGGGCTACAGTGTTAGTCACTCCTGTCCCCTCTCTAAACACCTCCCCACCGCCGAACAGCAACAACAAATGACTCTCTCAGCGCTGCTGTGTACAGCTGTGCAGTGAGCGCACTGTACAGCTCCAAGAGGTGCCATTTTCATAGACTGGCATGTAAGTGATGCCTCCTGAAGTTGTGGGACATGGTGCACCTGTGAAGCAGTTTCTTCTTCTTTCAAGCTTAGGGGAACCAAAGCCACATTGAGAGTGAGAGGGGTCAGGGAAGGGACTCTCCCAATCCAGACACTGCAGGCCTCCCCGTCCCTGTTCCTTTCTGATTCCTAAGGCCCCTTCCTTTGATCCTCTCTAACTTGGACTTGAGGTGACTTAGCCAAATCTGACCAATTACTCTGTTCCTAGACTACAGAGTTGAGGACTTGCAGTATGATTTTGGGCAAGCCCCAGAACTTCTTTGGGTCTCAGTTTCCCCACCTAAGAAATGAATAACTGTGTAGGGAGCAATTCTTTTTTCTTTTTTTAAGATTATTGAAGTATAGCTAATTTACAATATTGTGTTAGTTTCAGGTGTACAGCAAAGTGATTCAGTTATATATATATATAAAATATATATATGTGTATATATATATATATATATATATATATATATATATATATATATATATATATATACTTTTTTCGGATTCTTTTCCATTATAGGTTATTATAAGATATAGAATTTAGTTCCCTGTACTATACAGTAAATCCCTGTTGTTTATCTATTTTATGTATAGTAGGGGAACAATTCTTTTTTTTTTTTAATTAATTATTAATTATTTTTGGCTGCGTCAGATCTTCATTGTTGTGCGTGGGCTTTCTCTAGTTGTGGCGAGTGGGGGCTACCCTTCATTGCGGTGCACGGGCTTCTCATTGCGGTGGCTTCTCTTGTTGTGGAGCACGGGCTCTAGAGCGCGGCGGCTTCAGTAAATGCGGCGCGTGGACTCAGTAGTTGTGGCTTGTGGGCTCTAGAGCGCAGGCTCAGTAGTTGTGACGCACGGGCTTAGTTGCTCCGCGGCATGTGGGATCTTCCTGGACCAGGGCTCAAACCCATGTCCCCTGCATTGGCAGGCGGATTCTTAACCACTGCACCACCAGGGAAGCCCAGGGAACAATTCTCGATGGGACCTTATAGGGATAAAAGGTTGAAGGAATGCATCCTTACAGGATGTGGCATTCTCGGAGGGGACAAATCCCCCCATCCTGCCCAGTTCTGACTGGCCCCTCATGCCCTTGGGCCCTCAACTGAGTTCAGGCGGCAGCATCCTGGAATGGAAGGAAGCTGAGTGGGGAAAAGGAGCTCTGGTCAGATGATAAACTGACTTTGATGATAACCGCTGTGGTGTGCTACTGAGCCAGCCATAGCCCTGCCTGGGCCTCAGTTCACGTCTCTGTGGAATGGATACTTAGGCTAGATCAGCGAGTGCCAAATGCTAGACTGAGCCTTTTCTTTTTCTCTTTAACTTCTATAATTTTTTTTTTTAATAAATTTATTTCTTTATTATTTATTTATTTTTGGCTGCGTTGGGTCTTCATTGCTGCACACGGGCTTTCTCTAGTTGTGGTGAGCGGGGGCTACTCTTCGTTGTAGTGCGTGGGCTTCTCATTGCAGTGGCTTCTCTTGTTGCGGAGCACGGGCTCTAGGCACGTGGGCTTCAGTAGTTGTGGCACGCGGGCTCGGTAGTTGTGGCTCATGGGCTTAGTTGCTCTGCGGCATGTGGGATCTTCCTGGACCAGGGCTCGAACCCGTGTTCCCTGCATTGGCAGGCAGATTCTTAACCACTGTGCCACCAGGGAAGTCCCAACTTCTATAATTTTTGTTTTACTCCTTCTGATTACAAACATCACATATGTTCATGAAAGTTCAGACAGTACCAAAAAAGTCATGTACCAAGTGAAATCCAATCCTTATTGAGAATCACTGCTAACTCACTGCTAACTTTTTGGGAGTGGGGTGGGGCATAACTTTTAATTCTGATATAATTTCAAATTTACAAAAAAAGTGGCAAGAATAGTACGAAGACTCTGGTATAGTTTTTACTCAGATTTATCAATTATATACATATTGTCCCTTTTGCTTTATTTCTCTTTCTCTGTATACACGTGTATGTGTGTGAGTGTGTATGTGTGTATAATTTCTTCCCAAACTGTTTGAGCATGAGTTGAGACAGGTGCCCTTTTACCTCTAAATGCTTCAGGGTATATTTCCTAAGAACAAGAACCTTCTCTTACCATGTAAGACTTACAAAACCCCTGCAGTTAACAAAATCAGGAAACTTATCATTGATACAGTACCATTACGTAGTCTACAGTCTATGTTCAAAGTCAGTTGTGTCATGACCTTTACATAGACTTCCTGTGAAAGCAGAAAAATCTGGATGATATACTGAGGTTTCCTTAAAGCTAACATATATTTAATTTTAAGGATTGTGCTTACCGTATTCTCAAATTGCACTCTCCCCTCTCCTGCTTTTTCTTTGTGTGTTTGTCTTTTTGGTGTTTAAGATGTCCCTGCTTTTATAAAATGATGGTGAGAGTAGAACGTGGTTTATTTATTTGCTTTTGAAATTCTTGGCAAAATAAAAAGTGGGTGAACCTATGTTAGTCTTCAAACTTCTTTTGCAGGGATTCCCAGGATATGGTTCCCCAGTGCCAGTGCTCTCTGATTCCAGGTGAGTCAGACCACCATAGACTTTCCTGAAACCTATTTGAGAGCATTCTCCTAATGCTGGGAGTGGAGGACGGGACAGGCAGCCACAGAGAGCAAATGGTATCTCACCCAGCAGAGTGCACCTTTATCCTTTCCATGGCTCTCCAGCATCTGTTTGGAGCGTCCCCTACCTTGTGAGTCTCCCAGGGAGGCAGAGCCCTCCTCCTGCTCTCTTAGAAACCAGACCTCACTTTCCCAGCCTCCTTTGCAGTTGCAGTGCAGGCATGTGACCTGGCTCAGCCAATCAGATGCAACCACCTAGGAACTCTGACTCTTAAGCAGGTGATACAAAGGAGCAGAGATGGGATGTATCTGACAGAATTGGCGACAGCAGCAGGAAGAGTTTTCAGGGGCAGTGGAGCCTCAGGGCCAGTTGCACTGCTGTCTTCCCTGGTCTCACCCTGAGGTGTGATTTGGGCTGGGGTTCTGGCTGTGGCCTGGTGCTCCTTGGTTCCCGAGCCAGCCCAAGGAGTCTGTCAGTGTTCTGTTGCTTGCAACCAAGAACCCTGACTGATAAATACAGAGGAGTGAGTATTACGGGAACGGAGAGGGGCTGGGGCCTGAAGCATGGACATGTCAGGACTTGGTGAGTAGTGATTCCATGGGGTGGGCGGCCACAGAGACATCTAGTTTCCTCATCTGGAATGTGGGTGAGACATCTTGTCTAGGTGCTACGTGGGATAGCCCAGACAGGAAGTGCTGCGGGTGAGGGGTAGGAGGGATATGAGAGGAGAGATCCTGGAGCCTGAGGAAGAGGCTGGGAGGAGGGAGATGAGCTCAAGGAAGCAGTGGGGGGGTGGGCTTTGTAGGAGGAGACAGCCAATCTGGGTCACATGGCTCCATCTGCCCCAAATAGTTTTTGACCCTTTTCTATGCACCAGGCAGTGTATTGGTCAATAAAGCAGTCTGGGGATAGGTATTGTTATCCTCATCTTACACATAAAAGGTGATACAGAGAGATGAAACAGCTTGTACAAGATCAGAAAAGCAGAAAGGGACTGGGCCAAAATTGAAGTCTGGGTCTAACTCCTACACTGATGCCTTTTTTTAAATTTGGTCACACCACGTGGCTTGTGGGATCTTAGTTCCTGGACCAGGGATCGAACCTGGGCCCCCTGCAGTGATCGCATGGAGTCCTAACCGCTGAACCGCCAGGGAATTCCCTACACTGATGCTCTTAAGACCCTAAACAGGGGAAAAAGGAAAAAAAAAACCAAACCCTAAACAGATGCTCAGATGAGGGAACAAAGTCTCTGCCTCAGTCCCTGAGTTTTTATATACTTCCAGTGAGTGCTTTAAGTAAAATGCAGTATATTCCCTTAAGTACTTTGTGAGGCAATATAATTGAGTAATAGAATCTAGGGACCCAGCTCACTTTGTGAATACCAGTTCTTTCCTCCCCTTCTCCTACTTGTAAAAAAAGCTGGGTCCAATCAAATGAGCTCCAGTACACACAGATGGTTGCCTACCCGATGGGCCTTCTCTCTCCCACTACCCTCCCCTCAGCACCCGCTGAGCCTATGTTGGTTTTTGGTGTCGGTGCTTCTCCTTGTGGGCTCAGAGTTAGTACTGTGGCATTAATAGAGGCATTATGCCCCTTGCTTGTGATAGATTCAGGCATGGGATGTGACTCAACTCTGGCCAATGCGCAGTGAAGAGCAGTCTTCTGGGGGCTTCTGAGAAAAATTTTCCTTGATCTTAAAATGGGACACAAGAATGAGATGTTTCCTGCGGTTTTGTTTTGTTTTTGTTTTTTGTTTTTGCTGCTGTGGACATTGTGTGACAATGTGATGTCTGGGTGGGAGCAACCATCTTGTGACTGTCAGGTGAGCTAGCCAAGGACGAGGCAACACGCTGAGAATGGCAGAGGGGAAGGAAAAGAGGAAATAATCTGGGTCATTGATGGTGATGTTGAGCTGCAGGGTTAACCTCTCCTGAAGTTACCATTCCTCCGGACTTCTTGTTCTATGAGATAATACACTTTCCTTAACTGCCTAAGCCAACTGAATAGAAGTTCTCTGTTTCTGGCCACTGAAAACATCTTTACTGATGTATGAGCCATGGGATCAAAAGAATAAACACCCAACATACTAATTTGATATGCTAATAGCTGACAGCTAGGACAACAGCTTTGGTTAAATGAGGAAAACCTGTTTCCTTGACCAAGTGAGGCGCTGAGAAGTCCTTTCTCTGCTCCTTCAGAGGGGAGAGAGTGTGGCAGCCTGAGGCCCTGCACTCTGCATCTTGTCCAGGCATGTGGGAGGCCTCCTATCAGAGGAGAGGTCCACTCCTGGCCAGCCGAACTTCTGACTCCCATTTCCTGTAGGGTCAGCAGAGGAAAGCAACTTTATTTACTGAGGCAGGATGGAAAACAGATGTCTAAGCACCCCGCTGGGCCCAGGCTCACCCTGGACAGAGGCCCGGCCTGTTCTCAGCCCTGACCCTCCCACCAACCCCTTGTTCCCCACATCGAGTCCAGATGTGGCTTCTTCCAAGCTCTAATAATAATTTTGATTTGTTGCACCTAAGTAACCTACGCTCCCTCTAGCTCAACCCTCAACTCTCCAAGGAGAATAGGAGTAACACTATGAAACATTTGTAAGAAAGGCCGGGTGGGCCAGAGAGGAATGTGGACTTGAGAAGCAGGGCAACGTGGGTTCAACCACAGCCTGGTCTTATATTAACTGTGTGATTTCAACCATTGTATCAGTCATCAATTGCTGTGTAACAAGCCACCACAAAACTCAGTGGCTCAAAAACAGCAACTGTTTATTTGCTCATGGATCTGAAGTTTGGGCAGGGCTTGGTGGGACAGCTCATGTATTCTCCATGTTGTGTCGTGAAGTCCGATAGGACCACGGAGCATGTGTGTAAGCAGAGGAGATCGGTGTGATTTGTGTGCCCACCCTGCTGCTTGCTTCCCTATTCCCACATAGATAGTTCCTTTTCCTCTCAGTCCTTCCTTCCTCATCAGCAAGCTGAAGGCAGAGAGCATTGGCAGAATGTGTGCACATCAAGAAGAGAAGCTCTTCCCACAAGCGGCCTGAAGTCATCTCGGAAAATGGTTCACTATTCACTTGACCCAGAAAACCCCACAAAATCATGTAAATCAAGAGGTTCAAATCTTCTTGTTCACTTTAAGAACATCCATGAAACTGCCCAGGCCATCAAGGATCTGAAGGATGTCACTCTTCAGAAGCAGTGCATGCCACTCCATCGTTACAGTGGTGGGGTTGGTAGGTCTGCCCCAGCCAAACAGCGGGGCTGGATGCAGGGTCAGTGGCCCAAAGAGAGTGCTGAATTTTTGCTGCACATGCTTGAAAATGCAGAGTACTGCTCTGTTGAAGGGTTTAGATGTAGATTCTTGGGTCATTGAGCGCATCTAGGTGAACAAAAGCCCCAAGATGCCCCTGCCGAATTTGCAGAGCTTCTGGTTAGATGAACCCCACATGAGCTCACCCATGAGCTCACATTGAGATGATTGTTATTGAAAATGAGCACATTGTTCCTGAAACAGAAGGGGAGGTGGAACAGAAGAAAAAGATACACCGGACGAAACTGAAGAAGCAAAACATACGGCCTGGGAGTAAGTTCAGCATAAAACAAATGCAAATAAAAGTAAAAGCAGAAAAAAAGAAAATTAAAAGTTGAGTCAGTTTTGTGCAATATTTTGTGCAGTGTTTCCACTGTTCTGGTAAGAGTGAATTACATATGCATATATGAGCTATGAAATAGGAATTGCATAATTTTGGCGATTCCACATGGGAGTTAAATGCTCTCATATTTGCATTTAAAAGTGGCATTGAGGGACTTCCCTGGTGGTCCAGTAGTTAAGAATCTGCCTTCCAATGCAGGGGACCCGGTTCGATTGGGGAAATAAGATCCCATGTGCCGCGAGGCAGCTAAGCCCACGCACTCTAGAGCCCACGTGTCGCAATGAAAGATCCCGCATGCTGCAACTAAGACCCGATGCAACCAGATAAATAAATATTTTAAAAAATAAAAAATAAAACTGGCATTGAATACAGTAAGTTCCCTACACATGAACGAGTTCCACTCTGAGAGCACGTACGTAAGTACAATTTGTTAAGTCCAACAAAGTTAGCCTAGGTACCCAACTAACACAATTGGCTATATAGTGTTGTAAGGTAATAGGTTTATAATACTTTTCACACAAATAATACATAAAAAACAAGCACAAAAAATAAAAAAGAAAACATTTTAAATCTTACAGTAAAGTACCTTGAAAAGTATAGTAATACAGTACAACAGCAGGTATACAGGGGCTGGCATCGAGTGAATAGGCAAGAAGAGTTACTGACTGGAGGAGGGAGAAGGGGTGGGAGATGGTAGAGCTGAAGGATCATCCGCAATAGGAAACGGAGGGCAAGCTGCAATTTCACTCACGCCTGACATTGATGGAACGCACGTTCGCATCTTTGAAAGTTTGCAACTTGAAGGTTCGTTTGTATGTAGGGGACTTACTGTAACATAAAGTTAAACACTAAAATTCATGCTAATATTTAAATTTTTAAATTTTTTCTTAGAACAACATTAACCAGCAAAAAATGATGAGGGAAACTATGGAAGAAAAAAGAGCTTTATATTTTAGTACCAATAACGACATTTTGTCCTGCTTTTTGAACAAGGGGACCCACATTTTCATCTTCTTTGGGCCCTGCAAATTATGTAGCTGGTCCAGGGGCCGGTTCTCTTAAGGCCTAGACCAAAACTGACACAGCAGAACTTTTGCCACATTCTGTTGGTCAAAGCAAGTCACAAGACCAGCCTGAAGTCAAGGGGGAAGGGAAACAGACTCCAGGTCTTGAAGAGAGGGGCAGCATTCGATACAGAGATGGGAGGAATTATTGGTGACCATCTTTGAGGCCATAGGTATTAACCTTTCTGATCCTCAGGTTATAATCTGTAAAATGGGAACAATTCTATTAATATTTACTTCCCAGGGTTGTTTGAGAATAAAGGAATATTTATTGTGGTTATAATTCCTGGAACATGGTGATGGCTCACTCAGGGTTGGTCCCTCTTGTTCTTTTTTTTTTTTTAAAGGAATTCCTTTATTTTTATTATTTATTTATTTTTAGCTGTGTTGGGTCTTCGTTTCTGTGTAAGGGCTTTCTCTAGTTGCGGCAAGCAGGGGCCACTCTTCATCGCGGTGCGTGGGCCTCTCACTATCGCGGCCTCTGTTGTTGCGGAGCACAGGCTCCAGACGCGCAGAGCTCAGTAATGGGGCTCACGGGCCCAGTTGCTCCGTGGCACGTGGGATCTTCCCAGACCAAGGCTCGAACCCGCGTCCCCTGCATTGGCAAGCTGACGCTCAACCACTGCGCCACCAGGGAAGCCCCCTCTTGTTCTTTAATCTTGCTTTATAGATGCTTACCTATTTGCTATTTCACTCATTCATTCATTCACTCACTCACTCACTCAGTAGTTATTGAGTCCTATGATCCAGGTACTGCTCTAGGAGTAGGGGTCATAGCAGAGAATAAAACAGACAGAAGCCTCTGCCCCTTGGATTTTACACTTTGATAAGAGAGACAGACAAAAAGTATGATCAAATAAGTGGCATGTTCAGTGGGGAAAGATGATAAGAAGAAGAAAAAGCAGGAGAGGGGGATAGAGAGTGCTGAGCTGGGGGCTGCAGCATTAGCTGGTGTGGCCAGGAAGGCCTCACTAAGAGGATGTCATTTGAGTAACTCCTGAAGGCAGAGTCCTGAGGACGTGCCAGGCAGAGGGGAATGGCCAGAGCAAAGGCTCTGAGAGGGGATGTCTGGGTGTCTGTGGAACAGTGAGGGCCCAGGGAAGCTGGAGTTGAGAGCAAGAAGGGAGTTAAGGGAGGGGAGGGCAGCTCCCCATGGACCATTGTAAGGACTTTGCCTTTTACTGTGGGTGAGATGAAAACATACTGGCAGGTTTGGAGGGGAGGGTCGGTGGCTACAGGTGGACCACAGGCTGCATCAGGGAGCAGGAGAGGAGGCAGGGAGGCCAGTGGGTGGTGGCCTGGCCAGGGTGGTCACCTGGAGGTGAGAGAAGTGGTTGGACTCTGAACAGTTTTTTGGAGGCAGAGCAGACAGGATTTACCTGTCGATTCACAGTCAAGCAATTTGGCATGGAAAGCAGGTGTTATCAGAAGAGAGAAATCAAACCTTGGAAAGGCTGAGTGACTTCACAATGTCACATAGTGGCTGAACAGTGTCTCTCGCAGGCAGGAAGGCTGACTAGGACGTGGGTGGGTGTGCCTTCTGCATGTGGCTGTGGCTATGACGCACCTTTCTCTGAGTCTCCATATCTGTCACCCCATCTCCTTCTGTTCCCCCCACCACTTTCCATCCTCCTTTCTCCTTATGCTTTGCAGTCACATCTTCATCTTCTCCCAGGCCCGTTTCCAAGGGGCCTAGGTGCTTCTGATGCCCAGGGGAACCAATCTCTGTCTCTGAGAGTGTGTAACTATGTGTGTGCCTCTTGTGCTGGCATGCCTTACCAAGTGTGAGTGTCCCTAGTGCATGTGTGTATGAGCGTAACTTAGGCTGTGTGTGAGGAGTACATGGATGTCCCTGGCTGTGAGAACCTATGTGTGTTGGGGGGCGGGTGCTTAAGGGACTGAGTATGTGTGTGACGTGTGTGTGCCAGTGTGTGAATGCACAGAGATGTCCTCTCTCCTCTCTACCCATTCAGATTTGCTCTCACCCTAAAAGGCCCAGGTCAAGGGACTTCCCTGGTGGCGCAGTGGTTAAGAATCCACCTGCCAATGCAGGGGACACGGGTTCGATCCCTGGTCTGGGAAGATCCCACAGGCCACGGAGCAACTAAGCCCGTGCGCCACAACTTCTGAGCCCACGTGCCACAACTACTGAAGCCCATGCGCCTAGAGCCCATGCTCTGCAACAAGAGAAGCCACCGCAATGAGAAGCCCACGCACCACAATGAAGAGTAGCCCCCGCTCGCCACAGCTAGAGAAAGCCCGTGAGCAGCAACGAAGACCCAACGCAGCCATAAATAAATAAATAAACTGTAAAAAAAAAAAAAAGAGAGAGAGAGCTAAAAGGCCCAGGTATTGCCTCCTCCCTTTTTCCTAGTTCCTGACCTCCCACTGCCCCATCTGTCAGAGTCACACACTGGGCTAGCCCCCCTTCCTTTGCTGGTGGCCTGGGTGGTTTACAGGGGATCTGTCTTCTAGAATGCCAGCTCCCACAAGCTGCAGTGCAGGGTGGAGCTCACTCACATCCCCGTCCCCTGGTCAACCGTCAGCCTCCATCTTCTGGGGTCAACCGCCCCTCCCTCCTGCTCCCTATGGGATGCTTGAATGGGGAGAGAGGCACTGACCTTAGAAGGGTCTGGCAGCCCCAGCAGGCAGAGACAGGTGGGGTCAGGCTCCCTTCGCCCTGTGGGTACTTTCAGGTGGCCAGCTGACCCCCAGGGGGCAGGATGCAACTCCACACTGCACTCTCTCAGTGAGCTCCTAAAGGCAGGCTTGTTGGGGTCCTGGGACCCCCGGGACTTCTTCCTCCCTCCCCCACCCTCCCCCTAGAGGCCCCCAGCCTAGGGCCTCCTCCCTGAGCTCAGGCCCCAGAGCGACCATAGGCTTCTTTTGGTCTAAACCCCTTTTCCCTCTCTGTCCCCTACTTCCCATGACATTGGTTCCTTCGGGAGCCCTTTGGCCTTTCCTGTAGGTACCAGAAGGTCCTTTCTCTTTAACCCATTGGAAATCAGGCCCTCGCTTTGAGCGAGGTGAGAAGATGCCAGGAAGAGTGGGGCCGTGTCAGTCCACCCCCCCCAGGTCAGCTTGTCTTTCCCTCAGTCCTGGCCAGGCACACTTCTGCCCCAGGGCTTTTGTTCTAGCTATTTCCTCCGTCTGGAATGTTTTCTCCCAGACCCTGCTTGGCTCCTTCCTCGCCAACCTTTTGTTGAACTATCACCTTCTCAGTGGGACCTAGATGGACCACCCGTTTAATACTGTGACCTGTGTGCACATGGACACACAACCCCCTCTTCACACACACATCCCCTCTCGCGCACCCAGCACTCTTCATCTCCCAGCCCTGCTCCATCTCCTCTTTTTCCCCATAGCACCCGCCACCTACTTATATACCTTATTTTATTTATTCCATCTACTATGTCTCCCCAACAAGAATGTTGGCCCCATGAGGGCAGGGATTTTTTTTTTTAAAATAAATTTATTTATTTATTTATTTTTGGCTGTGTTGGGTCCTTGTTGTTGCACGCCAGCTTTCTCTAGTTGCGGTGAGCGGGGGCTACTCTTTCGTTACGGTGCATGGGCTTCTCACTGCGGTGGCTTCTCTTGTTGCAGAGCATGGGCTCTAAGCGCATGGGCTTCAGTAGTTGTGGCATGCGGGCTCAGTAGTTGTGGTTCGCGGGCTCTAGAGCACAGGCTCAGTAGTTGTGGCACATGGGCTTAGTTGCTCCGCGGCATGTGGGATCTTCCAGGACCAGGGATCGAACTCATGTCCCCTGCATTGGCAGGCGGATTCTTAACCACTGCGCCACCAGGGAAGTCCCCAGGGTAGGGATCTTTATTTTGCTCATGGATGTTTCCCAAGTGCCTGGAACTATGTCGGACCATTTTAGATGCTCCACAGACATTTGCACGGTTGTTGTTGGGACAGTTGCCCAGAGGAGAGCACCTGGGAGACAAGGCTGGTCCTCGAAGGGGCTGGGGGAGGGGGCGGCTGCTGGACCTCTGGACCTGTGGTCAGAGGGGATGGACTCTGTGCCCTGCCTCCCAGAGGGGGCTCCAGCTCCCTTCCACCCCGCCTGCCCACCTCCCTGGAACAACACCCCCATGCCAGCCCTGCACACACATGTTGGGGCACACCTGCATCTGTGGCCCCGCCTCCCCCCACCCAGCCCTGGTGCACGCACCACTGACGTGGTGGCTGTGGTTTCATGGCCCCAGAGATGCAGACTGGAGTCAGGGCGTCATGTTCTCTGCGGCTGCAGCAGCAGGTGGGGGTGGGGGACAGGTTCCCCTGCAAACAGGCACGCTCAGAGGCCCCCTTCTCCCCCCCCCCCTTCTTATATACACATGCACCCGCATATGCATACAGGCAGATGGACAGCCACGTGGCCCCAGCAAGCTGGCTGCTCTTAGACCCCAGGCATGGGAACTGTGCACCCATCTGTAGCAGGGGCCCTGCGGGTGGGGAGAAGGGGCAGAGGAAGCAGCTGCGGGCTCCCTTTCCCGTGCCTGAGCTCTCACCTTTACTGTTTCGTGCCCAGCACAGGGCCATCCAACCTCCTCATCAGTTCTTTCCTTTGGGGAAGGCATTGCCCTGCCTTGTCCTGTCAAAAACACATCCCCGTGGGAGGGGTCCCGCATTCAGCCCTCAGTGGGCTTGAGCTTGCCTGCCCTTGTAGTCCGTTGTGTATACACGGACTGGCCAGTCCTGGGAACACTCTGGCCCCTTGCTCAGAACCCTGCCGTGGCTCCCCAGTGCCTGCCAGGTCCAGCCCAAACCCCTGGTCCCAGGTTTTCCCTGCTCCAAGAATCTCCACTTTGAGGGGAGGTGAGTGTGGCCTCTGGAACCAGGCACGCTGGGTTGAATGCTGGCTCTGTATGACCTTCGGCAAGTCACTTAACTTCCCTGTGCCCCAATTTTCTCCCTTGCAGAGCTGTTGTGAGAATCATATAGGTTCGTATATGCACAGTGCTTAGCACAGCACCTGCTGTGCAAGAAAGTTGTCAGTAAGTGTTAACCGTCACTGTTATTGTTTCCTTCCAGGAGCCAGGAGGGACCTGGGATATGGCCTCCGTCCCATCAGGGCTTGTAGCTCAGCTCTTACCTTCCAGACTGAGCCAGCATCTTCCAGGCCACCTGGGAGCCTGTTGGAGACTCAGGGCATCAGGCCCCCCTGGGGATCCTAAAGCAGCAGGTGGGTGGCAGGAGGGGCCTACAGCCATCTGTGGGACAAGAGTCCGCCAAGCCCCCATCCCAGCCTTAGACTAGTCCGCCACGTCCGCCCTGCCTCTTCTCCCTGCCTCTCCCAGCCCCCTCTGTCTCGCAAGGCTCCTCTCAGCAGCCTCCTGCAAGAAGAATGCCTGTCAACCCTGTGGCCTGAGCGCCCACAGCTCCTACTTCTTGGAGCCTCAGTTTCCTCAAGTAAGAAAGGGAATAAAAACACCCACATCGTGGAATTCATGTCCAGGGAGGTCATGGATGAACAGTGCACAGCCGAGGCAGACAGTGAGGGCTGACTATCATTACTGCCTGCACTCCATGTGTGGCGGGTCCTGCCCTCGGTGCTGGGGTCCCCGCGGGGATGCGGGAAAGACCTGTTGACCGGGGGGCTGGGGTGAACCCTAGGAGCTGAGAGAGGGCACAGTGACTCGAGCTGGAGGGTGGCCAGGGCTCACCCAAAACAGCCTGATGAGGGAGGAAGGAAGGGAGGGCAAGCCGAGCACACCCTGGGCCCCAGAGGAAGTTGAAAGCCGGCTGCGGTGTGACAGTTCAAGGGCCCGCACCACGGCGCTGCACCCCACCCCTACCTGCTGACATCAGTGGGGAGTGCAGGACCCCAGCACAGCCTCCTCCCCCAGGCTCTGAGCCTGTGAGGCAGGGTCCCAGCCTGGGGGCTCCCTCGGCTGTTCCCTGCACGCGTGAGCAGATGGCAAAGCCTTGTGTCTTTAGGTCAGCATTGCCCTCTCCAGGCTCCTTTAATGAAAGGCAACCGTTTAACGGCACCTCTTCACGTCACCCCATCGCCTCACCTCTCCCAGGTGTGGCCCTAGAGTCTATTAAGCATCTACTCTATACCAGGTGGTGACACATCCACAAGCTCATTTAATCCTTCACAATACCCTTCGGAAGGCATTTAACAGATAAGGAAACCAGCTCAGAGAGGCTAAGTAACCTGCCTGAGGTCACACAGCTTGGAGGTGGCTGAGCTGGCCTTCCAATGCAGGCCCTGTCATGAAGTTCCTCATGCCTATGGGTGGGTGGATTCACCCTGGAGGAGCCCTCAGAGAGCCAGTGCAACTAGGTCTCTTGTTTGTCAAGGAGGAAATGGATACCCAGCACCGGATGCCAGTGCCCCAGGCCATGCCACAGGCTTCTGGAAGAACCAGGCAGGATTAGAGAACTTTCTTTTGGCATTGGATGCCTGGCAGGAGGGGCTCTGCTGGGAAAACTCCTTCCTTTACTGACACCAGGTCTCCACTCAGAGGCTACCTCCTCAGAGAGAAGCCTTTCTGGACAGTCCTGGCAGAAGGAGAGCTCTATCACCCTCCATCTTCTGGCCTGTCTTTATTTTTCTTCATGGCACTTACTGTCACTTGCAGTTTTAGGTATCAAATTATTTATTATCTCCCCACCCCCCAACTAGAATGTGAGCTCTGTGAGTCAGGGAACGTCTGTCTTGTTCCCTTGCCTAGAATAGTACCTGGCACAGACTCAACAATTTTTTGTGGAATGAATGAATGAATGAATGACTGAATGAAAGGAGTCAGGTGGTAAAGGAAGAAGTTTACGCTTACGGGGGAAAGTTTGCTGTGAAGACAGACTTATTGAGGGCGAGCTAAATAGACCAATCTAGGTGGAGGAGGGTAATGAGAAGTATTTTAGAAAAGGGAAGGGGCCAGGTACAGCCATGTGGTCTGGCACAGAGACTGTAAAGTGAATGGTGCCCCTGCCAGTTGTACAGTTCTCAACTTGTACAACAGTGCATGGCACCCCCGAGGAGGGGGGAGAACCCAACAGTTTTGGCCCCCTCAGCAGCGATGAGTGGAGGCAGCTCTACAACTGCCAGCGGCTGGAGGAACGGGCTGTTCCCTCCACGAGGACGCCACGTGGTCGTGGTTAGCAGGGTGCTATCCGGTGGCGGTGGCTCTGTCTCCACGGACGGTCGTCCAACCAGGGGGAGCAACTGTTCTGCTGTTAGCGAACTCTGGTACCTGGATTGCCCAGCGGAACGTGGGTGGGGAAATCACCCCGACACACCCCACAGACACACGCCAAACTCAGCGGACAAAGATAATCACCGCAGCGGTGGCACCGGGGGGCTGGGGGGCTGTTTCCTGGGCCAGCGGTGAGCTCTGCAGGAAGAGGACGCTGTGTTCTGAGACGTCTCAGCGAGAAGCCCGTCCCAGCCCCCTCCTCCTCCCCGGCCCTGCAGGCCAGGCGCAACAGCAACCAGCCCCAGGATGGTGAGGCCCGGCTTCGATGAGTCACCTTGCCCACAGCCAGCTTGCTGGGCGATCTTATCGGCTCCTCTGCTTACTTAATTCCTTGGCTGACATCACCACCACCTCCGTCCTCTCCTTCTCGGCACTGCAGCCTGCAGCCTGGTGTACCCTGGAAGGGAAGGCGCTGGAGGGCTCTTGCCGGAAGCTACCAGGGCAGGTAAATTAGGACCCTCAGCTCTTTGGTCTTCAGCCTCAAGGCTCTTGGCCTAGCTCCTTGCTGCATATGGGCCTTGGTTGACCTCCCAGGAAATACTGTCTGGAGTCAGGTCTGAGAGACACCTTCCCACCCCTGCCCCGTACTTACTCCCTCTCTCCTTGTTCAGATGTGGGCCAAGCTGCTCGCCCGTCAGTGTGTCCAGCTGGATCCTTGGGGCGCAGTCCCCGCGCCCAGCCCTCTGCTGCCTCAGCCATTTGCGCCTAAGTTCTGACTTGTGCAGACCCAGCTGCCTCCAGGCCTCCGTGTTGGGCCTCTGGGTTCCCAGGCTCAGGCTCCGCTGCCCCTCCGTCCAGTCACCCTGTCTGGGGACCCGGCTCCCTCAGAGGCCTCCCCCAACTCTTGCCTCTGCCTCTGCCCACCGCCTACCCCAAGCAACCTCCTGGGAGCCTAAGCCAGTCCTTTTCATCCGTAGCCCAAGGTTCCCTCTCTCCTCCTCTCACCTTGTCACCGTCCCCCTGCTGACCCAGTGCGGTCAGTGGCACATGGAGGGTGCCATGGGGTCAGTAGAGCGGTGACAGGGGGGACCAGAGACATGTGCTGTTTCATTTCGGCCTTCCCCGGTCTCCCCTCTGTGGCCAAGGGGGATGAGAAGCCAGGGGTTCAATCCTCTCCCCACACTGTCCTACTCTGTCTCCTCCCCACCATTAGAGATGGACAGCAAGGGGGTGAGGCTGAGAGGCCACCAAGTGAGGCTCAGGACCTAGTCCGTGACGGGAGGCTGCCCAAGCCTGGCCTGCCAGGGGGCGGTGAGGGAAGGGGGTGGGGGCAGGGAGAAGAGCCAACCCTTTGAACTGCTGGACAGCATGCTCTGTGGCCCCCAGGAGACAGCTCCTCCAATGTCCCTGCCTGGGGCCAGGGAAGGGGGAGGGGGAGGTTTCTCAACACCAGTCACTTTTACTCTAGTTGTTTGACAAAAATGAATTGTTCTTAGCAGGAAAAAGAAAAAAACCACACAAAAAAACCAAAAGCCCCACCACTGAGGTCACTCCTATTACCCCAGCAGCTGATGAAAAGATCCTGAGAGCAGATAACACACCTGGGCCGGGGCTGCTGTCCTTCCCCTGCCCCCATTCTCCCTGCCTGCCCACTCTGCACCCAAACACTGGCTGCTGCCCCAGCACCCTGGAACATTGCAGAATGCTGTTCCAAATAAGGAGGGGGTGGGCCCAGAGAGATGCCTGGAGGAGCAGGCCTGGTCTCAGTCCCACACACCCCAGTCTTGCTGGGTCTCTGTTCCCCCAACTGCCAAATGGGAGAAACCACTGAAGAACCAATGAAATAATTAATGTGAAAGTGCTTGGCAGTGATCACTAGCCAGCCAGCAGGCTGGGGTCCTGTAGAGAAGGGAAAAGGGAGTTAAGGAGGGTTTCCGAGAAGAGGTCACGTCACCCCTCAGTGATTTAAGAACATTAAATCAGTTGACTACATCCGCTCTTGGAATCTTGCAGGTTCCCTTTAGGCCCTGCATTGAGTTCTTATTAATGCCCTCAGAGACATGCACACCTTGAGAATGATGGGCACCATTGCTGAACTCAGCTTGTGGTCTACTCAGACCCCTGGATCCTTTTTCAAGTTTGGGAACACAGGGTCGTCAGTTTAGTCTAGTGGGTGTTCTGCTGTAGTACTTCCCTCCTTGGCTGCAGACTAAGCTCAAATTCTAGTCAACCCTGACTGCTTTCCTCGTTGGAGAGTGTAGCCTGATTTCAGCTGCAGTTTGAGGTTTTATCCCCTTTAACCCTGAGCCCAAAGCTCACCTACACTCACATAGCCCACACATACCTCAAACTTATTTATCCCAGACCGAACTTGTAATCTTTCTCTCACTAGCCCCTTCCTTCACTTGTGTTCTAGGAGCTTAGTTCATGGTAAGACTCCCCACCACCCAAGCA
Source organism: Balaenoptera borealis (assembly GCF_965194805.1). NCBI lineage: Eukaryota > Metazoa > Chordata > Mammalia > Artiodactyla > Balaenopteridae > Balaenoptera > Balaenoptera borealis. Next base: position 56,476,426 of record NC_138871.1, read on the forward strand.
GGAGGCTGAGTCATCCTTGACCACACCCTTCTGTCCACCACATCTGATTATCCATCTCATCTAGTGGATTCTAACACTGGTATCTTGACTCTTCCTCCCCTCTTCCCCGTTCCCCACACCCCCCCAGTTTTTGTAATAGTTTAGATCCTCATCTCTTTTCTTAAGAGTGGCTAGTGGAACCAATCAGACTTCCTGGGCCATCCTCCACCCAGCCGATGTGATGACACCTTCCCCTGCTGGTGGCTCCTGCCTGCCTCTCTGCCCTCATGTCCCAGCACTGCAGGACACGCACAGCCCAGCCCATGCGCGTGCTGGAAACAGCTGGGCCAGACTCCTCCCTTATGTTTGCTCAGGCTGCTGGGAAAGCCTTTCCTTCCTTGTCACCTGCAGAGCGTCCCCTCCTCCAGGAGGCCTCTCAACTGGATATATGTGTGGGTCACTCCTTCCTCAGTACCCCACTCTGCTCTGTCCATTCCGTGCCGAGTGGCTGAGGGTGCACTGCCCTATGGTGCCTCGCCGGCCACAGAGGGGCCTTCATCCTCTCCCTACCTAGACCCCGATCCCACCAAGAGCGTGGTGGGTACACACCAGGCAAATCTGGGTGGGATCCAGTTTTGCCCGTTTCCCACTGGGGACCTCAGACAAGTCACTTTATCTCTGAGCATACTTTTCCTCATCTGTCAGATGGGGTAGTATCATTACCTGCTTCCCAGGATGGGTAACTGAGCCAGTCAAGTGCTTGGCACAGAGCCTGGCACATCATGAGAGGGCAGCAAATAGCTCTCATGGTTTCTGCTCTTGTTATTAATCACTAGGACCTGGGAGAAAGTGCAGATAACTCAGGGCGGCTGACACCTCAGCCCTTCCCTCCCCTCCCCAGACTCTGCAGTACAGTCCCTTCATCCCCTCTGCCCTTGTTCAGAGCCCCCTGTTCGCCCCCTTTCTGGTTGTCTGCTCTTGCCACCTAGACAGGGGCTTGGGCAAGGCCACCTCGTCCCCTTTTGCCAGTCCTTCCTCCCAGGACCCACTGCTGTCCACATGGGGCTGTGACACCCAGTGTCAGACTTGTTCTCAGCCTGGGGGCAGTGTGGGCTGCCATGCTCATCTCCTTACTGCAACTGTGGTGGCTTGCTCAGTAAGACCCCAAAGTTTGGCCCCAACCACACAGGGAGTGAGATGCTGAACTGGCATGCTGACATACCCTGGTCTTCTGGCCCCAAGGCCAAGACTCTATCCATTCTGCCCTGCTGCTGTCCCTTCCAGTCTTTTTTGCATCTGTATGACTCAGTCTCCTCATCTGCACAATGGGCATAAAAATTCCTTCTCCTCCTTCTTCGTCCAGAGGAGGGGAGAAGAATAGGGTTAGGATGGGAAGCTGGGAGGAAGTGGAGACCGAGCTGTGTACAAGGCAGGCGAGCCTGGCTGGGGTGAGGACTATAAGAGGATAAACAGGAGGTGAGGGAGGCCAGTCCAGTCTCCACCCTTCCAGCAGCCCAAGTCCGGTGCCTGAGTCCACAGCGCCCCCTGCTGGCAGGTCAGCCAGAAGCTCCCTGTGGGCAGCACCTGCCTCAAGCTTCACATTTCCCTTTGGTGACCAGTGGGAAGGTGTCGCCCCTCCCCTCAGGGAGCCCAGTCTGAGGGTGGGAGCAGGTGTTTCTGTCTGAGAAGGGAGCTTCCTAGGCTAAGGGGTTCAGCATTCTCCTCCTGAGAACCTGCTGAAATCTCTTCCAGAGAGAAAGGTCTGCAGGCTGGCAGGAAGGCCGGTGGTCTGCTCCAAGCCCAGCAGCTACCCTTTGATTAGGACTACCTCCCCCTCCCCCTCCCCCACCCCTATCCCATAAGGACCATGGGGGAGACAGGTGAGGGCAGACGCTGAGAAATCAGGGTGAGTGGCTGCTCAGCTTCTTTGCTCGCCTTCGGGCCCGGCCCCCTAATCAGCACCCTCACCATCTAGAGATGGTCCTCCCAGCCCTCCAGAACCCAGGCCCACCTTCCTCCTTGTCAGGACTTTTCTCCAAATTGGCAGCAGTTTCATCATCTCTGCATTTCCTTAGCCTGATTCTGTGTTAGGTGTTGGGGATTCAGGGAACAGCAAGCCCCTCACTAGCCCCCCAGGAGCTCAGACATACCACTATTCCCCCTCTGCTCTCCCTTCCTACTCATCCCCAGTACCTTCCCAGGGCTCCAGGACCTGCCCTGCAGGGCAGCCTCAACACACCCCGGATTAAAATGCAGCCAGTTGTGGCCACCCTCCTGCCCCCTCCCTGGAAAGTCTCCACTTACCACCCCCAACCCTGGGCTCTGCTCACTGTCCTTGAGACTTTCCCCTCAAACTGCGTCCTTCCCGGACTGTTTCTATAAGGACCAGATCCTCTTCTAGGAAGTCTTCCTGGGTGGATCCCAGCCTCAATGATTTTCCTGAATTCAGTCTTTTCCAGGATCTGCTGCCACAGACAGCTGTGCACTGGGTGCATTTATTATCCTATCTGTCCCACAGAAGCTCTGGGCCTCAGGAGGGAATACCTCTGTCACCTCCTTCCCTGGTAAGACATGAGGCCATCCATACACGATCCTTTAAGTCCACTTACATCAGTGGTTCTCAGCTGGACACAATTTTGCCCCCAGGGGATATTTGGCAATATCTGGAGACTTTTTTGGTTGTCACAATTGGGAGGTGGTGCTCCTGGCATCTCGTGGGTAGAGACCAGAGATGCTGCTAACGATCCTACAATGCACAGAACAGCTCCCACAGCAAAGAAATATCTGGGCCCAAATGTCAGTAGTGGCAAGGTTGAGAAACCCTGCTTTAAATAAATCCACAGATTGAGGATTAAAATAGTGGCCAAAAAAAGGGGCAATGGCTCAGGCGGGGGAAGGGCCAGAGCAGGCGTCTCAGAACAGACACCGGCTTCCCCTCCACGTGGGCTTTATACTCCCACGTGCCTTCTACACCCTTCTGTGGGCCTGTCGTGTCTTGTGTAAGTGGAGGCGACCTGACCCAGAGGAAGAGAAACCAGGTGCTGCCTAGACAGTTCCTGGGGAAGTGGGCTCTGTATGGGGAACCCTTTGGGAGCCAGGGGTGCTTTTGCCTCAGTTTAGTCATCTCTAAAATGGGGATGGCATTCCCTTCCAGTCCAAATGGTCAAAATGGTCCTAAACAGTATCTCTCCGATGGGCACAGTCATTTCCCCCTCTGCTGATGGGCAGGAGCCCTCCCACGGGGTGGAGGGTGGAGTACTAGCCACCAGCCCCTTAAACAGACGTGGGGGGTTATTGTGGCTCTAATTGCCCTCCCAGGAAACAGCTGTAAGAACAAGACCCCTTTGATAGGCTTCATCAAAGCTGCCTCCATGACCCCTGGGGACTGACCCGGGGTGGGTGGGTGGGGGCGGGGGGGAGGCAGAAAGAGCCTCCAGCTGGGAACAGCTGTTAGCCAGGCCCCAATGTAGAGGTGGAGGCTGTGAAGGGCATCCCCCTCTTTGGTTGGGGTTAAGAATGTCCCTCCTTCCTTCCTTCCTTCCTTCCTTCCTCTCTTCCCCTCCTCTTTCTTTCGTTTTTAAACTTTAGATTTATTTTTTATTGAGGTAACATTGGTTTATAACATTATATGTTTCATATGCACAACATTATTTTTCTACTTCTATATACCATACATTGTGCTCACAACCAAAAATATAGTTTCCATCTGTCATCGTACTGTTGATCCCCTTTACCCATTTCACCCTCTCTACCCCCCAACTCCTTCCCCTCTGGTAACTGCTGCTCTGTTCTCTGCATCTTAGTGTTAGTTTTTGTTAGGTTTGTTCATTTATTTTTATGTTTGTTTGTTTGTTTTTAGATTCCACGTAGGAGTGAAATCATATGGTATTTGTCTTTCTCTATCTGACTTATACCCTCACGGTCCATCCATATTGTCACAAATGGCAAGATTTTTATCTTTTTTTATGGCTGAGTAGTATTCCATTATATATGCGACATCTTTATCAATTCATCTGTTGATGGTGCCTCACTGTTTCTTAAGTGAACACGTCTGTGTAACTGTGCTTTCACTTTTGCTGCCATGTGTGTTTTTTGAGGGCATGTGATCGTTGGGTCCTTTCAAACAGTGTCCTTGCAGGCTTGATTTGTGGGAGCCGCAGTTGAGTGAGGGGCTCCGGGGCGGAGGTGAATGGAGGGAGACAGGCTGCTTCCCTAAGGAGGGCTGGGTTTGGAAACATCCTTTTCTTTTTATTTATTTATTTATTTATTTATTTACTTTTTTGGCTGCGTTGGGTCTTTGTTGCTGCACGTGGGCTGTCTCTAGTTGCGCTGAGTGGGGGCTACTCTTTGTTGCCGTGCGCAGGCTTCTCATTGCAGTGGCTTCTCTTGTTGCAGAGCACAGGCTCTAGGCACGCAGGCTTCAGTAGTTGTGGCACTCAGGCTCAGTAGTTGTGGCTCGCAGGCCCTAGAGCGCAGGCTCAGTAGTTGTGGTGCACGGGCTTAGTTGCTCCGCGGCATGTGGGATCTTCCTGGACCAGGGCTCGAACCCGTGTCCCCTGCATTGACAGGTGGATTCTTAACCACTGTGCCACCAGGGAAGTCCCATAGAAACATACTTTTCATGCAGGCAGAGGTTAAAGATTCTTTCCTAAAGTGAGTACTTACTAAATCTAACTCTGAGCAGGGAGGGAGCTTAGAGCTCCTCCCTGGACCAGTTCTCTCATTTTACTGACTGGGGGAGGGGGCGCGTCCTGAGGCTAGCTGGTGACTGGGAGTGGCCGAGAGGTGGGCCACTGTCTGGCGTCTCCCTGGCCGCACTCCCTTCCCCGAATGGTCCCTTTCTGGGACCAGACCTTGGGCAGAGGTAGGAGTCTCAGCCGAGAATCTGCGCTTGCGCACAGCCTTAAACTGGACTTGGGTAGGGACTTTTCTAGGATCAGGCTGCTAGAGGGAGTAGGGTTCCCCCAGTAAACAACGAATCATTTTTTTAGTATTAGTATATCCCAACTATTGCACGGGACGTGCTTATAGTCAAAATGACTCGCTATTGGTCTGAAATTCAAATTTACCTGAGCATCCTGTATTTTCATTTGCTGACTCTGGCAAGTCTAGTTCAGGGCCAGGGGCCTGGGGGCTGGTGCAGAAGCAGGGAGGTTTCAGCCATGTTCCACCCCAGGACAGCTGCCTCAGGCCCACCCAAGTCAGGCTGTACCAGCTGAGTGTTTCCTGGGGCCAGCCTTGTGCTAGGAGCAGTGGGGGTGACATTCTCTGAGACCCACGGCTCTGCCTGCAGATCCACCCACATGCTGCAGCTCAGTGGGCCTGGGTGTGGGAGCAGCGTTACTGCACGGGGTCTGGAGACCAGGCTGGTCAATGGGAGCTCTCCTGCAGATGTGGCCACTGTTTTCCAAAAGTCAAGAGATACCATTGTGATGAATAAAATGCACATTTGTTTAAAGGCAAGCATTACATAGTAGCTTTTGGCTCTTAAAGCTTTTTCTCAAGAAAATACCAAAAGTGTAATTACTAGGGGAGAGGGATACTTCTGGGGCTTTCATGCTGGAAAAAATTCTGAGGACGATTAGGTCTGAGGATTCAAGGACTTGACCTTTCATGGACCATGGACCCAATGGGCATCTGGTGAAGCCTATGGACTTTTTCTTGGAATAATGTTTTCAAATGTATAAAATTAAATCCACAGGACTACAAAAGAAACCAGTAGTGCAAAACTACAGAGGTCAAAACATGAAGGAAACAGCTTTATAAAAGAGTAATACACACGCTTCTTTACTTACACTTTGGTGGTGATCATTTTAAAGCAGTGATGGGTAGATATTTCAAAAGATGGGCAACAATTCCAATGTGATCTCAAAATCTCTGTGATTTCTGTTGGTGACAAAGTCACAGTTTCTGCAAATACTACTGTAGATTGTTCCCTGCATTTACAATAAAGGAAATGCTAAATTTCAGTTAGATGCTAGTGAAAATAAAGATGTATATTTTTTTCTCATCCAAAGTCATGGATCCCTGAATTCTATCCACAGACCTCCTGGGGTGGGGAAGGTGGTATCTGAGGTCCTTAGGTTAAGGGCACCTGCTCTAGAGGGAAAGCCCACAGGAGGGACTTAGAATAGAGCACAGGCAAGAGTCACGCATTCTCAGAAACAAGGAGAAATCAGATAGAAACATAATGGGCAACCTGAGGGTGTGGGTCTGTGTGTAGGTGGACTGTGTCCGCCCACAGGACCCCTGGGAAGACCCCGAGGATGCTCCCACTTGCACTGCCTGCGCCAGACTTGTAGTCCCTGGGTTAAGCATTGCCCTCTGTGTCCACAGCCACAAAAAAAGATCTGAACGTTACCCACCTTCCAAACGCTCAAAACACTGCGGTTCAGAAGGCAGCCCAAATATCCTCAGAAGAGCGCCCACAAGGAGAAACAAGCTTGACTTCTATGCCATCGTCAAGTTCCCCCTGACCACTGAGTCGGCCTTGAATAAGAGAGAAGACAACAGCACACCTGTGTTCATTGTGGAGGTCAAGGCCAACGAGCACCAGATCAAACAGGATGTGAAGCAGTTCTATGACATTGACGTGGCCAAGGTCAACACCCTGTTAAGGCCTGATGGAGAGAAGAAAGCGTATGTTCACCTGGCTCCTGACTATGATGCTTTGGATGTTGCCAACAAAATTGAGATCATCTAAACTGAGTCCAGCTGGCTAACCCTAAATATAAGATTTTTCACTATTGAAAAAAAAGGCATTGCCCTCTGACATCCTTCCCCCGCTAGTGTGGAGTGTGTGGTCCGACCGGAGGCACTGGGAGCTGGGGTCTGGGCCTTCTGAAGAGAAGGCCCTGAGGGGAAGGCCTCAGGCAGGGCTGGTAACCTGGTGAGAAGGCCCTGGTTTTTGTATTTTTTTAAAACATTTAAGTGGCGGAAGGACTCACACAATACAAACACAAATGCAGACCTGAAAGTACCTAGGCAACTTGATAAGCGTATTGTCACAGGAATCAGGACATTATCATGAGGACGTTTGGAATTTATAAATAATGCCCTCTTGCAGGATGTCAGCTCTAACCCCAGTCTGACTGCTTGTTAAAGCATCAGGCTGAGCCAATCTAGAATAACTGCATTCCAAATATTTGGCAATGGAATTAATCTTGAACTCACTGTGGATCAATGCCTTTTATTTTTATTTTTTCCAGGCTTATTGAGATATAATTGACATATAACATTGTGTAAGTTTAAGGTGAGCAACAATGATTTGATATATGCATAAGTTGTGAAATGATTATCACAATAAGTTTACCTAACATCTATCACCTCACATAACTACGACTGTTTTTCTTGCGATGAGAACTTTTGAGATCTACTCTCTTAGCGACTTTCAAATATTCAATCCATTAATGTTAACTGTAGTCCCCCTGCTGTATATTACATCCCCAGAATGTATTAATGCTATAACTGGAAGTTTTACCTTTTGACTACCTTGGCTAATTTTCCCCACCGCCCCACCTCTGCCTTGGGTAACCACCAATCTCTTCTCTATTTATCGGAGCTCGGGTTTTTTTAGATTCAGCATAAAAGTGAGATCATACTCTGTCTGACTTCTTTCACTAGGTCCTGGTTCTGAGAGGACTGTGGGCACCTTTGGAGTGAGGGGGAGGGACGGTGTGTCCAGCCTGGGTTTTGTCTTGGTGGGGTGGGAGAGCACAGGATAAGATGCAGGCGGGGAGGAAACCATAAGGAAGTTTCTGGAAATCTGTGCATTTTGCCTCCTTTCTTAACTTCCCTTCCCCTCCCCTCACCCCTCCTCCCACCCAGAACCGGGATCCAATTTCCTCTTTTTTCAAAATACAACTCAAAACAGATTTAATCTCTGGGGATTGTTCTGTGGAGGGAACGTGTAGAGGCAAGTTGTCTCTTATGTTGTAAGAGAAATACATATATATTGAGTCTGAAAATAAAAAGTCTATTTGGCATGTGAAGCTTCTCACATCTCTGGCTGCTGGTCACCTGTGTCCTGCCTGCACTGGACATCACTGAGAGCCACACCTCAGTGTTGGTGTCCCTCTGCTACCCCCAACCCATGGGGACCTTTCAAAAATAACCACATGGAAACCCTAAATTTGGGGAGGGACTAGCACCATGTGACCCATGGTGGAGGCTAGGAATGCAGATTCCTGGGCCCCCTTCCAGGCTAATGCATTGGAATCTCCTAGTTGCTACTGGGGATTCTGCAGCATAGAATCCACAAAGGCCACCCTGAGCAACCTTGGCCCGCTGGCCAGTGGTCCTGCACACTCTGCTCGGAGCTGGGGCCTCTCTTTCTGCAATGCTTCAGAGCCTGGGCTTTGGGATGGAACTTTCAAGCCCTTGAGAACCCCCCTCTGTTGTTCTCAGTCATTCTGAAGCGGAGTCAGATGTGGTGGGATGAGTGGTGTTCAGTGTGTGAACCATGTGCCAGGTGCAGAGAGGGCACAGGGTGACACAGAATGACGTGTTGGGGTCACCTGCCACGTGTTGTCTCAGCCCTACTCCAGTGGTGTAAGAATGATGCTTCCTGACCTCCCATCACTCATGGAGACAAAACAGAGAGTCCCACAGACATCCTGGGCCTTCCAACCTGCTGGGATAAGCTGTCTCTGATCCACCGTGGGCCACCCGTGTCTGTGGTCCTAAGAGTCAAAAAGCCTTTTCCACCAAACTTTATGTTCCTACTAGGAGTCACCAGGCCGGCATTTCCCAAACTGTCTTCTGAGCATGTCATGAAATGTGATAAAGTACAGTTGACCCTTGAACAATGTGGAGGTTAGAGGTGCCAACCCCTGCACAGTCGAAAATCTGTGTATAGCTTATAGTCGGCCCTCCTTATAGGTGGTTCTGCATCCTCAATTCAGCCAACCGCTAATTATGTAGTATTGTAGCATTTACTGTGGAAAAAAATCAGAGTATAAGTGGACCTGCACAGTTCAAACCCATGTTGTTCAGGGGTCAACTATATTCTCCCATGAATACGCAAAACTAGCAATATTTTCCTTTAAAATTTATTTTGAAAACATATGTGTATGGAAAGTGACAAATATGTGCATACCTTTATCATCCTATGATCATCCGCCTTTACAAAATGAGACGCTCTATCTGAAGATGTCGAGAATTCATACTGGGGCTTGTGCATTGCAGAAACAGTGTTGAGATGCTGTGGCCCAATACATTTGGAAATGCTATGCTGGACTGTGAAATACTTGAGGGCAAGAGCCAGGACTGGTGTCCCCTCATATGTTGATGGACTGTTACATTGGGGACCCCCGAGGAACCACACACGTTCTGGTCTTCATGCCCTTGTATAGTCCTCTCCCACAGGTGGGCTCGAACATGTGACTGGCTCTGACCAATGTGCCATCAGAAGCATGATGCAAGCATTGATCTGACAAGTGCTTGCTTCTCCTCTTGGGGCTTGTCCTCTTGGAACACTCTTGGGGAAGCCAGCCACAAGCTGTAAAGCAACGTGAGTAGACTAGAAAATGATGCGACAGCACTTGGAGATTGAGAGACCATGCGCAAGGAGGAGCTGAGACGCCAGATATTTTACTGAGGTCTCCTTGGGCTTTCTAGCCTAGCCCAGCTGAATGAGTGGCACAGCTGGTGTCGCCTGGAGCAGAAGAACCACCCAGCTGAGCCCTGCCCAAATTCCTGATCCACAAAATCATGAAGAAGAATAAACTCTTGCTGTCTTGAGGTACTAAGTTTTGGGGTAGTTTGTTACGTAGCAATAGGTAACTGAGACGCTTATAGTAGGTGAGTAATAAATGTGCGAGAAATGAGTGGATGGCAAACCATGTTTTCAGCTCTGGGGTTAATCCCTTGCTTACACTGGCCCTGATACTCATCAAGCCCTGATCACATATACTTTCTCCTGTGATTCCTGTGATGCTTAATTTTATGTGTCAACTTGACTAGGCCATGGAATGCCCAGATAATTGGTCAAACATTATCCTGGGTGTTTCTGTGAATATATTTTTGAATGAGAGTAACATTGAAATTGGTAGACCGATAAAGTAAATTGACCTCCATTATGTAAATGGGCCTCATCGGATCAGCTGAAGGCTTGAGTAGAACAAAAGGCTGATCCTCTCCTGAGCAAGAGAGAATTCTCCTGCCTGACAGCTTTCAAACTGGGACGTTGACTTTTCCTGCTTCTACAGCAGCCTTCCAGCCTCCGGACTCAAAGTGGGACATCGGCTCTGCAGATTTTGGACTTACCAGCCTCCATAATTGCATAAGCCAATTCCTTATAATAAATTTCCTTATCTGTAGATCTAGATCTATAGGTATATGCTATTCGTTTTGTTTCTTTGGAGAACCCTGAGTAATACAGATTAGGGTACCGAGAATAGGGTTGCTGCTATAACAAATACCTAAAAACGTGGAAGTGGCTTCTGAACTGGGTAATGGGTAGAGGCTTGGGGTCCTTGTTGGAAAAATCCTAGATTGCCCTGAAGGGACTGTTGGTGGAACATTAAAGGCGATTCTGGTGAAGACTTAGAAAGAAAAGGAGAGAGCTATAGAGAAAGCTGTAGAGAATAGGTATATCATCTTGAAGAGAATGCTTCTGGAATATGAATAGTAATGCTGCTTCTGGTGGGAGCTCAGGAGGAACACAGTATTGGAAGCTGAGGGCAAAGTGATCCTCGTTATAAATTAGCAAGGAACTTGTCTCAGTTGTGTTCTAGTGTTTTGTGGAAGGTAGGACTTGTATGTGACAACCTTGGATATTTAGCAGAGGAGATTTCTAAGCAAAGTGTTGAAAATGTGGCCTGGCTTCTCATTACTGCTAATAGTAAAATGTGAGAGGAGAGAGATAAATTGAAGAAATTATGAAGCAAAAAGGAACCAAGATTCGAAGATTTGGAAAATTCTCAGCTTATCCATATTTCAAAAAATAAGAAAGCAGCGTTCCACAGAAAACACCAAGGGTGCAGCTGGATGATCATTCCATAAAGAGATTATCCACAGATTTAATCAGCCATCTTAGCTGAAGCCAGGAATAGAGATGGGATTATATTGGCAGAATCATGCCAGCGGGGACTAAAGGGGAGAGAGAAAATGGAGTGGAGGAAGGCTGTCAGATTTCTGGGATCTACTGGACAGGACAATAGAGTGTCCAGCTTCAGATCTTCAAGAAGAGGGAACAATGACCATGAAGATGATTCAGAGATCATCAGGGCTGCCACGCCCACCTCAGCCCCAGGGGACACGGCTGTTTCAAAGGGTGGGGCCACTTCCTCAGTTTCAGAGGACCAGGATGCCATCAATCAGTGCCTCAGGGGCAAGGCTGACCAACAGAGCTGAGGGGGCAGGCCCACTGCCTAGGGTCATGGGGTGATGTTACTGCCCCAGTGGGCATGGAGGGTACGACATTGAGCTAAAGAGGATCATTCTGGAGCCTTAAGATCAAATGGAATTTGCCTTGCTAATTTTGGGCTGGCTGGGGACCTGTTACCCTTTTCTTCTTTCCAATTTCCCCCTTTTGGAATGGGAATGTCTATTCTATGCCTGTCCCACCATTGTGTTTCGGTTGTGTCTTGGAAGTACAGAACTTGTCTGGTTTCACAGGTTCACAGCTGGAGAGGAGTTTTGCCTCAGAATGAATGAGTCATACCTCGAGTCTCATCCATATCTGGCTTAGATGACATTTAGTGAGACTTTGGACTTGGAATTGATGCTGGAATGGGTGAAGACTTTGGGGGCTGTTGGGATGGGGTGAATGTATTTTGCATGTGAGAAGGATGTGAATTCGGGGGCGGGGCACTAGTTGGCAGACTGTTATGGACTGAAGGTGTCCCTCAAATTTACATGTTGAAACCCTAACCCCCAATGTGACTGTATTTGGAAATGGGGCCTTTAAAAAGGTAATTAAGTTCAATGAGGTCATAAGCGTGGGGCCCTAATCCAATAGTACTGATGTCTTTACAAGAAGAAGAGACACCAGAGGTCTCTCTCTATCCTCGTGTACACAGAGAAAAGGCCATGAAGCTGCATCTGCAAGCTGAGGAGAGAGGTCTCACCAGAAACCAAACTGGCCGGAACCTTGATCCTGGGCTTCCAGCCTCCAGAACTGCGAGAAGATAAATTTCTATTGTTGGGACTTCCCTGGTGGCGCAGTGGTTAAGAATCCGCCTGCCAATGCAGGGGACACGGGTTCGAGCCCTGGTCCGGGAAGATCCCACATGCCGTGGAGCAACTAAGCCTGTGCGCCACAACTACTGAGCCTGCGCTCTAGAGCCCGCGTGCCACAACTACTGAAGCCCGCGCTCATAACTACTGAAGCCCGCACGCCTAGAGCCCGTGATCCACAACAAGAGAAGCCACTGCAATAAGCCCGCGCATCACAATGAAGAGTAGCTCGCACTCGCTGCAACGAAGATCCAACGCAGCCAAAGATAAATAAATGAATACATAAATAAATTTATTTAAAAAAAAATTTCTGTTGTTTAAGCTACTCTGTCTATGATACTTTATTATGGCAGCCTGAGCAGACTAATGCAATTCCCCACAACAACTGATGAGTGAGGGGTTCATGCAGACTTGGATTTCAATTCTAACATTCACTGATTCAATTACTCAGCCAATATTTAAGTCCCACTATGTGTCAGACGCTGTCAGACACTGGGTTTCAATGGCAAGCAACATGGTCACAGTTCCTGTTCTTGGGGAGCTTAAAGTCATGTGAGGGAGGTGAACTTCATCAAATAATTACTCAGATAGACATAAGATAATAACAGTGATGAGTGCTATAGGGGGATGTCCCCTAGTCAAGAAGGTCAGGGAAAGTTCTTGAAGAGGCAACACCAGACCTGAGATACAAAGGGTGATTAGGAGTAAACCAGGTGAAACAGGGAAGGATGGGACAGAAGGAACAGCATGTGCAAAGGGTACTCCCACCAAGGAGAGAGCTGGAGGGTCTTCAGGGGACCGCACGAAGGCCGCCCTGACTTTCCAGAGTGGAGAGAGGAGGGGCGGAGGAAGAGGTGGCTCTCTCATGCTGGGCAGACCACGGTAAGACTTTGTCTTACAAGCAGCAGGAAGCCACGGAGCTGTCCTAACCTGGGAGCTGGCACGGTCGGGTTGGCGTTGACCGGCCCGGGGCCGCTGCGTGGAAGAGGAGCTGCGTGGAGGCCAGCACGGAGGCTCTTGCGGGGTCCAGGAGAGATGTGCGCGGGCCGAAGGGGGGCGCTGGGCCAGAGTGGTGGCAGCGGCGGTGGAGGGAAGGGCTAGATTGGAGAGCTGTTTATTAAGGTAAGGCAACTGGGCTTTGGTGCTGAAGTGTGTATGGGACGTGAGGGTGAGGGAGGAGTCCCTGCGTTGAGCACCTGGGTGAGGGTTGGCACCAGCCAGTGAGGGAGAGAAGATGGGGAGGACCAAGTCAGGGGTGGGACAGCCACTTACTGACTGGGTGAACTCGGCAGGCACTTTTAAACCTCTGTATGCCTCGGTTCCCTATCTAAGTGCTTTAAGTGAGATAATGTTTATAGAGTCGGGCTCAGACCAGCTGCTCCTGCATGTCAAGGCCCCCCCGCCCCCCCCCACCCCCCATCTTTTCCTCTGTGCGGTGGCATGGGCAGATGCTATTGTTCCCATTTTAAGGATGAGGAAGCCGAGTCTCTGGAAGGTTGAGGTCTCACCCAAAGTCCCACACTGCTGGAACCAGGCTTATAGAGAGGTAGTGGGAAGAGCTTTCCCTCTCTGCCAGGCTGCCTTCAATATCAGCTTGCAGATCCCAAGAGCGGCCATGATTCATTCAGCAGCTCCTCAGTCATCATCGCAGGCCTGGGGTGGGGTGGGGAAGAGGGGTCGAACTTCAGATGGGAAATGCAACTGGGGGAAGGGACAGAGGCGTGTCGCCATGAGGGCAGGCCCCGAGTCCTCAGAAAGGTGGGAAGTTAAATACCAAATAGCCAACTTCCAAAACAAAGGATCCTCACAAAGTTTACTTTTTATACACAGAGTCCAAGACTCTGGGTGCTCTGATTGGCAGGTAGCCTTCCCCTGAGCAGAGATTCAGGCACCCAGGCTCCTTCCATCCTGTGGGTCTGCCATCTCCTAAATCACGAGGTCATGGCAGAAGGGAAAATAGACGTAGATGGGACACACCTGCTTCTTAACATCCTCAGCCCAGAAGAGGGACGGAGTGCCTCTGCTCGTGCTCCACCAGCTTGACGGTGGAGCAAAGGAGATGGAAATGGAGTCCAGAGAGAACCCAGGAAGAGAAGATGAATTTGGTAACCAGCTACCCAGTCCTGCTACAACAGGTCAGAGCTACAACTTGTGTAAGATGGTGGTGGGCAAGGGTGCCCAGGATCTGCTGGAATTTCCCTAGGACAGGAGAGGACCAGCCCTGGGGTCAGCAGGTTGGAAGAGCCGGGCTTGATGCCAGGACACTGGTCGATAGTTGGCAGGGAGGACGCTTCTGGGTACGTGCTCATGGGCCAAGGCCAATGGGAAATCTATCCCGAGGTCCTTAAGAAACTGTACTATGAGGAGTTAGTGAGAAATGCCCCAGTGTATTATACCTACTAAAGCATTTGTGGCCTGGCAGAGAGAGGGGTGTTGTTGTGACCTTTAACTGGGTGGCTTCCACGCATTGAGAAGGGACATATGAGCAAAGACATGAAGACACTGACTCATGAAGACGCTCGTGGAAGGGCAAAGGGAACAGCAAGTGCAAAGGCCCTGTGGTAGGAGTGGGCTTGCTGTGTTCAGGACCCCATTGTAATAATCTAGGCCCGAGATGAAGGTGGTAGTAGTGTGTGGGGACGAGGGGAGAAGTGGTTAGATTCTGGCTCAATTTGTAGGTATATCCCTCCTTTTCTCACTTCCTTCCTTTCTCAATTTTCTGGAAGGGCCTAATGAAGACACACTGAGGCGTGTCCACTTCTTTACTCTTTTCTTGCCCCATGAAGGCAAGAACTGGGCCTGACTCCTTTCCTTACCCTCACACCTGGCACAGGGAGGGCCCCTGGCCAGTGCCTGGCGAACACGTCTGTGGAGAGAAGTCACGTCCTCCTGAGTCATCAGTTTCCTGGGGCTGAGCCCAGGCCCTGCTTGTCAGCATGTTGCTCACTGATCTGGAAAGCTTTCCTGTCGTCTAGACACTCCCATTCCCATGCTAAAGAGACCTTCTAAAGGAGGTCAGTGTACGCAATCAGAGGAGGTGGGGCATGGAGTCACAAGGGAGTCACAGGGACACCTGCTGGGAGACAACTTCACAGGTGCTATTTCGTCTGGATGTGTCCTCCTGCTGGTTTCGGGAAGTGACAGGATGCACCTATGGCTGCACCCAGGAGGGACCCCAGGTCCAGACCAGCCAGGCCCTGCGCTCCAGCTGGGAGTGTTGGGCTCGCACTGCTCCCTCATTATTGGGTGGAGGGATCCTCAGCAGCCTCTGAGGGGCCTCTTGAGCTTGGTCCCAGGGCATCCTTTACCCACTGACCTGCAGCCCCTTCCCTGCAACACCCCTCTCCTCTGATTTTCACAGACGCTTGGGTGCACCTGCTGTTTACAGCCCAGCAGGCTCTGGATGTCTGAGAGGGCTTCGAGGAATTGAAGACCCCTGGGCCTTCCATTCAAAACGTTGCTGCCGGCTTCCGGCTTTCTCCCGGATTGCATTCTGAGAGTCATGTGTTTCCTGTGCTCTCATGCCACAAATTAACTGCCATTTCACTTTTCCCACAGGTTTTCTCTCTCATACTATGTGGCGGGGTATGATGGTGCAGCGGTTACACATGTGTGAGCTCTGGAATCGGACAGATTTGAGTGGGCGTCGTAGCTTCTGCCCTTACTAACTGTTACAGGAGCAAAGCCCTCTGAGCCTCAGTTTATTCCTCTGTAAAATGAGGACAATCCGAGTAACGACCTAAGAGCTTGGTTGTGAAGATTAAACTGAGGTAGTGATAAAATGCATAGACACACAGTGAATGAGGGTTATTATTACTCTTAATAACAACCCAAAGGAGAGGTGGGGCTCTTAGGGCAGGCCAACGACCCTGCCGGCTCTGAGCCCTGCTTCCTATTTCCTCCAGCTTCTCGGGCAAGTTCCACTCTAGGCCAGAGCAAAATGAGAAAGCTCTGCATGTTCTGGGCCTTTGGGGAGACTGAGAACAGCTGAATCCATGAATGATGCCTCGGCAGGTGCCAGGGACGCCCAGCCCCACCCTCACCCAGTGCCAGAGCGCTGCCTGCCAGACCCTTGTCAGCGGTTACAACCTCCAACTGCCTCCCGCTGCCCCAATTTTATCAAAAGCTCAGTTGAGAGAAATAAAGTTCATGGGGGTTATTTAAAGGCCATGCATTCCATCCATTCTTCCAGATGAGACTTATCCCTGAACCGAGTCGGGCTCTCATGAAGCCGAGTGCCTCTTGGACCACGTTATTTAGCCACCACAAAATCTTTACTATGTCCCTCCTTTATGGTGGGGCTTTCTGGAAAATGGCCGGAGGAGTCCCGCTATTGCATTTATTTGGGGATGTTGCTGTCGCTAGCGGTCACTGCCTCAGCCAGCACTGGCTATAAGACCTGGGAGCCGAATATATTTCGGGCTCCAGTTCCTGGCGAAGCTCTGCATCCTCAGAGGGTTTCTGATTATGGGCAGTACGACTCATGAAACTGGCCCCAATTCTCATTTCACTTGGGCTACCAGGAAGCTCAGAGCCAAATTTGGGGCTCAGCTTGAAGAATCCTAGAGGGTCTCTTGGTCCGTTATGTAAGGAGGATGATTTCTTCCCAGATGCTGATTTCTGAGAGATAAGATGATGTCAATGATGATGACGATGATTTTGCTTGTATGTTTAAAAAAATATACCTATTTAATTTATTTTCCTTATTTTTTTTGGCTGCATCAGGTCTTAATTGCGGCACATGGGATCTTTGTTGAGGCACACGGGATCTTTTTGTTACAGCGCAGGGTCTGCTTGGGTTTCTCTCTGGTTGTGGCGTGCGGCCTTCTCTTTAGTTGTGGTGTGTGGGTTTTCTCTTCTCTAGTTGAGGCACGTGGGCTCAGTAGTTGTGGCGCTTGGGCTCAGTTGCTTTGTGGCATGTGGGATCTTAGTTCCCCGACCAGGGATCGAACCCACGTCCCCTGCATTGGAAAGCGGATTCTTTACCACTGGACCACCAGGGAAGTCCCTTGTATGTATCTTGTCAATTACTTTAGTGCTGTAGTGGGACCAGAGTGGAAGTTTCCATCCTGAAAAACAAGGGATGGAGAACTGGCCAGGGTGAGTGGAGAAGGAGGAGGAGGAGGCGAGGGGGAGGAGATGGTGCAAGACGTGGTGGCTTTGGGATGGGCCCCTTTCTAGGCCACCGTAGAGGGGGTCAAGGGTCTAGTTTAACTGAACCAGAGGGCGTGAAAAGAGGATTTTCCATGAATTTGTGAAGAGAACCGCAGCCATTGCTCAACTTGAACTTCTCCCTGTGGCCCCCCTCCGCCCCCCAGCTTTCTGGGTATTTTTGTGATGCTGTGAAACTCCGAAGCTTGCAGCGTCTCCTTTCTCTTCCTCTTTGCTCCCCAGCCCAGACACTCCCACCCACCTTTCCCTTTTTCCTCTCTGCCCTTCTACAACTCCCGCTTCCCTCCATCCCTCCGCCCTGGGGCACAGGGGCGAGGGCTGGGCTGCCCACTGTGACTGCTCACCCATCTCTGGGCGACCCACGAATCCCTCTGATCTGAGGCCCACAGGTTTGCTGCTGGAGCAAACAGAAGAGGGCTGAGGAGTCCAGACCCCTCAAGGAAAGAGTTAACAGTAGAGCAGCGAACATTAATTGAACCTGCTACTGTCTGCCAAACATTTAGGAACCATTACCATCGCTCCTTTATCGGATTTATTGTAATGAGCCGTATGCCTCAGCAGCTCACTGTCCCAGCCAGGCCCCTTAATCCATCTATCTAGTCCCGGGGTTCTCAGTTGCAACACCACTAACATTTGGGGCCAGATACTTCTTTGTCGTGGAGGCTGTTCTGGGCACTAGAGGATGCCCGGCAGCATCCCTGGCCTCTACCCACTAGATGCCAATGTCACCCCCCACCCGTGACAACCAGAAAGTCTCCAGACATTGCCAAATATCCCCTGTGGCTGCAGGGGACAAAATCACCCCCAGGCTGGGAACCACCACCCCTTTTGTCCCAGCCCTCACTTGTTATCTCCCTCTCTGATAGAACCTCTCTGACACATGAACAGGTATCCCATTTGTGTATGTTCTCGCAGCTCTGTTGACTGCCTGCTCACAGCCTTTGCCCAGTTTTCTATCCCGGTTGCCATCTTCTTCTGATTTGCAAAGGGTAGTCCTTGTGTATTCTAGCTATTGGTCCCATGCTGGTCTGGACCTGTGTTGTCTTCTCTTTTTCTGCCATCCATCTGTTAACTCTCACCTTACAGGTGAGGACACAAGG
Organism: Balaenoptera borealis; assembly: GCF_965194805.1. Taxonomy (NCBI): domain Eukaryota; kingdom Metazoa; phylum Chordata; class Mammalia; order Artiodactyla; family Balaenopteridae; genus Balaenoptera; species Balaenoptera borealis. Next base: position 56,494,857 of record NC_138871.1, read on the forward strand.
GCACAGCGCTCACAACACTAGTAAGTGGTGGAGCCAGGACACGAGCCCGGGTCTCTGTCCTCAGAGCCCAGGTCCGTGCCCCCTGGGGCACAGTGACATCCCTTCCTTCCAAATATGCCTTCACAGAAAAGCAGACAAGATCAGGTACTGAAACCCGGGGAGGGGACCCAGGTGGTTTGCTCAAGGTCACACAGCTAGTCAACAGCATCACCTGGTTCTCCCTGATACGATGACAAGCGTCTTGGGAGTTGGATTTCACCTTTACTTTGCTCTAGGAATGGCCAAGTTTGATGGCCAGTGTCTGATGAGAGACACTGGCTCTGGGGAGCAGAGAAGGTGGGGATCTGAGAGTGTCGGGCAGGGAGGGCTCTTTGCTAGCTTGGCTTAGAGGGTGGAGGGACCAGGCTCACAGACCCAGAATTTGCAGGTTTCTGGATTTGGACTTTCTGTATGGTTGGCAAGGCTCTCCGTGCCCTGGGCCCTGGCAGAAGAGTGCTTCTTATCAGGCCCAGGGATGATTGGTGAAGGGGGAGCAGGGGGCACAGCGGTGGGGGCTTTGTTCCCTAAATGCCATTCACATGACTCTCTGACCTCAGAGTCCTTCCCCTTTCTCTTGTCTTTTTTCTCCTTCACTGCCTTTGGCCCTGCTTCAGTTTCCCTTCTCTATTTTCCTTTTCTCAATCCACACAAAGCCCACAGAAGCCTGGAGCTGCCCTGGGGCCTCCTGCCTCTTGTGAGGTTGGTTTCCAGTTCCTGGACTGCAGACCTGGGGCCGTCAGCCCTGGAGGGGCCCGGGGAGGCCTCGGGTGGGGGGGCCTGGTTGGGAGCAGGCAGGCCAATGACCCAGCACCCCAAGGCTGGCCCTGCACCCGGCATCCCGTGGCGGGGGGGCAGGTGGCGAGCCTCAGCATCTGATGGCGCCCCCGGTGCAGGCCAAGCCCCTCCCCACCCATCCACGACAGACAGGCCTTGCTCATTGCAGAGCCCATCCCACTGGCCTCAAGTCCTTCTCAGCGAAGAAGGTGGCACCCAGATGTGGCACTCTGGCTTAGAGCTTCATCTTTAGTTTCTAGAAGCTTTTCCCACAATGCTTCTGAACCCTGTCTGCTCATTCAGAATCACCTGCGTAAATTCCCAAACAGAATGATGACCAGGCCTCAAGCCGAGGCTCTGGTTTCTTTGGTCTGAAGCGTAGGCTGGGGTGGATAGAGTGTAGTGCTCCCAGGTGATTCCGATCAGGAATCAGGAGTGAGAGCCTCTCTTTTACTGAGGGCCGAGTGTCACAGAGAGAACACGGAATGCAGTTTAGGAAACCTGTGCTTTAGTCAGACCACCCTCAGCGAGACATGTGTCCCTGGGCACAGCTCCTTCTGTCTGCCGTCACTGGCACCCTAAGGAGAAATTGACCAATTTGTGGAATTTCAGACTTGGAAGGGGCCCTGAAGGTCAACCAATCCATGCATCCCTTGTTCTCCAGACGAGAGGACTGTGCCCGGAGGGAGTAAGTGGAGTGCCCAGGGTCCCAGAGGGCTTGGGCAGGGTCAGGAAACCAGCCCAGTCTTGGGGCAGTCTCCTCCCCCTGGCTACTCTCAGCTGGGCCCCTCTCGGGGAGTTCTCTCTAGATGAGATTGCTGGGGAGATTGTGTCTCTGGGAGCAGTTCTGGAGGGGGTCTGGTCTCCCCACTGTTTCCTGGAGGAGGAGACGGGCCTTCCGAGCCTGGACGGGGAGGAGGGGGAAGCACTGGCTAGAACCAGCGGGCGTTGCTCTCAGCCAAACTTTGCAAGAGAACTTGCAGAGACGCTGACTTTTTGCAGCTGTTTTATGAGGTCTGTGGACTGAAAAGGGAAGTTTGGCTGCATTTAGAAAGTTGTCCACAAAGAGGAATGGCGGGGGCAGGGGTGGGGAGGGTGGCGGGTTGCGCGGAGCTGGAGGAAGAAGCTGGGCGATCCGGGAGAGATGCCAGCGGGGGCCTGAGGACAAGGGTTTGATTTGGGACCACATGTTGTCACTTTGGAAGCTCTTGGGGTTGGGAGGTGGGGCTGGGGGAAAGTGCAGGGGAGAGGAAAAGAAAAGAAAGGGAGAAGGGGGAGGGCAGGAGTTCCCAGCCTGGGAGCCTGGCTTTTTCTTGGATTGGAAGCAAACATGGAGGGTGCTGGGAGCATGGCCAGTTCTGCCCCAGAGGCCCAGCCAGTGGTTTCCTCTAGAGGGGCCCAGGGACATGGTGAGAGGTGCTGAGAGAGGGAGAAGCTTTGTCAAGATGGCGCAGCCCACAGGAGGGGCATGTTAAAGGAGGAACTTCCCCTTCCCCCAATCTTCCCTCAGAGATTTCTCTGCGCAGCCTGAAATGTCCCATCCTTCAAGGCCAGGAAGGCATCCAACTTCTCCCTGGACCGACCTGGGGCCCAGGCTCCAAGGCGGCAGCAGGAAGGATACTGCACAAGGCTCCGGAGGCCTGGATGGTTTCCGAGGGCCTGGTTGAAGATCCCCACGCCTCAGTTTCCTGTTCTCGCTGGCACCCGGGAGGAACCGTCCCACTGCCCTGTAACAAGTGCCCTGGCCCCAAGCACCAGGAAAGACAATGGCGCTCCTGATGACTATGTGGTCACACTCCCCCTGCCCCTGCCTAGCCCACTGCCCTCCCAGAGTCTCTGGCACCGGTAGGGGGTTGCACTCTGCTGCCCCCAAGCCCAGCCTTGTCCATGCCCGTGTATGTGGGAGCAGAGTGAGGGGGTGGAGGTGCGGGGACCATAATCTTGACCCGGAGCTCTCTCACAGAAGATCCTGTCCCCACCAGAAATGTGCCTAGCAGAGCTTCTCTTCCCAAGGCCGCCCCACTCCAGAGGACCACGAGAAGAGACTCTAAGAGGCAGAGACCCTCTCTCCAGACACTGACCATACCACCCTGGCCGCAGAGACGGTGCTGCTGTCTTTCTCAGGGACATGGTAGAATGGGCATCCAGGGGGATCCACTCTGAGGATGGGCAGAGAGGGAAGGCCTGCACTGGTTCTGCCTCAGTGGCTGAGCATCTGAGGCCAGAAGAACACCTCTCAAAAGAGACTGCTTAGTGTGTCCTGGCAAAGAAAGCAACTTGACTCAACTCAACTCAACAAGACTTCCACTCATTCTGTTGTTCAGTGAGTCTTTACTGAGTTCCAACTATGTGCCAAGTGCTGTGTTAAGTGCTGGGGATGTAGAAGACAACACACCAGACTTAGTCCCTGATGGAGGCGCTTGAGGGCTCTCTGTGTGTCTGTGTCTCCACTATACCCATGAGGGTGGCCATGGTGCCAGGGCGGGAGGAGGCAAAGCCCTTACTCCTGTGGTCTCACTGGGGAGACAAGATGCACATACATGAAACACTCAGAGAACGAGATGAAGTTTAAATGAATACATTATCCCCTCTGGTAACCACACGTTGAAGTGAACACGACAAGGTTCAGGCTATGCAGGTCTATAAGTGCTGTGAGTGGACCTGATGGGGCAGCCCTACTGTGTCTGGGTTACTCTCCAAGCTTCTTGGAAGGATCTGATTAGGTGGGCCTGACTATCAACCTTGAAAATAGTCATCATTTCTGCCATGAGTGTATTGGACTGGAAAAATCTATATAGATCCTACCATCTTTCTTGGTTCCTTCTTCCCATTTCCCCCGTCTCCTCCTCCTTCCTCCATCTCACTCAGAGCCAGAAGCCTTCCATGGCCAATGACTGGATTGCAGGTTTGGTTGAACGCCTTCTGTTTACAAAGCACAGTGCTAGCTGCAATAGGTTTATAGAGATAAACAACATGGACCTTATCCTTAAGGACCTTCCAACCCGCTTGGGTTCACAAATTGCTATAATAGGAGATAGTGAAAGATGTATGTGGGGACTGCAAACAACAGGAAAGTTGAGTCTCATCCCTGGTATAGGATTTGGAATATCGATTCTGTGTTATTTGTGTGTGTGTGTGCGTGTGTGTTGGGGAGGTATGCTGTCTACTGTTTGTTGTTTGTTTTTATCTCAAACTTCAGAAAAATTATAAGAACAGTAATGGATAATTTCTGTAAGCCCTTTCCCAAGATTCACCAGTTGTTTACATTTGATGGAATCATTTGAGAACAAGTTAGAGACATTTTGCTCTTTTACCACTAAACAGTTCAGTGTGTATTTCAAGGACATTGTTTTTTCCGTAGTCTGGTTTCCTAATAGCTGGGCCTTCTTCCTCTCATTTTCAGACAGTATTGGATCACTCTGTCCCCTAAATAAAGCTTATTTAATGGGAGACAACTAGCTTGATCTTCTGCTTGATACCATGCTGGTGGCTGGGCCACTGGGGGCTGCTGGGTCATAGGGTTCCCCTGGGAGTCTCTGCTGGCCTCAGTGGCTGTGCCCGAGTCGGCTTGCTACCAGGCAGCCAAATGCTGCCTGGCCAGGCCTTGGATGAACTCTCTGCTCTCTTTCCCTCCACTTCGTTCTTGACTCTTCTGCACATTCTCCCACCCACAGATACGAACGTCGCATGATGTTGACTTTCCAGTGTCCAGCACGGCCTGGTGGAAGCAGAGTGAGCTTGTTTGGACACTTTCTCTGGGCCTTGGAGGCCGGCCCGGGCTCCTCTGAGAACACAGGAGGCTTCCTTTCCCTGCCTCGCAAGAGGAGCGAGGTGCTATGGCACAGTCTGGCTCCAAGGCCTGTGGTCCTGCTCAGCACTGGCAGTCTTAGGCTGAGGGAACGTTTTTCCAGAGTACAGCTGAGGGACAGAATGTCTCCACGACATGGGCTGGGATGGGCAGGGTTTTGGAAAGGCCCCTGCTTGTTCTGGGAGGTGTTCAGGATGCTGAGGTTTTGGAAATCCATGGTGGCTGTTCATGACTGCTCCCGGCTTTGGGAGGAGGAACGAATGGGTGCCCGTTTCCTTGGGTTCAGTGGCAAAGGTGAAGCCCAGGACTGCTGACCCCTCGGCTGGGCCTGGGGAGGGTGCTGGGCTTTGAAGGGGAACACAGCCTAGAGGACTGGACCTTGGAGTCATGAGATGCTGTCCACATACAAGGAGCCTTGCCTGGAGGTCTTTCAGCACTGGCCAGGACACAAACCCAAAGTGATCTCCGGGCTGTACTCAGGGGTGCCTCTGATGGAGCAGGTAGGAGAAACCCCAGGGAACCCATGAGACAGAACATACTGGAGGAATTTAACTAGGCAGATCAATCTCGTGCAAAGAAAGGCCAAGGGAAGGGAGAGTCCAGAGCAGGCCTGAGCAGTCAAGAAACGCTCTGGGGAGGAAGGGAAGCCTCCTTTCTGCAGCCTCTCCCTCTGTTCTGCTGTTGCACACAACCACCCAGGGTCCTGTTCCAGCTCTGTTCGGTCACCTTGGGCAGGTCGATTTACATTCTTGGGCCTGTTTCCTCCTCTGTGAAATAGGAAGTGGGCCACCTGAGCCGTCTCCCTGGGGCAGTGAGTACTGAGAGGTAATCCAGCGAGGTCGGTGGGTTGCAGAGGAGCTCGGAGAGCTTATGAAAATACAGATGCCTGGGCCCCAGCCCAGACTTTGGGAGCCGATTCTCTGGGGGTGAGGCCCAGGTCTATATAGGTTTCCTTTTGAACAAGCTCCCCAGGTGGTCCTCGGATCAGAAGCCAGGTGACTATGGGGTCTTTGCATCCTCAGCCCCGGATTAAACCGCAGGCCGCCCGGATCCAGACTGAGGCCTTTATTCCTTGATGTATTTTCCCTGGTGTCGGGCAGAGCGGGGTACAGGTTGGGGCACCCTGGGCTTCCCACCTGGCAGTCCATCGGCCCCTCCCACCCGGGAGCTGAGCTGAGGTCCTGGCGGCCTGAATGCATCCCCTCTCTCCTTCCCTAAGAACGGCCTCAATGCCTCCCATTACCATCTCCATGGCACTGGCCTCCAGGGCCCCATGGAAATCACGAGGCTTTCTGAGGAGTCTTGCAGACTTCAGAAAAGACCCCGGGCCCCCTGCCCACCCCGGGCTCCCTGGCCCTCTAAATCCCGCTCGGAGCGCGGACACAGAGCTCCTTCTCTCCTCGGCGGCCTGGCCGCTCATTCTCCCACAGAGCTGACGTTTCTCTGCGGCCCAGCTGGCTGCAGTTTTTAGAAATAACAATATCCCCGGGGTGGGGGGGAGGAGCGGTGGGGTGAATGGGCGCCTTTGTCCGGGGCCCTGTGAAGCCCGATTAATTATGCGCTGCGGAGCGCGGGGAGCTCGGCGGCCCGGCCCCCCGGCGGCTGAAAGGCCCCGGCTTGGGAGCGCGGCCGCCGGCTCCGCGCCGCCGCACAAAGGGCCGCGAATTAGAAAACCGCCAATTACCCCGCATTTTGTATTTGCCCTTGTTTCGCTGACACTGCGGACGGCCCCTCCCCGGGCGGCTGCACTTTGAGGGTTTTCCAGCCCTTTCTCGGTTACCAGGGGCGACTGGGCAGAGGGCTGGGGGGGCTTGGTGAGAGCGGGAGGCGCCAAGTGCCCGGTGGGATCGTGTGCGGTGGGGACTTTGGGCGGGAGACAAGCGTGTGGGTATCGCCCCCGGGGACGTGGGTCTCAAATCTCACGCTCTTGCCAAAGCCTGAGCCTGTACATAATGCAGATCCCCGGGCCCCGTTGACTCAGGAGGATGGGATTGCTCAGGAAGCTGTATTTTAACAGGCAGTCTGGATGATTATATTTTTAAAAAATTAAAGTGTAACAGTGACATGCAGATTATTTTTTACAATATCATTTCCTTTTTTTTTTAAACCTAAAGTCTTTTTTTTAAATTAATTAATTTATTTTTGACTGCGTTGGGTCTTCATTGATGTGCACGGGCTTTCTCTCGTTGCAGTGAGCGGGGGCTACTCTTCGTTGCAGTGCGCAGGCTTCTCATTGCTGTGGCTTCTCTTGTTGCGGAGCATGGGCTCTAGGCGTGTGGGCTTCAGTAGTTGTGGCACACGGGCTCAGTAGTTGTGGCTCGCAGGCTCTAGAGCGCAGGCTCAGTAGTTGTGGCGCACGGGCTTAGTTGCTCCGCGGCATGTGGGATCTTCCTAGACCAGGGTTCGAACCGGTGTCCCCTGCATTGGCAGGTGGATTCTTAACCACTGCGCCACCAGGGACATCCAATATAATTTATTCTATAAAATTGTAGTATGATAGTGTTGCACATGCATAGATATTAAGTGTACAGTTCCATGCACTTTGACAAATATATACATCTGTGTTACCTGCATTCCATCAAGATTTAGAACAATTCTATCACTCCAGAAATTCCCATGGATCTTCTTTCCAGTCTCCCCACCCCACCCTCCAGCCCCCAGGCAACCCTGTTCTGACTTCTATCATCATCTGTTCAGTTTCATCTGTTTTTGGACTTCCTTATAAATGGAGTCATACAGTATCCACTTTTTTGTTTCTGATTTCTCTCATTCAGCATAATGTGTTTGAGATCCACCCATGTATCAGTAGTTTGTTTCTTTTTATTAAACGCTTTGTTTATCTGTTCACCTGTTGATGGACGCCTGGACTGCTTCCAATTTTTGACTGTTATACATAAAGCTGCTATGATCATTTTGCGCAAGTCTTTTTTGCAGACATATGTTTCAATATCTTTTAAGAGTGGAATTGCTGGCTCATAAGGAAGGTATTAAGTTGAGCAGACACTGCCAAACTTTTCTAAAGTGGGTATACTATCTTGCATCCCCACCAGCGATGTATGAGAGTTCCGGTTGCTCTTCTTCTTTGTCAGCACTTAATATTGTCAATCTTTTTGATTTTAGACATGCTAGTGGGTGTCAGGTGATTTTAAAAGCTGAGCTCCAATGACTATACTTGAAGAAAACGCCTGTCTAGTGTAATTCTTGCATTTGCCTGCAAAGTCCAGCAGGGTAAATGGTCTCCCCAAGGGTGACAGATGGTTGGGCAGAGATGGGATGAGAACACAGGACTCCTGACTATCAGACAAGTGCTGTCTCCTTGTTATCTTTGATGTGATACTGCTGCAACTCGTGTGTGTGTGTGAAGTGTGGGTTTTGCTCTGCCCAGGACCATTCAGAGTGGACCTGGAAGGGCACTTCTGAAGAGTCCCTGCCTGCCATCCAAGCAGCAGCATCCATATCTCTCTGGGGTCGAGAGATTGGGCTTGACCAGGTAGGTGTGGACACACGCACACACAGGGACAAGGGTAGGGGCTGGTGGCTGGCTACCCTTGACTCTTACTCAGAGGGCACAGACCAACTCTGAGAGTTCCTCTGCTCAGCTAGCCATAGAGGGAGGGTCTTAGATATTTTCTCATCAAGCACAGAGGAGGTGCTGCGTGATGGGAATGAGGGAGCGGGAGTCCTGGGGCTTCCAAAGTCCTCCTTTGCCTGTAAGCATTCTCCTAAGTAAGCTTTTAAGGCTCTCCAGAACCTGCCGTGACCTATCCTTATAGTCTTGTATCTGGCTGCCTCTGTCTGCGTATTGTACTCCAGCAGTAATGGACGCCTGTCCATCCACTGTTGTCTCTCTACCCTACCTAACAATGTAGGTAGGATTGGGGACGGTATTGTCCAAGGATAGCCTCACCAAAATAAATATCCCCCCCACCATCCTGTTCTTGCAATGTAACTGACACTCCTCCCACTGAGAGGTGGGGTCTACATTCCCTCCCACTGAATCTGGGCAGGGGCTTGTGACTGCTCTGGCCCATAGAGTTTAGCAGAAGTGATGATTTTGGATACTAAGTCATATAGAGGACATAACTTCCACCATGCTCTCTCTCTTTTTTGGGGATGCTTCCCCTAGGAACCCAGCCTAGGGAGGGACTGGGGTGGTGAACAAGGATCAGAGGAATAAACGAATAAAACAAGAGAGGGCCTTGCATGGAAGGAACAGTGATGGGAGTGCCATGGAGAATAATTGACTCGACTGCACCTGAGGGCCAAACAAAAATCAAAATCAAAATCAAAATCACTCTTGAAAAAAAAAAATCACTCTTGGAAATGATGCTACCGACTTTTTTTCCCTATCAATAATTATTTTAATTTTTTATATTTATTTTTTCCAGAAGTGTATGACATTTGTTTTTGTCTACTTACAAAACAGCATATTCATATTCATATTCAACTGATACGAAGAGTTCAACAGAAATGTTTGATTGAAGGGAACCCATGTCTGTGACAGACCATCTCTGAGGACAGATGTCCTGAGTTTAGATATATTCCTCCATTTCTTTCTTTTTATTTTCTTCCAATTTTATAGAGCTATAATTGATGTATGGCACTGTATAAGTTTGCATAAAGCTTACATGTAAGTACAACACAATGATTTGACTTCCATACATCATGAAATGATTAGCGCAATAAGTTTAGTGAACGTACATCATCTCATATAGATACAAAATTAAAGATACTACAGACTTTAGGACGGCACTCATATCTGTAGGCAGAAGGGAGAAAGGATACGAGACAGGGATGTAGCTGTTAAATGTTTTATTTCTTTAAAAAGATAAGGAAATCTGAAGCAATATGGCAAACTGTTGACATCTGTTGAATCTGGGGAGCGGCTACATGGGGTTCTGTTAGATTATTTTTTAATGTATAATAATTTAAAAAAATACTTTGAGAGGTTGCCCATCAGGACACTGCAAACTAGTTTTGTGACTTTTGCCAGAACTCATTTCTGTTTGTAGATTGGCCTCTGAGTAGTTTATGGAGCTACATGACTCAAGTCTGTCAGGGACACAAGTCCCAACAAGGAGCAGAATATAAAGAGTCGACTTTCCATTGACACTAAAAGCACTCATAAATAAGATCTTTGGTAAATGGAGAACGTCATTGCCTGCTGCATATAGAGTGAAACCAAATGGCTGAACAGCCACAAGAATCTATTTTTTTTTGACTGGTGGATCAGATCAGCCTCTCAGGACTTCATGGGAAGATCATTGATTAGCTATCAGCCTTCCTGGGGATGACCAATACTAGACAATTGTACGGAACTGCTGTAGGCAACTCTTGGAGGGCTGCACAGCTCACACGTAGGGCCTGGGCTCTGGGCACCACTCTTATACTCATGGTGAGGGGCTCAGCAGTTGAATCTACGGTATAAGTTCTATACTAGGTGACTCTTCTTCCACCTTGTTTGCCCACCATAGCTGATGGGTATGGAGGGAATAGCTGAATCAAGCTGGGCCAGTCAGATTCTTTCAATCTCAAGATTGAAAGATTCTTTTTCTCAAGATTCTGATTCTGGGGAAGCTGTTGGAATGGGGCTGCTTTAATGGAAGTGTTCGAGGGAGGAGGTTCATTGACTCCAGCTGCTTAAGTCCTTGGAATTGCCCTGGCTCTGGCCTTTCTCAAGGCTCATTTGTTCATCCCTTTCTTGAAATTTAATAAGTTTATTATTGTTATTTGCCAGCATTGATTTCTGTTACTTGTCCTAAGGAGTAGATGAATATAATGTTTTATTATATCTTCCAGCCTTCCCCTAGTGCTGCCGCTGGTATATGTGGTATTTTTGTTGAGTTAGAAAAAGGTGCCTCTCTGGGTGGACAAATTAGAAAAAGCTCTTTTTCCCTCCAGGCAGACACAGTCCCTCACCCGGGTGGACGGTTTGGCCAGTGGAATGTGGGGTTGGGTTTCAGGCCCCATTCCACTCATTTCCGTGGCCAGACCCCTTTGTGCAGTGCACAGCCCACATAACCATTCATGGCAGCCCTGCCTGACCAACATTTGTTTCCTGGCTGATTTGTCCTCTGCGTCAAGGTGTCATTCAGAATATGAAACATTATTCCAGACAAGATTTACTAGAAGTGTTGGTCTATTGTGCAAACCCTACTCAGGACTGTAATGCTCATGACAAAAATGTCATTTGTAATCTTTGAAATCTGTTGAAAGTCAAGCCTTAAAGGAAATTTAGGAAAACACAGCCTGGTAAAAAAAAGCCTCATCTTCTGATGCATAATCTGCAGGCTTTAGAGGAAGCTTTCCATCAAACGGTCTGGCAGACATTCTTGAAATGTCAAAGGACATGACTCTTTCCCCCACGTCAACACACTAGTGAGAAGATGAAAGCCAGTGCATAGGAGTGAGTCGACAAGGTGTCTCAGGCCATGGTGAAAGTGACATGGAAACCACAACCAAGGCACTGATGGCCAAGGGGAAGAAAATGATCTCAGGGAGGAGAAAATGTCTCGAGAGGCGGCTACTCCAATTCTGATTCTCTCATTCAGTTTCCTGAAGGTAATGTGAGTCCCACCACCTTTCTGAGAGAAAGCTGAGTGTAGAAAATCAAGTCAGGAGCTTTCCCAAGACAGGGGACCCACCTACCCTTACATCATGTACCATCTACCCCTGTGTCCATAAATACAGGAGGCAGTGAAGACTAGCAAGCAGTTAAGGTTGTGAGTCTAGAACCAGAATGCCTGGGTTCAAATCTCAACTCTGTCACTTTCCAGCTGTGTGACCTTGGACATGTTACTTAACTTCTTGTGATGACTTGAAAACATGCCCACCATCCTTTAACTTTCCTCCCATACGAATTGGAGTCTTTCATCCCTTCCCCTCGAACGTGGATGTGAATTGAAGAGTGCCCAGACAAATAGAATGCAGTGGAAGTAACACTGTATAATTTCCAAGGCTAGGTTAGAAAAGACCATGCAAGTTTCTGGTGGTTCCTTTTGGGACACTCATGCTGGAATCCTTCAGTCACTGTGAAAGAAATCTAGCCACTCTAGGCTACCTTGTAGAGAGATCACGTTCAAAGAAAGAGATGCCTGAGGAGCCCCAGACATCAGGCCCAAGCTGTTTGAGTCTTCCTAGCCTATGTCCCAAGCATGGAAATGAAGAAGCATTGGAGGTGACCCCAGCCCCAGCCATCCAATTGACTAGAAACTCATGAGAGAGATTCTGAAGAACTGTCTGGCTTAGTCCCAGACAACCCCCAAATGTGTGAGCTAAATAAATAATTGTTATTGCTTTAAGAGCATCGTTCTGGGATGTTTTGTTATAATGCTATAGGTAGACTTTTTGTTACCTAGACCTGGAGAGCTGCCTAATCTGCCTCATCTGTGGCTTAGGATTGGGGGGGTGGGCAGAAATTGTAAGGGTTTTGAAGATATTGTTAGTGGAAGCCTGATGGCCCTCAAGGAGGCTGCTGGTGAAGGCTTAAAGGAAAGTGAGGAAAACGTTGTTAGAGTCACAGGAAAGGGGATCTTTATTATGTAGTAGAGGCAAATTTAGCAACATTGTCACTTGAAGTGATGTGGGCAGTAGAAAATGTACCTAATGAGCCAACGATTTGGGCTAAGAAGATTTTTAAGCAGAATGTTGAAAGTGCCAATTGGGTTATTTTAGCTGCATATGATAAAGATGGAGAAAGATGAGTTAAAAAGGAAACTTTAATTTTTAAACAAAATTTATAGGAAATATAAAAAAGCCAGGAATTTGTTGGGTTTGCAAGTAAATCTTGTTTCTCATTCTCAGACTTCCAGATAGCAAAAAATTCTCAAAGTATGAAAGGACTTTAAGACAAAGATAAAATCCAGAGTGGGACTCTAAGAAACCTCAGAAAGACCTAATCCTTCATAAAATATTTCCAATAGACAAAGGCCCTCTAAATATTTCAAGAGTGTGCCTCACAGATTCTCTTCATTAAACAATAAGGTTTCTAAGAACCTTAAGGGGATTATCCTTCTTGACAGCCTCACAAAGTTTCTAGGTAGAGAAGAGCTGATCTCTATGATATTTGTGTGTAGCTTTTGACTAATGGAGTGAACCTCAACAGGATCCATCGGAAACCCACGAAGTTTTAAACAGAATTATATAGGCAGAAGCACAATCAGCTTGGACTAAAAGGGACAGAGTAGAACAAAATGACCCCCTTCCAATTTTTTTTGGACTTTGGGCTCCCAAATTCTGTGGAAAGGAAGAAAGCTGAGAAAACTGCTCAGCTGTCAAAAAAAAAAAAAAGCCATTTTTTTAATAGAAAAGAAAGGAAGATTAAGAAAGTGGAACCAAGAACCCAGAGGATAGATCCAAGAGCCACAGAGAAATATCCCCAGGCAGTAGAACTGAGCTCTAATCAAGAAATTGGCCATATGTGCCTGGCTGAATTTCAAAATTGCTATGGACTAGTGACCCCTAAGTGCCTCCTTCTCTGCACATTTTTTTTTACAAAGATTTATTTATTTATTTTTTTGTTTGTTTATTTGGCTGTACCAGGAATGTGGGACTTTTTTTTTTTTTTTTTAGTTGCAGCATGGGGGATCTAGTTCCCTGACCAGGGATCGAACCCGGGCCCCCTGCGTTGGGAGCGTGGGGTCTTAACCACCAGACTGCCAGGGAAGTGCCTGTCCATTTTGAATGGGAGCATTTATAGTGGTTCTCCTATGCCTTTTCCATTATTGTGTGTTGGGTGTGCATGGGTGAGATAACTTGTCTCTTTAGCTCACAAGTCTTTAGGTAAAGAGGAATAGTACTCAAGGAGCTGTGCCTGAGGAATTGCCTCTGAGGACCCTCCTCCATAGCTGGGTGATTTAGATGACAAGAATCTAGACCTCTAGCCTAAACCTGAGGCCATAGTAGTTGAGACTTTGGGGGGATCACTCGAAGCAAGTGAGTGTATTTTGCATGTAGGAGGAATGAAATTAATTGATGTGCAGAGGGTAGACTATGGTGGTTTTAAACATGGCTCAAATTTGTTGACACATTTCCTACCAAGAAATGGAATTGATGTCCCCTCCCCCATGTTGGGGTAAGCCTTTGTCTTAAGTAGAATATGGCAGAAATGACATTGCATGGCTTCCAAGGCTAGGTTAGGAAAGGTGTCACAGCCGCTGTCTTGCTCTCTCAGGACACATGTGTTTGGATTTCTGAGTTGCCATGGAAGAAGTCCAGCTAATCTGAAGCTGCCACGTTGGAGAGCTCATGTGGAAAGGTCATAGAGAGTTAGAGATGCCCCAGGATCCCCACTGTTCCAGCCCCCACTTGTTTGCATCCTCACAGCCCAGGTGCCAGATATATTAGTGAAGAAGCCCGTAAGCCTACCCTAGCCTCAGTCACAGTCTGATTACAATCTCATGAGACCCCAAGCCAGAACTTCCCAGCTGAGTTACTTGTTTCCTGAGCCACAGAATCTGGGAATGGTAATAAACCTTTTTTTTTTTTTAAGCCACTAAGTTTTAGGGTGGTTTGTAACTCAACGATAGATAACCTTTTTAAGTAACCTTTTCGTTATCTATAAATAGGGCTAATGATAATACCTACTTCAAAGGAGGGTAAATGAGTAAGAAGTAAATAGTTAACATTTGTGAAGCACTAAGCTGGGGTATGGTGTGAACCTAACACTCCATGAATGTTACTTATCCTTTACAGAGCTTCTCGGGGCTGTTATCCTGAATGATCAAACAAAAGTGAACCAAACAAAAGTGATATTTAGTTTAAGTTTCCTCCATTCAAGAAGGAAATGTTTGCCTGACTGTTTGCCTGACAATGTATATTTGTTCAATAAGTGAAAAAGAAGAAAAGAAAAAAAAAGGAACTTTTTTGGGTGGTAACTGGTCACCAAAGATGGCGCTTCCTTATGTTCATTGCCTTGTAGAGTTCCCGCCCACACTGAATCTGGTGTGGGACCGCAACTCACCTTAACCATAGAATACGGCCAAAGTGGCGCTGCATCAGTGTGGTCCTAAGCTTTAGTGAGGTGTAGGGGCTTCCACTTTTGCACTTTTGGGAGTGCTGTGCTGTCATGTAAGAAGTCTAGTACCCTGCTGGAGAATTCCATGTGGAGAGGAAACCTGGAAACACCACATGGAGAGGGAGAGACCCTGAGAGTAGATGGAGACAGAGGGAATCCCAGCAATCCTAGAATCCCAGCTGAGCCCAGCCTTCCAGGGTCCTGGCCAGGGTGCCAGACACGAGAGTCGGCCATCTTGACTCAGCCAGTCCAGTCAAGTGCCCAGAAGACTGCCATCCCAGGTGCCATCTGGCTGTAAGCAGCACGAGAGACCCCCAGTGAGATCAATAGAAGAACTAACCAGGCAACTTATAAAATCTTGAGAGATGATAAGTGTTTGTTGTTCATTTAAAGCCACTACATTTTAGAGTGGTTTGCTACATTGCAGTAGATAACCAAAAAGGAAGTGCCCAGGACAGTGCCTGGCATAGAGTAGGTACTCAGTAAATATTGCTGACTGAATGAATGAACCTCTTCATTCTTTTCCTCGGGCTTGGTGCTCTGAGATGCCTCCCAGCCCACTGCTCGGCCCTCTGCCTCTGCCTTGTCTTATGGCCTAGGGACTAGTGGAGATGAAGTAAAACGGGGACTCCTGTTGGGCTCTTGGGTGCACAAAAGCCTGAAATGAAAGTTTCCTTTGTGAGAAAATCCCAGCCTGTAGATCTCTAAGGCAATGTTTTCCCACTTCTTGGTATAACAGGAGCAGGTCTTCTATATTTGCAAAGAGGAAAGAAGAGAGAAAGAGCTCTGGAGTCCATCTACCCTGGGTTTGATTTCCTGCTCCTCCATATCCTATGTGGCAGTGAACTGCTGATTTAACTGACTTCCTTATCTGTGAAATGGGCTCAAGATCAAGGCTTCAGTGCTAAGAGTCAACGTGCCATTCTCTGTACAGTGCCTGGAGCACAGTAGGCACCATAGAGCTGTGAGTGTGTCTAAACGTGGGTAAATCTCAGACATGATGTGGAGCAAAATATTCCCATGGCCAGAGCACATACTATTTGCCATTCCAGTTAAATGAAGTCCCCAAACGGGCAAAATTAACTGACGGTAAGAGAAAAAAATTTCTGAGAGTGGTTACCACTGAGGGGATGGGTATTGACTGTGGAGGGGCTCCAGGGAAAATTCTGGAGTATTTGAAATGTTCCATATTTGGATCCAGGTGATATACACATATATAAAATTCATCGAGCCATACCATTTAAAATTAATACACTTCGCTGCCTGTATCTTAATAAAAAAGTTGAAAAAGTGTTAGTGTATCATTCCTTCACTCAGGAGTGATCTTTAGGAATTTCCTAACTCCCAGGCCTTTTGCCCCCGGCATGGGACTGTCTATCCTTCCCTGCTCGGCCCCAAGTCCATGCTGAGAACAGCCTTGAGTAACGTTATCCTAGAGCTTGGCATGAGCCGGCTGCCACTGCCAGGCTTGGCATGGGGCTGATTCCAGGATGGGGACTGAGGTGGGAGATGTGCTCTTGGGACAGGCTCTGGGGCTCCACGAGACCTGATGGGGGAGTCCTGCTTCAAGATCGCTGGGGAAGCAGCTGTGGGGTCCTAGATGGCCTTGGGTGCTCATGAGTGGGAAGGGGGTCTTACCACCCACCAACGAAGAGCTGGGGGCTTTGAGAGGGCTGCAGAGTGTTTGGAATAAGTGAGCGACAGGAGCACGTCCTTGGCACGGTGGGCCCGGTTCCTGGAAGGAAAGCCTGGACGGGTGGGCGCCGAGGGCGTCCAGACTGGGCAGAAATAAAGAGCTTGTTCTGCTCACAAGCCTGCTATTTGAGGACTGGAGCCATGACGTCCCTCAGAGTTTCCATTCTCTGTGCTGCAGCTGTTGGTTACGTGTTTCATTCAAAATGCTTTGCAGGAAGCAGCAGGCTCCACATTCCAGGGCTTTTAGTCATTTTTTCTCTCAGAGCTTTGGGGCTGGGATTAGAACGTTCTTCAAACCACACTGTCCTCGGCTGGACTCCCAAGAGGAAGTGGGTGGGTCCCTGGGGAATGAGAACATGGGTCCCACTTCAGGGATGGAAAGAAAAAAAGATTAAGGCCAGCACAAGTAAACTCCTAGAGAGATGGCTGACCTGGGGCCCACGTAGGATAAGGGGCGGAAGCCTGAGGGTGGCGACTCTTGCCTCCCCAGCCATGGGCCACAAGACACTTGGAGTCTCTGGCCCACGTGTGTGTGTGTGTGTGTGTGTGTGTGTGTGGTGTGTGGTGTGAGACAGAACTGAGTTGGTGGAGCATTTCATCCTGAGGGACCCACACACTCAGCCCCTTGCTTTGGTTACTGCCCTCAGGCCAAGGAGAACGTGACATGGGGCTTCACTTGCTGCAGGGGTGGGTGGTGACATATGTTTGGATTTGAGGCAGAGAGAGAAGCACTTTAGCAAATGGACCCCACAGATACATGAACCCAGAGGAACCACAACAAATGCTTGCTAAGTGGCTGCTATGTTCCTGGCACTGGGCCGGGTGTTGGCAATACAACAGGGTACAAGATGGAATCCAACCCTGCCCTCACAGTAAGGCCTGGGAAATATGGCCTGGAAGGTGTCCACTGGGATAAGGGGGAGACAGCGATTAAAGGAGTGGGGCCCGGTAGAGGCCAGATTCTGGCGGGCGGAGAGGAGGCGAGTGTGGATGGCCACCAGAGATCATGTAGATGGTGCGGTGCAAAGCAGGGCAGAGCCCAGCAGAGACCTGGGTGGGATGGGCTGGTTGAAGCTCTGGAAGCCGGAAGGTGATAATACGAGCAGAGCCCCAGCGGTCCTGAAGCAGGACTCCCCCCTCAGTCTTGAAAAGCCCCAGAGCCTGTCCCAAAAGGAGGAGGAAAGAAGGGCCAGGGGTTCCCAGGCAGCCACCCTGTCAAGTGCCACCCTTTCCTCTGGGGCAGAGGGAAGGAAGTCCTGTGATACGAGCTTAGTCCAGCATTTAGACGAAAATGCCAAAGTGTTTTGGCTCCCTGGGTGTAGGCAGATTCAAAATATTCCCGCCTGAGATTTCTCATCCTAATCCATGCATATGAGGAGATATCAAGCCCCTGATTCTGTAACATTGTATGGAAAATGATTTTTAAAACCCAATTAAGGTTTTGAATCAGTCAGCTTTGAGTTAATCAAAAGGGAGATTATCTGGTAGATGCGCCTAATCTAATCACTTGGGCCCTTTAAAAGCAGAGAGCTTTCTCTGGCTGGTGGCAGGAAAGAAGTCACAGATTTGAAGCATGGAGGGGGAGTGGTTCCATGTACCTTTGATGACTTGAAGATGGAGGGGACCACATGGAAGAGGCCTAAGAGAGAGCATCTTCTAGGAGCTGAGAGGGACCCCTGGTTGACAACCAGCAAGAAAAGAGCGCCTCAGTCGTACAACCACAGGAGCAGAGTTCTGTTACAATTAAAATGAACTTGGGAGCAGATTCTTTCCCAGAAATTCTAGACACCAGCCCAGCCAGCTCACACCTTGATTTTGGCCTTGCCAGACCTGAGCAGAGTCCAGCTGAGCCCACCTGAATGTCTTACCTACAGAACTGAGATAATTAACGGGTACTGTATTAAGCGGCTAACACTGCGGTAATTTGTTTTGCAGCAACAGAGAACGAATACACTTCCACTTTTTTGTTTCATCCCGAGAAGGTCCTGAGGAGGGTCTGATGACTCCTCCTTTGCAGACAGGGCAGGCTGGATGCATGTGTCCAGGCTGCGGCCCAGCTGAACGGCCGCACGTGAAAAGCAGGCACTCGGCCTTGGCCAAGGAGGTCTTGTCTTCCCACTGAGGAGGGAGGGGGAGGGCTGCATCTTACACTCCCCTTTATAAGAACCAGCCAGCGGCTCCTTCCATGCCACAGACTGCAGGCTGCAAAGCTGCCCCGGCCCTGCATTCCCTGCAGAAAAGCAGAGCTCTGGGCGGAAACCAGAGAAGGGCAGTGACCTCGCCCTCCCCCTTCTTCTCAGATGACAAGTCTGGGCTCTGTCAAGGCAAGACACAGGAGCTGGGATGCAAGGAGCAATAAAGTTCAGCTGCACCCTTCCCCACCCCCATAAAAAGCCTTCTCTGACTGCTTGGGATTGGGATTTTTTAATTTTATACTTGCTTCCTTAATAATTTGTTGGACACAGAGTCAGGTACCCCTGGGAGTCCAGAAATGTTTGCAAGGAGGAAGGTTATGTTTCTGCTTTATTGATGAAAAAAGCCCTATTGAAGGATTTCTCGTTCCCACATAAGGCCTTTTCTCAAAATCTCTGATTCTTCCCAGATGGTGTCCAGCTCTCTCCCCGCAGCCCCTGGCAGGGCGGGGCTTCAGAAAGTAGGAGGGTTTTGTGTGTGACAGACCTGGGATCTCAGCTCTATCACTTAACCCTCTGAGGGGAGGGTACGGGGTGGGCATGGTCCTGAGCCTCAGTTTCTTCCCATAGGACGTGAGCCAAGAAATACACACAAGGTGCCTGGTGGGCAAGAAGGAAGGAATAAATATTGTCTTCCTTATTGCCTGCTTTATCCCAACACAACAGCTATCTTGGAAACAAAAATTTTTTTTTGACAACCAGAAGTTTAATTCTGGTGGGTGATAGGCGGGCCTGGTTGGCCAGCAGCAAAAGTCTTCAGTCAGCAGAGTTTGCCTTTGTGCTCCACCTTCTCAAAGCCACTTCCTCTCTCTCTATCCTGTTTCCTCATTTCAGGCCCTGCCTGGCCAGATCCCAGGGCCCTGGGGGTGGACACGCTGGGAAGCCTTTGAAAGCCTCTCACAGTCGGGTGTTGGTGAGGGCGGCAGAGCCTCGCTCTGGGGACTGACTGTCGGAATCCCAGGCTCAGGGCAGGCAGGCCGGCGGGGAGGGTATTTTGGGGCAGGGGAGGGGGTGCGAGGTCCCTCCAGGGTCTGTCTGGTGGGCACCGTGACACGTGGTTGTGCGAGTCTCCCTCCTGCTTGGTTCTCTCAACTGCAGGTTTGGAGGTTTGATTTAAAGCCTCAGATGGAGGTTTTGCTGCCAAGGAAGCTCTGGTGGAAAATCAGCTCACTTTCACCTTTTCAAAGTTTCCATGATGAGGACTGAGCTGAGGGGGTCCTGAGGACAGAGGATGGGGTTGTCACGTGTTTTTCGGTGGGGGGGGTCGGTGGGAGGCGAAAGGAGCTTCAGGGTCTGGGCCCCGGGACATGGGCCCCACAGCAAGGAGGAAGGTGAAGGAAGGAGGAGGCGGGGTGACTGTTTGATCTTCCCTGCCGAGGAGGTGGAGGCCTCGGGGCATTGCAAGAGCGAGGATATTTCAGGGCCCCTGCAAGTCCCTGGGTGTTGGGAGCAAACCTGGTTCCTCACAGGGTTGCCTTCTGGGGCAGAGGCTGAAGGAGGTTCCAGCTGGGCATCGGTGGAACAGGATCTGCTGCCCCGCCTGGGATGTCGAGGCTGGGGCCAGGCACTGCCCTCAGCCGCCTCCTCCCTCCTCCCCAGGCTGTGGGCTCAAAGCTGAGCCAAGCATGAGACAGACGGCCTCTCTCCGCCTCTCTGTTCCCACCCTCATCCTGACGGGGTCTGGTTTTCATCACCCATTAATCACCGAAGCTTCCTACGGCCTGTGTCTGTCTGTCCACACTCACCAGCCCCCTGGGCCCTGGGGGGATGGATAGACAGACAGGCAGATGGTCTCTGACTTGGGGAAATTTAGAGTCACGGCGGGGGTTGCTCCCTACTCCGAGGCAGGGGAGAGGCATGCTTCCTGAGCTTGTTAGGTCACCCTCACCCCCAGCCCGGCCACCTCACCCCAGCAGCAGGCGGCAGGGGCCATTAGCTGTCCTGTTCACCAGGAAGGAAATGGGTTGGAGGGCTGAGGAATTCTAATTAAGCTTCCCCAGCTGGCAGCCCGGCTGGCGGGTGAGAGCTGGCACCTCCAACCCCACTAGAGTTGGTGCCAGCCCTGTTCGGCCTGGCCCGCTGGATGCCCACCTGCCGCTGTGGGAACCCCAGCTTTGGGCTGCCTTGCAAACCCCCTGAAAATTCCCAGATGCCCAGCTCTCTTCACACCACGTCTCTGGCCCTATCCTCACTCTCTTCTCCTTCGGCCCCCTTGCCATGACTTACCTGAAGGAGACGGAGCCTCTGGGACTGGGCCGCCAATGGGGCCCCACGCGTTCAGGCTGTCATTGCGCTCCCCCCAACTCCGGAGACCTGGGTTCTGATCTGGCTCCTCCCTGACCCACCGTGTGGGCTGGGGCCACTCACGTCTCTGAGCCTCAGTTTCCTTGACTGTGACAGTCCCAGTCATTAGCCAAAGAGGGTGCTTGTCAGTGTTGGGAAGCCCCTAGCTCCTCCAGTTACCATGGCCTGCCCACCCACTGAGGGTCCGGGCTGGTGGGCAGCACAATGTAGGGCTGGGATTGGTCGTGGTGAGTGGCAAGGCAGCCAGCGGCTCCCAGTGGCGGTCATGGCAGAGAACTGGGACAGAGTCTGAAAACCTGACAATGACACCAGGGGTGATCTGTTCCTTCCTGGTCCAGTGTTCTGTGCCTCCCCAGAGCTGTGTCCCCAGAGCCCAGCCGTCCGCAGCTCTGGCTCCACCTCCAGCCCTTCTCCAGGGCAGGCCTCTGATTTATACACCTCTTGTAGGCCAGGCTGCCTGTGGGTGGGTGCAGCTCCCCAGCTGGATCCCAGCGGTGCTGGAGAGCCGTGCAGAGCATTGCTGCACAAGATCTCAGGCAGACACGGAACCCCCTGGAGGGCAGAACCCATGGGTCCAGGATTCTGGAGTCAGGGCCCTCCTTCCCATAAATCCAGGCTGCACATCTGCATACCACTGCACGGTGATTTGCGTTCATCTGCATCCAAGTCCACATCCACACCACACTACTGTTCCCTTTTCCACCTCTAGTAAGACTAAATATTTAACCAGCAACTCCAAAGTTGTGGTATCTAAGCCTCCAACCCAATCTCGTACATTTCAAGTGGGTTTTGACGACCTGGTGTCTGCATGGGCCTGTATCTGGGCTGTCAGGGAGATGCAGGAAGGGGAAAATCAAGCCCTCGCTCTTGGGGCTTCACAGCCTAGAGGGGAACCTAGGGTTCATGGGTGGGATCCTGGGAAAAGTGTTAGACGGAGTACACTCAAGTGTGCAGTAATGCAGACGGTGGCAGTGCTGGGGTGCGGTGGGAGCCCAGATGGGGCTGGAGGAGCACGGGCGGCGAGCTCCCGGGTCCCTGGCAAAGGGCTCTGTACACGCAGGCCACTGTGTTGGAGAGGGGCCTGTGACATCCAGACGGCTGGGTTTTCTTGCTCAGCCCTGGGGCCCATGGCCCTCTTTGGAGCAGGCCCTACAAACAATTGCCTTGTGTTGTACCACTGATCTGCTCCCGGCCTGGACAGAATGGCCCAAGTGTGTGGCCAGAGCCAGAGACAGCATCCAGAGAGGTGGCTGGACGTGAGAGCTCTGAGCGGGCAGGAGCGACTGTCCCACTCAGTCCAATCCCCATCCGATGACAGGGGTGAGGGGGGTGAGGTCCAGAGGGGTAGGTCACGTGCTCCAGGGGCCACCCAGGAAGAGGAGGAGCCGGGACGTGAATGAGGCAGCCTAGCTCCTCGGCCTGTGCCCTCGACCACCACCCTTCCAGCCTCCTGTGAAGGGGTGAGCTGGGCTGGGCTCTGGAGTCTGACTACCGGGGTTCAAATCCTGCTTCCAATGACTACCAGCTGTGTGGTTTCAGGGAAAGCACTCCATTTCTCAGCTGAGGTTTCCCCACCTGTGGAGTGAGCGTAATAACAGTACCTGCCTTGTGGGTACCTGACTCCCTCTGCACAGTGCTCGCTGGGCTCTGTAGGAAATGTGCACCGCATGTCTGCCAGGGGGTGGGGACTGAGGGAGGAGGATAGGGACGGCCCGCTGTGGGCTGTGGGCTGTGTGAGGGGATCAAGCTGACTGGGGCAGGAACTGCCCAGGGAAGGAGAAGGGGACAAGGCCGGGTGGGGGAAGGGATCCATCATTCCAGAGGCAGATGTGGCAGATGTGTCCAGAGCTGCCCCAGGCTTGGCAGCCTCTCTTCACTGAACCCACTTGGTCACTCATATGATGCTGGGGCTCCAGGAACACGGGGGTGCTATGCCTTTGAGTCCCAGATCTTCAAAATGCCACCATCTCCCCGTGATTAGCCTTCAAGTCCTGTAGTGGGGTGAGATTTTGAGTTGCCTGTCATGGCCCTCGAAAGCAATGCCTTAAGGTTAAGTTTTGGGTTCCTTCTCTGGGTTCCTTAAACAATGTCCAAGAAGGATGAGGACTTAGTCTCTCCATGTCATTGTGAAAAGCTAATCCCATTGTCAGGACAGGAAAACTGGGTATCTGTAGAGGAGGGGCAGGGGGTGCTGAACAGGGGCGAGAGAGCAGAATGGCGGGAGGCTAGGGTATATGAAGATAAAACCAGAGGACCCCATTATAAGGAAACACAATACACAGGGGCAGAAACACACTGAGACATACATTCCTGCCCACTCACAGGCCCACAGACCATCATCAAGAGGCCCAGAGGGTGGCAGGCCAGCATGCAGTTTTCTGGAATGCTCTTTCTTATGAGAGAGTCCATCCAGGGGTTTAGGATAAAGCAAGTCAGAGTGAATTAGCTCTCTACTTTATACCTTTTATTTAAGCACATTGGGGCAGATTGAGTTTATCTGTTAACTGGGGTTAAAAGAGAGGTTTGGGGCTCAGCCTATTCTTTGCCCCAAAACCATGGGCAGGGAAGGAAGGAAGGAGACAGATGGTCTGAGACTGGCCTTCATGCTGGGTCCCAACCCCAATGCCCAGCCCTGTGCGGGACACCCACTGAAGGGTAGCCTGATCTGGCACATTTGGGGTCACTGGGAGGGTCAGGTCCCTAACCCCTCCTTCACGGCAACCCCTCCTGGGCCATGTCACTCAGCCTCTCTGGGAAGGAAGCTCTGGGCCTTCTCTCTTCCACTATTGGCTTCACTCTTTTTCTTCCACCCTAAAATCCTGTGAGTACTCTTTAGAACTCCTCTTTTCTTCATGGCTTAGACCATTTGTGACTTGGGTCGCTCCCCCAGTAAAACTCACATACAATAGCGTTAACACAGCTGAAGTGCACAGCTGGATGGATTCACATATGTGTCTGTGCCCACGTGACCACCAGATGAGGAGATGAAACATTTTAGCGCCACAGAAAGTCTCCTGTGCCCCTTTCCAGTCAACACCACCCCTAGAGGTGACCAGTGGTCCATCTTCTATCATCATCGATTCATTTTGAATGTTTTTGACCTTCTACAAATAGTATCTGGCTTATTTTACTCAACATCATGCCTGGGAAATTCATCCACGCTGTTTTGTGTGTAGCAGAAACGCTTGTGCTTTATCGCTGTGTATATGGATATATGAATCCATTATATGGATACACCCCAATGTGTTTAACCATTCTCCTTTTAATGGGGATTTGGGTTGTTTCAGTTTGAGGTACTGTGAATAAAGCATTCGTGAGCATACTTGTTCATAGACATGTGCATTTGATTCACCTGGGTATATAACTAGGAGTGGAATTGCTGGCGGACTTGCAGTTTTAAGAGATCACAGTCCTTCCTTCTCAGCCAGGCTTTGGGACAAGGCAATGTTAGCAAAGCAAGTTGTCCCTTCCTCTCCATGTCCTCCCGCCTCCTGCGTGCAACATCTTGGGAAGGTCAGGCAGCTCTTACACACTGCTTGGTGTGAGGAACTGCACGACCCACCCTGGAGGGCTCTGCACTTTGAAAGAGTCACTTGAAGAGGCCCAAACGGCTACAAAAGGAGTAGTGGGCTCTCCTTCAGGGGCTGGAAGGGAGGTCAGGAGAGGGTGAGGCCCAGGGCAGCGAGGCAGGAAGGATGTGATTGCCCAAGATGCTGGTGGACATTAAGCCCCAGGGTTGATGACCTGCCCAAAGTCACACGGGCAGTATGGGGCCAGCTGGGTTGTCAGCTCAGATGAGCCTCACTCCAGCCCAGAGCTCTTTTGATTATAGCAGACTGCTCTCTCCATGGGGGTGGCCTTTAAGGACAGTGAGGGGTCAGGGTCACGGTCCTGCTGATTGCTCTGCCCTGAGATCAGACTCCAGGCCGCCCTTTCTTGGCTTCTCCACCCCTGCCGGCCCACCAGCCTTGCCTCTGGCCAGGTCTCCTCTCCAGGAGACATTCACAGGCCTTGGACAACCTGAGTCATAGCCATGGACTGGAGGAGAGAGAGAGACAGAGCCAGGGCCTGGGGGCTGGCATTGCCCAGGACCCTGTGTGGGGGCCTGCCACTGAGCCAGCGTGGGTGAGTGGGGACAGCCCCCAGAGAACATTCCTGGAAAACGGCTTGCCCTGCATAACCACCTCAGGCTTTCCTGGCCAGACCATCACAATAGGTTCCTGATTGGCAAGGCTGATGGGATGGCTTTAAGCATCTGGTGAGGCCGTAGCAGTTCAGGGGAGGAGCTGCCTTGGCCTCCTGGAAACTGGTGATGGACATCTCCACTGGAAGGTTCTGGACGATGTGTTCTCAGCTAATACTAGGTGTGGTTCACGGTGCGAAGACTTTAGGCTGCGGGATTAGGGATTCTCTGACTTTGCTGTTCTCCAGGAAGGGAGAGAGGATGGGCAGGTGTGCATGCACGTAGGTGTGTGTGTGTGTGTGTGTGTGTGTGTGTGTGTGTGTGTGTGTGTGCGCATCTACTCCTCGGCCATTCATTCTGCGAATATTTACTGATTGCCCATTATGTACCACTAGGGATTCTACAGTGAATAAACGAGACAAAGTCCCTGCCCTCAAAGGAGCTTATTAGACCCAGAACATGTGTCTCTATGTGATTGTGTGTGTACCTGAAGGTATGTATCTGCTGGAACATATGGCTGCCTCTGTGTGTATATGTGTGATGTATGTGTGTATGTGTGCGTGTCTGAAGCAGGTGGGGTTCGGAATATCTGAGTATGTGTGTGTGTGTGCCTGAACATATGTGTCTGAGCGTGTGTGTGTGTGTATAAAGGGGAGAGGATTACTCATCCACTCAGAAGGCTATTCAAGAAAGACCTCTCCCAGAGCAGTTACATTTTCATAAATAAAAATAATCAGATAATGAGTTCATTTCCGATCTCAAGTTTGATGCCAACATTCCAGTGAAACAAGACCCGCTGGCGGGCTGGCTGCTCTCTGTGTGGCTTGGATTAGCTGGGGAAAGTGCAGGGGTGAGACCTGCCACTTGCAGGCTGCAGGGGGGTGGTGGGGGAAGAAGGGGTGACCTACAGCCAAGGGAGCAGTTGCACATGCCTGGGGCTGAGAAGCCTCTCACCCTTACACGGGCATCAGCGGACCCCCCAACAGCCCGCACAAGGCCTGAACTTCCTCCACTCATTCCTCTGGGAGCAGGAATGGGCAGAGTCGGTGCAGCTTTGTTAATGCAGATGGCCCCAGAAGGGGTGGCCCACCAGGCTTCCATGGGTCAACAGAGGCACGCAGGCCAGATGCGTGCTGGGGGAGCCGGCAGCGGGGTACAGAAAGAGCCTTGAGGGGAGGAGGGGCCACACTGGAACCACAGCCCCTGTTTCTGCCTGGATTCACAGCGGGGGAGTCAAGCGTATGCCTCAGCTTGGCATTCACAGCTTTGCACGGTGCCTGCCCCAGCCAATCCTACAACCTGTTCTCCTTGTCCGCCGCCCCCCACCTGTGCTCCTGCCAGACTGAACAATCTCCTACTCCACCCTCTCTGTTCCCTCTCTCCGGAATGCTCTTCCCCCAGCTCTGAATGTTCCAACTTATCCATCCTCTAAGATCCAGATGTCACCCGCTTCAAGACGTCTTCTCTGATTCTGCCGGCTGGGAGCGCTTTCTCACGCTCAGCAGATACCACCTTCTAACTGTCTCCTAGTTTTTCCTCCTTGAGTCCAAGTTCCAAGAGGGCAGGATTTGTGCCTCACACAGCCGATTTTCCTCTGCAAGCCCCAGCCAGCCTGAAGATGGGCTGTTTCTAGGAGTTGGCCAGAAAGGTGACCTGAGTTAGAGTCAGAAACATGCTCCTGGCCTATATCAGGGGAGTCTCTGAAAGGCTGTACCTTAAGATTTGTCCCTGTGCTGAATTTGAGACCCAATGCCAGACAGGAATGCCTTGACAGTTGGACAGAAGCTGGGAGAAGGGCATCTGGGGGGAGAAGGGTGGGGAAGGGAGAGGGGCTTTTCCCAGGAGGCACAACTTGGACCCCAAATCAACACATCTGTGAGATGTCAGGGAATGACACTGGGGTGGGGAAACTATGGCTAATCAATTCAGAGGCAGAGGCTGATTGTCTGCAAGTAAAAAAGAAGAATTCACAGAGGCCATCTGTCCATCCGTTCATCCATCCATCCACTATTTACCCATTCATGCATTCAACAAGCAACACTGAGCACCTACTGTGTGTCAAAGTCTCAGGGGGCTTTACCTGAGACTCCTCACATAACTCCTCACATACGTTATTCATCGACTCCTCAGAACAGCTGGGTAAAGAATGTGTCAAGAACTCAGAGAGGAAATCTGAGCCTCAGAGAAGCTGAAGTCAATGTTCAGGGTCCCACAGCTGCTGAGGGCCTGGTCGGGATTTACACTCAGGTCAGGCTGCTTCTCCAAAGCCTGAGCGCTTCCCACGCCAGCGAGGAACAAATGGCTTATTTCTCAGTCTCTCCACGGCTTCAGGCTGAGCTGGATCGAGGCCCTCTGGCAGTATGATTAAGCCTTACTTACTCTTTGTCTGGGAAGTTCAGCCTGTGTCCCTACCCAGTGCCTCCACCACAATTTTGCTATAAGCCAGCTGTCTTTATCTTTAAAAATCTTTGCTGACAAGGCCATTTGTAGGGGCAGTGTCCTAACCCAAAGGAGCAAAGCTCCACTAGTGGAATTTCTAGCATAGAGGGAAGCTTTGCTGGGCAGGGGGTCCTCTTATTTTGCTTAGAGGTAGAACAGTCCTGGCAAGAGGGCCCAGCATGGGCTAAAGAGGTAGGCAGAGTTGAAAATGTTCTCAAAAATCACTTGGGAAGTGGTTGAAAATACATATTCTGGGGCTGCATCCTTATAGCGCCTGAGTGAGCGATCTGGGTGGGCCCAGAAATCTGAATTTTTAACAAGCCCCAAAGGTTTTGAAATGAGTGGTCAGTGAACCCACAAGAAATCCCTTAATGGGATTTACGGGACAAAGAAATCCCGCAAAACAAGAATTTCCTCAATGCATTTGAAGATCATATCACTGTTTCGTTCAGCTTCGTCACACAGCTAATTGGCACTACGATGAATACCCCAAATCCTTCAGTTTTTTACATGTGCTAAGGCAGTTGATTTCTTGGACCCCATAAGCAGAGCCTGACATTGAACTGTCTTCAGACTCATCTCTGAAATGGGGCTTATTCACCCAGCATGACCAAACCTGTTGGATTTTATGACTCAATGTATTTCCTACTCTTCTCAGATTTGATGGTCTGCAAATTTGAGGATTCTACCACCCACAGCTCCATCCCAGTCCCTGACAAAGATGTTGAAGGGTCCAAGGCTGTATAGGAAGCTCTCTCCCTGCAGCCACAGGCCTCAAGGCTCAGCCTCTGAGGACTCACAAGCTTTGGACATAACCGGCTCCACCCTCCAGGTCTCCATCACGAAGGATGCTATGAAAGGCTGGCTGGAATCCAGCTACAAAGGCCGTGCATCTGGGTTTCTTCCCTCATCGCATCAGCAGGACACGAAGGCTGCCTGGATCAGGCCCTGAGCTCACTGCTTACTGCATTTTAGATGCACAAACCCATCTCTCCACGGTGCATGTCCAGAACCGTGATGTCAAGTTCACCGATGGGTAGAGCAGGTTTCTCTCTGCACCCGCTCCTGAGCCCCAGGCCTGCCTTGGCATCTACACTGCAGTTGGCCATCTCAAGTGCTCCAGACTGGAGACCTATGTCCATGTTTATGACCCAGAAGAGGAGCTGTGTTGGGGTGCAGAGCTGGACAGAAGGGAGACACTTGCGGGAATTTGGTTTTCCTCCAGGATGGAGGTTTGAGGAAGTGGACAATGTAATTAGCATGAAGCCTTGGAATGAAATTTCTCCTTTCCCCCTGGTGAAAGGGGCTGGGCTGCGCCCTGTGCTTCCTGAGCTGGAACTTGAGCCCTTGTGCTTGTTACATGCAAACTGGGGAAAGAGGCGAAGAGAGGGACTCTGAGACTTAAATGTTCTGGCCCGGCTGGGAACACAGGACTCGGAAATTTGATCGGGGACTGTAACAGCTCCAGACGTTTCCCACATTTCTCGGAGGGCTTTCTCGCCAGAACTTGGGTTTCTTTGGAGTAATCCTTCCCCTTAAGCATGTCTCCCACTCTAACAGGGCTGGGTGGGGACAGGAAGCAAGCATTTACCGTGCTTTAGGGATTCTGCCTGGTTGTTTCTGAAATCACCACCAGCTGCCAGAAGGGAGAAGTGGGCAAGTGTTGGAGGAGAGTGGGGAGCGCCCCCCAGGACCCCCCAGAGCACTCCACTGAGCCAGCGAGGTCCAGTGATGGGTATTCCTGGGAAAGGACAAAGTTCTTCCTGCTTCTCAGGTTCTGAAGCTCCTTCACTGGGTTCGAGCTGTCCTTCACCCCACGGAACTGTCCCATGCGCCCTGAGGGTTCCATGGCTGTCCACCCCTGTGGGCGTCGGGCGCCCTGATTTGTGCTCTTTCAGGGGCTGGAAGGGGGGGAGAGTGGCCTGACCCCTTGCTCCCACCACTGCCGCTTAGCCGCCCCCAACGCCAAGCAAGGGGCATAAGGCCCTCCTTGCACCTCAGCCCATGTCGGGGGCTGGGTGCACATTGCTACACAGCCCTGCCCCTCTCAGCAGCTGGAGGCGGCAGCTGCTGTGGCAGCGCTTTGTCTGTAAAAGGGACAGGACATGGAGGTGGCCGAGAGAGGAGGAAAGAGGAGATCGCGTCCTGCCTTTGTGGAGGTCGGGACTCAGCTCTGAGCCAGGGCTGTGCCCGCCCCAGCGAGGCACCAGGCCCCTCCCCCCAGCTTTCCATGAAGCCGAAATGGGGAACCGAGGAGAGACCTGAACAGCAACAAACCTCCTTTATGCCTATCACGCCCCCTGAAACAGTCGGGACCCTGGGTTCAAGTCTACTTTGTCACGAACTGACTTCGGGGGTCTGATCCCTCAATCCGGGCTTCTCTCTCTTGTGTCTGTGGACTGCTGTGGCTTCACAATGAAGTGCCAGGGGTTTGAGATGCCACAGGATAAACGTGGCTCATCCTCCCAAGGTCAGGTTTACCAGATTATTGGAGGAAAAACCACCATTGTATTTATAGCGAAATATCCATGTCTATGTTATGAAGTCGGAAGCAAAATTCACATCAGTTGTTAAGAAAACGTTTCAAACAAATTTCATACTTGGAGCCACTTCAAGCTATGCCCCTAGATGCTCACTTTCTACTCCCTTCAGAAAAATACTCCAGCCCTCTGGGCCTCAGTTTCTTCATCTGAGAAATGGGATTACAGCAATCTTCCACTTGACGAGAAGTTTGTGAGGGTGATGGAGGTGGGGCGTGAGGAAGAACTGGGCAGAAGCCGCCATTTCCTTCTCATGTGCCAGCAGTTTTCACACTCTAGTGTTGGAGAAAACTCTCATTTACTGGTTCACTGGGCTTCCCCTGGCCGAACTGGATGTGACAACCTCCGGCTTCTGGTCAGGCACCTGGTCACTCAGATTTCAGTGGCCTGGAGGTTCCCTGCCTGAGCCCTCTGCATCCTGGGGACAGCCTGATGCAGGGCACAGGGACCTGGGCAGGGGCTGGACATCCTCCAACCCCCATCCCTAACCCCTTCCTCACTCACTGACCCTAGAGAAGGTGGAGGGAGAGGGGCTTGGGGGAAGGGATGGGGTGTTTCTTCTTCCTGAAGCTCAGAGTACCAGGAATACTTCCAACACTACACCTAGGAAAGGGGGTTGTGAACTGCAGACCTGTGGACTGAATCTGGACCCTACCTGTGTTAGCGTAGCCCGCAGCATCTTTTAAAATTGGGAAATCCCGTCTAAAAGGCTGAATTTCTCTCTCTCTCTTGAAAAGCTCAGGCCTGGCTACTTTGCCCCATAAGGCGCTAATGGGCCAGGGAGAGCAGGCACTGCCACGTTCACTACAGACTTTGCCACAGCGCCCCCTCCCTCAAAGCCTCACACCAGGCTCCCCTGCCCACCTCTCCCGCTCCCATCACCGGCTGCTACTATGGGCAGGAGAGTGTGCTCTCCGACTGGACCACCTGTGACGAGGGTGACACCCACAGCCCAGAGAATGCTCTTCATTTAAAACTGGAGTGTTCTGGACCCTCTGGAGTGGCTAGTGAGAACCGGGTGGCAGGAGAAAGTCCCAGGTCCTCCTCTTCCCGCCCCCATGGGTCACCAGCAGCTCCTCATGCGGCCCTGTGCTTTGGAGAGGCCCCAGGGGCTGCAGGCATAGATCCTCAAGGGAGGTACAGTTCTGCTGTGGCTGCTGGAAAGGAAACCAAATGGTCGCATTTCCTACCCCTAGAACCCCTGACCCTAGTGACCCGAGTTCCCCGGCACAGCCCTGGGTGGGAGGAGGCGTTAGTACCGACACACCCCTGCGTGGATCTCCCAGAACAGCTTCCCGTGGACCAGCAGGTCAGGCTGAGAGCCTCCACTTCCTAAACCTCCCAGGTCACGCCCAGACCACAGAGCGAGGTCAGGGCCAACCCTGTCATTCATTCATTCATTCATTACGCATGTAATTGGTGAGTGTCTACTCAGGGCCAGCAAATGTGTGAGACACCATTGCCTACTGCAAGACCTCGGGCAAGTCACAATCGCTGCACCCACCTCCCTTATCTGTAAAATCAGGGCATTACACGATCCACCTGGGAAGTTTGTCATGAGGCTTAGACGAGGTGATGCATGTCTTGGCGTGGAGCTGGTACACCGTAAGCGCTCAATAAATGGTATCCATGTTGCCAATACTATTACTAATATCAGCTCAGATTCCAGTTCAGATCCCCGGACTGGCCGGTGTCTGCCGCGTCGGGCTTCTCTCCTCCTGCTCCCGGCTCTCCTCCCGCACCCCCAAGTCTGGACCCCAAAGCCGGGCCCTGCCAGGTGCACAGAGGCCCCATTCTCCGGCCGAGCTTCCCCTCTCCCGCTCCTGGGGGACCCTGCCTGGTGACCTCGCGACCCCGCCGTTTGCGCGGGCGAAGAGGGGCCTTTTGTTCCCAGCCGGCCCGCGCGGCTCCCGCCCTAATCCGGCTAATTACCGTCCACATGGCGGCGGGGCGCGCGCTCGCCCACCACTTTCCCACGGCCGCGAAGAAAGCCCCTCAGTGCGGCGTGGAGAACAGAGCGGCGATTCAGCAGCGCCTGCCCGCCCGCCCCGCGAGCCCCTCGGCCGCCCCTTCCCGCGTCGTCTTCTTCTCTCTTGTCCTCTGTCTCTCTCTGCCTGCCGGTCTCCGAGGCTGCCTCCCCGACTGTTTCTCTCTCCCTCTGATTCCTTTTCTCTCTGCCTTGTGTGTCTCTCCCTGTCTTCTGTCTCCTTCCCTCTGTGTCTGTCCACTCCGAGGCTTGCTTTCTCTGTCTCTCTGTTCCCTGTATCTCTCCCATGGCCAGGGTTCAACTTGCCTGCTCACCTCTGGGTCCATCTGGGGGTTCAGCGAGCCTCAGGCCCTTCCTTCTCTCCTTCCTGGGGACCCCAGGGTCCTAGCTCCTTTTAAGTGTGAGGAAACCAAGGATGCTCTGGGCCCAGGCCGTGTCTCTTGCACGTTTTGGGGGAAGCTCTGGGTTCTCTCTGGTGAGGGGCAGCTCTGAGATAGTGCTGGCCCAGGGAAGGTGTGGTGGGCCTCCTACAGCAGTGTGTGAGCACAGGGCCTGAGTGGACCCAGGACACTTGCCTAATGGCCTCCTTGGCCAGACCAGAAAGGAGAGCAACTCTGAGGCAGTCCCAGCCTTAGGGGCAGACACCAGCCCCAACAAGGTTGGCCAAGGAGAGGGCCTGGGTCTGGGTTACCCTTGGTGTGGGTCTGGACCAGCCCCCAGCAAGTCTGGATGACTGCTCTTCTAGAATTCATTGGGAGTACATATCTGAAGGATTTCTGGGCAGGCCATGGAACGGGTCCTTTTGGCCACTTTTAGGCCCAAGAAATTCATTCATTCATTCATTATTCATTCAACAAATATTTATTGAGTGTTTACTGTGTGCCGGTAACTGTCCTAGGCCACGGGGGAGAAAGCCATGAACAAAGCAAAGATCCTGTGTTACATTCTAGTGGGAGAGGCTTTGGGAAAATAAGGAAAGCAGCTGTCAGATGGTAGGAAGGGCTATGGAAAAACGCAAAACCAGGAACGGGGTCTGGGAGCTGGGGTGTGAGGGGAGTGGCGGTCCCAGGAGACCTCTCTGAGTTGGTGACACCTGAGCAGAGACCTGAAGTGAGGTCAAGTGCTTTCTCTCCAGGGGTGTCCTGGACTTGCTGGAAAGTTCCCACCAGGAGGCTTTTCCTAGTGCCCTCAAACCCCAGTCACTGGGAGGTGCTGAGACCCACTGTGGCACTAGGCTCGCCAAGGAAAGAGGCCAGGAAGGGGCTGGCCAGGAGACCTGCGCTGTGGGAAAATTCTTCCTGGCCCTCATGTTTCTTGCTTTTTCCTCACCACTGTCAGAGATTTCCCAACAATGGTGACCTTTGAATGAACAGATCACAAATAAGCCACACAGCCCTGGGGGAGGGGTCCTGGCTAGGGCCTTGTGGTCTGTGTCTGGGGGGAGAAGTAGGGCCCTCATGTCTGCAGAGAAACCAAGGGCTTCTTTACATCGAGGTAATTGAGGAAAAAGTATTAGTGAGTTTTGTGAACTCATAAATCAGAAGACAACACAGTGTTGTTGTGGGTATTCAGATCAGGAGGGACAAGAAAGAAGAAAAGGGGCAAAATGTACTCCCAGTTGGCTCATGTTGGTCTCAGGCAAAGCAGGAGAACCTGGGGAACAGAGGCCGGACAGATGGATACCTTGTAGCACCCACAGTTACTCCCGACTGGGATTTGGGGCCCTGAGGGAGTCTGGAGCCCCAGTCAGAGGGTGCTTTTACGAGTGTGTTTGCTAAGTGTGGTGTGTGTGGCATCTGGGTGGAGGGAGGAGGCCCACGTGGCCTTTCCCAGCCTCTCCCACCAGCTCACTCCCCCCACCCTAATTGCCCACCCTGGCGGAGGCTGGTCCTGGCTGAACTCCCACTGAGTCTGCTTCTGGGGAGGGCAATGGTGGGTGGATGGCAAACGAGCCTTCTTCCTGCCAAGCTGAAGTGGGGACTGGCCAGGTTCAGGGGTCCAGACATCCTCCAACTTGGACCTGCTTTCCATGGGCTGTGCTGCCTGGGACTTTGTGAAGAAGACAAGTACCACAATTCTGTTTGGGGTCAAATGCAGGAAAGCCCAGCTGGGTCTGGGAGACGGAAGAGTTCTTCATAACCCACCCCTCACTAACTAGGAGAACTTGAGTGCCCCATTGGACCTCGCTGAGCTTGTTTCCTCACTGGAAAATAAGGATGATAAAAATAATCCCTCCTCGCAGGATTATAGGAAGGATAAAATGAGATAAGGAGGCAGAGTGTGTTCTGTCAGCCAGCAACTTCAGGCTTTTCTGACCAATACATTTTACATTTCGCCCCATTAACTGCATGTATAATCAAAACAAAAGTTTACACTTTTCCTTATTATGTTGAATGCATTGATCTATCTTACTCTATTTCATTCTATTTTTTAAAAATTGCAAGTCATGACCCATTGGGCCATAAACCATGGAATGGGATACAAAAGCATGTGTCGTTTCACTGCCTGGAGAGCTTGCTGCGGGGAGAGCAGAGTGGGAGCTGCCACCCTGGGCACACACCCCCTGACCCCAGCGTGGCCCACCACTGCTTCTCCATGGTTGACTGGAGCTTTACTTCTCAGCCATCTCTCTTGACTGCCCCCAAACCTCCCTGCTGACTGTACTTGGCCCCATGCTGAGGCCAGACATAGCTTGCTAGATTCGAATGGGACCCAGGGGTCACCACATCCCTCACTACTTTACAGAAGTGGAATTTCTGTAAACTTCCAAGCCAAGTTGAAAGTAATTTAGTCAAGACCACCCAGTAAATTGGCAGAACCAAGACTAGAGCTCAGGTGTCCCTGTCAACCCACAGCTGGTTTTCACTTATGGCCCAATCTCCTGCCTGTCTAAAATCTAGCCCCTCCTGTCTCCACCTCTGGGGTCTGGTAACCACCCCTGACCTGAGTAGAGTAGGAATAAAGCAGCAGGATCTGTCTCGGGTGTGCGCACACTAGCCATGTGGCCAAAGGCAAGCCTATTAATGCTTCTCATCCTCGGTCTCCTCTCCATAAAGTGGGAATGATGCTTCTGCTCTTTTCAATCCGTTCTGCGGATTAAATGGGTAATGTGCATAAAAAGAACTTTGAAAAAACATTTAAATATGCTTTAAAATTGAAGGCTTCTTGAGGGTGGGGGGAAAGGTTGAATAGGTGAAGCCCAGGGTTTTTTTTTTTAGAGAATGAAATTGTTCTGTATGACCTTTTAGTGATAGATACATGACACTGCGTTTGTTGAAACCTATAAAAGTTTACAGCACAAAGAGTGAATCTTAGGACTTACCTGGTGGCATGGTGGTTAAGAATCTGCCTGCCAGTGGGTTCAATCCCTGGTCCGGGAAGATCGCACATGCTTCGGAGCAACTAAGCCCGTGCGCCACAACTACTGAGCCTGCGCTCTAGAGCCCGCGAGCCACTACTACTGAAGCCCACGCACGCCTAGAGCCTGTGCTCCACAACAAGAGAAGCCACCGCAGTGAGAAGCCCACGCACCTCAACAAAGAGTCGCCCCCGCTCGCTGCAACTAGAGAAAGCCTGCGTGCAGCAACGAGGACTCAACGCAGCCAAAAATAAAAATAAATAAATAAATTTATAAAATTTTTTAAAAAAGAGTGAATCTTAATATATGCACATTAAACAAAATCATTTAGGAGGCCAGGAGATCCCAGGATGGAATGCAGACTATGACAAATCTATCTGTATTAGAAATGTATGAAACAACCTCACTGAAGTGGGTGGGGGGAAAGGTTTCGATTTAAATAACTTTGGAAATGAGTAGAGTCCATAAGACGAAAGGCAAAAGGAACTGCATAAACACTGTAAACTAGTTGATGAAGCACTTTCCTGTAGGGTATGGGTTAACGATTCTGAAACCCCTATACATGTATATTGGAATTGAACCACTAAGTAAATGGATGGTGGATGGTGGGATCCGGGTTTCTCAATGTGGGAGTGGGAGGTGGAAGGTTACAGACAAGCAAAGGGAGACGGCTAGTATGACCCTTGTGATAATGGATTAAAGTTGTAGACGTCAGTATGAACTCAGGTTTACCTTAATATAGGTACAGATGGCTACATATATATATATATTTATAGAATATATGTATATTTTCTATATATGTATATAGAAAATATACATATATTTATAGATTTGTGTCTCTTTGGTTAGTTTGATAGACAGGTTAGTATACACACATATATATCCTTGTTCTATCAGCTGAGAGGGTCTAGAAGCAGTGATGCCCTAGTAGCAAGGAGCACACTTAGTGCCCAGATCTTGGTTTCTAATACCATTCTCCAGTAAAAAGAACCAGAGCTCCTTGGAGAAATGGCTGCTTCTAGGACAGGAGGCAGGAAACACATAAGATGAAGCTGGAGCATCTTGTAGTGCCAGAAAGCAAAGAAGTGCTAAAAAAAATAGATGGGAGTATGTCAAAGGGACACAGGAGCCAACTGAAAGAGCTCCAGTGACCAAAGCTGGAACAATTTGAGCAAGAAAATAAATACAGTTGTATTGGATTATTACCCAAATTATAAAATAAATATTCATGAGTCTATACTTACATGAACAAATGATTTAACAATTAAATAATTAAGTTATTAAATAAAATAAATAAATGGGGGAGGAGAGACAGAACTCTAGGACAGAAGAATTCCCAGTGATTTATGCAGACACTTTGCCCTCAAGGAGAAGCCTAGCTCCTCACTCTTTAAATGTGGGCTGCACATAGTGACTTCCTTCCAAACAGTGCAGGTGGAAAGAGGACAAAAGAGTAACTCGATAGTGGAGAAACTTCAGCCAGGTGGTCAAGGTCAGCATCAACAGTGATAAGTCATGTTGGTAGCATGTACCCCTGCTGTGATGTGATGAGAATGGCACTTTACCTCTGTGGTCTTCCTCCCCAAACCCATAATTCCAGTCCAACCACAAGAAAAAGCATCAGACAAGTCCCAGCTGAGGAGTAGTCTACACAATTCCTCACCAGTACTCCTCAAAACTGTGAAGACGATCAAAAACAAGGAAAGTCTGAAAAGCTGTCACAGCCAAGAGGAAACCACCCGGAAAAGAAAAAGGATATTAGGTAAGAACTAAGGAAATGTGAAGAAGATATGGACTTACACTTTAATAATAATGCTAATCATATCGTAAAGCTAATAATAATATATTGACATTGGTTTATTCATTGTGACAAATGTACCACACTAATATAAGATGATAATAATAAGGAAAATTGGGTGTGGAGAATATGGGAGCTCTCTGTAACATCTTCACAATTTTTCCGTAAATCTAAAACTATTCTAAAAATAAAAACTTTAGGGAGTTCCTCGGCAGTCCAGTGGTTAGGACTCAGCGCTTTCACTGCTGTGGGCCGGGGTTCAATCCCTGGTCGGGGAACTAAGATCCCACAAGCCACGTGGCACAGCCAAAATAATTAAATAAATTAAAACAAAACTTTATTTAAGGAATGGAAAGTCTTATGCTGGTAATTATTCACAGCTTATGGTTGAGACAAGTGGAGTTGGGGGAATGCCTCTGGGAAGGTTTCAAGGAAGTACGGAGAGAATTTCGGGAACTGCTCAGGGCTGAGAAACACAACTTGGGAGGCAGGGCTAAGGAGGAAGGTCTGTACATGCCCCAGCCTGAAAGGAGGCACAAGAGGGAAAGGACGCCTTGGGACAGCGTGTTGGGAGTCCTTCCCTGATCTGGGAGGGCTCCTGGAGTGGTTAGGGAGGGCTCTTTGCCCTCCTACCTCTTCCCAAACAACCTCATCTGGGGCCAGCCCTGATCCTCATCTGTGGGCAGCTCTCCAGAGGAGTTCAGGGTTCAGCTCTGGAATCAGGAGAGCTCTGCCACTTACCAGCTGTGCAACCTCGGATAAGGCTAACGCCCTCTCTGAGCCTCATCTATAAACAATGCTCACCTATAAAAAGTGGTGAGAAAACTTGCATCCAATTGAGGAGATAACTGAGATAATGCCTGTGAGGCCAGGACCTGGCACACACTAGAGACTTACTTCCCTCTGCTCAGCCCTGAGCAAGAGCCAACGGTCAGATGCTTCCCCCTCATTCAGGAGATCCAGTTCTTTTCCTGCATCCCAGCCCCAATGTGGCAGTTTTAAAACATGGTCCCAAAATTCTAATACTCCTTCCATTTGGAGGTGAGATTTAGGTCCCTTTCCCTTGAACCTGGGATAGGTGACTGCTTCTACCAATAGAATATGGTAAAAGTGATGCCGTGCCAGTTTCTGGGTCTGAGCTTTAAGAAACTGCCGGTTTCCATTTCCTTTCTCTTGGGATTCTCACTCTTGGAACCCAGCCACCATGCTGTGAGGAAGCCTGAGCAGCGCGTGGAGAGGCCATGTGGAGAGGAACACGGTCCCTGGCTCTCAGTCTGGGCTGAGCTCCCAGCCAGCAGCCGGTTCTTACTTGCTAACCATGTGAGTGAGTCATCTGGCCCGTGGGTCCTCCTGTCCTTGGATGAGCTGCCCAGCTACCATCTTGTAGAGCAGAACCTAACCTTTCCCACCATGTCCCTCCCAGACTGTAGAGCTAAATAGATGAGTGATGATATTTTAAGCTACTAAGTTTTGGGGTTGCGCAGCCATAGGAACCTGAACACCCGGTAACGGGATCCTCTCCCCTGTGTGTGAGCTGTGGTGTAGTGGTTTAGTGCATAGACTCTGAAGCCAGACTGCCGGAGTTCAAATCCTGACCCTACAACATACTGACAGTACGACTCTAGGCAAGTTAACTACTCTCCCTGTGTCTCAGATACTTCATCTGTAAAATGGGATGTTGCAGAATTGTTGGGAAGATTAAATAAAGCACATAGAGAAGCACTTGCATGTGCATGATTACTCCGCTAAGTCAAGTCACGGTGCCAGCCCCCCAGGGTGCTGGGGTGCTAGCCAGCTGGGCCCACCTTGGAGGACCTGTCATCTAAGACTATCCTTGCTTAGCCACTTGGGTTCCCAAGCCGACTTCCCAGGGGCCACCAGCCTGCCTCTCTGGACGATGAGCTTTCGCTCTGCCTGTGCTTTGCTCACTGTCATGGCACTTGGCCTTCTGGTCTCTTCTACACCTCTCTGATTGTGACTGCCTGTCTTACTTGCTTTTGGCTGGGTTGTTTAGGGAATAAGAAAGAGTTGTTAGGTGGATGTAGAGTCCCCCACTGTGGAGAGTGGTGCGTGGATGGGATGGATCTTTAGTTCATAAAATTCACTGGGAACTGGGAAACAGAAGCTTACCGTCCACACATCTCGTGGGAAGACATTGATTTGTTGCTGAAATAAGAGTCCAGAGAGAACAGAACACATTTTGAGTGAGTCTTGCTGCAGGAAAGCCAGAGAATTTTCACAGTCCTTCTCAGGACCTGCCTGATGGATGCAGCAGACTCCCAAGGAAGCTAAGGTTTCGTCTTAATTAGATTTAGCCAGAGAAAAATGAACATGCTCCAAGAGATTTTCCC
Source organism: Balaenoptera borealis (assembly GCF_965194805.1). NCBI lineage: Eukaryota > Metazoa > Chordata > Mammalia > Artiodactyla > Balaenopteridae > Balaenoptera > Balaenoptera borealis. Next base: position 56,534,340 of record NC_138871.1, read on the forward strand.
ACCTACGTCTTCGTGCCGGTTCGGAGAACTCAGACGTGCTTCTGGTCCAGGCTGCACCCCAGGACTCAGGTTTCACCAGCTCGAGGAGCTCCCTTTTGCTGAAGGAACACAGTGACCTGGAGCCCAGGGGAATTTCTTTAAAATTCCTTTGGAAGGGGGAACCCCTGCTCCAGCCTGAGGAGCAGGGAGCGGGGACCTGGCGGGTGTCAGGAGAGCAGCCTGCGTTTTGGAGCTTGCGGGGCCTAAAGCCCTACTTAAAGATGATCACCTAACCTCCAGCAACTCTCTCCGGAGCCTTCCCCAGTGCCTTACACTCCACCGTCATGCCTGGAAGTATGACCCACTTCTTGGTCATTGGGAAAGCCATGTTGGTGATGTGGACCTGCAGGAACAGAATTTGGAAACCATCTGACTTCCTCCCCGCCCTCAGGGGGGACGGAGAGCTGGGAGGACTGAGAGCCTGCAACAAACCGGACCCAGAGGATCTGGGCACGTGGAAGGCACTAGCACCCCCCGCAGGGAGGATGGGCACGGGCTCTGCCACATCTGCCTTGTGAGGGGCTGGGCAGGAAGCAGACTGGGGCCTGACTGCAGGGAGAGACAGAAGTCCAGTGGGGAGAGGGGCTGGGTGAGCATTTTGTCACAGCCCCCCTGGGGCCACCTGACTCCCAGGAGGAGTCGTTGAGAGTCCCATTTCTGGAGGTGTTTAGGGGGTGTTGAGAGGGGACAATGTACAAAGTGGAGGGAGCCCTGTGTCTGAATCAGCACTCTGCCACTGGCCATGGGGACCACATCGGGCATATTCCTTAACCTCTTGGAGTCCCATTTATAAAATAGGGACAGTTTTGCACACACACACACACACACACACACACACACACACACACACACACACACACACACACACACACCACTACCACCACCAAGAAGAACAACAGCAAGTTTCCAGAGCAAAGACTTTTTTCTTGGGAAGTTTTTTGAAATGTCAATGTGTCCTGTAGGCGTTTCCCAAACCTAATTGGTCTCAGAGTCCTTTCTGGAAATAGGAGCCTTTCTTGGAGTGAATGATCAATTCACTAGTTCTCTGCTCTGGCTGGCTGCACAGTGGAATAACCCCAGAGTCTAAAAATAAATGAATAAATGAAGCATGACCTTACTCCAGAATTATGGAATCCTGGTGGGGCCCAGAGGCTGTACTGCTTTAAGGTGATTCTCACGAGCAGGCAGGATCAAGGGATTGAGGTCCAGGGAACTGAACTTGATGGAGGACCCCTCCCTGGACACCTCTCCCAGTCCCCACAAGCAGGCTGTTGTTAGAGAGAGGGCACAAGATGCCCGCTCCCTCAGACACACATCTAGATGCCACCAGCTCCTGGCAGGGCTCAGTGGATGTCACCGCATTGAATGGAGGCTCAGGCCCGCTGCCTCCCAGGACCCTCGTGTCCCTCAGCCTCTGCTGCCTTTGGGGCACCTCCATGGCCATGGTGACTAGGCGGCTGCAGTGCGCTCCCTGGCCCTGACTTCAGCAGCCCTGCCAGCCTGGCATGGCCGGGGTCCCTAAACAGGTCTGGTGTGCAGCTGGCTCGAGGCCAAGAATCTGTCGGCAGGTTCATTGAGATGCTGCCCCAGCTCTGCCCTAGTTCAGATTTCAGAGCCCTAGGCACCTACCCCGGGCTTTCCCTGCTCCCTCTCTCACCCTGGACACAGATCTCAGTTTCTGGGGGCCCAGTGAGGGTGGTGGGCTTGGCCCCTAGTGCCGACTGGTTGAGGTGGGAGAGATGGTGCAGAGCTGTGCAGCCATGGGGAGGGCCCAGGCCGGCCCACCCTGAAGAAGGGGCCCTTTCTGAAGTTCACTGACCTCGAGGGGGTGCTCTCTGTAGTTTGTCTCTCCCCATGAGGGTGCCTTTTCTAATATGCATGGAGGTGTTGTAAGGGTAAATGGTGGCCTGGTTTGGGTACTGCTTTCTGGCAGCTTGTAGGGCTCAGCCCTAGAACTCTGGTCCAGCCCCACCCACGATGAAGAAAGGAAGCACCTTCTCCTCCAGACTCCAGGCCAGCCCGGCCCCCCTACCCATACCAGGAGGAGAGGGCAGAGTGCACGTCTGTGTGGACCCAGCCTTGAGGTTCCTGAGCCCAGGGCCCCTGTAATACCCACCTGGTCAGTGATGTGTCTGTGGGAACAGGCAGGTGAGGACAAACCATCCCATTTAGTTTCCTTGCCTTTGAGACTCCATGGCGCTTGTGGATTTCCTCTCCCCAAACACCCACTCACACATGTACCAGAGCCAGCATGAGATTCCAGGGGCAGGCGCAAGTCTATGATCCCCCCCAGCTAGAAGCCCCTGCTCCAGAGGTAAGGGCACTTGGCCAAGGGTCTGGCCCTGGCTCTGCTGCTCTTTCGTCACCTGTTCCTCAGGCCCCTTTGTGCTCCTCTGGAGACAGGGCCCTTGCGCTTCCCAGGCAGACTGCGGAGAATTGGCCGAGGCGAGCTTGTGGGCTGGCACCTTGCTGGTTGCCTGGGGGCTCCCCACCTGGAGTGGGGTGAGTGGGGGCGGCTGCTGTGAGACTTGGCTGTGAAGGCTCACTGCACCCACTTCTCTGGAGAATTGTCCTGACTGGCACCTCCTAGGCACCGACGCCCCGCCTGCAGCCAGTGACTGACCCAGGGCATCACAGGCGGGCCAAGGCCGTGTCTCCACAAGCTCCACGGGATCAGGCTGGAGCCGGAGGCCACATCCTTGCTCCGGTTCTCCCTTGCCCCACCCTGCTTCCCTCACTGCCCCGCCCCCAAGAGCACTCCCCCAATTAACCCTTCTCTCAGGGATGGCCGTGTCAGGCTCTGCTTCTAGGACCCTAACCTGAGGCTCAGGCCTGGCCTACAAGAACTCTGAGGGCCCCCATCTCCAGACGCGTGTGGCTATGGGGCAAGGATGAAGCTGATCAGGGCCCGAGCTGTTCTGGGGTGCAGGGATCAGAGCAGACAGAAGGGGTGGGGGAGCCTGGGAGCCTGAGCTGGGGACTCCAGTCTGGGCAGAGGAGGAAGGCCAGGGTAAGGGCTGCTCAGCCAGTCTCCTGCCTTCCCTCAGTCCCCACCCTGAGCCTGGCCTCTGGGAGACACATAGTCCTGTCTTCTCGATGTGGCAACTGAGAATACATAGTTCTTCTCTAGGCCTCTGTGTCCCAGGGAACTGAGAACCTCCGCCAGACTCTAGCTCCCGGTCTCCTGCAGACACCCAGTCCCTGCCCGGCGGGAGGAGGCGCATTGGCAGAAGCCAGACCCTCGGCAGGAAAGAACCTGGGGGAAACTGAGTACGGGGTCTTCCCGTGGCGTGGAGAAAGGGCTTTGACTGGGTTGGAATGGCTGGAACAGCTGGCCTGACCCACACAGCTGGCAGCTGAATTGTGAATTCGGGGAAGCAGCCTTCCTGCAACCTTCCTTCCCCTTTCCCCCTAGGAGGAAGGGGTCTCATAACTTCCCTCCGTCCTGCTGACTCTGCTGCTACCTGGGTGGATGGGCAGGTGGGGCAGCTTCGAACACAAAGGCAGGAGGACAATGCGGGCGTTTCGGGCACTGTCTTGTCATTGGCCAAGTTGGGGACTTCTCGGGGCTCTTCACATCACATCGGTAGACCGGGCCCTGATCTCAAAGAAGAGGAAAGGCCTTTGACACTCGGGCCATTCTGACCTCCTCCTCCAGCCCCTGTACACACGGCTGCCTGCCTGAACATCAGGACACCCTCCGGGCATTTGGAGAAGGGAAATCTGGAAGAGGTTCCGAGGGAGACCAGTGCCCAGATGAAGGGCTGAGGAGGAAGTGCCGGGTGTTTTGCTCACCCACTGACGCTCCCACGTTGGAGAGGCCTGCATCAGCACTCCTGGGACAGCGCAGCTGGTCCCTTACGTGCTGCAGACGCCGCTTCCCGTGCTCAGCCTGTGGGAGGCCACCGGCACCAGCGGACACTCTGGCCGCAGCAGGTGGAAGGAAGGTGGTGGCCCTGTGGCCCCAGCGCCTGGCCCTGAGGGCTGTGGCCATTGTGCTTCTAGCGTGTTTACCCTAAACCTTCCTTCCTTTCACTGCCAGGAGCCAGGAAAGCCTCAGCTCTGTGAGCTCCAGGGAGGGGGCTGGGTACGTTTAAACAGGGAGTGACTGTGGGGTTTGTGAAAGCCTCACAGCCATGGGCACGGGTGATCAATGCGAGGGGGAAGTGATGCAGCCTCCCTGGGGACAGCTTAGCCGTGTGAGTCTCCAGCCCTAAAGATGTACATACCTTCTGACTCAGCAATCCATTTCTGGGAGTCCATCCTAAGGAAACAGTTGTAAGTTCATACAAGGTGTGTGTATAAGGACGCTTATCTCAGCCTGGTTTAGAACTGATATTGGGCAATGGGAGATTGGTACATGTACACTATGGAGAACTTGGCAGCCATTTACACAGTGATGGAATTATCAATGAAGCTGCCATGAACATTCTGGTACATGTCTTTTGGCAGGCATAAGCACGCCCTTCTCTTGGGTATGTACCCAAGATGGAAATTCTGGGTCAAAGGATAGATGTATGTGAAACTTGATGCTGCTAAACAGTGACTGTTCCAACCAACCCTCCCCCACCACTTGGTGGCGCTCCACTTGGCCCCCATCTTCACCAACACTCAGTATCATCAGCCTGTTTCATGTTGGCTTTTCTAGGAAATGTGTAAAGGTGTTGCCTTGTGGTTTCCATCTTCATTTCTAAACATATGTCAACAGAAAAATGGATAAACATATTGTGGTATATTTATAAGCTGAGAATTTACACAGCGATGAAAAAGAATGAACTACTTATTCGTGTAACTACATGGATGAACCTCAAAAAACAGGACATTGAGTGAAAGAAGCCAAACACAGAAGAGTATATATATATTGTGTGAATCCATTTAGATGCAAATCCCAAACAGGCAAAACTATCTAAAATGTTAGAGGTCAGAATAGTTGCCTATGGGGCTGGGGAGGTATCGACTAGGAAAGAGTTGAGGGAACCTTCTGGAGTGTTAGAAATGTTCTATACCTTCATCTGGGTCATGGTTAAATGAGTGATACATATGTAAAATCTTATCAAACCGAATAACTTTGCATTTCACTGTAGCTAATGTATACTTATATTGACATTTAAAAAAATATTTTACCAAAAAAGAAAGAAAAGGGCTTCCCTGGTGGCGCAGTGGTTGGGAGTCTGCCTGCCAATGCAGGGGACACGGGTTCGAGCCCTGGTCTGGGAGGATCCCACATGCCGCGGAGCAACTAGGCCCGTGAGCCACAGTTACTGAGCCTGCGCGTCTGGAGCCTGTGCTCCGCAACGGGAGAGGCCGCGACGGTGAGAGGCCCGCGCACCGCAATGAAGAGTGGCCCCCGCTTGCCACGACTGGAGAAAGCCCTAGCACAGAAACGAAGACCCAACACAGCCATAAATAAATAAATAAATAAATTAAAAAAAAAAAAAAGAAAGAAAATAATGTAAATCTATGTTGATTAATCTGGAATTATGTTTAAAATATATTAAATATAAAAAACAGGTTGCAAAATTCTGTGGACCTTTGGGGCTTCACTCATAAACTCTTCCTTGGTGAAAGACTAGTGGATCTCATTTTAAGCAAACATAAAACGTGGGGGTTATACTGAATAATAGTTTTTGAAAAGGATTCAAAGTGCATAGGAAGCATGGTATAGACATAAGAAATAACTCAATTTTTTTTTTTTTTTGGCCGCACCTTGTGGCATGTGGAAGTTCCCCAACCAGATCAGGGATCGAACCCGCGCCCCCTGCAGTGGAAGAGCAGAGTCTTAACCACTGGACCATCAGGGAAGCCCATCTCAATTTTACATTGATGAGGAAACCAAATTTTATAGCTCTCAGTACCACATTTTGAAGGACTGAAAATATATCCTGTGTCTAGTGGGCCATGATAAAGAAGGAGTATCTGTAAATTATATAAAATGGAAACAGATGAAGAAATTTGGAGTATTTTTTTCCTTCTCTTTCTTCCTCCTCCTTCTCTTCCTCATCCTCCTCCTGCCTCTTTTTTTTTTGGCTGCATTGGGTCTCCATGTCTGTGCGCAGGCTTTCTTTAGTTGCGGCGAGCAGGGGATACTCTTTTTTTTTTTTTTTTTTTAAACATCTTTATTGAAGTATAATTGCTTCACAATGGTGTGTTAGTTTCTGCTTTATAACAAAGTGAATCAGCTACACATATACACACGTTCCCATATCTCCTCCTTCCCGCATCTCCCTCCCTCCCACCCTCCCCATCCCACCCCCCCAGGCGGTCACAAAGCACTCTTCATTGCAGTGCTCGGGCTTCTCAATGCGGTGGCTTCTCTCGTTGCAGAGCAAAGGCTCTAGACACACGGGCTTCAGTAGTTGCAGCACACGGGCTTCAGTAGTTGCAGCACGTGGACTCAGTAGTTGCAGCACACAGGCTCTAGGGCGCACGGGCTTCAGTAGTTGTGGCTCGCAAGCTCTAGAGTGCAGGCTCAGTAGTTGTGGTGCACGAGCTTAGTTGCTCCGTGGCATGTGGAATCTTCCGGGCCAGGGCTCGAACCCGTGTCCCCTGCATTGGCAGGCAGATTCTTAACCACGGCGCCACCAGGGAAGCCCCCAGCAGGGAAACCTCTTGTTCTCTCTTCTGTGGATGAGAATCTTGGCAGCAGGAAGAAGTGTGTGACTTAAACTCAGGCTGGGGCCCTGGTCCTGATGCTGCCACTTCCTGGAAGGGTGACCTTGGGATGATCACTTGTCCTCTCTGAGTCTCAGTTTCATCACCTGTAAAATGGGGATAATAATGCACATCATGCTGGGTGGCTGGCAGAATCAAGGGAGCAAACGATTGAAGACGTGTTAATAAATTGCCAAAGAATCCCGACACCTCTAAAGTAGGATTGTCATTGCCGTGGTGGAGGAGGCACAGAACAGACTTTCATGTCAGGTGGTCCTGGGTTCATGTCCCAAGTACATCACTTACTGTGTGGCCTCAGGCATGGGGTTTAAGCTTTATGAGCCTTGGTGAGTTGGTCTTTGAAACACTGAGGAAGACAGTGTCTCTAATACAGGGTTGTTCTGATGATACAGGAGATCATGTTTGTAAAATAAGTAGTATAGGGAGAGCCTGGATAGAGGAAATATTCAGAAAACAAAGCAACAGCAAACAGATGTTCACAAGCTGCTCCTAGATCATCGTTATCCTGTTATCATTTCCCGCACTACAGCATCGAGTCCCCCAGGGTAGAAACATGGAGCCAACTGGACCCTCCCTGAGGGTGGGAGCTCATCTCCCCCCTCTGGTGTGGGAATGGTGGCCACCGGTGCCACTCTGCTGCCTCCACACTGGTCCTGGCTCTGCAATGATTCCGCCTCTGTACCCGAGCCTCATCCAGATGTGGTTGGGTCCTGACAGAGAGGACAGTGCCCATCAAGTAATTCACTCAGGTCGAGGCCCCTGTAGGGTCAAGCATACCAGAAGGGTCTCTGGAACCTAAGCACAAGCCTGAACCATACTCAGGGCCCCAGGGAGACTGGTCCAGGAGACGGGGCCTGGAGTGGTCCCACCACCCCTGACTTGCTCATGGGAAGACTGGTCTAGGAGAGGGGGGATCTGCAGTGGTCCCATCATCCGTGACTTGTCCACAAGGAATGCAACAGGGAGTGGTGAGTGGTGAGAAGGGGGCACCCCAGATAAGAAGCCATGCACAGAAGGGGCTTGCAAAGGAAGAGGTCCAGCAGCCTGGAAGCCTCCCTCAGGACCCCTCCCCCAAAGCACATCTCCAGGCCAGCCCCCAACAGGAAGTTCAGTCTACTACCTACTGTGTGCCCAGCACTGCGGCATTTAAGGTAGAGCAATGGACAAAACAGCTGCTATCCTCACCTCAGGAAATAGACTTGGATGGGACAGACAAGTCCCTGGAAATACAAGAGAGCTGTTCACTAATAGGTGTAAGGAATCACCCGTGAGGGTGCCAACGTTACTGTGCCGGGTGCACACCTAAGCCCTTTTCCATATTATCTCACTGAATCATTGTCACAGAGCCTGGTTCTCAGACGAGGGCACGCCTGCTGAGGGCACTGATGGGGCGGCTCACCCAGGATGGGCTTGTGAGTGTGGAGGTGGAGAAGGCTTGCCATAGGAAGTGGCCTCTCAACCCAGTGGCGGGAGGGCCTGCTCTCTTCTTTCTCTAAGAAGATTTCCAGGGGCAACCTAGGATGTGCTCCATATTCCCAGGCTTGACAGAGGGTTTCCCTTTCTAAGTTCTCACCCTGCACTGCCCCCTCGTCTCACCCTGCCCCCTCCCCCTTTTACAAAATTTCCAAGCTGAAAGGACATCGGAGCTGCCCTTTGCACAGAGACCAGGAAGCGGAAAAGTCAAGGGACTCATCCGAGGTCGCCCAGCTGGTCCTGGCTGAGCCTGGAGACCCAGACCTCCTGGGTCCCACTCCAACATTTTTCCGCCATGTACTTCATGGGGCTGCTGGTGAGGCTAGCTAGGCCAAGCTCCGGGCTTTGGGCTCTGGGGTAGAGACGATAGAGACAGTCCTTAAAGTCCCGGCTTTGAGCTGGGCTGGATGCAATAGGATCTGAGGCTTTTCCCACTGGTAAAGGCAGAGTTTTTCCTCTTCTGCCTTTGGTTGCTCTATTTTCTTCCTTCATTGTCTGAAACCATTTTAGCCTCTCTCAGTGTTGGTTTTGCCCAAACTCCTGGGGGAGGTGACTGCGCCCTGTGCGGTTTGTAATTGGGTGAGGGTATCCGTGTGGGTGTGTGATGAGCACATGTGATGGCACATCTGCCTCTGTCAGCATCTGTCTGTCTGGGTGTGACGTGACTCAAATGCTGAGGCTCACACTCTCCCCCTGCCACTCTCGAAGCAGCTGTATCTTGCCCCCAGGGAAAGAATGTCCCTGGCAGCCGCAAGGCCCACCCCAGGCTGGAATGGCAGCACAGGTGGGGCACCGTGTCCAGCTGGCCCTGTGACAGGGCCGCCCAGGAGGAGAAGCTGCCCCTCCAGTGTCCCCCATTAGTGCTGCCCGATGCAGCTGTTGCCCAGAGCGACCGACTGCCCTGAGAGGAAGTGCCTGGAGGCCGGGCAACCAGTCGACAGGAGCCCTCCTGTGTCCAGCCTGGAGCCTAGTCCGGGGCAGTGCGGCTGGCCAGGGACCCCTGGAGGGCAGGGCCCTGTAACATATGCATCCCATGGCGCCGCGTCCGCAGATACGCCCCAGCACCTACCATGTGCCAGGAGCAGGGGCCTGGCCAGGGAGCTTTCAGTGAGGACGAGAAGAAGTTCCCACACTAGTCCTGAGTTGCCTGGCAGTCGTCTCTGGAGGGAGGGGATTGCCCCTTGGAGAGGAGTACTGTAGCTACTGCAGGTCCAAAATCACTGCATCGAGGGGACGGAACCCAGACACCATTCATTCACTCTCGTGACAACAGCAGGCAACCTGATCAGGGCTGTGAGAAAAGCCCAGGAACACAGTTTTGGTGATTTTGAGCGAGGCCCGTATGTGCTTTGGGGAAGGCAGGGTGACATCTCTGATGGGTGTTAAAGGGTGGGTGGGAAGCAGGGGAAGGTGGAAAGGGCAGAGGCACCGCAGTGGCAAAGCTGTGGCACTCAGAAGGGGCACTTCCGGCTTAGCAGAGGGACCAAACCTGGTGCCCAGCTAAGAGGCCAATAGGCGCCAGTGTATGGACAAACATCTCTTTGTGAGGGGCGGCGATTCTGGGGAGAGACACTTGGTGAGAACTGGTGGGGTCGGAAAGGCTTCGGGGAGGAGGGAAGAGCACTGCGGGGGGATGACATCCACGAACCCTGAAAGGCTCCCTACTCCCTGCCTTGACCTTAAAGGTCAGAGGCCCAGGGATGGAGGGCCAGGGGCACTGTATCCAAGAGCAGGGGCCCTCAGCTTGTCCCAGTGAGGGGTGGGCAGGGCTTAGAGCAGGGAAACAGGGGCTCAGTGTGTCTAAGGAGACCCAGCCTGGCCTCACCTCCCTCTGGCCCCTCTCCTTCAGCCCCCAGCAAGGTCCCTGCCCCGCACCGGCCACACCTGTGGAGCACAGAGCTGAGCAGATTGAATGGTGCTGTGTGACCTCACACAAGGCACTCCGCCTCTTTGGGCCTCAGTTTCCTCACCCCTAAACCCAGGGCGTTGGGCTCTGTGGGATCTCAAATAGTTCCCATGTCACCTGCCAGCCCTGACTAACTGGTAAGGCTAGGTGGAGGATTGTGATGCCAAGTCCAGGCTGGGAGGGACAGATGCTGTGATCCATTAGTGATGTCTGCTGTGGCCTCCTGAGAGGGCGGTGGTACACATGCCTTCTTCCTCCAGTCTTCATAACACCCTACGTTCTAACAGTGGGCAGAGGGGCAGGGGGTGGACCAACCTTCTATGAAGAGAGGTTCTCCCAGTCCTTGTGACAAATCTTCTGTGTATTCCCCAGGGCCAAACATCTAGGTGGAAAGCAGGTGTCTCCAAGCACCCACCACTTGGCCTTGTCTAAACAAAGGCATAGGCACAGTTTCACGCGGAAGAAAAGGGAGGGTGAACGCTCCCACATCTGAGTTCTTGGTCTATTTGTTTTCCTGGCATTTTGAAAAATGTATGCCCAGCTGCATTTATTTATAGCTAATAAGAAGGAAAATTTTCTTGTTGTTGTTGCTTTGTTTGTTTTTTGCTGAAACAGAAAAAAATCCATAAAAATTGTCAAGAAAGAAAAGGACAGGCCAAAGGAAGTTGATGAGTCATATAATTGGGTTTAAATGGAAACTAGCATCTTGAGAACTTTAATCAGAAAATAGGATGTGTTTGGGAAATGCATGTGTATCTGTGGGTGTTTGTGAATGTTGTGTATGTATGTGAATATGTTGTATGTGTATAATGCATGTTAATGCACGAGGCATGTTCGTGTAGTGTAGGTGTGGCATGAACGTGTGTGTGTATTTAGTGTGTTCTATGCAGCAGGTGTGTCTGTAGAGCATAGCAGTAGTTTGTGTTCTTTGTCAGTGGTGTGTGGGGTGTGTGCAGCGTGCCTGTTGTATATAGTGGACATCAGAATAAGTAGGTGTGGTGAGTGTGCAGGACGTGTGTGCATCACGTATGTTTGTGTGACCCACGACGTGTTCATTCTGGGTAGACCCGTGGCGTCCTTGCCCTGTGACTCACTGGCCTTGAGCAGGGCCTGGAGATGACGTGAAGTATCATCAGAGCTTGAGAACAAAAAGCCCTGAGTCTTTTACGGGGCTTGCTCTTCCAAGAAGAAATCAGGAATTTCTGGGGTCTGCTTTCCACACCCTGTGAAGTTCAGGCAAGCAGAAAGAGACTGGATCCAGTGGAAATCCGGCTGCCAGCTCGTGAAGGCTGATTAAAAAGCTTGCAGCTTGGCATTTCCAAGAAAAATTGTTCATCAAACTTTTCAGAACTTTTCCCCACTTTGGCAAAGGTGGAAAAGGTTCCTGATGGCTTTCTACTGGAAAGTCGAGCAATTTCCATGATGGATTTGGGGCACATGTTTTTAGAAAGTGACCATGTGGTAGGGAAGAAGGTTGCCAGACAGCTGGAGCTCCCAGCACAAGTGTTCACAGTAAGAATTGTTTCCCCCAGCATAGAGGAGGCCACAAAATGTGGTAAATCAATCTCTTTTAGCTGCCCTCAGGCAAGATGTCCAGAGGATTTCATTCTCCCAGGCCAGGGGGCAGAAGGTGGAGTGAAGGCTGCTCTGCTGTGCACACTTGCAGAACTCATGGCACCTTCTTGGGCCTCTGACTTGTCAAAAAGCGTTGTCCATCGGAGCCCTTCCTGCTACTCAGGACTGTGGTGTGAGCCCAGAAGCCACAGTCGTGAATATTTTTGCCAAGTCGAAGGGACAGTCCCGAGGGGCAAAATTGTTCCTGGCACGGGGCCTGCCACTTAGTAGGTGTCCAGTAAATAGCCGTTGAATGAATGAGTAGCCCAGGAGGGACCATCCAAGAGAAACAGGCTGGTTTCCACCCACCGCCAAGCAGAGCTTCCAGGGCAAGGCTGGGGCGGACGTGTCTGCCTGTCCAGCTGTTGGGTTTCCCCTCCCCTTTTCCTGTCCCTCTCCCCATAACCTCGGCTGGTTCCCACGCCCTCGCTCAGGGGCTTCTGCTGTCATTGTTCCACTGTTATCAGGACCCAGGCCTCTGCCAGCCTAGACCCTTCACTGGACCAGGAAAAGGAGAGGGAGAAAGATTATGGGGAATGGGAGCTTCAGGGACCGATGAAGAAAGGAATCAAGTGTCAAATGCAGCTGATTAGCGCAGCCTCAGGTGAGGAAACCAAGGTTTAGCGAGGAATAGGGAAACATTCCCAAGGTTAGGTGGAAAGGGGGTAGACTAATAATGATCATTGTAATTGTGGCAATAGTAGTATCTACCACATAGAATGGAATACATGGTGAGATAATATTTTAAAAAATATTAGCCAGTCTTTTCCCCCAATATTTTCTTGCACTCCCTAGCTTCGCCCACTTCCTGTAGTTAGTTTGTTTTGAGGTACGCATAGAGAATGTGAGTGCTCGCGTGGCCCCTGGGATAACTGGAGGGGACCTAGGGAGGCAGCTGGGGGCTGGAAGCGTCAGTCCCAGGATGCTAGGTGGGAAGCGGGAGCTTGACCGCTCCAGCATTTGTTGGCTCAGAGAATAGGCTAGAATTCTTGGATTTTGAGTTTCAAAAGCCAGACTGTAGAACTTCTAAAATAAAAAGAATAATCATTGAAATTTCAAACTCGGTGGGAGAAACAGAGCTAGAAAAGGAGATCTCAGAATTCACCCAAAATACAGCACAAAGAAGTAAATAAGTGGAAAATAGGGAAGAGTGAGACGTGTGAAGAATAGAATGAGATGGTCCAACCTATGTCACGCAGAATTTCAGAAAGAGAGGTTGGAAGGAACGAGAGGCAATCTTCAGAGAGACAATGGCTAAGAAATCTCTAGAATTGAAGACACATAAGTTTTCACGTAGCAGAATCATGCCAGGTTCTGGGCCATCATGGTGCAGTTCCAGACCTCAAAGAAAAGGCTTCTGGATCCCCTTGCTCTTAAAATCTTTCTCTTCTGATCACCTCAGCGCTAACCACAGGACCTTGGCTTGTGCCCTGGACTTTAGACTGCTTCCATTCGCCATTCTTTGGTGAGCAAATTTTGCCTCCTTCGTGAAACTGGGAGCTTCCTGAGGATAGGAGCCCTTCTCCCAGCCCCTGGTACTGGGGAAGGATGACAAGATACCTGGTCAGAGATCTGGCTAGAGTCCTGGGCAGGTAGCTCAATGCCTCATGTCCCATTTTCTCCACTCCTAAAATGGAATTAGAAATACCTGGTCAGGGCACTCTGAGATTATACACTAGACACCCTGTTCCAGTTCTGTTTAATCCATTGCTTTTTAAATTTTACTGACTATTTTTATTTCTAGATTCCCTCCCCTCTCCCCCGGACCAATTTTGCCTATTTCTTTCTCTTTCTTCTTATATTCATGAAGAACCGTAAAACAGTAGGTTTCGAACTTAGTTTTAGCAGCAGAGCCCATTCATCAAATAAAAGTGTATTATTGGAAAACCAATTCAAGCAGAATACAGGACCTGCTGGTTGAATTGGGTTTGGATTGAGACCCAGAGTCCTGCTGGCTCATTTCCCCCTTTTGCCTTAGATCACCCTTGGGGCACCTTGGCTGGAACAAAGTTCGAAAACCATCCCCATCAGAAGCTTTAATGAAGCTTTCCCCAGAATGTGCTTCTGGGAACTCTGCTTCATGGTGTTTCATGAAAAAAAGTGTTCCATGGTCAAATAAGCTGGAGAAACACTGAATTAACCAAAGTTAATTGGATCTCTTCAGGATTTTTTTGAGACTTCAGTATTCACATTGTGCAGTAGGAGTCTTTGAGAGGGTAGCTGATGTGCCGAGTTCTATAAACCTACCTGCTTTACTAAGGATTACTCCTATAAGCAGAACACACTAGGGAAATGCTATGCTGGAGAATAATAACAAGAACAACAATAATAATAATTTTTCCTTTGTCTACCCATCAAGATCTAGTATAGGGCTAGACACTGAAATGGGAGGGGAGGCAATAACTACTCTGGATTGAATATAAGCTTTGATCTCCCCCAACCCCAGAATCTAAAAAGGCCTGTGGGAAGCCCAGTGATTTCCAGGCTTTCTTTTTTCCTGCCTCTGTTCTGCAGCCACAAACACAGCCCAGCAGGCATGCCCATGGAGAGCTGAGGTTCCATTGGTCAGTTCTTCTGACACCTCTGGCTGGGACCCAGCCTCTGTCTCAGGGCTGAAATGGCCCTTTGGCCCAGGCAAGAGGCCCCAGTGCTCCAGCCTGGCCCGTGAGAGCTCTGGGAACCCTGGTTCCCACTTGCCCATCCCTTTCCCGGCAGCCCAAGAGGCTATCCCGGCGTCTCTTTCCTCTTCTAACTGGAGGAAAGAATTTCTGGAAATGCGGCTGGGCCAGTGACAATGAGGCAGGATGCCCCCCCCTTCCTGCCTTGACCAGGCCAACCCCGCCAGCAGAACCCAGCGCCTCTCGGGGGCTGGGGCCCACAGAGGTAACCCTCTGCAGCCTGTCGGTGCCTCTGCAGAGGCAGGGGAGGGCCAGCTGAGCCCAACCCCTCCCTGGCTGCCCTTCCCCAACTCAGGCTCCGAGAACAGGACAGGCCCTCGCAGCAAGGCCGGAAAAGAGAGGCAGGTGTCCTGGAGCCTCTCCCAAGAGGCCACACCCCATGGTGGGTCTGCAGGGCCTCCTACCCACAGTCTTTCCCTCTTTCCTTCATACGTTGAACAGACACTGAGGGGAGTGGTTGCTCCTACCCCAGGTGCTGAGATGCAACAGTGAACAAGGCTGGGGGTCCGGAGTAGAGTGGGGTGGTCCGACAGGCAACTCGAGCACGTTAATATAATGTTTTAGGGCTTTGACAGACATGCGCACGGCAGAAGCATTTAGTCCAGGCTGGATGAAGAATGTCTGCCGGGGCTGGTGGGGCTTTGCGGGGGCACAGTCTATTAAACAGCTTCCCCGGCTTCATGGCTAAGGATACACGAACTGAGTGAGAACCAGTCCTTGCTTTCAAGGAATTTCCTCTCTGGGTCACTCTGCCTCTCCCTGTCTTTTCCTCTTTTTTTTCTGGTTCCCCTGGCTGGCTCTGTCCCGTCTTTCTCTTTGTCTTTAACCCCACATCTTCCTGACTCCCCACCATGCCCTAGGACTTGTATTCCCAGGAAAGGTAAATAAATACTAGAAATTCAGCAGCCCCCCTTCCCACAGCTCCCTGGCTTAGCGTCCCATCCCCGGGGTCTGGGGGGCTCAGAAAATCTTCCCCATTGATGCACCCCTTGGGTCCCCTAGCTTACTTTGTTTCTCTCCTCGGTGACTCTGTTACTATGGCTACACCCACATCAGCCAGCCATCCTTCCTGTGGGGGGAAGCTGGGCAGGAATTTCTGTACTTTAAAAAGTTGTTATTGGGGCTTCCCTGGTGGCGCAGGGGTTAAGAATCCGCCTGCCAATGCAGCAGACACGTTTTCGAGTCCTGGTCCAGGAAGATTCCACATGCCGCGGAGCAACTAAGCCTGTGCGCCACAGCTACTGAGCCTGCGCTCTAGAGCCCGTGAGCCACAACTACTGAAGCCCACGCGCCTAGAGCCCATGCTTTGCAACAAGAGAGGCCACCGCAATGAGAAGCCCGTGTGCCACAACGAAGAGTAGCCCCCGCTCTCCATAACTAGAGAAAGCCCGTACGCAGCAATGAAGACCCAACGCAGCCAAAAAAAAAAAAAAAAAAAGTTGTTATTGTCTGAGGGGAAGTAGCCAAAAAAAAAAACACGTGTTTTTTTTTTTTGTTTGTTTGTTTATAAACTTATTTATTTATTTTTGGCTGCATTGGCTACTCTTCGTTATGGTGCATGGGCTTCTCATTGCAGTGGCTTCTCTTGTTGCAGAGCACGGGCTCTAGGCGCGCAGGCTTCAGTAGTTGTGGAGCACAGGCTTCAGTAGTTCTGGCTCGCAGGCTCTAGAGCGCAGGCTCAGTAGTTGTGGCGCACGGGCTTAGTTGCTCCGCGGCGTGTGGGATCTTCCCGGACCAGGCAACGAACCCGTGTCCCCTGCGTTGGCAGGCGGCTTCTTAACCACTGTGCCACCTGGGAGGTCCCTAGGAGGTGTTTTACCTACAGACTGGACTTGGCTTTTCCTCACAAACTAATGGGATTTCCAAGGAAGGGATTCAAGGGTGTACTTGGGTCCAGAGGAGTGAGCAAGGGCCTGGGATGTCTGTCCCTCCCTTAGACTGACAGCTCTGTGATGCCACAGCCATGTCCCTCCGTCTGGGTTCCTTGAGGGCAGGAGCCCTGCCTCTGCCATCTGACTGGATGTGTGACGATGCAGAGGCCCTGCCCCACCCCCCAGGTCTGAGCAAGCACTGGGAGCCCAAGGAGGCCCCCGGATGTTGCAGAAACCAGTGTTCCTTGGGGCTTGCTGGTCAAGATCCACCTCTTCCCAGACTCATCTCTTCACCCATTGCTGGGCTACCCCATCCCCTTTCCTACTCTCCGGAGCCCCGGAGACTCTCAGGCCTTGGCTTTGGAGAGCCACTGCGAATCCCTCAGCCTGGCCCTGGCCCTGGCCCTCCGGCCTCATCAGCCCAGGCTCCCCTGCCCAGCCACGCCTTCAGCCTGCTTGCTCTCCAGCCCCCTCCCCATCCCACGTACAGACTGGGCTGCTTCCCACCTCCGTGCCTTTGCTCGGGCCATTCCCTGGGCCTGGAGCTCCCTTCCCATCTCTCCACTTCTCAGTTTCACCATCCTTCCTGGCCCAGGACTGGTCCCACCTCCCAGCAGCCTGCCCTGAGTGCCCCACCCCACGCTGGCCTCTCCTCCCCACTCTGCGGTCCCTCCACGGCCAGGTGCCTGTCACTTTACGGAGACCGACACCTCCACGCTCAGCCCCACACAAACACACAAGCTGGGGGAGCTGGGGGAGGAGGGCCGGGGCCACAGGATGATGGATGAGGCTGCAGTGGCTCCCGTCCCTGCTGCGGCTGTGGTCAGGAGATCTCCCCTCGAAGAAGCCTGATATTTTCCAGGAATTTCCTGAGGGGAGGAGACCAAGCATTCTGGAATGAGAGCCAGCTGTGGGGTTGAGGCCTGGGGATGGGGAGGAGGGCGCTCCGGGCTTCCTGGCTGAGTCAGCGACCATCCCCAGGTAATTTATGGGCTGAGTCAGGGCCGGGGTGGAGGTGGGGAGGGTCAGGGGGGATGCCTTCTAGGAAGTCTGTCAAGGGGAGAGCAGCCTGACTGGCTGGAAGTGAGGCTGGCCGAGTCCAGCACAGACCCTCCCCTCCTCTCCAGCGCTCGCTCTCCTGCCTGGAGACTAGAGAGGCCACGGCCAAGAGAGGGAGGGAACTGCAGGGGGATGGACGCGAGGCAGCAGAAACAGGAAGCCTCTGGCAGGCCCTGGGGGCTCACGAAGACAGAGGGGGCACGGCTGGCAGGGAGGGGACCTGAGCAGGCCTCAGGGCTAAGTTGGAGGTGAGGAGAGCTGCTGCTTCCAGCACCACAGCCTGAGAGCTGCCCATTCTTCCTTCCTTCCTTGCCCGACCCCTTTCCCAGCAGGCCTGGCTTGTGCTGAAAAGCGGTTCTGGCTTCTGATCCCCCTTCTACCGTGGACCTGCTGGGCCACGCGGGCTCGGGGGCCTCCTCCTCTCTGAGCCTCAAGTCCTCACTTGGGCAGGATGGCCAGGCTCCTCCGAGCCCCCTGATATGGGGCTACTCAGCTACAGCCAGGGAGTCCAGTCCGATGGCGGTGGCTTGGAAAACAAGGCTGAGCAAAAGCAAGCCTGGGAGAGCTGCCCTCTGAGGCCCGCTGCAGGGCTCGGCCTTGAAGAGAGGTGGGGCTGGGGGTAGGAAGGCCAGCGGGGAGAGGCTGAGCCTGGTCACTGTCACCTCCAGATTGGAGGAGCCGCAGGGTACGCAGGGCAAGGTGTGTCATCACGTGCAGGTAACACAGCCACACCCCCCAGAGTCCCAGGAAAAACCCGTTTCCGCCCACGTCACCCAACATGGAGGCTTGGGTCCCACAGAAAGATGAGTCCTGATTTAAGCTCCTAGGAGGCGCTCCCTCCCGCTGACAGTGTGGTGGAAGCGTCCCTTAGGGCGAAGGGGCCCAGCTTTCCCATGTCATTCATGCACAGCTGTTGCATCATCACATCTGTTGCGGAATCATCCCACGGCAGATTCCAAGCCCTGCAGTCTTGGGGCTCCACGGCCCTGGTCTCAGCATCTTGGAGAGGCCCCTGGATTGCTGAGTTTCTTGCTTTGGCTCATGGCTCAAAGTCCTCAAGCCAGAGAGAAGTCCCGATGAGGATGGTAGATTTCATAAACCCTGAATTAGGACGTAAGATCTGAAGAAAAATTTGGGGCATTGTGATATTTTGTAAAGATATAAAAGGAATCTCATTTGTCCATGACTAATGAACAGTTTTTCTTGGTAAGACCAGCCAAGATGCAATCAAATCTGGACAGGAGGGTCCTGAACACACATGGGGGTCAGTGGCAGAGCCCCCATCACCACCCAGCTTTGTTCCCTGGCTGCTCTGTGGAGCAGGGGTACCACGTAGAAGGGTGTTGAAATTATCTGGGCAAGAAATGCCAGAACAGAAATGGTGAGAGGTGGCTGGGGTCTGGAATATGTTGGAATCCAGCTGACAGGATTCTTGATGGACTGAACATGGAGTCTAAGAGAAAAGATTCAAGGACAATTCCAAGGTTTTGGCCCGAGCAACTGAAGGCATGGAGTTGCCATGAACTCAAATAGAGAATGAGTTTTGTTGAACGTTTAATCAATTTCTTTAATTGTCAGAAATCCAGAAATCAGGAATGGCTGGAACCAAGCAGGCCATCTGTGGGGTCCCCACTGCCCGCAGGGACCTCTGGCTCATCACACCACCCACCGCAGCCCTAGGGGGTCCCAAGGGGCCCTGGTAGAGAAAGAAGGAGGTTCACCTTCCTGCCTCGGGGCGGGGGAGGGGCAGCAGCCTGAAGGGGCTTGGCCTCCCTGAGTCCCCCGGGCTGACACAGGAGACCCGGTGCCCAGGCAGGGGGTGGTATTAGAACAGGAAGGGAGGTGTGCGGGCCTCTGTCTGCAGAGACTCACCTCTGGCTCACAGAGGCCCTTTCTCCTCAAACCCGGTGTGCTGTTTCCAGAGCCTTCTGGAGGAGGTGTCCACAGGAGCTGAGGATGGCTGCTTTGGTTCTCCCGGCCACAAACCCCTGCAGGCCCGGCTGACAGAGGCGTGCCTGTGCGTCCAGGGCAAGCAAGCGCCTGGGGACTCACGGCCAGAGAGCCTGTGAGGATGGCTTTGTGCGGCTCTCCGGTTGCCCGTGGCCAAGTCCCCCGGCCAGCAGAAGCCCTTTTGGCTGCCAAAGCTCCTGAATTAGGTTACCTGAGGAAGCAGACTTGTAGCCCATCTGTTTGTCATTGCTTCCCCTGCCTTGGGCCTGCTTGACCTGGGGGCCAAATTCCCTGTCCCCCCATATCTGCCGAGATGAGGGACAGGAAGCCAGTTCTGTGCAAAGAGCCAGGAGGACCACACTTGGTGAAGATACGGGTTCCAGGGCACCTCTCCAGACCTGCAAGGTCTGTGTCTCTGGGGGAGACGCCTTGAACCCTGCGTATTTACAGAGTTCCCCGGGTGATCTGATGGGGGTCGGGAGCCGCACGCTCCCCATACTACATGGAGAGACACCAAACTCAGAGAGTCAAAGCTGTGACCTTCAGGACAGGTGGCAGGTGGCATTAGGAGGGGTGTCCTGGTTGTCTGAGCACAAGAGAACCCTGGATCTTTGAGAGGTCTCAAGGGGGAACTGGCAGAGTTTGAGCCTAAAACAAGGATAAAGCCCCAGAGAGGGGATCGCCGTACGGGCTCAGACAAGCCAGAAACCTGAGCAGGGCTCCAGAAGCCAGTGCCAGAGAGGCCTCGCAGAAGCATCCAGCGCCCGGAATAGGGGTCAGGGAGACTCTGCTCCTCACGGCATGAGAGACTGAGGCACATCGCTCGGAACCCAGCTCCGTCTCTGAAGAGCAGAATCCTTGCTGCCAGCTCAGCTATATGAGTGGCTCTTGATGTTTCCTGTGCCCCAGGTTGGGAGGGAGGACTTGGGAGGCTGGAACTGGGGCTAGGGTCGGCCTGGGACAGGGGGAAGTGGGACCCCCTTTGGCCTTCATGGGGTGAGCTGGCTGCCATGACCTGCCCCTCCTCCCCGTAAACTCTTAACCCCGATCTGGAGAAAGGCGATCTCCAAGGGCGGGGGCTTGCCCACCCAGAAACACATTAAGTAAAGAAATGTGCTCTGCCCAGATTTTACCTCATCAGGATCCCAGAGCATAAGACAAACGGCCCCATGTCTGGCTGGGAGGTGTACTTCATTCTCTCAGGTGAGCCCACAGCCTGGGGGTGAGTTTGGGAGAAGGGAGGAGGATGGTTTGGACCACATGGATCATGCAGACTTGGGGGCTGGGTGGGCCCTGGAGCTTGGCGCAAGGCTCGGTGCCAAGACCTCAGAAACGCCCAGCCCTCCCTGGGGCCTGCTCAGGGACGGAGACAAAACGTAGCACCCTTTAATTGAGGGAGTTTATTCCTGAGATTTGTTCTGGGGGGTACACATATGTGTAAAGACTTAGCTATAGGGTTGCTCTTTACTGTTATTTGTAAGCCTGAAAAATTGAGAACAACCTAAATATCCAATAAGAGGGGATTGTTTAATAAATTATGAACCATCCAGAACATAAAACACAATGCAGCCTTTAAAAGATGATGCTGTAGAAGAACATAGAAATAAGCCTAAAGCATAGTAAGCAGGAAAATAAAAAGCTGATAAATATAGAAAATAATCTGATTTATAAAACTTGTCAATTCATTAAGAATGTTGGAAGGATATACACTAAAACATTGACAGGTTGTAAGATAAGGAGTAATTTTAGATTTCTTCTTTTTCCCTTGTTTTGATTTTGATTATCTGAATTTGCATCTTTTTCTAGAATTGCCATGCATTTATTTATACACAGAGTACAAAAATGATTTAAAAATTATTATCAGTGTTATTATTTTACAAACCAGAACTTCTAAGGTTTGGCTCAGGAAGGAGAATTTCCAGGCAGGAGGGCCAGCTGGATCAAATAGCCCTAACTCTATCTCCCTCTGCTCACTCTCCCTTTTGGGTCACTTTCTTCATTCCCACTGCCTCTCCCTGCTTGCCCCTCAGGATGCCACTGTCCTTTCCATTCTCGGAACCAAGCATAGCTAGAAACCCAGTCTTTGGCTTCTTTAAGCAGAACACAGCTAAGAAACCTGTGATGATTATACTAGGTAGAGTTAATAAGCCCTACAGGGAGACAATAGGAACAGAAACACAGCACCCAGAAGAACTATAAAACTAATCAGGCTTCCTTCAGTGAGGGTTCAGGCTCCCTCCAGAGGCACCCAGGTCCTGCCCATCCTCTGTGAAGATCCATGAGGGGACAGGCTGCACACCCAGTCCTCTGTCTCATCTTAATCTTTAGCATCTTCTTCCCAGGTTCACTTTCCACTTTGAAAAACCCATTCTTCCTCAGGTACTGGCTCTTGAGAATGACCTCCCTTCTCAGGAGGGACCCATCATGATATATTGGGAGAGGGCACTAGACTTCAGTCCAGCCTCCTGATAAAAATATCCCAGGGCACCACTAAACCACAGTACTCATTGCAGAGGACATACACCTTACAAGCATCAAAAGACTCTTGGGACTCGAGAAACTTCCAGACCCAAAGGGTAAATGCATGCTTGATATCCCCAAGCCTTTGTTAACACCACTCCATCCACATTCTGCCCCAGTGAAGCCGTGATAGGTAATCAGTGAATTATTTTTCTCCATCAAAAAAACTAATAGTATTTAGCTGGAGAGGGTGTGGAGAAAAGGGGACCCACCTACACTGTTAGTGGGAATGTAAGTTGGTGCAGCCACTATGGAAAACAGTATGGAGGTTCCTCAGAAAACTAAAAATAGAATTACCATATGAACCAGCAATACAACTCCTGGGCATGTACTCGGACGAAACTATAATTTAAGAAGATACATGCACCCCTATGTTCATAGCAGCACTATTCACAATAGCAAAGACATGGAAACAACCTAAATGTCCATCGACAGAGGAATGGATAAAGAAGATGTGGTACATATATACAATGGAATATTACTCAGCCATAAAAAAGAACGAAATAATGCCATTTGCAGCAACATGGATGCAACTAGAGATTATCAAACTAAATGAAGTAAGTCAGAAAGAGAAAGACAAATACCATATGATATCACTTATATGTGGAATCCAAAATATGGCACAAATGAACATATCTACAAAACAGAAATAAACTCACAGGCATAGAGATCAGACTTGTGGTTGCCAAGGGGGAGGCGGGAGGGAGCGAGATGGACTGGGAGCTTGGGGTTAGTAGATGCAAACTATTACATTTAGAATGGACAAACAACAAGGTCCTACTGTATAGCACAGGGGACTATGTTCAATATCCTGTGATAAACCATAAAGGCAAAGAATGTGTATATGTGTATAACTGAGTCACTTTGTTGTACAGCAGAGATTGGCACAGCATTGTAAATCAACTATACTTCAATAAAAAAAAAATGTGGCCAAAAAAACTAATAGGGACTTCCCTGGTGGCGCAGTGGTTAAGAATCCACCTGCCAATGCAGGGGACACGGGTTTGATCCCTGGTCTGGGAAGATCCCACATGCTGCAGAGCAACTAAGCCCGTGCGCTTCAACTACTGAGCTTGCGAGCCACAACTACTGAGCCCGCGAGCCACAACTACTGAGCCCATGTGCCACAACTACTGAAGCCTGCACGCCTAAAGCCCGCGCTCCGCAACAGGAGCAGCCACTGCAATGAGAAGCCCGCGCACCGCAATGAAGGGTAGCTCCCGCTCGCCACAATTAGAGAAAAGCCCATGTGCAGCAACGAAGACCCAACACAGCCAAAAACAAACAAACAAACAAAAAAACCAATAGCATTTAAAAATTGTGATATGAACATAGGTTCATCGTAAAAAATATTTTAAAATTTAGAAAGGTGTAAAGAGTAAAATAAAAATACCCTATAATCATTACACTAAATGGAGATAAGCATTATTGGCATATTTACACACACATACACTTTTAAATAAAATCGAGATAATGTGTGTAGGTGTGTGTTTACGTACAAACACACGCACACAAAATCATGATTTTATAAATGGATATAAAATTATTCACACACACATAATAAAATTCTGATTTTTTCCCATATAAATTACATCATAAGAATTTTCATGGGTCATTAAAATAGTCTTTAAAAATGTAATTTTAAATGGCTTTGTAGTATCCCATTGTATAGTACACTAATTATTAAACCAATCTCCTATTATCAGACATTTAAGTGATTCCCAAATTGGTTGTGATCATAAATAATAATTTAGCAAACATCCTGATACACACACCTTTGCATACATCTCTGGTTATTTCTTTAGGATAAATTCCTAGAAATAGAATTACCACATCAAAGGATGTGAACGCCTGCAAAGTTTTTGGTGTCTCCCATCAATGCATACTCATCAAATTGTATGAATGAGAACAAAAGTAACAGGGAACCCCAGAGCAGTGCTTTACCATATTTGCTGCACATTCTGAGACCCATAGAAAGTTCCAGGGGTTCGGGTGCACCCCCTCCACCCACCCTATGTGACTGCCTTTTGGAGCCTGGCTGGAGGCTGAAGCCAGCAGCCCCCAGTGCTCCCGGGCTGGGCGTGGCCCTTCCTGCCACCACACAGCTGCCCCCCCTCAACTTCTCAGAAATGCCCCAGAGTCCAGGGGGAGCTGTGGCCAGCCGAGCAGAGGGAGGGCGGGAGGGGCAGTTGCTGTGCTGGGCTTGGTGGTCAGTGCACAACTTGTTCAGGTCCCGCTGGGGCTCCCAGCCCCTGGTGTGGGGCACCAAGCCCTCTCGGAAGCTCCTCTATGGAGGTTTCCTTCCAGCCCATCCTTGTGGCCTTCCGGGGAGGATACAGGGCAGGGACCACGCTCTTCTTCTTCACACGGGGCATCCAAGGCTCAGAGGGGTAAAGAGGCCTGCCTGAGGCTGGCAAGGTGTGAAAGATGGGACAGGACCTGGGACTCCAAGACACGACTCTAGTTCTCTCTCCACCACCCAGCGTTGCCAAAGCACAGAGGGGTGCGTCCCATAGGAAAGTGAACCGGTACAACCTGAGGTAGAGGTCCTGTGAGGAGCATGGACTCACGCCTGTCATTTTCCACAAATAGTTACTCGGCGCCTTCTATGGGCCAATCACTGAGGAAAGAGGGGTGACCCAAAGAAGCAGGGCTCCTGCCCTCAAGAAACAACATTCTAGTGAGGGAACCAGGTAATAAACCCCAAAACATGGCCAATGGTGTTCAGAGCTGTGAAGAAAACAAAGCAGGGTAAAGTGGATGGGAAGTGATATGGAGAGGTGGGTAACTTACAGATAGGGTAATCCAGGAAGGCCTCTCTAGGTTGATATTTGAGCAAAGGCCTGAAGGAAGGGAAGGAGCAAGTCCTGTGGGTATCTGGAGGAAGACCACTGAGGCAAAGGGAATAGCAAGTGCAAAGGTCCTGAGGCAGGAGCAAGACTGGCATGCTTGAGTAGAAGTCAGGAAGCCAGTATGGCTGGAATGGAGTGACAAGTGGAGAATATAGGGAATGACATCACAGAGCTAGCAGCATCCCCATCAGAGGAGGGAGGGTACTATTTGTGAGCTTCCTCTGGGCCTCAGGTACCATACAGGACACTTGACGTCGGTTGTCATGAAACTTTGAGGTTAAGGGGACCTTGCTGTGGCAGCCTGCTCTGGGGCAGAAGACAAGAGAATGGCAGAGGGGCTGGGGTAGGGTTCTACCTCCTGGTCAGGTGTTGATACCAAGGCTGTGGGGAGGGAGAATGTTCTAGAGCTCCAGCCATCCCGCTGTGCTGGGTGCTGAGTGTCCACGGTTGATCAGGCCATAACTCTGCTTCTAAGGGTCTCACAGTCCCTGGGAGACAACAGATGGACACAGTCAACAAGTATATGGCAAGGAAATCCTGTCATTTGGGACAACATGGATGAACCTGGAGGACATTATGCTAAGTGAAATCAGCCAGACCCAGAAAGACAAATACTGCATGATCTCACTTACATGTGGAAGCTTAAAAAGTACAGCTCACAGAACCAGAGAGTAGAAGGGTGGTTACCAGGGGCTGGGAGGTGGTAGAAATGGGGAGATGTTGATCAAAGGGTTCAAAGTTTCAGATACGCAGTATGAATAAATTCTGGAGATCTAATGTATTGCACTAGACTATAGTTAATATATTATATACTTGAAATTTGCTAAAGCATAGCTCTTAATTGTTTCCACAAAGGAAGAAAAGGTAATATGTGAAGTAATAGATTGGTAATTAGCTTGGTTGTGGTAATCATTTCACAGTGTGTATGTATATCAAAACGTCATGTCGTACACCTTAAATATATGAAATTTTTACTTGTCAATTATACCTCAAAAAACCTGGATGAAAGAAAGAAGGAAAGAAAGAGAGGGAGAGAAAGGAAGGGAGGGAGGGAGGGGGAGAGAGAGAGAGAGAGAAAGAAAGAAAGAGAAAAAGAAAGAAAGAAAGAAAGGAAGAAAGAAAGAAAGGAAGGAAGGAAGGAAGAAAGAAAAAGAAAGAAAAAGAAAGGAAGGAAGAAAGGAAGGAAGGAAGGAAGAAAGAAAGAAAGAAAGAAAGAAAGAAAGAAAGGGAAAACGCATCTCTACCACATAGATTTGTTAAGTGAAACAAATAAGTTAATGTCAATAAAAGCTGGTCACACAATAGCCTATGAAAAATAAGTGCTCCTCGGGAACTTTCTGTATTTTCTGTTCAATTTTTCTGTGACCCTAAAACTGCTCTAAAAAATAAAGTGGGTTTTTTTTTGGTGCGGGGGGGCCGCACTGCATGGCGTGTAGGATCTTAGTTCCCCGAACAGGGATCGAACCCGAGCCCCCTGCAGTGGAACTGCAGCGTCCTAACCACTGCACCGCCAGGGAAGTCCCAATTATAAAGTTTATAAATGAAAAAAAAATTTTTTTAAAAAAACAAGCATATGGCATGACAGGGAAGACTTCCTGGAGAAAGTGACGTTTGAGCTGGACCTTGAGGAATGAACAGGTGAACCAGATTTCAAACAGGTGGGGAAGGTGGAAAATGCACTTCAGATACTTGTTTACTGAGGAGGAAACAGGAGGGCCATTCAGCCATTGGCTATTAGGGTGTGGAGAACAGGACCTTGATTTAGGGTCATCACTGGGATGTGGCACCCCTAGAAAGTAGACAGTAAGAAGACAAGTGGATTGAGAAGAGAACCCTGGGGTACATGGCCATGTTGGAAGTGGGGAAGGAGAGCACTAGGACGGGCCTGAGGAAGAGGACCCAAGAGGCAGGAGGACCACCAGGGCAGTGGGCTGACACAAGATTTAAGAAAGAGCAATGTGGAAAATGTCAAACATTGCCAAGAGCAAGAGAGAGAAGTGCTGAGAAGGGCCCAAGGAACTCCAAGGAACTCCAGGGAGTTTGGTCCCTGGAGACCTCGGTGAGGGCTCAGTGGAGGGGTGGACAGGGCAGAGGTCAGGAGGTGTACGACTTTCTTATTGCTGTGTAACAAATCACCACAAACTGAGTGACTTAAATAGTACAACTTTATTCTCTTCCAGTTCTAGCGGTCCAAAATCCAAAATCAGTCTCACTGGGCTAAAGTCAAGGTGCCAGAGGGCTGGCTCCTTACGTAGGCTCCAGGGGAGAACCCATCTCCTCGCCTCTTCAGCCTCTCGTGGCCGCCTCTATTCCTTGGCTTGTGGCCCCTTCCTCCATCTTCAAAGGGCATCACTCTAATCTCTGCTTCTGTCATCCCCATCGTCTTCTGCTCTTTGATCTCCTGCCTCCCTCTTAAAGGATCCTTGCGATTACATTAGACCAACCCAAATAACCCAAGATAATCTCCCCATCTCAAGGTCCTTCATTTAATCACACAGGCAAAGTCCTACATAAGGTGACAGGGACAGATTCCAGGGATTGGGACATGGACATTTTGCAGCAGGAGGCATTATTCAGCCTTCCATTATTCAGGTGGCAGGGGTGAAGAGGGAAATGGAGAAGGTGAGTGGAGACAATTCACTGGAAAACGAGTGAGAAGGGAAGGAGGGATGGGACAGAGTCATCCAGAAGAAGACCCAGCCTGGTTGGAGAGAAGTGGCTCTTAGGATTTTTTTTTTTTTCCCATCCTGTTGTGTCTCCTTCTCTCCCTCCTTCCCGAAGCCTAATGGGAAAATTAGAAACATAACCCATGAGGAATCAACTGCTTCCCCTCACTCAGGATACCCACCCACCCAGGGGTCTTCCGAGCTCCATGAGCTGAAATCTGCATTTTGAAAAGATTGATTCTCATTTTATTTCCAACGGCAGGTTCTCCTTAATAATAAAAAAAAAAAAAAAAAAAAAAAAAAAGCTGATTATACTATTAATTTTCCAAGTTCAGATATTGATGTCCAGCTTAGAAAGGTGATGATTTAATTCACGTTCCTCAACTTCCACGTCCACTCAATACCTTCTGAAAAATTTTTCTCGTTGTGCAACTGGTTTTCATTCTCCAACTGATTTTATATGTAGCTTAATTTTTTTCCCCAGCTTTAGTGCGATACAAGTGACAAGGGATCTACATTTTTAAACCACAAGGAAAAGAAACCCAGAGCTACCAAGAATAATATTTTATTGACTTGGAACGGGTTTTGGAAGCTGTATTTTTAAACCAACTAGGTGATTTTGATGATCAGACAGTTTGAGGTGGTTTCCCCCCCCCCGCTCCCTTTCCTCTTTCTCTTCCCTTCAGTAAACTGTTTTTCAACTTTGTTTTTCAGTGAAACCCATTTCCTCTTCACCGTGGACTTGATCCAGAGGCTGCGCCCATCTCTCCCACGTCAACAGTCCTGTGTCCTTGGCAGAGGACAGTGCTATCATTCTGGGCCTTTCCCTCCTCCTCTGCCAAACCCCTGCTTCTGCACCTCTGTGCAGCTAATAAAAAGGCTGAGTTCCCGGCTGCAGGAAAAGCTCCCACCCGCGGCCATTCTCAGGGATGAGGGGAATGTGCAGCTTTCTTTGCATTTTCCCAGAGCAGCTAGCTCTGTCCCAGGCCTCAGGCGTCCCCGGGTTGAGGTAGAATCTAGCCACAACCAATTTCCAGAGCCAAACAGTCCTGAGTGAACCTGCAGAAATGCAAGAGCTGGGTGCTTCCTGAGTAAAGTTTTCCCGTGAGAGGGCATGAATTGATTTGGGACAAAAAGCACTTGATGGCCCAGGAACGTAGGATTTGGGGGAGCCCTGTGCTGAGTGGAGGTGGGTGGGTATATTTCCTTGGGCCGCAGAGCCTCCTGTCGGGTGGGATCAGCCACTCCAGCCAGTCGCCACCTGGCCCAGCTTTGGAAGATGAGGAGAATGAATTTCACAGTGGTTTCCACGGGGCCATGGCACTGAAACAGCTGCAGGAGGGGACACAGCTGGCGCGGTCCCCACCCCTTCCCACAGAGCTGCTCTGGAGGAATGCCACCCTCCCCGTGGGGCGTGAGAGGGTCCTCCTTGCTGTGGTTCCAGGGGCCGTGGGAAGGTACCTCTCAGCTGAATCCCCATTTTTGAGGGCACAAGTTGGCCTTTATTAAAATAAAACCCCATCGTCACTTATTCCAGTAGCTCCCCAACCTAGATAAACTTCAGGATCACCCAGGATGTTTATTAAAAAATAAAGATTAATAAAATTAGTGAGTTTGGGGGGGCTTCACTGGTGGCACAGTGGTTGAGAATCTGCTTGCTAATGCAGGGGACATGGGTTCGAGCCCTGGTCTGGGAAGATCCCACTTGCCGCGGAGCAACTAGGCCCGTGAGCCACAACTACTGAGCCTGCACGTCTGGAGCCTGTGCTCCGCAACAAGAGAGGCCTCGATGGTGAGAGGCCCGCGCACCACGATGAAGAGTGGCCCCCGCTTGCCGCAACTAGAGAAAGCCCTCGCACAGCAACGAAGACCCAACACAGCCAAAAATAAATAAATAAATTTATAAAAAAAAAAGTAGTGAGTTTGGGAACCCATCCCAGACCTAATGAATGAGAATCTCTTTGAGGAGGGCTGAGGCTGGAATCGGTGTGATTCAGTTTTATCAGACTGCTTTCCTGGTTCCAGAAGTTTGAGCCCCTAGAATGAAGAGGGAATGGTGGGGTCCCGGTTAAGAGAAAATATTTAGAGTCACCGTTCAGAGGCATATCTATGTGCCAGAGAATTGCAAATTTCAGTTAAATAGGACATTATCTTATTTAGTCATCAAAACAAAGGTATGGCCAATGATTACCTCCATTTTGCTGATGAGGACATGGGAGCTCAAAAAGGTCACATGGCTCAGAAGAGGCAGAGCTGAAACTCAGATCCAGATCTTTCTCTTAACATCTCTGCCATGGAAAGGATAATGTGAACCCTGGGCACCGCCTTAGGAGGTAGGGCAGCACATGACCAAACTGTGGCATCAACACCAGTGAGGCTGATTTTGGACTTCTGACTTCCAGAACTGTAAGAGAATAAATTTGCATTGTTTTAAGTCACTTGGCTCGTGGTGATTTGTTACAGTGGCAACAAGAAACTCATCCACTAGCC
The DNA here is from genome assembly GCF_965194805.1 of Balaenoptera borealis. Lineage (NCBI taxonomy): Eukaryota > Metazoa > Chordata > Mammalia > Artiodactyla > Balaenopteridae > Balaenoptera > Balaenoptera borealis. The sequence goes on from NC_138871.1 coordinate 56,564,130, forward strand.
TAGACATAGAGAACTAGCAAGCAGTCGAGCCTCTTCTGGACCCACAGGCCCAGCTCTATGGAATCCCTGTCCCACACTGCTTGGGGTTGGGCTAGAAGTGCAGGTGAGGCCCTGAAGGGCCCCAGACAACACGGTTGGTGAGATACGGGTCTGTGGGAGGTGTGTGCACGTGCCTGTGTGTTAGAGCGAAGGGAAGAGCACACCTTCATGCATCGGGAATTTCTGGGTAGACGATCCACCAAAGCCATGTCAACATTTTTCTCTCCAGGAAAAAAATAACTCAATCCCTATCAAAGAAGTCACAGTTTCACACGCACATACCTGGACGGACTTGTGGGTCCTAGGGAGAAGCAAAATACCCCTCCTGCTCCAGGCGTCTTTAATTTTCACGGGGCAGGGAGCACAGCTGAGGGAGGCTGGGGGAGCCATCAGCCAAGGACTGTGGACACATTGTGACATCTGGATTTCCCCAAAGCTCTGGGGTCCCGTGGAGTGAGCATTCCACCCCTACCCCCATCCCTGCAGGGCTTCCCATTTCCACAAAATCTCTGGGAAAATTTGACACATTTTTTTTCAGCAGCAGAGAGCAATTGGAATTTCCAGCTTAATTCCAGATGTGGTGCTGACTGTGCTGGGGAGTTTGGCCTTATAAAGCATCCGGGAGGCCCATCATCCCATCGGACCCCCCCAGCACTGGCCTGTACAATTGTGCGCGTTCCCCTTCTTCAGCTCCGGGTCTTGTAGTTGGACTTTTCTCTGGAGAGCTGGAGAGAGCCCATGCATGTGGTTTTCACACGTGTGGAGAGGGCTGGGTGGCGGCTGGGCCTGAGCCGGCAGGCTGGAGCCCAGAGTGCCTCTGGGGCAGGTAGTGGGGGCCATGACAGAGAAGGGACCAAGTCGTGAGGAGTGATCTGGGAATGTGGATGAGGCCAGAGACTGGATCTGGAGCAGGCTGGGGAGGGGGCGGGGGGCGGCGCTCAGGGAACCAAGGGGCCAGTCTGAACTGAGGTCATAGCTGGTGCCTGGCCAGGGGCTGCTGAGAGGGCAGGCAGAATGGAAAGGCCCTTAACCCAGCCAGCGTACCCTGGTTCCTGGGGCTCAGTCCCCCAGACAAGACGTCAGGACCAGACGGCGCCTCGGCAGGAGTGAGGGTTCCACTCGATGCTTCAGAGAAACCGCGAGAGGATTAAGAATGTCACTCCCCACAAAAAAATGTCACCCCGCTTTTCACCTAAATGGGAAGGAAATCCAAAAAAGAGGGGAAATATGTATACATATAGCTGAATCACTTTGCTGAACAGCGGAAACTAACACAACATTGTAAAACAACTATACTCCAATAAAAATTAATTGAAAACAAAATGTCACCCCCTTTTGGCAGCTTATCTATGATTGCCCTAGTTAGCAGATAGAATAATGCACCACCCCCCAAGATGGCCACATCCTAATTCCCAGAACCTATGAATATGTTACCTCACAGGCAAAGGACTCGGCTGATGTGATCATGTTACGGATCTTGAGATGAGGAGATTGTCCTGGAGTATCTGGGAGGGTCCAATGTAATCACAAGACTTCCTCCTAAGAGGGAGGCAAGAAGGTCAAAGTAATGGAAAGGCAATGCGACAGCATGATGGAGGAAGGGGCCACAGGGCAAGGAATGCAGGTGGCTTCTAGGATCTGGAAAAGGCAAGGAGATGGAGTTTCCCCCACAGCCTCCAGAAAGAACACAGCATTGCCAGTACTTTGACTTTAGCCTGGTGAGGCTGATTTTGGACTTCTGAACTCCAGTAATGTAAAATAAATTTGTGTGTTTTAAACCACTAAGTTTGTGGTGATCTGTTACAGCAGTGATAGGAAATGAATACACCCTCCCATCGTGTGGTGGGTGTCATGCTCTGCCCCGTTCCCTTAGACAAGTGTCTTTTCAACATGACACAGGGTGAGGGGAGTATCCCACTTGTCCTCCCCCAACGGCCCTGGCTGAGCACCAGCACAGACCACCACGAGGAGGCCGGGAGGGGCTGCTTCTCGCCAGCCAGGGCTTCCAGCTGGTAGCAGAGCTGGGCCCTGTCCAGGACCCCAGGCTCCTGGGCCAAGACCTTCCCCCTCAGCCACTGCCTTCCTTCACCCCGTGGATGAGACAGCCACGGGCCTGCTGTTTTCTCCAGCCCTCTACCTTCCCCCATTCTCTGGGGCTCTGCTCCCTACTGCCAACAAGGAGAACAACATTTTCAAGCTGCAAAAGAGGGAACCAAAACACACACACACACACACACACACACAGCTCTGGAAGTACTTGCTTCCTGGGAAATAGACGTCAGCTACACCTGCTGTAAACAGGGTTCTAACAAACTCAGGTGCTGTGGTGAGCCAGGGCAGGAGGTGGCCCGGCAGGGTCAGTGTGTGTGGACGTGGGACAGTACAGAGGGACAGAGGGCCCCGCATCCCTGCCCCCGAGAATGTTGAGATTCCACAGCACCACCTGTCACTTATTTCTCTCCCCTCTCCTTACAAGGCCAAGCATAGACACCTATGCACGAGTCACACAGGCACCCGCATGCACACAAACATACACAGGGACACAAGCGGTGCTGGCGTGTGCAAAGAGAAAATGGGCAAACACGTGCACAGGCACCACCCAACACACTTAAAAAGAGGCAGTTGTGCCTCAGCAGGGCAGACTTCGACACGCCCACATACACAGATACCGTACACACTTGCACACACCCACAGGGGTGCACACACATACAGACACACCCATGCCCGAGTAAAGAGCACCTGTGCAGATGGACACCTGGACACCTGTGAGCAGAGAGGACTGTCCAGTGCTTCCCACACCTCCCTGCAGGGAGGGAGGTGGAGATTTCCTCCCCGACCCACCCTCCTGAGCTCTGCTCTGGAGCCCTCTGCTGGGGAGGCCAGGAACAGGCTGTCAGGCCCTCCTTGGCCCTGGAAGCTGAGCTGGCCTGGACGGGGGGTGGGGTGGGGGGGGTGGTTTGGAGGGAAGGGGCATGAGGAGAGAAAGGGAACCAATCAGAGCCAGCCCCTGGGCCCTCAGCATCCTGCCCCCACGTGGTCCAAATGACTTTCTGCAGCCTCCAATCTGGGGCTGAAGGAGAGATTTCCCTCGCAAAGATTCCTCTTGGACCCCAGCCTCTTTTTGCCAGACTCCAGGCCCACCGTGCCCTTTCAGTGGGCACTGCTAGTACGGCTGCGTGCCGAGGAAGGGGCCCTGGCCTGGCAGCACCACACACCCCTCTCTCCAGGACGAGCCGGCTTTCCCCTCCCGCACTCCAGGAGCCCAAGCTGACTCCACCCTACTCCCCTCACCCCACCTGGGCCACCTTGCAGTGGCACTGCTGGGCACCCAGCCCCCTTGCCACCCACAGGGTCTCTGACTCTGCTTGTTACAGCTGCCTGTTCAAACCTCCACCTCCTGTACTTCTTCATAGATACCACCCTCCTGCTCTCCACAGCTTTTTCTTTCCATTTTCTCCTGGGGGAGAGGGAGGAAGTGAAGAAGATCTGGGCTTTGGAATAAGATGGATGAACCCGAATTCAGATCTCAGCCCAAAGGTGGGATTTACTCACCAGCTATGGGCCTCTTGGGCAGCTAACCTAACTGCCCTCAGCCTCAGCTTCACCAGGTAGAATGGAGATCATGTTACTTAGGTGGCAGGGTGAGAACATTCTCAGTGCCCAGGACCAGAGCTGGTGTAAGGGGTGAGCCAGCTGGGCAGCTGGCTAGGGTGCCGTCTTTAGGAGGTACTCAGTCATCACTGGGCATATAAGGAGATGAAAAAACCATGTCTGGAACTCTTTTAAGGGTCAGTTGGACATTCTGCTTTAATAAGCTACTTGCAATGGGGTGGTGGGGGGACCCCAAAAGAAGAGGCCAGAATAACGATAGTTGGTCTCTAAGCTGTTCCGTAAGGAGGGCGGGGCAAGGTCTCTAGAGAGTTTTTGTGTGTCTAATTGCAGCATGCAAGTTCAGCGTCAATGCTGAACTGCTCAGAGGAGATGGAGTATTGCAGCAGGGGTCCCCTCCTCTGCCCACTCCCCCCTTTCTCCAAGCAGAGATCAGTTCCACTATATTAAAGTTGAACTGATAGTAAAGGAATACCAGTTTGATGGGACATAAAATGATTAGCCTGCTTGGGGGACCCACATGCTTCCCAATTGGGCCCTTCCTGACACGTGGAAGGTGATTAATAAATGTTAGTCGGGTCTGTCTCTCCAGTGCTTGGCCCGAAGACTTCTCTGCAGCCCCCTCCACTCAGCCTAGCCCTTCTCGAATCCTCTCTGCCTGGTCCTTGGGTCTACAGCATCACTTAGTTCTTCACCACACCCTTTCCCCCCAACCTTAGCCCACTGGCCCAGCCCATCCTGCAAGCCTCAAGGCTTCTAGCAGGCATCAAGATTTCCATTTCTTGGGAAGTCAGATAGCTCTTATACATTATCCTGTTTAAAACAACAAAAGGCAGCTGCTATCTTGCCCCGGAGGAAAGTATCTCCTTATCTTAAATGTCTACCATCAGGCAGTCCCCGCTTGCCAGTGAGTAACATTTCAAAACTTGGTTTCTGGGAAGTGGACTGGGGTTCCAGACAATGAGCCAAGAGAAAATCGAGGACTCAGCGTTATGAATGGGGCTCAGTTTTCCAGGTTGAGCCATAAATGCTCATTTAACGCATCACAAAGCTGGGCTGCCACACACCCACACAGGGGAAAAAAGAAAAACCCTACTGTTTCAAGACCTACAGGTAGAAATGGAAAATAACAATGTGGGTGTAGAAAATTGTTTATTTTTTCTTGAAAGCTGGTGCTTGAGGGAAAGCAGGTTTCTTAACAGGAGTATGAGGCGATGGGTGGGACATTCTGAAGGAAACTTTGAGGTGTTTTCAAGTGCTTTAGAGGCTGAAAGCTTTTGTTCTTCAACATTCTGATGAATCTTTCTGGCGTTCAGTCTGCCTTTTTTTTTTTTGACACGGGGCAGTCCTGGCTCTATCCTGACATGCAGTCAGCCAGGATTGTTTGGGTTGAAAGAATAAACTGGGGAAAGGAACTCATGAGGTAACTGGGGTCGGGTTGTTAGAAAGGAGATGAAGGAAGTGGATTCAAGGGTGTGTAATGTGGGTTTTAAAGATGCCCTGAGGAGAATTCCCTGGCAGTCCAGTGGTTAGGATTCCACGCTCTCACTGCTGAGGGCCTGGGTTCAATCCCTGGTCTTGGAACTAAGATCCCACAAGCTAAAAAAAAAAAAGGCCTGAGGAAGAATGAGCTGAACTGAACTGATTGTGGTAAAAAACAAAGAACAAAAACAGAAAGAAAAGGGAAATGATGGTACATATGTGACCCCATCCTTCCAATCTCAAAAGAAACAAAAGGAGGTGGAAGCTGGACTGTTCCAAGGCTGGCCACCAGGTGACACCACAGGCCCAGGACAGCTTGGTTGCAGTCATGGCAGGTAGAGGGGACTCAGGAGGTCCCAGGGGACTGGGGGAGTCACAGATTTGGAAGCACAGGACATTCTCAGATTCCATCCTCCTTCGACTGAGTTGGAGAGAGAACGCTTATGCACATTCCCTTCCTTCTCCAGCTCCCATCCCATCTCCCCTGAGGGCTTTATGCTGGTATACTAGGTGGCATGGGGATGGATGGTGCCCAGAGGGATGGGGGCCCAGGACGGCAGGTGAGTGAAGAGACTAGGAAGATGGGGCTCAGGAAGGTCTTGGACAGAACCTTGATAGCGTGAGGGGGCAGAAGACCATGAACCTTTATTGAAAGTCCGCCTCCACTCACAGGTCCTGACACAGGGAAGCCCAGAGGGGAATCAAGCCACCCCACCTACAGGGCTGCCTACAGATGCAGGTGATTCAGAGTGTAGGTTTGGCTGATAACAGCCCCAGAAAAGCTGAGAATGAGCCCTTTGTGAGGGTGACTGATCCTCAGGCCCCCTCCTCACAGCTGGGCCGGCTACAACAGGCCTGTGAGGGGAGCTGCCTTGCAGGAAACAGGACTGACTGGAAAAATGCAAAGAAACTGAACGTTCTCTACAGTGAGATGCTGTGTGAGAACTTTAGGATGCCTCGGGGCAAATGTGCAGGAGACAGATGCACCTTGGCTGGAGCCCACTTTATTTCCATCCAGGTTTTCAATCTCATCTGTGTCCCCTCCCTCCCACCCCCAAGTCCCCCAGAGAAAACATCACTTTCAGTACTGTGTAAGTCAGGGCTCTGGGTTGCAAATGGCCAAAACTCAGCTTGAATCAACTTGGTGAAAAGGGGGCATTGACTAACTGGATCAATCAGGGCAAGAATGGAGCTCACCCTGCTGGGACTCCCTCTCTGCATCTCTCAGAGGCTGGTGTCATCCTATCTTCTGCAGACAGGCTTTACCCTGCCTTGGCAGGGAAAACGACCATGGTCAGTTCAGGGTTTATGACCAGAAAGAAAATTATACCATCTGCCACTTGGTTAGGGAAAAGTCCTGAGGAAGAACTCTGATTGGCTTGCCTTGAGTCATGTGCTCAGTTCTGGACCAATTGCTGTGGCCAGAGGGATGCATTACTGTGGTTTTCCCAGACTGAGTCACTTGCCCAACCCTGTGGGAATGAGGTACTGAACAGACACATACAATACAAGAACCTCCTTGCTGTGTACTTGGGGTCTCTTGAGGCAGAACTGCTAGTTGTTCCCCTAATAACAATTTCCCCTTTTCTCTAACAGAACAAAAGGTGCTTACTGGGATACATGGCTGCCTGGAATAAAAACTACATTTCCCAGGCTCCCTTGCAGCTAAGGATGATCAGGCTGCTAAGAGTTCTGGACAATGGGATGTGAGCACAGCCAGGTGTGAAACTTCCAGATGGGAGCATACTCTTGGCCCTCTTTCCCCCACTTTGTGCAGTCTGGAAGCCTATGTGATGGTGAATCACTTTGGATCCTACGGGTGAGAACAAGACCACAGAGATGGCAGAGTAACAAGTCAGTCAGAAGAAGTCTGAGTCCCTGAAACCATTGTGGCCCCAAACTGTTTATGCCTGGACTGTTACACAGACATCTCTCTTGTTTAAGCCACTCTTATTTTGGGTCTCTGTTACATCAGCCAAGTCTATATCCTAAGTAATACATCTTGGGACCTTCTCTTGGTACCCACTGCTGCGGGCTGAAAATGCCATCTCTTGTATCCAGGACAGAATTTGTTCTCTGACCATGTATATATACCTCCATCCAAATCCAGAAAAGTCCTCCCAATAACCAACCTATCATTTGCTGGGAGTGTGACCAGACACATCGCAGAGGCAGATCTGTTCTCTCTAACCTGAGAAGTTATTTTCATTTCTCCCTACACCCTGACTCCATCTCACTGGGCATGTTCCAAAGTGTTTTGTATGCGGGTTAGACCAGACTCTGTGTCAGCCCAGGGCTCCTATAGAGTGGAGGCCATGCTCCCTCATCAGACTGGGACTCCTGAGTGCTGGAGCCACGGAGAAGTATAAAGCCCAGGCCCTGCCCCCGGGATACTAGCTGTGCCCCTCTCTCTAGGGTAAGGGCAGCACACAGATGGCCATCTGCCTCTGAGGCAGGAAACTTGGGGCACAGAGTTGCTGAGAGCCGAGCAGTGGAGGACTCAGGAGAAACTGCTGATTCCTGCCTCTTCTGCTGCCACCTGGGAGTGTTCCGACCTCGGGCTTCTACTCAGATCTTCGAGGCCCATGGTCCTGGGGGAGGGAAGAGAAAACACCAGCGGGGTAGGGGCTGGGTTTCTGGGATGGGGGAGAGGCAGTGGCTAGGTCATATCTGAGGTCAGTGTAGGAGATGAGGCACAGAAAATAATCCAGGGGCTTTGAGTCTAACGATCCCAGACCCTCATTCCAAGCTTTCATGGTTTAAGAAGGTTAATTGAGTTAATCCTAGGTGGGAAATCCAGAAGGAAAACTTGCCTCAGACCACAGAAACACAGGCTGGGCTGGGCTGGGCTCTTCCTTTCTTTCTGTACTGACTGTGTTGAGGAACAATGGTGGGCAGGCCCGCGGCTTTCTGAGAGCCGTCCTTGGCTCCCAAGCGGCTGGCTTCACCTCTTCTTCTTTCCCTCTGATCATCCTCCCGCAGAGGGGACTCCCTAAGAGCCAAGACGGTGTCTCTACCCTCAGACTGGGGTCTGAAGACTTCTCATAGGGCAAGTTGGACTAGCCCAGGGCCATAGGAGCCGGCAGGCCCCACCTGAACCAACAGGAAGGTGACATCAGGTGTCCAGGCTGCACCCCTGGATCTCCTTAAAGATGGAGGCAAGACCTCCAGACCCACCTCTCTAACCAAGGCAGTTCTCTGCACTGGTTTCCCCTGACCCCAGCACTGGATCTAAGGGAAGAGTACTGACTTCCTGGCTCCCTTTCCCATGAGGTACATCAACCCTGAGAGACAAACAGGGCTGATGACGCAATGGCGTGGAAGCAAGATGCTGAGTGATGACCCTTCCACGCACGTGCCACAGCAAGGAGCACGCAGCGCTCCTAGCTGGTGAGAGAGAGCCAAGGCTGGCCTCCCCTCCCACCACAGCACGGCTTCCTCGCCTGCCTCGGCTGAGCCCTGATATGCCTGCCTGCCCTCCCCTGCCATCGGCCCTCCCTCTGCTCCCACACGATGCGCCCAGGAGCTCCTGCACCACAGGCAGCGCTCTCTCCTAGATCTTCAGCCTCTTCTTGGAATGCGTCCTCCTCCTCCTCCTGGCCCTGAGCTGCCACCTCCCAGCAGCCCTCTCAGGTGGAGGATATTTAGCCTCACATTCTCTGCACCTCAGGGTTAAAAGGTGGAGCTTGTCCTTTTTATTCCTCATGGTCACCTCCAGCCCATCACTCCCATCCTCTTGTAAAGCCCTGAACCATTGACACTGCTGCTTCCTGCTATGCCATCCTCCCTCCTCAGCCCTGTCATCTCCCAGCCTCCCAGGCTTGCTCCCTCCCCCACTGAAGACCCACGTTCCAGCCTCCTCATCTTCTCCCGTACCCCCTCCTGCCACTATCCTAGACAAATAGAATGACCTATATCCACACTCTGACCTCTTGCTTCCATCACTTACATCTCCAATAATTCCCGCCTTAGCTATCCATTGCCACATTTAGCCCTGAAGACCTTATGGCCACCCAAAGCCTTATTTCTGAAATCAGAACTTCTCACCTTCCACTATCCATCCATCCATCCATTGCCTCCAAGCCTTTCTGCTCCCTGGCCCAGGTGGCCCTGCCACAGCTCTCTGGCCTCATAGAACTCTCCAGTCCACAGATTCCTTCACTTTCTCTCTATCCATCAGCCCCCTCCTGCCTTCACTTCTCTCCTCTCCCAGTTTAGAGTCCATGGTTTGTGGATGAATAAACTGTGGGATATTCACACAATGGACTATCACAAAGCAGGTTAAATAAATGAGCCACAGCAAAGTAAATAAATAAATCTTAGCCATATACAAAGTAAATAAATAAATCTTAGCCATATACAAAGTAAATAAATAAATCTTAGCCATATACAATTAGGTAAAAAATGTAAGTCCCCAAAGATTGCATGGAGAACGATACCCTTTTAACGAGGTTAAAAACAATTAATATAAAATATATAATTTTTGGAAATATATGTAGATGCAATAAAACTATATAAAAAGGATATCAAGGGAATGTGGTACACAGACTTCAGGATGATAGTTACTGTGGGTTGGGGGATGTAGGGGGTTGGGATGGCAAGGAGGAATCATATGGAAAGATGTGGGTCATTGTCAAGGCTTTGGTTTGGGTGGTGGTTTTGCAGGAGCCTATTTAATCATTACAAATAACTAATTAAAAATATAGCACGAGTGGATCAACGATGAGTGCGTCAGGGAACAAAGGATGTGTGGAGGAGTCCAATGAAATCAAGATTCCATGGGTTATCATGGCACTACTCTCTTGCAATTATATTGAACCTCCCTCAGCTTCCCACCACTAAATTCACAGATATCCCCGTGTCTGCCTCATTACAATGGAAGAAGCGTCCCAGTTTCTTCAGTGAAAGAAAAATTCCATCTCTTGTTCCCTGAATCCCATTCCTTCTCATCTTCTCAAGGGCTTTTTTCCTTCGGCTATCTCCCCACTCTCTTTCCTCGTCAATCTCTCCCTCCTTAATGGGTTATTTCCACGAGCACACAACATGCTCTAGTCTCTCCCATTTTAAAAACAAATAAACTGGGAATTCCCTGGTGGTCCAGTGGTTAGGATCCGGCGCTTTCACTGCCGTGGCCCGGGTTCAAACCCTGGTCGGGGAACTGAGATCCCGCAAGTCATGCGGTGCAGCCGGATAAAAAAAGGAAAAAACAGATAAACTTTCTGTATTAGTTAGGATAACGTTAGGCTGCTGTAACAGAGAAATCCCCAAAGACTGTATCAAAGGTAGAAGTTGACTCTCACATGAAAAGCCTAGGAAGGCAGTGTAGGGGTGTTATGGTAACTTCTTCTATCTGTTGCTCTGCCATCCTTAACTTGCAGCTTCTCTCCAAGATGGATGCCCCAGTCCTTGCCAGCACTTCAACTTCCCAGCCAGAAGGAAAGGGGAAAAGAGGAAGGAGGAGATAAAGCTACTTCCTTTGAAGGACACGGCCTGGAAGTTGCATACATGTCCAATCACAAGGTATTTCCCTCAGACTTGGTCAAAACACACACCTAGTTGCAAAGGAACTTAAGAAATATGGTCTTTCGTTGGGCAGCAGTGTGTCCATTTAAAGATTCCATCACTATTGAAGAAGAGGAGAATGGCTATTGAGGGAAAGCTGGCGATCTCTACCACCCTCTGCACCTTTGACCGCCCAAATAAATGCACGCTCTCTTCTCACACATGCAACATGCTAATCCCCTTCCCAAGCCCAAACCCACAAGGTTTCATCCATTACTGCAACCAGCTCAGAGCCCAGGCCTTCCTGACAATTGTCAGATCTTTATATGAAGTTCAGATGTTGGTCTGGTGACATACAAACTAAAAACCAAGTTATCTATTTGCTCCCCTTTACCAACCAGCAACACATACACATATGCTATACAAGGTAGAACAGGATAACCACAATTAATCTGCCATTTGGAGAGGGAAAAATAGAAAACACATAGCAGGAACATAGCAATTAACAGATCCCACTGGGCAGGAATTCCAAAGGTTCCCTATCTCAGAAAGGAGAATGTTCTTTGGTATTGAGTACCTGAAAACATTCTCTGTGGCTCTTGGCTCTGCCTTCTGGGCAGTACTTCTTTGTCTACCTGTTGTCCTCCAGGGCCACATCTGAAAAGGGCATTGGAGAATATACCCTTCTGGGTGGTGAGGGTGCAGTGTTCACAGCCTGTTTCCTGCTGGTGCAGGTTTGGGAGCTCACAGCTTGCTTTAGGAGTTGAGCCATTCTAGAGTTGTACTGGCCAGCCTTGTAGACTTTTGCCAATGACTTTCTCTCAAAAACTTAGCATAACATTAAAAAGTTAAATACAAAAAATAATTCAATTTACCATCATATAGAAAAGGATTAAATAGGAATAAATCGAACAAGGCTTATACATTGAAAACTATAAAACATCATTAAAATAAATTGAAGAGAAACTAAATAAATGGAAAGTCATCCTGTGTCCATGGATTAGAACGCAATATTGTTAAGATGGTAATATTCCCCCAAATGACTTACAGACTCAATGAAATCCCTATTAAAATTCCAGCTGCCTTTTTTGCAGAAATTGAAAATGTATCTTAAGATTCATAAAAAATTGCAAGCATTGCATATGCTTGGTCCAGCTTAGCCAAGACAGTCTTGAAAAAGAACAAAGTTGGAAGACTCACACTACCCTATTTCAAAACTTACTGCAAAACTATATTAATCAACACAGCGTGGTACTGGCATAAGAATAGACACATAAGTCAATGGAACAGAACTGAGACTCTGGACATGGAGACTTTGACACATGGTGAAAAAATAGTCTTTTTCAACAAATGGTCCTGGGACAACTAGATCTCCCTATTCAAAAGAATGTAATCAGATCCCTACTTCACACCACATATAAAAATTAACTCAAAGTGGATTATAGACCTAAATGTAAGAAAGAAAACTATAAAACTGCATGATCTTGGATTAAACATTGGCTTTTTAATGTATGACACCCAAAGCACAAGAGAAAAGGGAAAAAATAGATAAATCAGATTTCATCTAAATTAAAAACTCTTGTGCTTCCAAAAACACCGTCAAGAAACTTAAAAGACAACCCACAAAATGTAAGAAAATACTGGCAAATTCTATATCTGATAAGGAATTTGAATTCAGAATATATATAGAACTCTTGTAACTCAAAAATAAGGAGACACATAACCTAATTTGAAAAATGGGCACAGAATTTGAATAGACATTTCTTCAAAGAAGATATACAAATGACCAATAAACACATGAAAAGAGCCCAACATCATTAGCCAACAAAGAAATTCAAATAAAAGCCACAATGAGATACTGCTCCACAACTACGAGGATGGCTATAAAAAAAAAAAGGCAAATAGTAAGTGCTGGAGAGAACGTGGAAAAACTGGAACCCTCATATATTACTGGTGGGAATGTAAAATGGTGCAGCCACTTTGGAAAACAGTTTGACATTTCCTGAATAAGTTAAACACAGGATTACATTATGGCCTAGCAATTCCACTCCTAGGTATATACCCAAGAAAACTGAAAATGTACGTTCACATAAAAATGTGTTCATGAACGTTCATACCGAGATTACTCATAAAAATCAAAAGTGTAAAAAAAAAAAAGTCTATTAGTTGATGAATGGATAAACAAAATATGATATATCCATAACAATGGAATATTATTCAGCCATAGAAAGGAATGAAATACTTTTGCATGCGACTACATGGATGAATCTTGAAAACATTATATGCCAAGTAAAAGAAGCCAGACACAAAAGATCATACATTGTATGATTTCCATTTCTATGAAATGTCCAGAATAGGCAAATCTATAGAGACAGAAAGTATATTAGTGGTTGCCAGGGGCTGGGGGCACGGAGGTAGTAATGGGGATTGACTGCTAAAGGGTACGGGGTTCTTTGGGAGGCGATGAAAGTGTTCTAGAATGAAGATAATGGTGATAGTTGCACAACTCTGTGAATACACTAAAAACCACTGAACTGTGTAATTTAAAGGGTGAACTTTATCATATGTGAACTATATCTCAATAAAATTATTTTTTAAAATTTATTTATTTTATTTTTGACTGCATTGGGTCCTCGTTGCTGCGTGCGGGCTTTCTCTAGTTACTGTGAGCAGGGGCCACTCTTTGTTGCGGTGTGCAGCCTTCTTATTGCAGTAGCTTCTCTTGTTGCGGAGCATGGGCTCTAGGCACGCGGGCTTCAGTAGTTGCGGCACATGGGCTCAGTAGCTGTGGCTCGCAGGCTCTAGAGCGCAGACTCAGTAGTTGAGGCGCACGGGCTTAGTTGCTCCGCAGCATGTGGGATCTTCCCGGACCAGGGCTCGAACCCGTGTCCCCTGCGTTGGCAGTCGGATTCTTAACCACTGCGCCACCAAGGAAGTCCCTAAAACTATTTTTAAAAAATTAGTATGACTACAGTCTATTTGTTTCTAATCTGTTCCATAAGCAAGTAACCCAGCCAAAAAAGCTGGTGCAGACATAGTTCTTAAACCTGAAGACACATTTATGCATATTTATTTCCCAGCCTCTATACTATGCCCATCCTACCCTCTCTTAACTTTACAATAATTTATCAGGTTACTTAACCTAGTAGGTCTGGGTGGAAAGGCAACACCCTGAATCTGCTCTGGGCTGTTGAACTGACTCCCATTGTCTGGCAGGGTGTTCTTTTTTTTTTTTTTTTTTTTTAATTTATTTATTTTTGGCTGTGTTGGGTCTTCGTTTCTGTGCGAGGGCTTTCTCTAGTTGCAGAGAGCGGGGGCCACTCTTCATCGCGGTGCATGGGCCTCTCACTATCGCGGCCTCTCTTGTTGCAGAGCACAGGCTCCAGACGCGCAGGCTCAGTGGTTGTGGCTCACGGGCCTAGTTGCTCCACGGCATGTGGGATCTTCCCAGACCAGGGCTCGAACCCGTGTCCTCTGCATTGGCAGGCAGACTCTCAACCACTGCGCCACCAGGGAAGCCCTGGCAGGGTGTTCTTAACTGGAGCTAACTGGGAAAGGCTTGGGCCACAGTCTTGTCTCCTGGGAAAGCTGCCTTTTCAGGGCTCCTTCATGTCACTTCCTCAGTTTGGGGTACAAAAGCGGTTGACTTTCTCACCACCTTTCCAAATACTGGATTCTTAGTCAACTTACCTGATTGGCCACAGGCAGGAAGAATCTCCATGAACAGAGCTCTGTTTATTTTCATCTATGCTTGCAAACTGCTGTCTCTCTTCTGAGTTTTTCTCTCTTCCAGGACCTTGCTAAATGTGGGGAGAAGACTACCCACCAGCACTTGCACCTTTTCTAACCACTTCCTCTAGAACTAAAGGCTCTGTAGGCATGTGAACTGTCTTCCAAGATATCAGAGGCGATAGTGTTACCAACTGTTTTGCATAGCATGGGTCACCAGCGGTCCAACCTGACATAGCTGCTCACTGTCTGACAATAGCACAACGCCTCATGTTTAAAATTTTGCCACGTCCAACATTCCACTTCTGGATATCAAATTCTATGTTAATCAGAATATGGTTTAGACTACTGTAACAAAGGCCTCAAACTACACTGGCTTACACAAAATAGAAGGGTTTTTTTTTTTTTTTTTTTTTTGGTTTGTTTTTCTCTCATGTACCTTGATGGTTCAGGGCTGATATGGGGGTTTAGTGGTTTTGGAGGACTCGGGTTTCTTGTATCTTTTTACTTCACTACTTTCAACATGCTGCTTCCAGCACACAGTCTAAGACAGCTTCTGTCAGAGGTTGGATTACTCAGGAAACAGACTCTGAGACAGATTTGCAGCCAGGTGTTCTACTGGGGAGTGAACCCTGATGGCGGGGGGAGTGATGGAGGTAAAACTGGGCAAAGGGCAGAGCTGAGCTGTGATGCAGTCACAACAGAGGACTCAGCCAATCCCAGAGGAGCTCTGGAGCTGGGGTGGCCTTCATAGTTGTCTCAGTTAAAGCAAGGAACTAGGCTTGTTACCCCACAAGTCATTGGATACGGGCCCCCTTTTGATACCCCCAGGGAGGAAGCATAACTTTGGGCAAAGCAGTTTCTGGGGAAAGATTCAGCTGAGCTGTGAGTGGACAGTGCTCCTGGCAGCTGGGGGAAGGAGGGCCTCGGTTTTAGATGGGGCATCAGGCAGTGTCCACTGGTGTCCAAGGCTACAGAGTCCACGAGAGCTCCCAAGGTTCTCACCACCAGGTTTGCCCATCCAGTGGGAAATGGAAAAGCCCACACAGTACTTCCACTCACATCCCTTTAACTAGACTTAGCCACATGGTTGCACCTGCCTGGAAGGCAAAAACTCGAGAAAGAAAGCAAAAGTCAAGTCATTTGGAGTCATTTGGGAGTCTCTGCCACGTGTCCCTTGATTCCGTGTCCTTCTCTAGCCACTGTCTCATTTGTCTGTCCCTCCTCAGAACCTGGCTTCCTCCATTTCTGCATCTGTCTTTGCTCCAGAAGGCCCACCTGACATCTCTTGGATGCTGTGTTAGTCTTATTGGATTGTCTCTTTCAGTCACCTGCAAAAGTATTCAAACAAGCTCCTAGGGGAAAAAAAGATTTTATGAGGTCATGTATTGGATCAAAGAGAGGATCTACCTTCAGGCATGGATGGACCCAGAGGTTCCAATGATGTTACCAGAGCTGTCTCTCTCCATTTCCTGATCTGTCTACCCTCTGTGTTGGTTTCATTCTCTGGCTGAATGATGCCACTAACAGTGCCAGCCCTACATTTCCTTACAGCTCACAAGCTCAGAGAAGAGTGTAATCCTCTCTACTTCAGTGTCCCCAACGTGGGCTCACCCAAGGACCAATCTTTGTGTCCAGGGGGGTGAGTGCTCTGATTGGCCAGCCTGAGTCATGCCCTTCGGCATGCTTGGGGAAGTGAGGCCGTGTACGTGATAGCCCAACCAGAAACACTTGCTGGGGCGGGGGGATAGGCAGGGGGCTTCTATTGCTAAAAAGGAGGGAAGGGACGCTGATGCTGTTATAGCCTGAGCATCTCAAACTTAACATGTCTACAGCTGAACTCTTGGTTCCCCTCCCAGCTCCAAATATGTGCTGTCTCCACTCTTCCCATATGGTAAATGGCACCTCCATCTACCTAGCTGCTTAGGCAAGATGACTGGAAGCCATCTTTATACCTCCTTCCTTCTTCACCCCACATCCCAACGTTCACTTACAGATTCTACCACTCAGATGCTCTTCAACCAGTCCCATTGTCCATCTTCTCCATCGCCAATATGTTGCACAGCCTCCATCACCTCATCCTGTGCTATTCTGATGGGTTCCCCTGTCTCTGTGTGCTCACTCTCTCTTGTTGCTGGTTGTTACATGGCAACCAGAGGCATCCTCCTGAAACCTGCACATGAGACTGAATATAACATGATGACTAGGGGTGTACCTGGAACAAATGGGCACCAGTGTAAAGTATCCAATTCTTATTTTCCACTGGAGAAGTCCCTGATTAGAATTCACTGTCACTCATCACAGCACTTGGCACCTGAAGACTGGTTCAGTACCCATTTCCTCCCCCAGACTGGAAGTTCTGGGAGGGCAGGGTTTTTGCCAATCCCATAGTCCACCTCATCTCAGGCACTGCTTGGAGCACACAGCCCTGGGGGCTCGGTGAAGCCAGGAAGATGTTCTTGGTACGAGTGGGAGGGGGTCTTGGAGCCAACTGCTTCCCCCAAGACACCTTAGATTTTCCAAAGAGGTCAGAGTCCTGGGGTGGGTTGGGGACCGCAGAGCTGCCATCCGAGCTCCCTCTATGGGAGAAGACCCAGGGAGAAGGAGGAAGATGGGAAGAGAGGCTGGGCCTAAGGAGGAGGAGAGCCTAAGAAAAAAGACAGGAGAAAGCCAAAGATAAGAAGGGCACAAAACACTGAGCTGATCTCCCAGTGTTATGCAGCTGCTTCCCACTAGCTATCTATTTTGGGATAGGGAGGGTGGGAGGGAGACACAAGAGGGAGGAGATATGGGGATATATGTATATGTATAGCTGATTCACTTTGTTATACAGCAGAAACTAACACATCATTGTAAAGCAATTATACTCCAATAAAGATGTTAAAAAATAAAAGAAGGGCAAGCAGAATGAGGGGGGTGGAGGATTCCAGAGAAAGGGGCAGCTAGGATCAGCAGGAGGTAGGCTGGGGGTGGGAGGTTTGCAGAGGAAAGAGAAACCATTCTTTTTGAATGGGTCAGGGTGTGTGTGGGGGGTCTCCCCACACACTGATTCCAAGGTGTGGGAAGCTGAGATCGCCTGCCTTGTGCTGTGGTTTTCTCAGTCAGCCCAAGACCCCTGGGGAGGAGAGTGGGGGACACCCAGCCAGAGGCTACCCCAATCAGGAGCACCCACAGTCTATGGTGACTGTCCCCAGCACCTTAACTCACTGTTGAGCAGTGGCCCAAGCCCAGCAATGCTCTATCGGGACATGCAATTACAGGGGTTGGGTTACAGCTCCAACATTGGCAAGGGCTGGGTGGCCGGAGATAGGAAGGTGGCACCCGGAAGGGTTGTGTGTGTGCTGAACTGCAGGCTCCCAGCACCACCCCCCCAAGGCCGGCTCACAAGGCCTCCATTGTTGGGGGCTGGCTCCCAGCCCATCACCGGCCAGATAGGAGCTGCTGTTCTGACAAGGCAACAAAAGCACACCCCAAGTTCATACAGATGCCGTTACCCCATCCTTATCAGGCGGAGGGAAGGGAGCTAGCAAAGCTAATGTTGATTCAGAGAGAAAAAGGAAAAAGGCATATTAACAATCATGGCGAAAGTGAGTTCCGGCAGCAGGGGTGAGGATCATGGGTGCTAGTCTGGGGTTTTTATAACGAGCAGCTGGAGGCAGGGGTGGGACGGTGAGGAGTGTCCAGTGGGTGGGGGAGGAGCCCCCCCCAGTGTGCCCGGCCCTGTGCCGGGGACAGAAGCCAAGCAGGTGCATTCTGCTGCTTAGAACTTGAAGTCTAGTTAGGAAAACAGGGCTCTTTTCTTCACCCAATATAATCAAGGGTCCACCGCTTGCAGGATCTGTTTATAAATGCTGGGGGTTCCCAGGGCTGGCATTCTAGTGGATTGTACCGGAAAATAAAGAGTCCTGAAGACTAGCACCTAGGGGCTCAGACAGAGAGAAGGGGTCTCTGAGATGGCAGGTCAGGAGAGGCACTGAGGGCTGGCCCTGGGCTGGGGGATGAGGGAGCGGAGCTCCTACTCCTGCTGCCTGCTTCTAGGCAAGGAACCTTGTCTCAATGAGCCAGTTTCTTCTTCTGTAAAATGGGGACAAGAGAAACTACCCAAGGGGATTAACATTGAGAATGGAAAGAGAACCCAGGTAAGCACGGAGCATGGTGGTAAATCACGATGAGCACTTGGTCAGTCAGATTCACAAAGGTGAGAGAGACGTAGTCACCACGTGCAGGGGGCCGACAGTCAAAAAAGGGAGGTAAGACATGGGAAAGGTGGGGTGGACCCGAGTCAGGGTGGTGGGCTAGGATTGGGTTAGCTGGTGAGGAGTGGGGAAGGCAGCTCTGAGGACAGGAAGAGCAGCAGCAAAGGAATGGCAGCCCAAAGGAGCCCAGCCCGTTTGGGGGTGGAGGTGGTAAGGGTGGGAGCATTCACATACCATTGTCCCCTCCCCCATCCCATCCCCAGAGACCCCAGAGTCAGCACACCAAAGACGGTCACTCGTTGGGATCACCATTTAAAAATTCTGCTGTGCCCTTTGGGTATGCTTTAAAATATAGATTTGGGAAAAAAGCACTTTAAAGATGAAAAGTCCCTAGAAAATATCAGTCTGTAGAATCTGCTGCACTCGAAATAGAGACACAGATGTAGAGGACAAATGTATGGACACCAAGGGGGGGAAAGTGGCCGGGGGGTGGGGTGGGTGGTGGTGGGATGAATTGGGAGATTGGGATTGACATATACACACTAATAAGTATAAAATAGATAACTAATAAGAACCTGCTGTATAAAAAATTAAATAAAATTAAATTAAAAAAAATAAAAAACAAAAAAGAATCTGCTTCCCTGAAGGCAGTGAGTAAAGAAGCCCATTCAATGGAGAATGGACTTGATTAAGAGGAAAGGGAATGGACTGCCTAGAAAGTTGGTTGCTGGGGAAACCTGCTATTAGAAAGGGGCCAGGGTTGGGGGGGGCGGGGAAAGCATGTCCTGTGCATGTGTGTCATACACTAGCAGGAGTCTGAGACCAAGCTGCCATGGGCAGACGTGGCATGGGAGGAACAGAGAGGCTTATTTGTCCACTCGGGCTGCCAGAACAAAGTACTGCAGACTGGGTGTCTTCAACAACAGACATTTATTTCTCACAGTTCTGGAGGCTGGAAGTTCAAGGTTAAGGTGCCAGCTGATTTGCTTCCTGGTGAGGACTCTCATGGCTTATAGATGGCTGCCTTCTCTCTGTGTCTTCACATGGCTTTTCCTCTGTGCAGGTGCAGAGCGAGAGAAATCTCTTGTGTCTCTTCCTCTTCTTATAAGGACATCAGTCCTATTGGATTCGGGCACCACCCTCATGACCTCGTTTAACCCTAATTACTTCCTTAGGGGCCCCATTTACAAATACAGTCACACTGGGTGGTGAGGGCTTCAGTATATGAATTTGCAGGGGGGGGTCACAAACATTTAATCCATAACAGAGATCTCCTTTAGTCTGCAAGAGGCAAGAGAAAGTAGTGTGCTAGAAAATAAAGTTTTCCCTGGGATTAGCAGAACAGATCACAGATTTAGTCCTCCTCTTGGGGCAATTAATGCTGACAGCACAGGAAGAGCTACAGATGGCCCATTACTCCCTGGGAGTACTGAGAACACTTTCCAGAGAAATTCTTAAATTGGAATCAGGAAAACAGTTTTTGCATTCATTTGCGAACAGTAGAAACTTAATGATGGAAATACCTGACTGTACTCAGATACTAGTTTTTCTTTAGATCTTAACCATCGGTGAGTAACAAGTCTTTATGATTCTTAGTTTAAGAAAGGTTGTAAATACAGGAAATCTCACTGGGTTATTAAAAGAGTACGATGTTCCATCTCTTAATTATGAATACCTTAGAAAATCTTGGGACTTCCCTGGCGGTCCAGTGGTTAAGATTCCGCTTTTCCACTGCAGGGGGCAATGGGTTCAATCCCTGGTCAGGGAACTAAGATCCGGCATGCCACGCTGCGTGGCCAAAAATAAAAAAAAAGACTTAACTGGCTGGTTCACATTATATAAATGTTGTTGCTCTTATTATTCATGTGATGACTGCTGTGTGAATAGCAGGTGTGGTGCTTGCAGGGAAAGAAAAATAAACCTTTACACAGCCAATTATGTGTCTGTTATTTTATTTACATCATCTCATTTAACCCTCCCAACAATCCTGCAAAATTAGCATTAGTTCCACTAATTTGTTGGTTTGTTTGTTTTAAGGTAAGGCTAGGTGGAATTTTCCCCATTTGGCAAAGAGGGAAACAGGCTCAGAGAGGTTACGTTAACTCAGTAGAGATTAACCAGCTAGTAAGTGATAGAGTCAGGATTTGAACTCGGGTGTTTCTAAAGCTGATGCTCACGCTCTATACATCCTTTGCTGCCCTAGTCTTGCAAACCCAAACCAATGAGACAATAAGAGATGTCATGCACTCAGGCACCTGGCCACTTCACCCAGCCGTACATGCTCACATGCATGTACATTCAGGTCTGTGTCTGGCCATAGCCCCCTCCCTCACATCCAGCCATGGGTTGGCTACCTAAGTCCCAGCTGGGGAGTCATACAGTGGAAGGGAGGATATCACGGTGGTTCCTGACACAAGGTCAAGGTGACACCTGCCATTTCCCCTTCTGAATGCCAGGCATTCAATCTGTAATTGATTCTGGGTCCTTCTTTGCCGCAGCCTTTTATAGAAAGCATAGGCTACCCATACGGTTGGAGTTTCCTATGTCTCTATCTGCCCTGTCTGCATGCTAGCCTTGACTGTGGCTCCTCCAAATGCCTTCAGTCCTGTCCCAGTTGACCAACCCCCCCGGAAGAGAGCCATTTAAATGTGGGGCTCCCTGCGCCAATGCACAGAATTGCAGCCCGTCTCTCCCGTCCCAGTGCTCACTGTGGCTCCCCACCCCCGCTGAGTTTTTAAGACTCATTGTGGACTGAATTTTTGTGTGCCCCCAAAGTTCACATGTCAAAATCCTAACCCTGACAGGATATTATTAGGAGGTGGGGACTTTGGAGGTGATTAAGTCATAAGGGTGGAACGCGCATGAATGGGATTAATGCCCTTATAAAAGAGACCCCAGAGGGCTCCCTCACCCTTCCCACCATGTGAAGACACAGCAAAAAGATGGTCATCTGTGAACTAGGAAGCAGGCTTTCACCAGACACTGAACCTGATGGTGCATTGACCTTGGACTTCCCATCTCCAAAACTGTGAGAAATAAATTTCTGTTGTTTATAAGTCACCCAGTCTATGGTATTCTGTTACAGCAGCCTGAACGGACTAAGACAAGTCTTAACTCAAGTACCCTTCCTCCCGGAAGCCTTCTCTGACCTCCCAAGACCAGGGTGGCTTTCCCTTCCCTGGGCACCCATGGCAACCTGAAATTCCCCTATAAGAGCCCCAGCCCTCCTTGTGGTAGGGCTGTATTTACTTGTCAGTCTCGCTCACTACACTGGAAGCTTCCTGAGGGCAGACACTGGCTCTGTCGTCACTGTATCTCCCAAGCACAGCTCACTGTAGGTGCTCAGTTAGGTCCCCACATTTAGCAAATAAAAATTCAGAATGCCCAGTTAGATTTGAATTTTGGATAAACAATGAATACTACTAATAAGAAATACTACTAATAATGAATAAAAATACTGCATTATTGTGTCTGGTAACCCTATGCTCAATAAGTGTTTATTGTACTCCTTACTATGTGAAAGAGCAAAAAGCACAGAGAAAGGAAAAGGCCTTGTATTTGGAAGAAAGCAAGAAACATCAGTTTGCCTGGAACATAGCACTGGTGCAAATCTGTCACAGAGTGAAATGAGAGGAGCCCGGCCCGCCTGTGCTCAGAGCAGCACCCGTACCTAGTAAGAAATCCATCACCAGTGATGGAGGGACGCGACAGAACGAACACGTTGCAGGGGGGTGAGGGGGGGGGGTTAAGTGCCAGAAAAAAGTAGTGAAGATGTCAAAGCAGAAATGGAGGGCGTGATGATGGCAGTGGCTGTGGTCATGGAGGCTTTTGAGGGGGTCAAGTGACCAGCAGGCTGTAGCCTCCACACCCTCACGATTCAGACTCACAGAGTGGTCATGTCCTGAGTCCACGAGCAGCTGAAACCCTCCTCCCAGACATTTTAGGGGTCTGTGCTCATCTCGAGCAGGACAAGTGCAAACCCTGATTCTCCTCTCCCCACCCAAAGAGTGGAGGGGGTCCCCTGTCCCCCTGGGGTTCCTGAGGCAGGAGTTACATCCCCCACCCCCCGCCCAGGCTGGGGTTTTCCACAAGCCCCTCATGCAGAACCTGGCCTCTTGGGGAGTCTCCCTTAACCCTCTGCAACAGGCGGCTGGGCTCCCAGGCCCCAGGGTGGAGGATTGAGGGGAGAGGGAGGAAATAGGCCCCCTTTGTCCCCTGGGCCTGGCAGCACAATGGGAGCCTGTGTCACGCCAGCTGCTCTAATGCGGCTCTGACTCTGGTGGACACCAGCCTTGGAGGAGCACGTAGCCTGGGGGACCCCATCTGCTTCACGTCCCTCCGAGTGGGACCTGTGGGCTGGCTGGCTGTGCCTGAGGGATGACCTGTGTCTGGGGGCCGCTGGCTGTCTCTAGGAGTGCGTATACGTGTATTCACACCGGAAGGTCTGAGGGAGGGCAGGCAAGTGCGTGTGCTTGTGTGTCTGCCTGTGGGACACATGTGTGCCTTGGGCTGGCCGGGTGAGTCTGCAAGTAGGCACAGACGCGGGTCTGTGTGTGTGCATTGAGGACAGGTAATGCTTCTGAGCACGTGGGGGGACACGTGCCGAGGTCTTCTCCCGTTGCCAGAATAGGGAGCCTTTCCCAAGCACCAGGCCAAGGAGGGCAGAACTGGCTGAGAAGCTTCTTTGGGAGAGAAGTCCTAGAAGATGCGGACCAAGACTCTGTCCCATTGAAACCTGTGTTCTGCACACACATCCCCTGGGGCTCTGGGTTTGGCTGTTCCCTTCACTTGGCCCCTCCCAGCCTCTCCCTCCTCCTGCTTCCCTGCGTGCTGGACCATCAGGGACCCTCATCTGGGATGCCGACCCTCAGCCAAGTAGCGGCTGGAAGGATGAGAATGGCTGAAGGTCTTCGGAGTTCAGGATGTTCCCCTAAGGGCTGAGCTGCCCAATTTGGCCTTGCTTCCCTCCCACTCCACCCCCCACGAATCAGAGCCCGGCCCACCCAGCCTTCCCTTCCAAGCTGGCTGGAATCAGGAAATGAGATTTCAACTCCATTCAACTAAATCCAACAAATATTTACAGAAGAGGTTCTAAGCACAGGGCTCTGTAAAGCTGGGAGCAGTGGGGAGAGGCCCTTTTACCAGGGCCTGCCTCCCAGATGACAACAGGTTTAGGGTGATAAGGTCCCACTTTAGGGCTTTGCTCCCTACCAGCACTCACACACAGCTGCTGCCTCAACCGTCCCCTCAACCGGCAATTGATGGAGGCCCTGCCTGGTGAGGGTGCACCCGGGAGCCGCCCAGAGAAAACGTCCACAGCACTGGCAGCCCCTTCCCTGCCCCCGGGGGCCCTCTCCCCACCCTCCAGGATCAAAGGACCCCTCCGAGAGGCAGCCAGAGGAGTAGGTAGCAGAGGAGTGGCGGTCCCCTGCCCACTTCAGGAGATAGTACCAGGGACTGAGGAACTTGGGAGTCTGGGTTTTCCATCTGGTTAAAAGGAAAAGTTATTACTCCCCCAAAGGGGGCCCTCCAGCCTTCAGGGTCCAACCTGCAGGCAGGCCTCTCTCAGCTGATGCCCCAGAAGTCCCTCCCTATATCTTGGTCTCCAAAGTGAAAACTGCAATATGATCCTTGGGGTGAGGCATAAAAATATTGAGTCGCGGTTTTTTTAATCTAGAAATTTAAGACTTACCAAATATTTAATAAATGGGTTGACACTGTGCCCTCCCTCAGTCCCAGTTTCAGATTATCCTGAGTCCCAGAAGGTTCTCTGGGAATCCTAGAGGTGAGGGCCAGCTCCTCTGTGTGGGGTATTTAGGGGGCGCCTTCCTACTTTGACTCCCTGTCAGCACAAGGCTTCATTTGTTCCTAAGTGCTCCAGTGTGCCACCAGCGCGGTTGGTTTTATAAAAGCGATGCCTTGTCCTATGATAAACCATAATGGAAAAGAATATATATATGTGTGTATAACTGAGTCATTTTGCTGTACAGCAGAGATTGGCACATTGTAAATCAGCTATACTTCAATAAAAATAAAATAAAATAAAAGCGATGCCTTAAACAGAAGTATATTTTCATACTTTGTAAAAGAGAACGGTATAACAGGAAACTCTTTCTGAACCTGCAGGTCTTCTGGGAATCAAATCTAAGGACAATTTGTGCATTTTTCTTTTACAGAAAGACAAGTATATTCTAGACTCTCTGACCTTTTCTGTGACAAGTGTTTATTGGTAGTGTGTGACCCCAGCCAATATTTCACACAAAAAAATGTCCTTCTTATCAACCTGTAGGGAACATTTCAACAGTGAGTGAGAGAGGAACATCTTTTCAACTAAAATATAGGCTAAGGAGAGAGCATTTTGAAACTGGTTATTTGGAAATGTTTCCATCATAAGGTGATGTTATTCCTGAAAACTATGTAAATATGTCACCTATTAAAAATTCTATCTACACAATTAAAGAAATAAGCTTGGACAATTTTCCAGAGAGTTTAAGAGAATGTTGAATTGGTTGGCTAAAAATATAAAAACACAAAACCTTCCAATTATTTTGCAAGAACAACCAGGAAAGGTGGAAATTTACTAGCTAAATGTCAAATTAAATTGCACAATGGATGGATGGGAGCGAAATACAAATGCCGTGATTTAATGGGCCCAGCGAATGATGCATGTCTATCATTTGGTGACGTATCTCTTACAGCTGTGGCCATCATGAATACCAAGACTCAAAATGTATAAAGTTAAACATTCACTTAGCAGATGATTCGGCAATCCTACTTCTAGGTATTTACTCAAGAGAAATGTAAACACATGTGCACACAAATACCTGTATGCAAATGTTTATAGCAGCTTTAGTCACAATTGCCCTAAACTGGATACAACCCAAATGTCCATCAACTGGTGAATGGATAAACAAACTGGTATGTCCATACAATGGAATACTACTTAGCAATAAAAGGAACAAATTACTCATATATACAACATGCATGAAACTCAAAAGCAATACGCTAAGTGACAGAAGATTACATACTGTGATTCCAAATACGTGATATTCTAGAAAAAAGGCAAAAGTATAGGGACAGAAATCAGGCCAGTGATTCCTTGGGGTGGGAAGAGAGGAGTGACTGTAAAAGGGCATAAGGGAACTTTTTGGGTGATGAAAATATTCTGCATCTTGACTGTGATGGTGGTTACATGCCTCTATATATTTGTCAACACTCATCAAACCATACACTTGTAAAGTGAATTTCACCATACATATATTTCGATAAACCTAATGTTAAAAAAAAACAGTGCTTAGCATATAATGCTACATAAACATTTAAAAAAGCAAATATTTTAAAGTATAGAAAAAAATCGACAACCAAAGGGAATTTCCTGGCGGTCCAGTGATTAGGACTTGGTGCTTTCACTGCCCTGACCCGGGTTCAGCTCCTGCTCAGGGAACGGAGATCCCGCAAGCCGTGCGGCCAAAAATAAATAAAACAAGGACTTAAAAAAAAAGAAGTATACAACCAAAATATTATCAGGGATAGTCTCTAAGTGGTAAGATTATTGTGATTTTTACTTTTTTCTCTGTGTTTTTTGTATATAAAAGTAAACAGAGGTTTGAAAACTGACTCTAAAATTCATACGGAAGTGCCAGGGACCGAGAATCATCAAAACAACTTTTGGGGCTTCCCTGGTGGCGCAGTGGTTGAGAATCTGCCTGCCAATGCAGGGGACACGGGTTCGAGCCCTGGTCTGGGAAGATCCCACATGCCGCAGAGCGACTAGGCCCGTGAGCCACAACTACTGAGCCTGCGCGTCTGGAGCCTGTGCTCCGCAACAAGAGAGGCCGCCATAGTGAGAGGCCCGCGCACCGTGATGAAGAGCGGCCCCCGCTTGCCGCAACTAGAGAAAGCCCTCGCACAGAAACGAAGACCCAACACAGCCAAAAATAAATAAATACTTAAAAAAAAAAAGTTAAAGTCTATTAATTTAATAATTAATTAATTAATTAATTAAAAAACAAACAAACAAAACAACTTTTGAAGAGCAAAGTTGGAAAACATTACCTGATTTCAAAATTTGTTAAAAGGTTACAATAAATCAAGACAGTTTGATATTGGCATAAAAATAGACATCAATGGAACAGAATCAAGAGACCAGAAATAGACCCTATACTTTTTTTAAAAAACAGCTTTATTGAGGTGAAATTGACCTATAAGTATTATCCTATACTTATAGGACAAGTGATTTTCAACAAAGGCACAAAGGCAATGCAGTCCAAAAAAGATGGTGTTTTAAACAAATACTGCTGGAACAATTACACACCCATAAGCAAAAAAGTCTCTATCTATACTTTGCACCATATACAAAATATAACTCAAAATGGACTATAGACTTAACTGTAAGTAAAACATCTAGAAGAAAACCTTTGCAACCATGAAGTAGGCAAAAATTTCTTAGATATAGCACCAAAAGTATGATCCATAAAAGAGTAAATTGATCAATTGGACTTTATCCAAATTAAAAATGTCTGCTCTTAACACTTTTTTTTTTTTTTTGCTTTTTTAAAAATTAATTAATTAATTAATTAATTTTTGGCTGTGCTGGTTCTTCGTTTCTGTGTGAGGGCTTTCTCCAGTTGTGGCGAGCAGGGGCCACTCTTCATCGCGGTGCGCGGGCCTCTCACTGTCGCGGCCTCTCGTTGCGGAGCACAGCTCCAGAGGCGCAGGCTCAGTAGTTGTGGCGCACGGGCTTAGTTGCTCCGCGGCATGTGGGATCTTCCCAGACCAGGGCTCAAACCCGTGTCGCCTGCATCGGCAGGCAGACTCTCAACCACTGCACCACCAGGGAAGCCCCAGACACTATTAAGAGAACGAAAAGAGGAACCACAGACTTGGAGAAAGTACTTGCAAATCATGTATCTGATACAGGACTTATATCCAGAATATATAAAGAACTCTCAAAACATAATAGTAAGAAAATAATCTAATCAATAACAGATAAAAGATTTGAGATACCACTAAAAACCTATTGGAATGGCTAAAATAAAGGGACTGACCCTATCAAGTTTTGGCAAGTACATGGAGGAACTGGAACTTGCATACATAGCTGGTGAAAATGTAAAATGGTACAACCACCAACCACTTTGGAAAACTTTTTGGCAGTTTCTTAAAAAGTTAAACATATACCTATCGTGATCCAGCCATTCCACTCCTAGGTATTTACCCAGAGGAATGAAAGCATATGTTTCTACAAAGACTTACTCATGAATGCACATAGTAGCTTTATTTGTAATAACCAAATACTGGAAACAACCAAAGGTCCATCAACAGGTGACTGGATACATAAACTGTGGTATATCTGTACAATGGAATATTACTCAATATTGAAAAAGAATTAACTGTATGTGCTGCAACATGGATGCATCTCAAAAATAATTATGCTGAGAGAAAGAAGTCAGATTAAAAAGAGTACATATGATATGATTCCATTTATATAAAATTCTAGAATATTAAAAAAAAAAGCAGATCAGTGATTGCCTGGGAATTGGTAGATGGGGAAGGGGTGGGAGAAGAATTACATAAGAGGAAACTTTTAGGGTGATGGAAATGTTCATTTTCTTGTCTGTGGTGATGGTTTCAAGGGTGTATAAATATGTCAAAACTTATCACATTGTATACTTTAAATATGTGCAGTTCACTATAGGTCAATTATAGTTCAATAAAGCTATTAAAAATAAACAGATTACTTTTGTAACAATAAATTCCTTAAAGGGCAGAAATAAGAGACTAAAGTCATTATATGATATTATACATATCTTTTTGTGGTTAGTTGCTGTGTGGCCCTATTTAATTATTCATATACTGTTTAGAAACTTTGTAATGTAGAGATTATGGGTGTACCATTATAGCTCCTTGAGTTTCGTTTTGTGGTCAGTTCTATAAAAATCTGTATGTCAGGCCCATGGCCAGGAGCATAATCCTCTCTTATAACATTGTTTCTGTGGGAAAGTCAAAATTGACTTGCATTACGTTTACATAGTGCCTTTCCTCTGCCCCCAGGCTCTCTCTTCTCAAATCCATCTTAAACCCAGTTGCAGACCTACTTTAAAAAAAAAAAAATTAGATCATGTTACCTCCCTGTTAAACCCCTCTGTGGTTCCAAATGATAAAGTCTAAACTCCATGGCATGACATTCAAGGTACTTCCCAACTGACTCCATCTATGTCACCAATCCCGTCTCCCAGAACTGCCTCTCCCTTTATGCATCTTGAGCCGTTTGACAGGTGCTTTCACCACTTTGAGCCTTTGCTCGTACTGTCCAACATCCAGGTATGTCCTTCCCTTTCGCCTCACTTGTGCATCTCAAAAGTCTCTCACCCTTCAAGATGCATTTTAAATATCATCCCCTCCTGGAAGTCTTCCCAGATTTCCCCAAAACAGAATTAATCACTCTTTTCACTTCAGTCCCATAGCACCTTACACATATGTCTACTAGAGCTCTTATTCCACGGTATTGCAGTAATTGAGGTGCTGTATTGCTTAGGTTAGAGGCTCAGACGCTACAACAAAAACAAATAAGACCTCCAAATACCAGTGATTTGATCAAGTTTATTTCTGCCTCATTTAAAAGTCCCAACTGGCATGCTGCCTCAGCTCTGCAATGTTGGGATCCAGGCTCCTTCTATCTTGTTGCTCCACCATCCTTAGGGTTTGCATTCGTATGCGTGGACCAACATGACTCTCCAACATGTCTGCCTTCCAGCCATCAAGACAGGGAAAGGGGATGGAGAGAGTGTCTCCTGACTTTCTATGATATCATCCAGGACTTGTACCATCACTTTATTCACATCCCACTGGCCAGAACTTAGATTTATGGCCACATAAAACTTCAAAGGGTCAGGGAAATGCAGTTTTATCCTGGGTGGCCACTTGCTTCACTCTACTTCAGGTGTTATATTATTAGAGAGACAAGAGAAAAATGGATCTTGGGGCAAATTAGCAGTCTCTGCCACAGTCCACGCCTTTGGCCACCTTACTACCTGTGATCACGCTTCTTTTCACACATAAAACACTAACATTGTCTTCCAAGACAGACAACCTCAAACACCAGGCCATCTTGCACCCAACACCTCAATCAGATCTGGATGTGGTTACCTGTGGCCTGGAGACCAACACACTTAAAAGACACATCTGGGACTTCCCTGGTGGTGTAGTGGTTAAGAATCCGCCTGCCAGTGCAGGGGACATGGGTTCGAGCCCTGGTCCGGGAAGATCCCACATGCCACAGAGCAACTAAGCCCGTGAGCCACAACTACTGAGCCTGCACTCTAGAGCCCGCGAGCCACAACTACTGAGCCCACGCGCCACAACTACTGAAGCCCGTGAGGCTAGAGCCTGTGCTCTGCAACCAGGAAAGCCACCACGATGAGAAGCCCGCGGCACCGCAACGAAGAGTAGCCCCCGCTCTCAGCAACTAGAGAAAGCCCGCGTGCAGCAGCGAAGACCCAATGCAGCCAAAAATTAAATAAATGAATAAATAAATAAATTTATTAAAAAAAAAAGACACATCTGCACCCCACCCTCCTCCAACAGACAATGATGGAACAAGAACCACATATCACATTTTAAAAACAATTCTTACTCGGAAAATAAAACAATGGGAACTACACAGATGGCCCCAGTCCACAGCAATTACCAAATCATGCTAGTTAGAAGTTATAAAGACTCCGTCCTGTCCTTCTGTTTTCTAGAAGTAACTCCCTTGTCCACTGTCCTCCTTGGCTCTTGGCTTTGCCCTCTGGGAGACTCTTACTAGGTCACCGACCTCCATAACCATATCTGAAGTGGGCATCAAAGAATATGCCTCTCTCGGGCTCCTGGCCTATTTGCTTTGAGTCAGTTCCATGTACAGGTAACTCAGCCAAAGGTCTTGTCCTGACAGAGTTTGTCAGGCTGTATTTTTACTGTCTTCCGAGCTCTGCCCAGACCCCTCTCTCAGCTTCATGGTTGCTATCTTCAGGCCATCTGAGACAATAGGCCAGGGTGGAAAGGGAACACCCTTAATCTGATCTTGGCTGCTGGGCTGGCTCCCACAGTCTGGCAGAGAATTCTCACCTGGGAAAGCTTGAGAAAGGCTCAGGGCCATAGTCTTAACTCCTACTAAGGCTGTCTGTTCAGAGCCAACTTTGGTCACTCCTTCCATCTGGGGTACAGAAGCAGTTGGCATTGACAACTCTTCAAGGCTCCAAAATTCCAGACTCTCAGTCAATTTAGATTGCAGGCAGCAGGCATAGGTGCCCTTAGCAGAACTGTATTCCCTTCCGTCTCTGCTTGAAAACTGGCTAGGTCTAACCTGAGTTCATCTCTCTTTTCTAGGAATCTGTCAAACGCAGCAAGTAGTCAGGACCTCCCCAGTTCTCAAGTTCTCTACAGGCTCAGAGAGCATGTGGTCTTCCTGTCAAGGTACTGATCAAGATGACAGTTTACTAAATCTTCTGCCAGAGCATAACAAGGGTCACCAACTTTCCCGTCTGCATATCTGTGTCTGCCCTACCTGACTGTAGTAGCCAGTACCACATAAGTGAGTATTTTTTATGACAGTCCTCTTACTTCCAAGTAGTCGAAATCAAATACGGAAAAGATTTTGGCAGCTATAACTGGGAGACCAAACATAAAAGCAGCTTCGACAAGATGGAAGTTTATTTCTCTCTCATGAGAGAATCAAAGCTGGTCTGATGGTTTTGTTCTGTGACGTCATGAGGACTCTGGGCTTCTTTTGCCTTTTTGCTTTCCCATCCCAGGAGGGTGTCCCCACCTACAGGGTCCAACATGGTCACCGCCAATTTTCAATTCCAGTGAACAGGAAGGGGGAAAGGGGCTGGGGAGTATGCAATTCAGAAGTTGTACACATCACTCCTGTTCGCCTCCTTTTGGCCATGTGGCTACACTTAGTTGCAAGGGAGACCGTGAAAGGCAGTCTTTACTCTGGGCTGATGTGCCCAGCTGAAAATGAGGGGGTTCTATCATAATGAGAAAGAAGGGGAGGCAATGACGTAGGGGACAATTTGTCATGTTGGTCACAGCCTGTCCTCTCTTAAGAGAACTCTTTGAGGGGCAGAGACCTGTCTCACCGTCATCATCTGTAGGCACAGCCAAGTGCCCAGCAGGGGGTCAGGGACTACATGTGTTCAACCTCAAATTTCCCAGACCATAACCCAATCCCATGACGGCAGCCATCTGTGGCATGATCGTGTTTAAAAGGCATCTTCACTGATGTAACCAGGTGCCCCTGGTCTGTGTGTCTTCAAGTCCTCCAGCCTTGTGGAGTCACTGCTCATGCCCCATATTCCTGAGGGCTTTCTGAGGCGGGCGGTTTGTTTCTCCTGATGCAGCATGCCTCTGCCAGGGTGCTTCTCCTCATCGTGGCCCTCAACCCTACGCCTGGCGTCCCGTTTGAGAACTGCCTCTTGCTAAGCTGATGCCAGTCTCCTCCTTCATCCCTCCGCAATGTACCAGGAACTCACGGCTCATGGGTGTAGCAGATATTTAATCACGTTTAGGAATAATGGACAGTGATTTTAGCATCAGGTGGAAACGACTTCAAATTCAAGGTCACATACTACATTCTCAAAACGTGTTGGTCATTCCCCACCCCAGGAGCTTCCCCTTGGCAGTATTCCTCTGTTGGCCCCTCCTCTGCCCCACAAGGTATTTTTCAAGCCTTCTCTCCAGACGCCCAACATCGCTCTATTCTCCCCTATTTCTGGGTCCCTTGAGCGCTCCCAGGAACGGTCCTTACAGCATCACAGCTCTGCCCGCTTGCTTCAGCTCAGCCTCACCCCTCCAGGCTGCGCTCACAGGCACTCTGTTTTCTAAACTCTAAAGGCCGATCACTGTTTAAGTAAAAGGACCATTAACCCAGAGGTGAATCATGCCCTTCCCAGAGAAGGCAGAGGAGGCTACAATCCGTGTGAACTTTAGTCACTTTATTTCCTCCCCACTCTAAGTACAAGATCTCATTCGACCCTTGAAACCCCCCTGCGAGGAGAGGTGAGGCCCTGAGGCCCGGAGGTGTTAAGCCACCGTCCAAGGCCACAGAGCGGGTGAGAGGCAGGGCTGGCCCACACACTGGGCGCCAACACCCCTGCCTGGGAAGCGGCCAGCATCATCTTGGGTCAACTCGAGTGCTCTGTGACATGAGTCTCATCTCGTCTGTGTGCAGCTCCCAGGGGACAGTGCTCCCTCTTTCTCCCAGACACCTAGCCAGGCTGGGCCCACAGCAGCCTCGTGCGGGCCCGCCTGTCCTGCCAACTGAACGAAACAGTCGTTGTGGTGAAAACCGCAGGGCAAACTGCCTCAAGGATGCTCTCCTTGCCGCATCCCACTAAGTCCCCCAAACACGCCCATTTCGGACTCCAGCCTCGCACTCCCTAATGCCCTGTCCCCGCTCACTGGCAGGGCCAGGTCAGTCCCCACTGGGATGGGGAGGTGGAGGCAGCAGGTGGGAGGAGGAGGGAAGGGGAGAGGCTGGGGCAGGGGACTGAACTGAATAGCTGCTTTCTTCTCAGAGGCTCCCCCCACCCCCCAGTGGTCACTGATTAACCCTCCAGACCAGATAACCCCTGTATGGGAGGAAAAAAATGTGTGTTTATCTTGGGTCATAAAACATCAATATTGACTTCTCACAGGTGAAGCCAAAGGGGAAGGGGAGAGGTGGGGTTGAGGAGGGGGGGTGAGGCTCGCCGCCCCTCCCTCTCAAGGCCTGAGACACACTTGCCTGACACCCAGGGGCCAGCCCACCTGGTCTCCTTCCCTAAGGAGAATACTGGGTGATCGGGCTGCAGTAGCTGAACAAGCTGGATCCCACCCCCTTCCACCTCCAAGGCATCCCCAGGCAGCACCCTCCTCAATTATTCTCCACTCTCTGCTACTCAGGGGGCCCGCTCCCCTTCCTGCAGCCACCCCGCCCTGCCCTGACCCCAGGAGATAAGGGAGTGGTACAGGTCACAGGGCTGGAGTCAGACTGCCTCTGCTCTGCTGTTTCCCAACTCCGGGGCTTGGACAGATGACCGGCTTGTGCCCCGGTTTCCTCAACTGTCAAACGGGGGTAGTCACAGCACCCGGCTCAAAGGGCTCTTTAGGATGATTGACCGAGTTCACTTACTCTTATAAAGAAGCTCTAGGAGTTGGTGCTGCTGTCAATAGCATCGCCCTCCCCTTCTCGTTCTCTCTCTGCTCTCCTCCTCTCCCTCCTGCGGCTTGAGAGGCACATCACAAGGTACCTTCCTCCATGCTCCCGGCTGAGGCCTCCCCGACGTGGCTTTGGGGTGAACAGTGCCTGACTCACCCAGGGCCAGAGACCACAGGTGGTCTGACCAGGGCTGGGGGTCCTTAACCCTCTTCCCTCTGGCCCAGAAGGAGTCAACCCAAACATTCTCTCTCTGGCTGGCATTTTCCATCAGGGGGCCTGAGGAAGGGGTCTGTGGCCACGTGCTGTTTGGGATGGGGCCACTGGGTCTAAGAGTCCAGCTCTGTCATGAGGGAACCACACCTGCCTTCCAGGGTCTTCTCTCCGTCCTCCATCTCCTGTCTTCTTGGGGTAGAGGTGCTCTTCCCGCCCCGCCCTGTCCTTCTGGAGGGTCACAACTGGGAGGCTTCCAGCCACTGTGGGCTGGGCCCTTTCTGCACCTCACGTAATTCTGGGCTTGGAGAGCAGTGGGGGAGGCATCGGGCTTCTTTGATCCTCACCCAAGGCCAGGATTCTCTCCTCCCCTGGCCCCAGGTGAGTCTCACCTGATGCTGTGGGAGGCCAAGGCCCCAGCCCCGAGTGCCCTCCATCCAGCTGGCCGGAGGGGGCCCTGTCCCTGGGCACCTGGTCAATTATTAACACTGAGCAAACTCAGGCCGGCGGGCCTCCCAGCAGGGTCAGGACCAGACAAAGGCCCTGCTGTCTCCCTAAGCTGCCATCTTGGTGGGGGGTTCCGGGCCGGTCGGTCACCCCACGGTGGCAACACCCCTGCCTCTCCAGCAGGGCGCTGGAGAGGCTGCCACTCTGCAAGGAACTGGCTAGAGACAGGCCCTGGAAGAAGAAGGCGATGGGCTGGGGTTTGGCCACAGGCCTGTTTTTAAGCCTCAGCTTCATATTTTCGAGCAAGCCCGGGATGGGAGCTGGGGAAACGAGGGCCTGCCGTGCGGCTCCCCAAGGGGGGTGCTTCTGCAGCTGTCTGCCCCAGGGCTAATTGGGGGGGAGTGACCTGCCTCTGAGAGCAGCTCCCTGCCCTCTCCTCTCTCCCGCCTTCCCCTCGCCCCCCCCTTCCTTCCTTAGGAAATCTGTTGAGTGTCTTCTGTGTGCCAAGTCCTTCCTTAGTGTCCCCCCCCACCTCTCCCCATCCCCCCAAACTTCCACTCCTTCCTGATGCCTTTGCTTGCACTGTTCCATAATCTTGGAAAACCTTCCTCTTTCTCCATCTGCATCTCCTTCCTCTCTCAAGAAGTCCTCCTTGCCCACCCTGATCCCATCCCCCTGGTTCCTCCTACACTGAAGCTCTTACCTCATCGTGCCCGTGCTGTTTCCCCAGGTGCACCGTAAGCTCCTTCGGGGCTGGGAGCCGTGACTCCCCCCCTCTCCCCACCATGGGCAACGAGTACCATTAGTAGGTTTATCAGCAATGTCACCCTCAGCCATAAATCAAGCAAGAAGCTACTTTCTTGCAGAACAGCAACTCAGAAGACAACTTTTACATCGGTCAGAAAATTCCAGATATACAGCAGAGTCCCAGAGTCGGCCTTGCCAGCCCAGACCTCCCTCCAGCTGGCTGCCCAAGATGTCTGAGGACTCTTTATCATCATCCCCTTCCTCCCTCACTTCCAGCCCAGCCTGCGTGCTCCCTGGATTGGGAACAGACGAGGACACTCCTGGCTGACCCTTATGACTGCCCATCGATCCCGTCCTGAGTGCAGGCCCACCGCTCCTGGCCCCTTCCTCCCTGCGGCAACCCCACGCCCACTGCTGGGGCGCCACCAGCATCCTTTCCTGAGCAGCGACAGAGCAGCTGCCAGTGACACCCTCTTCTTGCCTCGTTGTTCTCGTCCCCCTTCCTCTGGTATCCTCTCATCTCTCCCCCTCTGTTCACACTTCCTCCCTCTCAGCCGCCTCAGCACCGACCCACCTGCCCCTGCCCAAGTGCACGTTGAAACAAGAGTTCACATTTAACCCACAGACTCACCACTGCCTACGATACACTGACCACCTAAAAATTCAAGGTGAGCCAGAGGTAATAGAGAGAGGGCAGCCCATCCTTAGGAAGACTGAGCATGACAACTGGCTGCTTATTTAAGGCTGAAATACAACGCAGCACCCCACCCACCTCCAGCTGAGGTAAGGAAATGGATGGCAGCTTGGGGACAGGTGGTATGGGCGCCAGGGAGTGGGCACTTCTTGCTACCAGGCAGCCCTTCTGTAAAATATTCTGCCCTATTGTCTCATAGATGGCCTCGTTCTTATCAAACCAATGGCACCAATTTAAAGGCTAAAAAACATGGCAGCTGTCCTTAAGGAATCCCAGATCAGGGGAGTGGCAGGCGGGGCACTGTGCATCCCAGGCGGAGATCAGCCAACACACACACCTCTTACCCCTGCTCTTTTCCCCAGGAGCCCTCATGCCCCTGAGACCCCGTGCTAGGGACTCAGAGGTTCCTTTGGAAGTTTCCCTGGAGGTCTCCCCTTGGTCCTTCTGCCCCGGGCATCCTTCCTTCCCCATCCCATTGCCTTCCTGGGCCCACCCCCAACTCCGTGTACCGCCAGCACCAGCTGACACCCACTCTTTGCCTCGAGTGGGCTGCCCCACCCCAAGCACAGGAAAGGAAGAAGTGGGGAGAGAAAGGGCTCTTCAGGTTTTCCTTCTTGACTAAAGACCTAGAGATTGGGAGATACAAGGCACTGTCATCTGCGGAAGGTTCCTCGCCATACTGAAAGCTGCTGTAATTTATTTTGTCATTCGTTCACTCAGAGCAAACGCTCTCTCTACCCTGCTTCTCTTGCCACTATCCTGGTAACCCCCGGCCCTAGTTAGGGGCACTGAGCACCTCCTGAGGACATAAGACGTGAGCAAGCCCTTGGGAGCTGCTCAGGGAAGACCCCACGGGGACATTCCCACTGGCAAATGCATCCCACCTGGCTGGGCCTGGAGTTCCCTTATCCTGTGATGATGCCTCCAAGTGAACCAGCTGCCAGACGCTGCCCCAGCTGAAGGCAGGAACGGAGGGTGGGGGGCAGCGAGGGAAGCAGGGACAGACGGGAGAGGCAGCAAGAGGCTGGCGGTGAGGCTCGGCCAGTGGGGAGGAGTGAATGGAGCGGGCAGGCACGAGGTGAGCGGCCCAGGGAGCGGCAGACCCTCCGGGAGGGAGGCAGGACTGGGGTGCCCTCTCCCGGGGTGCCCCCTCCCACCCCCTCCAGCAGCTCCCAGCGCGGGCTCCCGGCCCCTCCCACTCCCAGGCAGGGTTTCTGGGCGGGATCCCTCAGGCCCCTCGGTCACCAATCCCAGCACGATGGCGCCATCTGCTGTGAGGAGAGAACAGCACAGCTTACTCCTTTAAAGGGTTTGAGGATTTGGGGTGGCAGTAACTCCCATCTCGGGGATCGCAGCCTTGGTTCTGGGCTATAGGAAATAGCCTGCAGTATGGGGTCATCTCCCATCACCCCCAGGCACCTCTCAGGTGGCCAGTGCTCTGGGCGCCCAGAGTCTTTCTTTCTCCTCACTTTCCAGGTGCCCACACCGCTACTCAGGCCCACTTGGATGGGGCTGGAACCCTGCCTCGGTCTCTCGTCTTTGGCTGGACCTCTCCTGACTCACTGACCCCAGCCCAGTGCCTCCTTTCTTCGGGCTGCCCTGTGGCCACAGCCCCCGAGCTGCCTCCCCACCCCAGCACTTCCCAACTCACAGGTCCTCACCAGCTTCCAGCTAAAGGCCGGCTTCTACGAGACTGAGCATCCCCCTGGCAGGAGGGCAGCAGGCTGGCGTAGGGGGTTGGCTGGGTCCATGTGCGGCCAGGCTGCTGGGGCCATGAGATCTTCCAAAAAGCAGAGGGCTGGGTTTGTGCTCGACCTGAATTAGACAGTTTCTCCGAGATGAGCTGGGACGGCTCAGTCTGTGGTCTGGGCTGCCACTCAGCCTCTAGGCAGGAGTGGATGCTGCTGAGCCTTCTAAAGGCCTCTTGGGCTCCTTCTCTCCTTTCCACCCCTGCTTCTTCCCCCGCAGGCATAGCCTGGGTTAGTGCCCTCTCCTCCTGGACTCTCCCTCTCCAGATCCTCATCCCCACTGCCCAGACACTCCTTCCAAGTTTCTAAGCAGATCCCTTCATGCCTCTGCTTAAATTCCTGCATAATCTCCCTGTTGTCTTCTGGAAGAACTCCAAACCACCCCATCCGGCGGGCAGGGCCACATCTCTTCTGGTCCCTCCGGGTTCATCTCTCGACACCCTCCCAGCCGTCCCGCTGAGGCAGTGCCAGGGATGCCTCGTGCTCTGCCACACCTGGGCCTGTGAATGTGCTGGTTTCCCAGCCTAAGAACACCCTCCCTTGCTTGGCTTAATCCTCCTCCCCTTCAAGAAGCAGCTCAGACCTCACCTCCGGTGAGAAGCCTTCCCTGACAGCCCCCCAACCCTCCCTAAGAAGGTATGCTCCTCGTACACAAACAACCCTCCAACTCTGACCTCACCAAGAGCAGGGACCTGGACTTTGTAGCAAACAGGCATGCAGGAATGAATGAATGGACGAATGAACGAATGCATCTGTGGTAGGGATGACAGCCAGGAAAATGGCATGCTGACCAACAGAGGACCACGTGGCCCTCTGGGTTTTCTGCCCTCCCCCACCCACTGAGCCCTGTCTCTCACCTGACCACCCCGTTCCTTGTCTCACTTTTAAGTCCCTCCGGGGCCCTACCCTGCCTCGCCCCCAGAAGCCCCCTGGCAGCCTCTCTCCAGTCTTAGAGTGCCCCTTCTACACATCCTTGGTTGTCCAGTGAGCAGGAATCAGTCCTCTCACTCGGCCAGGCCGCTGCAGGTTTCCCCATCTGACCAGTTTGCAGGTACCAGGCCTCCTTCCACAAGGAAGAGCCACTTGGGGCAGGACAAGGGGGCAGGGTTTTTCTGCCCCTTCCCGGGAAGCCTCCTGCTGCCTGACTGGTCAGCTCATTTTGTCCTCAGAGAGCCCATATCACTTCTCTTGGACCTCAGACATCGCATTTTGCGGTAGGGACGTTTCATCTAGCCTGCAATACCATAACATTTTTGAGAGCAGGGACCATTTGGGAAAGTGCGACTTCTGGGGCAAAGTTGTCGTGAAAGACATTGCTCGTTCACATGACTTATTCTGGAGGAAGTAAGTCATCGTGTCCTGAAGACACACAAGCAGCCCTAGAAAGAGATCCATGAGTTGAGGAGCTGAGACCCCCTGTCAATAGCCAACACCAGCTTGGCAGGTGGGTCTTAGGATCAGATCCTCCAGCCCCAGTTGAGCCTTTAGATGACCACATCTTGATTGTAACCTCATCAGAGACCCTGAGCCAGAAACCCCTGCTCCTGATCCCCAGGAAGCATGTGTGATAATACATGTTTATTGCAGCTGAATTTTGGAATAATTTATTATGCAGAAATAGATAATTAATACAGATTTGATGATTTTATGATTCTCAGCTCCTCAAGGAAAGGTCTGATGGATAGAATTAAAAGTACAGGGGACTTCCCTGGAGGTTCGATCCCTGGTTGGGGAACTAAGATCCCACATGCTGTGCAGCAAATAAGCTCACATGCCACAACTACTGAGCTTGCGCGCCTCAACTAGAGCCCGCGTGCCGCAAACTGCAGAGCCCACGCGCTCTGGAACCCTCGCGCCACAACTAGAGACAGAAAACCCGCATGCCACAACTAGAGAGAAGCCTGCATGCCTCAGTGAAGAGCCCGCGTGCCACAACTAAGACCCAAGGCAGCCAAAAATAAATAAATAAATCAAGAAATAATCTTAAAAAAAAAAAGTACACTGTTGCCCCAGCAAACTTGTACAGACATGATTGTGGCAGGGCTGAAAATCACACACTCCTACCCAGATGGGTCAAACCAGAATCATTCTTAATTTTTCTTGTACTCTTCTCATCTTGATCTGATGATTCCTACTGTTGACAAGAGGGAAAAAAAGAAAAAGAAAAGAAAACAAACAAAAAGAAACCTTTAGACTGCCCCTTAGATGTACCTCCGTTTCTATATGTTTAAATCAGTCTCCTT
Source organism: Balaenoptera borealis (assembly GCF_965194805.1). NCBI lineage: Eukaryota > Metazoa > Chordata > Mammalia > Artiodactyla > Balaenopteridae > Balaenoptera > Balaenoptera borealis. The sequence goes on from NC_138871.1 coordinate 56,603,957, forward strand.
TGAGTAAAATTGCTCAGTTTTCCAAGGTTTTCTCACCCCTCCCTCTTCTCCTAGCCAAGATAATTTCCTGGTGCAAAGAGACGTTTATGGACCTCATGGTAGTGGGAAGAGGAGGAGGTAGTGGGAAGAGGACTTCTGAGCGGAGTCCTCTGCATTCTTACAAACACACACAGGTGGGACAGGGCTGGTCCTGCCTGGTCCCTGGGGCTCGCTGGTGGGGGTGGGGAGGGGTGATGCTGAAGTGTGTGGTCCCCACATGTGGCTGGTGGTACGGATCTTGCCTCTATGGCCGCCGGGACCTAGGACCACCTGGCCGCATTCTTCCCAACCACACCGGAACAAACAGCATTCCATGAAGCCACTTCCCAGACCCCTTTCCTCAGCCATTTCAAACCACCTCCTGGTTGGCACCATACTGCTTTGGCACCATCTTGAATCTCTGCTTTGCAAAGGGGAGTGTCATTAAAATTTCCTCCCCACTGCAATCTGAGTCAAGCCCCACCCATCCCTTGCAGCGAGATTTTCCCTCAAAGCTGACTGGGGTTTCTCCCACACCAGCCTCTGAGGTTGAAGGATGGTGCTGCCTTTTTGTTTCTCATGTTCCCTCTTCCTTGGATCCCCCTTTCTGGTCCCATTGCCATCAGCAGCAGCTTGTCTATATCATGTCTGCTTCACCCACCCCTGCTTGAAGCCTTACTTTGAATCCTCCCTCCACTTCACTGGGCAATAAGCCTCATTGAGAAGGGCTACAGGAAAACAGTAATCACGGGGAGATAAAAACACATCACTTGGGCTTCCGTGGTGGCGCAGTGGTTAAGAATCCGCCTGCCAATGCAGGGGACATGGGTTCGAGCCCTGGTCCGGGAAGATCCCACATGCCGCGGAGCAACTAAGCCCGTGTGTCACAACTACTGAGCCTGCGCTCTAGAGCCCACGAGCCACAACTACTGAGCCCGCGTGCTGCAACTATTGAAGCCCGTGTGCCTAGAACCCGTGCTCTGCAACGAGAAGCCACCACAATGAGAAGCCCACACACCACAATGAAGAGTAGCCCCCGCTCGCCGCAATTTGAGAAAGCCCGTGTGCAGCAACAAAGACCCGACACAGGCAAAAATAAATAAATAAAATAAATAAATTTATTTAAAAAAAAAACAAAACACATCACTTTACATATCTGCATGCAGAGATCCATAGACACGGATACCAAGACCCTTGCCCATCTAGACCCCCACCACAGACACCCTGGGGTGAAGTGGGACCAGTTCAGGGATTTCTCAGTGGTACCCCAAGAGACCCACTCCTGGATCCTTCCTCTTCACTCTCAAGAACGTTTTTCTCTCCCCATCTCTCAAAGGCCTTGGGAGGGAGGCAAAGAGGAGGCAACGATACCTCTGTTCAGATCTTCCTAAAGATAAAAATCTGGAGGGGCCCTCTAGCTGGCGGACTTCCACAGCTTAAATGCCTCCTGCCCCTCGAGGCTTCTGGACGCATCCCCTCCGCTGAGCTCCAAACCCCTCCATTGGCTGCTCTGAGATTTTGCTAGCTGATCTCCCAGCGGCTCCTCCAATTCAGCCTGTCCCAGACTGACTCATCCTCTTCCTCAAAAGCACCTGCTCCTCTCTCCTCAAACCCACACGCATCTGGTCCTCTCTTCTCCCTAAACAGTTCTCATCCCTCCCTCCCTCTCCCACTGCACTGGGTCAGCCCTCATTTTCTGCTTCCCATCTGGGTCTCCTCTCGCCACCTCCCTCCCAGCCCTTCATGGTGACCACAGGACTTTTCTTAATGGGAAATTAGGTCTTAAGCCCTCAAGCTTAAAATTCTTCCCAAACTCCCCAGTGTCTACAGGATAACACCCTTGGCAGAGTGGCAAGCTCCTTCCCAACCCGGCCTCCCCTGGCCCTTCTGCTCTGACGTTGACAAGCTACTTCATGGGTCCCCAAACAGACCCGGCTCTCCCTTGATTTGGCCCCTGTCACACCTGGTGTTGGAACGCTCACTCTCTTGAGTGACCGCTGAACTGCTCATTTTTCAAGATCCTGCTTGAGTCACATCCCCTGGGAAAGCGTCCTTAGTCAGACTTAATCACTCCCTTCTCCCGTTACCGTGGAACCTTATTCAGGTTTCTCCCAGGGTGCCTCTCCCATCCTCCACCGTGCAGCCTGGCCACAGCACCGTCGCCTCCCACCTGGACTGTTGTAGATATCTCCTGACCGGTCCCCCTGCCCTTTCTTTGCCCTAACCCCTTCCAGGCTACTGCAGACACAACAGCCCAAGAGGTCCTCTGAAAAAGCCAGTCAACACACATCTCCCGGCTTAAAACCCTCCAGCACCTCCCATCTCACCCACCATAAAAGCTAGAACCCTACAGTGTCCTCTGAGATCCTCCTGGCCTGGTCCTCCTTCCCTCTGGACCTCCATCCCTGCTCCCCTTTCCCTCTCCACCCCAGACGCACTGGCTTCCTTGCTGCTCCTGAACGCCCGAGGCCGCCTCCTGCCCCCGGGGCCTTTGCACACCCCCCAGAAGCCCATTCTCATCTCCCCTATCAGCTTCAAGTCTTTGTTCCAGTCTCACCTTCTCAGGAAAGTGCACCCTCCCAGCCCTGTGAATACCGCAACCAGCCTGTACCTCCCGATCCCCCTCACCTGCTCCATTTTCTTTTCTTATAGCACTTTTCACCTTCTAAACATATGATTTAACTTATTTTTTATTTTTATAGTCTGTCTCCCCTTCCGTAGATGCTATGAGCCTAGAATACTGCTGACACATGGTATACACTCGATAATCGATCAGTCAAGCAAAGCTATTTGTTGGTGGGCTCCCTCAGCAGTCAGTGAAACCCTAGAGATGAAATCCATGCTCAGTCACCTTTGGATCCTCAGGGCTTAGCCCACTGCCCTGGCCACAGTGGGTAGACAAGAACCATTTATTTATGGAATGAATGAATGATTGAATGAATGGGGCCCTGCCCCTTTGGCTGAGGGAGAAGAGCAGGGGCCTGAGCAGAAACCCCTCCACACAAACCATGCCATTGCCAAGCTGTTCCTGGGCCCCTCCTGTGCCAGGATCTCCAGCCTCTTCCTCCAGAGCCTTGCCTCCGCCCTTTCCCCTTGGGTCCAGGCCCCACTGGCTGTTTGTTTAGAAGGAGGTGATAAGTTAATCTCCACTCAGGTAAGGTTGCCTGAATACTGCCTAAGACCGGATGCTTTCCCAGAAAGGTTATGCATTGCAACCAGGGACAATCCCTTAACACAAAGGATTGGAGCAAAGCGGTGAAACACCAGGTGTTTCAGGCTATAAAGGGCGTCTGGGGCCTGGGCCGAGCCTCAAGCCAGCCCTGGGGGGAGCCTGCTGTGGCCTCTGTACAGGGTGCCTTGGCCTTCCTGGGTGTCCTCCAGAGGACAGGGACTTGCTGCTGGGGTCAGCCCTGAGCTGAGGAGCAGTAACTACACCCCCCGCCCCCTTACAGAGTGAGTGTGAGAAGACATGGCAGCCAAGGCCCCGTCTCCCTCAGCCCCTCCTGTCTCACGCTCCCTCCAGGGTCTCAGGGGCTACCCAGGGGGGAAGGGGTGGGGATGAGGCTTGGCTCCCCAGGCCTGGGGTGGACCCCCAACGATGTGGGCCTTGGGGGTTTCAGGCTGTTTTTGTAACCACAGTCACGTGTTCCTTCGTGTAACCTGAGCCCCCTGACATGGCATGAGCCTGCACCCCAGCTCCCGAGCCACATCTGCTTCTCATTTCCGCCCAAAGAAAATGGCCCAATTTCCATGAGTCGCTGGCCCAAGTCAAGCCTGGAGCCTCTCAGCAGCCAACCCCACTCAGCTGGGTTCCATTACTGGGGTGGGGGGTGGAGGCTGAGAGCATTAGAGGCAACGGGTGTATCATGGCGCTGGACAGGAGGACAGGAGGCCAGGAGGCCAGAGTGCTTGGGGTGGCTCTGTCAAGACCTCGCTGTGTGTCCTTGGGAGAGTCCCTAACCTCTCTGAGCCTCAGCTTTCTCATGAGTAACACATGTGTTACTCTACTGATGGATGTATTATTAGGACTTGGGGACCAAGGTGGCTCTTTAGGGATAAAAACAACCGAATTTCCCCAAAAACAGAACTGAGAAGGAATTGGCCTGGAAACAGAACCACTGGAGTTGGCCCACGTCAGGAAGCTGGTGGGGCCCAGAGTCACTTTCCTACCTGAGCAGTGGATTGGGCGACCCCCTTGGTAGTTTGGTAGAGTTTGGGCCTAAGTCCTCGTGCTGGCAGGCTAACCCCAGTTCTCAGTTCTTGGTCTAAGAGCATTTATTAAGCACCTAGGATGTGTCAGGCCCTGGGCAGGGGTTGGGAGACCAAAGTGATAAATACAACTTCAGCTCCTTGTGGGGAGGGTGCCTACCAGTAAATAAATAAATACAGTCCAGCCCAGCAGAATGGAAGAGATGGAGTGAGGCCAGAGCTGGAAGTAACACATTCTATTTCTAGACTTTCAGTGGAGACTCTTAACTTTTAAGACGTTCTTAAGCTGATATTTTTTTCTAATAAAATCTACAGCAAACTCCATCCTCCTTCCAACAAAGACCAGGAGGACCTTAGCAAGCGCCCTCCAGACACCTCCCATCCTCCACATTTTAAATCCCAAATCAATTCCCTCTGTGGGAGCTTGTCAGTGACTCCACAAAGGGAGGTCCCCTCCTCCCATGCCGCCCTGGAGAGCCCCGGTGTCACCCTGCCACCTTCGCCCTGCATGGGCCATGTCCCTGCTTCCCAGTCACTGGGTAGCACCTGAGCCGAAAGCCACAGAGGGTCTGGTGGAGGCAGAGGAGGGTGCCGCATGAGAGCCTCAGCTTTGCCCCCAGTGCAGAGAGGCACGAACAGCAAGACAAGAGCACTGAGTACAGCTTCTGGGGACATTGTGGGGTTCTCACCCTGTGAACATGTCCCTGACAGCACCCTAAACCACCCCCTTGGGAGGCCCATTTTGTAGATGAGGAGCCTGAGGCTCAGAGAGGCTCTGTAATTTGCTCAAGAACAAGAAGTCGGTAGGTCTGGAAGCTCATCTTTCTGACCCCAGGACCAGGGCTCTTTGCACCAGCTTGGTACTCCTCTTGAACCTAAGTTAAAAATCCTAGTTCCGTCACTTACTAGGAATGCAACCTTGGGCAAGTTCTCAAAGTCTCAGTTTTCAAAATATGTTTTTTAATAAATCAACTTTATTGAGGGATAATTTACAGTAAACGTGCATATTAAGTGTACAGCTTGATGAATTTTGACGAACATATACATGCATGTCACAAACCACACAATCAAGATAAAGAATATTTCCCTCACCGCAGAAGGTCCCTCCTTCTGGGCTTAGTTTTCCCATCCATAAAAGGGGCAGACAAGAGTACTTCTCTCCTGGCGTGTTAGGAAGATCAAATGAGGTGATACCGGCAAGATACTTAGCAAGGCACCTGGCATGAAGTAAGCACTCACTAAAGCTTTTATGACCTTGTGCTGCATCTTGCCTCCCTGGTGCCCCCCTGGTGGCTCTGGCAGGGATCAGGGCAGGTGCTGAGATGGTGTCTCAAGCCTCCCCCTTCCCAGTGTGAAGGCATCAGCCCACCTAAGACAAGACTTGGGGTGGATGTCCTGGAAGAAACTCAAAACTTCTGTCTGCCCCCAGGAGCCCCGCGGGGCTGAGGACAGAGGAACGGGCCAGCTTTTGCCCTCAGGCTGGCCAAGAAGATAGGTATTCTGTTCTTCTGAGACCTTCCCACGTTTGTCTCAGGCACTGGGGGCAGGGCCAGCTTCATGAGTTTGCAACCTGTCGGTCACTCAGGACTACGTGCTCAGAAGGCCCTGCACTTAGTTTAATGCTCTGATGTCACCTTTTTGCAATCTTTAATAATTTTTGAACAAGGGGCCTGCGTCTCTATTTTACACGGGGCCCTGCAAATTATGGAGCACGGGATAATGGCAGTGAAGGCAGGGTGAGCTGGCTGGTTTCCTCCCTAGAGAAGCTGGTGCACACCCCCTACACATGCACGCACGCACGCACGCGCACACACACACTCACCACACACAGTCACCACTTTCACTGTCCTTTCTCAGCTGCTCCCCACGGCGGGGCAACTGGAGGGCCTGGGTCACACAGAGCCCTCAGCCACCAGGAGGCACCCACAGAATCTGGCAGCCTGCTCGGCCTGGAAACCCCCTTGGGGACAGCTCCTGCTCACAGGGCCTGTTGGCCAGGCCACCCGAATTCCCATCCTCTGACAGTCCTCTCCACCCGCCTCCGCCCGACTCCGCGGCTCAAGTGTGAAACCACAGCTGGGCACCAGCCAAGGGGGCTTGGGTTTCATCACACTCGACTTCCCACACCTCAGCCAGAGGCCAGGGTCTGATGGGGCCGCTGGCCCGAGGCCTGGGCTTGAAGGCAGAGTAGGGGTAGTTGGTGGGTCCCAGTCCCTTCAGCTTCCTATGCATCCCACAGTGCCCTCTCTCTCGGGCCTCAGTTTCCCCTCCATGCAATGGGACAGGATTCCATAGGACTGAAGCAGATGTCAAGGGGGCAGGGAAGGTAGACCTCACAGACAAAGGCATTGAGGGAGATTCTAGAACATCACTATGCAGTGCAGTAGTCACCATGAGCCACATGTGGCTATTTGAATTTAACTTAAATGAAACCAAATTTAAATTTCAGTTCCTCAGCCACTCTAGCCACATTGCAAGTGCTCGACAGTGACATGGGGCTTGTGGCTGCCATGTTGGACAGCACAGACACGGAACATTTTCATCAACACAGGAAGTTCTATTGAGATGTGTCTGCCAGTTGGGAAAACCAAGGTGCAGGGAATCCTGGTAGCTTTACTTACCCTAGGGGTGGGTGGGCAGAGGGCTATGGGTGGGATACACTTGAGAAATGCTCTCAGTTGTCTCTGGACCTCAAGAGTGAGGAGATGGACACACCATAATGGGGAGTCAGAAGTCAACCACCAAGGGGCACATAAACTCCCAAAGGCAGCTTCAACTCCCCACTGCTGGAGTGGAGAGTGGGTTTCTGGGTCCTTACTGAGTGACCAGAGGCCCCAGAGAAGAAGGAGGTGGCCATGCTGGTGTCCTTCCTAGCGAAGGGCTCCCGGAGCCATTTCCAAGTAAGAAATGTCACCGCTTCCTCCTGCCTCTCCTCTGGGCTTGGGAGCACTTACACACTCTAGACAGTGGTCTCAAACTTTAGCCTGCCTCGGAATCACCTGGAAGCTTGCTAAAGCACAGCTAACTAAATGAAAACTCGGAACACATACACTTTTACTTTGTTTATGAGTCACGTTGAAATACAGATATTTGGGTTCTGTTCACCTGAGAGTTCATTCTCATTTGGCTGTCTGGGTAAATCACTGAAAGATACTGGATTGGTTTAACCTGGGTCCCTTTTATAACTATAAACGTTTGCAACGGAGGGGTGAGGTGGAGACCTCAGGAGAGAATGGAGGGGGTCCTCAAAAGGGGAGGGAGAGGGAGGAGGGAGGGGGAGGAGGAGGGCTGGGGGGAGCACTCTTTGTGCCTCCCCTGCTGAAGTTGCTCTTCCTATGCATTATCTCACCTACTCCTCACAACATCCTTAATAGTTGGCAAATGTGCAGCTCTGAGAGGTTACACAACCCCCGAGCAGACGCAGGGTCACTGAGGAATCAGGCTGGACTCTGTTTCTTTTTCCTCCTCTCTCTCCAGCTCTGAATATTTTCAAATGAAATAAGCCTGGGAAGCGGGGAAGGCTGAGCGCTGTGAATACATTTTTTTGTTTTCTGGGCGCATTCGGCTTTGACAGGAAGCTTGGCTGAGTGCAGGCGTCTGAGCCCTTGCTCTCAATGGTGCTTTTTAGGCATGCCTTACACAGAATGTAAAGAGTCGCCGTTAAAAACATCGGCAGGCCTTGGTGGCCCACTCAGTCCCCGAGGCCCACGCACAGCCGGGACAAGGTGGGACTTCCCGCCTGCCCTTCCCAGCGCCACGTTCCAAGCATCTGGGGAGGGTGGGGAACCATGGATCCTGAGTCGGGAAACCAAGGCTCAGGGACACCCGAAAGCTGGCCTCTCATTTCAGCAGAAGGACTGTCTTCAGCATCGGGGGAACTACAATCATATAGCCAACCGTGAAGATTCTAGAATGACCCTCATTTGCAGGTGAGGGAATAGAGGTCCCTCCAGAAAATTTTTTAACGTCCTCTCCCCAGACCCTCCCTCCCAAGTGGGAATGAAAGTCCCACCTCCTACTTTGTCTCTCCTCTGTCCTCTCACCACAGCTGACCTGTGAGGAAGGCAGGGCAAGGCATGGTCCCATTTTATAGATGGCCAAGGAGATGAAGTGACCACACAACTCATCACTGGGAGGGCTGTCTGCACCCACCTCCTGATCACACAGGCGAGCTTTGGCAGACTGCCACCCCCCACTGCCTCCCAACATACCTCCTGTCTCCTCACCAAGGCCCAGGAGCACCGCTGATTTAGAATTTCCGGCCCTTCTGACAATCTGTGTGCACAAGATGGGCTTTATTTAAACCACTTTGGAGGGCATCTCCTCTACCCCTTCCTCTGCTTCATTAAGCCACTAATCTGAAGCAGGATAAATCATCGGCATGTAACAACCTGATTACAAACACGTTCCTGATTCCTGTCCCTTCCCTGATGGGAAGCTCATTTCTCAAAGGGTTAATTAACAGCCTTCACACAGGCCGCATTTAGCAACGAGTACAAAGCCACACACATAAATAACGTCTGGAGCGGAAGAAGAGGGTGCAGATGGTCTGTGACTTCGCTGTCCAGAGTTTTTTAAACCGGTGTGAACCACGTCCTGTCGGGACCCAGGACCGTGAGTCAGGGTCAGGCTTCGAGGTGGGCCAGGCCAGAGACACTGGTGGCCAACTCTGGGCTCTGTTTGAAAGAAAGTCTTAAAGCAAAACAGAGCGCTGAGCCAAGATGTGGGAGAGAGAGGGCGGGCCTGGGCTGGGGAACGGGCCTGCTGACTGACCCGGATGGAGAGGAGCCAGGGGAGAAACCGCACCAGAGACCCAGCTCCCTGCACTTGATGCCGGACTTACCAAGGGGGGCCCCACCCAGAAAGGCAGACCCCGGGGCACAGAGTGCCGCGCAGGCCCTGCAGCCTGGGGTGCCAAGAGGGCCCAGGCTAAGAGGAATTGCATGGGGCTGGGGAAAGGGCAGCCGAAAGGACAGCCCTGAGGAAGCTGGGAAAGTTCTGGAAGTGGTACAAACTGGCAGTTTTCTGCCTCCTTTGTCGGTAAGCGGAGGTTCTGTTCCTCTGCAGAGCCTTCAGTTCTCAACTCCCATGACCACGGGGACACATCTGCGATTTTATCATGGATCACACTGACTTTATCAGCAGCAACCTAGGACTCACTTTACAGAAATCAGCACTGTTGCAAGGGACCTGAAGCCAAAAAAGAGGAAAACGAAAGCCAAGAAACAGAGGGAACAATGTAAATACACACTGGACATCAATGAAAATGAGAAACAGGAAAAGGCAGAGGGAAGAAGAGGTCAGAACACAGGCTTTCGACATTCTGTCTTTTCCCATTTTCTTTGTTTCTCTGGTTCCTTATGTTCGTCCTCTCAGCCCTTAAGTGGATCCCCCTCAGCTTGGAGAGCCCCCCACCATCCTCACTCAAACCCTCGCCTCCTGGGAGCCATCTCGGGAGGCGGACAGGGGGCACCCAGAGGCTTTCCACCCTGGAGATGAGGGCGCCCCCTGGTGGCAGAGAAGAGCCCTGTCTCAGCGGTAACCAGGCTGATCCTCCTGACCCAGGGCTGAACCTGCCCTGCTCGGGCCAGGGGCTGTTTCCCAGTGCCAGGCTCAGCGCCCTGGGGGCGAGGGAGCACAGAAAGAGATGGGGGCCAGTGGACACTGGCCTAACAGCAGGGCTCTGTGTCCAGGAGTGGCGGTTTCTCCCTGAGTAATTTTCCACAGTTCGCCCTTCTCTCCGTACAGAGTCGTGCTCACGGCGCTCCTGTGATGGCTGCCATCCTCCAGAGGGTTATTCTGGGCCAGTCACCTGCTCAGTGACCCTACCTGCTTCGATTTCTGCCCCCATCACTCATCCGGCTTTGCTTCTCAAAGCTCCCCACACCCATCTCCAGGATATGGTCCCTCTGGATCCCAAGATCCCCATCCCACCCCCTCAAGGCCTAGCTCTCCGGTAGTTCTGGGAAATCCCAAAGGCATCACTGTTGTGTTGCCAGGCTGAGGCCAACATTTCTGTTTTCTCAGAAGGATCAAAGCCCCATCCCAACCCTGCCAGGAGGAAGCAGTTTTGACTCGTGCAAATATCTGCAGTCCATTTGGGATTTTACTTTGGTGAGAAATAAATACACAGCCATCTGAAGATGATGGAAATATGACTTAAGTAACTTTTTGGTCAAGGCTGTTGGGCCAGAGCCCAGATGGAAATAAGACCTTGTATCTCAGTCTCCCCCTGCACACTTTTGAAAAAAAGAAAAAGCAGAGGAGAAGAGAAAAAAAGTTGGTGGAAACCGAAGTTCAAAATGGAGAGCGCTCTACTTCTTGGCCTGGGAAAGGAAAAGTAAACACCTAACAGCTACTCCATTCACGTGTGTGTTATCTGGCTCATCCTCGCCAAGAACTCCCTCTCCTCCCTTCTCTGACCGGGAAGTACTGCGCCTAGAAACAGCGCCCACGCCCACTCCTAACCCGGGGGCAGGCAGACAATGGGCCAGAAAACCCGGCTGGGCCAAGGCCTCTCCCTGCAGCCCCCAGAGGCTGTAAGATTGGGAAACACAAAGCTATTTTTAATGTCCTATTTGTCTACCAACTGCGGCTCCATGAGCCTGAGAAATGGTATCATTTGTGGGAGATGGCATTGATTTCTTTTTCAACTTGCTCAAAGCCACATTTTCGCAACTTTCAGAAAAGCCAAAAATGCAGCTTTCCAAGAGTGACCTCTTCCCTGGCTTGCCCTCCTGCCCTAGGGGAAGGGCTCTCTCAGGTGTACCTGGGAAAGCAGCCCCCTGCTGCTATGCGCTGGTCAGCAGCAGGCAGAGATCCAGGGCCGAGGAAATGGAATTAAAGGCCCAGACCTCCTGCAGGAGAGCCAGTGAATGAGGAAGGAGCAAGGCAGTGAGAGAGATGTAGGATCAGAGAGGGGTAGGGTCCTCCACCTGTGAGGGAGGCACAGCTTTGCCCTGGGAGGGCCCATTTGATAGAGAGGATAAGCAACCACCTGCCCTGGGGAGCCCCAAAGAGAAAAGGGTGAGAGGTCACACCCAGGAAATGGCTTCCCAATAGCCATCCAGCTCCTCATACCCATGGGTGGAAGCTTTGCGTGGTGGATGTGTCCGGGGGCCAAGAAGATGCTCCCAGGTGTGTCTACTAAGCTGAGGCAGACCTTGGACTCTGGGCCAAAAGAATCCAACTGCAATAACAAGAGTCTCTCTGTTCTTGAGACTTCTAAAGGTTTTAGCTGTGAGGGCACAACCCCACCTGGGCTCCAGAGGCCTCCCCCTATCCCCTGCCAGGACAAAGAGATAGAGAAAGATGGATGGATGGAGAGAAAGAAAGAGATTTGAGTGAGACAGAGAAACAGAGGAAACAAAAGCATCAAGATGCAGAGAGATGGAAAGACAAAGTGAGGGAGAGAGAGGAGGTTTTTCTTTGTTGATACCCACCCCCAACTCACAACTCAGGACAGATGGAAGGGTGGCCACTCACGAGCACTAGAATAGAGGGACACGCACAGTGGACCATTTCCTTTCTCCATTGGGCCCATGGCCCATGGCCTAGAGGCGTAGTGAGGGCGTGGAGTCTCCAGCCGCTGCCTGGGCACCAGCCCTACTGACCCCCAAGAAGCTTCTTTCCCGGCTCCTTCCCTGCACCTGGGACGCCCACTCAGCCCACACGCACTCAGACCTTCCCTCTGCGCACTGGCTGCATGACCTTGAATGGGTCTCTTCACTTCTCCGTTCTCTCATATGCAAAAAAAATGATAACACTCCCTTCCTCCCTTGGGCGTTTCGAGTATTAATTGACTTAGCACACATGTGCGTGTGAATGTGTGTAAATGCTTCACACGTGCCTGGCACACAGTGAGGGCTTGATAAATGGCAGCTTTAATGCATGTGGCATGTGGTCAATAAATGGTGGCTGTTATTGCTGGGATTCCCGGGAGACAGGCAGGGCTGGGAATGTTGGGGAGGAGAGAGGAGGGCAGGCAGGAGGGAGGGAGAGGCAGAGGAGCCCGGCGAGAAGGGGCCAGAGGAAGGCAATGCAGAGTTAGCGGAACCATATGTCCCAAAGCTGGATGGGCCTTGAGACCACCCTGACCCCCCTGTGGCACCCCGGGTGCTGACCCTAACACGGACGCTACAAAGGGCCTGAGGGTGTGGGGAGCAGGTCCCCCCTGCTGATGGCTGCACGTCCCTGGTTCCGTGGCTCCCCAGGCTGGGAGCGCAGGTCAGCCTCCCACCAAGCCCTGAGCCTCTCCATCCTGGGGAGGTCTTCCCTTTGGTGGGATGGTTTGGATAGCCGAGTGCCCAGAGGAGCAGAACAAGAGCCAGATAGGCCAGCAGGCGACTCAGGGCCTACCCCCAACCCCCCAATGCATTTGGGAAGATCAAGAAACCAAGCAGAGTCCATCATCCTGGCTGATCAGAGAAGTCAATTCTTTGTGAAGAAGGGCTCCCAGCAGCCACTTTAGCTGCCCTGGCATCGCTAGAAGGAGTCTGGTCCTTCTGTCCCAGGAAGCCCAGTTCTGGGGAGGGGACAGATCTTCATCCCCCTTTATAACCTTCAAGAAGCACCTCCCCACCACCCACCTAAGCTGACCCAGAGCCTGCTCTGCCTCCACAGCTGCCCGTTGGGGACGCAGGTGCAGCCCTCACCTCCCTCCCAGAGAGGGACCCCCCGCAGCAACACTGCCCTGTCCCAGGAGACAAGTAGAGGAAGGGGAGTCAGACTGGGCGGGCTGCCAGGAGGAAGTCTGGAGACCTGAGTCCTGAGTCGGAATCCCTTTGAAAAGAAGTCGCTCACCCTCTCAGAGCTTTATTTTCCTCCTCCAGAAAATGGGAATAATAATCTTTACATGTTGGGGGTTCGGTGAGACAATGGCACATGTCTAACCACTTACATAACATTCTGACCCATTCCTTTCGTGGGTGGGGAAATAGAGCAAGCGGGTGTGTGTTAGTTGGCAGCCTAAAGACTGTGGCTTTCAGCACAGCTGGGTGTTTGCGTTCAAACCACTCACTGGGAGGTGGGTAAAATCAAGAGGTGGGTCCTTCCAGAACCTTGAGGCTGCACGGCGGATGAGAGCACTGTTTCTGGAACCAGATGGCATGTCCCCTGGACTAGGTTAACTCTCCACACCTCAATTTTCTCATCTGTAAAGTGGGATGATAAGAGCGCCCCAGGCATTTAGGTTGATGTGATGATATCCACATGGATCCTTCAGCACAGCACCTGGCAGCAGCAAATACTCAATGCAGGTGGTCAGTGATGGTAAAGGAACAGAGACGCCTTCTAGGAACTGACGGGGAGAGATTGCCAAGATGGATGTTGAGTGGAAAGCATGGTGGGTGGGATGCTACCATCTGGGCAGGGAGTGGGGAAATCAGACCACATGCCCTATTTGCTTGGATTTACAGAAGGATATTCTGGAAGGATACCTAAGAAGCTAGCAAATGGGAAGGTGTTGTGTTGGGAAGGTGAAAGGGGATGGGGTGGGAGCAGGGTTTTTGACTGTACACGTCTTCATAGAGTTCGGATCCGTCAACCATGTGAGCGAATTACCTATTGTAAAATGTTTTGAGCTAACAAAAGCATGACCTACTGGTATTACTCTGTCTGAGCTTCAGTTTCTTCCCTAAATGAGGAAGGTTGATTTATGCCTCACCCGCCTAACTAGGGTTTCGTAGCGATTCAGACAGAAAGTGAACATACGAGTGCCCTGAGAAAGAGGCTGGGATAATGCTGCTGAGGAGGAGGAGGAGGAGAAGGAGGGCAGGGATGGGAGGCACCCAATGGGAGAATCACTGAGCCATTGTCCCAGGAGCTGAGCCTCAGTAAAGTTGACACGCCAGCTGGACACATTTTGCTCTGGCCTCAGCCCTTGGCCTCTTTCCTCAAACATCCATGGTCCAAAGGAGGCCCCTCATCCTGCCAAACATTCCAGGGGAGGTGGCTGCAGGTGGGTGGGGCCAGGGGTAGGGCTCATGGGCACCTCCACGTGACCCTTGACAGCTGGCCAGAGCTGTTGGGAGTAGGAAGGGGTCCTGGGAATGGAGTCGTGAGATGGAGGAGCCATTGCGAAGGAAAAAGAGAGATTCTGCCCAGCAACAGCACAGAGTGGCTGGACCTCACCAAGGGTGTGGCTTGTGTTGCCTGGTCCTGGGCTCGGTGAAAGGAGATGGGGAGAGTCATCTCATTTATCACACCCTCTCAGCCATTCTATGCCATAGACTCGATTACCATTCAGATGAGGAAACTGAGGCTCAGAGCCCTGCAGGTATGTTTACAGCCAGCCACTAAGTAGCTCGGATCCAGACCCAGGCAGTGTGGCCCCATCTCAGCACCACCCCATCCTACCTCATCACCCCAGGCTAGGGCTGCCCACCTTCCAGGGGACCCCGTTTATAGCAGCAGAACAGAAATTACCAGAGCTTCGCTCAGAAATTGCTGCAGCAGCATCGTCTGTGGCCAGAGTCCCTCCTCCAGGAGGTTTCCACACTAGTTAGACACCCAGAGCCCACAGGCAAAGCCTGGGAGGGGACAGGCTTGGGAATCCCTCCGGACCCCATGCCCCTGAAACTTCAGGAGCACGAGGCTGAGAGAATGAAAGCACTTTTCATGGAATTCCAACAGGAAACCCACGAGAACATTCCTGCCCCGAGGATTCCAACAGGAAAACCACGAGAACATTCCTGCTCGTGGGATTCCAACAGGAAAACCAAAAGAACATTTCTCCTCGTGGGGTTCCAGCTGGGAGCCAGAGTCCATGTTCCCTGCTAAGGAGGCTGGCCAAGGGGTGGAGGAGAGGGCTTGCCCCGCCCTCATCAGCGGTCCCCAGCCCCTCAGACACATTCAAAGATTCCTCTGGCCTCTCCAGGATTGGATGGGCCATTCGGGAACTGGCTTGCCTGGCTCCCAGCCGTCCTGCCTTTGCTCCTGCCACCCAGCTTCCATGCAGAACTCACAGCCCCCTGCCCCTCCAAGGGTCTTCGTAATCAGGGTGAGACTTGCAAGCATGTAACTAAAAACTATCTTAAACTTAATTGCTTCTTGAGATGCCTCAGTCAACAGTCAGTTGCACCTGAAGACATATGGCACACACACCTGATTCTGCCCACCCTCCCCCAAGTAGCTATGGTGCCCCAGCATCAGGAAGCTGCCTGAAGCTACATACTGGGAAGGGCCCTGAGGAACAGGACAGGTTCTTGGCCTCAAGAGACTTCCACTCTAGTGGAGGAGCTGAGAGGCACTCCAACAGGAAGTGCTTTTAGCGTGCTGCAAGAGAAATGACCATTAACTCCAGGCGTCATCAAAGTAAACCATGTTTATGAAGTATCTACCTCGTGCCAGGCACTGTGTTAGGCTTCAAGGCAGAGTGACATAGTTTGTCCTCCAAAAAAGCTATGGCCTAATGGGAGAGACCCCCAAATAAATGGCTATATCACAATGAGAGAAGAGTTACAATCAAGGTTCACTCAGGATGCAGAGAGAGGGGGGTGATCAGGGAAGGCTTCCTGGAGGAAGTGATGCTCAAGCGTGCTGAAGAGCTCAGCTG
Source organism: Balaenoptera borealis (assembly GCF_965194805.1). Lineage (NCBI taxonomy): Eukaryota > Metazoa > Chordata > Mammalia > Artiodactyla > Balaenopteridae > Balaenoptera > Balaenoptera borealis. The sequence goes on from NC_138871.1 coordinate 56,619,738, forward strand.
GAAGTGCAGTGGGACTTCAGGGGTGGGTTGGGAGGTGGCAGGTTTGATGGAAACCTCAGTAATGATGGTTAGGATCTGGGTCATGAAACAGTGATAAGACCTTAGTAAAGGCAGGGAGGGAGCATGGAAGAGTAGGTTTTGGACACAGGACAGCAGACGCAGACACCAGATGGGTGGATCCGAAGGGGAGGGTTGGAAAGGACAGAGGTCCCGGAGAGCCAGAGGGGCTGTGGGTCAAGTTGAGACGTGTTCCTTCACTCAGTGAGGGAGAGAGAGTCAGCGAATGAGGGCAGGGGAGAGGGTTGCCCTCAGGAAGACAGGAGGGAATCCAGGCTTTGAGGGGGTCTCAGAGCACTGGGAAGGAAGAGTGTGACATTTGGAAAATGAAAGAAATTCAGAGTGAGATCCCTGGGCCTCTTCATCTGCAACTATCCAGACACCCCAGTCCCACGTTATGGGGTGGAATGTTATGTCCCATACGAGGCCCCGGGGCCCATCCAGGCAGGCTGGCAGGGACACGGAGCAGCCGTGGCCAACGTAGGAGGGAATGGGTCCTACAACAAGCCATCCAGCCCGTTACCAGGAGAGGCCAGGGGCAGGAATCTGGGGTCAGGATTAAGGGAAAGCAGAGGTGGCGAACCAGGGATGAGGGTAGGAACACATATGGCAGCATCAAGGTGGGGAGCCATGAGCTGAAAGCCCACAACCAGGGTCGGGGTAGGAGAGGGACAGACCTGCCAGCAGAAGGCAGGAGGGGCCTGCGGGCCTGAACTAAGTCAGGATGGGGGGCCGGGGGCGGGGGGCCGTGGTGGGCGGCGTCTATAGCAGGGGTGTGCTGGAGCAGGCTTCTATGGGCTCCAAGAGCCGATTGTTAAATGCCAGTAATTCTGCAAGAAAGTTGTTTAAATGTTGGCAAAATCAGCCACGGAGCATTTACACCATGGAAATCAGCAAACGCTACAAATCTGGGCTACTTTTTTCCCACTCCCAGAAAGATGGCTGAGACCAGCGTTCTGGCCTTCCTCCACCATGTGGTTTTGTGCTGCTGTGGCCTCATCTGTAAATGACAGTTCTCAGCCCTGCCGACCATGAAGGACTGCTGGAGGGTCATATAAGAAAGTGTAGCTGGATGTGCTCTGTAGGCCAAAACGCTGCAGAGAGAGAGAGAGAGAATCGCAAGTGGATTTCCTAGCCTCTCCCTGGATGTCTGATCTAAATTTAGGTCCTTTTAGTCTATGTTGAATCCCAGCCACTGCCTTTCCTTCCTTCCTGCAGGCTCTCTGGAGACAGCCATAAGGAAGTCCCTGCTGGAAGGCGGCTGCCCTTTGTTGTTCCACCTGCGAGTTTGCATGTGTGCTTTCTGGTCAAAGTCCCCCCAAACCTTCCCTGTGCCTCCTCCAACTACCCCTTTCCTCGTGCTCAGAAACTTGCAGTGGCTTCCTACTCCTCTCCTGGTGTTCCAGAGGCCCCACCCCTGCCCCAGGTCCACCCCCTGAGAGAACATGTCCTTTCACATCAGGACACCTCAGGCAAGTCCTTAACCTCTCCAGGTCTCATCTGTACTTTTAAGGGTAATGTCTATAACAGAGCCTGTGTGTTTTTCTGCAAGTAATAGAAACTGACTACCAGGGACTTCAACCATAAGAGAGTTGCTTACTAAGAAGTCTAGAGGTAGGCAGTTATCAAGCTGGCTTTGCAACTTCAAGATGCCAGGGCTCTGGGTCAGGGTCCAAATTCTCTCTATATTCTCCCTTACAGTTGCAAGACAGCTGCCACAGCTCCAGATACCACATCTTAAGACTTCCTCCAAAGTCAGGATGTAGGGTGATGGTCAAAGTGGAAAGAGCTCTCTTCATGTGCTTTTCTTATTTGATTAAGGATGAAAAATCTTTCTCAGAAGATTTTCCATTGCCATTCCCCACAACTCCCGGCAAATTTTTCTTACATCTTGTTAGCCAGAACTGGGTTATGTGACCATTTCATGCCACAAAAGAGGCTGGGAAAGTGTCACTTTTTCAGCCTCTAAGGTTGAAAGAGGGCAGGGAGAGGGGGCAGGAAGAAGTTGAGAATGGCCTTTGGGTGGCCAATTAGCGTGGTGTTTAGAGGGTAGCTGAAGATCAGACACAATGGCCATGAATGACCTCCCTGTTGTTAGGAGGGCTCACAACCTCCCAGACCCCTGCTCTGTCCCCCATCTGGTCAGAGCAGAGGGGGCTATTCATCCTCCTCTGAAACAACAGTGAGTGAACAGGCTCAACTCCAACTAAGCAGTCGCAGGGCCAATTGTATTGATGATTCCGGGAGAAGAAGGGAGGTCTGAGTCTTGTCACAGACAATCAACAAGTCTGTATTGGCCTCTCTGTGTGCCCAGCCCAGGGCGGCAAGAACCTGTCCATTGTGTGCTAATCATCTGGGTAATGTGTAATGTATACATTCAAGCCTGCGCTGCAGACCAATGACATCAAACCACTGCTGGGGGCGCCTCTGGGCTTCCCCGTTCAGGTTTCAGTTCCCCAACTTCTCAGCATCTCAGAGACTCTTGGATTCCCCGTCACTCCCGAGGCTGTCTTACCTTCCATTCCTCCCCAGCGGATGGCGCAGCAACAACCTGCCTAGTCTCTAGGCTTTTCTTTCCCTGGCATGACACTGGCAATAACCCTGGGGTCCCAACTGGATCTTCCCCCAAAGAGTCTCCAGCAGGAATCGGGCTCCCAGATGGGGATCACAGTGAGGGGCAGAGACTGGTTGGAGGAGAGCGGGAGAGAAGAGCCACTCATACCCATGTCAGGTGTGCTGGCTGCTTCTGAAGGCAAGTCCCTTGTTTTTTGTCAAATTTCAATTGATGAGGACGAGGAGAAACATGGCTACACAGGAAGCGTATGAAAGCTGAGGGAGAAAGCTGCATCCCTTGGAGATCAAAACTCACAGAGATTACACGGAACACTAGAGTTAGGAGAACTGCAAATTTTGCAAAAGATACCTCCCAAAGAATGGTGGAAATTTAGAGGAATAGCTATGAACACAGGCTTTGGGGCCTGACACGTTTTGGTTCAAATTCTAGTTCTGCTGCTTATTAGTTGAGTGATGTTTACATCAATCAGGATAGGCTAAGTTATGCTGCAGGAACAAATAACCCCCAAATCTCAGTGGCTTAAAACAAGAAAGGTCTGCTCACTAACACAAAGCCTTGCTACATGTCTAGGTGGCTCTGTGAAGCTGCCTTCCATGTGAGGACCCTGTGGTGCCCCTCCAGATTGACACAGCCTTCTTCGACCACTGTGGAGAGGGGAGAAAATTGGGGGTCAAGCACAAGTGATTCAGTGCTGCCACTGGGAATTGACCCATATCAGGTCCATTCACATGAAAGTCACACGACCTCATTTAACTTCAAGAGGCCTGGGAAGCACCATCCTCCCATGTTCCGGGAAGGAGAGGGGAACTAGGTGCTGGTGAGCAATAATAATGTCCTCCACATCTTCGGACAAGTAAATTAACCTGTTTCCACATCAGTTTGCTCACCTGTAAAATGGAGATAATGATATTTACCGTAGAAGGTTGTTGTGAGGATTGAATAAGATCATCTAGGCTGGCTATTCCAAGTACACAGTCCTCTTGACAAATTGATTGGTTCAGGGATGGACACATCCCCGTGATACCAATCAGAGTTTTGCTTAAGATTTCTTGATGGATGCCGGAGAGAGTTTCTCTACCTCTGAGATACTGAGCGATGAGGATCTAGAGGGCCTGAAGCTCTTGCACATAATAAGCGATTGTTATAATTTGTCTTGATAGAAAATAAATTCCAAGAACCGTGAGAGTCCCTGAACTCCATCTAACCGTAAGACTAAACTGCACCTAAGGAGGTTTCCTAAAGCAACTCCCTCATTCAGTAAAAAATATCATTTACTCCCACGGAATTGATGAGATTCAGTGAAATGGATTCATGGAGCCCCGTAATTTCCCTTCATAATTTGTAACAATTTGTAATTAAATATAGAGGTTAATCACGCCACAAAATTTACGGTGCAAGAAACGTTGCATTTTTAAATTTCCCCAAATAGGTTACATCTAGCTAAAACCTGCATTTGTCATGATGATAGACAGTTGATGAAAAAGTTATATCGAAGGACCCCAGGCTATGCCTGGCCCATGAAGATTGATGGCGGGGGCTTAATCGTCAATCCATGGTTGTCCCTGCTGTCGCCCACATGGTCCGTGCAGAGGAGGTACCTTGATTCTGAGGCAGACTTGGCCTGGAGACCTTTCTCAAGGTCCCTGAGCCTCAGCACCTGGGGTCCAGTTCTCGTAGGCACAGAACAGCCCCTCTCCCATCCAGCAATTCCTGGGGGCCGATCTCTGGTGTTCACGCCCCACAGAACCTCCAACTCTTCTCTTCTGCAGTCCAAGAAGGCCCACACTCCCCAAAGGCCATGCCCCTCTCCTGGCCCTACTGACAGATTCCCCGTTTAACCACCTGATGGGCACAGGCCCTCCAAATCACAGGGCAGCCCACCCCAGCCTGGCAACTTCTCCATTTGGCCGGAAACACAGACCAAAGACTGTTACTTCCCTCATGCTGATAAGGAAAGCTCAAACCTCAAGAACTCAAAAGCTGGGCTTTCCAGAAGTGTGAAGGAAAAGGCACACACCCCCTCCTCTATCCTGATAAGCCAGCAACCTAAAAAGTAGAAAAATGAGACCCCATTTCTCGACAGGTTGTTCTCCTACTTTACACTGGCATCAGGCCCACCTGCCAAATATATCTGTGTATGGGGACAGGAGGTCCTAGCAGCTCGTGTCTAATTTGCTCACCATTTACCCCAGTCTCTGGCTCACAACATGAGCTGCAGGTCTCAATACATATTGGCTCAATAATTACTTATTAATCAGAACTCTTTCAGTGCTAAGTGACAGAAATTCAAACTGAATCAATTTTTTAAAAAAGGTCATCGGCTCTTGCAACTGGGAAAACTGAAGGCAGGCCTGGCTTCTGGGAAGACTGGAATGATGCAGAGTTGAATCTTCTCTCTGGCCCTTTGGCCTACTTTCCTCGATGTGTTGTCTTCATTCTGCCAACAGCTTCTTCTTGTGTCCTTGGGCAATGGCTCCAGCAGCCTCAGGCCCTCATCAGTCAGTACCTCCTCAACACTCAGGGTCTCAGGGGAGGTGAGACTCTCTTTCCAGCATCCAAAGCCTGAATCTTAAGTGAGACTCTGATTGCATTATGTATCTACCCCTGAACCAATCACTTGGCCAAGAGGATGGTGTACGCCAATGGCCACTGGACCACACGCCCCCCTCTGGGTGGTGGTGAAGAGGCCCCATAAGAAATAGCTTCACCAAGAAGAGGGGTGGCTCCTCTAATAAAAATGGGAGCTATGACCAAGAAAAGAGAGAATGGTGCTGCACAGGCAGACAGAAACAGCAGGCATCCCCTACATGTAGTGTTGGGAGCTGAAGCTGGTGGGACATGCATTCAGTTAGGTTCAGTCATGGTGAGTGTATCAATTAGGGTGAGTTAGCTGCTGTAACAAACAACTCCAAATCTCAATGATTTAACACACCAGACTCGTTCACATCACAGTCCAAAGCAGGGTGTTGAGGTGCTCTTCATGCAGTCATCTAGGGACCCTTGTTTTATTGCCTTCCTCATCCTCCAAGGCTCTAGAGTCCTCTAGAGTTCTAGTTGCACAGATGGGGAAAAGGGGGGTGCACAAAAGTACATACAAGAAATTTTTAGGGGTTAGGCCTGCAATTAGTATACATCACTCTGGCCCGATATCCATTGGCTGGAACTTGGTAACTGCACATACTAATTGCAAAAGAGGCTGGAAAATGTGCTCAGGAAGAAAAGTACACCGCATTTGGTGAGTTCATAGTCTCTGCCAAATTGAGAGAGGGCCCCTCACAGGACCAAGGTGGGGTTTGGGAGGAGGTGGGGCAGGAGGGAAGGGTGAGTTGGGCCTGGAACTGAAGGCTGCCAGCCTGTGCCCTCCAGATTTTTCACCCTGGGCAGGTCACTCTCCCTCTCTGAGCCTCAGTCTCCCCATCTGTCAAATATAACCCCCTTTAAAACCCTATGCAAGCATTTTTTGCTTCTATGATTTACCCCCTGCCTAAAGCCTCCATAGCCTTTCCCAGCAGAGTTTCTAAGATCTTATAACTCTGGCCTCCCCTTTAACTTCACTACATCCCCCCATCCAAGTCCTTCTTTTCCCCCTTCTCTGCTTTATTTTTCTCCATAGCACCTATTATCACCTGATATACCAAGTGTTTTTCTCATTCATTCACCATCCCCCTGCACAAGAATATAAGCTCCAAGAGGGCACAAATTTCTGTGTTTAGTTCACTGCTGTATCCCAAGTACCTAGAAAGTGCTTGGCATATTGTACGTGCTTAGTAAATATGTGCTGAATGAATGAAATTTAAAACCTTTCTCAGAAGAGTGTTTTCTAAAATTCATAACAGAGCAACACTGCCATCTGGTGCCAGACACTTGAATTGCAAGCACATAGTCTGGGTGGTTGTGGGGTGGGGGACAGAATCCAGGGACAAGACTTGTCAAATCAACCCTATTTCATTGCTTCAAACACCACGGTCTGACTTTGAGTGTTTGGATGGCTCAACAGGCCCATAGGGTCTGATTTTCTGTCCCATGCGTGCTTTCCTCCCCATCACTAGATGTGACCTCACTAACCATTCATAAGGTCCTCAGGTGCACCAGGCACTCAATGCTTGCTCTGACACTGCTAAAATCTGGGCAGTGCTATCTCTTCAGAAGATGAAAGATCAGAAAAAAAGACTCCAGTCCTGAGAGAGGATGAGAGAATACATGAGGTGAGACCAGTAAGAAGGACCAAAGCAAGAAGAAAAAGCCATTGGGAGAAGCCAGGACACTAGGCCCTACCTCAAACCTGACCTTGAATTCACTTTGGTTTCCTCATTTGTAAGATGATGGCGATGGACTAGATGAGCTCTAGCGCATACAGGTAGCCCAGCCCTAAAGTCCTTGAGAAGGCACAGAGAGGGTCATGGGTGGCTCCAATCTCTAGAGTTAACATCTAGAAAGAGAGGTAAGTGACTCGTCCCCTGGTCAGAAGCTGGTGTCCTTAGTTGGACACCAACTGGGGGTCTCCTCATTACTAGGCAATTGTCTAAGTGCTGTGGAGGGCCTCTCCTCTCCAGGGGAGGACTTGGCTGTTTAACCCAGTTTCCATCTCAGAACCTCACCCAGGCTTTGGCCCAGCCTTTGTGGGTGTGGTCTAGTGCCCTTAGTGCCATGGCAACCAGAAGCCCATTCCCTGCTCCCCCCGAACCCAACACACACACACCATGTTTTGTTTGCATTACTCCTTTCAACAGCCTGAGGACTCATTCCAGTTGATCTCTGATTTCCTTCAGCAAGGTTTGCTCCTCCAGTTCCCTCATTTGGGTTGGCTGCCTTGGGGGATGAAGGGAAGCGGCCCTAGATGGACTTCTGTCCCTCCTTCCAGAGCTTTGCCCATCAGCGCGGAGCAGCCTAGGTGACTCTGCTGATATCCACGGACCTTTCCTTCTAGCCTCTGCCACAGCTCAGTCCAGCCCAGATATATGGAGCACCTTCCAGGAGTGTGTGGGATTTTGAGATAGCTTGGGCCTCTGATGCCAAAGGGCTGCATAGGGGACACAGCACACGCAGAACAGCAAGCAAGCCATGACAGTGCATGTGTGAGCAAGTGTCAAAGCAGGGGGCTCAGGCTGAAGGAAGAGTGGACTGGGGAGTCTTCCTGGAGGAGGTAGGACTCCTATGGCCTTTTTTTTTTTTAATAATTTTTTAAAATTTTATTTATTTATTTATTCGCCTATTTATTTATTTGGCTGCGTTGGGTCTTTGTTCCTGCACACGGGCTTTCTCTAGCTGCAGCGAGCGGGGGCTACTCCTCGTCACAGTGTGCGGGCTTCTCATTGTGGTGGCTTCTCTTGTTGCGGAGCGTGGGCTCTAGGCACGCGGGCTTCAGTAGTTGTGGCACGCGGGCTCTAGAGTGCAGGCTCAGTTGTGGCGCACGGGCTTAGTTGCTCCGCGGCATGTGGGATCTTCCCAGACCAGGGCTCAAACCTGTGTCCCCTGCGTTGGCAGGCGGATTCTTAACCACTGCGCCACCAGGGAAGTCCCTCCTATGGCCTTTAAGTTCAGAGAGTATCTGAGACCTTGGGAGCAACCACCCTGTCCCAGCAAACCTTAGCACCTAGAGTCAGGGGGAGGGACAACTGTGAGCACCCTCCCCCCTCCCCCACATGGGTGTTATTGAGATATAGGTCTGGCCACCTCATGACACTGGGGCATCTGGATGCCCGGAACAATTTAGGGGCCCCACCATTCTCCTCCCTCCATCCTCCTCCTCCTCTGCTTCCCCTACCACCACCAGAGACTCCTCTCCTCTTGGTTTATTCAGGGCCCCTGCTCTACCTACTGCCTTCTCTCCTTGTCTGTGCTCTGTTTCTGCTGCCCCTCCCATCTGGCAAGTCCTCCTACTTACTCCTAGGAGCTAATGGAATAATAGGCAGATCATCTGTAGTCAGCTCAGCATCACTACCACCCCACCTTAGGTCTCCTCTGTGGCACTGAGAGAGGCTGGGAACTACAATTCCCAGAATCCCCTTGATTGTATGGTTCCATCTAGGAAACACTAAGGAGAAGCTCTGGTCCAATATTTGTCATATTTGTAAGAAAAGGAGAGGTCATGATTAAATCTAAATGCAGATCAAGAGTTTTCTATGAAAATTTAGCAGCCAAACTGACATGTGCTATAAGTGTAAAATACATACCAGATTTTGAAGATTTTGTACCCCAAAATGTAAAATACCTCATTAATAATTTGTATATTGGTTCCATGTATTTTTGATATATTGAGTTAAATAAAATACTAATTTTGCCTGTTTCTTTGTACTTTGTTAATGTGACTACTGGAAATTCTTAAATTACGTATGTAGCTCACATTATATTTCTATTGGGAAGAGCTGGTTTAAAATGTGTGGAAAGTGGATGCAAAATAAACACACAAAACACTGCATAGATGCATGAGACAATGAACAATGTCACAGTGTTGAATGTGGATTAATGTCACATGAGAGAGATGCAGATGTCAAGAGTTAAGAGCTCAAAGGAGAAAAAGAGGTCCTCGAGGACTGCAGGGCAGGGAAGGGAGGTGGTGACGGCAGGACTGAGCCACACCCTAAAGTACAGGGAGGATATGGACTAGGCAAGGGTGTTGAGGCCATTCCAGGCAGTGGATTCAACATGCTAAGGGAGGAATAACTCAGGTATGGCAAGATGCAAAGGCCTTGGGGTCTCAAGCAAATGTGAAGGAAGGGTCATTGTTTCCACCTGTGTCTTCAGTCACCCCTCCATTCATTCCACCCTGTGGCTAGAGTGCTGGGGAGGGAGAGAGGCAGGCAGGAAGGTCCTGAGCTGTGTGCTGGGAACACGGGTACCATCACCTAGGGCACCAAAAGGGTCTTTGAACACTAGGTCACAGTGCAAACTCAAACCCAGATCCAAACACCTCCTCGGCTTTGTCTAGAGTGGGTTCCCTGAGGGACCAGGTTTTTCAGGGGTGCTGGGGTCAGGGTCCAGGCTCCAGCAGGGCAGGATGCTCTACCCAGGTCCCAACCCAAGCAGCCCCATGCCAAGCAGGTTCCTGGGGCGAGTCAGAGGGGAAACACGTGCTCCAGTCTGAGATGAACTTACTCCATCTAGGCAACATGGAGTTTGGTGGAATGAGGCCGTGGGGACAGAAACACGAAGCCCTCGGCTTGAAAGTGCTTGCATTTGCATTTTGCAGAATTTCTGGCATGGCTGTCCCTGATCAGCAGCAAGATCTTTCTGAGAAAAGCTGGGACCTCTGTGGTCCTGGTCTGGTCCTGAGGGACTGGCCGCCTGGAGCCGGGGGAGGAGCTGGAGCTGAGTCCAAGTTGAGTCATTTCAGGAAGGGCCGCTGTGGTTTCCAGCCCAGGTCAGAAGATAGACCCAGAGACCGGACCCAGAGGAGCGGCAAGGCCAGCCAGACCAGAGGGGGCGCCAGAGCGTCCATTGCAGCACAACCAAGATAAGGTAGCACGGTAGCCTCAGAAAAGCCCTGATCCCCAAACCCTGAAAGTGCACTGCCTTGGACAGGCCTCCTTGTTGGGAGATCTTTGAAAACAGGAGAACTTTCCCACCATTGCCTCAAGGGACCTTCACTCTTGGTTGCAGAAAGAGGAAGCCTTAGCAGCTCAATAAACCCTTCCTAAGCACCTATCTGTTCCCCAACACTGAAGCAGGCACCACGGGGGAAATGAGAGGAAAAGGAGAAAAACTTTAAATCTCAGCGCAGAAAGAGCCTTAAGAGGTCACTTTAAAACGACTTTCCAGGGACTTCCCTGACGGTCCAGTGGTCAAGAATCCAGGCTTTCACTGCAGGGGGCACAGGTCCAATCCCTGGTCGGGGTGGGCGGTGGGGACTAAGATCCCGCATGCTATGCGGCATGGCAAAAAAAAAAAAAAAAAAAAGTGACTTCCTAAAGTAGAAATTCTTGCAACAGCATCCAGGGCAGTTCCATGTGGCCTTGGTGCTCTGAGAGCAAACAGTTTAACAAAATCGAGGACTTTCTAAGCAACCTTTGGAGGACTGGCCCAGTATAGGAAGGGGCACTAAAGCATGCAGCCCAGACTGCAGGTGCCACAGAACCCTGAGCTGGGATGGCCAGGGTGATGGGGATGGCCAGGGTACATGGGAATAGGTAGAGAAGGCCTCCTGGACAAGGGGACTGGAAGTGGGCCTTGAAGGACATGCAGGCTCTGGGGGTGGGAAGAAGAAAAGGGGATGCAAAATGGTTTAAAAAATAAAAAAGAGGAGGAGAAGGAGGAAGAAGAAGGGAAGGGACAGGAGAAGAAGTTGACAATAGTGATTTGAGAGGCAGCAGGAAGTTTTCCAGCCCCCAAATCTCTGTTGACTAAACTCTCACTATGAAATTTTCATTTGGGGGTGGAGGGGGGGAGGGATGACTAAGTTTTTCATTCTTTATTTTCATCTTTGAAAATGAAGCTTTCCTTGCTGAGATGACATGTGAAATCCCTAACAGGGCATAAGATGGTGACAATCAAATAACAGGCAGATAGGAATGGAATAAAGACAAACGCTGCCACTGTTTTGCCACCAATTAGCCAGTTGGACCAGCGGCTAGTCATGGCCACAAACACGCTATGGCAGTACGGAGGGGAGAGAGATTGGGTTGGTCCGGGGGCAGGGTCGGTGTGGATCTCCACCTCACTAACTCAAGAAAACCCCGACTTTCTCCTTTCAGTCTCTATGAAGCTCAGCCCTCCAACCAAATCTCGAAGTGTAAAGAGAAGCAAGGTCTCTCCGAAGCGATGTATTCTTGTTGGCCTGAACAGCTTCTGTGTGATCTCAATCTCCTTTCCAAAGGGCTCATAGGACAAAAGCCCTGAGAAAGTTTCACAGCAAAATTGTTAAGTTCCTGGGCTCTGGAGTCAGGCTGCCTGAGTCTGAGTCCTGGCTCTCCTGGCTGGATCTAAGACCTTGACCTCCATCTCTCTTAAGCCAAGTTTCCTCATTTGCAGCATGAGGCTGATAAGAGTACTTATTTCACAGGGTTGCCATGAAGGTTAAAATATATAATGCACTCGAAGTATGTGGAACAGCAGGCATTATGCTGGATAAATGTTGCTCTTAATATTCTCACAGATTTTCTGCAGCCAACCAATACAAAGAATCCTTTGGGTGTTTCAAACAAAGACAGAGTCTACCCAACCAGGACAACAATTTTTAGCATCATTCTTCCATTTATTCACTTCTTACTTACTGAATACCTACGATGAGCAGGATTTTTTTTTTTTTAAATTATTTCTTTATTTCTTTATTTTTTATTTTTGGCTGTGTTGGGTCTTCATTTCTGTGCGAGGGCTTTCTCTAGTTGCGGCAAGCGGGGGCCACTCTTCATTGCGGTGCGCGGGCCTCTCACTATTGCGGCCTCTCTTGTTGCGGAGCACAGGCTCCAGATGCGCAGGCTCAGTAGTTGTGGCTCACGGGCCTAGTTGCTCCGCGGCATGTGGGATCTTCCCAGACCAGGGCTTGAACCCGTGTCCCCTGCATTGGCAGGCAGATTCTCAACCACTGCGCCACCAGGGAAGCCCCAAACAGGATTTTATAAAGAGTATAAAGACACAAAGATAGTGTGGAGAGCTACCCTGTCTTGAAGGAATGTACAACCTAAGTAGGCACAATAAGACATGGTCTCAAGGCAACACAACATGACACAGTGAACAGGGCTGTATGCTGAACTTACAAGGTCCCATATCATTTAGGATTGGGTTAGGCTGCAAGTAACTGAAAACCTCAAATGATGGTGGCTTAACCAAGGTGAAAATTTATTTTTCCTTGCTATAATTAAAGTCAGGAGGCAAGCAGTCTGGGCTGGTGTTTGTGGCTCAACAAATGTTAGGGTCCAGGCCACCCTCAACATATGGCTCTACCCCATCATCTGACCTGTCATTCAAGCTCCAGCCTGCTCATCCCCTTCTTCATCCTCATCACCATCTTCCTCACCAGAGCCACACTTGCAGAGCACATACTATGTGCTAGGAACCATTCTAATCACGCTTCAAATTTCAATTCATGGAATCCTCACCATAGCCCTATTATAGCAATATTATTTTTACTCCTGTTTTACTGTTAAGAAAACTGTGGCACAAAAGGGTTTAAGTAACTTGCCCAAGGTCAAGCCCCTAGATGGCAGGGCTAGGATTTCAACTCAGTCTGGCTCCAGAGTCCAGCTACTAGGAAGAAGCTAAGAAGGGCATTCCCTGCCCTTTAATGGCATTTTGGCCAGACCTTGGTCACATGGCTATATCCAACCACAAGGGAGGCAGGGAAATGTAGTCGTCATTCAGGGCAGCAAAAACTGGGAGTTCTTTTACTAAGAAAGACAGGGACCAATTGCAGTCTGTGGTACGGATCCCCATAAATTCATCCCCTCTCCCACAGTGGGGCACCCCCAGCAATAATCCTGTATCACATGACCCCTTCCCCTGCCCTTATCCAAGAAAGGCTGGTCGGAGCTCCTGAACTGGGGCCAAGAGACAGGTTCTATCTTGCTGTATTGGACAGTGGCATGTGCCCTCCAGGGCAGTGGGCAGCAGATTTCAGCCAGCTCTTCAAGGCTACAGTCTATAAAGAAAACACTTAAGTGGATGTTCTCAGAGAGAATGTTGCCCAAGCAATATTTCCAGCTGCCAATGCCAGGGCCCTCTGAGGTGCCACAGCATTCCTGCCGTTGGGTGCTATAAGACCCACCATATGCTTGTGATAAAAAATCTCCTTGTTTGTTCCAGTGGATTTCTGACAATTTCCCAACTGTCATCAAAGAATTCTAACTCCATAACCAGGCAAGTGTGGTGAGTGCTACCAGCAGTGTCAACAAAAATGCTATGGAAGTATGGAGATTTGGCCCTGGGGGATCAGAGGAGGCTTCATAATCTGGGTTATTATTGCTGACTCATAAAGTGCTGACCACGTGCCGGACACTGTTGCACGTTACACAGTCTCACCTACTCTTCAAATACCCAGTGAGGCAGGTGTTACTATTATTATTATCCTCATTTTACAGATGAGTAAACCAAGGCACAGAAGGGTTAAGTAACCAAAAGCTCAAACAATACAAGTAGTAGAACTGGGTCTTGTACCCGGTCAGTCTGGCTCTAGCTTCCTTGTTCTACCTTTTGGGTTTGGATGTTTGGTGCCTAGGCTGGGTCTTAAACAAAGGGTATGACTGTGATTGGCAGAGGCAGGACTGTCCCTGCCAAGCAGGAGGCACGTGGGGGCCACATCACGGAGTCAGTAAGAGCAAGGCTGACTCAGGAAGTCTGGAAGAGTTGCAACACATGGGTTCTAATACGCAAGAGTGGGCAACCAGGGGAGGAAGTGGGGTTGGGAGTTGATTCAAGGTGGGGACTGTGAATCTATGCTAAAGATTTTTTTTTTAATTTTTATTTATTTATTTATTTTTGGCTGTGTTGGGTCTTCGTTTCTGTGCGAGGGCTTTCTCTAGTTGTGGCAAGCGGGGGCCACTCTTCATCGCGGTGCGCGGGCCTCTCACTATCGCGGCCTCTCGTTGCAGAGCACAGGCTCCAGACGCGCAGGCTCAGTAGTTGTGGCTCACGGGCCTAGTTGCTCCGCGGCATGTGGGATCTTCCCAGACCAGGGCTCGAACCCGTGTCCCCTGCATTGGCAGGCAGATTCTCAACCACTGCGCCACCAGGGAAGCCCCTATGCTAAAGATTTTTGAGGGTATTCTAGAGGTACTGGGGAGCCATCAAGAGTGTTGACATTGGGAAGTAACACACTCTGGGCCCGGCTTGGGGAATGACTGCCCAGGAGCTATGTGACTGGAAGACTTTCAGGAGGCTCTTGCAAAAAATGATTCAGTCAATGGGATTTTGAGAGGGATGGAGAAGGGATGATGGAGACGTGACCTCTGGGGTCTAGAAGCAGGACTTGGGGCCACCTGGGAGACTAGGGAGAGGGAGGTGCCAAAGGCAATTCCAGAGAGGTTCTGGGCCCACTGGTGGGGTGGGGGACAAGGGGAGGATGAATTCGGGTTAGACAGCACGAGTTTGAGGTGCCTGTGGGACACCCTTGTGGAGAATCTTACAGGCAGACACGGAAGAGAAGTCAGGACTGGAGGGCTTCCCTGAGGGTGCAGTGGTTAAGAATCTGCCTGACAATGCAGGGGACACGGGTTCGAGCCCTGGTCCGGGAAGATCCCAAATGCTGTGGAGCAACTAGGCCCGTGTGCCACAACTACTGAGCCTGGGCCCTAGAGCCCACGCGCCACAACTACGGAAGCCCGCGCACCTAGAGCCCATGCTCCGCAACAAGAGAAGCCACTGCAATGAGAAGCCCGCGCACCGCAACGAAGAGTAGCCCCTGCTCGCCGCAACTAGAGAAAGTCCGCATGCAGCAACGAAGACCTGACACAGCCAATAAATAAATTAATTAGTTTATTTATTAATTAATTTTTAAAAAAAGAAGTCAGGACTGGAGACACAGCTCTGAGGTTATCCACAGAGCGTGATTCCTGAAGCCGTAGGCACAGACGATACCCCAGGACAGAGACGCTTGACTAGAACCTGGCGAGAGGCAGCAGAATAAGGAGGCAGAAGGAGCTAAGAAGCAGCCGGCTCAACGGTCTGAGGATAGTCAGGAAAGCGCGTGCCCTCGACGCCCAGAACAGGCTCTCGAGGAGGAAGGCAGGACCCTCGGCGCCAAGCATGGTGGGGGTAGGAGGGCGGGAGGTGGCCCAGAGCTACGGCCTCCCCTGGGGGCCAGGCTTCAGCTTCCTGCAGGCCCAGCCCTGTTAGAGCTCCCGCAAGCCTTCCTGTTGCCCTGGAAATGGCTCCAGCACTGGGGCTCTGCAGAGTCCAGTTGTTCAGATTTATGATGGAAAATGGCCTCAGGGACTGGGGCAATTTACTGGTCACGAACGAATTCCAACTTGTCCATGAAAGTGCCTCATTCCGGTCCCCACACCCAGGCCTGTTCACACCTCTGGTGAGGAATCAAGCCTGCCCGGAATATTAGCGTGTGGGCCGGGCTCTGCGGGGAGCAGCACCACGTCTAAAGGAGGCCGGGACAGCCCTCAGTGCCAGGCCTCTCTCCCCAGAGCATGACGGGGGGACGGGGGCTCCTGAGGGTGGGACCCCAGCACGAGAACCACTGAGCCATGTCCCCACTGCTTACATCCGTCTCCTTCCCAGAGGAAGCACCCTCATTCCCCCGTCCCTCCCCCGCTTACCTCTGGGCCGCAGCCTCCTTCTCAGGCAGGCCTCCCTTCCAGGAAATGGGGTGTAGTGAGGGCCCAGCCCAGGGGAAAGCACCTGCTCGCAGCCCAAACCTCCAGGCTGCCCAGGCGGAGGGGGAGGCAGGCGGGCCGGGCCAGCAGGCTTTGGAGGGACCGGGGCAGGACGGGAGGGGCGCCCTCAACTCCTTAAGCCGCTGGCCTCGCAGGCTAATGGGCAGCCCAAAGTATCCTCCCCAGGTTTACATTGTGTTTTGCTGTTTCTTCTCTCCTCTCTCATTAAAATCCCATTTCCCGGGCCATGTGGTCTTTACCAGTCCATACGAATAAGGAAGCAAGTGACCAGTTTCAAAACAACGCAGAATTCTTCAGGCTCTTGCCTGACGTTCACCTCCCTGGACTGCTGACTTCCCCCACCCTTGGCTCGCCCCAGGCGGGCTTCTTTTCTTTGCTGTGCTCTTTTTTTGAAAATTGGGATTGGAGCCAAGATGAAGAAACAGATTGGGGATTCGACTGTTTCCATCGAGATGCCCGGCCTCCACCCCCTTCGCTGGAATCCACACCGGGCAGAGCGTGGAAAGGCGCTTCCCGAAAGGAGACATCACCCTCTTGCCTCCCAGCCCTCCGCCCTTGCACCCATCCCCAGTGTGTGCGTGGGGCTGCATCCCAAGATAGCTGATGAGGCAGATAAAGAAAGGTTAGATGTGTTCCAGTGCCCTCACCTGCCAGCCCTCACACAGACACCCTGGGACAAGGGTCCTTAGCCACCATGGTGAAGGCCAAAATCACTCATCAGTCCCAACCCAGACCCCAGGTGGGTCGTGGGAGCAAAGGGGGTGGTGACCGGGGCTTGTGATGGGCAGGAAACCCAGTTCCTGCCCCAAGAAGGTTTTACAATGTGCAGCTAAAGAGATGAGATTGACAAATGTGAATCATTTAGAAACAGAATAAGATGTAGGATTGTAAAAGCTGAGGTTCTAGAGACAAGTCCTATCAGTGTTCGCAGGGACCCGGTGGGCTCCAGGTAGGGCCCTGGAGGGTTTGGGAGCAGGGCAGGCCTGCACTGCTGCCGTAGCGGGCAGTGAATGAGGGAGGGCGGCTCGGGGAGGGAAGCTGTCATGACCACCCCGCACAGAGCCCCCAAGCACCCAGTTATGAGACTGTGTCTCAACACAGTGGCCAACCGTGACCCGCTATGGCTGAGGTGGGCCGGCTCCTCTCAGAGCCACTGGGGGAGGCTGAGGTTTGGGTTTTGTCTGGGGAGAAGCTTAAACTTCAAGGAGGGTTATAAGCAGACACCTGACTTACCTATCCATGAGCCCCTCAACATGGTAGAGGCCCAGGAACGCCCAGAGGGGCGGGGACTAAAGGGGGACCGAATGCTGCCAGCGCCAAGGGCCCCCTGGTGTCCCGGAGTGGGGATGGGTGATGTGAGCTTTCTTGGCTGGAGGAGGACGAGGAGATAAGTGGAGACAATGATCTCTGGGGTGGCAGAAGATGGCCCAGCAGATACTGAGTCCCACGGCCAATTGCAGAAAAAACCCCAACCTCACTTCAAGCGACCCCAGAGGCCCTAGCATCCCTGATTAAAGAGCTTGGGTCCCCTCCTAACACCCCACTGTCATCCCAAAATCAGCACAAAGGGCGACCAAGATGGCTTGCTCCTGACACCCTTGACTGATCTCTCCAGAGTGGAGGCCAGAGCCCCTGGAATCACCCAGATGCACCCTGTCCAATGTGGCCCCACTCTGCAAGCCTGCAAGGGCAGGAGCGGAAACCAAGAACGTGCCACCCAAGATAAAGGTTTCCGTCTGATTTGAGGTTCAGCTGAAGTCGTGTTCCTAACTGTCCAAATAAACAGTTTTCAGCCTGGAGGCCAGGACGTGCCAAAACATGCCACTTCCATTTCCAGCACCAACTGGGTGCTACGGGCACAAACCCATTTTCTAAGTCACCGCCAGCACTAAACAGTGCCCAGTGGGCCGTGGTCACCAGTAGGGAGGGCTGGCTACCAGCTGTGTGACCCTGCGCGTAAGGACATGAGGCAGGGCTGGGCAGTAGAACGTCCGCTGACAGGGAGGTGAGAATCCTGCCCTCCCAGCTGCACCATCACCCCCTGCTGACCTTGCTCAAGATGCTTTGTCCCACCAGGTCTTGGTTTCTACATCCATAAAATGGGAGAGGAGGGCTAGTACCATGGTTCTCAAAGCGTGCCCCCTTCAGCACAATCATCACTTGAGAACTTGTTAGAAATACAGATCCTCAGACCTCACTCCTACTGAATCAGAACCTCTCAGGCAGGGCCCAGAAATCTGTGTGGGTTTTTTTGTTTTATTTTTTAAATTTATTTATTTATTTATTTTTGGCTGTGTTGGGTCTTCGTTGCTGCGTGCGGGCTTTCTCTAGCTGCGGTGAGCGGGGGCTACTCTCCGTTGCGGTGCGCGGGCCTCTCACTGCGGCAGCTTCTCTTGTGCGGAGCAGGGGCTCCAGGTGCGCGGGCCCCAGCAGTTGAGGCGTGCGGGCTCAGTAGTTGTGGCTCGCGGGCTCCAGAGCGCAGGCTCAGCAGCCGTGGTGCACGGGCCCAGCTGCTCCGCGGCATGTGGGATCCTCCCAGACCAGGGCTCAAACCCGTGTCCCCTGAATTGGCAGGCAGACTCCCAACCACTGCGCCACCAGGGAAGTCCCCAGAAATCTGTGTTTTAACAAGCCTTCTAGGTGACTCTGATGCCAGCTAAAGTTAGGAGATCTATACATTTCTGTCCAGCTCTAATATCTAATGAGCTGTTTTCTTTTACCCAGAAGAACTATTTACCTCCCAGGTTATGTTATACCCTTGAAAGAAGGACCAGCCCTTCTCTTGAGAGGGACTGAGCACTCAGCCTTGTCCCCAGTTCCAGCCTGGTCTGAAGTTGGCATCACCAGAGCTCTGGGCTCTGCCTGAACTCAGACCTTGGTCCTACTGTGCTCTGGGATCTGGCCTGGGCTCAGGACTCTGGATTCTGGGTGTGGCCTGAGATATAATAGCCCAGAGGAACCAGGTTCAGCCCCTGTGGCTGTCACAGGGCAGCAGAATCTCATTTCCAGACAGACTAGCAAGTCAGCTCCATCAGGAGCGTTGGAGGAGGCCAAGAGCTCAAAGGAGGGCTGTGCTAGCTCTAGGGATCACAGGCGTTATGGTGAGAAACAAATTTTATTTCCTTGCCACCAGCCTTCACTCAGAAAAAAACTCCAAGGAGAGCACCCCGCTATAGAGACACCAGCTGTGTGTGTATGCTTTCTCTGCAAGGAACTTCTAAATGCAAACAAGGCCTCTAGGCCCATGAAGGGTATTAAGAGGCATCCCTTCCTGGCTTAGATCCAAGCCCTAGATCTGTCCACAGGGACCTCCTCAGCCATCTGACTGTCCCAGCATGGTGGCCTTAGCTGAGTGGTCTTCAGGAGCTGGATTCCTGGGAAACACCAGCTCTGCGACTGCTGCAGGCGAGCTCACAGACTGATTGAGATTGAAGGGCAGACCCAGGAGGGCCAGGGGCCCAGCCTGGACTGTAGGGGAACCCTGGGAGCTGGGCCCAGAAACAGAGGGCACAGTGAGAAGGGAGGGGAATCTGAGACAGGAGCTGGACGGGCTACAGACTCTCATGGCCTAATAGGCCCCCTCGGCCTCTCTAGTACAGGAAGAATTCGGGGGGGGAGGATTGGTGGCGTGGGGCAGGTGATGGGGCAGGATGTCTGGTGAGGATGCAGAGAGCCTGGCAAAGCCAGACCCTTGGTCCAGTCAGTAATGTCTTCCTCCTTGGGCCCTGGGCCACTGAACCATAGGGCCCATTCCCACTGAAACACATTTCCCCCAAATTTCTGGGGCCTGTGATTAAGGTAACACAGTGAGTTACTAGCACTCAAGGAAGAGGCAAGGCTGGGAGAGGGAGGAGGGTGGGCCCGACTGACACATCTGTCACTAATCACAGGCCAAGGCTCGGACCAAAACTCATTTCGGACCCAGAGGCTCTGGGCCTGTTTTGGGAAAATTGACTAATCCCATAATCCTGCCCATCAGGCAATTTTTCTGCCTGGCTTCCAAGTGGGAGTGGGAGAGCGCCCTGGGGGCAACTGTCCTGCTGAGGAATGTATTCTCTTAAAGGGGAAAAGCCACCTTAGTTAGGTTTTGTTTGTTCCACAGAGGCCTATGGTTTAGGAGTGTCAGTAGTTGGGCCTTGTTGGCAGTGCCAGTGCCGGGTGGAGGCCAGCCCTCAATGCAGGGGACGAGGAAAGGGCGTGGGGAGCCCTGCAGGACCACTGCTGCCTCTCTGGGCCTGCTACTCAGACGTGGGCCGGGACTAACAGCTCAGCCTGGCCAGGAAGCTGTTACGAACCCAGACTCCCAGTCCCTCCAAGCCTGCTGCACTGGTCCTGGAGCAGACACCTTCCTCCCTGGCCCAGGGCCACTCGGGGGATGGAAACAGCACAGCACCATCCTCCAAGAACTGCCCTCTTTCCAGTCCAGACAACTCAGGTGGGAAATGACGAGTGTCCTCAGCTTGTCCACATCCCCTGTGCTGAGGAGACCCCTGTTGAGGGCAGAGACCTTCAAGGCAGCGATCTGGCACCCGTGCAGACTCGTGCACACACAAGCACACGTACACGCACATACCCTCAACCCCTGCCCCACAGTGAGTCCATCGCACCAAACCAGCAATACACAAACGATACAATTTAAGACCACAGCCTCCTCAAGTCACAAAGTAGCCAAGTTCCAGGCAGGTTGTGTGCAAACTAGATTTGTCCCCCTGATCATATTTTCCCTTCAACTGATGTGATCACTTCAGAGATGTGTTCGCTTGGTGGTGGTGGGCGGGAGGTTTGAGATGAAAATATACATTTTTTAAAAATCACACTTGAAAAGGAAGGAATCCTTTTCAGATCATATAGACAAAAGAAAATAGTAGTCTCATGGTCATACCTCACCAGTACCTCAAGGCAGGGATCGGGGAGACCTCTGCTACTGCGAAACCCCAAACTATTTCCTCCTGCTCTGTGTCCTCCAGCGAGGTGTGGGAAAGGAGAGGTGTCTCCTTGGACACTTTTCTGGTAAACCGCTTAAAGTCAACTTCTTCCTGTGAGTGTCCCGTAGTGATCCCTCGACACCCCTGGACCATCACACCTGGGTCTCTCACAGAGTGAGCAGGAATGAGCAACCAGCTGGCAATAAGCATGCACTGTCTCTTTAAGAGTGTGGCCTGAGAGTTTATTTACCAGGAGGTTTGTTTGGGTCTCAGTGGGAGGAAAGGAAGAAGATAAAATGGGTTGGGATACTAGAAAGACAGAAGACAAAAAAAAAAGAATGCAGAGAAAGCAAGATTAGAAAAACTAGGTCTAGAGGGAAAATTTATTTTTGCAACAAGGATTCCAGTTCCCCAGGGGCTGTTTGCACCAAGCAACTTAATCACCAAATGTGTAGGTTGGTCAAACACAAGTCACCCGGTTAGTCTGACTGAGGCAGCCTGAGCCTGGCTACTGAGAGCCACCTGCCCAGCTCAGGCTCTGGGCCCAGGGGCTGGCACTGCAGGTTGGAAGGAGGAAAGGGTGCAGGTAGCCTGGAGACAAACCCAGCAGCTGGGCCTGTGGGAGGGACAGAAGTTCCCAGCCTGGGCTCTGGTGCACCCAGGATCCCTGTTTGCATCTTTGTGTGGTGGACACACATGTGCTCTTGAGAGCCCACAGCTTTCACAGCATCTCACAGGCTCCCCTGATCTTTGGGACCAGCGAGAAGAGTCCAGTTGGGGTCAGACCTGACTCAAGCCCCTTGCGATGTGAGGTAGGCCACTGGGACCCTCTGCTTTAGGTGTGCTGGTAAATCTGTTTCCCCAGGAGCTGGGGAGCCGCTGAGGGTGACCAGGCAGAGAAGTGGTAAAATGAGAGCTGTCATTCCAGGCGGAAAAGAGGGAGATTTTGAGGTGGCTTTGCCAGAGGCCAGAGTCCAAAGATGGTTGACACTGAGTGAGCTTGTGGGACAGGGGGAACCCTGTAGGCTTGGACCCAGTCTCTGGTGAGACATTCTGGGTACAAAATAAGACTATCCACAAACAGGTTGGACACACAGCGCGCACACGTGCACGCACGCACAGATGCCGTCCCCTTCCTCGCCCAGCCCTCCTGGACAGCAGGCTCTCTGCAGAAACGGATCTGCCCATGCTGGCTCTTTGAGGCCGTGCCTCTGCAGGGAAGACAGCTGAGGGCTGTGGGTCATGCTGAGGACACTATCCAGCCCCGCTTGGAGGGCCAGAGGCCACCAGGCCCTTCTCAGGGGACAGCTGGGCCCTGATGTTCCAGGAGAACTCCCAGAATTTGTCTTCATGTCATATTCTGAGGATTGGGGAACAGCCTCTAAGTGGGATTATACCATCAAGGCTGCTTTAAACTAGCTGCACCAGCTCCAAAGCATGTCCCATCTCCTGGCAGTGGAGACGAGGAGGAGGGCGGTATAGAGCAGAGACTGGGTCACGCCCAGGTCATGGGACTGAGCGGCCAACACCTCTGCCCCTTCACACCCCCCAGTCCCCCACAGACTCTAGTGCCTAGAGTCCTGGCCCTGGGATGTCAGGGCACCTCTGTCCCCACTGTCACGTGTCACAGGCATAACTCCTTAGGTAGGGAAAAGTTGTAATTTGGGACCTCAAACCTCACTCACCAGGAAACTGGGTGATTACACTGCCTCAAAAACTCAGTGTTTGATTTCTCCTGGGGAAGCCAAGGGCAGTTTGCGTAAAAGGTTACTAGACTGCGCTTCTTGAGGGCAGGGGCCGTGCCACCCCCCCCCCCACAGAGCCCCATCGGCGCTGATGTCGAGCACACAGGCAACTTAACACGTGTGTTGGCTAAAAGGATGGGACGATGGGCAGATGGACAGGCTATATCCAGTCTTCCATTTTGAGCTCTCCATGCCAGCCAGTTCAGAGGGAAGAGGCCAAAAGAGAGTGAAGCTGTCAGAGGGAGGCAGGGGACCCTCGGGTGGGTGCCCCTAAGGGAAAGAGAAGGAAACATCGACTGGTCAAATCAAAATCCCTACAGCCCCAGAAATCCCTGCAGGGCCTGGCAGGGATTGGGCTGCAGTGTCCACTTGCTCAAAAGCTGCCTCAGGCTCCCATCCTCCTGCCCAGCTTTCAGGGTGCCCCTGTCAAGCCGCCTCTAGCTAAATAAACCTGCCTTTGTGTGTGTGTCCCAGAGGAGAGAGAATGGACTGGGGGAGGGGAAGAGGATCTGTTTGTCAAAATAGACCTCCTGAATGCTTTTAAGGGCCTGCAGTTTGGATGAGTAAATATTTTCCCTTTCGGATGAAAGGTGCAATCATCACCGTTTTTTAATTACTTTAATTAGAAAAGATTGCCTTAATCTTTTACTTATCTGTACTATTGTGGGAACTGCCGGAAAATGAAGTGCAGGGAAAACAGGTGGAGTTTGACCTTTGCTCTAAGCATCTTGAATTTCTTCTAGGCTGGTAATTATGAAGAATCAGGGGAAGTTCCTTGCAGAATCTAGGAAACGCAAACACACACACAACCGTGGATACCAGGGCACGCTGGCTCGCTCTCTCCCCTCCCCACACACACAGGCACACTCTCACGCACGTGTGTGTACATGAGTGGAAGGGAAAATGGACCCCAACGGGGCAGACCAGAAAGTTCCAACTTTGAGAGCAGCGTTCCTCTCCCAGCCTTGAGACGTGGCTTAATGAGTTTCCCAGGGTGGCCTAAAATGATTAATTAAGCAGAAAGCTCCTCACCCCCTCCCCAAACAACGGAAACCCAGTAACGGTCTGTTTGGGGAGGGAGCGGCAGGGGCCCCCTGACCCCAGGGGTGGCTGGGGACGTGGTGTAAGAGCCAGGAGCCCCAGATAAGGGGCGATAGCAACCGCCTATAACGGCCACGGAGGCTCACCCTGCCCCAGCCCTGACTAAAGGGCCTCTCTCTGCTCCTGGCCTCTGGCCTCCTGCCCTATGTCTGGGCACTGCCCACGCCCAAGGGGACCCTTGGCCAAATGGCAGATTGGGGACAGTTGTCTCTGGCCTCTGTCCCTCCCGCTCAGGAGCCTTCCTCCTGCCCATTTCTATCATGCACCGTTCCTGGGCTCATAGCTGAACACTGGGAAGGGATTCTAGAGTCTGGCTGGGAGTCCAGACCCACAGGCGTGGAGCATGAGGGGAAGGGAAAGAGGAGAAGTGGATGGGAGGTTCCTTGCGGGCTTCCCTCTCAGACCACCCGTGTGTGTGGGGAAACTACTCTGTCCTTCAGAGCTGTCAGAGGCCCCCAGAGCCCAGCATCAGCCATTCACTGACTCAGCAAACACGTACTGAGCACTTCCGGTGTTCAGGATACAAGGGGTGAGCGGTGGTATAAAATGCAGACTCCCAGGCCCTAGCCACGGGGATCCAGATTTTGTTGCCTGAAGGGAGTCCTGGGATCCAGGTGATGCTTGTACACAAGCAGGGCTAGGCACTCAGGTGTCCAGCAGCACCTCCATTTTCTGCATCTATCACCGGGACAGGCTGCCTCCAGAACCTGGATGTTTCTCTTGGAAGGTGCCCCAAGGATTCAGCTCTGGTGCTGACGTTGTATCCTAACCTCTTTTCCACAGACAAGGGCATGGCCTTCCTTCCCAGACAGTCACAGCCCCTGGGGACTGGGACAAGAGCAGGACAAAGGCTTCTCTGGCATAAGGAACACCCAGCTGGGGGTTTGCAGTCTGCCTTTGTAAACAGGCCTTGCAAAGGGGACAGGGGCTCCAAAGCAGGCCCAGACCCGGCCAGCCTGCAGGGTGGGAGGAGATGGAGGTGGAGGTGTGGATCGGGCGGAGCCAGGAACAATGTTTTCGTTTCTAAAACGCTCCGGGTGCTTGGATCGGATTTCCAGCCTTGTGTTTACAGCATCTGCAGCCGCGTCCATGACCGCGTCTGTCTGTACCTGTGTCTTTCTCTCCAGGTGTCTGTGTGTTTGCCTGTTCTATCCGAGTATATGATCACACCTGTGGGCGTTGGTCCCTCTGTGTCTGTAGGAGGCCTTCTGAGAAAAATGGCTCTGGCTTCCACTTGTGTGAGCTCTTCCGCCTCAAAACATGGCTAAAATAAACCTTGCTGAAAAAGCTTTAACAACAATTTTTTTTCCTGTCCCTGGCAGGGGCAATAACACCAGCGGGTCTCCACGGTCAATTTAGGAAGCTTGGGAAAACACTGCTTATAATTAAAAGTCTAGAAGGGCCTCAATTAGGGCAGTGTTTGCCCTGCCGGGCCCGTTCCCAAACCCCGCTCGGCAGCATTCCTCTCCTGCCTGGAAAAAGCCTTTGATTCGCACCAAATGTTCAGCGGTCACACTGGACCGGGCCTTGGCACTGCATCCCCTGCCAGCTGCTCAGGGCACAGGCAGGCCTCTGCCCCAAGGCTGCTACCTGAGACCCCAGCCCACCCCCCTCCCCCCGACTTCCTAGCCCCTCCGTCATCCCGAGCTCCTGAGGTCTGGAGGTGCAGACCCCCTGGGGATGGAGCACCCCGGCCCACACCGGCGCTTACTCCCTACCCAGGGCGGCAGTGCTCACGCTAAGAATTAAAAGCCGGATGTCAGGCCTATCTGAGGATGAGGCAGCTGTGTCAATGTGGAGAAGGGTGGTGCTGAGGCGCAGCAAGGGACACCCCGGTGCCTCTCCTTACTCCGCAGAGGCTGCCTGCATCTGAGCAGAAGCCGGCCTTGAGTGACAGCCACCTCAGGAAATGCAGCCAGAGGGCTCCAGACGGTTCTTCCAGGACCAGAAAATACAGGGCTTGGCGGAGAGGGTCAGGAAATAGCACAAGCCACTGACCTCTTGAGTCCCTAAGGATTAAAGACAAGGATCTAACTGGGACGGGGCCCAGGATGCCATGCCTGCCCCCTCCTTTTGGTGGAGGTGGGGCCTCCAAAGACAGAAACACGGGGGCCCAGGGGGTTGCCTCCTCCCTGGGGAAAGGCTCAGCCCCTCAGCTGGGTGGGCGGGAAAGAGAAGTGCTGAGTCAGCTCCGGAGCAAGCCTCTTCTCCCTCCCAGGACACACTCACACACACACACACACACACACTCCGAGGCCACAAGTGGGCCCTTGGTGTCCCAGATCACAGCCACCCACACAAACTCACATTTCTGCACAGGCTCATACTGACACCCATTCACAATCACAGGCACGGCAACAGTCGGACACACAGCCACCGTAACAAAGGCTGGCAGGCCCCGGGCAGGACCAGGCTGCCTTCCGAGGTCCCTGAGTCCTTGGCAGCCCCCAGCACCTCTTGCGAGAGCAGAGGAATCATTGTGCAGGCAGATGGTCTGTGATGCAACTCCAAGGTCAGGTCCTCAACCCACTGGCCACGCCCTGGGGGGCGGGGGGGGGGCGGGAGAGTTTGGGGAAATCTTGAAGAGGGCAGCCTAGGTGTCCACCCCAGATCTGCTGATGCCCCAGAGGGAGGGCCTGGCCCCAGCGACAGGGAATGGCAGGGGAAGGGTTACTGGCTAACCAGAAAAAACAATTACTAACGGGAAAGGCAGCACATTCCAGCCCTGCTTAGCAGGGCCGCCAGGGCCGTGGGTGGTTCTTGGATTATGCATTTCCTTGAAAACAAAAAGGAAAGTTCAGGGCAGTTCAGCTGTGCCCTGAATCTCACTCTGGGGCCTTGGTCTCCAGCCCCCTCATAGCCCGCGTGACCGCAGACACACACACACACACACACACACACACGATCCCACTGGCCCAGCCAAATGTCCACTGGGAAAGTGGGAACATTAGTGCCACTGAAAGCTTGCAAGAAAAGTGGGGAAAGACTGGAAAGAAGAACTGAAGCAAGAAAGGGGAAAGGGTAGGGAATGGGGACCCCAGAGAACTCTCATCGCCCGGAAGTCTCCATTCTGTGGGTACGGTTGTGGGGAATGTCTGTTGCTTCACTCAGCAAACCTATCTGGAGCCCCTGCTCTGTTCCAGACACCGTGCCAGGCACTGGAGTTATCCTTGAGGGCTTCCTATCAGGAAGACCTGCTCTCCCATTTTCCCCACAGTGGTCTCTTCTACCCTACCTGTTTCTATCTCAGATCCCAGCTCTCTCATCTATGAAATCTGGTCTCCTGATAGATTCTGATGATCGAATTCAGACTGAGAACTGCGCAGCTGATAAGGCTGAGAGGAGACCCTCCCAGGGTGGTTTACTTTTTAAGGAGGATGAAGATGGTGCACCTCCCTGTGCAAGAACAGGAGGGGGCAGCCGTCTTGCCATAAACATGGGAACAGATTCAAATGGCCGCTGAGTCTGACTGGACATGTCCTTTCTCACCGTCCTTCACCAAAGCCCTGTGAGGACACAGCTTCCCCACCATAAATGGGGAAACGGAGGCATGAAGAGGGATCAAGCACCTCGCTCAAGCCACAGCACAGGCTGCCTCCCCCCCTGCTCCCTGGGATCTCTCTCCCTCCTCGGCTCTCTGAGTGGCATCTTTGAGGTCTTAGCTTAAACACCGTCCCTCTGAGAAGGCCTGTCTGACCACCCGTCTGAAGAAGTCTGCTCCGCATTGCCTCTTGTTCCCTTCCCCTTGGGAGCATGCTGATTTTGTATGTGTTTATCTGAGGTCTGTCTTCCTGGCCAGACTCTCACCTCCTGGAGGGAAGGGCTTGCGTCCGTTTTGTTCACCACCTATATCCAAGCTCCTGGGATAGTGCCGAGCACACAGTAGGTGCTCAATAAATGTTTGTGGAATGAATAAAGAAATGAGTGGCTACATAGCTTGGGTAGGTGGAACCAGGTCAACTTCCAGGCCTCCCCGCAGATTTATGCCGCTCTCCTCCATCGAACTCCCTCCAGAATGACAAAGTGAGCAGGAAGCTTGGGGCCTCTCCATTCCAGCCCTGGGCTGGATCTAAAACAGCCCAAACTTAAAAAAATAAAATCAGATTCCATAGCTGGGCTACCGTGTTGCTTCTGTTAGGCCCAGATACCTGGCATGTAGGGGTCCTGATGGGACCTCGCCCAGAGGGAGGGCGGGGGGCACTGGCCCATGGGTTCCACCTGGACAAGCTCATTCATGTCTCTGCTCCACAGGCACTGACCAGGTGCTGAGCTGGGGTCTCACCTGTGGTGCCTGCCCTCAAGCTGCACCCAGGCTTTCCAGAAAGACAATCAAAGAACCATACTAGTGAACTGTGCTCAGACCCTGTGGAGAGTGAAAGGATCTGGGGGCCACAGCTCTACTGCGGACATCAGGGACAAGGAGGTCGGGCGTGGGCTGAGAGAGGGGCTGACCGGCATGGGCGTGCCAGGGAGCAGCATGTGCCAAGGCACAGAGGGAAGAGAGCGCCTACGTGGGCCTGGGTCACACCGGGAGTTCACTGGGCCTGCATCAGAAAGTTCAGGGAGGGGAGATGCCGGAGAAGGGGCTGGAGGAGGGATGGCCCAGGTCACTGGGGGGCAAGGTCACTGGGGGGCAAGCCCTGGCTCCTCAGGTGGACCCGAGGAGCCAGGGCTTTATTGGGTAGGCAGTGGGGAGCCCGCCAGGGCTTTTAAAAGGGAAAGGGAAAAGACATAGGCAGCTTTGCATTTTAGAAAGCTCAAACTACCAGAAATTTGCAAAAGCCCTGGTGGGAGGTAAGCGTGGACAAGTTGGGAGCCTGTGGCTGTCACCCAGGCGAGCACTGATGGCTGGGACTTGGGGCTACAGGGTTAGAGGTGAAAGGGCAGATGTGAGAGGCATTTAGGAGGGAGTGGGAGAGCCTTGCGACGAACTGACATGAGGGAACGAGGGCAAGGGTGCTGTCGAGGATGACCCCAGGGTTCTGGTCTGCTCAGCTGAGTGCAGGTGACAGGCAGGAATCCAGGGGGAAAGGATGATGTATCAGCCTTAGCCATGTATCTGGGGGCTGTTAGGGATGTGGGTCTGGAGGGGAAGGTGCTGGCCTGGAGCTCTGGAATTGTCTAAACCCAGACCTGGGTGTTGCCCAAGGAGAGGACCAGGCAGGAAGATTGAGCTGAGTGACAGAGGGCAAAAGGCAGAGCTGTCCCTCCCTCTCGGCCAAATCAAATCGTAGCATCCTCTGAGATCCACTTCATGTCCTCCCACCCCATCCTATGTGTGCGACACAGCATGTGGCAAAGACAGGAGGGAGGAAAGGAACTTGCACCAAGCCCGAGGGGCGGGATTAGGATGGGTGGAGGGCCTTGGATGGGGGAGCAAAGGTGCCGAGGTAGGATAAGGGGCCATGTTCCAGAACTGTAGGGGTCTCCCCAGCCCGGGCCTGGCCAAGGCTCCTGGGAGCCAGATGCTTAGAATGACCTCCCTTTGTTGGGGGAGGACAGACCCCAGCCCACTCAGATGCAGTGGCCAGATGCTATGGGGGGCAGCCCTTCCTCGGGGGGCTGTTAGCCCAAGGCCTGCTGGGTCCAAGCCAGGGAGCTGGATCTCTGGTCTCTTGTTTCTCTCCACGTGGAGTCTCCAGGGGCCGGGCACAGAGGTGACAGGGAGAAGTACGTGTCCGGAAACAGGGACCTTGAGCTGAGCATCGTTTCCCACTCCTTGTCCTTTCTGTGGTGTCGAAGAGAGGATTTTACTTCTTCGCATTCTACAGGCTGCACCCTAGCTTGTCCCAGCCAAGGGGGCCGTGGTCCTCAGGGATCTGTCACCAGCCCTCAGCTTCTCTCCCTGAGCCACTCCAGAGAGGTCAGGCGAGGCCTAGGACCCCAGCTGGCTCCCCACTCCCTCTCTCCTCCCAGACCCCAGTGCAATCCCACCTTTTATCTGGTCTCCCCCTCTTCAGCCAGGCACTCCCGGAAGAAGGCCCTGAGCACAGGGCTGTGAAGAATCCGCATGGCAGCCGACACGGCCAGCTCACCTCCCTTGACTCTCCTCACGATGCCGCTGTTGCCAGTGGCCGGCTGCTAGCGGTCCACCCGGTCCCTCAGGCCTGTGCCCAGCCAACCTCAGATGCCAGCAGATGGCCCATCCTCTTTGGTACCCTTGCCCATCCCCATCCATCTCTCCCTGATTTCTCTTTCTGATATTCCTTCCCCCTCCCCGCTCCTCAGCCTGTGTGTGTATATGGGGCAGGGGGAGTGCCCCGAGCCTCGATTCTGGCCAGTGAGACCTGCCCATCGAGGTGGAAATCATTGCAGTAATTAACAAGCCTCCCGGGTGGCGCTGGTGGGGGTGGAGAGGCGAGGAGACAACTAGGGCCGCTGAATCGTCTGGTGAGCCCCCTGCCTCCCACCCCTGACAAACGCCAGTGCTCCCCAAGCCATGCTTGGGGCCAGAACAGAGAACGAGCCCCTTGTCCTTTGGAGGTGTCACAAGGCCTGGGATCCAGCGCATCCCTTGGGGCAAGAGAAATGGAGGCTCAGGGGGTCCAGTGGGGAGGGCCAACTCCCAGGCCAGAAATGGGTTTAGCCAGGGAGGTGGGTGCTCCAGAGATGCCCCTAGGGGCCTGCTGAGTCACCACCATCCCTTTCAAGGCACTGGTCTCCCACCCAAGATCCTCCCTTGGACAGCTGGGTGGGGGGGCCTTAAAGGGCCTAAACCACACAGTCTGAAGGAGCTGGAGATGGGAAACCAGCTGGCCCCCATCCTGCTTCCTCTGGAGCCACTCTGTCCTCAGCCCAGGCCTCCAGGTGTGGCCTGTCTCCCCCTTCTTAAGGCTCTAGCAACAGATTTCAAAAGTGGGAGCTCCCCGCTCCCAACTCAACTGCCCCCTCCCAGCGGTGGAATTAAGCACAGGAGAGTCATCTTCAAAACCTCTTCGTCACATGAGGCTGGCACCAAGGTCGCGTGGGCTCTGCCACCCACCACCCCAAGCAGGACTTTGGGCTGGGCCAGGAGAAAGGGGAGGGGGCAGTAAATATTTATTGCTTTCGATTGAGATAAGCTAAAGTGATGTGCGTGACGGCTTTTCCTCTGGCTCTGCTGGTGTGCCGTGGGGTCTTCCTGCTTTGGGCCTCAGTTTCCTTCTCTGTAAAATGAGGATTTGGGGTGAGATCTGTGGTTTTCAAACTCTGCTCTCAGAGCCCAAGCATTCTATAGGAAAGAATCAGGGCTAGAGCAACTCTGGTCTTATCAGTTGCGGACTGGGCTTCACCCCTAAGATTTCACGTGCGGAATGAGCTCACAGCTGAGAAACGTTTGATCACCTCTGGGCCAGGTGATACCTGTTTCTGTCCCAGCTTGAAGCTTCCAGGGACCGGCAGCACCACATCCACTGCAGGAGGGCCCGGGCTGCCTGGGGAGAGAGGAAGGACCCCAGAAGGATGAACCAAAGGGACTTACTCCTCAAACCTTAGGTTGGGTACAGTACTGGACACATAAATACATATATATGTCCAGGACACAGAGGGACGAGGCTGGCTCGGGAGGGTCAGGGCAGACCCAGAGGACAATGTGTACCCATGTTCACTCATACATGCTTATGTGCACACACACACGCATACACACAGTTGACCCCTGCAGCCCTGCCTCCACGGCAAGGCTCCAGCTGGAGGAATTTCCTTCTGTCTCCCTCTGAGCCCCGCCCCACTCCCACTTACCTCCTCTTTGGACTCTTCAAGCTGACCTGGCTGAGCTCTGTCTGGAGATGAGGAAAATGTCTCTATCTGTTTTTCAAATATTTGGGGCTTGCTAAAGACCCACACATTTTTTTTTTTTAAAGTGTGTATAATTTGAGGGCAATCTGATCCATATGTTTCTGATTCTCTTGCACTTAAATCATCAAAATATTGATTTTTAAGAGCCATTTGATGTCTAAGGAACCTTTTTAATAAGCTTTTAAAACTCTTTAAACCCAGAGACTGGAGCCGGTGCCAGGGCCCGGGCTGGCTGCTGGCTGGTCGCAGCCCCTCCCCTGGGTTGTGATTACTTGGAGCCGAGTCTCACGCCCCCGCTGCAGGCCTCACCTCTGCCTGGACTCCCTGCCTCCCCCAGAACTAGCCATGGGTTCCAGCTCCAGCTTCTTGCTATCCTGACAGAGGGGCTCGCCCCCCTTTCTTTTCACAGACCTCACTCATATTTCCTCAAAGCACCATTAAGGCACAAACCAAGAGGAGCAAATAGGATTTTTAATTTTTAAAGCCTGCATAATATTTTGCTGTAGAACTATGCTACAATTTATTTAACCAATCCCTATTGAAGAACATTTAGATCATTTCCAATTGTACACCTTACTGCACATTTCTGATTATTTCCTTTGGATACGTTTCTAGAAGTGAAAATACTGGGTCAAAGAGTATGCACGCCCTTAATGCTCTTTCCACACATGTTGCCACATCATTTTTCCGAAAGATCACACCAATTTATGCTTCCACAGGTCTCCCCTCCTGTACTCTTGAGAGGAACGCTCATTTTTATTCAAACAATGCTGTCCCATTTGAACACAGAGAAGCTCTCTCACACAGCACAGATCCAAGAAGGCTCTAAAACCAGAAGGCCTGCGTTTGAATTCCAGTTCTGCTATTTACTAATTGGAAAAGTTACTTATTCTGTCTGTGCCTGTTTTCCCAACTATAATTTGGGGATACTAATGGCACCACCACATATGTTTATCATGGGGATTAAATGAAATAATGTATATAAACTTAAATAACTTAGTGTCTGATGCATAGTTGGTGGTGAATAAATGATGGCTAATATTATTACTATACCTTAGCTATTCCTTCAACCCAGAATGCCCTTCTCTTTCTCACCTGTTTTTTTTTTTTGAATTTTTGAATTTTATTTTATCTTTTTATACA
The DNA here is from genome assembly GCF_965194805.1 of Balaenoptera borealis. Classification (NCBI taxonomy): domain Eukaryota; kingdom Metazoa; phylum Chordata; class Mammalia; order Artiodactyla; family Balaenopteridae; genus Balaenoptera; species Balaenoptera borealis. The sequence continues at coordinate 56,652,334 of NC_138871.1, forward strand.
GCAGGTTCTTATTAGTCATCCATTTTATACACATCAGTGTATACATGTCAATTCCAATCTCCCAATTCATCACACCACCACCCCACCCCACCCCCACCACTTTCCCCCCTTGGTGTCCATACATTTGTTCTCTACATCTGTGTCTTTATTTCTGCCCTGCAAACCAGTTCATCTGTACCATTTTCTAGGTTCCACATATATGCGTTAATATACGATATTTGTTTTTCTCTTTCTGACTTACTTCACTCCGTATGACAGTCTCTAGATCCATCCACGTCTCTACAAATGACCCAGTTTCATTCCTTTTTATGGCTGAGTAATATTCCATTGTATATGTGTACCACATCTTCCTTATCCATTTGTCTGTCAATGAGCATTTAGGTTGCTTCCATGACCCGGCTATTGTAAATAGTGCTGCAATGAACATTGGGGTGCATGTGTCTTTTTGAATTACGGTTTTCTCTGGGTATATGCCCAGTAGTGGGATTGCTGGGTCGTATGTAGTTCTATTTTTAGTTTTTTAAGGAAACTCCATACTGTTCTCCATAGTGGCTGTATCACTTTACATTCCCACCAACAGTGCAAGAGGGTTCCCTTTTCTCCACACCCTCTTGTTGTTTGTAGATTTTCTGATGATGCCCATTCTAACTGGTGTGTCTTTCTCACCTTTTTGATGCCCTTTTTTCCCCCCACTCACCTTTTTGATTCACTCACTACTCGGGTCATTACTTATCTCTACAATTAGCTAAGTTCCATTTCAATTCAAATCAATTCAATTCCATCCCAAGAATTCTGGCATTGTGCAAGCCAGGGCCTGGGGAGCTGGGCAGACACATAAAATAGACCATCTCTGAGGTACAGGCGAAGATGTGCTCTTTGAGATTTAGAGTGGCCCCCACCCCAGCACACTCCATTCCTCATGCTTTGATCTCCTATAACACTTTGTGTCCATAAGGTCATTATGGAAGAGACTATGTACCGCTCTCCATCACAACTTAACTGTGTGTGTGTTTGCATGTGCATGCATGTTCTTGTACACACGTGTTTGCATGTGTGTGTTTCTGTGGGCACGTGTGTGGGTGTGCATGCTTGTGTGTGCATGTGTGCTTAGAGTTTAAGTTCATGAGATAACATGGTGAGTTTCCTCTGACTTTTCCACAGATCTTACCCAAGGCAAGGCACAAAGCTGCTATTCAAGAAACACACGAATGAATGAATGAATGAACAAACGAATGAACGAACTAGCGAAGGAATGAACCATAAACCCTAAGCTGGCGCTCAGGCTGAGGATCTGGGAAGAGGGTTCCACTGGGAGTCAGGAGTTCTGCATTTGAAACACGACAGGTTCTGTGTGACATGGGCAGGACTTGCCTCTCCTGTTCCTCCGTGTTCATCCCTGACAATTGCAGGGATTGGATTAGATGGTTCTTCCCAGTTCTGAGGACACTCTGAAGCCTCCATTCCCCAACAGGCTCTGTTCCCAATTGCCAGCCGCACTCAGTCCCTCCAGACGCAGACTTCATCAGACCCATGAAGGCCCCAGTCCAGCTTGGGGAGGGCATCCTGCTCCCCTGCCTCATGGGGCTCAAGGATATTTTGTCTAAATTCTCCAGGAACAGAGAAAAAGCACAGAGGCTTTTGCTAAAACCCAATGAGCAGGTCTCTCTGAGGACAGGGATTAAGTCTGTCTCTGCTGATCTCCCCTCTAGTCGACTCCCCTGTCTGGGAACCAGCTTCGGATTCTCTGGGGTTTATCCTCCCTCATATGGTTCCACTCCCCTTGTGTTACCCTTGTGCCATTTTCAACCATCCCTTTGGAGCACCTCTGCAAAGAATAGATCCCCAAAGAACAAAGCAAATTTTGGTCCAGGCTGGTTCGAAATGAAGTCCCTCTTCCTTCAATAATTGCAGTTTGGGAAAGAAACGAGACCCTCCTGACTCCCTGGCCTGGGGTAACTCTGCCAGACCTCTCACCAGACCTAAAAGACCATCTCTACTGGCAAGGAAGGGGACAGTCTCAGGGGGCCCAGCTTCCCTTCATCCCACACCAGGACATTTCAGGCTCTGACGGAGCTGCTGGTGATGGGCTGGTGGGTTGACTCTTACAGGATTATCTGGATTTGGAAGGGTCTCTCAGGGGCCAGCAAGTCTGGGAGGATCGAGCCTAACTCCACACAGAAGAGGTAGGCAGGGGGGGTCTCTATCTCTGAGTGACCCCTTCTGTCTCAGAACTGCCTCTGCTCAGGGAAAGAGGCCTGATGCCTCTCAAGGGTCTTACTCCCCACCCCCCACCCTTACCTCCCAGATATCACTTTTGGGCTATAAGGTGCTACTTCTGTTGACAACACAACAACAGGAATGTGAGCTTTATGTAAAGGTGGAGGATGCTTTTGAATAATTTATGTGATTTTTTAATCCAAGTTTTAAAAATCCTAATGTTCCAAAAAAGAGGAAACACTGATGCTTCAATATTCAAACTGAACAATCTTTTACTTAAAAAAAATAAAGTCTTGGAGTTCATAACCAATTGGCAGTCTCTCAGAAAGCCCCTTTAAAAAAAATTTTTTTTGGCCACGCAGCATGCGGGATCTTAGTCCCCCGATCAGGGATTGAACCCGGGCCCACGGCAGTGGAAGCGCCAAGTCCTAACCACTGGACCGACAGGGAATTCCCAGAAAGCCCATTTTTAATGACCTTGATTCTGACTCACCTTACTTAGAATATATGACTTTTATGCCCCTCTTTTGTGTACACACACACACACACACGCGCGCAACACACTTGCTCTGTGATCCTGGGCAAGTTTCTCAATATCTCTGGGTCTCAGTTTACTAATTTATAAAATAAACATAATTTACATAATAAAAGATTGGATAACTATGTCCAAGTTCCCTACCAACTCTTGAATTCTGTGATATCAAGGGAATTTTGAGCATGCAAACTTACTGCAGCAGCTGTATAGCAAGCAAACTATTTTGCCCTGGATAATCCTCAGGGCATCCCTCCAGCCGTGGGCTATGGATGGGGCAGAGCTGGCTGAACTAGTGAGGGAGACAAAATACTGCTCATGCTTTCAAGAAACACCTCTGTGAGCTACCCGAGGGCAACACCACATCTGCCTTCCTCACTGCTGAACTGCTGTCACCTAGCACAGGCTCCTGTACATAACAGCTACCCAAAACAGTCGTTGAATAAACAAGGGAATTAACTAACTAATTAATTAAGGCATGCATGCTGTGTCTCTTCCAGGATTCAAATAACTCTTTTCCCCAAAATGCAAAAGTTTTTGTCACTAGAACACCTAACATGAATTTTTTCAGAGGATTCTAGACCAGATATTGGTAAGTGTGTAAGATATTAAAACAGATCCAAAATAATTCCTATGAAAAGCCTCCTCCCCCAAATGTAACCTGTGATGATACAAGCAAACTGAGTTTTATTGACCCACTGCACCCAGGTAGAATGTTGCAGAGAGCATCCTGAAACGATGTCTCGTTAGGAGAAGTGAGGCCATGGTTTTCATTTTTCTAGTAGAAGGTGGATATCAGAAGTGGAACCAGTATTTGGACTGATTATTTTCTTAAGGCAAAGGTCGGTTCAAGTGAGGTGAGGTGATGAGTGAAGAACAAAGTGTTACAGAAATCGAGACATGCTGTGGTGATAATTGCGTAATTGATGAGAGAGGGGTACTGGTTCTTATCCACCAGACCCTCCCCTTTATGGCCATTCTGTGGCCAAACCAAAGGGTCAGCCACAAAAGCAGCCTCTACATCACTGTCAGGATGCTAGGTGACATTATCATCTCAGAAACAACAGTTTGGAGTTGGACAAATCTGGCCTCCCTGTTCCATTCATCAGGTGATGAGTTGTTGGATCATATGATGTGATTATACTTGTTCACCCACAGTCAAGGCTCCGGAGAGTCTACACTTGGCAACCACCATGGACATGGAGATGAAAAGGGTGATGTTTAGGCTTTGTGGAATCCCAGGTTAATAATCATGTCCTAGAGTCCATTTGGGTTTACCTCAGAGAGAAAGGTGGCCATCTCCTTCAGTTTCAAAATAGATTGTTATACCTAGTCAGTAATATTTATCCAGGTGTAACACAAAATGTTGGCAATGGCACAGCTAGCTAATAGAAAATATAAAGCTATTTGATTGTCCATTTCCACTGGACCAAAGAATTCAGATTTGTCCAATGAACCTCAAAAGCTATGGAAGGGCTTCCCTGGTGGCGCAGTGGTTGAGAATCTGTCTGCTAATGCAGGGGACACGGGTTCGAGCCCTGGTCTGGGAAGATCCTACATGCCGCGGAGCAACTAGGCCCGTGAGCCACAACTACTGAGCCTGCGCGTCTGGAGCCTGTGCTCCGCAACAGGAGAGGCCGCGACAGTGAGAGGCCCGCGCACCGCGATGAAGAGTGGCCCCCGCTCGCCGCAACTAGAGAAAGCCCTCACACAGAAACGAAGACCCAACACAGCCAAAAATAAATAAATAAATTAAAGAAAAAAAAAAGCTATGGAAAATTATTTATAACATCAACTAAGGTTAATAGTACATTTCTGTCTTTCTTTTTTAGTGATATAGCCCTCATTATAGAAATCACCATTTGGATGGTGCACATAAAAAGTGAATCAATATTTCTTCCAGGTAGTTTTCTAGAATAGCTTATGTGACTTCATTTTGTAAGTTCCTGGAGGCATGCTTCAGTGAGACATGTTCCACAGAAGGTGTTGGGATCTTAAATACCTAAGCATTTCTAAGAAGTTAAGGCTTGATTTCCACACAAAAAAATAGTCCTCTAGTGGGGCATAGACTGTGTTGAGGATGTAGGTGCCTAATGATAGAGCTGGATAATCTCTTGACACCTCTTATGGGTAGAACCAAAATAATAATAATAATAGGACTTCCTTGGCGGTGCAGTGGTTAAGAATCCGCCTGCCAATGCACACAGGTTCGATCCCTGGTCTGGGAAGATCCCACATGCCGTGGAGCAACTAAACCCATGTGCCACAACTACTGAGCCCACGTGCCACAACTACTGAAGCCCGTGCACACCTAGAGCCCATGCTCCGCAACAAGAGAAGCCGCCGCAATGAGAAGCCCACGCACTGCAACGAAGAGTAGCTCCCGCTCGCTGCAACTAGAGAAAGCCCATGCGCAGCAATGAAGACCCAATGCAGCCAAAAATAAATAAATAAATTTATAAAAATGATAATAATAAACATGATAATGACCAAAGACATTTTCTAAATAAAACTTATGCTGTGGAGAAGCAGCTATACTATCAGCAAACTATTGCTACAAAATAGCAAAGTAGAAAGAAATAGGCAAAAATTAAAGGAAGAGTGTTAGACAAAGGAGAGTGTGTTAATTTGTGACTTCCCACATCTGAGCCATCTTATTCTGAAGATCTGGAAGCACGTCTGTTTCATGCTGTCTTCTGCTTAACATGAAGGTCTCAGGTTAGAGTCTCCTTCTGAAGATCTTCTGCTTCTGGGGGATCCTTAAGCATCCTCACTGGGAAATTATTGTTCGTGATGGCCTTCCAGTTGCCAGGGGTGATTTGTGTTTCTTTAATTGGGAAGCATACATCCAAAAATCAAACCCTTGGAGTTTTACTGCTCTCCTAGGTATTAGCAGTAACTGATAATGTCTTTTTCCATCAGGGTCCAAGGGCTGCGTTTCTATGATGTTTCTTCCAAAAACGAAGTTTTAGTTTGTGCAGGCATGGAGTAGGAGGACGTTAATAATAAAACTGGCCTATTGTATTGACCCCTTGCAGTATTTGGCTATTGCTGCTCCTAACAGGGTAGAGTCAAGGATTGGAGGTGATAGTCCTAGATGCTTGGGGAGGCCTGTTACTAACTTATTAGGAGACAGTTGATGTACTCTCTAAGCAGTTCATCTTACTGTCATTAAGGCCAAGGGCAGGACTTTGGACCAGGGAAATTCAGTTGTTTCTGAAAGCTGGGCTAAGTTTAATTTGAAAATTCCATTCATCCTTCTACTTTGCCTGAAGACTGGGGGTGGTATGGACAGAGGAATTTTAAGTAAGCAGCACTGTCTTCTTGCAGAACTCTTTAATGATCATCTTAGTAATACGAGGATACTCATTACTACAGCAGTAGACGGGACCCCTCCAGTAGGAAACGCAAAACTGAATGGCTTGTTCTGATGCTCTTCAACAAGGAAAGGTTTCAACAAATCTAAATACAAACATGCCCCCAAAGCCAACAACAAACAAAAACAAAAACAGCAGGACATATTCATATTCCATTAAAAGGGATAATTGTATGACATTCATTTGGAAGTTTTCTAATGGGCCTTGAGGTCTTGATTCCCAGGCATGTCCGACCTTTACTGTTTTGCCAAGATTATGTTGTTGGCAGGTGAGGTATGCACTAGAGCAGGGTTCAATAAACTATGGCCCACAGGCCAATTCTGGCCCATGGACCTTTTTTGTAAATAAGGTTTTGCTGGGACACAGTCATACCTATCTGGACCGTCTATCACTGCTTTTGCACCCCAATGGCAGAACTGAAGAGTTGCAACAGAAACCGTGTGTCCCACAGAGCCTAAAACATTGACTATTTGGCCCTTTACAGAAAAAGTTTCTTGATTCCTGGTCTAAGGCACCATTATGATGGGCCATTTGGGTCATATTGTAAGTAAGTTCCCCAACCTGGCCACTGTAATTCCAGACTGTTCTTGGAGGGGTTCTGCCATATTGTAAGATATGCACAAGAATTTGGGTTACAATGAGAATCCTACAAAGAGTGGGCCTCCAGCCTAGTGGAGAAGCAGACTTGGACTGAGATGACCCCATGTAAGTTAATAACAGTTGGACAAATGAGTTGCTTCTGCACCTCCTGTCTCGGGCTCCCAACCAGAGGGGAGCTATCTCCAGCTGCAGTCCCTCAGCAAAAGAAGTTTTTGGAAATTTTGTCTCACACATCTACCCTCTGGGACACAAACTCAGGATGGAGGCAAACATTTTCAGACGGAGAGCCAAGCTGAAGTTCATCCTCTGAAGGTCACCAACCAAGCAAGACCTTAAACTGGTTGGTCCTTGGGGCTGGTTTTGGCCATCGACTTATTGGTACTCATCTGCTGACAATGCTATGGCCATTTTTTCCCCTTAGAGACAAAGAAAGTTTAGGACTAAACAGGACAAGACAAAGGTGAGATCAGATGAATAATGTCTAAATTGGAGAAAACCCTTGTTCAGTTAGAGAAAGTTGTTCTGATAGAAGGAAAACTGACTTTTATTGACTTAGTGCAGCACGGGAGAACACTATACTGACAATTCTTAAATGACATCTTGTTAGGAGAAATGAATGCATTTTATTTTACTCCTCCTTGTGGGGCTCAGAAGCTCCTAGAGCAGGATATCAGAATAGGACACACGCTTAGACTGGTTAATTTCTTAAGGCGAGGGTCACTGTATAAAAGGCAAGGTTCTAAGCAAAAAAAGGAAGTCTTGTACTAGTCACCAGGTCTTCTGATGTTGCTACTGCACAACTGATGCGAACTTCTGGTTCTTACCAGAAGTTTGGGCAATGCCCAAATGGGGAAAAAAGCAAGCTGAGGATGGGGATAGGAATCGAATTGGCCCAGAGACGTGGTTTGCAACCTGATCAGAAGACCTTAAATACTAAGCCAAAGAATGTGGACTGCATCCTATGGGCAAAGGGACATTTCAGGCCAGGAAGTAACGTGACAGACCCAGTGCTGTGGGAAGATTACTTTGACATCTGTGATGGAGATGATTAAGAGGGAGGAGACCCTGGAAGCAGCAAACTGAGGCCTGAGCAGCTTCAGAGCTTTCAGAGAGAGGCTCACACCCTCTGGGTTTGATTCCTGGCTCAGTTGCTCTGCTAAGACTGAGCAAATCCTGCTGTGGAAGACTGCTGGTTGCCTCCCAATATCCACTTCCCCCTCTCTCCTTTCTAAAAAAATCTTGAGTTTGTCTGGGGCAGCAAAATTCCCTGTTAAAAATATTCACCTCCTCCAAATCTAGCTGAAGATGTCCATATTTCTGGCCAATGAGGCATACAAAGAATTTTAGAGTGGGGCTTCTGGATAAAAAGACATTGATCCAGCCAGCACAAATTTTTTCCTTACCCACTTCTTCCAGCCTGGAACTCAGTTGTGAAGCCTGGAGGTGGTGCAGCCATTTGTGACCATGAGGATAAAAGCTACAAGTCAAGGATGGCAGAGCAGGAAGATAGCAGAAGTCTTGATTCTTAATGACTTTCTTGAAGAGCTGTACCAACCTGGACTGCCTATCTCTAGACTTCCTATTATGTAAGAAAAATAACTGTGTAACTTGTTTAAGGTTTATCTTAAGCAGCCAAATGTAATTCCTAACTGATATACATGGCTACCCTGAATGCCTCACTTTCTCCCTCTTTTCATGATCTCACAGCCTGGCACAGAAATGGATTATCCATCTACCATGTGCTTTTCAGAAGCTGCCCACAAGAACAGCTGAAGAGGCCCTCAGTCTATGCTGCCCCCTTGGTCCCAACTCTCTCAGCCTTGCAGGGCCTCCCTAGCTTGCCTGGATCCTCCAGAGACCAGAAGGCAATGCCAGCTGGGACAGCCCCAGGAGACCAGATCTCCAGCTGTGAATCCAAGGCAAGAGTCCTAGACCAGCAGTCAGAAGTCCTGGGATGCCGGACCACCTCTGCTACTAATCAGGACATGACCTTGACCCAGTCACTCCCAATTCCCTTGGGCCTCAGTCACCCTATCTTTGGAATGTGGGGACCGAGCTAGGTCAAAGTTTTCAAAGTATGCATCCATTAGTTTGCATTTAACTGTAAATAATAAAAGCAAGCAAAAAACGAACGGCAAAAATCAAAAACAGAAAGATAGTGTATTCAAACAGGCTTAAACAATAAAGAAAGTTATCATCTGATAAAGTCCAGAGACAGGACCACTCCAGGGCTGGTATGGTCAGCTGCCCACCAATGTCGTCAGGCACTCTGCAGTTCTCCATGGATTAGCTTTGTCCTTGATCTGGCTTCCTTCAGGGGCACAGGATGGCTACCACAGTACCAGGCAGCACAACCAACGCACACCCCTAGCCAAGAATGAAGTGAATCCATCTTTCTTGTGTTTGAGTTTTAGGAGCAAGAAGTTTTTCCCACAAGGCCCTATCAGACTTCCTTTTACCGCTCATTGGCCAGAAGTGCCTCTTTCCAACCAATCACAGAAAAGGAAAGATGGGATCGCCATCTGGTCTGAACATATTCTGGAGAGCCAACCATGACCAGTACAGAAAGGGAGCCCTCCTCTCTAAAGAAATACCACATGACCCCATGACACAGAGCAGATAAAAGCAGAGGCCCTTGGAATGAAGTTAGGAATGGGAAGAAAGCTAGCCCCACTCCTACTGTCCTCAAAGTCCCAGTCACAGAACCCTGGAGCTCTTAACACCAGTTTGAAAGCCACTGGGCTTGATCTCTAAGGCAGATTCTCACTCCAGCACCCCATGGGTCTCTGCTTCTATGATTAATGGCTCTAGCAGAATGGGGTCAATAAGAAAGGGGAAACTACCCACATCCCCTGAGGTCACCCTGAAGATGGGGCCAGTCAAAGGGCCTGGGGCTTCTTCTAGCCTGGCTACAGCTAGGAAAACTCTGTGGAGTGTGTTGTACACTCATCATAGTGACACACATTCATACAACCTTTTCCAGTTTGCAGGCACACATAATCTCATCCAGTCTAAGAAGCCGCCCTATAAGTAGTGTATGGCACAGATGGCTCTAAACTAGAGCCACAGAGGTGGGGAAACCGAGGCATAAAACAAGGAGGCCTTGGCTCGCAAAGCCAGGGTCTGGAAGAGCCTAGCTGGAACCATAGGCTGCCAGTTTGGCCTAAGGGTGAGTGACGCTCCTGGGAAATTGAGGATACAAGGAAAAAAGACATAGGCATGACAGCAAGGCCCCAGATCACGGAGGCACAGGCTTGCTGGCTGGGTGATTGGGTCTCTCAGTCTCCCTGAGCCCCACTCCCCTCAAGGTCACTGGGAGGACGGGGGGAGCCCTGTGAAGGGTTGTTTAAAAGAGCTGTGGGATCTTCCAGGCTGAGGCTGCAGACAGCTTGGGGAGGACAAGCTCTGTTTCCTTACTTCAGACTATACCTGAAGGAAGACTGGGCCCAAACCACAGACTGCCACCTTGAGCCTGGCCACCACCTCCTCCCGGGCCCAGCACCTCCCCCACTCCCTGGAGGCAGGCGGCTGCTAAGGGCGCTCCCCACAAGCTGGTTCATTAAAGATTTGCTCTGTCGAGCAGCAATCAAAATAAACAGACCAGCCTGAAAGCCAGGGAACTAAAAACCAATTAAGAGGGAATGGAGATAGAAGGAGGGGTGGGAGCAGGGGGGGAAAGAGGCCGGGGCTTTCCAAAGACTCAGTTCCCATGGCAGCCAGCTTCCAAAATAGTCTGGGAATGAAAAATAATGAAAACCACAGCGGAGAGAAAAGCGATCCTGGCAGGAGAGTCCCGACCTCGGGATTGGCTAAATCCCCTTGCTCCTGGCTCCCGGAGGGCGCCTCGGTGGGTCAGAGCACCGGTGACCTGTCCCTCCCCCCCCCACCGCCCACCCGTTCCTCTTTCCCTCTCAAGGCTGTGAATGGTGCAGACCCTCGCAGGCCCTGCTGCCAAGGCCCCAGGGTGAGGGACCCACAGTCAACACCTGCCTCACGGGGAAACAACGATGGAGGCGGGGAAGGCTAGGGACAAGACCGGAAGGGGAAGTTCAGGGCACCAGGAGGTCTGCCAGCCTGGTTTCAGAGGGCTTCCTGGAGGAAGTGACATTCAGACTGAGATCTGAAGTAAGAGCTGGCCAAGAAATGAACAGAAGGAAGAGCGCCTCAGGAAGAGAGAAGAGGAACAGAAAAGGCCCGGGAGTGGAGGAGCGGGAGAGAGAAACACCACAAGTTGGGTAGGGCTGACAATTACTGAGCTGGGCATGCTCTGTGGCAAGCTGAGTGCTTTTTATGCACTGAATCCTGAGTGGTAAGAACCCCAGCAGGCTGTGACTCCCTGATTTTGTAAAGGTGGTGGAGCCGGGATCCCAGCCCACATCTGTGGACACTACACCTGCCCTCTTTCCCCTCTGCCTGGAGCCGGGCCTTACGGGGAGCCCCCAGTTCCCTGCCCCTTCCCCTACCCGGGTGACAGGGGAGCCCTGCGTGGCGTTTCTAGCGTCACTTCCTAATGAGATCTCCGAGGAGGCCCCTCAGCCCACCAGGAGGCATCACCGGGGGCATCACCGTGTAACCAGCTCCAGACCCCCTTGTGGTCTGGTTTCTGTTTCATTGGTGAGGCAACAGGAAAGCTGAGATCCTATTAAGCTGACTTGCAGTTGCCAAAAAGGAATAACGGCCAAAATTAAGTTAACCCTTTCACACCCCCTCGCTTCCTGAGCCACAGAAATAAGAGCCCTGAACCATATTACCATCAAGGGAAGCAACACCTCAGCCCCAGGGGAATGGGTTCCCAGGCCCAGAGGGACACCTGGCCTCCCCAGGAGGCCGGACCGGCCGGGATCCTGTTCTGCACCAGCGTAAGCAACGGTGTGATAACGGGCAGTGCCCTGCCCACCAGCACTTACTCAGCGGACGGGCTCCTAGTTGGGAAGCAGGACTGCGCTAACTGGATCTGGGTCCTCCAAACAGGAAGAGGCAAGGTGAAGGCTGTGGAGTTCAGTGGCAGCTCTGAGGCTCTGACTTTTCACTCTCTTTCCAAGAAGCCAAGCCAGCACCAAGTGGGAGCCCACTGGAAACGCGGTGCACCTGAGAAGGCAAAAGCACAGCCGTCAGATCCCAACTTAGTGTCCTCTGAAGTCTCTGAGCGGGACAAGGGGAACCTGGGCCAAGGAAAGAGCACTGGACTCAATGTCCAGAAAGCTGGCTTTGAGCACAGTACCTGTCCTGTCCTCGTGGTGAATGAAGCATAGACTTTGTAATCAGGGGCCCCCAGGCATCAACCTTAGTTCCACCATCTGGTAGCTGTGTGATCATGGGCAAATGACTCCTCCTGAGCCTTGGTCTCCTCAACAGTAAATGGGCACAATAATACTGACCCCGTAGGGAGGGTCTCTATAAGGGTGACAAAAGGTGCCAGAGTGCCCAGTGTAAGCTGGGGGTGGAGTAGGAACTCAAGAGCATTCCTTCCTCCCCTAAGCCTCAGCTTCACCAACTGTAAAATGGGGTACCAACTCTCCTAGGTTAAGTGTGCAAAGCACTCGGAAAACTGCAAAGGCCTATGGATTCGTGCAAGGGGCCTCTGGCTGGGGAAGATGTTGAATTACTCCCTTTCCAGCCCACACTACCCTCAGCATTTCTCTCACCTGCCATCAGCCGTAAGGCCTTCCTTACCCTGCACAGCCCCTTCCTGGGTGGCCTTGAGGAGTCTCTGCGGCCACAGAGTTAAAAGAACATTTATGGGGCAAACATGAGAAACTCACAGCAAGTATAAGAAATTGGGATTATGATGCACCCCCACTCTCTGGCTTCCCACTTATTGTTGAAGGAGATGAGGCCCAGGCACAGAAGGTGGCCCTCCTGAAGTCACAGCTTGTAAGTGCCTGGGTTTGGAACCCCAGGGCTGTCCCACTCCGAGGCCAGTGCTCCTGCCCCATCCACACCCCCAGTTCACTGGCTCAATGACTCCCAGGCCTGAGGGGCCCGTCCAGGGCCAGCACAAGGAGCCTCCTGAGACCTGGGGTGGGTCCCTCCTCCTGTGGGTGCTGAGAGTGGTCACCCTTCTGCCAATGGGAGAGAGTGACATGCTGAGTTACCGCCGGCTTCCTCGCTGGCCGAGGGCTGCCCGGAAGGAGCCCACAACGTGATGGGAAGGACAGCCTGCCCGGGAGGTGGTGACACTCAGCCCTGGGTTTGAATCTGCACTCAGCTGTGCACACTTGCACAACCCTGAACCTCTCTGGCTCTCAGTCACCTCAGCAGTACATCTGCAAATCCAGGAAAAACGCGCCCCATCTCACAGGCTGTGGGAAGATTGGAATGAGATGACTGACAGGTGTTGAAAACCGGCAAACCTTGTTGTCTTTCGTAATTAGCACATTCATTATTTGTTTGTGTTTCTAAGCAGCAGATTCACTAAGTGGGTTAAACAGCTTCTCACTCCCCACTCCTTGGGCCTCCCCATCCTGTTGACACTAGCCCTGCTTTGTGCGCCAACAGTGAGAAGATGAACCCATGCCCGAGTCAGAACAGCCTGGGGGAGCAGAGTCGACTGCTTATCTCAAGTGCTGGCTGTGCTGACCCTGAGACAAACTGAGCCGCGAGAAGCCAAGTGTGGTTCCTCCATCTGACTCTCATAAATTAATAAGACGACGCGTCAGGTCCATAGCCACCTGACACATTTGTGTGGGGCACGGGGCTCGCCCTTTACAGATAGAATCCTAGGAGCATCACGTCACAGCCCTGTGATGGAGCAGTGACTGACTTATTTCCTCCCTTCCTCCCTCCCTCCCCCACTTCCTTCCTTCCCTCAGATTTCCACCTTTGATCCCCAAAGCCACATTTCCAGGCAGTCCAAGGGCTGTGCCAGGGGAGGAGGGACTGCTGGCCTCAGGGCCCCCATCCTGGGCAGGCAGGAAGGGCCCAGCCATCTGAGAGGACCCAGGGGAACTGACCCAGTCAGACCAGCAAAGGGAACAGAGCAGGGGCAGAGATCTGGGGCTCAGAGAAGGTGTTTGCTTGGAGATTTGGGGCACCAAGCCAAGCAGGGAAGCCCTTCTGCCTGGATGTCCCTGAAGGAACGTTTCCCAACCAGCCCCACAGATCCACACCTCTAAAGCTAATGCCAGAGGCTCCCACAGCAAGGCCTGGGGCACCAGAGGCGCACAGTCAGGGAGTATCAAACCAAACCAACCAGGCAGTCAGATGAAAAGGCAGCCTCCTCCAACATCAGAGGAAAGCAGGGGAAGCCCCCAGAGCTGAGGGGGCGACTCTGGCCCCGAGAAGCTGGATTCAGGGGCTGAGAGGAAGCCCCTCATCCTGGGGGGCTCTGAGGAACACATGTCCCCTAGGCTCTAGGTGGCTGCACTCCCATGTCCCCGGGGGCCACGGAGAGATATGCTCAGCTCCCCTGGGTTCAAGGGGACCCTGTGTTTCTCACGGGTCATCCATTCAACCCTCACAGCCAACCCCATGAGGCAGGAATCATCATGCCCAGTTAAATCTAAAGAATCTGCAGCTCAGAGAGGTTAAGTAACTCACTCTGAGTCACACAGTGTCCTTGTCAGGTTCATCTGGCCGCAAAGACCCTACATACTTACTGTTTGATGGGATAAAATCATTAACCAGTGATTGTTCCCAGCTTCCCTCTTCCCCTCTCCTGCTAAAGGAACTCCGACTGACCCACCTCCTGGCCTCTCCTTCCCACCCTTGAAGTCATCCCTGCTGGGGAAGGTGGTTCCCTGGGCCTTTGAAAAGCAGAAATTGGAAGAAAAGGGGAAAGGAGAGAAAGGTCCGAGAGGCACTGGGTGGCTTTGAGGTGGAATTATGGGGAGAGGAGAAAGCTGTGTCCTGGCAAGGCGCAGAGGTGGAGAGATGTGTGGGCTCAGAAGTATCCACTTTCATCACTGAGAAATCCAAGGACAGAACTGAAGTTCTAGTGACATCATGTTTGGCTTCTGAACTCTGTTCTCTTGAACCAACACCACTGAGGCTGGCCCCCATGAATCACAGATGTGGAAGCATCTCATTTGTAAGGAGAGAGGAGGAAAGGAAAGGGAATTGGGACTGAGGCAAGGCAGAGACCAGCCTCCTCTCACAGCATCTTTGCTTTCCTTTGTGTGGTGTTCTCCTCTGTGCACTCACCACTTGCTTTGTTCACTTTTAGTTTCTGCTCCGGTATGACTTCGGTTAGCACACAGCCCACCATGGCCACCTGCAGCATCTCCTCAGTGCTTTTCTAGAATGATAACAATTCTGTTTGCGTTCCCACTGTGAACTATTACATTGTACTCATGTTTCCTGGTTCAAAAATCATTTTCCCACAATTAGGTTTCTTTTTGAAGGTTTTATTTATCTTTAAAGCTTAACCTTCAGCTGTTCTTTTTTTAAAAAATTTATTTATTTTATTTATTTATTTTTGGCTGTGTTGGGTCTTCATTGCTGTGCGCGGGCTTTCTCTAGTTGCGGTGAACGAGGTGCCACTCCTTGCTGCGGTGCGCGGGTTTCTCATTGTAGTGGCTTCTCTTGTTGCAGAGTGGCTCTAGGCACACAGACTTCAGTAGTTGTGGCTCGCGGGCTCTAGAGCACAGGCTCAGTAGTTGTGGCGCACGGGCTTAGTTGCTCCACGGCATGTGGGATCTTCCCAGACCAGGGCTCGAACCCGTGTCCCCTGCATTGGCAGGCAGATTCTTAACCACTGCGCCACCAGGGAAGCCCTTTTCAGCGGTTCTTGATGCTTCATTGTGGTCTCATGTTTTGTAGCTCCATTGTCTAGTCTAGGGCTTGTGAATCTACTGAACTGTATGTTGATCCTTCAAGAATTCACAAATATAACTGGTTTATTGAAGAGTCTCAACTTAGTGGGAAATAAACACAAAAATGGTTTTATGTCTTCTATCCACCCCTATCTATACTATGACAAATTCCTTTTCTCATTGGTTAAAGGCTCCCTTAACTATAACTTGGTCCAACCCAACTATAACTTGGTCCAACCCATACATTTTAGTCTCCTTGAGTTTCCAGGACAATCTGGTTCTGTTCATCAAGACGCATTTCTGCTTATTGGTTTGTTTCTTCTCCTCCCTTTCCCAGGAGAGGCCAGAGCTGTAGCCCCAGTTAGTTGCAATGGAGAAGGGATCTGATCTGATCTTCACACACTTTCCCCCACCTCCTCCTAGGTCCAGGTCATCCAGTGTTTAGGACAAAGAGAAGGAAGTGGAAAAGGGCACACATCTTCTAACTCAGTCAGGCTGAAGTCCTCTCCAGGTTGATTGCCTCTGCTAATTATTTAGTGAAGCCAAATGACCTCTGGTGCCCCCAGTGCGGCAGGCATCCACGGGCTGGCTCTCCCATGGGATGCATGTCTGGGCTCTTCAGAAGGGCAGGCAAGAAGCAAAGGGCCATTTGCTGCTGGTACTTCTCACTCAGCAGGCAGCCTGCTGCGGGGGAAGGAGGGGGCAGGCGGTGGTGGTGAGGGGGGGTGGTTGGTGGGGAGGAGATAGGAGGAAGGGAGAAAGGAGAAGACAGGAGGGGGTAACAGTAAAGAACTCAAGACCAGCTGCCTTATCCTTATCCGGCATCCACTAAACCCACAGGAAGCTCGGGAACCCTGGCTTTGCCAAATAGCGGGAGAGCCGCTACTCCCTCTCCACTCTGCCAGCCAGCCCTCTCTCCTGCTCGCGTCACGCAGGGGCAGGCCAGAAATTCCCTTCTCCCATTCTGTGGGCCCCTTCAACATATAAAAAGGCTTTTGCAAGCACCGCCAAAAGATTTTTTTTTTTAACTTTCTGAAAAGAGATTTAAATGTGGGCAAATGATTTTTGAACCATTTTGAACCATCCAGGAGACATAGATAATGGGTCCTTGAAGAAAGGATCTCTTGCATAGAGAACAGACTTGTGGCCGCCAAGGGAGGGTAGGTGAGGGATGGACTGGGAGTTTGGGATTAGAAGATGCAAACTATTATATATAGAATGAATAAACAACAAAGTCCTACTGTATAGCACAGGGAACTATATTCGATATCCTGTGATAAACCATAATGGAAAAGAATGTATATATATGTATAACTGAATCACTTTGCTGTGCAGCAGAAATTAACACAACATTGTAAATCAACTATACTTCAATTAAAAAAAAAAATAATGGGCCTCTTGGTGTCCCCCTATTTTGGCTTTAAGAAAGAGAAAGATTGATACAGCCACTATGGAGAACAGTATGGAGGTTCCTTAAAAAACTACAAATAGAACTACCATACGACCCAGCAATCCCACTACTGGGCATATACCCTGAGAAAACCATAATTCAAAAAGAGTCATGTACCAAAATGTTCATTGCAGCTCTATTTACAATAGCCAGGACATGGAAGCAACCTAAGTGTCCATCATCGGATGAATGGATAAAGAAGATGTGGCACATATATACAATGGAATATTACTCAGCCATAAAAAGAAATGAAATGGAGGTATTTGTAATGAGGTGGATGGAGTTAGAGTCTGTCATACAGAGTGAAGTAAGTCAGAAAGAGAAAAACAAATACAGTATGCTAACACATATATATGGAATCTAAGGAAAAAAAAAAAAAGGCCATGAAGAACCTAGTGGCAGGATGGGAATAAAGACACAGACCTACTAGAGAATGGACTTGAGGATATGGGGAGGGGGAGGGGTGAGATGTGACAGGATGAGAGAGTGTCATGGACGTGTGTACACTACCAAGTGTGAAATAGATGGCTAGTGGGAAGCAGCCGCATAGCACAGGGAGATCAGCATGGTGCTTTGTGACCGCCTGGGGGGGTGGGATGGGGAGAGTGGGAGGGAGGGAGATGCGGGAGGGAGGAGATATGGGAACGTGTGTATATCTGTAGCTGATTCACTTTGTTATGGAGCAGAAGCTAACACACCATTGTGAAGCAATTATACTTCAATAAAGATGTTTAAAAAAAAAAAACATAAAAAAAAAAAAGAAAGAGAAAGGACTCCCTTTCCCTCTCCATTGGAAGGGGAAGAATAGCCTCTCCCTTTATGAGAGCTGCGTAGTTCCCCCAAAGCCACCAACTCCCAGCTTTCTCCCAGTCCTCTTCTACCAATCGAGCGGTTGGGACTTCCACCCAGGGGCCCAGGCAACTGCAGGAGTTCCATCTATACCAGGTGAATGTGCCTGCATACAGGAAATGGTTCGCAAGACAAGACTGCCAACCAAGTTGCAGAGCGGATGGCTTTGCCCAAGGAGGTATGCGCTGAATCCCGTTGGCATTTTAAACTGGCAGGCCAATTATTTGTTTCTGTCTGGACAGAATGTGCCTTCATGAGGAGCTGTGGATAACTGTGATCACATGAAACTGTCAGACAAGCTCATCTGGACAACCTAGGGGCAGGTCAGAGTGAATTATCGTGCTTCACAGTACTTTTGAAGAAAGGCAGCTTTACTGCTTTTATGTAGATACAGTAATGGGAACCAGGTGTGACCAGGAGAGGTCCTTGGGAAACTGCTTCAAGGACCAGCTAAGAATGAGTTGTAGCCAGCAAAGCAGTTGTCTATATGTGAATGATGTGACTTTAAATGTCTTGTTTGAATGTCTCTCCTAACATCGTTGTCTATCATTTTGTACTTCCATGAAGAAAGGCTGGCTAAGCAAAGGTTAACTTCTTCCCAGCAACATCCAAATTAATCCAAACCTCAGATGACCACCTCCCCAAAATCAAAGATGTTTGCCTGACTTGGCAGCTCATGAGGAAGCCTGCGTTTCACAGCAGGAAGAGGAGTTTAGCCAAAATTTCCACATGAGACAACCTTGATCCCAGCCCTAACCCATCTCAAAACGAGTATCTCCAGACTTGGGTGCTTAGTAATACGAGATGAACTTAGCTGAGTTGAAATATCAAGAGGAGAAAGAGGGAAAGCTGAAGGCTCCCCTATGGGACCGGACCTGGACCAGATCCAGAGAAAGGTATTGAAATCGTGAATCATTCAATTCAGTGACTACTGTGTATCTGATTCTTTTTGGGGGGATGCTCTGATGAACAAGCCATGGTCCATGTCCTCCAGGAAAATTGCATCTTGTAGTTGAGAAGGGACATCCGTACAACAGTGGCACAAGGCAAAGTGAAGGAAATGCAACAGGACAGAAATAAACAGCATTCCACAGTGGCGCAGAAGAACCACAAGAGGCCCTATGAAGGAGAAAACTTTTGAGGTCAGCTTTAAAGCTAAGTTTTTATTTTAAAAAAACTAAACTGGTAACGGACACATAAATGAGTATAATTAGAGCACAATTATTTGAAGAACAGTTTGGCAATATCTCCTACAGTTGAGGATATGCATTCCATCCCCCAGCAATTACGCATCCAGGTATATATGGTAGAAAACTCTCACACATGGGCTAGAGGAGACACACACACAGATATTCAATCCCACTTTTCTATGTAATGTCAAAAAACTAGAAATGACCTAAATGTCCACTAATAGATAAAAGGATGAATAAATGGAGGTATATTCATACAATGGAAAACTATACAGAGGTTGAAGTGAATGTTCTAGAGCTTCATGTATCAATATGGAAAAATCAGAAAATTTTGTTCAAAGCATTTAAGGATATCTCTGATCAATCATTAGTCGGTCACTAGGCTGACCCAGCAGAGACTTCAATGGCTGCATATACAGGAAATACAGCTTTTATAGAATTAGTCCAGCAAAGTCACTAAGCAAGCCAATGGCAACAGCAAACAACAAACCCTTCAAGGAAAGGAGAATCTGATTTCCAGACTTGCCATGTTACATCATCTACGCCTAGACACATCATAGCCAAACTGTCAAAAGATAAGAAGAGAATCTTGAACACAGCAAGAGAAAAAACAAACAAACAAAACTCATCATATACAAGAGACTGTCAATCAAGAATTTTCTATCCAGCAGGACTATCCTTCAGAACTGAAGGAGAAATTAAGACATTCCCAGATAAACAAATACAACAGAAGTCACAATAAATGTACATGAGCCAACCTAGCCAGAGACTGTTAAATTGGATGTTTTTAATCTAGCTATACGCTATGTACAAGAGACACACTAAAATATATAGACCCAGAAAGTGTGAAGTAAAGGGATGAAATTAAAATATAACAAAAAATAATCACTGAAAGAAAGCTGGTATAGTAATATCAATATCAGATAAAATAGATTTTAAGGCAAAAGGCATAATTAGGAATAAAGAGGATCAATATGTAATAATGAAAGGAAATTCACTGGGAAAGATATAATATTTTTTAATGTGTAGACACCTAACAACATGACTTCAAAATATATAAAGTTTGACAGAATTACAAAAAAGGAACCAACGTTTCTACAATCATAGCAGATCTCTCTATAACTGAGAGAGCAAAGAGATACTTTTAGTAATGATTTAACTTAACAACCTTAACCTAATGGACAAATATAGAACACTTCACTCAGTCATTATATTATTCATTTTTTTCTTGGAATACTTATAAAGACTGACCGTGTATTATGCACAAACTAGAAATTAGAAATTGACAGCAAGAAATAACTTTTAAGACATTATTTTGTAAATTGATAAACACATTCCTAAATATCTCAAGTGCTAAAGAAGCAATTATAATGGAAATGAGAAAATCTTCAGAACCTAGCAATAATGAAAATAACGACATTTCTAAATTTCTTGATGCATCTACAGGGATGTTAGAGAGAAAATCTGCATTTTCACTTATGGCTTATGTAAGAATAGTAAAGGCTACGACTTAAGAGTTAATTGTCCAGCTCAAGTTAAGGAGGAGGGAAACAACAAAGTAAACCCAAATAATGTAGAAGGAAAGAAATAATAAGGATGAGGACAGAGATTAATGAAATAGAAAATGGACATAGCAAGCATCAATAAAACCAAAAACCTGGTTCTCTGAAAAGACTGATAAAGTAGACAAATCTCTGGCAAAGCCGATCAATGTAAAAAGAGTGAAGGTACAAATGAACACTGGTGGAGCCAAGCTGCCACATCAACCATGAACACCCATCCTGAGAATGTTACGTACTTTCTGTTAAAATAGCTTTCTATCTTGTTTAAGCCATTGTCACTTTGAATGTCTGTTTCTTGCAATCAAACCTAATCCTAACCAACACAGAGGGCTCATCCAGGCCTGGGCTGAATCTGGGTATCCCAACTAGGCTGGGCAGGATGGAGGACGGTGGGAGACAGTGACCAGGCAAAGGAGAGGTGGCAGGTGAGGCGGTAGCCAAGTTGGGTTGAGGTGGCAGCTGGGACAGTGGCCGGCAGGACAAGTGGTAACCACGGTATGTGGCAGACTGCCAAGCCTGCTTCCAATAGCCTCCTGGCTTCCCAGGTGAGCTCACCCCTGAGCTGACTCTTGGGGCCCAGACCTACTGGGCAGGTCTGGTTCCTCTGGAACAGGGGCCATATACCAGACTTTTACTTGCAAGTCTCAGGAAGCCCGACTCAAATTGGTTTAAACAATAAAGACAATGTATTCACTCATTTAGCTTAGTTCAAGTCAATGGCTCAAACTACGATTCCAAAGACCCACCACGCTGGCCCCACATGGTCCCATGCTACCCACCCTCCAACAGCTCCAGATTCTTCTCTGCTGAGAGAAAAATAGCTTCAGCCGTCTCAGACCTCCCATCCATACCCCACACCATCCAGGGAGAAAGATTTCCTTTCCTAGGACCTCCCTTAGTCTAGTGATTAGTGTTCTCTCATTGGCCAAAATTAGGTCATGTGCCTTTCTCTAAGCCAATCAACTTGCCGATTGACTTCAGCCAGTCAGGACCCAGCCCTGGAGCTGCTGCTAAGCTGAGTGACCAGGACAATTTACTGAGCCTTGCTCTGCTCCTGTTTCATAGAGGATGTTAATAATACCTAACTTGTAGTGTTTTCAGACATTATAAATAAAACCAGAATTTAGCCAGCACAGTGCACGGTACTCTCTGCATTTGATCAATGGCAGCCATTAATAGATATTAGCACTGGGACTTCCCTGGTGGTCCAGAGGTCAAGACTCTGTGCTCCCAATGCAGGGGGTCCGGGTTCGATTCCTGGTCAGGGAACTAGATCCTGCATGCCGCAACTAAAGGTCCCACACTCGGCAATGAAGATCCCGTGTGCCGCAACTAAGACCCAGCACAGCCAAATAAATAAATAAATTAAAAAAAAACAAGCTATTAGCACTAATACTAAAAACTGGGGCGCCATTCTCAAACCTGGGGTGAGAAAGTTGGACTGGGGCTTTCAGTTTGAAATAAATGTCAGTCTGGGGCTTGTTCCTGAGAAGAGGGAGTGGTACCAACACTAAACTTGACCCCCAGCCCTAGAAGGTAAACTGAGGCAGTATGCCCATAGTACAGCTGAAAGCGCAGGGATCCAGGGAGGTCCACAGTTCCCCCTGACCCTCAGCAACCCCAAGAATAAAGAAGCAGAGGTAACTCTGCCCAAACAGGACTCTCCTCCCATTTTGTGACCTCCCTGGGGATCATGCAGGCCCCTGGGGTGGGGCTGTCCCATTAAATGGCCACATTCAAAGTAAGAGGAGCAGAAAGGCTGCAGATCCCCCCTCTGGCTCAGCTCATGGTGGGTGACAGGGTCATATGCCCTGACAGGCCTTTACCCAGGGAGAAAAATCTTTCTAATAGCCCAGAAGAATGCCCTAATCTGACATCTCGTTTAGCAGATTATTGGGCCTGGCTTTGATCTCTACTGGGCATAATGAGTGCACCTCTTGGGCCAATCAGCAGTCACTAATTAGCAGAGTGGCCTGCAGCTGGGCCTGCCCAGGAATGGGGCCCTCGGCTTGCGAATTGGGAGTTGAGGGTGATGTTTGTGAGCAAGTCAGACCCAGAGTGAAGCTATGGGATAGATCTGGGTCACCAGGACCAGCCCCAGGGTCTCTCTGGGAAAGTGCTCTAAGCTGGGCCTTCACATGACACATGTGATACACCAGGGACTGGGCAGTGAGCAACCACCCCCACTCCCTGCAGTGCATCACTCGACAGTGAGAATACAGCACCGACTCAGCACATAATCGATGTGTGTGACACCACAGCACAGCACCAGGATGTGCAGGCAGACAGCAGAAACCACCTGGTTCTGCATCTGGCCCTCTCCTAGAAGGTCAGACCCTGCCTCTCTGACTTATTGACTCTAGACTCCCATTTCTCTCTCTTCTTGGGTCCCCAGCATCCACGCATGTGGATGGGAGCTGACAGGCAAGAGAGTTGGTTTTGGGTCCTGTGGTTTCATCGTCTCTAAGAGTAGCGGGACTCAGTCCTGCATTAGGGCTGGGGTTTCTACAGGGACGTGACTGGGAACACAGATGAGGAGGAACCACACTGGTGTTCCTGGGTCAGAGGGCCTGGAGGCAGTACAGGGCGGGGGCCACATGCTATAGGCTTAGCATAGGAAGAGCTGGATTTATATGCCATCCTCTGCCATTCACTAAATAGCCACGTGACCTTCGGGTAAGTCCCCTTAACTTCTCTGCGCTTTGTCCTTTGTGTCAGGACAAGGTTATTTTTCCACATGGTGGTTGCAATATGGGCTATACTTAGTTTTTTAATAAAACCAAGCCTTGCTCTGAACACATAATTCTGAACACTTAAAATACATGTATTAAGTAATTCTGTACTTAATACATGTATTTTAAGTGTTCAGAATTATTAATAAATTTCTAAATCAGTCAAACTAAACATTAAATTTATTTTAATTTCAAAATTAATAAACAGATAAAACATTAAGTAAAACATTCATTTATAGACATATAAACATTAAACTTAATATTAATTCAGAATAAATCATTAGGAGACAAACATTTTAAAATAAATAATTATTCAAAGAATTATTATTCAAAGGATAAACAAGAAATGTAATTAACTATGAAAATTAAATATTATTTGATCTTTTTAATACAATCCTGAAAAAAAAAATTGTGTCATTGTTAAGTCAAGCACATTTGTGTGCAAATTTTCCCCATTGCTGTGAAAGCTCTTTCTGATTCTACACCATTCAGGGGAACAGTGGGGAGAGAGTTATAACTAACACCAAATTCTTCTTTTGATATCATCATAATGGGAAAAAAAATCTATCTCTTGTTTAATAAATTTTTAATTTTTAATTTGTTAATAGCTTTTTGTTTCTTTCTGGCAGAAGTGGGCAGAGACTGAGGCCTTTTTACTGATAGTAAGCATTCACTTTCAGTTTTTTTAACAAAAGCCTGCTTTACTCTCATCAGGTATAGAAGGAGACTCCCACACCATCGGCTGTATCCCTTTCAATGCTCTTGTGCTCTTTGAAGTAGAACTAGAGCTTCAGAAGAAGCTTTGCTGTGTTGATTAGCGTTTTCTTTCTCCTCTTGAGAATTATGGAAATGTAAAAAAAAAAAAAAAAAAGCTTTCTAAATGAGTGTCACTTTGTTCTATTTGGAATTTTAATGTAGCATAGAACTCTCTGGGTGGTTTCAAGACAAATTACTCTGATTTTAGATTTTTTTAAAAATATGAACTAATAGTATTACACTAAAAAACAATTGATGTGTGAGACATTAAAAACCCACACAGAGAGACTAATAAAAACTGGCTTTGTCCCGCGCACAGCAACAAAGACGCAATGCAGCCAAAAATAAATAAATTAAATAAATAAATTTAAAAAAAAACCAAAAACCTGGCTTTGCAATGGCTTGTTCCAAATAGGTTGTTTCCAAATCTTTTCTACTGTCAGGATCCTTTATTGAGGGACCTGAATGTAGAAAACCAGCAAAAGCTGGTGTCCTGGAACCAAGTGGATGCAAGGGCTCAGAGCCGCTCCTCCTCCCTCACACCCCCTACACACACCCACACACACTAGCATGACGAGGGGGATAACGGCCAAAACGCCCCAGCGGACAGTAGCCCAACATTTTCGGGGGTCTTTAGACTTCTATCTAGGACCTTTTCACCCCTGAACCTTGATGACAGGCATGTCCTGTGTCATTCACTCCAGCCAGATGGCTGGTGTCATCTTCTTCCAGGCCTCACAGCCCTTCCTGGTTTCCAGAGTTTGGGTTCAGATTTTATGAGAATTGCTAGTTCTCTCATCATCCTCATCACCTGATCCTCTCCTCCTTCCTCTATCATTGTCATCACCTCAATCACTCCTTGCTCCTTGCCCCACCCCCTGCAGCCTTCCAGCTCCTCGATGGCACAGATGGCCCTAAGAAGGCGCATCCATGGACACACACACACACACACACACACACACACACACACACACACACACACACACACATACACACACCATCCACAAGTCTGCAAAGGACCTCCTGGAGCTCCTGACTTAGAGATGAGAGAAGGGCTTGGCAGCCCTGCCTGGCTCCCTCCATCTGCCCTTGTGCATTTATTTATTTATTCAACTCATTCTTTTGATAAAAGTTTATTAAGCACCACTCTATACCAGCTGCTGTGCTAGGTTCTGGGATTACAGTGGTGAGAGAGACAAACAAGGTTCCTGTCCTCACGGAGCTTACAGTCTACTCAGGGAGATGAACATTAAAGAAATAATCATTCAACAGAAATACTTGGTGACAATGGTGTAAGAATGTCTTCCACTCCCTGTGGTCCTCCTGCACTGCCTGCAGACACACATGGAGAGAGATCTAAGGGCCTTTAGGGTACCAGCTCACTCAGCTCCTACCTTCAGGAAGTTCTGACAGCCTGAGAAGCCTTGCAAAGGAGTCCAGCTGTTCCAGCAGGTCCTCCTGGGCCACAGGAAAGACGTGGACAGTGGCCAAGTCCACTAGGCCCCTCCCCAGCCCTGCTTCCTGACTCAGGGCATCCTCAGGGCCAGGGGGAGACAGGGGCTCTCCCTCCCCCCATACCCACAGACAAATGTCAGCAGCACCAAAATGGATCCAAGTTTTGTGGGGCCTGAAACTTATACAACTTAGAGAGCCGTCTTTAAGAAACCAAAAACAAAATACAAAAGTAGGGTAAAAGTGAAAATTTATTACTTTAAAATGCTTCTCATTCTTTTCTAGAAGTCCCATCACTCGCTCATTTTTTAAAAAGCTGCCAAATACACAAAAAACAAAAATAATATTTTAATAAATTCACTCACTGACATCCTCTACATTTTGGGCTGTATGTTCTCTTTGACTGCCTCATCATATGGCAGTGATTTCATGATTTGGCACTTCCTATACAGAGTATAGAATGGTCTTTCCTCCTAATACAGTTGCTCGAACTATGCACTTTGTTATTCAGAATTTAGAAACGTTTATTTCAGCTTCTCAACCAATGTCATGTGAATTTTTAGGACTGTTGTCAGTTGGGTAAATTCTTAACAAGTTTCATATATGAGCTGTAAGATTAAAAGAACTTTCCACAGAC
This sequence comes from Balaenoptera borealis, assembly GCF_965194805.1. NCBI lineage: Eukaryota > Metazoa > Chordata > Mammalia > Artiodactyla > Balaenopteridae > Balaenoptera > Balaenoptera borealis. The sequence goes on from NC_138871.1 coordinate 56,678,441, forward strand.
TAGCCTCTGGCTCTGTACATTTCAAATCTTATTTCCCTACCACTTCCCACAGCTTCCTGTCCTGAGAGCCATAGGACACGTTCTCACTGCATCACACCAGGTGAGTCAACACCACGGGAAGTAGGTGAATTCCTGGAAACCATTCCTCCCCCAATAACTGTAACGAGACACAGAAGTGACCAAGAGCCACATTCATGAAACACTATATACATATACTGCATCCCACATAAACACCCGCCCATTTGCCCACACTAAACGCATCCCCAACTCAAGTTTCCCTAAGCTGGATCCCAAAAATGCCCACAGCTATTCCAACACCACCTGACAGGAGGGAAAATGTGACAGAGGGCAAGTCAGGGGGAAAAGAAACAGCAGCCTTCAATGACTGTGGTAGAAATAACACACTTCTGCAAGTTTTTACAAAAATATGAGACCATGTGAAAGCATCGCCAGGGCCCCTCCCGAGGCCTTGGAAGGACCCAACAAATGAGGGGCCCAGTAAGGCTCTGCAAAGGGGGGGCCGCCCTTGGAGATGAAAGAGGTGAGGGGAAGGGTAATTACTGAGGCGGGGGCCCCGGGCTGCGGCCGCTGGCACAATTATCTTAACAAGTTAAATTAGCCCCAGATAAACCTGTACCTAATAAACCTGGGCTGCTCGTGCCTGGAGCCTCCAGAAGGAAGGAGGACTTCAAAGCCCAAGGCCGGGTCATCAGAGGCAGTTGTCTCCCACAGGCCCCAGGCCCCAGGCCTGTCCATGGGCTGCAGGCCAAGGCAGGGCCTGAATCCCGTCCTCACATGCCCAGCACCCAGCTCACACAGGAGCACCCCACAGACTTCTGTACCCAGATACACCTTTGCCGCCCCTCCCCACAACGTTTTCATACCCAGCACCTCATCAGACACGCTTTCTGGACTGTCAGGAAGCCCAGGACTGGGGTCCCCTCACAGCCTCCTTGTCGGGGGTGGGATGGGGCAGGTGAAGAAATGCAGAAGGCCCTTCCTTCCTATTCTCCACTCACAGGGTGGGAATCACAGTGTGTGTAGGGGGCACTGGCTGCCACCTTCCTTTTTTTTCTTTTAACTTCATTGAGGAATAATGGACACATAATTGTATATATTTAAAGTGCACAATGTGATGATTTGATATACATATACATTGTGGAATGATTATTAAGATCAAGATAATTAACACATCCATCATTTCACAGTTAACATAGTTAACTTTTTGTGTGTGTGGTGAGAATGCTTAAGATCTACTCTCTGCAACGTTCAAGTCTCTAATACCGTACTATTAACTCTAGTCACCAGGCTGTACGTTAGATCCTCAGAACTTACTCTTCTTACAACTGAAAGTTTGTACTCTTTGACCTTCATCACCCCATTTCCCCCTCCCCCAACAGAATGGCAACCACCATTCCATTCTTGCTCCTGTGAAATCCAGCCTTTCTTCTTTAATGCCCACGCCAGCACCGGGGTCCGAGGCTCTGCAGACCTGGAATGCTCTCCTGCCCTTCCTCTTCTTTTAGCCCATGTATCTCTTCCATCCAAGGAGCAGGGACCAGACAGTGGACAAGATGCTGGCTCCGTGGTTCAGAGAAGAGTTATGTACTGAGCCCAAGATCATGCCAACCTCACAAGATACAGGCTGGAGAAGGGGGTGATGTCACCCACTGGCCCCAGCCTCCACCCCAGGACAAGTGGGAAACCATGGGGGTGACAGGCTCGGAACCTTCCAGGGCTGAAGGGCTGGCCAAAGTCCTGACTTGCCTCACGCAGGCCCTGGGGCCCAGAGACCTGCCCCATAGCCCTGGCTCCTAGGCTTCAGGGCAGCACAAAGCCCCAGGTTTTGCCAAGGAGCTTGGCTGATCAGCAAAGGGTCTTCAAAGAACACCAAGTTGGGAGTCAAGGCCATGGGCTCGAATTCCAGGTTTCAGGAGTTTGGGGAAAGTGAGGGGAAATAATGGCCGCAAAGATCCTTGGATGGTTGGGTGAGGGGGTTCATCATCCTGAGTAACAAGAGCCATGAGCAGGCGGACCGGCCAGAACTAGCTGGGAGAGGGCCAGGTCTTTGAGGCCCTTCCGCTCAGGAAAACCCTGTTCTTCGTCCTGAGCCAGAGGGGGAAGGAAAACAGGAAACACATGTTCTGTAGGGGAGGCTGAGCACCCAGCCCCGAGAAGCCTGCAGGGAGGACCTGCCCCCTGGATGAGAGTTTCCCAGCCCCACCTGGGGACCCAGCCCTGACCAGCCTTGAGGAAGAAACGTGCTCATCAAGCTTACATCGATACAAAGAGCCCAGAGCTGCTAGGCCGACATCTGCGTTCTGACTCACAAACCTCTGTGCAGCCTTGGGCCAGGAGCTCGGCCACTCTGGTCCTCACCTTCTTCCGCTATCAAATGGAAGCGATTGACCCTGCCTCCCTCTCTGCCTTGCCTGCCTAGCTGGCTTTGGAAATGACAAAGCACCACACCACACACATGGGAATACTGTTGGGAATCCCAGAGGGCTTCCTCCCTACCTATCCTTCAAGTCTCAGCCTCCAGGCCTCAGCCTCCAGGAAGCCTTCCCTGGTTGCCCCAAAGGGAAGGACTGACTCGCTCATGTGATCCCCTTTGGCCTTCACTGTTTACCCCTCTTTGAGGGGCCTGACACATACTCTGCATCAGACAAAAGTAGTGACATCTGGTCATCCTATGCATAGATCATGAGCAGCATGAAGCCCAGCCAGCCCTGTTATCCTTCGTGTCGTCCTCGGGAGCCAGCAGGTGTGTAAGAAGCCCTGGTTGGAGGCACAAGGCCTGGGTCAGATGATAAGTCATCCCTGTCCTCCATCCCACCCACACCGCTCCCCCTTGATCCAGTCTTGACCAGCGGGGACTTGGGATTTTACCAGCACAGTCACCAGGGTACCCAGGGAGAGCAGCCCAGAAGATCCCATGGGATGCCTGTGAGATCCCTCCTGGCTGCCTTTGGCCTGGACAGGAAGCATTCTGCCCACGCCCTCCTCAGACCCGCTGCAGGCCCGGCTCACGGCGCTCTGTGTCTCTAAAGGCCAGAGCCTGGTGTGGTTTGAGGGCCTCTGAGAAGGAGGAGGCTGCCTGAAGTGTCAGGTCACGGTGTGAGCATGGAGTGCGTCTGCCTGTGTTGTTCCCTAGCGAGTGTCCGCGTGTGTTCCCTCTGTTCCTCTTCAGCAGCCCCCTCAGAACCTGGCCCGGCCACGGTGACCAGCAGGTGGCTTGGGGAAGGGTGGGGCCTGGTAGGGAGAAAGGAGGCCAGGTTGCTGGGTCAGCTCTCCCTAGAGAGTGGGAGCAGGCAGGGACGGCCACCGCAAACCAGTGCTCTCCCTTGCGCCGTGCAGAGTCGTCATCTCCCGGCCACTCTTGCATCTGGGGAGACCGTAAGACTGGTTCTCATGGCAGGAAGGTGAGCTATCGCGTCCTGGCCAAGGTGGTTAAGAGAGGTGCCTTCTCTATTTCTTCCCTGTCTGCCTGCAGGAGGCAGAGAACCCCGAGGCCATGAGGGAGGGCGGAGCATTGATGCAAGGAGCCTGGATCCCTGAATCACCACACGAAAGGCCCCCTGCTGGCCAGGAACATCCACCTTGAATGGTTATGATTGAGAATTAAAGTCTGTTGTGCTCAGCTATTGACATTTGGGGATTTATTCGTTTCATCAACAAACATTATCCTAATTCAGTTGCCTTAGAGGAGCAAGATTGCAAAGAAAACAATGAGCTCGACACCCCAGATCTGCCTCCCTAGACCCCATTTTGAACTTGGGACATGACCTGAGCCCACCCCCTCAGTCTTACCCATTGGTTTGGCTCCAGCGGGGGGGAATGCTTTGAGTTCAAAAATTGAGAGCAGAACTGTCCATTTCTCACTCATCTTCTGGCTACCCATCATCAATCCGGCCTCTCTCAAGCCCCACCTATCCCAGGCCCTCCAATTTGGCATCCTGACTGGACCCTCTCTGCATTCCAACCTCTGGCGTTGTGTCCTGGCTAGTACAAGGTCTCTCCACTCACCTTGGACCCTCCCCAGGGTCACAGTTCCTACACTTACTTGGTGCCCTCAGTCTGGCCCCTTCCTTCCTCAGAGGCTGCTATGAAAGTCCAGAGGCCAGATCGGGCCCATGATGTCTACAGCAGGCTCGCAGTACGGTGAATGCCTCTGTGCTAAGGGCTTTCTGTGCCTCGACCTAATCAATATTCATAACAACCCTGTGAGGTAGATAGACACCTAGATCACCATCCTGATTCTGCACTAGGGTGTTACAATTCCCATTTCACAGATGAGAAAACCAAGGCATGAAGTGGTAAGTCACTCATTCTAGGGTATGTAGCTCATACATGGTAGAGCCAGGCCTAGAATCCAAGTCATCTAGACTCTGGAGCCCACACTCTGACATCACCAAAGGCCAAACTAAGGCCCCTGGGTTGGTAATATGAGGTGGCCCTGGGACATTCTACGGAGTCTTCCTAGAGAAGGTGGCATTTGGGGTCGAGTCACACAAGCTCACTGCACCTGGTTGTCCTTCCAAGGTTCTGCCAGTTGCTCAGGGGTGTGTGTGTGTGTATGTGTGTGTAAAATCTACATAGGCTTGGACATGGAAATACAACAAAGAAGGGCTTTAGAGCAGTGCTAGCCAATAGAAATAAGACACAAGCCACAGGTGCAAGCCGTGTGTATCATTTAAAATTTTCTAATTGCTACATTATAAACATGAAATTAACTTTATTTTATCCACTATAGAATATTGTCATTTCAATATGTAATCAACGTGGAAAATTATGAATGAGATCTCTTGCACTCTTCTGTGCTAAGCCTTCAAAGTCCAGTTTGTATTCACCATGAAGAACACATCTCAGCTCAGTGTAGCTACATCTCAAGTGGTCAAGAGCCACAAGTGGCTGGTGGCCGCTGTCTTGGACAGCACAGCTCTGCAGAGGGTCTGGGCTTGGGAGGTCAAGCTGACCCTAGGAACAAGGCTCTAGGACATGGTGGGCCTCCCAGGCCCTGAAGGGCACACATGCTTAGGCCCAGCTTAGCAGAGAGCTACACAAGTCTGGAAGTAGCACGCAAGGCAGTAACTCCTGCAAAAACACAAACTGCTATGTGTTAGGATTCAGGGAAAGCAGCGGATGGTTTTAATTTGCTGCAAAATCGGCATGTGTCTGTACTGTCCTATTTACAGTAGGCCCTCTAAGGAGGCTTGTAAACAACTCAAGGAGCGTCAAGGAGTCCAGAACTCCATGCAGCCGTTCTGCGTTCCCTGATTACCCCAGATCCCCGCCTTACAAGCAAGCGCAGATTAAACCCAGAATGTTTTCACGACCAAGGAGCATGGTCTATGAAATGTGACGGGAAAGAAATCTGAGCGAAAAGCCAGGTTGGGAAATTGTTGCCAGCTGTGGTATGTGGGAGCCAGGGATGGGGATGAGACCCCAGAAGGAAGCCCTGAGTCCCGCCCCGTATCATCTGGGGTCTGTGTCTAGCCCCAGAGGTATCACCCAAGAGAGAAGTTTCAAAAACTCAAGTTAGCCTGCAGAATGAGTGTGAAATTATCTGTCAGAATCAGTGGTGGTCTGGCCTGGGACTTGTGTGGTCATACAGGTTCCCTCACTTACAAGGGCCCATGCCCAGAAGGGCCCCATGCTTGGTTTAATGCTCTGCTGTCGCCATCTCGAAATTCTTATTAGTTTTGGAACCAGGGTATTTTCATTTTGCACTGGGCCCACAAATTATGGAGCTGGTCGTAAATGGAGGCCGCTGCAGGAAACAAGAAGTCCCTTCTGCCCGAGGTCCCCTGCTGGGGAGGGGCTCAGCATTCTCGTGACCTTTCCAGGGACCAGTCCCCTGGTCCAGCCCCTTCAGCTGTGCATAGAGAGACCATCTGGAGGAAAGGCAGAGCCGGCCTGACAAGGGCTGCCTAAGACGGCCCTGGAGAACAGCACCAGGATGTTGTGTATTTTCCAAAGTTCGATTCACAATGGTCTCTTTTCATTTAAAGAAAATACCGCAACCATTTCCTAGCAAAGGTTAAGTCTTTACACTTAAAAAAAAAATGTTTTTTAACCTGCCAAGGAATGTGCTTTTTTAAGCTTGCTTCCTGCCTTTCCTGAAGTTGAGGTTCCCTCCCCCTCACAGGGGGAGAGCCCAGGGGTCCTATGAGAGCAGTGAACGGCCGAGCAGTCACTGCCCCTAAAAGCAGGTCAGGGAAGGGGCAGAGGGCAGGGGCACTGGGAGCCAGTGTTGGGTGGCCATCCCCTGATTTACCCAGAGCCAGCCAATCAGGACAGGAGCCCCTGATGCCCAAAGTCCATCAAAGTCTCTTATTGTAGAATCTGTAGGATCTGTATTAAAGTCTCCTTTCTCATTGTTGACATTAGTTTCTCTCTCTCTCTCCCTGATTAATTTGACCAGAGGCTTATTAATTTTACTGGTCTTTTCATAAGATCAACTTTGTGGATTCTTTCTATTGTTTACTTGTTTTAAATTTCATTAATTTATGCTCACATCTTCATTATTTCTATCATCCTACTTCCTTTGGATTTAGTTTGCTTTGGGTGTAGTTTATTTTTCTAACTTCTTGAGCTGGATATTTAAATCATTGATTTTCAGGGGCTTCCCTGGTGGCGCAGTGGTTAAGAATCCGCCTGCCAATGCAGGGGACACGGGTTTGATCCCTGGCCCGGGAAGATCCCACATGCCACGGAGCAACTAAGCCTGTGCGCCACAACTGATGAGCCTGCGCTAGAGCTCGTGAGCCACAACTACTGAAGCCCGCACACCTAGAGCCCATGCTCCACAATAAGAGAAGCCACCGCAATGAGAAACCCACGCACCCCAACGAAGAGTAGCCCTCGCTCGCGGCAACTAGAGAAAGCCGCGCACAGCAACAAAGACCCAACGCAGCCAAAAATAAATAAATAAATAAATTTATAAGAAATAAGTAAATAAATCACTGATTTTCAGCCTTACTTTTCTACTATAAGCATTTGAGGCTACACATCTTCGAAGTCTGGCTTTAACTGCATCCTTCACGTTTTGCAATGTAGTCTTTTTATCAGCATTCAGTTCAAAGTTCTTTCTCATTTCTATTGTGTTTTCTTCTTTAACCATCAGTTATATAAAAAAAATACTGTTTAATTTCCAAACATTTGAGGATTTTCTAACTGTCTTTTCTGTTGCTGGTTTTTAAGCTTAATTCCAGTGTAGTCAGTGAGTATATTCATTTCAGTCGTTTGAAACTTGTTGAGATGTGCTTTATGGCCTCACATAGGGTCAATTTTTGTAAATGTTCCATCTGCACTTGCAAAAAATGTATATTTGAAGTTGTTGGAAACTATGTTCTACATATATCAATTAATTCAAGTTTGTTAATCATCTTGTTCAAATCTGTATCCTTACTGGGTACTTTTTCTGCTTGATTTATATATACCTCTCACTGAAGGAGGTATATAAAGTCTCCCACATATATGACTGTGGATTTTCTATTTCTCCTTTTAGTTCTGTCATTTTTGCTTTGTTTACTTTGAGGTAATATTATTAGATTAATACAACTTTACAATTGTTTTAGCTTCCTGGTTAATTGAACCTTGTATTATTGTGAAGTATCACTAACTCTAGCAGTGGTTTTTTGTCTTGAAATCTATTTCATTTGATATAACTATAGCTACCCCAACTCTCTTTGTACAGTTTATTTTATCATTTTTTTCTTCCAATCTTTCTGTCTACTTATATTTAAAACCTATCTCTTGTAAGCAGGATATAGTTATGTTTTGTTTTGTCATTTGCTCTGACAATTACATATTTTAAGTGGAGTATTTAATCCTTCTATGTTTATTTTAATTACTGTTATATTGGGCTTTAATCTACCATCTTATTTGCTTTATACTCATCCTGCCTGTTGTGATCCTTTCTTGCCTCCTTTTGAATTGATTCAATGTTTTTATAGTGCCATTTGACTCACTCTTTTGAGAGTAATACACTTTGCTGTTTTTGCTATTTTTTTTTTTAATGCGATATGGTTGCAACATCTGTCTTTGACTAATCAAAGTCTGCTACAAATAAGTATGCCTACTACTTCTTGGACAATGCAAGGACCTCAGAGTGCTTTAACCCTACCACCATCCTGCAACAGATGCTATCATCGTATGTTATTTCAGATATTTTAATTCATCATACATTTAAAACCCCACAAGATATCATCATTGTTGTAACTATAGTCAATATTCATTTACATTCACACACGTATTCACCTTTCCTATTGTTCTTCCTTCCTTCCTGCATCTCCCAGATTACATTTGAGTTTATTTTCCATCTGCCTAAAGAACACCCTTTAGTATTTCCTTTGGTGTGGGTCAGCAGGTGATGAGATTTACCAAGTGTTGTTTTTCTAAAAGTATATTTACTTCCTCTTTATTTTGGAAGGATCTCTGTGCTTCCACAGACTTCCACTTGGTAGTTATTCTCTTTCAGGGCTTTGAAGGTATTACAGTATTGTCTTTTGGCTTCCATTGTTTCACTTGAGAAGTCAATTGTCAGTCTTCTGTGTCTTTTCTCGCTGCCTGCTTTTAAGATTGTATCTTTGTTGTTTGCTCTTCAGCATACAGTCAATGTCCCTGGAAGTGGTGAGAAGAAATCTGGGAGGTGGGTAGGAAGGGGTGCTTCTGTGACCTCAGATCCTTCATACAGGCCAAGGGAAGCCCTAAGAGATAGTCACCACATACCTGGAGGCCCTAGGATGGTGGCCCCCAGAACTTGGGTCTTCCCCGAGAAGGGTCTTGGGTCTGATCACTGAAGAGCAGGATAATAACTCCAGGGTTGTATAGAAGAGGATGGAAAAAAAGGAGAGAGTAGGGGAGGGAAGATGCCACCTGAGCCATTTTAAACCAACCACAGTGTTGAGTGAGGACCCTGACACCTAAACCCCACATACAATGAATGAAGTCACATCACAACACTAGAAAATCAGTCCCATGAGGGCAGTGATTTTTAGCCCTCAAACAAAACCCCCAGGACTTCCCTGGTGGTGCAGTGGTTAAGAATCCACCTGCCAATGCAGGGGACACGGGTTCGATCTCTGGTCCGGGAAGATCCCACATGCCACGGAGCAACTAAGCCCGTGCGCCACAACTACTGAGCCCACGCTCTAGAGCCCGCACGCCACAACTACTGAAGCCCGCGCACCTACAGCCCGTGCTCTGCAACAAGAGAAGCCACTGCAATGAGAAGCCCGTGCACCACAACCAAGAGTAGCCCCTGCTCACCGCAACTACAGAAAGCCTGTGTGCAGCAACAAAGGTCCAACGCATCCAAAAATAAAAATAAATAAATACCTTAAAAAATTTTTTTAATAAAATAAAATAAAAAGATGTATCAAAAAAAGTGTAAATAAAAAAAAATATATGTTAAAAAAAAAACCCTAACTTCACGATCAGCCTTCCTGGATCCTCCCTGGTAACCCCCTACCCAGCCCTTATAACACACATTAGGAGAGAAGCCTGTAGCCTCTAATTTCACCTCATGCCTGGCCTCTGGGTGAGTACGTTGCAGTAACACATGTGGGTATGTATACAGATAGCTAATAGTGACTAGCCATACAGTAATTAGTTTAGAAAGTGTTTTTATTGTAAAGGAGAGGAAAACTCTTTGATACAATATTCAGAAGCTGTGCCTTTCCTGCCGTGTCAAATCCCAAGGCTGCCAGTAGAATGACACCAACCACAGCAGTGGCAGATAAAAGGCTCTTAGCACAGCCAGCTTCTTCAGCAGAATGTACACTGGCTGAGGCTCCCACACAGTATTTCCAGTCTCCAGACAAGCCTGTGCTCTAGCAAACAGCAAAGAAATAGAGCTACGAAACCATGCCTACTAAGCAATGTATTCTAAGTCTACCTTGGGAAATTAGAGAAAATAAGAGTTCCTAGGCTGCAGGCCCTAAGAAGAAAGGGAGTAGCTGGTATGGAACCACATGGGACTGAAAATGGTTTGGAACAAGAGGAGGACCAGAAGGAAGATACTGCCTGAAACCTGGGCTAGAACAGGGACTGGAACATTCCTTTCTCAATCCCTCATTGGGGAGGAACTGGAAATTAACATCAGACACATACCCTTATATTGTCTGAGATTGCAGTGCCCCGCTGTTTAGGAAACCATATACAGTTTATCTGTACTATAGGTTAGGTTTTCTCAACAAGTCCCTTCTGCTACCATTACTAAGTTGTGAGTAAAGACCCCCTTTCCCCCAGACATGGTTTAGGAGACACAGGTGGGCCTGCCTAACCGTCTCAGGTGAAGACCCTAGGTCTGGAGTGGGAAGCTATGTCAGCAGCCACCAGCTCAGGGCAGAGGGCCAGGACCCGGCCCGCTCCCATCTGGGGTCCCCGGGCTGTGCCACACAACATGTGGGCCATAGGTTTTGTTTCTTCTCTTAAACTGGTCTTTCCTTGTTTCCAGAAAAAGATAAACACACCCTGAAAGCTCATCTGCTGATCATTAAAGGGGAAAAAAGAGACTCAAAGGATCCTGATCTCCATTTTGCAAATGGCCAGAAAGGTATCAGTTGAAATGAATAATTATTTCTGGTTTAGAGGGGAGGCTACGTTTCTCTGGCTTGTCCAGGCAGTTCCGGTGCTCTCAGGCCATGATAGCCTGGCCTGGAAAAGCTGGACTCTTCTCCTCCCTGCCCCGTGTCCCGAGGAAGATCAGGGTCCCACACCTCAGAGTACTACCAGCGTTGGCTTCTAAATGCATGACAGATGCCATCCAGACCTCTCCTGGTGGCCCTTGCAGGGCAGTGAGGACTCTGAAAGGCCCCCAGCCGAACCCTGGCCTCTGGCAACATCCTCTCCTCTTGGCCCCAAAGAGCAGAAGGGCAGCCGAGGGGAAGCAGAAACGAACCGTCGGTTTTTCTGCAACTGCTTTGATTTTTTGTTTTTCCAAGAAGAAAACACTCAGCCCCGATCCCGGGGGAAGCAGGGAGGACAGAAGTGAAGGCTATTTCTGAGCCTTCTACCTCCCCCAAAGGAAGGGTGGGAACAGTGCAAAGAGTCCAGCCCTGGCTTCCTGGAATCAAGCATGTGGGCAGCCTTTTGCAGTTTGCAACTATGCTTCAATCACTTTATCTCCTTTGGGGGCCTTGCAGTAACCCTGGTAGGTGAGAGTGGAAAGGAGTTGTTATCCTCACTTGGCTAGTGAGGAAATCAAGGCTCTGGGGTGGTAACTAACTTCTGAGAAAGAGATGAAGTTCGAATCCAAAGGCAGGTCCTCTGCTTGCAAAGCTCCTGCCTCATCCACCACCTGAGTGTGCCTCTCTGGACTCTGCCCCTTCCACACCCCTGTTCCCAGGCCCTGAAGGCCAGCATCCCGGAAAAGACCTCACTTAGAGAGAAAAGAATCAATTCCCTGTTCCAGCCCTGCCGCCATCTGGCTGTGCAGCCTTGGACACATCCCTGAGCCCTCTGGGCCCCAGTTTCTTCATCTGCAAGTGGTGATAACAGTCCTCTCCTTGCCCACCTGAGAGGACTGAGATGAGAGGATTAAAAAACGTACCTATGTGAAATGGCTTTGCAAATTCTAGCATATTCTATCAATATGGGGCTGATGAGTATAACCTTCGTGATAGGAAAGAGCAGAAAGGCTCCTGGCTTCAAATTATCTCCCTCTCCTCCCTTAATGGGCAATCCAGCTTCCAGTGAGTCTCTTCTCATATTAAAGGGCAGATCCACCTGGGAAGGCACACACTGCTAACCATTATCAGTCATGAGTTTCGTGGAGTAACTGAGTTTATCAGCCATCCAGGGCTCGGGGGAAAGCTACAGCAGATGGTGTCCAGTGCCTACCTTGGTAAAAACCACATGGGAGATGGTCACAATGGTGTCTCCAGGCCTGGGGGGCTTTTTTTCAGTTCTGCACACTGAGGGTTCTGAGAAAGGGGCAGACTGAGAATAGGAAAGATCTCGCCTCCTCCTCAAATCCCCACCCCACTCACATACCCCATGCAGAGATGCCCAGGCCTCAGCCGGGGCAGGAAGTGTTCCTGGGACCAGGGCCCTCCTCCCTGACCACCCAGCCTCCAACAAACACACCCTATGGGGGTAGGGCAGTGTGTGACCCCTCAGACCCACCCTTCCACAGGAGCCCAGCTGGGAGCAAGGAGACTCAGCTTATCCCTCCAGGTGCTCCCATTCCTGTCCTCCACCTGCCCAGGGACACAAGCCAGACGGACTCATCCCTGTGCCCATTCTGGGCTGCACCCTTTTCTGCTGCAACTGTAGGGGGTGGCCCAGGCCTGCCAGAGACAGAAGCAGCAGAGGGCAGGGTTGGACACCCACCTGGGTCACTCTCCCCACCCCTTTCTGTGCCCCCGTCCCACCTCCAGGAAGCTCTCCTCGCTTCCCAAAGTCCCCAGTGCCTTCCTGCAGCCCTGGCTCTAGTGATCACAAGAGACTCATTATACCGAGGTCTTCTCAGCTTAATGTGGGACCTTCCCAACATCAATGTTCAGCCAAAAGGCGTGGGGTTCTAATGGTGGGATATCAGGCATCTTGAAAGTGGGGTGAGATGAAGTGATGGGAAAGAGGCCTTCCCACTCCCTGCACGTCCACTGGGTGTGACAACCTGCACCTGTTGTAAAATCAGCCCAGCCTGGTGGCCCCATCACCCGAGAACTGAGTGCTCTGCAGCCTATAAATGAACAAAACGTGGCCGAGCAAGAATGTGCCCGAAGGGTTGGGGGAGGGGGTGCCCCAGCTCCTTTAGATGTAGGGTGGATGTGGGCACCTTGTCAGATGGCCCCTCACTAATTCACAGCTCCTTTGCCCAGGATCATCCACTGAGACCCCACCGAGCCCCACCCATCTGAAACAGGAAGAAATAAAAAAAGGCAAGGGTGAGGAAACCACTTTATAGCTCTTTAATAACTGTTTTGCTAGGTTCTGTTTATTCTGTTCAAAGTATGTTATAAAAATATTCTGTAATTAAGGAAAGAAAAAAAAACAGGAAAGTCCTTTTAAAAACAGGTTTGAGGTAAAGAACAGGTTGATCCTATCAGCTTGGGGAAAACACCTCCTGCAGAGACATCCATGAGTGTCTGTGTGCGCTCACTGGGAGAGGGCCGGTGATGGTGAGGCCAAGGGGACACAGAGCCCCGGGTCTGCTTCAGTGCTGGAGCAGGAAGACAGAGTGGCTCACACCAAGGTCAACCTACAACACAGCTTTTCTCCCTGGGGAACTGGTCTTCACAAGCACTTCACCCCACAGCTCATCCAGCCCTGCAAACGGAGCCTGGGTCAGTGACCCAAGCTGTCCTTTCAGCCTCTGCAGGAAACCCTCAGTCTTTCAGCTCCCACCGCTCTCTTCATGATGTCTGGGGATTCAAGGCGAGGGGAGGGGACTACTGATGTGAATTTGTGTTGATGGAAAAGCAGCCTAGTCCTGTGGTAGATTCTATTCTTATCTTCAACTCCTCTCTCTCCCTTCCTGAAAGAGGGTGATACATCCCTGCTCGTGGCCATGCGACTTGCAGCGACTTCTGTGGGAGGACCATCCTTTCCCACCCCACTGATATGGCCACCGTGTGACTCGCCTTGGCCAGTGGCACATGAGGGCAGATGACATGTGCCATGTCCAAGGAGATGCGTTAAGAAACCAGTGTTGGTTTCCACCAACCGCTTACTCTTTTCCCCTGCCCTGAGAAGGGCATGTCCCACATTGGGGTCCCAAACTAAGAAGACATGTGGGGCAGAGCCCAGCCAACTGCAGCCATTAACAAGTAATATGAATGCAAAATAAAATGCTATGTTTTAAGATGTGGAGATGCAGGCTGTTTGTTACTGAGGTCTTACCTAGCCATAGCTGACTGATACAAACCTTGTCTTCCTCCAAATCCTCCAAAGTAGTATCTCTGGTCCACTTGCATAAAGTCCATGGCCAGAGAATCCCACTCTGCTTTCTTTGTCTCAGGTAGGGTCCTCACCTCACCCATGATCCCCTAAGGTCCAACTGTGACTCTCATCTGATGCCCAGCACAGGTGGTCTGCCCTGTGACCCTCAGCTATAGGGCACTTTACTCTTGTTGCCACAACCCCTCTGGTAAGCTTCCCAGTCACACTCTCAGCTAATTTCCAGGCTCCTTTGGGCTCGCGTGGACACTTCCAGAGCCCATGCACACAGCACCGACACCAAGGCAGCTGGAGAAAGCTGACCTCGGGCCCTCCCTCTGTCTAACCACACTGTGCCTCCACATTTACTCTGATGTGGCCACCCACAATTTGGTGCAGGGGGAAGACCTCCTTTAACACCCCATGAGGCAGAGTAATGCCCCTCTACCCTCAGCATCCCCTAAGCCAGACCTGAATTGGGCCAGGGTAGAAGAAAGGAGAGCACACACTTCTCACCGCCGCCCCCCCCCCCCAACACACACACACACTCTTACAAAGATTCCTCCATAATCCCTGGGCTTGGAAGGAGGGGCTCTCCACTTCCTCTTTGTCCTCACCTGAGCCTTCCCCACCTGGGGAGAGGTAAAGTCTGTTATCTAATCCACCAAGCCTGACCTGAATATGCTAAAGGAGGATCTGTTAGCCATCCCTCTGTTTCCACAAAGCCCGGATTTCCACCCCATTGTTTCAATAATGAGGTCAAGAAAGTCAGCTTGAGCCCCAAAGATGACCGTTTCTCCCACCCCTTCCCTGTGGCAATGTCTGATGGCTCATCTTCTGAGGTGAAAGATGCAAGAAAATATGACTGAAAGGGTGATATTTAAAAGAGATCAGTTTTTGTACTATGTGTTTTAACCAAAAAAAATTTTTTTTTAAGAAATCAGTTCAAACTCAATATATTTTGCCAATTACGTTTCCCCCTTACATCACCTAGACCCATTTGCAGAAGAGATAAGAAGTAAGGTCAGTACCTAAATATCCACTTCTCTTAAATGTTACTCCTTGTGGTATTCCTGTTTTCTCCTTCTTTGGGATTCTTAGAGCTATCACTATCTACATTCTTCTGAGGAAGTGTCCACTGCATAGACACTTCACCACCAGCCAGTCTGGTGGGTTAGCACTTAAGAGTGGCCCATGGGCTTCCCTGGTGGCGCAGTGGTTGAGAATCTGCCTGCCAATGCAGGGGACACGGGTTCGAGCCCTGGTCTGGGAAGATCCCACATGCCGCGGAGCAACTGGGCCCGTGAGCCACAATTACTGAGCCTGCGCGTCTGGAGCCTGTGCTCCGCAAGAAGAGAGGCCGCGATAGTGAGAGGCCTGCGCACCGCGATGAAGAGTGGCCCCCACTTGCCACAACTAGAGAAAGCCCTCGCACAGAAACGAAGACCCAACACAGCCATAAATAAATAAAATAAAAATTAAAAAAAAAAAAAAAAGAATTCTCTAAAAAAAAAAAAAGAGTGGCCCTATCCATCTCATGTGACTCTCTGGCCCCAGACCCCAATAAGATCCCCTAGAGTCTCCTTGCCACAGACACATGGAACTCAAGAGACTTGACAGATACACTAATATGCTCGGTGTCATTCAGGAATTGGGTTGGCTGCATAGAACAGAAAACCCAAATAACAGTGGCTTAAACAAAATAGGGCTCATTTTTCTCTCACATAATGAGAAGATCAAAGGTTGGAAATTCAGGACAGTCTAGCATCCCCACAATGTTGTCTAGGTCCCAGGCTCATTCCAGCTTTCTCCTCTGCTACCGTAGGGTGTGACTTTTACATTAATGATTACAAAATGGTTGCTGGAGTCACTACCATCACACCCACCCTCCAGGCAAGAGGGAGGGTCAAGGGCTCTTGTGTGCACACTGGCTGAATGTCCCCCACCTTTAAAGGAGATTTCATTGAAGCCCAATCCAACTTCTGCTTCTATCTCATTGTTCAGCACTGCATACATGGCTACCCCTAGCTTCAAATGATGCTGAAAAATGTAGTATTTTAGCTGGGCTAATTGCCAACTCCCCAAAGAGTCCAGATGCTATATAGTAAGGAAGAGGAGGAAAGGGGAGAGTTGGTCAGGAACTGGCAGCCCCTGTCACTCATTCCGAATACCAATGTTCCGTTGAGAGCTCCTGAGGCTGGCGTATCATTTGCGTCTCCTTTCTGCCCCCTTAGATGATAAACCTCTTTGGAAACAGAGACTAAATGTTATTCTTTTTTGGTACTTTCCCTTCCCCCACTCCAACCTTTCAATCCTATTGTCCCAGCTCAATAAATGCAAATTTTTAAAAAGAAAAAGAAATGACTCACTATTAACTATATACACCTTGTGGCATTTCCCATTACTTACTTGAATCACTATTCTTTCGTCATTTTACATTTCCTAAGTGTATGTAGTAACTCCTTAACTCAGTTGTAAACTCCTAAGAGTGGGGAAGTGCCCCAATCCATTGACCTTCGTGCCAGGAGTGCTTTCAAGGACTGTGAGACTATAGGACCAGGGTTTTAGTGGTTATCAGTAACCACAACAATAGTAATTTGATCTCTTTGTGATGCTTCAGAGTTTACACAAGCTCCTTCGGCCACACTATCTCATAGGTCTTTTACATAACTCTTTTAAGTGAGTAGGGTTGCTGTAATTATGCCTTCTTTACAGATGATGAAACGGAGGCTAAGTGAAGGTACACGACTTGCCCAAGAGCATGCAGTGAGTATTTAGTCTAGAACTTAAGTGGAGGTCTTTTGACTTCAAGTCTGGCACTCTTCCATCAAACTTTTGGCCTTAATTCCCTCACTTTCAAAATGAAGAAATTAATTTAAGTGATTTCTCATACACTGCTGTCCAACAGAAATAGAATGTGTGCCACATATGTAATTTTACACTTTCTAGTATTTTTTTTAAAGTAAAAAGCAATGGGGACTTCCCTGGTTGTCCAGTGGTTAAGACTCTATGCTTCCACTGCAGGGAGCACGGGTTCAATCCCTGGTTGGGGAACTAAGATCCCACATGCTGCAAGGTGGGGCCAAAAAAAAAAAAGTAAAAAGAAATGATGAAATTAATTTTAATAATAAAACTTTAATCCCAAATATTATAATTTCAATATGAAATCATGATAAAATTATTTACTAGATATTTTACATTCCTTTTTTTTTTTAGTCTTTGAAATTCAGTGTGTTTATTATACTTTCAGCACATCTCAGTTTAGACTAAGCACATTTCAGGTGCTCAAAAGCCACACATGTCCAGTGGCCACCGTGTTGGAAAGTTCAGCTTTAATGTTTGAAGGGTAAATTTAAAATTAAGCTCTGAAATTTCATATTTCATTACCAATAATTTTATGATTATTTTCTATACATTCTTGCCATAAAGAACTGTGTCTCCGGCAAACAGGGGGGGGTGGGGGGGAGAACCTCTCTGCTTAGATCCATCACAAAGCACCACTGCCATCTGGTGGCAGCCTCCTGAATTGCAAGCAAATTCCCCAAGACAACGAAATAGTTAATTCAGGTTCTAGGAATGTGCTTTTCAAAGCATGTTCTACTGACCGAATATGATTTACCATGGAAGCTTCTTAAAAATGTACATTGCTGGACCCCACTGACTCAGAATCTCCAGGACAGATCCCAAACACCATATGCATACTGAAATTTGAGAATCGTTGATCTAAAGAACGTGCCTACTTAATGCAACCATAGAAAATTCAGTGGCAACAAATGTCAGAGGGGGAGCTCATTTTTCCATGATGCTGCTCTTATATTTTGAAGACCACTGCTTTCCCTTTGTAGTCTGCTGGGTTCTAAGGAGTTGTGTTGTTGTTTCTAAACAGAAAAAACACCCTACTCACCCAACACACACAGAAAGTTGATAAGAATCCATAATCTAATCACGTTAAAAAGACTTAAGGAAAGAGGTTTATATACCATCCCCCTCTCATGCAACCCTGTTAACATACATATATATATATATATATATATATATAGCTCAAGGCTGCACACAAGCCAGCCTCTGCCTCTCCTCCTGCCCCTGCTCTGCTCACACCCTGTGATCCAGCTCAAGGCCCTCCCCTGCCTGAGACTTTGCAAATGCTGTTCCCTCTATCTGGAACAGCATTTCCCCATCCCCCAGTCTCAATGACCCCCCCAGGATGCAGCCTGGGTGGGCATCACCTACTGAGAAGCCCCCCAAGCCCCGGGCTAGGTGCCCCCCACTTTTCCTCCCAAAGTTTCCTGCACAGTCATTGTCTGCAGTGTTTGACTTCCCCACAGAACTGTCAGCTCCTAGAGGGTGACGGCATATTTCTTTTCTCTGTATCTCTACAACTAGCAAAAACTCTGCCACAAAGCAGCATTTAAAAATATTTGCCAAGTAAATAAATGTTTTCTATGGCAACAAGTAGTTAGTCTGATTTTTAAAATAATAACCGTGGTGCTAATGTGTCTGGAAGAGACTAACAAGGTGGCCCTCCCTCAGTAAATGCATTTCACAGGCATCTTCTGAAGGCATCATGGTGATCAGTGACCACAGTGGACCTTGGGGCCTGTAACTAACTGAGCAGGAGACTGTGTTTGGGGGGGTGGAGGTGGACACCCATGAGGCAGTGAGACAGGGAGGGGCGTGGGGAGAGGGCAAGAACAGAGTAACCTGGGAATGTCCTCACCACGTCCCAGGAAGGGAGCCATTTCCCCAGAGGACAGAGGCCTGTCACATCTCGCCCAGTTAATCTGACAGAAGCCAGCTGCAGCGCTGGCTGGGCCTGCCCCTGCAAAGGCGTGCTCAGGCTGGGAACCACAGACCGCTGTTTGCCCCCAGGGACAGGGGCACAGAGAGAGGGTAATTGACTTGTCTCCCAAATTTATTTATTAATTCCTAGCTGCACCATTTGATGTGGTTTCCAAGAGGCATGCCGTTGAAATCTGCCCCCTCCCTCTGCCTCCCCACCCCCTCCCCCCAAACCTCACTAAGCTTTCGATGCATCATCCCCCAGGCAGGTGGGTGAGGCTCAAAGCCAGCCCCACAGGGAAGACTGCGTGCAGGCAGGGGGCTGGAAAGGGTGTCCACTGTGCAGAGGGGCTTATGAGCAGGTTTGAGAAGCCGGTAGGACAGCATGCTCAGGAGGCCTGGGTGGGACGAGGTAGGGTACACATCGGGACAAGTCTTACTTTTCTGCTTCAACTTCCCAGCTACGAAAAGGAGAAAACGGGGACTGCTGATGGCCCTTCATAAGGCTGTGCGAGAAGATCGAATGTGACAAGAACAGGAAGGTGATGTGACAAGTAAAGGGCACCCACAGCTGACGGGAACTCAAACGTGGTGGGCATTCCGAATGGACAATGGTGTGGGTCTCCAAGAGCCAGGTTTAAGCCACTACGATGTTCTACTTTATGCTTTCCCAATTTTCCATGTTTCCTACAATTAGTATAAATGAGGTTTATGACCAGGGAAACACCAGAATAAACAAAAGATGGGAAGTTTTACCTGCCCAATACAGTTCTGCCTCTCGGCACTGGCTTCCGCTGAAAAGTTCAGCAGGCAGATTGCATCCCTGCCCCACGTTCTCAGCCCCACTTCCACACGGACAGGCTCGAAGCCCGGGATCCACCCCTTTCCTTTACTCCCCCAGCAAAAACTCACTCGCACAAGGCCAGTGTATATGAGCAAACCCCACTGAAGGTCAGGGTGGTGGAGGGCTTCACAACCCTCTGTGGCTCTGTAAAGGCCTCCCAGCCTTTATATTTTCTAGTCTCATCCCCTCAAGCCCACCTCCATAGAAATGAATTCTTTTCACTTCATTTCACAGACTTTTTTTTTTCCCCTCCATGCCAACCCTGCTCCCTGCTTCTCTTTCCACTGCAAAGATCCACCCTCCTGCTTGGTGGAACCCTGGGCTGGGCCCCTTCCCCGAGGCCCTGCCCCTCAGCTCCATGGAAACATTAGCAGAAGCTCTGAAATCTGTCAGCCGTTTTCTCTCCCTCCTTCCCCCACCCGCTCACACACACCCACACGCTCCGGGCTCTACAAGCCACTCCTAGAAAGGAAGAGTTCCAGTCAACTCCCAGTCCTGGACGTTCCAGGGCCCAGACCAAGGAATCCTTTCTCTTTGCATTCTCCTCAGGTGCAAACTCTTAGGGACACCAAAAAAGTCAGTAGGCAAGACAAAACATATTTTAATGCAATACTTTCAAAAACCAAAACTAATGCAAAATATCCACGATGGATGAATGAAATACCAGATTTTTCAATAAAGACAGGATCCATATTACTGATTTTTCCTTTTGCCTCAGGCTCCAGCACAGTGGAGCCCAGCACTGCGTTGACTGTACGTCGAGATGAGACCGTCGCAAACAGAAAGGTACTCCTCAAAGGGGCCAAGAGGATGACAGAACACACAGCTCAGAGCAGATTTAAGGAGACTCTGCAACCAGTCAGATGATGAGTTTTGCAGAGGCTGGAGCAGTCTGTGCAGCAACACCCATGAAGGAAAAGAGCCCCCAGAGCAGCTAGAACCTGAAAAGGCCAGCTGGCCAGACGAGGGCTACACCCTCCAGCTTCCTGGGAAGGGAGAGGCAGAGGGGTAAAGGGACAGACATGAGGCTGAGGAAGGGGACAGGGAAGGAGAGAAGCAGGAAGCAGGGCAGAACCTCCTCTTTCTTCCCTGCAGTACCCGAGCCTGCTCAGGCCTGCCTGCATAACTCGGGCTGGGCTGGGCCTGATAAGACACTAAGTGCTCCTGTCAAACACCAGGGCCACCTCCATATCCCCCAGGGCCACCAGGACGCCTCCAGGAAAGAACACCTGGCTCTGGAGACCCCTTTACAGAAGGGGTGGGCACCAGAGGCTGGGCAGGCCATGAGTCCAGGGGACCCTGACCTAGGAGCCCATGTGGTAGGCCAGGGCCCAGGAGTGTAGGAGCCTCAGGGTCCTGCATGCACAGGGATCCCATCATCATGCCTGCCAGAGAGGTTCACTTTTTCCAGCTCGGAAAAAAATTCACACCAGCTCATGACTCTGCCTCTTGAAGACTGAACTCATCTTCATCTCCAGAAGGGAAGCCTCTGTCTGCTCAGCCAGACCACAGAAGAGAGTGGACTCCTGCCCCCATCACCCCAGGACCTTCCCAAGGACAGGAGCTGCCCCAAGCCCCAGGCTAGGGCCAGTTTCCAGGATGTTCTCGCTGCTTTACCTCGCAATTATAGGAAGCACTGAGGCTCAGAATGGCTGAAGGAGGCCGTAGTTCCAGCCTGCAGAGGCAGGGGAACAGAGGGGAGGGACAGAGTGGAGTCACGGCCCCAGCCCGACCGCGCCATCAAGCCTGCGTCAAGCCTGGGGGGTGGGGTAGGGGCAGCTGAGCCAGTGTCCACCCGCTGAGGAGCCCAGGCAGCCCTGCCCAGGTGACGCAGTGAGGACAGTTCCAGCTGCTGCTTCTGGAGCGCTGTCTGCCCCAGGGGTCTGGGCTGTGCCTACATTCACACTTATTCACTCAACAAACATAGGTACCCACTGTGTGCTAGGCACCGGGCCCACGCAGGCTAGGCTGTGTGTGCACTCATGCTGAGTTGCACACATGCAAACTCAGGCTGGACGGTGCCCCACACCCCCTCTAGTGACTGGATGGAGCTCACACTCATGTCCACGCCCAGCCTGGGCCACACTGACATTCACGTGGCCGTGTTCATGCTCAAGGGCTCCCCTGGACTTGCCTCTGACCCCCTGGGGTGACACCTGTCCCCAGCGACAGAGGCCACTTTTCGGTTCCAGGTGGATGAGACAGCCAGAGGCCCGTTGCAGGGGTCAGGACAACAATGGGCAGGGTGGTGAAGGAGGGGCTGGGGCCTGGGTTAGGTCGGGGCCTGGCCTCTGTCTCCCAGGCCCATTTGGTTCAGTTGGCCGGCTGGGGAGGACAGGCTGACAGTGTTCTCTGGTCAGGGGAATCCAAACACAGCAACAAGACCTGAAGAGTGTCCAAGAGTCACAAAATGTGAAGTAGAGTTAGTTCTGCCACCTTTGACCCCACTCATCCGCAGGCTTCGTCATCCCGAACACCCACTGCCTCCACTCTCCTCTGCTCTCGCAGCCTCCATCCCCACCTACTGTGTGACCTGACCATCTGGCCAGTCTTTCAGCAGGTCACTGTCTGCCTCAAGAATCTTCAATAGCTCCCCACTGCCTAAGGATGAACTCTGGCTGGCATTCAAAGCCCTCTGTGGACAGGAGTTTTAACTCCCTCTTCTCTCTTCCCAGACTCCCTCTGGACCAGTGTCAGCACTTTCGCACCATAAAGGCCTTGCCCTTTCCTATCTCTGCCTCTTTTGCAAAGCCCTCTCCTCTTCCTGAAATGACCTCTTTCCCTCTACATCCTCCCCACCCTTCACAGCCCAGGTAAGCCCGCACCCCGAGAAGACCTCCCTGATGACCACAGTCCCCAGGGACCACTCCTCTGCCGCTTCTGTGTACCATATGCTACCCCCCAAGCACTGCAGGCCTCCCTCACCCTTAGCCCACTCTAGCCACACAAGTCTGTGTGACTGACCGCCCCTGGAAGGTGTGTCCCTGGCCAGCCAAGCTCCCTCCCCCAAGGGCAGCCACTGCGGCCGGTGCTCCGCTCTCCCAGTCCGGCCACGGCCTGCTCTGCTGGGCAGGAACCTGCACACATTCCTTCAGAATTAAACAAGGTCTTGCTGGCTCCAGGCTCCCCAGCATGACATTGATCCTGTTTGCTTTTGGAAGTAGCTTTTTGCCCTCCCCAGGCAGTGAGGCCTGCTGGGTTCCAAAGGAAAGTTCTCTGGTCTCCAGGGGCAGAGAGCTCAACAGCCACAGGGGAGGGTGAAGGGTTACAATGGAAACCTGAGTCAAGACCTAAGACTCAACCCTCAGCCAGCTAGTGCCTGGTGTACATCCTACCATTCATCTGGAGAGCACACACGCGTGCAGACACACACAGATGCACACACAAACACACAGGTGAGCAAGCACATGGTCTCAGACACAGGCATACATATCACCATACACCCACACACACAAACATGCACGTATGTACACATATGCACAGACAGGAGTACATGTGTAAACACAGAGAGACGTGTGCACACAAACACACAAGTAAATGCAGACCTGCACAGACACACGCATACACAAGCACACACACACATACACACACACACGCGCACACACACCACACACCCTGCTGCTGGTGGGCTGGGTGGTCCAGCCACCTCTGATGGGGCTGAATCTCCGGCAAAAAGCCCATCCCTCCTCTCCCCAGAGCAGGTCAGGAAGGGCCAAGACCTGATTTGAAGCATGGCCAGATCATTTCTCACAGCTCATCTTCAAACAGCCTCAGCCCCAAGAGATAGCACACTTTTCAGCAGAGGCAAAATACAAGCGTTCCAATCATCCTGCCCCCACCTGTGTAGGGACAGAAACAGACCCTACAGGGAGGGAGAGAAGGAGTGGACAGACCACATGCCACACATCTCTGGGCTTCTGGAACACGGCGGCCGCAGCGGCCCACGTCTGCCCATTGGATAGCAACATGGGAAGGGCCTCACTGTCCCCTCGGAAAGGTCTGCTCAGTACTTGGGTGCTGTCTGCCTGCCAGTCTTGGAACTGAGAACGCGGGGGTCCTGCCTTCTGGAACAGCGGGAGGGGGAAGAAGCAGAGGAGAAGTTGGGGGGAGTGCTCATCCACGATCCCACAGCCCAGCAGGGCCAGCCAGCGGCCAGGGCACCAGGCAAGTAGCTGCAGGGCAGCAGTGACACGTGTAGTACAGGCTCTGATGGTGCAGAGCCAAGCAAACAGCCGCACTCTCAGCTGGGGAGTCACACGGGCCTGGGTCCCAATGTCGCTCTGCCGATAACCGGACGTGGCACTTGGGGCAGGCCACCTGACCTCGGTCTGTGTTTGCACGTTTGTGAAATGAGGATGATAGTATCCACCTTACAGGGTGGCTGTGGGATGGAGCGTGGCGGGCTAGGGGAGAGAGTGCAGCACAAGCATTGGTTTGAACCGCAATTTGATTGAGTCAGACCTTTGGCATTTGGGGAGCCAAGACTTAGGAGTTGAAAACTCAACCTGGAGAGAATGCAGGGGAGTGGTGGTCTCTCTGTCTCCGGGATATGGACCCTAAACGATTCGTGCACTTCTCTGGGAGAATCTGAGGTGGCTGAGAAGCTTCACCCCCTCTACTCTCCCCACCACAAGCCTAGTTCTCAGAAGCCCCCAAGGGTCTCTCACAGGGGAAGCCGGCAGAGAGGAGGACAGGCAAGCCATGAGGACACCGCCGTGCTCCTAGCTCACAGAGCTCACCCGAGGGCTGCAGGTCCCCTTTCCTCAGCCCCCAGACAGCCGCCCTGGCCTCCACTGGCCCCCACTGGCGCCTCTATGACTCTGGGCTTCCCTTGACTCCTTTCCCTCTTTCTTCTCTTCTCGCAACCTCCCCTGCAAAAGCCAGCCCCTGAATGGGGACATCGGGAACCAGATGCCCTGTGCACAAGGCAATGAGATGTGCAACGAGATAGAGCTTTCTAGCAGAGGTGGGTGGGCTCCAGAAGCCCCTGGGGCAGTGAGGAGGATCGTGTGGTCATGCCAGCTTTGGCCACCAGGCTCCCAGACAGTTCCTGGATGGTCAGAACAGAGATAATTCAAGACCACCACTCATATTTCCCTCTATAGATTGGAGAGGCTTTGAAAGTAGATTCTATCAATGTTAGAAGGAATATGGTCGTTACAAGACCAAGAGAAGCCATAGCCACATGACCAGCCCAGTCTAAAAGGTTGTTGGAGTCACATGACCTGCCCCCCCTCCCCTTCAACTTAATCCATGAAAAGTGTGACAATCACATGACTTGGCTCAGACTCAGTCAATATGGTTAACCGGGCTTCCCCGGTGGCGCAGTGGTTAAGAGTCCACCTGCCAATGCAGGGGACACAGGTTCGAGCCCTGGTCTGGGAAGATCCCACATGCCGCGGAGCAACCAAGCCCTTGCGCCACAACTACTGAGCCTGCGCTCTAGGGCCTGTGAGCCACAACTACTGAGCCCGAGTGCCACAACTACTGAAGCCTGCGTGCCTAGAGCCTGTGCTCTGCAACAAGAGAAGCCACTGCAATGAGAAGCTTACGCACTGCAACAAAGAGTAGCCCCCGCTCGCCACAACTAGAGAAAGCCCGCACGCAGCAACGAAGACCCAACGCAGCCAAAAATTTTTAAATTTTTAAAAAAAGAGGTGACTAAGTGAAAATGAGGCTCTTAGGGTGAGCCCTAATCCAATCTGACTGGTGTCATTATAAGAGGAGATCTGGACACACAGAGGGACACCAGGGGTGCCTGCACAGAGTAAAGGCCGTGGGAAGAGGCCACAAGAGGGATGGCCACCTGCAAGACAAGGAGAGAGGCCTCAAAGGAAACATAACCTGTTGACACCTTGCTCTTGGACTTCTAGCCTCCAGAGCCATGAAAAAATACATTTCCGTTGTTTAAGCCACCCGGTCAGTGGTATTTTGTTATGGCAACCTGAGCTAACACATCCTCTTCCTTAGTTACTGTAACCATCCCATTGCCTCATCCCCAAGATAGAATCAGGGCTTCCCTCAAAATAAACCCCTTGGGATGGGGAACCATCGAATGGCCCTGATAATGCAGACTAACACACCCTTGACCTGTACACAGAAGATCCCACCTTCACCTTGGACAAGCCCTCGGGTGGATTCCCCACCATAGGCTACAGTCCTTCAACAACCGCAGTACAGGGTGATGTGGAAATGCCACCCACCCAACACCAAACAAAGGCACTGAGGAGGATCTGCCCCGTGGCCCTGTGTAGAGAACTCAGGCTGCCCCCTGCCCCCATGAGGCGGGCCACGCACAAAGCCCTCTGTTCACGTGGCACCCAAGCCCCCATGATGAGAGAAGAGGCCTGGGGAGATTGGGGCTTAGGGAAGCCACGTCCACCTCCCCTCCAGCCACACAGGGAAAGTGTCCTGGAGAAGAGAGGGGTCACAGTCTCCATGGAGGGAGGGTGTTGGAGGCTCTGCAGCAGCCATCAGGGTCGACTTCTCCCCTGGCAGGCCCAGGACCCATGATTCTTTTAGGGGCCCCCCAAAATGTTTTCATTTCTTTTAAAATCAGAAATTAAAAAAATATATAATAATAATGAATATATAATAATGAATCCAGCCCTGATTATATTCACCTTTATACCAGCACAGTCTGAATATTATTTATTTAGAATAAAGCATAATTTAAGATATTTTTTTATGGAGGAAGAATCCCACAAAAGCAAAGGAGCTCTGGGTGCGGCGGGTGTTGAGTGCTGGGGTCTGGACAAGCGTGGAGGCTTGCTGCCTCTCTCCTCCTCCTTTTCTATTGTTCCTGTAACAAGTCACTATACACTTAGTGACTTAAAGCCACACAGATTTATTATTTTACAGGTCTGGAGGTCAGAAGTCCAAAACGCATTTCACGGGGTTAAAATCAAGGTGTTGGCAAGAATGTGCTCCTTCTGGAGACTCTCGGGAGAACCTGTCTCGTTGCCTCTTCCAGCTTCTAGAGGCTGCCGCCACTGCTTGATTCCAAGACCTCTTCCTCCACCTTCCAAACCAGCAAAGGTGGGCTGAGTCCTCACATGTACCCACTCTGACTCTGAATTTCCTGCACCCTCTTACACTTATGAAGACCCTATAATCACATTAGGCCCCCCCAGATAGTCCGGAATGATCCTCCATCTCAAGATCCTTAACTTAATCACCTCTGCAATGTAAGGTGACATATTCACAGGTTCCAAGGAGTAGGACATAGACATCTTTGAGAGCCATGATTGTGCCT
Organism: Balaenoptera borealis; assembly: GCF_965194805.1. NCBI lineage: Eukaryota > Metazoa > Chordata > Mammalia > Artiodactyla > Balaenopteridae > Balaenoptera > Balaenoptera borealis. The sequence goes on from NC_138871.1 coordinate 56,705,206, forward strand.
ACCGTAGTCTTTATAGCAAGACAATCATAAAATATAATTTATAATACTCTTTTATGGAGGAAAGGGTCCACGGAGGCAGAATTACGTAGATGCACGGAAGTCATCATGTGGCTTTGGGAGCTCTGGGTGCAGCGGGAGTCGGGGGTTGCGGTCTGAACTAGTGTGGGGACTTGCTGCTTCTGTCCTTCTCAAGGGTCTAAAATGTAAGCCCATCAGGACAGGCTGCCCCGAGCAGGTCCCAGAACCTCACTCCCCTTACCCCAAAGCTGATACAACAACATCCATCCTCACATCCACGTGGCCAAACCCACCCTGGATGCCACTGGGCAAAGCAAGAGTGGTCAGCACAGAGAGGAGGGTGGGCCTCCAGCCAGGGTCACCACAGGGGCTCTGCCGGGGGCTGCGGCTGCACCGGTGTCTCCCCATGCACTGGAGAAGGGCTTGCCAGCACGTCCCGGTCAAAGACCCTGTCCATGTGGAGCACACAGCTCCTTCCATCCAGGTTCGAATCAGCCTGCCTGGCTGCACTCAGCTGGTTGCAATTGCAGCCCCATTGGGCTGGGGTTTCACTTTAAAAATTGATTTATGGCAAACACAAGGGTGCCTGAAATCCACTCAAATTCCTCCTCCGTGAAGCAACAGTTCTGGGAGGGGAAGAAGGGCTCTGGCACCCTAACGTGGGGTGGGGGAGATGGAGGTGGGGAGCATCCACAGAGCTGGAGCTCCCTGCACAAGGAAGTATCCCCAGGGAGCAGAGCCACCCCTCAGCGGGCTGGGAGGAGGCTTCCTTGGAGAAATGATGTAGTCACGCAGTGGAATTCTACATAGCGTAGAAAATAATTGAGCCAGAGTCACACGTGTCCCATGTCCACGTGCTGGAATCCCTAAACATATTTAGAGGCAAAAACTGATTGCACAAGAATACATATTAGAATGATATTATTTATACAGAGTTTCAAAGCATGCATAACAATTCTGTAAATACTTCAAGAAAACATGCATATGTAGTAAAAAGTTAAAGAAATTTGTGATGCCAAATACTGGATAGTAATTACTTCTTGGGGAGGAGGGGAGAGCAGTGGAAGGGAGCTGTGTTTGGGAGGTGCTCATGGAGGCCTTCGACTGGATTTGTAATTGTATTTCTGAAACCGGTTTGTGGCTACATGAGTGTGCATTATATCACTATTCATTCTGGTATTTTCAGGAGAATGAGGCCTGAAGAGGGTGGAGGATGAAAGAAAAATGTCCAGTTTCACATCCACTATCCCCCAGATCCAAAGACCCAAGGAGCTTTCCCGATGACTCACCCTCACAGTTCAGCCTGGGTCCCTCGCGTCACTCCTCTGCCGCCCAGGGATGAGGGCGGGAGGGGCTGGTGAGGTACTCAGAAGAGACCCCTGGCTGCCCCGAAGCGGGGTGAGGGCACTCAGTGGGGGTGACAGCGAGCTCCTTGAAGCCCCCAGGGTGCTCGAGGCCGGCGTGAGGAAGTGCACCCCAGGACCCCTGCCTGAGGTTCCAGAGCCCCACTGTCGCCCTGTAAGCTGATTCTCCCAGACGGCCCAACCCTCACACCCTTAGGCCTTCCCGTCCCTCCACACAGGCCTCGTAGGAAAAGCGGGGGCCCCTGTAGCTGTTTTGGCCCAGAACCCAGGCCGGGGGCCGTAGCTGCAGCCGCAAAGCCCAAAGCTACCCAGAGGCCCCAGGGTACGGCTGTCTCCTCCTCCTGCTCCTGCAAGAGCTCGGAAACCGGGCCTGGGCCTGCTCCTTCCTGCCTACAGCAGAGAACTGGCGACTCAGTGTGTCCTAGCTAAAGGCTCGCCCTCCGACTGGCCAGCCTGGCCCGGCCCGGGGCCCAGCCGCTCCCTGTGATGTCGCCAAAGGGCTGCATTTTAAAACCTTCAACATTCAGAGACAGTGAAAGGACTTGGAAAAGTGGTCACTGTGGGGCAGTTCCGGGGGAGGGTGGGGCAGGGCAGGGCTGTAGAAGATGCTGGGCTGGGAGCCGGGCTCCAGCCTCCAGGCCCCAGCAGCCCTCAGCCTGCAGGCGCCCTCGCTCCCAGGATGAAGCCGCAGCAAGAGTGTTCCCTTGCCCCAGGGCTCTCCTGCCTGCCTTGTTCTCTGCTTGTGGCCTGCTCCCCGCTGCCAGGGAGCTGGTCTTGCTCATTTATTCAACGAAGACATGCTAAGCACCTACGATGTGCCTTGTGCCTTGCTGGACACTCGGGAGTCAGGGGTGAAGCAACAGTCCCATCCGTGCTCTGACAGATGCGTCAAATGGAGCTACGGCGGCAGCTGGCAGCAGTCATTGTCAGAGAACTTGGAGGCTGGATGGAGGCTACAGACCAACAAGACAGACCCATCTACAGACAAGGGACTAACTCCCAGGAGGTGACATCACTGCCCAAGGTCACAAGCTAATAAAGTGCAGAGCTGGGACCCAAGCCCTTTCCCTGTCACTAGGTGATCCCAGAAGCCTCAGTGACCCTGGAACCAACATGAGTGTCCCTCTCAAGTTTGGTGTGACTGCCGGGCTGTCCCTGGGGACTCAGACTGAGCCCAAGAACAGCTTCTGGGGACAAGACAGGGGCTCTGGGTCCTGCTTCCCCCTCCCCCCGGAGGCTACACAGGGGGTGAAGCAGAGGTCACAATCGCAATGCCCCATCTCAGGCCAAAAGCTGCCCCCTCCCCCTTCCTTACAACCTAGGAAAATGGGGCAAAACCTAGAGATGTCCAGCTGTTTCCCCCAAACCCATTGATTCTCCAGTATTCTCCCTCTCTGGAGGAGGTACCACATCCCCCTGTTGCACAAACCAGAACCCTGGAAGCCGTCCTTGACATCCATCTGTCACCTGCATGGACAAGGCCTCCTGACCCAGGATGGCCACTGCCTGCCCTCCCTGCCCAGGCTCCCCAGAGGGGCCTTCCACAGGACAATGCTCAGCAAAAAAACAGGGGTCTGCATCCCTCCCTGGAGACCAAGCAAACCTACGCTACCCCAGGACAGTGTAGGCTAAACATCCGGCTCCCAGGAAACGGGCTGTGTCCAGCTTTTAATTTTATTTATTTATTTATTTATTTATTTTTGGCTGTGTTGGGTCTTCGTTTCTGTGCGAGGGCTTTCTCTAGTTGTGGCAAGCGGGGGCCACTCTTCATCGCGGTGTGCGGGCCTCTCACTATCGCGGCCTCTCTTGTTGCGGAGCACAGGCTCCAGACGCACAGCCTCAGTAGTTGTGGCTCACGGACCTAGTTGCTCCGCGGCATGTGGGATCTTCCCAGACCGGGCTCGAACCCGTGTCTCCTGCATTGGCAGGCAGACTGTCAACCACTGCGCCACCAGGGAAGCCCTGTGTCCAGCTTTTAGCAAAGAGCGTGAGCCCTCACGGCACCTGATGGAGGGATTCCCCAGTTAGCTGAGGGCCGAGGGCCTGGACATCGCCATGTACATCCCCGAACAACCACCACACAAGCTCCCCGGCATTTCACACCAGCAGAGGGGCAACCGAGCCATGACTGGCCAGCAGACGTGTTTTGCTTGGCCCACACCATGTTTTAGGCTGGACTTGGTTGCCAACATGTAACATTAGGAGAGTCCACATAAAAGCCCAGATTTGAAAATAGAAGAACTGCCTTCACTGGGCTGGCATTCCAAAATTGTAACCCTTTCCTGCTGTGAAGGGGTCACCCCTGTGGACAAAGCATGTGCTCCTGGGAGCCTCAGGGCCACCCCTCCCCACTGCCCCCAACCCTGGGGCCCTCCCCTCCTCTCCTTACGTTACCTCCTGGGTCCCTGCGGGCAGTGGGGCTTGTGGATCCTCAGTTTAGGACCTGAGAACAATTTTGCTGATGGGAAAATATGGCTTTGTGATGCATATGTTCAGCGGGATGGCCCTTTCCCTGGCCTGCAGCGGCCAAGGTGGGAGGTGAGCACGCCGGATAGGGAAGAGAGCCTGGGTGGGGGGCAACCCCAAAGGCCACAGCGAGAAAGGACAGCCTTGCCACACAGCCTACAGTCAAGCAGGGAGGAGAGGCTGGTGAGCCCAACCGTCAGACAGCTGTGCTGGTTAGAGCCAGAAAGGCGATGTATGGTTGAACCTGGTGAGGGCTGTGAGCTGGTGCTTTTCTTCTTAGATTCTAAAGTAGGCCCCTTTCCAGAGTATACCCCTCGGTCCTTCTGCCCCCCACCCCCAGACTCAAAGCTCCCCACTTCTCCCTAGTCACAGGCCCACAGGAGAGGGAAGGAAGGGCTGGGACTTAAGACCCACGCGAGGCCTGAGCCTGCTCCAGAGATTTCCAAGACAGAGGTGGCTGGGAGGCTCACTTACCACCGAGGGACGGCCACCAGCCTAGGAACGAATTCAGCTGCAAGAAGGAGTTTAAAATCCCAGGGTGACCGGAAGGAGGGACGAAAGCAGAAGCAGGAGGAAGGGAGGGGCTCTGAGGGTGGGGGCCAAGGAAACACACACTCCCAGGGCACGAGGAAGGGACAGAGAGGCCTACTCTGAGGACAGGGCATTCCACGGAGACCTTAAGATCAAAAGGGCAAATCCCAACTTTCCAAATGCCTCCCCACTGCCCTGCCCTCAAGTCTGTCCAAGTTGAATTGTTACTGGAAACCAGAATACTGAGTTGATTGACATCCTTCTGGTCCTTGCCTTCCTCCTATGTGAATACACCCCTGCCGAGGGGAAGAGAGGGCCCCGAAGTCAGATTTGCTCAGGTCACAGGGAGACACAGGGATGACCGTGAACGTCACCTGGCCAGAGAAACCATGAGACAAATGGACGGCTTCCCCTGACCACCCCAATTCACAGTCAGGTTATGGATGCCAGACAAAATCACCACTGGAAAGCCCAGGTCCATAAAAACAAGTTTTCAGGCAGAGCACAATTGTACATTTCTCTCTGTTTATACAAATATCGACTGACGTATCATTCGACAGGCACCAGAGATTTAATGAAATCTTATTGGCGGAAAACTCAAGAGGGAAGAACTCCAATATTTTCCTGCAGATTGGGACAAAGCAGCCAAGATTTGGTCTGAGCTGTGAGAAGACATCTGTTTCGAGTAATGAGTGTGAGGGTTCCTCGAGCACATGGTTTGGGAACCACTGTCCTAATTAACATGCCATTACTACTGCTGGGTCATTTAGGGGTGACATAAAAGACATCTGCCATCAGGGCCACCTCCTCCATGCCAGTTGGCCATGGGCATCCATGGATGTTTTCCCAGCAGTGGGAGGGGTCTACGTGGAGACTTCTGGACTCTCCTGCCCAACGCAGACTGGTTCATTGACTGGCCAGGGTCAGGGTGACAAACTATGGGATGAGATTGAGGACCACAGAGTCCACCGGGCCCTTCCCCAGCCCAAGTCAGCACCTCCTTTCCCTTCTGGCAGACCCCAAGCACTCAGCCTGACTCCTGACCCCCACCCTGGTGGGGACATGCCCCTCACATCCTCCCACCACTGTTTGGTTCCTTTTCCCAGGAATCTGCTTGTGCAGCAGGAAATGACTTCTCAAGCTCCCTCCTTTCTTACAGCACCCCCCAAACAAGCCCACAGAGCATCCTTCTCACTCTGAAGGTTGACTGTCAATACTGAAGAAAAACAGAGTGGGAATGATAAAATTAACAACCACGGGGAAGGGATACCTAGGCCTTCCTCTGCAGCTTTATAGTTACAGCCCTTGGCTGGACAGGGTTAATGTTCCTTTTGCCCTGAAGCCAATCATCCTCCCTTTTAACCTTGGTCCTCCTCCCCTCCTTCCTCCATACTCCTCCTCCAGGCGTTTTAACTGCCAACAACTTACTTTCCCAACTTTGATTTATCTCTACCATAGGGAATGCAAAGTTACATCCAACTCCACCCCCAATACCTTTTAAAAAAGTAACCCAAACACACCGGGGCAGAACTCTTAGATTCAGGGGTAAACACTCAAAGCCACTCAGTCCCAGACAGACAGAGGCACAAAGACACACATCCATATACTCGGAGACAAAGCACGGGCCCACACACTCCCTCACACTCAGGACAGACCCACAGACATGGTCAGGCACACACACCAGAAGCCTGCCCTGCCCTGTGAGCCATTTGGAATATCTTTTGAGGAAAAACACTCTGTTCCAAAGAAGGCTCCTGACACGGCCTTTTTTTTTTTTTTTTTTTCCCCAGAGCGGCTGGATAAATTGCTTTTGTGCAAAAATAAACACAAGTGAACTGCATTAGCTGAGTGAGTGACACATTAGTTACAGATGCGGGGCCTGTCAGAACATTGAGGGAACAGCTTTTATTGGGGAAGAGCTGAGAGACTCATAAATAACCAGTTGGCAATCTCGCATAAACATTTGTGCATTCACATAAACACCGCCTACCACAAACGCTGGCCTGGCTGCCAGCTCGGCCTGGAAGAGCCCTCCCCCCCCCCCCCCCACCGTCCTCAGAGCAAAACCAGGCCGGAAGATGGGGGAAGGGTCACAGGCGCCTTTTCTCCAATAGTCCCAAGTCGGAGGGAGGGATCCCAGCTCTGTCCTAAAAGTCTGCCAGAGAATGAGGATCAAGGCCCAGGCACAATAAGACAAGAGGTCTGCTTTCTTCCATCTACATAGAAGAACAGGACAGAATAGGGGACGTTATTGCACTGGGGACTGCGTTATTAAATGAAGCCAAGTAAGGAATTTAAAAAGAAAATGCCTTGGAAATGACTCCCGGATGCAACTCCAGTGGTTCCCATTGGAATCATGGAGAAAGAGGAATGAGGGCAGCGCCACCCTTGCTCCAAGGACAAAGTCCACAGAAGTTGGCACCAGCCTCGTCCAACCATCAGGGCTTCCTCCCATTGGCTCTTGGGGATGCCCTTGCCTTGGGCCCTGGGGTTCTCTACTCTGAGTCGAACACCTCAGAGCCACATGGAGCTGATCCCTTAAGGAAGGCAAAGCAGGCCGTGTGAGCTGACAGGAGGCTGTCCCCTCTGCTTCTCCTGTGGTACCTTCATATGCCACACCTGCCGCAAGCAAAATCCACTCTCTAGAAAGCATCTGATATACTTATTTGCCCAGAGGTATGAGTAATAGTCAATGGCTGTGTGTTTCTTTCTTACCCCTCTCCCTCCTCTCTGTCACAAATGCTTAAGGGACAAAGTATGAAGTGGTAGGATTTAAAGCATATGACTAACACTCAACATTTTTGTTAAATTTTTGAATCAGCCAAGAGGGGAGAAGAGTTGGGATCTTTTCAGGGAAGAGAAAGGAGAGAATGCTCACTGGCCCCAAGATCACATCACAATGATTAGCTCCAAAACCAGCTCCATCCTCCCACAGCTCAATAACTTTCCATTGGTCGTCCACTTCCCACCATATAAAAGGCCCAAATGCTTGGACTGAGTGGCCTTTTCCTTTATCCATCACATTTCTTGATCTACTCCCACTCCACCCTTCAACCTGGTTTCCCTCACTGCCCCTCAGACACCTTGGGGTCCAGCCCAACTGAATTCATTCCTCTCCTCTTCATCCACGCATTACAATTTTGCACTTTCCCTTACATCAATCCCTCTTCCAAGAAGGCCTTTTCCTTCCAGTTCTGGGGGTCTAGATCCAACCCATCCTTCCAGACTCAACTCAAAAGCTGCTTCATCTCTCCCTCCTTTGAACTCTGGGAGAACTTTTCGGTACCTTGTTGTTGACTTTCCTTCTTGTTCTAAGTTATTTGTACATCTGGCCCATCTCCCTGGAGACTTTTAAATCTCAGATCTGTGTCATATTAATTTCCCAGGCTTCCCTCCCTCCCAAACCCTAGCCAATGCCTGGGAAATGGTAGGTGTGTTGCATCCATGAAGGGTGATCATGATGGTGTCTGGATTCATGGTCATGATGGTGGTGGGGATGCGATGGTGGGTTGGAAGGAGGGAGATGGTAGGGGTGACGGAAACTAGCCAACAAATCTTCCTCTGGGCAGCCTCCCTTCGGGCTTTCATTTTGCAGTTCCACAACAAGCAGAGCTGTTGTTGCTTCGGAAGAGAAATTAAGATGCCAGGCAGGTACAGACAGCCAAGCACCATAGCTCTACTGAGTCAACCTCAGCTGTCTAGGCCTTTTCTTGCCATCAACAAATGGAATGCTTTATAAGAAGAGACAAAGCACAGCCCTAGATAGAAATATTGAAGGCTCTTTGGCCAGGACATCCCTCAGGAGAGAACACAGTGTAGTCATAATTTATTGCATTCAATATTTTTGCTTCCAATCTTATTTTTATAAACATTATTTCTTAGGCTGCAGCTTAAACACAGATGGAAAAGATTCCAGCTTTGTAATAAGAGAAGGTTTATGGCGCACCAGCCCACTGCTCTGTGTTTTTGTGTGGGTAAATGCAGATTATCATGTCCTTAGGTAGGGCAGGGAGATGCCTTTATTATGTGTTTGGACTTTGATCCAGCAATTCTGCCTTCATCGTTCCCCTTGGCCAGGGCCTCCAGATGCTCCCAAGGGGAGGAAGTAACAAACACCATAGTGGGGCAAGGGGGAGGAGGTATGGACCAGCCTTTGAAATGTATGCCTGTCTCTGGCTGGATCTGCCATTCCTTGGGTCTTCAAAGGGCCTTGACCCAGGGACAGGGCTTAGACCCCAATGGGTAGAGTAGAAAGGAAGCGAACACTATGGTGCTATATATATGACTGTGTTGTGTGATTTGCATTGTCTTTGGGTGTGGGGAGGGGCATTTAGAAAACTGAACTCATACTGCCGGTAATGCCTTGCGAGCCCCTCTTCCCTCCGCAGGATATTCACGGGTAGGTTCATGTCAATGAACATTCTTAAAAACACGATTTGGCTTACGATGTTCATAGTCTGGATGTACTAAGGTTTGTTTAACCAACCTCATTTGGGTGGGGAAGAGGGAGAGAGAGCAGGAGAGGAGGGAAGGGGGAGGGCTATGGCGAGATCTAAGGAGGAAAAAGGAGAAAGGGAGAGGGAGTCAGAGAAGAAGGGTGAGAGGAAGCATTGCGCAGAACAGAGCAGGGGGTCAGACATGTCTTGGCCCAATGTGTGGCCTCCACACATCCACAGATGCACTGCCGGTGGGCAGTGGGCCTAACGGAGCTTGGGCAGGCAGCCTGGAAGACGTGCCATCCTGCGCCTCTTTTCTTTCCTCCCAGGGTTAGTTTTCAGCCGACTCTGAGGAACCTTGGGAGTGTGTGTCAGGAAACACTGGGGACTTTGGGCTGATGGGGGAGAGGGGAGGAAGGAGCAATGGCTACATTCAGCTGGGAGGGTCAGTGGAAAGTGAATCGAGGGAGGGGAGAACTGGGGAGGGACCTGTGGGGCTTTGGGAAGGGTAATCGGTCCTACCTGCCAGGCTTCTGGGAGAGTCCATGTGGAGAAGCACGTGTGAAGTGAAATGTTACGAGAGGCCGTCCACAAGGGTCTCCGTCCACAGACGGCCTGTCGGTAGAGCTCTGGGGGAGGGGAACGACCCCCTAGTTGCCTGGCAGAAATGGTGTCTTTGCTGTTTACCGTACAGACAATTCTACTGCGCACAAGTGCAGTGGTATGATGCTGGGAGAGCCATCCTTGGAGGATCCCCGAGTGTTCAAACAGGCCAGAGGAAATGGTAACCCACACCTAGAAAGCCTTCTGCCTTCACTGGGCTCAGTCATTTCTGCCCTGCTGGTGACTGTCACACCTGCCCCAGGGGCTTGGCCAGGGATTGAGAGCTTTGAAACAGGAGTGGGTGAAGAATCTGCCTCAGGCAGCCACCAGCTTTAGGAAGATAGTGCCTACTACCTGGGCTGCTTGAGAAACCTGGCCCAGGTGCCCAGCACAACAGACCAAGAAACTGAATTTGGCAAACAGTTACAAGCAGGCGTGGAGGGCATGCTGGGTTCTGGCTGCCTCCCTTCCTGGGGGGAACTAAGCGCACTTGCCCGCCCCCTAACTCTAGGAGTTTTGGTGAGCCGTCTGTCACTCACATGGCTTCCCAAACCCCACCCCCAAAAACAAAGTGTGAGCACTGTATCTCTGCCCTTGGACTCCCCAGTTGTGAGAGCTAATGCGTTCTCTTTCTGCTTAAGCCTGTTTGAATTGGTCTTTTGTCACCTACAGCTAACAATGTCTCAACGGATACACCAGGCTAATGACTATGAAATATGTTTCAAACCGAGAAACTAAGTCAGAGTGAGAATGAGTCTTCCAAGGGTCAGGGTTCCGCAGAAGTTCAGGAGAGAGGCACACCTCTGCCAGACCTGTACCGGATGGTCGGAAGCAGCAATCACACATGTACGCATACACACAATTAAAGAACACACGGATGCCCCTGCCCTTGGGATCCAGCACTCAGCACGAGCACAGGTGATCTCTAACCCTGGACATCCACTCTCCTGGGTAACACCGTTCAGGACCCAGGGAAATGCTTCTCCACGTCATTCGTGTTAAGTCCTTGAATCAAAAGGAGACTGTGTCTAATTGCCACAACAATGTGTGGGTCGTGCTGCTACTGACATCAGAGACGGACCCTGCTCTGGAGTGTAGGGAGGGACTGAATGGTAGAAGTACTTAGGTAAGAGAAAAGACAGAGTGATTTATCGAATCCTTCCTCTCAGATAGCAAGAATGCAGTAGAAGTAGCGTGTCTCAATAGCGGCAAACATGCATTTTCTTGCTTCTCTTTGTGGTTCCAGAGGTACTCATAAATTAGCACAGCAGTTGTTACAATTGTACGGGCAGCTGAGGAACATTTTCCAGTATAAATAATTCATATTTCTCCTACAGTTGTACATATGCAGGTCAAGATGTAACATGCAGTGCGATACTCTTCACGCTGGCAACTAGACAGACATGGAACAACCCTAGAACCGTGAATGATTTTATTTTTATAAAACTATTTACTAAGATTTAACTAAATTTTCAAAACTTAAATCAAAATTCAGCTTTAAATACTTCATTAAAATTTTTGCATGTATTAGATAAAATGTAATAGCTATACTATTAGTTATATTTGCCTTTTAATTTTAATAGATAAATTTGAATATTTAAAAAAGTTTAAAACTTATGCAGAAAGGAATTTGAACCTTTGATCTCACAATTTAATTTGCATTTTTTAATTAAAATAGCAGGAATTTTTTTTTTACAGTTTCAGTTATCTATTGCCGTATAGCAAGTCCTAAAACTTAGTAGCTTAAAATAAATTATTTTTCTCTCTCACAGTTCTGAGGATTCGCTGGCTCAGTGGTCACTTGGAGCGGGGGGGCATCTCTTGTGTGGTTGCAGTTGGTGACAAGGTCTAAAGTCAAATGCAGGTTCAGCTGGACTGCACGTCCAAGATGGCAGCATCTTTACTCTCATATCCAGTGCTCAGCTGGGGTGGCTGGAACAAGCGGAGTCTGGCTGACTCTACTGCTTTCTACTGTGACCTGTCCACATGGCTAGCTTGGCCTCCTCAGAGCGTGGTAGTCTCAGAGGAATCAGACTTCTTACAAGATGGCTGGCTTATCCCAGAATGAGCATCCTAAGAGACCCAGGCAGAGAAGCCAAAAGGCTTCCTGTGACCTGTCCTCAGAAATCACGCAGCACCACTGTCACTGCTTTCTACCGGCCAACAGTGAGTCACAGGGACAGCCCAGATTCAAGACAGAGGACTACACAAGGTCATGCATACCGGAGATATGGCTCACTGGGAGTTAGCTCTCGAGACCACCACAGTCTGCCCTCCGGGCCCTAATGAATCACGCCCCTCACACTTACAAAAGACACTCACTGTCCGAGACCCCCAAAGTCTCATCCATGAACGAGACTCATCAGGCTTCGGCTCCAGACCCAGGGTCTCAACATCTACTTCAGGTCCGCTGCAGAGGAGGGCCCTCGGGTGTGGGTGCTTAGGGATGCTTCCCCTTGACTTGAGGATCTGTGAGCTGAAGAGACACATTGTCTTCCTCCCCAAACCCAACACACAACAAGGAGGTCAGCACAGGTCAACTGCAATAGACACTCTCATTCAGAAAGGATGAGAAAGTTGCACAGAGCAATTCTGCCATCAAGCCGGTTCCTTTATTAGGGCCTGGTCCTGCTCTCTGGGGGTGGTTGTCTGTGGCTCTCGGCTCCACACTCTGAATTATCCTTCCTTTTCCAGAAGAAATGGTCAGTGTCTGCAACCAAATGCACTTCTCAGCCTGCTTCCTGCCCATAAAAAAGGTCTCTTCATTTGGAACTGTCTCTGTCCCTTTCAATCCGAGCTGAAAAAATTCTGTTAAAGATCTGTGGGTTTCTTACGTATCAAATTATAAGCTACTCCTTTAGACAAAAGGCACACCCTCAATTATCTCTAAAAAGGCCCTTCCTACCTTAAGCCACCTGTGAGGTTACTGTGGGATTCTTAGTCCTGCTCTACAGCGGAGAAGACCCAAGAGGTACACCTTTGGCCTTCTTAGAAGCCCTTTTGTCTATCCAAGGGATCTAAAGACACACCCTTAAATATTTCTAAAGGGTCTTACAGCCACATTCATGACTCTGCATGAAATCACATTTTTCTGGCAGCACCCTGGATGTTCTCTTTGCCCTGAGACCATTTCTTACTTTTCCAGCCTTTTGTTGGCTGGGACAATAGACCTGGCTCCTTAGATTTCCTATATTCTGCTCCAAAGCTTCTTTAGTTCATCTCTACCTTTTCCTGTTTTATCAGAGTCAGCTGGAAGAAGCCAATGAGCACTTTCAACATTCTGCTTGGAAATCACCTCAGCCAGATCACAAGGTCACTAGGCACCCTTTCTATTTTGCCCATTCTCACATAATCCTGAGTGACTATCTCAGATCCCCTCTTCTCCAGCCTCCAATAAGTTTCCCTACTGTTTCGAGCCGTTAGGAACTCCTCAACACTCTTCAGCTTCTGCTCTCCAACTGTCCCAAAGGAAACCACAGGCTTTAGGGTTTTTGTTACATCACTCACTTAACAGCACTCAGGTACCTAAGTCTCCAAAGAAGGCCCCAATGAACAAGACCTCCTGAAATGTATGCCCTGTGTGGTCCCCCCCGTCACTGAATCTGGCCTGACCTGTGACTCATGCTAACACATGAAATGCATTGGATATACATGGCAGAAGTTTTGGATGTGGCCTTTAAGGGGACTGGCAATTTCCTCTTCCTCTTTTTTGAAATACTCCCTTCTGGGAGTCCTGAGTTGCCATCTGGGAAGTCCAGCTACCCTACTGGAGAAACCACATGGAGAGAGAGAGGCGCAGAGATTATATGGAAAGAAGGAAAGGACCAGCTGTCCCAGCATCCCAGTTGAGCCTCTTGATGACTCTAGCCCCACCCACCACCCAGGCACAAGCACGTGAGAATTCCCAAGCAAAGCAGCAGAAGAGATGTTCAGCTAAGCCCAAGCAACCCACAGAACCATGAAAGATAATAAAACAGTGATTGTTTTAAACCACCAAGCTTTGGAGTGTTTTGTTACACAGCAATAGGTAACTGAAACCACTCTGAATACAAGCACATTTTATATTTAATCCTTTAGGTCATTACTGTCACTAGAACACAAATTATGAGTTCTCTATTATAAAAGCATGATTACTAATTTTGCTGAAATTAAGGAAGGTCAGAAAACAAATTTTAAAGAATAAATATATACTAATTTATGAATCATAAATGTTGTTATAAATGTCTTTATTATTCATTCAGACATCACTGGTCCATCAACAGAACCCCTGATGTCCTCAAAAATAATTCAATTCAGTGGCCTTCAGTATTTTGCAAACTTCCAGTCATATAAAAATCATAACTTTACGTGCCTTTTCAGTTTTATCATTTTGAAGGTAAACTTCTCAAGGTTGAAGGATAAAACAGATTTTAATTAACAGTTTGTTAGTTGGACTTAGAACTTTGAAATATTTGGACATATGGTCTGTGGGCCTCCATTTTACCTTTCCCCAGGAGTGGATATCACTAGAACCAATGAAATAGGTGCCTGACCAAGGTGGGGGCCAGAAAAGATGCTGGGCACTTTCAGGGCTGGAAGGGACACCTGAGCCACCACACCAGCAAAGACCAGAGAGGAGCACTGAGGTGGGCTGGGATGTTGAGAAGCCCGCTTGCCCCACCACTGCTCCACTGGCCATACCCAAACGGCATGGCCTGGCCTGGGACCAGGTGGGAGAACATCCCCAGAGTCATCCTAAAACCTGACTTGCACTGGAGAGCATCACATCTTTCTGAGGCCCCCAGGTCTGGGCCCAGGGCCTAGCGCTCCGCTCAGAGGAGGCTGTAGTCAAACAGAGTCAGAGTCTCCTACTGATGAGTAACTGAGATCAATGTCTTCCACACTGACCTACTTCTACAGTTTCGAATGTGCTTCTTTTCCCTCAGAGTCTTCTTCCAAGTATAAGTTCTGAAAAGCCCTAATCTTTTCTTTGCAAAATTAGGGTGAAAAGGATTTGTCCCTATTTAGTCAAAAGTGTAGAGTGGGGGAGAAGAGAAAGGGGGATGGGGAGCTTGGATTGAGATGGCAACAGCCACAGCTTTTTTTCCTTTTTTTTTTTTTTTAATCTTTATGAGGACTTTTTTTTATTTAACATCTTTATTGCAGTATAATTACTTTACAATGGTGTGTTAGTTTCTGCTGTATAACAAAGTGAATCAGCTATACATATACATATATCCCCATATCTCCTCCCTCTTGCATCTCCCTCCCTTCCACCCTCCCTATCCCACTCCTCTAGGAGGTCACAAAGCACCGAGCTGATCTCCTTGTGCTATGCGGCTGCTTCCCACTAGCTATCTATTTTACATTTGGTAGTGTATATATGTCCATGCCACTCTCTCACTTCGTCCCAGCTTACCCTTCCCTCTCCCCGTGTCCTCAAGTCCATTTTCTACATCTGCATCTTTATTCCTGTCCTGCCCCTAGGTTCTTCAGAACCTTCTTTTTTTTTTTTAGATTCCATATATTATGTGTTAGCATACAGTATTTGTTTATCTCTTTCTGACTTACTTTACTCTGTATGACAGACTCTAGGTCCATCCACCTCACTATAAATAACTCAATTTCGTTTCTTTTTATGGCTGAGTAATATTCCATTGTATATATGCGCCACATCTTCTTTATCCATTCATCTGTCAATGGACACTTAGGTTGTTTCTGTGTCCTGGCTATTGTAAATAGTGCTGCAATGAACATTGTGGTACATGACTCTTTTTGAATTATGGTTTTCTCAGGGTATATGCCCAGTAGTGGGATTGCTGGGTCCTATGGTGGTTCTATTTTTAGTTTTTTAAGGAACCTCCATACTGTTCTCCATAGTGGCTATATTAATTTACATTCCCACCAACAGTGCAAGAGGGTTCCCTTTTCTCCACACCCTCTCCAGCATTTATTGTTTGTTGATTTTTTTGATGATGGCCATTCTGACCAGTGTGAGGTGATACCTCATTGTGGTTTTGATTTGCATTTCTCTAATGATTAGTGATGTTGAGCATCCTTTCATGTGTTTGTTGGCAATCTGTATATCTTCTCTGGAGAAATGTCTATTTAGGTCGTCTGCCCATTTTTGGATTGGGTCGTTTGTTTTTTTGATATTGAGCTGCACAAGCTGCTTGTATATTTTGGAGATTAATCCTTCGTCAGTTGCTTCATTTGCAAATATCTTCTCCCATTCTGAGGGTTGTCTTTTCATCTTGTTTATTGTTTCCTTTGCTGTGCAAAAGCTTTTAAGTTTCATCAGCCACAGCTTCTTGAAGGCCAGGAGAGCTGGGACGTGTGCGTAGCCAGGCTCACGTGTAGGTCTCTCTCAGTTCTGCAAGGCTATGCAGGTCGATGATCTGGATCTTAAGATGGCACAATGTCTGGGGCTCGTGTGCAGCTCTCTGCCTGCCTGAGCTTTCTTCTTACTGGACCAGGGGGTCACTGGGAGTGAGACTCTCAGAACTGTCTAGGGGAGCAGCTGGCGGTGATGGCTGACCATTCTACTGGAGGTCCAGGCTCACAGCTCTGGTGTGGAAGGGGCACTGCCTGGGATTGGGCCCTCACTCTGCCCCTTTCTAACCTGGGGGCCTCAGGCAAATTACTTAATCCCTTTGCACCACAGTCTCCTAATGGATAAAATAGGGAGGATGATGATGATGAAGATGAAGATGATGATAGTTGCTGGGAGGATTAAATGAGTAACAGGTAAAGTGCTAAGGACAGAGCCTGGCTCACAGGAAGTGCCTATGTTAACATTTGCCAATAGAGAGAACAGTCCAGGAGAAAAATGGGGTAAACGCAGATTTGCATGAGGGTTGTTTCTCAGTTAAATGCAAATTCATTAAGGAGGGGTGTTCAGATCTTTTCAGGCCAGAAGTCTTCATGTGGCTCAGAGCTGGGGCCCTGACCAGGAGCAGAGGTGTCTTCCAAGTCACAGCCACTCAACTGCCAAAGTTTTTTCAAAAAGGTGTCCTTGGGTCTGGATTAAAATTGTAGTCAGTCACCCAGAGCAAGGATGCCTGCATCTCTGGTTTGTCCTGAATTCCCATAACGTGTGCACTTAGGGAGCTTTAGTCTTCCCCCCACAGAGGCTCATCCTGTGACACACTGAAATTAGAGTCGGAGTTAAGACTTGAGGTTGAAGACTCACGGGGTGACCTCAGGCACATCCCTTCCCATCTCAGAGACTCAAGTTTTCTAGCTTATAAAATGAAGTGGCTGGACTAGATAATTTCAAAGCCCCCAGTTCACTCTAACATTCTGGGACAATGGAGCCTCACTACCCGCCCAAGCCTGGCCCTGGGTCAAAGCCCACGTTGGGAGCAGTGTCCACTCAGCCAGAGGCTGCGGAAGGGCATTGAGGTGGCCCCTTGGGCTTGGTTGAGCCGCCTTGCCCTCCCCTTCGTGCAGAGACCTCTCCCCCAGGTCCCAGGTTGCCCAAGGGACTTCCCGGTTGGGCCCACCTCAAAGCCTGGTCCAACTAGGGGACACCTGGCCCTGGGGATGGAGATGAGGAACAAGAGCCAGTCCTGGGCAAACACAGGGAAGATGAGACCATCACCCAGGGGCAGTATCCTGCACTCACAAAGGACAGGGGGATGGGAAGAGGCCAGGGGTCCTAAAATCTCAGGCAATGCCAAAACTTGATTTAGCTCCTGGAGATGAAGGCAAGTCTGGTCTCCTCCCCAAAACCATGCTGAGCCCCCAAAAGAGTGGGAGTTGTGAACCCAACATTCACTACAGCAGATGGCAAGATTGGAGCCATATGAAAGTCCACTCAGGAGAATAAACACTATCACATTAGGCCAGTTAGTCAGAAAGCTAGACAGTCCTGCAAGGTTCAGCACGCATGTGGTGGGGATTCCATGCCTCGTGATGTGTCTTGTGGAAGTGCATCTACCTGTATGTAGGAGGTTTCTTCACATCTGTAGGAAAGTCTGTGATGGGCCTGGGGTGTCTGTGAGAAAAACAACAGAATAGCTGGTGGTTACCTATGTAGCCTCTGAGGCCAGAATGACTGGGCTTGAATCCCAAGTTTACCAATTATTAGCTTTGTGACCTTGAGCTGTCACCTCTATGTAACTCAATTCACCCATCTGTTAATTGGGATAAATAACAATACCTACTTCATGAAGTTGTTGTAATCCTCTTGTATAGCGTTAGAACAATGCCTACTGTGTAGGAAATTTCCAGTAGGTTATAATTACCATGCATGACTGTATATCCACATCGACAAATATAGATTCAACTGTTTCTACATAAAGGTTTAAGGGTGTCTGTATGTCTTTGAGTATGAATATGTACACATCTGTGTCTCTCTATATTTGCTTAGGTGTCCGAGACCTTTCTGTGCGTCCAGTGATAATAACGGCTGGCATTTATTTCGTGCTCACTATGTCAGGCACTACCCCCAAGAGTTCGACAGGTATTCACGTGGAAACACATGTGAATGTGAACGGCTGAGCACGTTTCCAGACACATGCCAGTGAGGACCTGTGAGTGTGGGCTGTCAGCCCTGCCCGATGAGACCCCCTTCCTGAGTGAGCTGTGTTGAGAGATGAAGACTCGCACCGTGGCCTGCCTGCCCACAGCACTGAGTTGGGGGCAGTAAATTACACCCCCTTTCCCAGGCTCCGAGTTAGCTTGAATCGCCTGCATCTTCTTTCTTCCAATAGGAAAGGGCAAACAAGGAGCCTGGAGAGACGCCCACCAATCACAGCCTTCCTTTCATCCTATGCCTGCCTTGGTCTTGCCTTGGCCCCAGGGAGCTCAGGAAGTATTCCCGCTTGGCTGGGCCATCTTTTCACAGTATGTACCGTTTTTATGCTGAGTGGCATCTACTTCTGACTCACTGTGTATCCTGCCCGAAAGGGCAGAGTCTAACACGACCAAGATAGTGAATTATCCTCGTGAAGAAAGTCTTCACATTTTACGTGTTATGTTTCCTTTGCTTCCATTATCCAGTGCTGGTAACATTCAAGCATAAAAGGATATTTGAAAATTTATGAATGTGCTTTCCTTTCTTGCCTTTATGAATACATGACCTTCATCTTCCTTGGCCCGAGGCATCCATCTCTGCCTGGGGAGAGACTAGGATGGAGGTTTGACATAGAAAGCACAAAAGAAAAATGCTGTAATGTTTGGCATCTGACATGCAAAATATGATTATGCGGTAGGTCAAAAGTCTTCTAAACCAGGCTATTCTCTTGAGAGCATATTTTCTGGATGCCTTCATCTCTCTCCTTGGGTGTGATCATGGCATTTTATGTAATGGATGCCCAGGCAAGAAGAGGAAGTCCCATCTGCTTTGCTCCAGAAAGGGAACCCTGGTGGGGCCCCTGTCCCAGTCTCCCAGGCTGCTCTGAACCCACCTGGCCTCTGCCTCTGACGCCAAGGCTCCGGGTAAGGCAGAGGAGGCTCGGGAGTTCAGCTTCACAGGCCAACTGCAGTTCCCACACGGCTGGCTACCAAGCTCTGAGCCCGCAGTGTGGCCAGGGTCACGGCTGCACAACAAGGAGATGCCACAGGAAGGGAGGGGGCACTGCTGGGTCAGTGGGAGGCCCTGTGGGAGTTTAGCCAGGAGAATCCAGTGGGCTGGGCAGCTGGGGGCACCACAGGGGCTCTGGCCAGACCAGGAGGGACCAGACCACGAGTTACAAACTCAGCTTCAAGTACAATCCGTGGCCAGCAGGCAGAAGGGACCTTGCCGGGAAACCAGAGGATGCCACACCACAGGATTCCAACACCTCGCTCCTACCAGATGTCACATAAGCTGCCCTTGTCCATCCACACACCTCGACCTCATCTTCGTGGGAGGAGCTTAGGAAGGCAATCTGAAAACTGAACACTTTTCTCGAAGAGGAACAAACATCACTTAACAGGACAGGCTAAACTGTTGGGTCCCCTGACGTTTAAATCAAGTTGAACATTTCATTGTTTTTCTCACTACTCATCAGATAGGGGTTGGGGGAAAGGCCAGATTAGTTACATAATAAAGAAATTACTTTTTATTTTGCACAGATGAAGTGTGAGTGAAATTTTCAACCCTACTGCACACACAAAAATAGACGACCCTCCCCTGCCCCCAGTGAAGTGCCAGCTGGCCTGTCCAACTAAAGACAACGATCCTGGCAGAGGACAAGTCCTGTTCTCCTCCAGGTGGTGTGGGACAGGTCCTGGCAGAGGCATCCCTCCCGCCCAAGCGCTCACATCAACCTTCTTGGGCTCACACACAACGGGTCCCTTCCCCCTGCCCTATCTGTGCTTTATTGAGGGAAAGAACAAGGTTTTAATTCTCTTTCCAGGCCCTTCCCGTCCAGGCATTTGGGCTCCTAGCCCTGGCCGCTGTCTCAGAGGCCTTTCCGATCCCTCCTCCTTCCCCCGGGAGGTGGGAATGTGGGGTGTGAATTGAGTGAGGTCCAAGGTGTCTGGGAGGAGGGGCGGGGGTGGAGAGCAGCCCATGCAGAGGGCGATGCTGCCACCTACTGGAGCCCTGGGGAGAGACAGCCCAGCTGGGGAACCACGTTCCACTGGCCCAGGGTGGACCACCTCAGAATCCTGCCCTCGAATGATTCGTTTTCCTTTTTCCAGAACAGTGTCTCACCTATTCCTCCATTTGGTCATCTGGTTTGCTGGTTGGAGCAATATCATTCGTCCCATTTTATGGATGAGTAAACTGAGAAAGAGCAGAATGTTCTCTGACATCACATGACTGAGGATGGCTTGAAGGCAACATTTAATCTCAAGCCTCCTGGCCAAGAACTGAGTCCCCAACTCCGTGGTCAGACTAGGGTGTCCTGGGAAACGAGAGGGGCCCCCTTAGGAACAAGGTTGATAGGGTCACCCCCAACATCCAGGGAGATGGTGTGAGGGAAGGGGGGCATCTACATCTTGCTGCTGGGACTAAGGCACCAGGCAGTAATGATGACCCTGTAGTAGCTCAGGGCCTGATATATGTCCACAGTGATATGTTTTCTAAGGATTCACACACACATTAGCACACAGATCATTTCAGCTGCTCTGGTGCCATCTTCTGAAATGCCACAGAGCAGGCTGGCTGCCGGGACCAACGCCTGTCCTGACTAATTGGCTCCTCCATATCTCAGAGGGCCCATCCCACCTGCATGGTCCTCTTCAGAGTTCTCAGTCTTATGGCCTCCCTGGTTCCCCAGTCTCTAGGATCTGGATCCCAGCTCTGCCCTGTGGCTGGTGGGCAGGACTCTCCAAGTCACAGGCTGTCCACCAGAATCGCCCACACTTGGCCTCCCTAGGCCCTGGGACACTTGTATCTCAGACCAGCTGACAAAGGCACCCAGACTGTGAACAGAGTTGGCCCTACCACGTCCCAGGTCCCCACGGCAGGGTCAGTTTCCCCAGGCCCTCTTTTCCAGCAAGAAGGACACTTAGCCCCTCTCAGCCTTGTCCTGCTGTCAAGTGGGGAGAGGGTGTACGGTTCAGAGCCAGGGCTGGAGTCTGAGCCCAAATGGCCTTCAAAGGCACCACCCTCAGGTAGCCACACCAGCCCTTGGCTCCATCTCAAAAACCACAGCACTAATAGAAACTTCTCTGAGGTGGCTTAGAGGGCAAATTATGAAGCCATGAAAACACAGTTGAAGAAAAAGACTATTGAACTGATCTCAGGATAGGCAATGACTTTCCGGGCAAAGAAGAGATCGTACAGGGAAAGACATGGCTTAAAACGTTGGAACTTCTGTACATCAAAAACATCTCAAAATAAAAGGCCTCAGAGGGGCTTCCCTGGTGGCGCAGTGGTTAAGAATCCACCTGCCGGGCTTCCCTGGTGGCACAGTGGTTGAGAATCTGCCTGCCAGTGCAGGGGACACGGGTTCGAGCCCTGGTCTGGGAGGATCCCACATGCCGCGGAGCGACTAGGCCCGTGGGCCACAATTGCTGAGCCTGCGCGTCTGGAGCCTGTGATCCGCAACAAGAGAGGCCGCGATAGTGAGAGGCCCGCGCACCGCGATGAAGAGTGGCCCCCACTCGCCGCAACTAGAGAAAGCTCTCACACAGAAATGAAGACCCAACACAGCCATAAATAAGTAAATAAAATTTTTAAAAAAGGCCTCAGAGGAAGTTTTCTATACCCTTAACATATTTCTTCCACCTACGTCTTTTAATGTCCTTGCTGTTTTTTGTTGCAAACATTAGGTTGTGCTTTTATATATTAAAGGAAAAGTTTACTTATTTTGAACTCTTTGAATTTTGAAACTTTGAGTGTATTACCTACTGACTAAAAAAGAAACAGATGGCATTTTAAAGATAAATCAGACAAAATATTTTAATTGAGTCTATGTGAACAGTTGATGAATGAAAATTTAATATTAAAAAAAAATCCTGGGAATTCCCTGGCGGTCCAGTGGTTAGGACTCTCTGCTTTCACTGTCGGGGCCTGGGTTCAATCCCTGGTCAGGGAACTAAAATCCCACAAGCTGTGCAGCATGGCCAAAAAAAAAAAAAAAAATTCCTAAGGGCACTTCTGTCCCAGCCCTCAGCCCAGACAGCACGGAAAGGCAGAACTGTGAAAGTGACTAAGTTTGTCTCTAGCAGCCTCACCCTCTGCTTTCTGCTCCCCTGTCCCGCTCCGAGCACCCCTCTTTCCCAAAGCCCCCCTGCACCCTCCCTCCCTCTCTTTCCCCACACTCACAATCTGCTCTCAGATGGGCTTTGCTTGACTCAGGCATGCTGAGGGGCTGAGGAGGGCCTGACAGGCCACCCACTCGTGGAAGCATTAAGGAGCAGGAGGAAAGCTGTAGCCATTGAGGGCGGACATTATTTTAGGTTCTGACATCAACCCTGCAGGCCAAGCCCACTGTTAAGCAGCTGATACATAGCAAATCACGGCTTTCTGGCACTGGTATGGGCGTTAAGGAAGAGTTAAGGGGCTTCTCTGGTGGCACAGTGGTTAAGAATCGGCCTGCCAATGCAGGGAACACGGGTTCGATCCCTGGTCCGGGAAGATCCCACATGCCACGGAGCAACTAAGCCCGCGAGCCACAACTACTGAGCCCACGTGCCCCAGCTACTGAAGCCTGTGCACCTAGAGCCCGTGCTCTGCAACAAGAGAAGCCGCTGCAATGAGAAGCCCGCGCACCACGACGAAGAGTAGCCCCCGCTCGCCACAACTGGAGAAAGCCCGTGTGCAGCAACAAAGACCCAACTCAGCCAATAAATAAATAAATTTATAAAAAAAAAAAAAAGAGTTAAAAGTTTGTCGCGGTGATGTTGTTTTTTGACGACAATCTCGAAAAGGCCTGAGCCCTGGGGTAGACCCCGGGATGAGTCCTTATATAGGAAACAGGTGATAAGAGATCCAGCTCCCAAAGGCCAGCATCCTAGGAGTCGTTTTCCCAAATGGCAGGTGCAGCCAGAGGGTGGATGGGGACCTTTTCTGTGCCCTGGCTACAGCACGGGGCTGACAGGCAGATGACTGGAGGCCATCCCTCCCCACGAGCCCAGACCTTCACTGGACAAAACAGTCTATAGGATAGGAAAAGCACCTCTTCTCTGCCCAAGCCCCAAACCCCGCACCTACCATGAGGGAGCAAGTCCACTTTTCCCTATGTGTCTCGTGCACACTGGGAGATGATTTGCGCCAGTGTCCCATTAGTCCCGGGACAGAAGTCCCTGCCCCTCCTCCTGACAGCGGCGCTCAACTGTCACCCTCACTGTCAGGACTCTGCATTGGCCCAAGCCTCCTCCTCTCCAGACCTCCTGCCCCTCTCTCCCCTCTCTCTTCTTGGCCTGCCAGAGTCTGGGAAAGGCAGAAAGCTCTGGACAGGCCCCAGGTTGCCCTGCAGGCTGCAGATAAAACAAGGCTCAGTGGCTGGACCTGTGGCTGGTCCTGTGGCTGGTCTTGTGGCTGGCCCTGCTTGGGCTCCACTCCTAGGGAGAGCCCCCTACGGCAGAGCCACAGCGCCACCTGGTGTACAGGGCCATCTGCGCAACTAGGCCAGAGCCTGCCCAAAGACAGACACCTCCTGGATGCCTCTTCCTTAACTATTTCACTGTCTAGTCACTGGGGGTCTTCCCTAGATCCCAGGAGAGCCCCATCCTGAGGGCTGATGGATGACTGTCAAGCTGAGGTCCCAGCCACATCTCTGACACACACAGCCCCATACACATAGCAAAACGCAAAGAAAGGGCCTGGGCTTCTGTGTCAGGTGGAGTGGATCACTCCCTTCTCCTCTGGTTGGTGTATGTCTGAGCTCAGGCAATTACATAACCTCATGAGCCTCAGTGCCCTGCCTCTAAAATGGGAGCAATAAAAAGGCTGCTGAGGAATAGATTAGGTAATAAAGGTCCTACAGCAACCACTGGCTCATTGCAAGTGTTCAAGAAATAATGGTTTCCTTTCCCTTCTGTCTGAGCTCGGTGCCTGGGAAACCTAGACTTACCAAAAGGCAGGGCCAAGGGGATAGCCAACACCCAAAGTCTAGGATGGGAAATGTTTCTATCTCAGCTCCTCCAAGAAGCCATTCCAAGCTACTCCACTAACTGCTATTTGCCTCTCTGAACACCTTCAGCTGAGGGTGACCAACCCACCTTGTTTGCCAGGGACTGAGGGATTTTCAGGAAGTGAGAGACCTTTGGTGCTAAAACTGGGGTGCCCCAGGCCAGCTTGGATGCATTGGTCACCTAGTCCTTATCTTTCTACACAGTCCGGTTCTAGGGCTTCACAGAATTGCGGGCTGTAGCCCAGGAATCTGCGTTGT
Organism: Balaenoptera borealis; assembly: GCF_965194805.1. Taxonomy (NCBI): domain Eukaryota; kingdom Metazoa; phylum Chordata; class Mammalia; order Artiodactyla; family Balaenopteridae; genus Balaenoptera; species Balaenoptera borealis. The sequence continues at coordinate 56,729,377 of NC_138871.1, forward strand.
AACATTCCCTAGGTGATTATTATAAACACCAAGTCACTGCCCCTACTCTCTGTGCTTTCTCTTCAGCTTCTGGTGGGAACACTACTATTCAACTAGATGGGAAGCCACCTGAGGCACGGCACACACCTTGGAAAGACTCCAGAGAACTCTGTAAAAACCAGGCTCCAGACCAGAATCTGCAAAGTAAACCAGCAGCAACGAGGCCCACGTTCTCCACTCAGCTTTAGCGTTTGCACCCGTGTGTTGCTCCTCTGTTATCTTCCACTCATTCATTCATTATTTGTTGAGTGCCTATTAGCTCAGCACAGGAGGAATTAATATTCTAATGGTGGGAGATAAGCAACTGCCACTTATATAAACACAGTAAATTTTTTTAAATTTTTTAATTAAATTTTATTTATTTTTTTATACAACAGGTCCTTATTAGTCATCAGTTTTATACACATCAGTGTATACATGTCAATCCCAATCTCCCAATTCATCACACCACCCCACCGCCCCGCCGCTTTCCCCCCTTGGTGTCCACACGTTTGTTCTCTACTTCTGTCTCTCAATTTCTGCCCTGCAAACCAGTTCATCTGTACCATTTTTCTAGGTTCCACATATATGCGTTAATATACGAAATTTGTTTTTCTCTTTCTGACGTACTTCACTCTGTATCCATCCACGTCTTTATAAATGACCCAGTTTCGTTCCTTTTCATGGCTGAGTAATATTCCACTGTATGTATGTACCACATCTTCTTTATCCATTTGTCTGTCGATGGGCATTTAGGTTGCTTCCATGACCTGGCTATTGTAAATAGTGCTGCAGTGAACATTGGGGTGCGTGTGTCTTTTTGAATTATGGTTTTCTCTGGGTATATGCCCAGTAGTGGGATTGCTGGATCATATGGTAATTCTATTTTCAGTTTTTTAAGGAACCTCCATACTGCTCTCCATAGTGGCTGTATCAATTTACATTCCCACCAACAGTGCAAGAGGGTTCCCCTTTCTCCACACCCTCTCCAGCATTTATTGTTTGTAGATTTTCTGATGATGCCCATTCTAACTGGTGTGAGGTGATACCTCATTGTAGTTTTGATTTGCATTTCTCTAATAATTAGTGATGTTGAGCAGCTTTTCATGTGCTTCTTGGCCATCTGTATGTCTTCTTTGGAGAAATGTCTGTTTAGGTCTTCTGCCCATCTTTGGGTTGGGTTGTTTGTTTTTTAATATTGAGCTGCATGAGCTGTTTATATATTTTGGAGATTAATCCTTTGTCCGTTGATTCGTTTGCAAATACTTTCTCCCATTCTGAGGGTTGTCTTTTCGTCTTGTTGATGGTTTCCTCTGCTGTGCAAAAGCTTTGAAGTTTCATTAGGTCCCATTTGTTTATTTTTGTTTTTATTTCCATTACTCTAGGAAGTGGATCAAAAAAGATCTTGTGGTGGTTTATGTCAAACAGTGTTCTTCCTATGTTTTCCTCTAAGAGTTTTATAGTGTCCAGTCTTACATTTAGGTCTCTAATCCATTTTGAGTTTAATTTTGTGTATGGTGTTAGGGAGTTTTCTAATTTCATTCGTTTACATGTAGCTGTCCAGTTTTCCCAGCACCACTTATTGAAGAGACTGTCTTTTCTCCATTGTATATCCTTGCCTCCTTTGTCATAGATTAGTTGACCATAGGTGCGTGGGTTTATCTCTGGGCTTTCTGTCTTGTTCCATTGATCTATGTTTCTGTTTTTGTGCCACTACCATATTGTCTTGATTACTGTAGGTTTGTAGTATAGTCTGAAGTCAGGGAGTCTGATTCCTCCAGCTCCGTTTTTTTCCCTCAAGACTGCTTTGGCTATTCAGGGTCTTTTGTGTCTCCATATAAATTTTAAGATTTTTTTGTTCTAGTTCCATAAAAAATGCCATTGGTAATTTGATAGGGATTGCACTGAATCTGTAGATTGCTTTGCGTAGTATAGTCATTTTCACAATATTGATTCTTCTATTCCAAGAACATGGTATATCTCTCCATCTCTATCATCTTTAATTTCTTTCATCAGTGTCTTATAGTTTTCTGCATACAGGTCTTTTGTCTCCCTAGCTAGGTTTATTCCTAGGTATTTTATTCTTCTTTTTGCAATGGTAAATGGGAGTGTTTCCTTAATTTCTCTTTCAGATTTTTCATCATTAGTGTATAGGAATGCAAGAGATTTCTGTGCATTAATTTTGTGTCCTGCAACTTTACAAAATTTATTGATTAGCTCTAGTAGTTTTCTGGTGGCATCTTTAGGATTCTCTATGTATAGTGTCATGTCATCTGCAAACATTGACAGTTTTACTTCTTCTTTTCCAATTTGTATTCATTTTATTTCTTTTTCTTCTCTGATTGCCATAGCTAGGACTTCCAAAACTATGTTGAATGATAGTGTTGAGAGTGGACATCCTTGTCTTGTTCCTGATCTTAGAGGAAATGGTTTCAGTTTTCCACCACTGAGAATGATGTTTGCTGTGAGCTTGTCGTATATGGCCTTTATTATGTTGAGGTGGGTTCCCTCTATGCCCACTTTCTGGAGATTTTTTATCATAAATGGGTGTTAAATTTTGTCAAAAGTTTTTTCTGCATCTATTGAGAGGATCATATGGTTTTTATTCTTCAATTTGTTAATATGGTGTATCACATTGATTGATTTACGTATATTGAAGAATCCTTGCATCCCTGGGATAAATCCCACTTGATCATGGTGTATGATTCTTTTAATGTGCTGTTGGATTCTGTTTGCTAGTATCTTGTTGAGGATTTGTGCATCTATATTCATCAGTGATATTGGTCTGTAATTTTCTTTTTTTGTAGTATCTTTGTCTGGTTTGGGTATCCTGGTGATGGTGGCCTCATGGAATGAGTTTGGGAATGTTCCTTCCTCCACAATTTTTTGGAAGAGTTTGAGAAGGATGGGTGGTATCTCTTCTCTAAATGTTTGATAGAATTCACCTGTGAAGTCAGCTGGTCCTGGACTTTTGTTGGAAGATTTTTAATCACAGTTTCAATTTCATTACTTGTGATTGGTCTGTTCATATTTTCTATTTCTTCCTGGTTCAGTCTTGGAAGGTTATACCTTTCTAAGAATTTGTCCATTTCTTCCAGGTCGTCCATTTTATTGGCATAGAGTTGCTTGTAGTAGTCTCTTAGGATGCTTTGTATTTCTGCAGTGTCTGTTGTAACTTCTGCTTTTTCATTTCTAATTTTATTGATTTGAGTCCTCTCCCTCTTTGTCTTGATAACTCTGGCTACTGGTTTATCAATTTTGTTTATCTTCTCAAAGAACCAGCTTTTAGTTTTATTGATCTTTGCTATTGTTTTCTTTGTTTCTATTTCATTTATTTCTGCTCTGATCTTTGATTTCTTTCCTTCTGCTAACTTTGGGTTTTGTTTGTTCTTTCTCTAGTTCCTTTAGGTGTAAGGTTAGATTGTTTATTTGAGATTTTTCTTGTTTCTTGAGGCAGGCTTGTATAGCTATAAACTTCCCTCTTAGAACTGCTTTTGCTGCATCCCATAGGTTTTGGATCATCATGTTTTCATTGTCATTTGTCTCTAGGTATTTTTTGATTTCCTCTTTGATTTCTTCAGTGATCTCTTGGTTATTTAGTAACGTATTGTTTAGCCTCCAAGTGTTTGTGTTTTTTACGTTTTTTTCCCTGTAATTCATTTCTAATTTCATAGCATTGTGGTCACAAAAGATGCTTGATATGATTTCAATTTTCTTAAATTTACTGTGGCTTGATTTGTGACCCAAGATGTGACCTATCCTGGAGGATGTTCCATGCGCACTTGAGAAGAAAGTGTAATCTGCTGTTTTTGGATGGAATGTCCTATAAATATCAATTAAATCTATCTGGTCTATTGTGTCATTTAAAGCTTGTGTTTCCTTATATATTTTCATTTTGGATGATCTGTCCATTGGTGTAAGTGAGGTGTTAAAGTCCCCCACTATTATTGTGTTACTGTCAATTTCCTCTTTTAGAGCTGTTAGCAGTTGCCTTATGTATTGAGGTGCTCCTATGTTGGGTGCATATATATTTATAATTGTTATATCTTCTTCTTGGATTGATCCCTTGATCATTATGTAGTGTCCTTCCTTGACTCTTGTAACATTCTTTATTTTAAAGTCTATTTTATCTGATATGAGTATTGCTACTCCAGCTTTCGATTTCCATTTGCATGGAATATCTTTTCCCATCCCCTCACTTTCAGTCTGTATGTGTCCCTAGGTCTGAAGTGGGTCTCTTGTAGACAGCATATAGATGGGTCTTGTGTTTGTATCCATTCAGCAAGCCTGTGTCTTTTGGTTGGAGCATTTAATCCATTCATGTTTAAGGTAATTATCAATATGTATGTTCCTATGACCATTTTCTTAATTGTTTTGGGTTTGTTTTTGTAGGTCCTTTTCTTCTCTTGTGTTTCCCACTTAGAGAAGTTCCTTTAGCATTTGTTGTAGAGCTGGTTTGGTGGTGCTGAATTCTCTTAGCTTTTGCTTGTCTGTAAAGCTTTTGATTTCTCCATCGAATCTGAATGAGATCCTTGCCAGGTAGAGTAATCTGGGTTGTAGGTTCTTCCCTTTCATCACTTTAAGTATATGATGCCACTCCCTTCTGGCTTGTAGAGCTTCTGCTGAGAAATCAGCTGTTAACCTTATGGGAGTTCCCTTGTATGTTATTTGTCATTTTTCCCTTGCTGCTTTCAATAATTTTTCTTTGTCTTTAGTTTTTGCCAGTTTGATTACTATGTGTCTCAGTGTGTTTCTCCTTAGTTTATCCTGTATGGGACTCTCTGCGCTTCCTGGACTTGGGTGGCTATTTCCTTTCCCATGTTAGGGAAGTCTTCGAGTATAATCTCTTCAAATATTTTCTTGGGTCCTTTCTCTCTCTCTTCTCCTTCTGGGACCCCTATAATGTGAATGTTGTTGCGTTTAATGTTGTCCCAGAGGTCTCTTAGGCTGTCTTCATTTCTTTTCATTCTTTTTTCTTTATTCTGTTCCGCAGCAGTGAATTCCACCACTCTGTCTTCCAGGTCACTTATCTGTTCTTCTGCCTGTTATTCTGTTGTTGATTCTTTCTAGTGTAGTTTTCATTTCAGTTATTGTATTGTTAATCTCTGTTTGTTTGTTCTTTAATTCTTCTAGGTCTTTGTTAAACATTTCTTGCGTCTTCTTGATCTTTGCCTCCATTCTTTTTCCAAGGTCCTGGATCATCTTGACTATCATTATTCTGAATTCTTTTTCTGGAAGGTTGCCTATCTCCACTTCATTTAGTTGTTTTTCTCGGGTTTTATCTTGTTCCTTCATCTGGTACATAGCCCTCTGCCTTTTCATCTTGTCTATCTTTCTGTGAATGTGGTTTTTGTTCCACAGCCTGCAGGATTGTAGTTCTTCTTGCTTCTGCTGTCTGCCCTCTGGTGGATGAGGCTATCTAACCAGTAATTTTTGATAGTAGTAAATACTACTAAACTATATCCAAAGGTACCCCTGAGGAGGTGATATCTGACTGAGCCCTGAAAATTAAGGAGCCAGCCCCCTAAGATTTGGGCAAAGATGTTCCAGGAGAAGGAATGGCTGTTACAAAGGGCCTGAGGCAGAAACAAGGAATAGAAAGACTAGGGTGGCTGGAGCATAGTAAGCAGGGGTAGAGTGACTGGAGCTGAGGTTGGAGAAGCGGGCAGGGGCTGGTGAAGACACCTAGGGTCTTCTGGACCACCGCAGGCCTGTGCATTTTATTCTGTATGCAATGGAAAGCTGTCAGTGGTTTTAAGCAAGGAAATGACAGGATCTGATTTGTGTTATTAAAGGCCCATTTGGGCTTCTGTGTGAAGAAGAGACAAGAGAGGGATGAGAAGTGGGGACAGGGAGTCAGTTCAGAGGCTCCTGCAGAGTCCAAGCAGGAGATGACAGAAACTGTGGATGGAGAGAAGGGCAGGGTCCAGGATACATACTGGAGGGAGACTCGGGACTTGATGATGGATTAGATCTAGGGGGGAGCAAAAGGGGACCATGAAAGCTGCCACCTAAGCTTTTCACTTAGAATCCAGGTGAATGGACGAAAGGACCATTTGTGGGATGGGAAAGACGAGGGGAGAAGCAGGTTTGGGAGGGAAAAAAAATCAAGTGTTGTGCTTTGGATGAGTCACTCAAGTGGAGATGGCAAGTGTGCTGACGGAGAGGGTTGGGCTTTGTACAAAGGCATGGGGAAGTATCTATTAACTTTATCCCCAGGCCAGTTTGATAGTTTAAATGATTGGATACTGCCTTTTCCTTCTTAAAGGAATTCTCATTAAGAAATTTGAAAAATCAGTCATCAATGTAAAATGATATTTTGTACAATAACAGTTGCACAAGTCAAGACCCCTTTTGGTTACAAGTGAGAAACCCTTAACTGGCCAAATGCAAAGGGGCACTTTTTTATATATATAAATTTATTCATTTTATTTATTTATTTTTGGCTGCATTGGGTCTTCGTTGCTGTGCACGGGAGTTGCGGCTAGCGGGGGCTACTCATTGTTGCAGCGCACTGGCTTCTCATTGTGGTGGCTTCTCTTGTTGCGGAGCACAGGCTCTAGGCGCACGGGCTTCAGTAGTTGTGGCTTGCAGGCTCAGTAGTTGTGGCTCGCGGGCTCAGTAGTTGTGGCGAATGGGCTCTAGAGCGCAGGCTCAGTAGTTGTGGCGAATGGGCTTAGTTGCTCCACAGCATGTGGGATCTTCCCGTACCAGGGCTTGAACCCAGCTTGAACCCGTGTCCCCTGCATTGGCAGGTGGATTCTTAACCACTGCGCCACCAGGGAAGCCCCAAAGGGGCACTTTTTTAGCTTGAACATTCAAACCACAGAAAGAGAACTGATGAAACTAGACTTTCAGAATCAGAGACTCAAACACTTGCCGACCTCTTTATCTCCCTGCTTCACATTAAATGTAGGCTTCGTTCTCCCAGGCCAAATAGCTCAACTAGAAAGATATCTGGGAGCTGCAGGAAGCTCTGGATTTATATTCTTTATGTTTCTAAACAGAAAGAAAAAAAGACTTCCCAGATAGCTCAAGATAGAAACATCCCATGGAAGGACTCTGGTAGGTTTTAAGTCACATGCCCATCTCTGAAAGGGGAAATAGGAGCTGGGAAGATAATAACAAAATCTACTGTACAATGTCTCTTTTCTGAAAACAGAACTAAGAATCGTAGAGTTAAAAGAGAGCTTAGAAGCCTCACCAACCCCCCAGCCAATGCAAGATTCTCTTCTATTACATTACAGCTTCGGCTCAATCACTTTTAAAGTTGGGAAACACACTCCTTCACCAGTCAACCCATCCCATTTCTCAACACTGCTAATCATTTTAAAAGTAAATTTGCTTCCCTGTCATCATCACCCATGGGCTATAGTTTTTGTGGGTTTTTTTGGTTTGTTTTTTAATATTTACTTATTTATTAATTTGGCTGCCCCAGGTCTTCGTTGCAGCATGCAGGACCTAGTTCCCTGACCAGGGATGGAACCCAGGCCCCCTGCATAGGGAGCGTGAAGTCTTAACCACTGGGCCACCAGGGAAGTTGCCATGGGCTGTAGTTCTAAGTTCATGTTCTTCCCTCTAGGTCAAGACTGAATATGTCTACCCCTTTCATGAATATCTGAAAGCCAGTCATATAACGCTCTTCAGCCCGCTCTTCTCTGGGATCCATATTCCTTGGAGTTTCAACGTAGTCATCACGGATGGCTTAGGGTTATGGGAAGTAAAAGGGGCATCTGGATCATTAAGGTCAGGGGTTGTCAAGGACTCTGTGGGGAAAGGCAGGAAACCAACAGAAGAGGGGAACGATCCTCACCCCACCAGGCTCCCCCCCCAGCATGAACTCCCCCCCAGCTGCCTGCCTCTGCTCCCAAGGGGCCCACCAGACAGCAAGGAGCATAGAAACACTTAAAGAGAATTCAGTTTTACAGTTTATGTTAAAAAGAAGAAAAAAATAGATAGGAGAAGATAAAAATAAATTTAGAAGAAAAAAGGGAAAGAAGGCTAAGAGGAAATGAATGAAAAGACTAGGTATGGAGGGAAGGGTGTAATGAAAGTTTTAAAGAGAAGGAATCAACTCATTAACCAGAGTATTTAAAAGAATGTAACAGTTAAGGGGCTTCCCTGGTGGCGCAGTGGTTAAGAATCTGCCTGCCAATGCAGGGGACACGGGTTCGAGCCATGGTCTGGGAAGATCCCACATGCCGCGGAGCAGCTGGGCCCGTGAGCCACAACTACTGAGCCTGCGCGTCTGGAGCCTGAGCTCCGCAACAAGAGAGGCCGTGACAGTGAGAGGCCTGCGCACCGCGATGAAGAGTGGCCCCTGCTCGCTGCAACTGGAGAAAGCCCTCGCACAGAAACGAAGACCCAACACAGCCATAAATAAATAAATAAATAAATAAATTTATTTTTAAAAAAAAAAAAAGAATGTAACAGTTAAGGGGCTTCCCTGGTGGCACAGTGGTTAAGAATCTGCCTGCCAATGCAAGGGACACGGGTTCAAGCCCTAGTCCAGGAAGATGCCACATGCCGCAGAGCAACTAAGCCCGTGAACCACAATTACTGAGCCTGCTCTCTAGACGCCACCAGCCACAACTACTGAAGCCCACATGCCTAGAGCCTGTGCTCCGCACCAAGAGAAGCCACTGCAATGAGAAGCTGCGCACTGCAACGAACAGTAGCCCCCGCTCGCCGCAACTAGAGAAAAGCCTGCACACAGCAACAAAGACCCAATGCAGCCAGAAATTAATTAATTAATTAAAATAAATAAAATAAAAGAATGTAATGGTTAAGACAGAACAAAATATTTTTAAAGATAAGAATAATTAGGACATATGCAGATAATAAAATAATAATCAGTTAAATAAAATAAAGATTTTTTATTATGACTTCAAACATTACAATACTAAAAGATAAAACAGAAATGGGTTAAGCTGAAGGTAGCAGGACAGAGACCAAGGGCCAGAAGCACCAGGAAGGGCTGAGTGTGGAATCTCGTGGGCCTTTTCTAAGCCTGGGTTCTCTTCAAGGCACCCTTGTGAGCTGAGCTCCTCGGCCAGCCATGCCTTATGTCAGAGCCTCCAGTAAGTGCCCCTTCCTTAAATATCCATTGGGGAAAGCTATTCAGTGGTGCCTCCCTGGAACTGGAAGACATGGACACGCCCCACCTAGCATCAGTCAGCCGAGGCCCTTCAACCATTGCTCCTGTGATGTGAATTCCAGAGGCCTCACACTCAAGGACCATCACATCAGAAACCCTCTTTAAAGATGGTTTTGCACATCTGGAAAATTTTGGATATATAATTATATATTATATATTTGATGTATATGTTATATATAACATATATATAACATTACATTTTATATATAATATAAATTACTATATACAAAATTATATATAGTTATATATATTTAAATTTTATAGCTATCCATCCGTCAGACCAGTAATCCCACATATGGAATCTATCTCAAAGATATAATAGCAAAATATTCAAAACAGTGTGACCAAATCTCTTCATTGCAGCACCATCTACAAAACCAGAAGACTGAAAACAATCCAACTGTTCATCAGTAGAGGACTGGCTGAATAAACAGTGGCACATCCACAAGAACAGAATACTATGCAGCTGGGATAAGGAGTGAGGAAGAGGCCTATCTACAACATTGAAATAATCAGAATATACTGTTAGTTAAATCAGCAAGGAATAGAAGAGTTTTTGAAAATGAAGGACAGGAAGTGGAATACAAACATAAGTGTCTTTGCTTATATTTTTTAAGACAAAACAATGGAAAGATAAGTCAAGAAAGTAATTTTTAAATCATTACCTATGTAGAGAAAGAGGAAATAGGATTAGGGGACAAGTATAGAAGCTGGACTTCTAGGAATAAACCTTGTTTTATAGTTTTGACTTGGGAAGCATGTAAATATTTTAGATAAATAAATCAAAAAGGAATTCCTAAAAATGTAAAACAAGCTTAACCAAATGGCATTCACTGTGTATCAAGTTGATAGCACAGCCATACACAGAAAAATTACTTCGACTTTAAAACACAATACTTCAAATACTGCATTTTGAATATAAACTAAGGACAAAAGAAATCACAAAGAAATCTTAAACTGTAATCAATAATCTTATTAGAAATAATATTGACAATATGATTTTTAAACTATTATGTATATAGTAGGATAAAGCAAATAAATAATTAAGTAATTATGTAAGAGTTGTAAAGAACTAATATTTTTAGAGCAAGAGAAAAGAAATCCAAATATAAAATTGAAGGTTATAAATTCTGTAATCTTACACTTGAATTGGAAATATCACTATAAACTCAGGCTTTATTTTTTCTCTTCATGTTTTCTCTTTTTAAAAAAAATATGCGTTTCCTAGTTCGGTCCACTGAAAAGACTTGAAAATATGACAACCATAGAGTAGCAGTAAGGAACTCTAGCACACAGATTGTGGTCTCCTAAATAACATTTCCCACCAAAAAGAACCAGCTGGGAGAAATGGCCAACTCTGGGATTAAAGGAAGACAAGTACAAAATACATTTTGAAATATCCTGTCATGCCAGGAGCACATCATATTTCAGATTTAAGATTACATCAAAAATACCCAGGTTAAAAAAAAAAAAAAAATACCCAGGAGCGAACTTAATGGAATTTCCCCTGGCCAGACATGGGACAAATCAAGCACCAACAATGGTAACAGGGTCAGTGAATCAAGAGAACATAACAGTCCTGGACTTCCCTGGTGGCTCAGTGGTTAAGAATCCATCTGCCAATGCAGAGGACACAGGTTAGAGCCCTGGTCTGGGAAGATCCCACATGCCGCAGAGCAACTAAGCCCGTGTGCCACAACTACTGAAGCCCACACGCCTAGAGCGCGTGCTCTGCAACAAAAGAAGCCACTGCAATGAGAAGCCCACGCACCGCAACGAAGAGTAGCCCCTGCTCGCCGCAACTAGAGGAAGCCCGCCCGCAGCAACAAAGACCCAACACAACCAAAAATAAATAAATAAATAAAAATAAATAAATTTTTTTTAAAAAGAGAACATAACAGTCCTAAACATGTATACAGCCAATAACAGAGCTTCCAGCAACATGAAGGAGGAAAAGATAGAACTAAAAGATAGAAAAACCTATCATTGCAGTTGGTTATTTTCATGCCCTTCTCTCAGTGACAGAACAAGCAGGCAGAAAAATCAAAGGTATAGAAGGCTTGAAGAGCCCTATAAACCAAGTTGACATAATTGACATTGACAGAACACACTGCCCAGCAACAGCACAGTATACATTCTCTTCCAGTGCATCAGAATCAGATGAAAAGCAGGAAGACAATACAGAAAAACCAATGAAACCCAAAACTGGATATTTGAAAAGATAAATAAAAGTGGAAAACATCTTCTGAGACTGATCGGGGTGGGGGGTGGGGGGGAAACCATAAATTACCAATATCAGAAATTAGAGGGGACAGCACTACAGATCCTAAAGACAAGAAGGGAACATTATGAATAACTTTATGCCAATAAATTCAACAACTTTAATGAAATACACAAATTTCTTGAAAGACACAAAATACCAAAGCTCACTCAAGAATAAATAGGTAACCTGCATAGCCCCCAAATCTATTAAAGAAATTGAATTTGTAGGGTTTTAAAGAGAAAACTTCCTACAAAGAAAACTGCAGGCCCACAGTGCTTCACCAGTGAATCCTGCCAAATATTTAAGGAAGAAATAATACAGCATTTCAATACTGAAAACAACAAAACATTGCTTAAAGAAATTAAAGCCCTAAATAAGTGGAGACATGTATAACTTGCTTATAGAATCAGAAGAGTCAATATTGTTAAGGAGGCAATTCTCCTCAAATTGATCAATACATTCAACAGAATTCTTGTAAAAATCCCAGGATATTTTCATAGAAATTGGCAAACTGACCCCAAAGTTTATTTATATATATACATATATATATAGCGTTATGTGTGGATGACTATAATCATATATCTGAATCATGATTCATATAAATTATATGATTATAGTCATCCACACATAACACCACATTGACATATAGCTCAATAGAATAGAATGAGAGTCCAACAAAAGACCAACACAGCTAAGGTCAATTCATTTTTGACAATGTGTCAAGGCAATTCAATCAGGAAAGGATAGGCTTTTCAACAAATGGTGCCAGAATTGGATATCCATATACAAAAAAAGAAAAATTTAGACCTCTAACTCACATCATATACAAAAGTTAACTCCTAAATGTAAGAGCTAAAACATAGAATAAAATCTTGGTGAATTTGGGTTAGGCAAAAATTTCTTAGATATAACACCAAAAGTACCATCCATAATGGAAAAAAATTGTATAAATTGAACTTTATCAAAATTTAAAAGTTTGCTTTTCAACAGACACCATTAAGAAAATGAAAATTCAAACCACAAACTGGGAGAAATTATTTACAAAACATATATCCAACAAAGGAATTATATCTAGAATAGACAAAAACTCTTATAACTCAATAACAAAAAGACAAACAACCCAATAAAAAACAGACAAAAGATTTGAATGGACAATTCACCAAAGAAGATATCTGAATATCTAATAGCACTAGAAAAGCTACTCAGCATCATTCAGGCAGTTCATTGTCAAATACTTTTTAAAAAAAGCTGTAAAATAAACAAAAACTAACTGGTCACCTTTGGGAGTTGTTAGAGCATCAGTTCATTATTGTAAAGACTAGCGGAAAAAGGAAAAGAGTCCAGGAATATTACCTGGTCTTTTCTAGTGAATTGTGCTTTAGGAAAACCAGTCGATGGAAAAAGGGGGTTTTAAAGAATGACAGTTATAAATACAGAAGGAATAATTGAATTAGAAAACCACTGTTGAGTAATCCTTAATACAATAATAAATCTAGACAAGGAACATCAACAGATGCTAAAACCATTAGGTTAGAGGCTGGTGTGGCATTTTATAATGGATGGACCAGGCTGACCACATCTGAAATCACCAATAAAATTAACCTCAGTAAAAGTGGAACAACCGGACATTATGTACTTTCTCTCTTGTGATAACAATAGTATATAGTACCACCTACAATCTATTTTTGCAAAAAGAAAAAAATTGAACCTTAATACTACCAAGCTTCTAGATCTAACTGTCAGGGGGGACTGAAGAACTTGTGAAAGGATTCCTTGAGGATGGAATTAGCCAAATTCTGTGGGAAATTCTATAGATCAATACATATCAAAAAAGGGAGTGGGTAATTGGTAAGAAATTTAAAAGATATATTGATCGAATGTAATGTATGGACCTTGTTTGGATCTGGATTCAAACAAACCAACCATAAAAATATCTTTCAGAGATAAGTGTGGACATTTGAACACAGACGAGGTGTTAGATGATGCAGAGTTTCTATTATTACTCTTGTTAGGTGTACTAATGGTACTATGGTTATGCTCTTTTTAAAAGTGGTTACCTGTTGGGTATACATACTGAGGTATTTACAAGTTAAATTAAACCATAGCTGGGGTTTTCTTTAAAATATTCTGGTGACAGTGCTAGGGTAGGGGAGAATGTTGTGGGAACGAGATAGATGAAATAACGTTGACAATTCTTGAAAGTAGTGATGAATGGATACAGGGTGGTTAAATATACTATTTTCTCTACTTCGGGTATGTTTGAAATTTTCCATAACAAAGAACTGGGGTTTTGTTTTGTTGAATTTTAAATGGGCTGTGTTCACACAGATCACAGCCCTCAGGCTGACTTCAACATGAGTATTCCCTACCTTGACCCACACAGTCAACGTAGGTCACAAATGAGAGAAATGAGTCAGGGGTTAAGAAAACAGCAAAGCAAGCAGCTGGTACCCACCTCTGCAAGGATTAATGGAGAGTGGTAGGACCACAGCAAACGGAAGATCACCTGCCCATCCAAAGGGGGCAGCCAATGTTGCCATGTGGGAATAAGGGCCCAAGATGGCCAAGTCTTCTAATTTTTCATTAGAAACTTGAAATCTAGGCATTTCAGTAAAACCTCCCAATATGCAGGCAAATGATTAAAAAAATTTTAAACACTTGCAAGTCAGTGCTAGAAAGCCAAACAAAACCTGTCTGGAGGCTAGATTTGTTCCACAGACTGTTGTTTTGTGATCTCTGACACCACACCATGTAATGCATTATATAGTAATGCATTAATAATTGGCTGACATTCTTAACAGTTGAATCACACGGCCAGGACAACTGAGGTTGTGCATATCCGAAATGCCCAGATCCTTTATATGCAAACAGCTGTCAAGCCAGGCACGCCCCACACTGAACTCAGAACTGAACACAGGTTTACAGTTATCTCTATCAAATTGCATCTTGTCATTTGTCAGAAACATTTGTCCCTGCATTGGCTCAACTCTTCCTCCAAATTCTACTGAATTTGCACTTCCTTCCAGCTTTGTATCACACACAGTTTTAATAAGCCCATCCAAAGCCATCTACAAAGCTAATGTCAACCTGTGTGTATAGTTCAATAGAGTTCAACGGATTTCAACGGGTAGGGTTAGGCTTGTCTCCTGCTAGATGTCTACAGCTGTTTAGCTATAACTTCAACCTACCTTCTGGGTTCATCCGCCTCATATTTACCCGTCTTCCTCCTTGAAGCCACCATACATTGCATATAGGCTTAATCCACTAGTTTTGTGGTGACAGGAATGCCACCTCCTTACATCTGTATATGGAGTACTTTATGGTTTTTATAGCATGTTCCCATAATTTTCTGACTTGATCTTTATCACCCATCACAACCTTTAAAAATCCTATCAACCTCACATTAAGACATTGATCTACAAATCTGCCAGTGGTCTATTTGTTTGTTTATAATCCACTAATAATCTATCTGGTGATTTCCAGATTAAACAGAGCAAGGGCAACTATTGATAATTTAGCTTCTTACCTTCCCACTTCACCATCTCACCAAAAAAGAGTTCCCCAAACCACCACCATTCCAGCAATAACCTATAGGGACAGAAACAATATTTCAGAGGAAGAATGTTCTAACCATGAGAGTTGACAGAAAGTGGAATGCATCACCTTGTGAAGAAATGACATTTTGATGCTAGAACTTTTCAAATAGGAGCTAGGGTTTTGCAGAAGGGATTCCAACATGGATAGGGAGTTGGGCAGAATGATCTTTCATTCATGCATTTCTGTCCACGTGAGGAAACTGCTCCGTGCTCAGCTCTTGGCTGAGCTCTTGGAAGTATCTTACCAGTTCTTGCAGTGATAACCTCTGAAGGTTAAAAACATACACTTGGCAAGTGTGACTGTTTTTATGCTTTGTACATTTTAAAATTAATTCCCTTTTAAAAAGCAGTTTTCAGCAAATGTTTTTAAAATGCCAACCTTTTCCCCATTGTTCAAAATTGGGAAGAATCCATACAATGGAATATTATTCAGCCATAAAAAAAGAAATGAAGCACCGATACAAGGTAGGATGTGGATGAATCTTGAAAACATTAGGGTAACTGAAAGAAGCCAGTCACAAAAGACCACATATTATATGATTCCATTCATATGAAAGTCCAGAATAGGTAAATGTAGAGACAGAAAGTAGATTAGTGGTTATTTAGGGGTTGGGTGGGGTGATAGCTAAAGGATACAGGATTTCCTATTGAGTTGATGAAAATGTTCTAAAATTGACTGTGGTGATGGTTGCACGTATCTGTGAATGTACTAAAATCCGTTGAATTGTACATTTTAAATGGGTGAATTGTAGGGTATATGAATTATATCTCGCTAAACCTGTTTTTTTTTTTTTTAATTAATTTGTTTATTATTTATTTATTTTTGGCCGTGTTGGGTCTTCGTTTCTGTGCGAGGGCTTTCTCTAGTTGCGGCAAGCGGGGGCCACTCTTCATTGCAGTGCGTGGGCCTCCCACTATTGCGGCCTCTCTTGTTGCGGAGCACAGGCTCCAGACGCGCAGGCTCAGTAGTTGTGGCTCACGGGCCTAGGTGCACCGCGGCATGTGGAATCCTCCCAGACCAGGGCTCGAACCCGTGTCCCCTGCATTGGCAGGCAGACTCTCAACCACTGCGCCACCAGGGAAGCCCCCTAAACCTGTTTTGTTTTGTTTTGTTTTGTTTTGTTTTGTTTTGTTTTGTTTTTAATTAAGCAAACTTTTTGGGGGGATTGGGGGATAGATGTTTGCTTCCAGGCTGGCTAGATTTCTAAAGGGGAGCACCCACCACCTGCTGAGGATGAGCCTGTGAGCGAAAAGATCTGGTTCAGCGAGGACCTGGCAGCCAGGTTGGGTGAGGTGGAAGGATTTTCTCACATTTCAGGAGGCATGGGGCTCCCCTTTCGGAATCTGGGGCTGGGATTAGCAGCCGAGGAGACCGACAAGAGCTCCACCTTCCACCCACTTCCTCTGAGCTTTCTAGGTCTTGCTTCTCACCGCTCTTGGTCGTATTTCCATCCCAGGAGTTAACTCCTAGCACGCCCATAAAAACAGCTGAAACCACTCTTTTGGGAGAAGGCGTCTGGGAGGGCTCTCATCCCAACTAAGCTTGCTCCCTACTTCGCCCCACCTCCTGAGGATGTGGGGCACCCGTCCACCCCCTGACAAAGCGGCCCCCGTGCCTCAGAATGCTCGCGTGCTGGAACATTTCAAAACCCAGCTGGCAGATTTCCTGCTCCCCGGGGGGAACTTCTGAACCTGGGGTGTACGGCAGGCAGGAAAGGATATCCCTAGAAAACGTCTCTTCTCCCGTCTGCCAGCGAATTCCACCACTGTTGACTGACACCGGGGAGCAGGGGCACAGATGGGGGGAGGGAAACGCCCAGGCACTTTTCCCAAACTCTGCAAATCCGTCCAGGGAGGCCTGGAGGCCTGGGTAAGGGAGAAGGGCCCGCGGTCTAGGGGTTCTGCAGATCGGGGGAGGTGGCAACGACCAGTTATTAGCATTTGGGTTGGCCAAAAAGTTCGTTCGGGTTTTTGGTAACGTTGCGGAAGGAACCGACCGAACTTTTTGGCCAACCCATAGTTAAAAAGGAGGAGAGCGACTGCTGCACTTGAGGCCCTGCTCTGGGCCTCGGGCCCCAGCCCGCGGGAGTGGTCGCCCCGCTCGGGCCCCGACAGCCAGCGCGCACCACGCCGCTCCCGGCCCTGGGTGAGGGGCAGCAGCAGGGAACCGGCGCCGGGAACGCGGGCACGCCCCGTAGAGAGGGCGCCTGGAATTTTCGATGACGAGGCCCAGGTAGGGCCCCATCACCGGTGCAGCGCCCCGGCACTTCCCGTCCGCATCCCCGGTACCGGTACCCGGGACTGGGTGCCGTTAAAGGAAATGCCTAGGAAGAGGGAGCAGCAGGTAAACGTCCGGGTTCGGGCGGCCGGATGGTGCGGTGCGCGGGGGCAACAAGTAGCTTGGAAAGCGAGTGAGGCGCCGAAGAGAGCAGCTTCCTGCCTGCAGAGAAGCAGGACGTGCAAGCAGAGAAGTGAGAGACAGGAACTGAGGAGACTAAAGAGAGACTGACTCGTTCCCTTGAGCAAGGGGGTAAAAGGGGGGTGCGGGTATCCAAAAGAGTCGTGCTCCAGGTGAGGCTCGAACTCACAACCTCGGCATTGCTCTGCATGTACTGCTGTATAAGTACCGCGCGCTAACCGATTGCGCCACTGGAGCTCCGCTTACCCCGCCTCGTGATGGCTCTATCAGGGTTCACCCGGGCTCTGTGCGGGCCTTCGCGGAGCATGCGCACCCGCGGCTTGCTGCTAGGCGAGAACGAGCCGGGGCCCTGAGACCCCGCAGCTTCCGGTCTGGCGGTTCCCGGCCTAGTGTAGGAGGGAAGGCTGTGAAGGTCTCCCTCCGCGATGGCGGGGCCCTTTGGCGGGACCTTGAAAAGAGCACAGCCCGCCTCCCTGGGTAGCGCGGGAGGAGGAGCCCCGGGCGCTGCGGTCTGAAACCACCTCCGCGTCCTCAGTGTGGCGCTTCGCCTCCCAGGAGCAGGCCCCGCGAGAAGCAGGCCTAGAACAGGAGCCGGGCTGCGGCCGGCGGGCGGGCCTTGTTCCGAGGGGTGGGGCCGAGCGGGTTGGCCTCGGCTCCTGGGCCGCAGATGCCCTGGGCTGCCGCCTCTGCCCCGCGCCCCCGCGTGACCGGTGAGCTGGAGGAGCCCCCCCCCCCCCCCTTTCCCCCGCGCCGCCCTGGAAGTCGGCAGGAGCGGGAAAACCCGTGAATGAGCAAAGCCCGCGCCTGCCGGTGGGGCAGCCAGGGAGCGCCTGGGCCGGGGTGGCGACCGAGTTTCCAAGATCGGACCGGGCAGAGATTTAACCGTCAGACCCTTGTCCTGCCCCGAAGGCTTTCTGCTGCCCCTTCTGACATCCTGAGCGGGGTGCTCGGATCGTGTCAAACCACGGGCATTCCGGGGACACGGTGATAGCCCAGGCCTTCGAGAGGGTGCAGGCTAAGCTCCACGTGTTTTGTTGGGCCACAACGTGTATGTTTTGTTTAATTTTAAAGCGAGTTCCTAATATTTAAAATCAAGAGGTCCCCTACAAATATCTGGATATCCATTTCTTTTTTAAAAAACAAAGTGTAAACCGTACCCAGGGCCGAATTATGACTGTCCTGTTCCTTACGCACTTTTGTCTTCGTGGGCTCCTTTGTCCATCAAAACAACAACAAAATTTTTTTTAAATTATATTTTGCTACTACAAACCACAAATATAATCCAGGCTGGATTTATTGTTACATTCATTATTATCTTTTTTTCTGATTTCAAAAAAAAAATGTAAACATTTGGGGGGGCTCTAGGCACTGTGCCTACGGCCCTTGACTGATAACTCTGCTGCATCCCTCTGGGAGGGTAGCTGCAGCCTCCTCCACAAAATGCCCCCCTCCCCCCTGTCTCTCTTCCTCTGGGGTTGCATCAGTCGATTGTCTCCTGGGCCTCTGTTGGCATGTTGGTCACCCTGTTCGGTGACCTCTGCTTTCCTGGGAGAGCCAGAAGAGCAAACAATAGAGCACCATGTCAATAGATTTCGGAACCAGCATGAGCAAGTGATGGGGGCAGAATAAAGATCATGCATAATCACCTTGATAGCCCACATTAACAGGTTGTGTTCGGGTGATGAGGTCGAGAGTACAATTGTAGAAGAGCCTTGAAATTGGAGCAGAAGAGATTAGAGTGATCAGGCAGATGATGAGGAGACAGGCACAGGTTCTGTTTAAGGCAGAGGCCTCCTGAAGGTGGTGTTTTCAGGAAGTTCATTGCTTTGTGCAGACTGGGTTGTGCACCCAGAGAAAGGAGATAGGCGAGCCTCTCCTGGTGGTTTGTAAACTGTGAGAGACACACATCCAGAGCAAGAGCTCAGAAGGGGGATGGTCAGCACCCCTGCAAGATCCCATCAGGTACCAGGCAGATGGTGGGATGCAGAGCTGTTTACAGCACGCCAGGATTAGGGCTCCTTGGAGCATGCTGTGGCAAGTCCTTGGTAAATCAAGGGCAGCAGAGAGTGAGCCTTTGAAATAAGTCCCTCCCAAAAGATGGAACAAGCTCTAAAAGTAAATGCATGATTTGCCCCCAGGTGGGAATACTTTTTCCCCCTAAATTGAAAGGGGTTAATTTCCTGAAAGACAAGAAAGTAAGTCGTGGACTCAGACACAGCGTCTTCTCAAATCCAGTAGCATCTGCCGCGTCTGCTCTTTCTCCCTCCTGAGTCCCTCAGGTAGAATCTGCCTGGTGAACTATAAGCAGGAAGAATGGCCCCTGGTGGTCCAGCTTCCCTTCCCACTCTCCGCTTTCATGGATCTACTCCTTAACAGTATTGGTTCAGCAGATACTGACTGACCCTGGTTGCATGGGAAGGGAAGGCAGCACCTGATACAGCCTTTGGAAACTAAAATAGCTTAGTCCTCAAGGAAATTGGGGCTCTAAGGGAGGAGTGAGGGCAATGTTGAACCTAGAGGGGGCAGTGTCAGAATCTGTGCCACCAGAGAGATTTTTCAGCAAGAACAAGTATACTGAGACCTTCAAATCACTTAACCTCATACCCTGAAGAGCAATGAACTAAGAGTCTGAGGCCCTCCCTGGCTCTGTGACCTTAAGTAAATCTCTTACCCTTTCTGGGCCTCAGTTTCCTCATTTATAAACTGAGGGATCTAGACCAGATAAGAGCTTTCTAGCTTAACTGGAGAATGCCTTTTACCATGTATACTCTTGATAACTTGCAATTATTTAAGCATTTAATAATTTGTGTGATGTGTAATAAAGAAGTGATTTTTAAAATAAAACTTATTTTTAAAAAAAACAAAAAACTTATTTTAGATATATGTATAACGTTAAAATAATCTTGAGTAATACCCATACTGTAATAAGACTAGTCTCAACCTTCTTCCATTTACCATGTAATGCAAAATGTTTAATTTACTTTAATTATGTAAGGGAAAAGCATGCTTTGTTAACAATAACTTTTAAAAGAACATATATCATATTGGTCTTAGGACAAATGTATATTAAAATGTATGAAATTTAATGACTCACTGTAGCATCAAAAATAGACACAAACTGCTTTCCTAAACGAATGTTTAGAATTTGTGCTTTTTGCACTTTAGAAAACTGGTTTATTTTTATTCCTTTCATGGTTTTGTGTCTAAATGATGAGCTAAAACAGAAGGGTTCTGGCTGCTGTATGTAAGCACCATTCTGCAAATAACATGAAGCGGGTATGGCTGGTCTTCATGCCTAATAACGAAAGACCAAATTGGATATAATGATCACTATATTTTCTCTTTTTGGCTTTTGTTTCTGACATACAAGATATTTTGATCAGCAGAATGCAATTTGCACATTTTGTAAATGAATATCATCTTGAACCAAATTTGTAGAATTTTCAGTATATGGTCTTCTTTTACTTTATTTCAGCAAACTTTTTATGTGTTTAGCCAGCATTCTATTATGGTTATATATGAAGCAGTATATGACTTTTAAAAGTTGCTGTAGAAGAGTCAAAGCTCATCTAGGACCCACCTCTTCAGCTGAGTCATACGCACACTTCTTGTATGCAGGGACCACTGCAGGTGCTGGTCAACAGGCATTGAGACGCTCCCAAAGTGATCCCATGTTGATGGGGCAAGAGGTTGTCTGAAGAATTATTTTAATTATTACTTTTCTAAGTAGAAATTGAAGATACTCTGCCACCTGTAACAGTGAAGACCGTCTGGAATGTCCTTCAGAACTCGTAGGATTTGTCAGTGTCTAAGATCCCTTCCTACCCTAATAGTCCATGACCCTCACCAGCACCACGTGGAGAAATGACCCTTTATTTTCCCTCAGGAGGAGAAAGATGTGTAGGTCATAGGCCCCAGCTCTAGGAAAGTATGATGCAGATTTGAACGAATTACACATAGGAGTGGAACATGGTGATACTTTGGGGAATCACAGATTCCCTTCACTCTGGACTGAAGCTGAAATGAAGACATGGTGAGAGCCTGTCAGAGGAGAAAAAGTCTTAAAGATTGGTAACATTCAGTGTTGAGGAGAGTGTGAGGAAATGGACACTGTTCAGGGTTTTTTGTTTGTTTGTTTTTGTCAGTTTAGTAGATCTATCACATATATGACCTTTGACCCAGCAGTTCCACTTCTAGGAGTCTCTCCTATAGAGACACTGTACGTGGGAACAAGTATACCATAGGAACAAATAGACTGTATTTCATCAAACCTAAGTTGCCATAACCTGTAAAATGTGCCATTAACTTTATGTAGCGTTCAGAAAGATGCTGCCATTTTAACGACACTGTGCTTGCATGTCAGACTTACTTTATACTTATTAAAAGAGCTCTTTTAGACAGACTCAGACGTACATTTTAAAAATCATATATTACCCTTGAGAACTATTGCTTTTGGTTCAGCTTCTCAGCCTCTTAGTTTCTCCCACCTACAAACCGGCCAGCGCTTCAAGGGGGAATCAGGCTGCCACGCTCACCCCAGTGCCCTTGTCTTCTCCCTGAATCTTGGTCCTGCCACACCTGGGCTGTCTTCAAGCAGGTTTGTTTGTGTGTATTTATTGTGTCTCTGGCTACTATCCGTGGGAATACTATCGTCTACGTGACCACACACTTTATCCTCCGAACAGGGACATTTCTGAGAGCGAGGGGCGCAGGGGTGGGCGGCTGTAATAATACTGGCTCAACGGGCATGAGTAGTGACTACAGCGGACCGCCCGGAGCACGGGACTGCCCTAACCTCAGCCCCCTTCGTACCGCTACGAGTGCATGAAACATAAACAGGAAGCACTCCCCGTTAAACGTCGTTTAATTATGAGGACGTTGACGGGGTGTGCGCTCCTTCAGCTCCAAGTACACCGTCTCTGCCCTGCCCTGCGATCGTGCCAGCCAGCACCACGCTCGCGCCGCGTCCGGGGAAGGCGTCCGCACAACACTGAAGGGCCTTCTCTCCCTCTTGCCAGGGCTTTTCTTCCGGCTTCTACTGCACAGCTGCCGGCGGGCGGCTTCCGGGCAGGTTCCGCTATCACGGTTTCCTGCTCGCCAGCCGCAGCCTGCAGCGCCTCAGCAAACTTACGTCCCCACCCGTGAGTTCTGAGCCTCAGCTGCGGCAGGGAGCGAGGGCCCTTTCCAGGTTTATCCTTCCGTGGGTTTTCTGTGTCATCTCTGGAGGTAGTGGCTGCTCCCTTTATCCGTTATTCCTGTGTCCCTTAGAGTCCCGTTGACCCCTCTTCGTAGGTAGTCCCCGTTAACTGGTTGTTAACAGTTCTTCATGTTGAATTGTCCCTGTTCAAAGTACTGGTGTGGTTTCCGCCTCCTGACTGGATCCTGGCTGGATCCTAATTACTTCTTTCACTTGTCATATGAGAACAAAATCTTTCAAAGAATATGGAGAGCATGGGGGTAGGTGGGTAAAAAATAACGCACTTACACAGCACTTACCATGTGCCAGGCACTGTTCTAAGCACTTTACACCTTAGTAACTAATTTAATCCTCATGCCAACCCTATGAAGTAAGTAGTAGTAGTATTTTCTTTTACAGATGAGGAAACTGAGGCACAGTGAGGTTACCTAAGTAAGTAAGTGGTAGGGCCAGTTTTCAAATACAGATTGTAAGACTCAGGAGTCCATGCCCTCAACACTCTACAGAGTACAGGGCTCAGTTTGCCTTGGAGAAAGAGACCCATGAGGGGTCACCCTCAAGAGAGGCACTAATCAGGGCTCACAGAGACCCCACGTGATGGTGGCCAAAGTGTTCTAACTTGAAATATGGGAAAGACCAGATAGAACTACGACCCCTAGAGAGATGAAAACGGGGATCCAGGTATGCTGGGGTGCCCAAATAAATGCCCAAAGCCCTCCTGCTGAGAAGATGTGGTAGTTCCTCTGTCAGTTCTGGCGACAGTTGAATCCAAACCTCCTGGACCAGGTACAGGATGACAGGTCTTAGAGACTAAGCACAGATAATGATGGGGTCTTCCCTTTGAGAGGAGGAAGGAAGAGTCTTAGCAGAGGCACCTATGGAACTCTGGAGTTTCAGTTACATTCAGGGCTGTCCTTAGGTCAAAATTTTGGAGTGAGTAGGAAAACTCACCCTGTGGGGTTGAAGAAAGATAAGGAACTGGAGTAAAACAACCTTTGTTCATATCTCTGTTTAGCCAACAACTGACTGAGTGGCTTCAATAATATTTCTTTACATGAATACACCACAGTTGCTTAGCCGTTCTCCTATTAATGGACATCTTAGGTTATTTCCTGTTTGGAGCTATTATAAACAAAGCTGCTAGGAGCACTCTTGTACAAGTCCTTTTGTTTTAATTTCTTTTCAGTAAATACAGGAGTGGGACTGCTGGGTCATAAGATAGGTTTTTGTATAGCTTTTTAAAAGCATTTTTAAATTGTGATAAAATATACATAACATAAAATTTGCCATTTTAACCATTTTAAGTGTACAATTCAGGGAGTTCCCTGGCGGTCCAGTGGTTAGGACTGAGCACTTTCACTGCTGTGGCCCAGGTTCCATCCCTAGTTGGGGATCCTGCAAGCTGTGTGGTGCAGCCAAAGAAAAAAGTGTACAATTCAGTGGCATTAAGTACATTTATATTGTTGTGCAACTGTTACCACTATCCATCTCCAGAACTTTTTCATCATCCTAAACTGAAAATCGGTACCAATTAAACAATAAACTCTCCATCCCCCTTCCCTCAGCCCCTGGTAACCTTTATTCTACTTTCTGTCTCTGCAAGTTTGACTATTCTAGGTACCTCATATAAGTGGAATCATCCAGCATTTATCCTTTTGTGTCTGGCTTATTTCAGGTAGCATAATGTCTTCAAGGTTTATCCATGTTGCAGCATGCGTCAAAATTTCATTCCTTTTCTATTGTATGTATATAGCACATTTTTTTATCCATTCATCAGTCAATGGACACAGGTTGCTTCCATCTTTTGGCTATTGTGAATTATGCTGCTATGAAGATGGGTGCACAAATATCTGTTCAAGGTCCTGCTTTCACTTCTTTTGGATATATACCCAAAAGTGGATTGCCGGATCATATGGTGATTCTGTTTAATTTTTTGAGGAACCATCATACTGCATTTCACAGCAGCTGCACCGTTTTACACTCCTACCAGTAATGCACAAGGCTTCCAATTTGTCCACATCTTTACCAACAGTTATTTTCTGTTTGTTTGGGGTTCTTTTTAGTAATAGTCATCCTAACAGGTGTGAAGTACTATCTCATTGTGGTTTTTATCTTCATTTTCTTAATCGTTAGTGATGCTGAGCATCTTTTCATGTGCTTATCGACCATTCGTGTATCTTCTTTGGGTAAATGTCTATTCAAAATCTTTTGCCCAATTTTAATTAGGTTGCTTGTTTTTTTGTTGTTGAATTTTATGAGTTCTTTGTATATTCTGAATACGAATCCCTTACTAGATATATTATTTACAAATATTTGGCCCATTTTGTGGGTTGCCTTTTCAGTCTCTTGACAGTGTCCTTTGGTGCACCAAAGTTTTTAATTTTGATGAAGTTCTATGTTTAGTTTTATAAGAAACTGCCAGACCCTTATTTCCAAAGTAGTTGTGCCATTTTATACTCCCACCAGCAATGTTGATCATTCCAATTGCTCTGCATCCTTTTCAACACTTGGTGTTGGCAGTCTTTTTAATTTTAGCCAATCTACTGGGTGTATAATAGTATCTCAATGTAGATTTAATGTATATATCCCTGATGACTAATGGTGTTGAGCATTTTTTGACGTGCTTGTTGGCTATTTGTGAAATGTTTGTTCAAATCTTTCACCCATCATTTTGTTGTTTTGTTTTTTTATTTTTGTTTTTTGGGTTTTGATCATTTTTTAAATTAAGTTGTAGGAGTGGCTGATATTTCTCAGTTTCCTCATCTGAAGGTAGCAGGTAAGAATTCCGCCATGACACCTGGGCTACAAGAAATGCCAAGCTTAGCCACTGTCCACAGAGCCCTGGACTCATAAGAGCCCACATATGTCCACTCCTGTCCAAGGCATGTGGGATCCATGCTAGGAAGAATGAGGGGGATGCCGCAGGATGTTGGGGGGTGGGGTAATAGGGCAGTGGAAGTGTCTAACAGAGTGATTTGAAGGGAAGTAGCATTCATGGCCCCTGGCAAAGAGGGAAAAGAAGACCAGCAAGCTGAAGAATATTATCTCCACAGGAGGAAGGAGGGAGGAAAGGGAGGGGGGAGAGCTCACTGGCCCTGGAGCCAGAAAAAAATGGAAATGTAGCAGATATATAAGCCAAACTGAAAGCTCATAGCAGAGCTGGCCTGTGAATGTCTCCCTGAGGACTTTCCACCTGTGAGGTGACAGAGAGACATAAACTTCCTGCTCTATTTGCAGAGAGCCCTGAAAAGCTGACAGTGACCAGCATGCAGGTGAAGGGCGTTCTCCTCGGCTGCCCTGCCCTGCCCTGTCCAGTGGGGTCTTAGCTGCAGTTACTGGCTCCATCCCAGGGCCAGTAGCCAACTATGATCACATTAGAGAAGTAGTATATTGGAGCGTCAATCCATTTTATTATTTGATGCCCCGATTTTAGAACCTAACCCTCCCTGAGTTGCAAATCACAACCATAAAGAAATCTTTTAATACAGAGGATTAAGCTTATAAAAGTATATTAGTCAGGAGACAGAAATCATGCCAGTTATTTAACAAAGAGAATGTAATACAGAGAACTGTTAACTAGGTCTAAAGTTGTTAACCAGTAACTGAAAAGTCAAAAAAAAATCTGCAGTATCACAGAAGTAGCAACTGTAAGAAGCAGTTAATACCCGCTAGGGCTGAGGGAACCAAAGAAGAAGGGGAATTACTAAACCTTGGAAAGTGGAGGACGACTTCTGCAGAATTGAAACTCAGACCTCTGACAGGGCATGCCAACTTCCGGAACTGGTAACTCTGATGGGGTCACTTTAAAGCTGATTCTGCGAGAACTGGAAAAATTGCAAATTGGATTTAGAAACTGCCAAGGGAAGAAGGCAAGGTGATGAGCCCAGGAGCCACAGGCAGTCAGGAGAGAGGAATCAATCAGGAAAGAGCAAGTTCCCTCTCCTTCCTCCATCCCTGCAGTCTCCCTCTATTATCTCCACTTTGCAGGGGCTAACAGAACCAGCTGGCAAAGCATAAAAGGAGTTTGCAGAATCCCAGCCCCTGCATTATAATGCAGAGTATAGAAAGTGAGTTTGGAGCTGAGAGACAGTAGCTTAATAATCGGTTAATACATTAGAAAAACATATAAAAACATCTAACTCTTGCCTGTATAAAACTTTTAAATAATAATCTAAACAATATCAACATAGAAGTTGCCAGTAGGGAATTCCAGCAGGAAGTTAAATCTTGCCCAGATTCTTTTGTCCTTGACTTGTTCTAGGGGTGGATACAGATGCTTATTAACAATACACATTAGAAATTACAAGTTTACAGACATGCATGTATTTAAAAAATAACCACCAGGGCTTTCCTGGTGGTGCAGTGGTTAAGAATTCACCTGCCAATTCAGGGGACATGGGTTCAACCCCTGGTCGGGGAAGATCCCACATGCCGCAGAGCAACTAAGCCCGTGCGCCACAAGTACTGAGCCTGCGCTCTAGAGCCCGCGAGCCACAACTATTGAGCCCGTGCGCTCTAGGGCCCTTGTGCCGCAACTACTGAGCCCGTGTGCTGCAACTACTGAAGCCTGCGCACCTACAGCCCATGCTCTGCAACAAGAGAAGCCACCACAATGAGAAGCCCGCGCATCGCGACGAAGAGTAGCCCTTGCTCGCCACAGCTAGAGAAAGCCCATGCACAGCAACGAAGACCCAGCACAGCCAAAAATAAATAAAATTAAAAATAAATTTAAAAATAAATATATATATAAAAAATAACCGGGGCTTCCCTGGTGGCGCAGTGGTTGAGAGTCTGCCTGCCAATGCAGGGGACACGGGTTCGAGCCCTGGTCTGGGAAGATCCCACATGCCGCGGAGCAGCTGGGCCCGTGAGCCACAACTACTGAGCCTGCGCATCTGGAGCCTGTGCTCCGCAACGGGAGAGGCCACGATAGTGAGAGGCCCGTGCACCACGATGAAGAGTGGCCCCCGCTTGCAGCAACTGGAGAAAGCCCTAGCACAGAAACGAAGACCCAACATAGCAATCAATCAATCAGTCAAGCAATAAATAAATATTAAAAAAATAATAATAACCACTAGACATATAGGACTAGAAGGTAGAGGAGGGAATGGGTCAAAGAAAACTTAGTCAAAAGTCAGGTGTAGTGGACATGGTTCACTACCTTCCAAGCATCATTTCCCACCTCCCAGTCATGAGCCAGAGTTTTATGTGAATATCCCACCCCACCCCCCATGGCCACAGACTTTGGGGGAAGCCAACTCTGCCTCCAGCTTCAAGCACAAATCTTAGTTTGAATAAATCAATCAGATTATCCCTCCCTTCACTCCAGTAATTGGTTCAGGTTGGGGCATGTGAAACTTGTATTGCCAGTATACACAGCTGGTTCTCACTTGGGGGCAATTTTGCCCCCCAGGGACATTTGGCAATGTCTGGAGACATTTTTCATTGTCCCAACTGGGGGAGAGATACTGGCATCTAGTGGGGAGAAGCCATGAATGTGCTAAACATCCTACAATGCAAAGGACAGCCCCCTACAAAAATTATCCACCCAAAATGTCAGTGGTGCCAAGGTTGAGAACCCCTCGTCTGAAAGAAAAGCTATGGATAGTTTCTATCTCTTGACCCCTCAGGGAATCAGCCTTGAGATGAAGCTCATGCTGCCGTTAGCAGATCTGAGGAAGAGAAAGAACCAGGGTCTTTTATGACACCACTAGTTCACAAGCTCATTCTTCCTCTGGGTATCCAGTTATATAAGTCTTTAACTTTCTCTTGGTTAAGCCATTGTTTAACTGGGGTCTCTGTTATTTGCACCCATGAGCACCTTGATAAACTAGAACAGAGATAATTTATGTAACACAGCAGGTTAGGCTAACAGAAACCTTTAGAACTACATTCTAAGCAGAGAATACACATTCACAAAAATGGACCATAGACTAAGCTGCAAAGGAAATCTTAACACATCCCCACCCAAAAATAATACACAGACCATCTTCACTCACCACAATGCAATAAAATTAGAAACAATAAATGAAACAAAATGATAGCCGAACAAAAATCAAAACAAAAATACCCCTCAAACCAACCACATGTCTAGAAAATTTAAAACAGACTTGTAAATAATACAAGTTAAAGAGATAGCAAGGCCAGAACCCAGATTTCCAAATAACCAGTACAGTTCATGATCTAGCCCTTTTATTCATGTTTGATCTTAAACATTTGCTTAATTATATGAAAGGGAGGGAAAGTGGGACAGAGATACAGACAGAGACAGACCAAGGTGAGCTGGGATAGGGATCGACTGGAGAAACTAGTTCTGTGCATTGACAGATTGAAGAGATCAGACTGTTAGCAGCCAGACTCAGCAAAGCCTGGGAGTATCTACTGGCTTTAGTGACCTGGGCAGGCAACCACCATCTAGGGGAGACCAGAGCCAGGCACCAGCAACCAGGACAGGCTCTGATGAGCTCTGGTCCTAGGGCAGAGACTGCTTCTTGCTCCACGTTGCAAATGAGCTCCTGTGTGCAGAGGGGAGAGCTGGCTGCTGTGAGCTGGTAAGAGCCAGAAACCAGAAGGAACCCATGGATCAATAACTGGGAGGAGTCCAGATGGCTGTGACTAAACAATGCCTGAACACCCAGATAGAATTCGAATTGTTGATTTTCTGAACATTGGAGTCAGTGGTGCCCAGCATCTTTTCATATGTCTCTTGGCCATCTGTATGTCTTCTTTGGAGAAACGTCTATTTAGGTCTTCTGCCCATTTTTTGATTGGGTTGTTTGTTTTGATGATATTAAGCTGCATGAGCTGTTTGTAAATTTTGGAGATGGTTAGCAGGGTGGAAGGGTGGGGGGCAGGGATAGTTAGGGAGTTTGGGATTGACATGTACACACTGCTGTATTTAAAATGGATAACCAAATAACCCAATCAAAAAGGGGGGGGGGCGGAGATCTAAATAGACATTTCTCCAGAGAAGACATACAAATGGCCAACAAACACATGAAAAGACGCTCAACATCTCTAATTATTAGAGAAATGCAAATCAAAACTGCAGTGAAGTACCACCTCACACTGGTCAGAATGGCCATCATCAAAAGATCTACAAACAGTAAACACTGGAGAGGGTGTGGAGAAAAGGGAACCTTCCTACACTGTTGGTGGGAATGTAAATTGGTACAGCCACTGTGGAGAACAGTAGGGAGGTTCCTTATAAAACTGAAAATAGAGCTACCATATGCCCCAGCAACCCCACTCCTAGGCAAATATCTGGAGAAAACCATAATTCGAAAAGATGCATGCACCTGTTGTTCATTGCAGCACTGATTACAATACCAGGACATGGAAGCAACCTAAATGTCCATTGACAGAGGAACGGATAAAGAAAATGTGGTACATATATACAATGGAACATTACTCAGCCATAAAAAGGAACGAAGCAGTGCCATTTTCAGAGACGTGGATGGGCCTAGAGATTGTCATACAGAGTGAAGTAAGTCAGAAAGAGAAAAAGATCGTATAATATTGCTTATATGTGGAATCTAGAAAAATGGCACAGATGAACTTATTGGCAAAGGAGAAATAGAGTCACAGATGTAGAGAACAAACTTATGGTTATCAAGGGGGGAAGGTGGAGGGGTGGGACAATTTGGGAGATTGGGATTGACATATACACACTACTATGTATAAAACAGATAACTAATGAGAACCTATTGTTTAGCACAGGGAACCCTACTCAATGATCTGTGGTGACCTAAATGGGAAGGAAATCTAAAAAAGAGTGGATATCTGTATACGTATAACTGATTCACTTTGCTATACAGCAGAAACTAACATAACATTGTAAAGCAACTATACTCCAATAAAAATTAATTAAAAAAAATAAAATGGATAACCAACAAGGACCTACTGTATAGCACAGGGAACTCTGCTCAATATTATGCAACAACCTAAATGGGAAAAGAATTTAAAAAAGAAGAGATACATGTATGTGTAGCTGAATCGCTTTGCTGTACACCTGAAACTAACACAACATTGTTAATCAACTATACTCCAATATAAAATAAAAAGTTAAAAAAAAATAAAAAATAAAATGCAGGGTAACTGTCATTCTTTTCTTTGAACTACATATCAGAACATCTGTTGGGCTGAAATCATGGAGGTTTTTTTTTCCTTGTAGTGGGAATTCATTCATGCCTTTATCCACCCACCCACCCATCCATCCATTTAACAAACATCCAATCATCTCCTCTGATTACTTGTAGATGAGAAAGACAAAGAATATGGTTTGAGTTATTTTGGTGCCAAATAAGATTCTAGAAAGAAATGCTCAGAAAAGAAAAAAATCTAAATAAATAGCTAAAAAGAAAAAGGAGGGAGAAAGGGGAAGAAAAGGGTAGCGGTACGTGGAGAGGAAACAGGAGGATCCCAGCGGGGGAGGGCAGGAATCTTGTTTGCTATCAGACTGGGGTTTTTTTTGTTTTTGTTTTTTTTTCCCAAGCTAAAGAATTTATTTTTTCAAAAAAAATATATTTATTACAGAAAATTTAGAAAATACAGATAAGCAGAAATATGAAGAAATCATAACTCAAGGATGACTTGCCAAAATTTTGGCACTTCCAGATTTTTTTCTATGAAAAAATATCTTTAATTCAAACTGCAGGTATTATCTTCAAATACAGTTTTTACTTAATAAAAGTAATTCGTCTGACTGGGTATTGATTTGCACAAGGAGCCCCTGTGTCTGAGGGTGCTGAGAAAACCCGCCCACCCCAGGCAGCAGGGAGTGGCCAAGATGGGATGGGGGACAGGAGTCCGAGGAGTTTCGAGTTTCCTAAACTCTAGTCTGGATGCTGGTGTCTGGGCTATGTTCCTTCTCCGCCACCCTCACCTCCCTCCTCCAACACACAGGCGCAATCTTCCTAAGAATTCTGAGTCGGGAAGAAAGAGAAGAAAGCCCGTGTCCAATCGTCCTTCCCCCTCCTCCGCACCCACACAGGCAAGCATCGGGTCTCCCCGCGCCCCGAGGGTCCCGGGTTAGCGCCTCTTACCCCAGGCTGGAATCGTTAACCCATTAGGTTTGTCCGCCCTCCGCACCCCGGATCCCAGATTCCTGAGGTCCGAGTGCCCGGTTCTTCATCTGTAAAACTCCTCATAAATTGTGGTGTGCCTTGAATATGCCCCCAAGACATGAAAGGAGCTGAGAACAGTGCCAGGCACTTTGTCGGTGCTCTGCCCGCCGTGGGGACGGCGCCCCCCAGCCCGGCGCAGCGAGTACCTGTCTTGCGTCCGGGGCTCCCAGCATTGCGCCCCCCGCTGCTCCTCCCGTCCTCTCCCGAACCAGCCACAGGTAGAGCCGAGCAAGCAGCCCCCAAGAAATCTGCGGACTCTGGCCTGACCTCTGTCCTCGTGAAAGGATAGGGGACTAACATCAATCGGGGCCTATGGTGGCCGCTATGCAACCCGGAGATGGCTGTGTTGACATTCCCAGTTTTCAGATGAGGAAACTGAGGCCTCAACCCAGTGCCAGCACCCCTGTATTCAGGCGCCCTGGTTTACAAACCCGCCTTCCCCCCCTTACAGGATTTCTTTGGGGTTTCTCTGGGGCCCAGGCGGAAAGTCTGGGGACAAGGGACCAGGAATGTTCTCGATCCTGTGACTTACTCCTGGATCGGGCGCCCCACTCCGGCGCGGGTGGGCGGGGCGCCCCGGCTGTGCTGCGAGGCTGGGTCAGGCGGCGCGGAGCGCGCGGGGGCTCCAGACCAAAGTCGGAGAGTGGCCACAGCGCGTCACAGGTGGTTGCCCCGCCCTTTGACCCTCGGGATGCTGATTAACCAGGCGGTCAATAGGCGGTCGGGCAGAGGCGCGCCCCTCCGACGGCGCGGAGGACACGGCTCTGGAGCGCGGCTCCTGGGAGGCCATGGAGAGACCCGTGAGAGTGAAGGCTTGGGTGGAGGAGAACCGGGCCTCCTTCCTGCCGCCGGTCTGCAACCAGCTCCTGTGAGTCCCACGCACGCCCCCATCCTCCTGCCCTCTGTCCTCACCTCCTCCTCCTCCATCTGCACCCCTCAACCTCCAGCTCAGAGTTCGCCGACCCAGAAGCTTGCAGAAAGGGGGATGCCATTCTCGTGGTGTTCAGGGAAGGGTGAGGACGGGCTGTTCCGGGTTTCACCACCTTCGTCTGTTCCTCTTTCTGGTGACTGCGTGCTGCCTTGACGTCTGAGGATGGCTGGGTGACGGAGACTAAAGACTTGCCGATGCCAGATGGCAGCCCTGTCCCCCAGGGCTGAGAAACAGCGCTCCAACCCCCACTGACTCTCAGAAATTGGGGGGTGGGGAGGTTGATACCCCAGAATCAATTGTAGAACGGAGGCCTGGGGACAGCCCAATCGTACACCCACACTCCGTTCAGGAAGCTGCAGGCAGAGGGCGAAGTCAGAGGGTCAGCTGCTGTGGGAGGATCTCCATTTGGTGCTCTTCCCAGGCCCCCCTCTGCAGCTGGGCGCACACAGACCCCCACCAGGTTCTCCCTGGCCACCTCTGCCCCAGCACCCAACAGGGCTGACCGTGTCCCAGCACAGTCTTCCTCCGGCAGACCTCTCAGGCCCTCGCCTGTGGACCCTTCACCTCCTTCCCCTTCATTCGCCTGGGTGGCCCGGCCTCGTGTGCTCCCCAGCTCCGGGTTCACAGTCCCGAGTTTGCTGTGTCCGCTGAAAATCTCCAACAGGGCGGCTCCTCAAACCACACAGCTCCAATCACTAACACCTCGACAAGCCGGAGACTGCCAAGTGTTTTCACATCACCTCATTTAATTCTCCCAGTAGCCCCATGAGGTGGAATTTTTTTTTTTAATATCTTTATTGGAGCATAATCGCTTTACAATGTTGTGTTAGTTTCTGGTTGTGCAACCGCGAGCTGGTTCAGGACCTCTCCCCTCTCATCCACTGCAGGCACCAGAAGCAGCTCAAAATCATGTTCGTCGGGGGTCCCAACACCAGGAAGGACTACCACATCGAGGAGGGTGAGGAGGTAGGCTGTGGACTGCCCCCCACCACCACCGACCCAGCCCTGGGGGGAGGGGACACTTCCCCTGCCAGGGCCAGAGCCTGTGGATGAGAGAGGCGGGTGGTCAGATGACTGATGGGTGAAGGGGACACAACTGAAACCACAGGGTAAAACTGCTGCCTGGAAGTTGTGGGCACCCAGTGACACCCTTGACAGCTCCATCCTCGAGGGAACACTGCTGGGGAAGCCCCGGGAAAGAATCCAGCCTCTGTGGGAGTGAGAGGCTCCAGCTGTTGGGCATCAGCCCCCAGACACAGGGGCCGTCCATGCTCCGGTGGGGGGATGCCCTGCCCCTCTCGCCCCCAAACCTGAATAATGCAAGATTGGCCTCCAAAATGAGACCCAAATGCTGAGAGGGACCTGGGCGCTCCACTCTGGTCCCAGGAGCCAAGTTCTCCAGGAAGGGCTGGGGCTGGGAGGCCCCCTCCTTATCTAGAGGGCACAAGACACATCAGTTGCTAGGAGCTATTTGATGGAGGGGTGGGCAGGTGGGAGGGGGAATTTGTACTGAATACCCTTTTGTACCTTGAATTTTGAACTGTATTTCTGTACTCTCTACCCCAAAGTAAACAAACAAAAGTAAACTCAAAGAAAAAAAGATGGGCCCCCTTGAGAGGCACGGATGGGTTCCCAGCTATCAGAATCTCTGGTGGCAAAGGTTCAGTATGGGGGACCTGACGCTGGGGTTCAAGGTCCGGGGTTCAGCTTGGTCACCAGCCTCCACCCCCTACCACTGGTGTCTCAGCCGCAGCTGGGGACTGGAGGGAACACAGGAGAATCACTCGCTTAACAAGCATTTGCCGAGCACCTAAGGCGTGGGTGAGGGCAGAGCGGGGAGGACCCCTGGCCAGCCAACCCCTCGCCTCTTCCCCTTCCTAGGCCCCGACCCTCTCCCGCCACCCACTTCTCACAACACACCTCACTGGAGGCCATTTTCCTCTGGAAAAAATCAGCAGGAAAACCAAAACTACAGAGGGA
This sequence comes from Balaenoptera borealis, assembly GCF_965194805.1. NCBI lineage: Eukaryota > Metazoa > Chordata > Mammalia > Artiodactyla > Balaenopteridae > Balaenoptera > Balaenoptera borealis. Next base: position 56,764,063 of record NC_138871.1, read on the forward strand.
AGATGGGATTGGATTGGGAGTGGCCCCGGTGGGGGAAATGAGGCCGGTTACAGGGTCTTGCCTGCCTGCCTCAGTCAGCCTCAGGCCCCCCATCTTGTCTTCCAGAGGCTTCCACCCTGTGAGCCCAGGTCTCAGTGCCCACCTCTCCCATCTCCCTCCCTCCTTCCTCCCCTTCTTGCCCCCTACCACCTCTGTCCCAGCCCCACCTCAAGGTCTCCCCAAGTGGATGGGTGTCCGCTTAGGGGCCCAAACCAAACCCTGACTCAGCTGGGTCGCTGGCAGGTGAGGAGGGCTGGCTTGAGCAGGTGTCCCCACTCTGGAGGGACCCTCAGGTGGCTGGGAGGAATTTGGGAACTCCCATCAATCTGTGATGGTTTGGTCCTACCTGCGGCGGGGGAGAGTGCCAGCCACAGGCCCTGGCAGCCACAGGGCTGAGGGTCAGCAGCCTCTCTGTCACTGCTTGTCCTCGAATCCGAGGAGAGTCCGGGGGCCAGGCTCCTCCCTGGTGAGGGAAGGGAGTCACTGAGCCGAATTCTCCTCCTGGCTGAACTCAGGCCTCTGCAACAGCCTTTCAGGTGCCCAGGCTCTACCCACCACACACACTCCAGTTACCTGACTCCTTCCCTTGGGGCGCACAGGTGCGAGGGAGCCTGGGCTGGGAGTCAGCTGGACCTGGAGTCTGCCTCTTACCAACGATGTGATTTGGCAGGGCCCATCACATCACCTCTCTGAGACTGTTTCCTCGCAGCTCACGGGGGACACCGGCCCCTGGCTGGTGGAAGGATGCAGTGTGGGTACGGTATGTGCACAGAGCCTGGCACAGAGCTTAGGTGCTTAATACACATGGGTTCTCTGCACCCTCAGCCCCTCTCTGGCCTCGCCTGCCTGTAAGGCCTTTCCAGGCTGCGGAGGCCAAAATCGATTCAACAGCCAGTACAGTTAATCTTCTAGTTAGCCCCAGGCCCCAAACATCATTTACTTCCAAACAGAGCATCATTCCTTTTGGAGTGCCCGTGACTGTTTGGGATTTTCTGCTGTTCAAGATGTGCCCCTCTGCTCCAGGCTAGGCCTGTTCCTCATCACAGGACAGGCCTCTAAAATTCCACTTTTTCTAAGTTGTTTAATGGCCACTAACACCTTGTAGCCTGCCCAGAAAGGGCTTGACTTTGGCCCAGACCATCACTCCAGCCCTGCCGCCCACTCCAGCTTTCCCTGATAGTTGTGGGGCCTAAGGGGTATGACCCCCTCTCTAGAATTCCCTAGGCCTTTCCTCCTCTCCCCATAACCATGGAAGGACACCTCCCACATATACAAACACATAGGGGCTTCCTCCCAGCTAAGGAGGGTTTGGGGGGAGTTTGCAGAATTGCTCCCTAGAAGAGCCTGATAAGTTTTTTCTTATTTGTTTTAAATAATTTGCATGAGTTATTTTTAATAATAAAAGTAAATATTGTTTATTGTAGAAAACGTGCAGAATATAGGAAAGACAAACGTAAATGTGTACCTCATTCATAATCCCACCACTCAGGGATGCCACGGTGAACACTGCCTGGATTATACATGTATGGCTACGTAATTAGAAACCTGCTGGGTGTAGCTCTGCATCTTGCTTTAACATGATAACTTTAGTATTTTCCCATTTTATTAACAGTTATTCAGAGACATCGTTTTTAATGGCTGCATAATGTTCTATATATTGTCTCTATCATAAAATAGTGCCATTTCCCCTATTGCTATTATTAGCATTATTTTTGCTATTCCTTCCATCACTAATATTAATAGCTAGAGGTTGCTGAGTGCGGACTGTGTGCTGGGTACCTTTGCGTACAGCATTCTGGGCACACTTCGCAGCAACATTCTGAGTAGATACTGTCATTTTATAAATGAGGAAACGAGGCACAGAAAGGCTAACTGAATTGGCCAAAGGTACACGGTGACCTGGCCGAGCTGAGGGACGAGTGACACTGGATGCTATGCCTTTAACCACCATGTGCTGTGATAAAACAGCCATGTACGGCGGCCATGAGGCAGGTGCATTTCTTAAGATTTTTTTTTTTTTAATGTGGACCATTTTTTTTAAAGTCTGTATTGAATTTGTTACAATATTGCTTCTGTTTTTATGTTTTGGTTTTTTGGCCGCAAAGCATGTAGGATCTTAGCTCCCCGACCAGGGATCGAACCCCTGCACTCCCTGCATTGGAAGGTGAAGTCTTAACCACTGGACCGCCAGGGAAGTTCCGAGCCAGGTGCATTTCTGATTCACTGCAGCCACTTTCCTAGAGATGGAATGACTAGGGCAAGCTGTAAGGCGGCCAACTGTCCTGGTTTTCCCTGGACTTTGACGGTTTCAGCGTGGAAGGTCCTGCATCCCAAGAAACCCTTACAGGGGTGTGAGCGGTGAAGGCTCTTCCTGCCCTTTGCCACATTGCCCTTCAGAGGGGTTGTGTCAGCTTGTCCTCGTGTCAGACCGTAAAGCCACATTTCTCTAGTTTCCCTGAGCTCACTTGATTTCTCTTAGTAGACTCTGGGACAAGAACCTCTATCTCCTCTAACTCCTTACACAATAGTAATAATTATTATTAATAACACCCCTTCAACTATTTGGCTGGGGCTCTTAACACCCGTGCAATGTGTGACTGGTAAAGAGAAAATGTGTCTTCCTCCTCCTCCTCCCAGTGCCATGGGTAATCTCAGTAAACACATTAATTAGGGACTTAGGATGGAATAGGAAAATGCAGTAGGAACCCTGCAGCACCTGCTCCCCGCCCCAGGGAGACAGCAGGAGGCGAGTGCTTCCATCCCCAGAGCCCCCAATTCATCCCAGCTTCCAGCATCAAGTCCACCATTTACATGGCCATTTATGTGTCCAGTCGACCTCCAGAGGGATTTGGACCAGCATAGCCCCATTCCAGGGCATCACTGTGGCCAGAGGAGCTAGCACTGGCTCCAGAGCTACACTCAGACTCAGGTCCAAACTGCTGCTCCAGGACTAACTGTGTGACCTTAGGCAAGTGGCTTCACTCTCTGAGCCTCAGTTTCCCTTTTTTCTTTTCTGCAGAATGGGGCTAATAATATTTTTGGAGGTTGTCACAAAGATTTCTGATAATGTACAGGCATACCTAAGAGATATTGCAGGTTCGGTTCCAGACCACTGAAAGAGAGCAAATATTGCAATAAAGTGAGTCACATGAATTTTTTGGTTTCCCACTGCATGTAAAAGTTATGTTTACACTATACTGTAGTCTATTAAGTGTGCAATAGCATTATGTCTAAAAAAACAGTATACATACCTTAATTTAGAAATAATACTGTTGGGAAAATGGCACCAATAGATTTGCTCAATGCAGGGTTGCCACAAACCTTCAATTAAAAAAAAAACGCAGTATCTGGGAAGCGCAATAAAGTGCAGCACAATAAAACAAGGCCTGTCTGTATAGGAAAGTGCTTGCCCAGCCCCTGGGACGCAGTAAATGGGTGGTTCTCCTTACCTGGCTGATGGGTCCCTGAATTGTTCACTAAGCATCTCAGCCAGCCTCCTGCCCTCAAGCCAGACACCAGCTGTTATGTCCTGGGTACTTTGGTCATCACTTTAACGTCAAGGTATGATCCTCACATGTCCCCAGCCCTTTTATCTGTGGCCTGTGTCAGGGGAGGCTGGGGCCTCACGCGAGAGTGACCAAGGTGCTTGTGAACTCTGAGGCCTTCAGGAAGTTCCTCAGGTTTCCTGGTCAGAACTCAGGCCAAAGACCTGGAAGAGGGACTGGGGAGAGTCCAAGCCTGTCTGCTGTCCTTTGCCACAGGTGTTTTACCAGCTGGAAGGCGACATGCTTCTCCAAGTCCTGGAGCAAGGGAAACACCGTGATGTGGTCATTCGGCAGGGAGAGGTGAGGCTGGGCCCCAGAACAGGACCCCAGCATGTCCACTCTCCTGGCTTTCGTGGCGGTCTTGTGCTCCCAGCCTTTTCCTGCCCTCCTACCTGCCCAACCTGCCTCGGCCCCGTCCTCAGGCACTTCCTCCTCAAGGCTGTCCATCTCAGCACAGCCTGACATCCCCTCTAGTTCCCGGGTGGAGGCTTGGCAGAGAGGGGGCTGGGCTGGACTGTGGCCAGCTGGGGAGGCCTGGGACCCCGCAGCACTGAGGCCTCCGTGGGGGGCTGGCACCTTGTCCCCACCCCTGCAGATCTTCCTCCTGCCCGCTGGGGTCCCCCACTCTCCACAGAGGTTTGCCAACACAGTGGGGCTGGTGATTGAGCGGAGGCGGCTGAAAACGGAGCTAGATGCGCTCAGGTAAATGGGCCTGGTCTGGGGGTCTGGCACAGAGCTGGGGGGGGGAAGCAGCAGGATCCTAGATAGACCCAAGAAAGCCACTCAGCCACCACTGAGAGGGTTGGTGGCAATGGAGACCCTGCATTTGCTGGCTGATGGGGAGGGATTGGGGTAGGTGGTAGGGTGGGTCTGATGATGCCGGGGAAGCGGGGTGTTCTCTGTGACCCCCTGGGAGCCCATCAGCCTGACACCTTCTGGCTGGGCCCAGAACATGTGGGCTCTTAGTTCCCCAACCAGGGATTGAACCCACGCCCCCTGCAGTGGAAGCGTGGAGTCTTAACCACTGGACCGCCAGGGAAGACCCAGAACCTGTGCTTTCTGCACTGAGGCTGCTGGGGAAGGGCAGGGGGATGGTTGCCAAAGTCAAATCCCCCTGGCCCAGGGCAGCCCGGAACAGTGCTGCTTCTCCCAGCCTCCCACCCCAGAGCTGAGTCTCCGCCAATGCGCCCCTCTGCTTGTTTCTCTACCCCAGCTCATTCCACACCCAGCGCTGACATTTGAGTAACACTTACTACGTGCTGGGCACCGCTTTATGTGTATTTATTCCTTTAACCCTCACAATGATCCTATCCGGTGGGTACCGTTATGTACTTTACAGATGAAGAAACTGGGCCCAGGGAAGTTGAGTTTGCTAGAAAGTGGCCGAGCTGGCATTATAGAGAAATATGAAGTTACGGCTGGGACAGCCTAGATGGAAGTGTGAGTAAACACCAAGGAGGGGACGAATATGGGTGCAGAGATGGGTGCTCTGTTTCTATAGCAGATTTCTAGAACAGAGTTCCCATCTTGTCCCATTCAGTTACCTCCTCTCCTCTGAAAGGAGAACTCAGCCTGTGGTTCAGGGGGACCCAGATTTTTCCAAAAGCTAAGCTATTTTTTTATATTTTTTAACTAAGAAAATTAAAATTTCCCAGCAAGTTACTGAAATCAGAAAACTTTGTTATAATGGACATTTTAAAAATGTCCACATCTTGTGTTATAATGGACATTTTAAAAATTCGTCCCTTTTTTTCTAATTACCAAAGTCATACACGTTCAATCTTGAAATCTGGAAAAGTACAAGAAAGCAAAATGAACAAAATTAAAATGACTTGTCAGGTAACGGGTAAATTTGATAGCATGTGAATGATATCTCAATAAAACAAAATAAAGAGAAAACAAGCAGAAAAAAGTCATCCCGCCAATCAAAGCTAACAAAGCACTTAGACGTCCATCTCATCTTTTTTCTATGCATACCTACACCTTACAACATTGTAGTCTTACTGCAAGCATGGGTTTGAGTTTTGCAGTTTTTTTTACATAAAAAAACTCATGAGTATCTCTCATACTATTAAATGCTTTGCAAAAAACGCCATGTTAATGACTGCATACTAATCTACTGCAGAATAGTCTGTTGTAGAAATAGCTGCCTGGCCTTAAATTCGAAAATAAATTTTTGACATGGGGCTTTATATGGGGAGTCTTCAGTGATGGAGAGGATGGCGTCTTCAGTAACACTTTTACAGCAAATTCAGTAACAGATTTCATCTGGCTGCTTTTGACCTTTAATAAAAGCCAGGGGCTCAACATTAAAATGCCACTCTGAAGGCAGTTCCTGGAGGGCATCGAGGTCCAGTTATGAGGCTTTCCAGTGGCCAGCTCCATCCCAGGATAGAACTTAGGGTGTCAGGCAGGGTGGATGCACTGTGTCTGTAAACCATCGCCCATAAGCAGGACCACTTCTCTTTCTCAGGAGGAGCCGAAGAGCAGAGCTGGCCTGGCACTGGGAGCTAAGCTTGGGGGTTAGGCATTCAGTCAGTAGATGTGCTGCACACACAGGGCCCTGAGGCCCAGCCCCGGTCTGCCCCGCGCTCCTCAGGCCAGTGGAGCTGCACGCCAGGCCGGGCTGGGGGCCTGGGTGGGCTTCAGGGAGTCTACTAGAGGCTCTGTGTACAGGCGTATGGACCTTCCTCCAGAGAAGAGGCGCAGCGCTTTGCTCCAGTTCTCAGAGCCATCCATGACCCCAAAAGAAGGAGCCCCTCATCTGGGGGACGTCTTCAGCACGTTGGTTCCTTAAGGTTCCGTGTGCTCTGACCTAGAGTGCCAGCACACTAGGGCCCGGATCAGGCTCAGCCTCAGCTTCCCCTTTTGGAAAAGCATTTGCCACTGATGCTGTGTTTCTAAGACTGTCCCCAGTCGGCCCTGCTTCTGCCACTTACAGGCTGTGTAATCCCTGCCAAGTTGCCCAGCTTCTCCCTGAATCTCGGAGTTCTGTCTACTTTGTAAATGGTCAAGTTTGGGGAACCAGGAAGAGCTATGGGGACGGGGTCGATAATAGCCCACCCACGCTGGGGCCACACGGGGGCTCCTGGGAGAGCTGAGTGTGGGTGAGCGTGCGTTGGCCACTAGGTTGCGCTAACAGGATGGAGCAGGCCGTCAGCTCTGTAGGGCCAGCCCGGGCCCAGCCAATCACAAGCAGAGCCAGGCCTGAGGGAGGCTGCCCTGAGGATGTCCAGGTGGGGAGCCGGGTGCCCGCTTTTTGTTCTGGCAGGTACTACATAGGCGACACCACTGACGTCCTGTTTGAGAAGTGGTTCTACTGCGAGGATCTCGGCACACAGTTGGCCCCCATCATCCAGGAGTGAGCCCCCAGCCCAGCCCCTGCCCCTCGCTCTCCTGAGGCCCCATGCTCTGGCTGGGGAGAGCAGACCCAGCCCAGCAGTGCTCCTCGGCAGTACCTGCCAGCCTAGAGCCATCAAGCCCAGGATTTAGGGAGAAAGTCTGCCCCTTCCCAGGGTGGGAAGCCCCCTGGGGAGGGGAGGGAAAGGATGGCGGATATACAACAAATTGTGTGAGGGCACCATGAGTGTGTGTGGGCTCCTGCACCCCGGAGTGTATGAGTGTGTGTGTGTGTGTGTGTGTGTGTGTGTGTGCGTGCGCGCGCGTGTGTCTCACTAGCCACTACTCTTCCCCCTTTGTGCCTGCAGGTTCCTTAGCTCTGAGCAGCACAGAACAGGAAAACCCAACCCTGGTAAGGCGACTAGGAACCATCTTTCTCCCCTTCCACCTCCCTCCTTCCCTCCCTCCCTCCCTCCCTCCCTCCTTTTCCAGAGAAGGGTGGGTCTTGGCTCTGGGTACCAGGGGGTCTCCTTTTGAGTACTCTGCCCTGTACTCAAGGCACAAGAAGATGGCACCAAATAGTACCCCCCCATGGCTGCTTGGTCCTTGAGCTGGAGCCAGAGCCCATTTCAGCGACTGGGAGCTGGGACCCCTGGGAACTGGACCCCTGGGAACTGGGCCCTCTGGGGCGGGGCCGGCGGGGCCAGAGGACGCTGACCCCAGCTGTGCTGTGGGTGCAGACCAGCTGCTCAAGGAACCGCCATTCCCCCTGAGCACACGGTCCGTCATGGAGCCCATGTCCCTGGAGGCCTGGCTGGATGGCCACCGCAAGGAGCTGCACGCTGGCATACCCCTCAGCCTGTTTGGGGACACCTATGAGACCCAGGTAACACAGCGCTGGGCCACTCAGGGCATCTGCCCAGCAGCCCCGGGAGATGGGAACTAATTACACATGGACACACACACACACACACACACACACACACTCACATGCCAGTTTTGGAGGTTGTGGACGCAAGCATAGGTCTTGTTTCCTCCCTGACTCTGAGATGATGGCTTTGCTGTGAGTGGAAGCCCATGGAGGCTATGTGGTCCCCAGCAATCTTTCTTTGCCTTCGGAGTAGGGGGTTGCCCCATCCACTGAGAGATTCCTGGGGGTCTGGGGTCATCTCCCTGCCAGGATTTCCTGGGCCTTTGGCCAGTCATAGCCTTGGCAGCCAGAAGGGAAAGAGATATTTGGGGGTGAGGGTTGGGTGGAGAGTTGCACAGAGAGAGACCCAAACCAGGCTCGCCTCCTTCCATTCAACATTTATTGAGTGCCTATTATGTTTCAGGCTTTAGTAAGAAAATAAGATAGAGTCACTGTCTCAGAGAGTGTATGGTCTAGTAAATGGAGAAGTTAATCAACAATTGCCACGATCATGTGATACATTCTTTGGTAGAGAAGCTACAGGAAGCCATAGGAGGATAAAGGAAGAACCAGGCTGTGAGGGAAGTCAGGGACGACTTCCTGGAGGAGGTGATATATAAGCTGAGTTTTAAAGCTATTGTAGGAGTTTGCAAAAGGAAGAAAGGAAGATGGAGAGCCCATTCCAGGTGAAGGAGAAGCCTGAGCAAAGGCATGGAGGCTTGAAACAGGCTGACATTGCAAACACCTGAGGTTGGGGAACCAGGACAGGGGAGTGGGGGCAGCAGATACAATTGGTAGATGGCCAAAGTAGCAGGCTGTGCCCACGTGCTAGCGGCTCTCCTGGGCTGGGCAAGGTGCAAGGACGAATCCTGGAAACAAGAGAGCTTCACCCAAGTGCTGAAGCGGGGAGCAGGGGGGTGACCAGGCTGCAGTGGGGTTTCAGAAAGATCACTGTAGCCTGTGTGAGGACTGGATCAGGAGGGCAAGTGTGGCGACGAGGAGACCTGCCAGGAGGCTCACGTTCACCTGTGCTTTACCGTTTGCCACTGGTACATCCCTTGGAGTTTGAATTAGATACCCCCGTGGAGGGAATGATCACTGGATGCAGACCTGCCCTAAAAGGCCCAGCCAGCCGAGCCCTGAGCTTACACAGGGCTGTGAGAGCCGGTGCGCCCCACCAAGCCCCTCCCACCCCATTCTTTCATACCCCTCCTTCTCCCTGCTTCAGTTCACTCCAGCCAATATCTACTGAGTCCCACTCTGGGCCGGTGGGAGCGTGGCCTGCACAGCAGCTGTGGGCTTCCGGGCTGATGCAGGTCAGAGCTGCTCAGCCTCCCTCTCGCTCTCATTCATCCCCTCCCATCTCCCTCCTCCTCCTTAGGCCAGACTCCTAACCTCTCACGAGGAAGGGAGGTGGGCATTCTCTGGGGAGTTCACGTGTGTGTGTGTGTGTGTGCTACGTGCGTCTGCACTGTGCCATGTACACACACGCGCCTTGCGTGCCCCTGGTAGGCGTGCCTCCACATGGGTCAGCAGTAGTTGTGTCGTGCATCCGAGGGGCCAGATATGTAGGTGGGTGTGGAGGGCAGGCACGTGTGATCCCCAACAGCAGGTGGCCAGGGGGCCCTGTGGCCTGGGCAGCCTTCCTCTCCAAGGCCAGGTCTCTGCTCAGCACCTGGAAATGAGGCTGTGTTGCGGGCCCCATCCCTGCCCCACGCAGGCCTGGTGTCTCGGGGCCAGGTTCAAGGCCGTCTCCCACGTGGGGCAGGATGCGCTGGAAAACTCTGTGTCACTTCCCCCCAGGTGATGGTCCATGGACAAGGCAGCAGCGAAGGCCCAAGACAGGACGTGGACGTCTGGTTGTGGCAGTTGGCAAGTGGGCCCGGGGGCGGGGCGGGGGGGGGGCACAGCCTCCTGCCTGCCCGTGAGGACCAGGCTGCTCCTGGGGTGCCCACGGCCTGGACCGGCTCCTGGGCCTCCTTGCCAAGGCTGACTCAGGGACACTCGGACAGGCGCCGCGCCCTGACAGCCTCCATTTGCTTCTCCTACTCCTCTTTCCTAGGAGGGCTCCTCGGTGGTGACGATGGAAGGACAGCGCCTGAGCCTGACCCCCGATGACAGCCTCCTGGTGCCAGCTGGGACCGCGTGAGTACCCGGGGAGGTTTTACCCCCAACTGTGGGACTGCCCACCTTTCCCTGGGATCCCAGCCTTGTCTGAGCCCCGCCTACCTGCATCGCCACAGGTATAGCTGGGAACGAGGGCAAGACTCCACGGCCCTGTCTGTGACTCAGGACCCTGCCCGCAAGAAGCCCTTGGGGTGACTGATCCTCATGCTGCGGGCCCAGAGCACCCACAGGGTGCCCCCGAGCGCCACCCCTGCCAAGTAACTCTCCCAGCCCCACCGCTTCTACGTGCACTGCTGCCGAGTGACTCAGCGTCTCCCGGGCCAGGTCCTGGACACCACTGTCATCCATCCTCCTTCTGTCCTCTCCAGGACGCCAGGTTCCTGGGGGCCGTAGCTCCCCATCCCCCGTAACAGCCTTCAGCCCACTGCCCTGCAGGGTTCTGCCGGGTGGACTGCCCCCTGAGGCCAGGGTCCTCTCCATCCCTCTGTCCACAGGCTCAGCGCAGCACTTGCCTGCTGCCGAGGTCCTCAGTAAAGGCTTCCTGACAGGCACCTACGGGTCTGCACACACACGGCCTGTGATCTTTGGCACACACCTGGTGCTCCCATGACTGTGTGTGTGTGCGGGGCGGGGAGGGAGATCTGGAGCACTGGGTGACCGTGGACCTTGTGGAGGGTCTGTGACCGGGTTCCCCTGCTTGTAGAGAAGCGCTCATGCTGTGTGTGTGGCCCCTCCATGCGAGCTCCTATGCCCGTCCTGGGGCACAGCTGATGTTGTCCCTCTGCCTCTTTCTCTTTCTCACTTACTCTTTTTACATAACTTTAAAATATAGCATCTGTTGAGGTTTCTCTCCCCAGTAACTGAAGTGACTTGTGCTCATTGTAGAAAATGTAGAAATACTAAAAACACAAAATCCCCCCAGCTGGAGTTAACCACAGTTAATACACAAAGATTGTGATGAGCCTTCAGAGGGGCGTAAAGCTGTTCAGGGGCTTGGCAGCAGGGGGGAGGGCTGTCTGGCCTCCTCCCCCTTCTCCCCCCTGCTATGTACAGGCCCCCGTGGGGTCCAGGAGTGCTGGGAGCCCCGGACGCAGCAGTGGGTAGAGACGAATCATGCAACCTGCAGAGGGAGATCCGGGCTCGGTTTCATGGGGCTTCAATGAGAAGTTGGTGAGGGGTCGCACGTGGGGGGAGCTGAAGCTGGATCTGGATGAAGCAGGTCCCTGGGTAGAGTCAGCGCTTCCTCCAGAAAACCTGGGTCTGAACCCTGCCTCCCCCGCCCCAGCCTGCCGGCTCATTGCTTCGATCCCCTCCACTGACAACGGCAAAGGAGACCCTGACTTTGCTGAAAGGACTTCCGGCCCTGAGGGACGTCGGGACCTTCACCCACCTACCTCTCTAGAGGATTTCCTCTCCTACAGGCAATGAAGAAACACCAACAGCCTCCCCCTAACCTTCCACCAGTTCAGGGCAGTGAGGGCAGAGGCTGGGCGTGTGCTCGGGCTGCAGTGATGTGTTTCTGTGTACAGGAGCTGAGGACAGAACACACGAATGTCCCAGGGAGGCCCCCTGGGCAGGGTGCACATGGCCACGAGAAGGGCCCCCTAGTGCCAAGGGTGGGCCTAATCCAAGACAGAAAATCACGAAAATTAGATCTCCTGTTTTTCTGAACACCGACTCTGTGCCAGGGAATTTGCTAGACATTTTCACATACATGACCTCATTTAATCCTTATAATTCTCCAAGAAGGTGGTAGCACCCCGTTTAACAGATGAGGCTCAGAGAGATTTGGAAAGCAGGCAGCTCTGTTTCCAACCCAGGCTTGTCTGTATTCAAAGCTCAGTCTGGTGGTCCCACCACCCTGCACCCTGTGGTTACGGCCTATCTGCCCTCAGCCTTGGCCAGTGGGAGCCCAGGGCAGGGGAAAGGCCTGGAGGATCTGTGGGAGAGGGGCCAACGGCCACTGCGTCTGAAACCCAGAGACTCAGAGTTGGCAGCACACAGCGCCCTGCTGAGCACAGCCATTTGGCATGGGGGCAAGGGGGCGGGGCGTGTCAGATCCTGGAGCCTGGAACCACAGCCTCTCTTGGTGCTGTCCCAGGTTACCAGGAGCCCCGGGCCCTCATCTCTGCCCACAGGCCTGGCGCCATGGGCTCATGAGAGTACCACGCAGAGGGGGGCAGGACTGGTACCTTATCTGAAGCCAGCCGCAGCCTCCCACTCCCCTCTCTGCAGTGAGTACTGGGTGATGGCCGGCTAAGTGGGGTGGACGGCAGCAGGGAACCTCGAGGACTCTCAAGATTGTTCTGTTTGTGGGAGAGGCCCCCATGTCCCCAGGCCATGGCAGTAGAAACTTGGCAGGGGAGCCCTCTGCCTGTGGGATGTACTTCCTCATGGATGTGGACTTGGGACCATCCCAGACTTTGGAAGCACCAGGAATCTGGGAATAACAACAGCGGGCTGGCGGACGTACAGTGGGCTGTTCTCAGCAGGCTGTGAGCACGACGGTCAAGGTGTTGACTGGGCTCCCGCCTCCCTCCCCCAGGACGACGTCTTGCTGGCTCCACGGTCCCTGCTGCCAGAGCTGGCGGGGGCAGGGAGGCGGCCACCCTGTCCGTATCTGTGACGGGGTGGGAGGGGTCCAGGGTGGTCTGCATGAACCGGAGGGCTCTGAGTTGCCAGGACAAGCTCCTGCCTTCAGGCAAGCCAATGTCTGACCACTCAGGGCTGTGAACAGTCGGCCCAACCTCACCCCAGCTGGGCCTTCCTCCCACTTCAGGGTTTCTCTGGGCCTCCACTCACCCTGATGAGCCCTGCATCCTCCTCTGCCAGGGGCAACGCAGATTCCAACCGAGGCCCAGCGTAGAGACCTCACAGGCAGGCCACTCTGTACCCGGGGGAGGTGGGGAGGGAGGGAGGGCAGGCTGCAGGGTTCCCCTTTGCCTGCAAATAGGAACACAGGGTTTCTCAGTGGCTGAGAGGATGCTGATGAAAACCCCAGGATACTGAGTCATCGTGGTGGCCAGCTGACAGCGAGCACTAATCCTTGAACACTCGTGCAGGGGTAGGACGACCGTAGAAACTTCTCTCATATCCACGGCCCAAGCAGCCCATGGCATTTCATAACCTGAGCTCTCCCTCTCCCCTTCCTTCTCTCTCTGCCTCCTCACTCCCTCCCTTCCTCCCTCCCTCTCCCTCCTCCTCCTCTCCCTCTGCCTTCACCACTGCCTTGGGGTCACCTGGAGAGGCCTCGGCTCCCGGCCACCCGGCCTCCTCCCCATGGTGTCTGCCCTCCTGGCGCCAGTCCTGGGCGTGGAATTTGTCCTGGGCCTGGTGGGGAACAGCCTGGCCTTCTTCATCTGCTGCTTCCACGCGCGGCCCTGGACGTCCAACACTGTGTTCCTGGTCAGCCTGGTGGTGGCCGACTTTCTCCTGATCATCAGCCGGCCTCTTCGCGTGGACTACTACTTCCTCCACGAGCCCTGGGGCTTCGGGGCCACTGCCTGCAAAGTCAGCCCCTTCGCGATCGCCACCAGCCGCTCAGCCAGCATGGTCTCCCTCGCGGCCTGAAGGTGGTGCGGCCTCACCACGTGCTGAGTAGGGCCTCCGTGTGGGCAGCCGCCCGGGCGGCCGGGGGACTCTGGGGGGGCATCCTGCTCCTCGACGGGCACCTGCTCCCGACCACCAATTCCAGCCACTCCTGCCTCCGTTACCAGCTGGGCACGAGCCCCTCGGCCTCACTCTGCCGGCACCAGGCCCTGTTCGTGTTGGAATCCTTCCTGCCACCGGTGCTCATCCTCTTTGCCATTGTGAAGGTCATGCTCACCATCCGCCGCCGAGGCCTGGACGTGCAGGCGGGCCCGCGGAGGGCCGTGTGCACGCTGGCCGCGGTCGTGGCCATCTACGCCATCTGCTTTTTGCCCAGTATCCTCTTCGGCAAAGCTTCCATCGTGGCCTTCCGCCTGCATGCCTGCTGCACCCTGGACATCTGCTCGCAGCTCTTCCATGGCTCCGTGGCCTTCACCTACCTCAACAGTGCCCTGGACCCCAGGCTCAACCCCAACTTCCTCTGCCAGGGCCGGGCCCTGCTGGGCCTCACCCAGGGCTGGCAGGCCTCCGCCAGCGACGAGAGCACCTACCAGCCCTCTGTCTGGCGCCGGGTGCCCTCTGGGAAGGTGGTGGCCGCAGGGAAGCTGTAGGCAGAGGCGTCGCAAGAGGTCTCGGAGGAGGGCTGACCAGGAAGGCCCTCCCGGGACGGGGGCCCTGCTGCGGTACCACAGGAGGGAGAACTGCCAGGCTCTGGGCTGGAGGGACAGGGTCACTCCCTGGACTGTTGCCAGCACAGGGTCCCTCAACCAACTGGACAGGGGACATCTGCAGGAGCCAGGTGGGTGGCAGGGAGAGAAAAGGGTCTTGGCTTGGAGTCGTGTGTCCCAGATGATGTCCCCAAAGCACAGAGCATGATGGCAGGTGGAGACAGGCAGGGGCTCCGGGACTCCAGCTCAGGCAGAGGGCCACACAGCTGCCCTGGCCCGGGCCAGAGCTGAAGGACTGTGAGAGCAGAAGTCTTGCTTTAGAAATTAGACAGCCGCATTTTCTGTGATCTCCAGTTTGTCTTTTTCAATACTAATAAACTTCCTTTTGAAAATGCAAGGCTGCCTCAGCTGTCCTAAGGAAAACCAGTAAGTTATCTTTGGGTCCATCTGGCTCTGGCATCAGGAGGGTTCAAAGTGAGTTCCCCAAGATGAAGGGACACTCTGGGGACAGAGTGGGGAAGCTGTCCTTCCACATTGATCCTGGAGCCCCGGTGTGCCCTTAAAGTCAGAACGCTTCCCTGGGAGATGTCCTCAGGCTCACGGGATGGGCTGCCCACCTGGATCCCTGGGAGGCCCCCGACTTGCTCTCCTGCGGGACCACGTGAGGATCTTCAGCCTGGGAAGTTACCACCTCCATCCAGTTCAGGCTCCCGGCTCGGCTTGGACCCCCTCCCCTGGCTTTCCTCAGCCCCAAGTACCCTTCTGTGGCCCTGGAACCTGTGGTCGCTGCTACCCCACCAGGACAGGATGCTGGATGGGGGCAGGGGTCTCCAGGTGACCAGAGCAAGCTCACCGCCCTCCCCCAGGACCAAAGCCATTTTGCCCATCTCTCCCCCTTTCTGTTCTGTTCAATACGCCTGTGTCAGTGTCTGAGACCACCTGGGCTAACACGTCTGTTGACCTGGGGCCCCCAGGCACAAGGCATGCACTGGGCATGAATCAGGGGTTTCTTTGGCGGGGGGAGTGGTTGGCCCTGTCGTCCACAGCCGAAGTCATTGGGGGTGCGTGGCCTTCAAGGCTTCCGAAGCGCTACACAGAAGCCACTAAAGCCCCAAATATGCACCTCCTGAACGCCATGTGTCCCCAGCCCTAGCCGTCTCAGGAGAATGAACATCTGCCCCCAGTAGACATACGTCCTCCCCGCTGGGGAGGACGGAAGGGCCTGGGACTGGTTCCCTACTCATCACCCCAGCCACAGGCCTCTAGGCCTCAGATACAGGGTCTGACGATGGGGGCCAAAGCCCCTCTCCCCAACTGTTTTAATCCTCTTAGTCCAACCCTCTGATATTGTGGACAGGGATGCCCTCCCTCTGTTAGAAGTCCTCAGGAGTGGTGGCCAAGGCCCAGGAGGGTCACCCACGTCCCAGGAGGGAGGCAGGTGGATGCCGTGTGGATGCTGAGGTGGGAGACGGAACGTGTCAGGCAGAGGGAGGCGGCCTGGGGGACACGTTGGATGGGTATTAAAACCTGGTGTGTCTCCAGCCATCTTCCCTTTTCTGAAAACTCACCAGCCGCCGTCAGAAACCCACAGAAATACTGAGAACCCAAACCAAGTGATGGAAGTGGGTGTGCCGTCCAGGCCCCTCCAAGGGGGCTCCCCGGGTGTCTCTGCCCCACATGGCCCCCTGCTCCAGTCCTCCACTCTGCTGCTGCCTTTTTCTCGCTGGTAGAGACACTCCTAGGAACTCCCGCCTCGCCACCCTCTGCTGCCACAGAGAGGAGCGGGCCAAGCCTGCGCCAGCCCCACCTGAGATTTGTCATTTCTAAGTCAGACATTCTTATGAGAGGTCTAAGCGCTCCTGGAGGCAGGGGGTTGGGCACTTTCTCGTGGAGCAGCCCCCTCGAGGAGCGCTAACGTGTGTGCTGAATGAACACCAGGCACCTTCCCTCTGATACCATCTCTCCCCACATTTGTACCTGCCTGGCTTCAGAGCAGCTCTAGGGGCAAATGGGGCTCCACGTGCCGTTTCCTTGGTCCTCCCTTCCCCTCAACACCGCCACCCCCCGCCCTCTCAGGAGCCGGGCTCACTCTCCTGACCTGATGTAAGGGAAATGACCAGATGGTCCCCGTGGCCTATGTGCACTGCTGTCTCTCCTCGAGAAGTCCCAGGTAGTCCCAGGTAAACCACAGGGTTTGGGCCCACACTCTTAACCTTCCCCGGGATCCTTCTTGCCCCTCAGCTTGAAGTTGAGGACTGCTCTCCCCACTGACAAGGCACTCTCTAAAGGGGGTCTGGGTGTCCCCTCATGGGAGAGAAGCAGGGCTTCAGGCTGCCTCCACACTCTCCTCGCATGGAAGGACCCCCTGGTCCTAACCTTGGTCCCAACCCACTGTACCCCTCCCTGGACTTGTTCTCCATGTGTGAAATGGGAACAGTAACCCTGGCCCTTGCTCAACTCCAGGGGTTAGAGATGGAAATAACTGATATGCCAGAGCACTGAGTGAGGAAGGTAGTTATTACGGGGAGGGATGAGGGGACAAGGGGTGAGAAAGGATGGGGGGAGGGGAGGGGAGAGGGCAAACTGTGTTGAAGTGCAGCGTTTTCTACTGGTGGGAGGGTACCGGTTGTGGTGGTACAAGGTGAGTGGGAGGTGGTACAAGGCTGAGCAGAGACCCTATTTCCTGCATTTGGCTTCTACATAGCATTTTGGTCCCCGGGACGGGCTGCACTATTCGGTGAACGTGTTGGGCAGCACCTCTCTCCCCTTCCTAATGTGACCCGCTGTCCCCTTGAGGGGTGAAAAAACGGCTTCCATGACTTTACCCCGGGGACTCGTGTGCAGGGGGTAGGCAGGCATGGCTGGGCTGACAGGCCTGAAGCCACCGATCATCCAGCATTTGCTGGGCACACACCACGGCCCAGACCCTAAGCCACAAAGTCAGACGATAGGTCTCTGACCTTGAGCCCCGTCAGGCCAAGCCTGGGAGAGACAGGCCTGCAAACGGATCAAATGCAACCCAAGCCAGTGGGATTGCGAGGTAGTTAACGCACCGATGACAGCACAAGAGCACAGGGGTTGGAGCGGGGGGGTGACAGGGGGCGATGCATGTGAGCTGAGTCTTGGAGGATGAGGAATGTAGCAAAGGGAACGGCATCCCTGGCATAGGGAAGGGCATGAACAAGGGCACAGAGCTGTGAGAAGACTCGGTGTGCAGGGAAGGGTGAGGAGATCACTGAGGCAAGGGAGGAGGAGGCCTAGGGACAGACTTAGAAGACCGGCAGGAAAGACAGGCTGGGCCCTGCAATCTCAGGAGCTTGGGAGGGTCCTGCAGACAACCCAGTAAGGCAGGAAAGGGAGTGTGTGTGAGGTTTTTAAGAAGCCGAGGATGATCTGTCTTGCATTTTGATCAGTTACTCTGGTAACAGTGTGGACAGACTGGTGAGGGGTGTGGGAGATGACCTGAGTAGGACCTGAGTAGGAAACGGTCTGTATTCCAAGCAAGGGCAGCGGCAGTCTGCAAAGGTACAGAGAGGCACAGCCCACGTCAAGGACAGAGGCAACTATGTGGATGATGGGTGGACACTAACGCATTAAAGAAACAGGTGGTAGAGCAGGTTCATAGGAAAAGATACGGAGTTAAGACAAGTTGGAGGGGCTGGGAGGACCTGCAGGTAAACACGTGCAACATCACACTTAGGGCTGGAGACTGGGTTTCAGAGTCTCCCTCCTACTGATGAGAGCCGACCTTAGGGGGATGGATGGGGTCACCTGGGGGAGAGTGAAGAGGACCAAGAGCCATCCTTTAAAAAGTCCCCACAAGTAAGGGACACACAAAAGAAGACCCAGTGAAGTGTCCAGAAGAAACCTTTAAGTAGGAAGAAAACCAGGAATGCAACCATAAAAAAGAGCATGAAAGAAGTAAAAAAAAAAAAAAAAAAAAAAAAATTAAAAAGAGCCATCTTTTATGAGGGTGAAAGCCGAACATAAAACACCCAGACAGACTGCAAAGTGCCGCATGCGAGAATAAAGCATTCTCAAAAGTCCTAATTGCATGCTGAAGAAAGCTGATGTGAGAACCAAAGTACATGTCTGACACTGTCTGGTCAAGCATCCTGGACAGACACCCTGGATTAACACTGCATGGTCTGTGCTATTAAAAACAGCTTTTCGGGGACCTCCCTGGTGGTGAAGTGGTTGAGAATCCACCTGCCAATGCAGGGGACACGGGTTCGAGCCCTGGTCCGGGAAGATCCCACATGCCACGGAGCAACTAAGCCCGTGTGCCACAATGACTGAGCCTGCGCTCTAGAGCCTGCGAGCCACAACTACTGAGCCCGCGTGCTGCAACTACTGAAGCCCACGTGCCTGGAGCCCGTGTTCCGCAACAAGAGAAGCCACTGCAATGAGAAGCCCGCGCACCGCAACAAAGAGTAGCCCCCACTGGATGCAACCAGTGAAAACCCGCGCGCAGCAACAAAGACCCAAAGCAGCCAAAAATAAATAAATTTATAAAAAAAAACAAAAACAAAAAAACCCCCGGCTTTTCAAGAAGTAATAGATTGTTGTTTGTATAAAATTTAATTATATGCAAAACATGTTCTGTATTGGTTATGGATTCAGACATTTGTATTAATTGTATAAAATCATGCATTGGGATGAGAAACACCAAATTAAGGAAAGTGCTCCTGAAATGGAGGGACACGGAAAGGGGGTATGCAGGTGACTACTACTATATCTGAAATTTATCCCTGTAAAAAATCTGGGAAAATGGCTGTAAGTAATATCTGAATGTTACTTAGCATTGCTCTGGGTAGAGAATAAAGGGGTCAATGTAATGAAGAGTACAAAGAAAAGTAACATGGGACAACCGTGTCAAGCGCTCAAGAAAGCTCAAAGAGGATGACCAAAAGTCGTGCTGGATTTGGCATTTGGGAGGTCTCTGGTGACCCTGTGACGGCAATCTCAGTGAGAGGCTGGGATGGGGGCAGAATGGAAGCCATATAACCCACTATAATGGGTCTAGGAATTAATGAGATTTGAAGGAATGGAGACAACTCTTCCCTCTTTCAACAGATTTGCTAGTAAAGGGAGATAAGACTAGCTTCAGATGAAGCTGAGTAGAAGACAGATGTGGTGGTGGTTTGTTCTGTGATGTTGACTGGATGGAGAGTGTAGCAGTATGAGGAGAAGGGAGAGAGGGTGAAGATGAGGAGAGAGGGGAGAGACTGATGACAGAGCAATAATAAACACTCTGTCCCAGGCCCCATGCTAAGCACTTTACACACACTAACTTATTTAGTCCTGTAAGGTAGATACTATGATTCCCATCTTACAAATGAAAAAACTGAGGCACAGAGAGGTTGAGTATCTTGCCCAAGGTCATCCAGTAGTAAGTGGCAGTCTGGCCTGGGTCAGGACACTCTACTGCAAGCTCCTAAGGAGGGTGGGGAGAGGAATGGATCCAACAAGTGGGTACCAGGAGGGTCCTCTAGAGGCCGAGGGGCACAAGGGGAAGAAAGGTGAAGCGATCCTTGGAAGGCTTGGCTCTCAGGAGGTGAGAGCTTCAGGAGTAACAAAGGATTGGAACAGCTGGTTCTGGAAATAAGAAAACAAGCTCCTGAAGAACATATAAGTGGGCTGCGCAGCCAGCAGCCCAAGAGGCCTGGTGAGGTGGGCGCTCACAGCTCTAGGGTAGCAACAGTGCCTGCAGGTTGGATGGTTTCCTCCAGCAACTCCCTGTAGTCCAGGAGCAAGACCAGAACAAATGGAAGATAAAACTTATCAGGAAGAAACCTCTTAAGAAGTTTGACCACGGACTTCCCTGGAGGTCCAGTGGTAAAGAATCTGTCTTCCAATGCAGGGGACGTGGGTTCGATCCCTGGCCAGGGAACTAAGATCCCACATGCCGCAGGGCAACTAAGCCTGTGCGCCACAACTACTGAGCTCAGCCGCCTCAACAAGAGAGCCCACGTGCCACAACTAGAGAGAAGCCCGCACGCCGCAACGAAGACCCAAGCAGCCAAAAAAATAAAGAAAATAAATATTTTTTAAAAAAGTCTGACCATGAAAACCCAGTCCTGACGATGGATCTTAAGGCTGGTACACCTTGAGAGATAGGGCATGTGACACTCTATAGGTGAGCTTCCAGAAAGAGGGAGATATTTGAGTCAGGATAAAAAGTCTTTTTTTTTAAAAGATTTATATATTATTTATTTCTTTATTTTTGCCTGAGTCGGGTCTTCGTTGCGGCACGCGGGATACTCGTTGAGGCATGCAGGATCTTTCATTGCAGCGCACGGGCTTCTCTCTAGTTGTGGCGTGCAGGCTCCAGGGTGCGTGGGCTCTGTAGTTTGCTGCACGCAAGCTCCGTAGTTGTGGCGCGCTGGCTTAGTCGCCCCGTGGCATGTGGGATCTTAGCTCCCTGACCAGGGATTGAACCTGCGTCCCCTGCCTTGTCAGGTGGATTCTTACTACTGGACCGCCAGGGAAGACAAAAAAGTCTTAGTAAAAAGACACCAAGAACCACGACGTTAGGGATTTCACGGAGGGAGCTGCTGTGTTCTGCCTTGAGGGTCCCTCTGCGTCCACAAAACCTTCCCTGACCACTAGTCCAGCCTTGCTGAGCCCTCTCTCCTGGGACTCCTACAAGTACCAGCACAGCCTTGCCTTACCTACAACCTTTTCTACTGTCCAGTAAACTCGTGTGTGCATGTCTTGCTTCTCTAGTGAAGCTCTTGAAAGAAACTTGGTGTATCGGTTTTTTTTAAAACATCTCTCACAAATCCCAGCAAACAAGGGTTGCAAACAGGCATACCTCACAAACAAAGGCTGGAGGGGTCCCAAGGGAGCCTAGGATGGCCCTAGCACAGCAACTGAGGCACAGTCTACACTGCAGTCAAAAAGGTTTGAACCAACAAACTACTCAACAGAGAATAATTTCTACCAAGCGAGTTTCAGAGCCTGGGAAACAGTGGAGAACGTTGGGCATTTGGATCAGCCACCTGATACCTTTTAAGTCAACTCAGACATGTTCGTTTCTGACTTTCAGAGCTGAGGAGGGTGGGATGCAGAAGAGGGTGCTGGGCTTCATCTGCGTAACATGCAGCTCTTGCGTCCACCTCACTGGCATGGGAGCCTTACTGTCAAAGCCCCAGATGGGAGCCCAGCACACTCCCTCAGCTCACCACAGGGGCGGCCTGGCACACGCCCTCCACCTGGCTCTAGGCACAGCAGCACAAGAGTGATAGATGGGGCAAGGTCTGCCTGTTGCTTCTCATACTTCAGGCCTTGGGGACACGGTCAAAAGCCACCTACTGGGGCAGCCTGGCCACATGAAACCTCCATGTCCTCAGGATGTGGTTTATGAGACAGCAGAAGAAAGTGCAGACCCTGGGGAAAGGCCTCTGAGCATCTCCGTGTGGCTGGGGGGACATCAGACTAACCTGCCTGGCCTCAGAGCTACACAGGGGAGGAAGCAACTGATGCTGAGGGCTGGGGGCCTGCCCCTGCGCCCTGCCTTATAGCTGAGCCACTGTCCCAGCAAAGGGCAGCATAAAACCAGATAGAATTTCCAGAAATTTATTGGAAACAGGATACAAATTGATTAGTAGATGGCATCTACTTACAGACAGACGGTCCACACTGTAGTATCACGCTCTGAGTGAACTATCCTGGGTAAGTACTCATGACCACTGATGCATGGTCTGGGCTGGTGTTCTCTGGCAGGGAAAACCAGAGATTGGGGGAAGAGGAATGGGGAGGGGTGGGCAGAAAACTGGGATGCAGCTTTCCTGAGGGGAATGGTGAGGTGGGGCTGCTAAATGGCTAAACCCCCCCCAAAGGAAAACTGGGACAAGTGTTAAGAATAAAGTCCCCCCTGCCTCCCCAAAGCACTTTCCTGCCTAGGCAGAACGAAACAGAATCTACAAAACACATCTACCCTCACCAGGGTCTTAGGACAGCATGGGACATAAACACCAGGCTCGGACATGACACAGAGAGGACCAAGGCCATGCATGTCCTGGGCCTGTTTGCCCTCTGACCTGTGCCCCCCACCCTCCCCTGCTCTGCTCTGAGTGGTGGGGGGCTGACCACAGGTTGCCTGTCCCCAGCTCCCAGGTCAGCTGGCTTCCAGCTGGGTTTAGCTAACAAGAGGCAGCTGCAGAAATCTGGAGGGCACGAGGAAGGGAGAAGCCAGGCTATTTCTGTTCCCTCTCTGCCTGGGGGGACCAGGCAGGGACCTGTTTCTGGCACGGACCATGCCTCTTCATGGCTCCAGCTCCCACCACATTGGCCCTCTGTGGTCCCAGGCCCCCACAAGTGGCCGTGACCCCTGAGATCCAGTAACATGGCCTCTCCCCTCTGTCCTACCAACTGTGGTTCCCCATCTCCGGGTTGCCCCTCACTCCCCTGTCTGGCATCTCAGCTCTTCTTGTTTCTGTATTAAACGATTCACTGGATTAAAACCCCTCTGGGTTTTTAAAAAAATTTTATTTATTTATTTATTTATTTTTGGCTGTGTTGGGTCTTTGTTGCTGCCCGCGGGCTTTCTCTAGTTGCAGCAAGAGGGGGCTACTCTTCGCTGTGGTGCGCGGGCTTCTCATTGCGGTGGCTTCTCTTGTTGCGGAGCACGGGCTCTAGGCACGTGGGCTTCAGTAGTTGTGGCACACAAGCTCAGTAGTTGTGGCGCACGGGCTTGGTTGCTCCGCGGCACGTGGCATCTTCCTGGACCAGAGCTCGAACCCGTGTCCCCTGCACTGGCAGGCGGATTCTTAACCACTGCGCCACCAGGGAAGCCCCCAAACCCCTGTTTTAAATACACAGACTGATTCTGTTTTCCTGGCTGGAGGCCGATAGAAACCAGGTTGGGGACTAGGTACAGTTGTGAGAGGCAAGCTAAAAACCGCTGTGTCTCCCTCCCTTGCACCACCCTGGGGATGCAGGGGGGCGGGCGATGACAGGGGGAGAGGGAAGATGGCTTGCGGGCTTCTGCATGCTTGTCCAAGGGAGCACAGACAAGGCTCAGCACAGCACCACAGTGCACGTCTGCTGGGAGCTGTACACACAGGTTCTGCATGTCACCCCACAAGCTCACTGCTCACAGTGGTGACATGCCACTGACACCTACAATGGTGACACTGCGGCCCCAAGAAAGGGGGTGGCTGGGAAACCCTCTCCACACCAACTGCTCAGGTGGCAAAGGCAGATACTAGAGGCTCCTTGGCGTCCCTCCTCCATTCCCTGGAGGTTCAATGCTGGGGGACTTTGCAGAGGTGAAGTGAGAGCGTGATATCTTCAGCATCCTCCCTGAAGGAGGACGGGACTGCAGAACCAGGAGCTTTTACTACCCGGTGAAGGAAGGACTTCCTGTGGCTCAAAATGAGCTGCACTTGTCCCACAGCTAAACATGAACTGGAACCGGGCTAGGCCTCCCTCTTCTTCCTTCAGACCCGGCCTGGCCCCGGTCTCTAAATCTCCTGGCCTGGGGAAGGAGGGCCTCCCCCCAAAAAGCTGACAGCAGAGTCACGGGCGGCTAATTGCTCCTTTAACCACAAATCACCATTTCACGTGGGTCAGGAGAGGAAAGGGAAAGGGTGAGGGAGTCATTCCACCTTATATGTCCATGTGCACAACAAATCCAGGGCAGGGCACAGGGACACAGCTTTGTCTTGTCTCTTTCTTTAGAGGAGAACGTGGCACATGACAGGTGATGCGAGAGCTGGTTGCCTTCTCTCCCTGGGTCTTTTCAGAAAGAGCTTCTCTGTGAGACCCCGAGGGCAATGCCTGCCACCCTGCCCGGCTCACTGAGCACCTCTGACACAGGCCCACCCACGGGGCCCCAAGCCAAGAGCCGGAACAGCTCCAGGAGTTGGCAGTGGTGAGAATGTCCCCAGGGTCACCCCGCCAAAGCCTAAGATGAGAACCGACCCCTCCTGGGAAGAGGAGCCACGACGACTGCAAGACTGGAAAAGGAAAAGGCGGCTCAAGCCCCGAGAGTCGCCCTCAGCCATCACACATCACATCCTCTCTGCTGAGCTGAACCCACCCTCTGAGGATCTAGACATCTAGAGTGTCATCGTCATTTTAGGGATTCCGCACTCGGCTTGGGAGGCGGTGGGGTGTTCAACTCAATTGGAGCCACTCTGTCCTGCATCCACCTGGCCGTGCGGGGCACCTACTACCAGCCACCCAGCTGTCTCCCAGCTGCAGACTCCAGGGATGGCTGGGAGGTCAAACTCCAGCTGTCTTCCACGCTGCTGGGACCCTGGGCCCTGCAGCCTGAACCTGCAAACAGAGGCAGGGGAGTGGCCAGACTCACACCTGCTCAGGGAGCCAGTGGGGCACTAAGTTACTCCTGTCCCCGCGGCTGTGTACACAGAGCCGCAGAGCACTCTGCCTGTGATGCCAGCAGGGCCAGTGCCGAGTGCAGACAGTAGAAACCAGGTCGCAGGCAGGTCTCCTGGGGCCTAGGCTATACAGGGGCTCACAGATATGTTTGGGTTGGAAGGGTCATGGGCGCTTATGGTGTCACACACACAGACTCACCCGCAGACACAGTTCTCTCACTTCACCCTTCTAGGCCACACAGACTCCATCTGCTTAAAATCAACCTGGGTGAATGAGACTCACAGAAGGGCCGACCTGGCTGCAGCTGCTCGTCAGCTGGTTTGGCTGTGAAGGAACAGGGCAGGACACGATGGCTGGTCACAGCGATACCCACACTCAGCTCAGGCTAACACCTGCTCTTGCTGGAGCTGCATGGAACCGAGCAGAAGGCCAACCGCTCTCCAAAGACAAGTACAGAGGACATGAAGAGTGCACAGGCTTCCCAAAGATGACTTTCTTATGTTTTGTCAGAACCGCAGGTAATTCTGTACCTTGGCGGGGTGGGGGTGGGGGGGTCAAATACAGGACGCAAGGGGTGAAGGAAAAAATTTCCCCATTAAAAAAATGGGGAATGAAGCCTTTTGAGAAAAAGCTGAGTGACAGTGACAGCAAGGATGTGGGGAAATATCGTGAACTGCATAAACACTGGCACATTTCTTAAGAAAATTCCATTCAGAAAGATGCCATGTCCCTCGTGTACACATCCACACAGCTGATGACAGAGCTGAGCTGGCACATGCAGGGCAGCAGCGGCTCTGAGCCCGCAGCAGCCCCACTGCCCCAGGAGCCGCAGTGCCCAGGGTGCGGAGCGCCGGAGAAGCGGGGACGCGGAGTGGCTCCCCGAGCCCCTCGATTCCCCAGGCAGGTCCCCCCTGGGGCAGCGAGGTCTCTGAGAGGAAAGCAAGGTGACACTGATTCACACGAGGAGACACAGCCTTGGGGACGCACACTCCTGCAGTCTCTTCCCCTGCCCCATCGAGTCTCCATGGGGCGCGTGGAGGTCTCCCACTGAAATGCTCTGGGAAAGGGGCTGCCTCGTGGCATGGCCGTAAACATCAGCAGGACAGAGTAGCAAGTCTCGGATTATAGGATTAAACAGGGATAGCTCAGTCTGACACGCAGCATGTGAATTCTGGAAAAGGAAAGAAACAGGGTCGAAGTTAAACAGGTTCCGATGGCGGAGGCAAGGTGAGAGGAAGGGTGGATCAGGCCTCCCACCACCATCATCACAACCTTCAAGGAAAGGAGGTTGGGCATTGATTCAAATGAAAGCTCGCAATGTCGTTTAGGGGTGGACATAAGGAAAGTTTAATTGAGGCCAAGAAGATATGTGAATGACACTGAAGTACCTTAAAAGCTGGGATTTGGATGGGCAGGTGTAGTGGTTACCGGCAAGGCGCTGCAACACACCAGGCAAGTGCTGACATGCGTATCAGAGCAACATCACGGTACCTCTCTGACCGGATGCTGAGAAATGGGGAACGCAACTGGCCTGCAGGAGGCACACCCTGATCCTAGGTAACCACAATTAATCATATGATGTGGGCACTCGGAGGCTAGGGACATATTTTTCTGCAGGAGGGGAGTGAACTCAAACACCCACAGTGTCACAGTGTCTGTCATTCCCACCCCCTCCACTTGCCCCCAAACCTTCAACTCTCCTGTCCCAGAGCTGGGCATCCAGACACTCTCAAGAGAAACAAGTAAATGAAAAACAGAAGTGCTGGCAAACTACGTCACCATCTGGTGTTACACAGTAGGTTGTGAAAACTTCTGCTCGGTTATCAGGAAAGTGGCTAAGAGGGAAGTGCGGGGTGTCTGCTGAGATGGGATCAGCTGCTCGGGCCAAGGCAGGGCTCAGATACTCTCTCTCATCACACGCTCTGCAACCACGAGAGGACACAGGGTTAGGACACAGGGACGCTCACCTTCACAGCCTCCCGCCATCCTGAGGAAGGTCTGCAGGATAGAGCAGAGCTGCGCCTTCACTTCATGAGCCTTTCTAGAATAGGGGAGATATATGCACACAGCCTGGTATTTGATAGGGCTCAGCACATATGTGTTAAATTAAAACCCAGACAATTCAGTTCAGGACTGGGCTAACCTGCTTTACTGATAGGTTATGGAACTGCCTTATTTAACTCTCACCAGAACATTGTGAGAGTCAGAAAGGTTAGGAACTTGCTCAAGGTCACAGGGCGAGTAAGTTGAGGAGACAGGGTTTGAACTCAGATCTTCTTAATTCAGGTCAAGTTTTTCCTACTACTCCAAGCCGCCCCATTCTCTATCCATCCCAGTAAGAGCATACTGCCCTCTTCAGTGTCTAAATTAAGGGTTATGTGTGTGTCAGTATCTCCAGTATCTCTCAGAAGCCTCTCTCTTTTTGTCCACCCCCCTATGGAATTAAGCCATCTGCCAGAAGAGTCGCTTGTAAATAGTTTTCCAAGTTTCTGACCTGCCATGACAAATTATGCTTTCTTCTATCTGTGCTAAACTTACCTGCTCCAGGTTCAAAAGCAACCCTCTCCTCCCAGCAGCTCAGGATCTGGCATCCAGGATCTGGCATCGGGATCTGGCATCACACCTGCCTTCTCCATGCTGGCCATAGTTTTAAGTTGAAATATGCCACCTCTTTGCATTCTGGGCTGAAGAATCCCAGTGCTTACCACCTGCCCTTGTACCGCTTCACGTCTCCCTGCTCAAAGCTTCCTCAGCCCCACTGTGTTTCCATGAAGCAAGGAACCAGAGCCACGTGCAGGGTCCCAGATACAAAGGCCCCCAGCATGGCAGAGGGCCCCAGGAAAAGATCTATACCCATTCTCAGGTCTCCTTCCTAGATGATGTAGCCCAAATCATTTCCCTTTATGCTTATAAATAAATTCTCAAATGTATCAATCTGCATACGCTACTTTTGTCTATACTAACCCTGATTCATAAGCACTTTTTTTTTTTTTTTACAAAATTCTCCCTTTTGGTTTGACTATTCAGAAGTACATAAAGTCCATGGACTTGGAGATTCTGCGCTCTAACCAACTGATGCAATGGGAACAACCTTTTTTAAGGTTTCCAGCTACTGGTGTCTGAGTTAATTTCCCTCCCTTCTAAAACCCAGAGGAGAAACCATTATCAGGATTTTGAAGCCCAGAAAGCAGATAAACAAGTGACAACAGATTATGCACTCAAGAAAGCCAAAGCTGAAGCTGGCAGTGTGAAAAGCTGAGAACCCAGTTTATACAAAGGAACTGACACCAGACACCTCTGGAAGTGGGGGAGAGAGACTGCAGTAAGGGTTAGTTGAAGGCAGTTTGAGAAGCTGCTGGACTCCTAGAAGCTCTCCTGACTCCATACCCCTAGGCAACTGCCCACCTCCCATAAGTCCGGATGTTTATTCTCTAAAGAGGACCAAACAGAGGGTCTCAGGTCTAAGGGACACAAGGCACCAAGCGCAGTTGAGGGCAGAGCTACCGATCCCCAAACTGAGGGATCAAGTGAACATATGCCTACTGAACGGTGAGACCGCGAGCCTTCTTCCCCTTGAGTTCCCAGAAAGCAGGTAGCCAAAACTTTATTCTCTGGAAAAGAGACTGCGCTGTGGTCTGAATGTCCGTGTTCCACAAAATTCGTATGTTGAAATCCTAACGCCCAATATGATGGTATTAGAAGGTAGAGCCTTTGGGAAGTGCTTAGGTCATGAGGGTATAACCCTCATGAATGGGATTAATGCTCTTATAAAAGAGACCCCACATGCTCCCTAGCTCCTTTCATCACGTGATGACACAGCAAGAAGATGGCAGTCTGCAACCTGGAATAGGGCCTTTGCCAGAACCCAACCGTGCTGGCACCCTGATCTTAGACTTCCCTGCCTCTAGAACTCTGACAAATTTCTATTGTTTATAAGCCACCCAACTATAGTATTTTGTTACAGCAGCCTGAATGGACTCAGATAGATGGGAAGAATCTTCTCTGGGAAACTTGACCCGTCTGTAGAAAAAGACCTGAAGATATTGGCATTTGGGCCACCCAACAAACAGCTCAGCCTGATCACCATACTGTGAAGTGCACTATAGGCTCAAGCACAGAGCTTTCATCTTATTTTAGTCTCCTACTCTTAAACATTATTACACAACCAAAGGTCACCAGGAAGAAACCTCTAACACAAATATTAGAGACCAAAACAAACAAAGAGAAGAATGCAAATTGGATGAAATAGATTAGTCATGGAGAAGAAAACTCAAGAAATGAAAAACACTATCATTAATATCCTCAAAGAAATAAGGGAAGATACAGTATCCACAAAACACAAACAGTATACTATTAAAAAATAAATTGAGGGAACCAAGGGATTTGGTAGAGAGCCTGTAGAAGAACTGAAGAGTTCTGCTTCCTTTAATCGTGGGCTAATTTATCTTGGACTAACCCTCCAGCCAAAAACAATGATAAACTCTGTATAAAATATAAAAAGTAGGTACTTCCCTGGTGGTCCAGTTGTTAAGAGTCCGTGCTTCCACCACAGGGGGCACGAGTTCGATCCCTGGTCGAGGAACTAAGATCCCACATGCCATGCGATGGGCCAAAAAATATATATATATAATATATAATATATATAAAATATATATATAAAAAATATATATAATATATATTATATATTATATATATTATATATTATATAAATAAATAAATAAATAAATAATATATATATATATATAAACCAAGTGCTTGAAGGTACTGGAGAGCAACCAAAATCAGGCAAAAACTGGAAGAAATATGACTCTTGAAAAAAGGTAAGACTAGGTGAGATCCACTCTTAATCGTACCCTTGTGAGCATTTCCATGCAGTACAAGAGACATATAGTTCAAGCAGAAAGCTGCAGTCTGATTGAGCTAAGGAATCAGGGAGAGATCAGAGTTCGAGGCTGCCAATACAGCTGGAAATTGAGGGAGGAGATCCTGGAAAGGAAGGACACAGGGAAGGGGGAGTCCCCAAATCAACATACACACTCCCCTCAAATCACTGACTGATTTTGGAACCACACATGCACAAGGTGAGACTCCAAGGAGCCCGTTGGAAAACATCAGCTAAAAGGCTGAAAAAGGCTAACCAGCAACTTCAGCAGCTGTCCAGTGCTGGGAAGACAGAGTTTGGAATTCAAGTTCTGCCAAGTTAGAAGGAAGTGGGCAAACACTGGGCAAACAATGTGGTCTTGTTTCATTGAAATCTCATGGAAGTAGGAGCAAAATTGAAATACACCAGCCCTAATAAAGCTTTAAAGCAAAACTCCACAGAATTGAGGTGATCTGCCAATTTAATTGCTTGCTAGAATAAAACTCAGTACAGAGGAAAAATAACAGAATCCAGAGTCTCTACAACTTATCACCCACACTGACCAGTATTCATTAAAAATTATTAGACACGGGAAACAGGAAAATGTAACCCATAATCAAAAGAAAAAACAGTCAGTAGAAGATGATTAATGGATGATTCAGATGTTAGAATTAGCAGATATGGACTTAAAGTATTTACTTTAAGTATGTTAAAGAATCTATAGAAAAAGATGGATGTAATTGGTGACAATATGGTACCTTTTAGGAGAAATATAAAAGAACTAAATGGGAATTCTAAAACTGAAAAATACAAAAATACAAAATCTGAAATGAATAATTTACTGGATGGGATTAATAGAAGATTCAGCACTGCAGAAGAAAGAATCAGTGAACTTGTAGATCTCTAAAAATTATTCAAACTGACAAATAAACAGTACATACTGCATGACTCCATTTATATAAAATTCTAGAAAATGTAACGTAATCTACGGTGCTAAAAAGCAGATCAGCAGCCACCTGGGGATGAAGTGGGGAGACAGGGAGGACAGGAGGGTCGATTATAAAGGGGTGCAAGAAAATTTTTGAGGGTGACAGATAAGTTTATTATCTTGATTATGGTGATAGTTTCCTGATATATAATATGTTAAACTTATCAAATTGAATATTTTAAATATGTATAGTTTACTGAATGTCAATTATGCCTCAATAAAGCTGTTTTAAAAAGAAATGATACGGCTTCCCTGGTGGCGCAGTGGTTAAGAATCTGCCTGCCAATGCAGGGGACACGGGTTCCAGCTCTGGTCTGGGAAGCTCCCACATGCCGCGGAGCAACTAAGCCCGTGAGCCCCAACTACTGAGCCTGCGCTCTACAGTCCCCATGCCACAACTACTGAGCCCATGCGCCTAGAGCCCGTGCTCTGCAACAAGAGAAGCCCGCGCACCACAATGAAGAGTAGCCCCTCCTCGTTGCAAGTACAGAAAGACTGCGCACAGCAACGAAGACCCAATGAAGCTAAAAATAAATAAATAAATAAATTTATTTTTTAAAAAAGAAATGATAATGGAAAATAGCTTTATAGGGTTTTTAAAATCTCTGCTGGAACAACATGTGCTGGCTTTAGAGATGCGATAAGAATCATTCTGAGTTTAATAAAAATAGAAAAATTCATTTATAAAACTAAAAACAGATTGGGACTGACATATACACACTACTATATATAAAATAGATAACTTGTAAGAACCTGCTGTATAGCACAGGGAACTTTACTCAATACTCTGTAATGGCCTATATGGGAAAAGAATCTAAAAAGAATGGATATATATATGTATAACAGATTTACTTTGCTGTACACCTGAAACTAACACAATATTGTAAATCAACTATAATCCAATAAAACTTTTTAAAAAAAATCTTATTGTTTTCCAAATTATATATGAGGAGCAGCATAAAAGGGGGATTCTAGTAATCATGTATTTTCAGACTCAGGTCTAAAATAAAATGTAAACTTTTCTCTCCATAAAAAAAATGCATACATACATACATGTACGTGTGTGTATGTCTGTGTGTCTGTGTATGTGAAAAATAAAAGGCTATTTTTAAACCTTTAAAAAAACCCCTAAAAACAGGAGAAAAAGAAAACTGGTGTGTTCATATTAATATCAGACAAAATAGATGAATTTAACAGAAATAAAAAGGATCATTTCATAGTGATAAAAAGGTCAAAAAGACATAAAAATTCTAACTACATACCCAATAACAGAATTTCAAAATTACATGAAGTAAAAATTGGCAGACTTAAAGGGAGAAATTAGACAAATCTGGTTGGAATATAAAGTTGAGTAAAGTAGTACTCTCCAGAAAGTAGAGAAAAAAGACGCAGGGAAAGAAAACTGGAGAGAAACAAGAAGAAAATTAGAAGAGCAATGCAGGAGGTCCAACATTTTGCTCCTTTTTTCTGCTGTCTGGTCCCAGATGCCTTAAATGTAATCAGCTCTATTTCCCCAGGACTCGCTCTTGGCCTTGCTCACTGACTGCCCCAGAGGGGCTCCTGTAGGCGCTCAGTGCCGCTGCAATCAGACCATCACGGAAAGGGTCTTCTCTGATATCTTCTTAGGAAGCTCCATCTAATAACAAAGCTGCCTTCAAGCTTGCTCTTCAGTTTTACATTAATTACTTTTCATATTCATGTATATGTAAATAGTCGCTGATAAAAATAAATATTTGGTTGAGGGAGGAAAACGCATAAATTATAACTCAGATGTTTTCTGAGCTTAAAGAGTGCTCAGTCATCTGGAAGGGAAAACAGGAAACACTGAAGGAAAATAATGAGCAAGGTTGGGAAGCTTAAAATAAACCCAGTGGGAGTCTCCAGATCAACTAGGCTGTGACAAATCCTTCCATTTTCATTGCCCCTGGGGCTCTGCAGAAGACTTCTGCTCACTTCTTCACTGGGATCTAAAGAGACTGTGGGCGGCCACCGGCGCAGGGAGGAGATGGGGTGGGAGGGAGAGGGAGGGGGAGGGGTGTGAGGGGGAGGGGAGGGTGGGGGAGGGGAGGGGTGGGAGGGGGAAGGGGGAGGGGTGGGAGGGGGAAGGGGGAGGGGTGGGAGGGGAAGGGGGACGGGGGAGAGGGGAGGGCGCGATGCCGCCGGGCGGTGCGGTACCTTCCGCCCTCTGCAGCCATCTGCGTCTTTTTTTTCCCCTTTGCTCAATTTTGAACATTTTACAAGACGAGGGGTTCGAGGCAAGTGAGAGCATCCTGCACGTCGTGGAGGAGCCCGCGGGCACTTGGCGCGTTCCCTGGGGACTGCACTGGGAACCCGAAAGTTTTTTGTTTTTCTATTTTTATGCAGATGTATTTATAAAGACATAGGTAATTTTTTTTCCTCCCTTGTCTCCACCGCCTTGAAAGCGAGAACTTTTGGCAAAGGACGGAGGAAGAAGCTCAGCAACATTTTGGGGGGAGGTTGGGGTTGTTTTTTTTTTTAAGAAAAAAAAAAATTTGAGTGCATAGCGATGGAGAAAATGTCCCGACCGCTCCCACTGAATCCCACCTTTATCCTGCCTCCCTACGGCGTGCTCAGGTCCTTGCTGGAGAACCCACTGAAGCTCCCCCTTCATCACGAAGACGCATTTAGTAAAGATAAAGACAAGGAAAAGAAGCTGGATGATGAGAGTAAGAGCCCGGCGGTCCCCAAGTCAGCATTCTTGGGACCCACCTTATGGGACAAAACCCTTCCCTATGACGGAGATACTTTCCAGGTGGAATACATGGACCTGGAGGAGTTTTTGTCGGAAAATGGCATTCCCCCCAGGCCGTCTCAGCATGACCACAGCCCTCACCCTCCCGGGCCGCAGCCGGCTTCCTCAGCTGCCCCCTCCGTCATGGACCTCAGCAGTCGGACCTCTGCACCCATTCACTCTGGGATCCCATCCCCAAACTGCATGCAGAGCCCCATCAGACCAGACCAGCTGTTGCCAGCCAACCGCAATACTCCGAGCCCCATTGACCCTGACACCATCCAGGTCCCGGTGGGCTATGAGCCAGACCCGGCCGACCTTGCCCTCTCCAGCATCCCCGGGCGGGAAATGTTTGACCCTCGCAAACGCAAGTTCTCTGAGGAAGAACTGAAGCCACAGCCCGTGATTAAGAAAGCTCGCAAAGTCTTCATCCCAGATGATCTGAAGAGCACTGGACGAAAAAGTACCTGGCAGATTTAAGTCACTGCTGTCATCCAATACCTCAGATTACCTTCAGTGATGCAGAATCATAAAATGTCCAGGTTTGGGGACCTCCCTGGTGGCACAATGATTAAGAATCCACCAGCAGGGACTTCCCTGGTGGCGCAGTGGTTAAGAATCTGTCAGCCAATGCAGGGGCCACGGGTTCGAGCCCTGGTCCGGGAAGATCCCACATGCCGCAGAGCAACTAAGCCCGTGCGCCAGAACTACTGAGCCTCTGCTCTGGAGCCCGCGAGCCACAACTGCTGAGCCCGTGTGCCACAACTACTGAAGCCCGTGTGCCCTAGAGCCCATGCTCTGCAACAAGAGAAGCCACCGCAGTGAGAAGCCTGCACACCGCAAAGAAGAATACTAGCCCCCGCTCGCTGTGACTAGAGAAAGCCCGAGCGCAGCAATGAAGACCCAACGCAGCCAAAAAAAAAAAAAGAATCCGCCTGCCAATGCAGGGGACAAAGGTTCAAGCCCTGGCCGGGGAAGGTCCCACATGCCGCGGAGCAACTAAGCCCATGTGCCACAACTACTGAGCCTGCACTATAGAGCCTGTGAGCCACAACTACTGAAGCCCGCGCGCCTAGAGCCTGTGCTCCGCAACGGGAGAAGCCACCGCAATGAGAAGCCCCCTCACCGCACAGAAGAGTAGCCCCCGCTCGCCGCAACTAGAGAAAGCCCACGCGCAGCAACAAAGACACAACGCAGCCGAAAATAAATAAATTTATTTTAAAAATAAAATAAAATAAATAAAAAATAAAGAGACTGTGTAGGGAGATGCCTAAATCAATCGGTTTCTGGAGTTGGTCTTTACTTCCCTGGGGCATCAAGATCTAATACTGATGTCCCAATGGCTTTCTCAGACATTTGTGCCTGCTCTTTGGATGAATGAGTCAAACCTCTGCTGAGGAAGAATTGTTTCTCAGGGACCCAATTCCCTCCCTCTGCTGTCTTCTTCCCTTTCCTTTCCCAAGCATCTACCCTTCCTGCCAAATTTGGGACCCAGCTATCAAGTCAGAGGTTCACTTTCTTTCTCAGAGGTTCACCCTCTACATCACTGAGAATGGGAATACACAGGGATAGGTTGGTTAAAAAGGTTTCCTGTAATGACCCTTGCAGGTAAACAGAGACACTTATTGGGGAGGCCAGAGCTGGCTCTCACAGTTGACGGCCCTTGCGTAACTAACACAGACTTCAGTCACTCTTCTAAGACCTCCATATTGCTGAGAGGGTCTCAAACCTAGACTTCTTACAGGCTCACACACTAGCATTTTCCTCAGGGAGCAGGACAAGAGTATTCTCTGGAAGAAACTGTGATATTTATTAGTAAACCCAGCAATGGTCCCAGGGGTGGCCAATTTGGCATCCTTCCAGAATGTGTCAAAACACCAAGGTGGGGGCTTCCCTGGTGGCACAGTGGTTGGGAGTCCGCCTGCCAATGCAGGGGACGCGCGTTCGAGCCCTGGTCTGGGAGGATCCCGCATGCTGCGGAGCGGCTGGGCCCGTAAGCCACAACTGCTGAGTCTGTGCTCTGGAGCCCATGGGCCACAACTGCTGAGGCCCGCGCGCCTGGAGCCCGTGCTCTGCAACGGGAGAAGTCACCGCAATGAGAAGCCCATGCACTGCAGCAGAGAGTGGCCCCCGCTCGCCGCAACTAGAGAGAGCCGCGTGCAGCAGCAAAGACCCAACGCAGCCATAAATAAGTAAATTAAAAATAAATAAATTAATATATCTTTAAAAAAAAAAAACAAACACCAAGGTGTTGATTATTCACGCCTAAGGTACTTGGGCCTGTCTTCCTCTACAACCCTTGCTCCTATGGCTTCACAGTGTGAGAGAACATCCGCTGCCCTCAGAAAATGCTTCAGCAGTCCTTAAACTCTCCAGATATATTAGATAAGCTTCTATAATTGCTTCACATTCAATAAACTCTGGGCCATAACGATCCATTATAAAAACTGAAAAAGACCTGAAAGTGGCTTCCCTGGTGGCGCAGTGGTTAAGCATCTGCCTGCCCATGCAGGGGACACGGGTTCGAGTCCTGGTCTGGGAAGCTCCCACATGCCGCGGAGCAACTAAGCCCGTGTGCCACAACGACTGAAGCCCGCGTGCCTAGAGCCCGTGCTCTGCAACAAGAGAAGCACCACAACGAGAAGCCCACGCACTGCAACGAAGAGGAGCCCCCGCTCACCGCAACTAGAGAAAGCCCGCACGCAGCAACGAAGACCCAACGCAGCCAAAAATAAAAAAAATAAGAATCAATAAATAAATTTATTACAAAAAAAAAAAACCTCCAAGGTACTTTGATATATTTAATCAGGTTATAACATTATACCTTGGGACAGGAGACCAGAGGTGAGTCCAGGGGCACTCAGTGTTCTTCCATAAAAAATGGTTTAGTCTTTTGAAATGACATAAAAGTTTTGACAGAAGGCAGCCTGGGCCGAAGCATGCCTAGGAGCGCCATCAGCTGCTCCTGGCAGTCTATTTTTATTGGGATTTGTGAAGACAGCAGATGCAGTCCCAGAGCTCTCTCACTGGTACAATGGCCCTCACCACCGCCCATTTCCCAGGGTGGGAAACAAACAGTTGGAGCTGCTGAATCACTGATATCAGAAACAAGTCATCAAAAGGACAGTCTTCACACACCAGATCATAATATTATACTCAGAGGCATCCACATTAGATACCCTCCTTCATGGTATAAAGACATTTGAGAAATGATGTTACTCAATGCAGAAAACGAATAAGAAAAATAACGATCTGCAGTATACTCACATACCGCAGGGGAAATAAGCCAGAGGAGAGCAGATTGAAAAGAAGTTTATTGTACAATTCATCAACTTCCTCGCTCAGATGACCTGACTCTGTCCCACTGAAAACTCACCTCTCTTCTGAGCCTGTTCCTTTGGTTTTCCTGACACACTGAGTCCTGCTTCAGTAGTACCCTTGGGACAAAAGCCATGCCATCTCAGAGAAAGGTTAAGAGCACCTCCAGCTGATGCTCCCTTGGTCTGTATCACTACACAGCAGAAGCTATTCTCAAGGGTCCCCATTTGATAAAGATGGAGACATAGCAGGAAGTCCCCTTGTCCCTGTGCAGTGCCATGGAAGATCTGCTGATTGACCAAAACTCAAGCATCTTGACACCGGGTGGGGAGGGGGTCCCCGGGCATCTCCTTAGGGGGTCAGGAGAGGGTGAGAGATGCCTGTACAGCCCCTCTGCCCCTCTCATCTCTGGAGTCTTTTCTGACCCAGCCTTCACTCTGAAAAAGATTTCGCTGCCTCAGGATGATGGTGTTCCATCCCCTTTGCCATAGGGTCTCTAATCACAGGAACCTACAGGAAGCTGAATGAACCCTCTTTATAAACCTAATTTTGTCTTTAATACTCTTCTAAATAACTTAAGGGCAATTTTTCTTTATAGATACTGGCCCCTTTTATGTGCAAATATACATTGGAACATACCCATTTACCTTCAAGCAAATCCAAGAGTCATTTTTTTGAGAATCATACTTTTAGGTAAGAAATCAATATAATTATAAGGAAAGTACTGACATTTTATTTATATACAATTCACATATGACTACAAAAACTTTGGTTGATATTGTTAACAATTTTCAAAATAGAACATTAATAATAGTTCTTCGTTAAAGAGGGGACGGAATCTTAACACTTAATGAACACCTACTATGTGTCAGAGTCAATGCTGGGAATATCATATAACTTAATTAAAACACCTCTCACCTTTAAGTGATTGTGGCTTTTCTCTATTTCTTTTTTCTCCCCTCTCTCTGACACTAATATAGCTCCTATCCCCTAAGTTCCAGAAAAAGGAGGGGGTACGATATGGGCAGAGGAGCTTCACAGAGGCAGGAGATGGAGGTGACGGCTTTGATTAGACAATAATGGCTTACGCTTCGCAGTCTGAGCAAAGAAAAATACCCTCTACATTCCTCTCTACATTTGCAGACACAAACCCATCTCCAATACACAGAAAACAGAAACATCTCCCAGGTACATGCTGCACTCAACACACAGATCAGGGGTGCTTATTTACCCGGTGGAAACAACCTTAGACTTGGAGTTTATATCTCATCTCTGCTACTTGCTAGCAGTGTGACTTTGGGCAAATCCCTTCACCTCTTTGAGCTTCAGTTTTTTTCATTATTAAAATGCAGGTTATAACACCTACCTCATAAAGTGTTTGGAAGATGAAGTGGTATAAAGTAGGTGAAAATGTTTAATCATTATAACAACACCGTTAAGGCAAATGAAATCTGTACTTCACAGAAGAGGGAAAAAAAAAAACGTTAAGGAAACCAAGTGATTTACCCAAAGCCACATAGGAAATAATCAGAGAAGTCAGCAATTAATCCCTTCTGACTCTGAACAGTCAGATGTGCTTTTCTCCATGGCACAAATTCCATCTCCCCTGCTGCCCTCCCTTTTGGGCTCTCAGACATGGAAAGCAATGCCTCTTCTATCCCCACTGATCTCAGGGCCTTCTCTCTTCACAGCCACCTGGTGTTAGCCAAGTCAGCCAAATGTGGTAGATACTTGGTTTGCTGGCATTAGGAATGTCATCAAAGCATCTGTAAGTCAGAAAAGGAGACAGGATTTGGAAAGCACCACGATGGCATGTGGCACACCACTGGACCTACAGCCTGACAGGAAAGGCTGAAAGTAGGGGGACTGATATGGATCTGGGTAAGTCTACACTGACTCCAAAAAATGAGGCTTCTTATGTATGCAGGTTTTGTTTTTTACCCTAGGAATTTAAGCTCCATTAGGACAGTCACAGAGGTCTGTTTGTGGCTGAGTGCCACGGGTTAAGAGGACACAGAGTGCTGACTTCCAGCCCCCAGTCACACCAGGGCCTTTAAAGGACCAGGGCCAGGTGAAAGACAGTGACTTTCAGAAGATAAGAAGTAGCTGTCCATCCTCTTTTTTTTTTTTAATGTCAGGTAAAATCCTTTCTACCAGCAGAAATCCAGAGACTCTTTCCCCATTATGAAGACCCTCCAACTGAGGGTAGAGGCTGAGCAAAGGGGGCAAGCTGCTAAGAAGGGGACAGCTAAAGCTGAGAGACCTGGATATTTCAGTACAATCAGGCTTTGCTTCCAGTTAGATTAGTTCTGCCCACCAACATCCTGTTTGGTGTGCCCATCTGTCTGACATGCTGATAATTACAGCAGTGCTAATTGATTTTATTATTGGATCACACAGGGCAAGGCTCTTCCATGAATTTGTACCTATCAATTCCAGTGTATAATGGTATTAACTCTCCCATGAAAACTCACTATTAGCCTAACATTTTTTTCTAGTACTTTGAGTTCACCTTGGAAACTCACGTTAGTCAGGATCTTATATCCTGAGGAAACAAGAAACAGATGCATTATCCCAAGGAAAAGGTCCACTGGGAATACAAAAAATGGGGACATTTTCTAAAATATGTGTTTCTGTTCCACTGTTGCCTCTCAGCTCCACGTCCATCCACTTAAACTCAGCTTTGTGATTCTGGGTGGGGTTGGGACTCCGTAAATCCATTTCAACTTTGCCATCCAGATCCCTGTTGCACCAGCAGGGGGTGCCAGAGGGCACCTACAAGGCTGGGGGACGGCAAGAGACTTGCTCCTTCCTGTTCCTGCCAGTATCACCCCGAGGAGCAGCAGCAGTGTGTTTCAGGTCCCAGCTTTACTTCACACTCCCAGAACCAGCCTCATCACACTTCCTGAGTGATGCCAGCACCGACAGAGCGGCGCCCTTTCCTCGAGGGTCTGAGTTCCAGCTCCTTGGGCTTCTAGCTGTGATAACCCCAACTTGTCCCTTTTGCTCTCGCAGCTCTAGTGATGGTGGCTGTTTCCTGTCCCCCAGCCCATGCTCCCCATTTACCTATTCTGTCCTTCAATATCTGTCATATTGATTTCTGATATTACAGGAGCTGTTAAAATAACTT
Source organism: Balaenoptera borealis (assembly GCF_965194805.1). Lineage (NCBI taxonomy): Eukaryota > Metazoa > Chordata > Mammalia > Artiodactyla > Balaenopteridae > Balaenoptera > Balaenoptera borealis. Next base: position 56,803,678 of record NC_138871.1, read on the forward strand.
ATGTAGTTTCTACCTTGCTGACTAATACAGCACGTTTGAGAGCCTCAACTTCATTTACAACAGTGGTTAAAAGAGCAGACTCTGAAATCAGTCACACCTGGATGGGAACCCCCAACCCATTTACGCAGTACTTGGTAACTCTGGAAGATCTAATTCACCTCTCTGGGTCTCATTTTTCTTAATCACTTTCATTTATTCAACTAACATTTACTGAGCACCCCCCAAGTTCCAGGCACTGTGCCAGGCAGTAGAGATACCATGTTATGCAAAACAGTTAAGTCCCCTGACCTGGAACCTTCTGTCAACGGAATCAGATGAGATAATGGAGGTAAGGCACATGTCATCAGCCTTCCTCTCTGTACCATGACAGGGGAGCAAAGACAAATGGGTCTTGAAAAAAGTGTAACAGCTAGGTCTCTTCAGAAAATGAGACAAGTGTCTTTTCCTCAACAAGGCTGAAGGTCTCAGTCAACATAACACCAGGGATTCGTTGTGTGCCCCCTGTCCATTCCTCCTGTTCAGAGCAGAGAAGCAATGACCTCGCAGCAGCATTCATTCAGAAGGAAATGGGACAAACAGCCCTAGAGAGGAAACACTACATAGTGGCATTTTTTAGAAATTCCAAAGAGACAGGTTCCTGTGACACAAGGAAAGAACAAAAGGAGCTGCAATGCAGGAGTAGGACTGGGGCCCAGAATGACCATGACGATGGGGTGTGAGTGGAGAAAGATAGTAGAAAGCTGCTGTTCCAACATCAGTCACAGCGAGAGTCTTTTTACCATAAAGAATATATAAATATCAAATAAACCAGAACTTACTTTCTGCAGTAGGACTATATACCTAGACAGTCCAGGGAGGTGATAAGATGGAAAAGAAAGATTCTTTATTCCATTTAAGCCTGAACCTAAAGGTCCCACGCTGTGGGCAAGGAAAAGCTGGAAAGAAATCCAATCTCCACAGTTTGACACAATCCTTCCTTGGACTTCTTCTGACTAGACATCAGGCATGTTGAGGCAAGGATGGCCGATGTTCTCATTAGCAAGGAAGTATTTCTGCAAGACTACTGTGTAGCTAAATTCTTGAAAGCACAGTGCCTGGAACATGGTGGGTGCTCAATAAATGTTAGTTGAATAAATGAAAGTGAAAAGAAAAATGAGACCTAGAGAGGTGAATTAAATCTACAACACATTGGTATCCTATAAATGCAAACTAAACTCTTCACCCTCAATTTTTTATTCATTTTGACATCACCATGACTATCAAAAGTCATACTGAAGGAAAATAACCATGGGAAATTATTACTAGAATGTCTATTCCACATCCTTGCTCTAGGGCTTCATTATAAATAATTTACTGTCACTGAAGGAATTTAGAGTCCCACAAGGCATGAAAAGCCTGGAGACAGTTTTATTCATAAATAAATGCCAACATTTAAACAATCAAGACAGCTTCAAACTCCAGGAGTTGAAATCAATACTGAATATTGAAATTCAATATTGAATATTGAAATCAACAATATATACTGCCTGGATGATTTGTTACACTTGTGTTTATAGTCTGAATGGGAAGATAATTCAGTTCCACCTGAAGAGCCACTACATGGCCAAGCCCAAGAGAAGTACTTTGGATAAGAGGTGATATTTCTCAGTTTTTCCATTTCAAACAAATTATTATCTTTGTATTTAAGACATCACCCATGCAATTCTTTTCATGACTCGTAGTACTCTTGAGCAATTAAGAAAATTTATAAGGTGAAAGAAGTCAGGGACAAATGCCAAATTCAAAATGATCCACAGAACACCGAAGAACCCCCAGACAGCACTGCTGTCTCAGACATAAGGCGAAATAATCCCTTCTGCTCAAGAAAACATAAATGAGCAGTGAGTGTGCATCACAGCAAGAGCATTATTACCCAGAAGAGGCAACCTGCTAAATACAGACTTCATTTCCAAACAAGCCTCCTAACAGGAAATGTGAACCAAAAGGTCCCTTCCGAGGAGATGGAGAAATGTCACTTGGCAACATGTCTTCCCTGTGGCCCATGGCAGCCTTCCCTCATATCTCCCTTCCCACACCGTTCAATCAGGGCGTAGAAGAACCTGTTTGTTACACATTCCTGGATGTGGCAGACAACACTCCGGAGCAGGCAAGGGCAGAGAAGCCCTAGCCTATGGGATCAGCCCCCAGAATTCCTGGGCTTACATACCATCCAGGCCATTGTGATGACTGTAGTTTCTTTTCCCCAAAATGCTCAGAGACGTGTGATTCGGGGTGGTTAGCATCCGCTTGGTGGTTGGGGTTTGTAGGCTTGGTGTAGATCGAATTACATTAGGTTTCTTCGAAGGATGGATCTCTGACAGGGGGAAGAAAGGTTTCTCAACTCAGAACATGGTATTAAAAATCTGTGTGCACTTACATCGGCTAATAGGCACACATCTTATCCTTACTTCTTAATGAGCTAAGAGCCAGTTCCTTATGAACCAGCTTATTTTCCCAAGGACTTGCATAATGAATCAACTTCAAGTGCTGTTACCATGGCTTTATTTATCAAAAGGGAGCTGGTTCTGCCCCTGCTAGCTGAAGCTCTGAGCTTCATGTTGTGAGTACAAGAAGAAAAAAAAAAAAAAAGCCACTTCAGAAGGTCACTTAAACATGAGATTTATGAGGGGAATAAGGCATCTGACTCTTCAAGGAATTAGATATTCAAAGGCTATCTGGAGAGGTAGCCTCAAAGAAAACTACCCTTGTGCTCCATCAAACCAGGAACACAGATAACATGTAGCACATCTGGTGTGTGAGAGCTTTCTGAAAAAACAGGATTCCTCTGGCTCTGCAACTAGGATATAGGACCAGGGTCAATCACTCCCAGCCAAAAACAATTTGATATAGATGAAATCTGACACCAAACTCCAAATACTAGAGTTAAGAAGTAGCAGAAGATGGGACTTCGCTGGTGGTCCAGTGATTTAAGACTCTGCACTTCCACTGCTGGGCCGTGGGTTTGATCCCTGGTCAGGGAACTAAGGTCTCGTGTGGCATGGCCAAAAAAAAAAAAGCAGCAGAAGAAAAACTTTGACGGAGGATATATCACAAAACTGTAATGTGCATGTGGTACATGTGTGTTTATGTGAAGTATGTTGTCAGTAGATGGACAGAAATTGCAACACTATAGAAATTGGATTTAAGGACCTCAGTCTATTACTAATACCAGGCAACCTCTTCTCTAAAGCTAAACCTGCTCACTGATTCTGAGTCACCACTCAACATGCCAATCATGCACAAGCCACCCTGTCTTCCCAGGTGAGGGCCAGGATATTAGCCTTATTTACTGAAATTTAGGGAGGGCTGTTAGGAGTATTGGTCTGGTCAAAATCCTACACTTGCTGAAATTTAGGAATGGATCAGGTACTAACCAAAACACGGTGCTGATTTTTTTTTCAACATGGTATTGAAGGTTTGCCAACCTCATATTTCATCACAACCTCCATACGCTATGCTCCATCAGGACCAGAAAACCTGCCTTCCCTGATCCGATTTTCAAGAGCCTTTGTTCATCTAGTTCTCTTGGCCTCATAAGGGGAAAAACATTCTTTTTCTATCTATTCAAATACTACCTATTTTTCAAGCTTGAGGTCAACTATTACTTTCTTCACATAAGTTGCCCTAACTCCCATCAGAAATAACTATCCCTTCCTCCAAGTGCCCAATGCTTATTACCTGTAATTCTTTTATAGGATCTAATCCTTTGCTCAATTGTTCTTACCTGTGTGCCTTCCCTGCTAGCTGAAGATTTTTGAGGGCAAGGTTGTATTCATCTTGGTGTTCCCCGCATCACTTAGTGAAGTGTCTTGTACATAGTAAATACTCAGAAATATGTTATATAGGGAAGTGGTTCAGTTAGTAAGGACAGCACTGCTTTGGGCTTATCTGGTAGAGACAGAAACCAATTTGCCCATAGCAGGAACACATAATTACCTATGGAAATGCTGACTAATACGCAATTATATTCTATTTTTTATGATCATAAACTTGCCCTTGCAAGGTGGGAGGGGCTTCTAGGATTAGGCCCTGCAAGGGAACACAGATAGCAAACTTCAAGGATTTGATCACCATGAGCTAGGTCGTCCCTGTGATAACCATGTGATATTTTGCGGGGCTATCAAAGCAACTCTTTAGGCCCTGAGGAATAAAACAGGAAATAAGGTGGCAAAGTAACATCAAAGAAGGAGCTATGCACTTCTGACTCCTAGGATGCTCTGATGAGGACCAGATAATATAGCAACTTTAAGGCTACACTTTGATTTTTAAAAGACTGGATGTCTTCAGTCTGAACACTTCACAAATATACATCTTTCTGACAGAGTAATAAGGTTCAATGCAACTCTGAGAACATACTTCACTTTTACTGAGAAGATGAAAAAGCAAGAATATTAGAAGCATAAAACCATGCCATTATAGCTTCTAGGTATAGTAGGAACCATTTTAGAAGTCATTATTTTGTAAATTATTTATCTTAAAACTTTCCAAAAAAAAAGGTTATTGCCTAGTAATTTTATACTATTCTTAATTATGATATTTCAAAATGTAAATGGAACCATCATCTTTGGCGACTTCCAAGTTAAATAACATGATAAAAACCAGAAAGCAATACTAATGCTTTCCTTTCAAGTAACCTTAATTGGCACATTAAAACTATAAATATTGTTTAAAGGTGGGTTAAAAGCCAGTTTTATCTGTTTTTAAAAAAAAAAAGGTAAATAAACCAATCTTTCTCTATTTAAGGGAAGGGGTGAGGTGGGTCTGAAATAGTGGAAGGATCTAAATAAAAATAATAAGAATATTCATCCTTAATTTTATAACAACCTAGAATGGTGACAGATGGTAATTAGAATTATCACGGTGATCATCCTGTAATGTGTATAAATGGCACATCACTATGTGGTGATCCTGAAACTAATATAACATTGTAAGTCAATTATACTTCAGTTAAAAAAAAATATTCATCCTCTAATAATTTAGTGATTCTTATTTTCCTTTTTGCTTAATCTGTATTTATATCCATAAATATACATTACATTTTTATTCAATGATATTTTTGGAAAAAGTAAACCTATCTATAACTCTGTATGTTTTGTGTGTGTTTTGGTAATAAAAATAAGTTTCTGAAATAAAATAAATTGACTATACATATGAAGGTATCCAATTGCAGCTACTTGAAAGGCTTGCATTTAATTTAGGTATGTCAATTTTGAATAGCCAATTATAAGATACAGAAATTGTCGAGTTTTTCTTCTATTAGGAAATACCCACCTAAATACCCAATGATACATGCCAAAGGTTTCCTAGTGCTTTTGCTTTTCAGTGGACTTCCAGATAGGTCCGCATGTCTGTCTGCATCTGAGGAGAGAGAGAAACACGGAGACAACCAATGAGGCTGATTTCTCTGCCTATGCTACATACACCGCAGAAATAAAATGTGCAAGTGGAAAACAGTGCAAAAAATCCGCCAGATTCCTCCATAATTTCCTTTGGGGCTTAAGAAAACCGTTTTTAGTTCTGGTTCAAATTACTGAATGGGATTTTACCTGGAGAATACTCACTTTAAAGTCCCTTATGAATGTAGCTAACACACATCTTACACCCACATGCTTTCTTTCTGTGTGAGATCATCTGTAAAATAGCCATGGCATTTCTACATTATAGTAGAAAAACTTCCATGAAGTATGAGGTGTTATCAGTCCTAATGGAAGATAAATCTGGCATGGAAGACAAAAATGACAGCTGACAAAGGCAACACACTTGACCATCCCTGACCTAGATGAGAGTGGGTCTCTGTGGAGGAGTCTTCATCTATCGCGATTAAATTCAATTCCATTAGATTAGAGCTTCCCAAAAGTAAAAATGGGTCATTTGGTTTTATCACTAGTTTTCTATCCTTCATTTCCTACTACTATGATGTTATTAGTGCTGAGATTTAAAAGGTTACCTGTATGCAGACAGGTATTTCACCCAATAGTCAGAACAGTAAAATACTGTGATGGATATTAGTTCATAGAGGTCACATCACATTCCTCATACCCTACCATAAAACAGTTCAGACAGAGAAAAATAAAGCACACAACACAAACACTCTCTGCGTTTTAATTAGCTGTCATTAGATGGAAGAGTAGATGTGAAACATGGTTGCCTGTCATACCAAAGAGTTAAGCTGTAGAGTCTGAAGCAACAGAAACAATGTGTATTGAAATGTGTTTTAAATTTGCAGATACTGTCATAAAGCTTAACAGAGTAGCTTTAGCAGATATGATTCTGCTATGTTTATGCCTTTTCCCACCTTCACATTTTTGACAAAAATGTCCTACAGATTTTCTGTGGCCGAGACCACATTTCTAGGCCTACATACAGGAAATTTTCTTTGACATCCACAGGGATTCTCTGCACTATTAATGTTAAAATGTATAATTCAATCTGGAACTTCAAATGATTTAAAACTAAAAATTAACTTTTTCATTAGCTCTAGCCCTCTCAACAAGGAAACTCTTTTCCAATAACTATTAAACAGGAAAAGGTGGGAAAGCAGCATTTAAAAATATTGAAATAGACAAAGCACAAACTGCAGACAGCCTGGAATCTGAATATATATCCCAAGCACTGGCTAATTACTATGCAACCACTGACAACTATAAATGGTCCAGTTTCTTTTCCTCCTACTCAGCTGATTTCCTTTGAGCAAAACAAATTACTAAGCTATGAAGCTTTTCACCTGTTGTGGAATAATAGTGAAGATACAGTCAGAAATATAATAAACATATTTTGGAGGAGCAATCTAAACAAACATTAAAAAGCAGCCCAAACCCTGCAAGGATCAAACACCTGTCAAATCACTGTGTGCTAACAGTAATAATTCCTTCCTCATATTACTAATTCACCTAAAATTCAAGTTCTACTTAGGAAGAGGACAAGAGAAGAAATTTCTTTTCTATTAATAAAATAAAGCTTGAGTGACTCATCTTAGTATTTGCTCAATGTTTTGGACAAAAACCATTACTGTATTACTAGTAATAAGATTAACTTTGCTCTTTATTCCACTCTATAAGGCCCAAAGGAAAACTGCCAATGTGACTTCAAGTGATGAACTCCCACATGACTGTTACCTTGACAATAATCAACAAACCCATCAAAGGAGTCACCAACACAATACCCATAGACATTTCACTTTATATTAATCTGCTTTTAATTTCTCACTAAATTAGTAGGATTAATTATGTAATGTTCCAAGTGAGAATTTACAGAGCACTTGAGTGGGAGATCAAAGCTTTTTAGAAGGATCCGTACTTCATCAATCTTCATTATGTTTTATAGGAAGTAGTTGGTGGCAAGAACTATCAGTCTCAACTGTGAATAAATTAGGATGAAAGGTGGATGCTAAGACTACTGCATGACTGTTTACAATAAAAATTGCATCCATTCAGTGATTATACTGAATATAAATAGAAAAATATAGTTTCTGTCCGGAGGAAATGATAATAAACATAGATGATCAGGTCCACATTTGAGTTGGTTAAAAAGAATCCTGGTCTGTACTCAAGACCAGGCCAGTGGTACCTTGCTCTCAAATTATTCACCTAACTATATTTAAAGAGATAATTAATTAGTACCCATTAAAAGCACACAGGTAAATAAAGCAACCTGAGAAATGCCCGAAGAAACCAGAAGGAATCAAAATCTGGCCAGAGGGAGAGCATTTTCACCTCACTCGACTGGCTTGACTGAGCACGAGGCGTATTTCCCTGGCCTCCTAGAGGATGAGCTGTATCTCCCTGAGGTAAACCTGGAAAAAGTTACCTTTTTTTTGCAACTCATGGCTATCTTTCTAAAATGTTTTGGAAATATTAGAGGGGAAAATAAAACAGAAAACTTGCAAAAAGTACATACTGAATTAAAATTCATAAAAATATCTCACATGGGCCTTCAAAATTGCTATCAAAGTAAAACCATCCATAGAATTTTCTTATAGGAATTATAAAGGCATTTCTAAACAAGACATAAAACGCATGTGCCATTAAAAAAATTTTTTTAAAAAGATAAATTCAACTACTTAAAAAAATCTGCTTGGCAAATACAACATCAACAAAATCAAAGACAAAATGGGGGAAATATTTGCATTACAGATCAAGAGCTAACTTCCTTAAAATATAAAAAGTTCCCACAAGTCAGTAAGACTTTTAATAGAAAACAGGCCAGGGGCAAAAACAGTTGACAAAAAAGGAAATACAAATGGTTGTCAAATATATGCAAAATTTTCTACCTCATTCAAAATGAGAAATGCAAGCTAATATAACTTACATGTCACCTGTCAACTAGTTAAGGGTTTCAGAGATGGATAACACTGCTGGCAAGGTTCTAGAGAAACAGGCACTCTCTAGACAATGTGGTGGGAGTGTAAATCATAGTTTTTCTGAGGGCAACTGGGCAGTAACTATCAAAATTCAGAATGGAAGTTGCTTGACACAGATGTTTTACTTTTAGGGATTTAACCTGTAAGCTACATGCACATTTCATACATCAGTCTTAAATGATACCTGTATATTTGTTGCAACATTACTTGTAATAGAAAGGGATTGGAAACAACCTAATTTTTTTTTAAATAGGAGAAGTACTGGCTCAAGTACAAAATAGACTATTATGCAGCTGATAAAAAAAGGAGGTGGGACTTCCCTGGCAGTCCAGTGGTTAAGACTCCGCGCTTCCAATGCAGGGAGCACAGGTTCAATCCCTGGTCGGGGAACTAAGATCCTGCATGCCACGTGGCCAAAAATAAATACATATACTTAAAAAAAAAAAGAAAGAAAATCACCCCCACACACACAAAAAAAGAGGATGTATCTCTCAATGTACTGGTATGGAATGGCCTCCAAGATACGTTAAGTAAAAAAGGCAAGGTGCAGAACAATGTAGGCATTAACGTCTGTACAAAAACAAAAAATACACCTACTTAGTTTCTTAGAGATACACAGGATGTCTCTGGATACTTTAGACACTGATGACAATGGTTACCTCTAAAAGAGGTAGGAATGGGAATGGCGGTAAGATCTGTAACCACTTTTGTACCTTTAAAAACATTTTAAGTATCCATTCAAAGACAAATTTTTATTAAAATAATAAACTACCAAAATAAACAAGCCAAAACTGTTCTCCTAATGTTAGAACTTAAAATTTCACAAAACTTTATACAATTATCAACAGTAACTTTCACTGAGAAACCTCTAGAAAACTCATAAAATATATAAGTTTCCTTTGAATATGGGCCCTTGGGATAATACTTCTGAAGTCGATTTAGCATCTTCAAACAGAAAAAAAGGGCTCCAGGTATCCCTTGAAAACATTCATACTGGGGAATGGTGCTGTCATTCAAGTCTCGTGTGTTATCAACTCAGAAACTACTTAATTATCCATGCAAGCTACAGAGGGGGCAGGTAAGTCATTTGGATCCATTTCTCTGGGGACTTTTGCTTCATCTCTGAAATGCTGCTAATATACTACTTCTACTTAACCTCAGTCTCTGGATCTTGAGTTTCAAATAGAAGCCCTGTGCTCAACAGGTGTTGGGTGATTTTACAGATCTTTGACAAGTCAGTCATCCAGTAACTCAGTGGTAAAGTCTCATGATAGTAACAAAGGAGGAAAACCATCATTATATTATGGCTGTTTTTAATGAGGGGAGGGGTGTCAAGGGGAAGCAGGGGGAGGCTGTCTGAAACCTGATGCTGTTACAACCATGCAATTGGTCTGCAAATCTTGTCAAGGACATCGTACTTTTCTTTATGCAACGTTTTGGGTTTTGGTCTAGCAATCCATTTTTATTAAGCACTATCTACATGGTAGAACTGGCTCAGGCACTGTACTGTTAGCAATTTTTAGCATGGACTTACATATTTACATATAAAGGTATATCATTCAAATAAATAGGTATTTGGGATTTGGTTTTAACAGTCATTTTTTACATCTATATCTATAAAACACATGTTGGTCATAGTGTATAGTTATTTCAAGTTTTAAAAAATTTTTTAATAGGAAATATATTCCCATGACTTTTTAATAGGAAATATATTCCTATGACTCAAAATTGAAAAAGTTTAGAAGGATGAATAGCGGTAAGTCTCCTTCCCACCCTTTTCCCTCAGCCTCCCAGTTTCCCTTCCCAAAGATATTACTTCTTACATTTTCCTGCGATACTTTATGGATATGCAAACAAAGATTCCCCTGCGTACTATACTGTATTCCTTAACACCAGTTTCTTAATGAAAATAAAGGCCAGAGAGCGCTGCTGTAACAAATTAAAAAAAAAAAACTTCCTCTAAACAAGGATTAACTTGTAAGTCGAGATCTGAAAGTTATGACTATGCTCTCCCCCATGTAACTGAGAATTTATCTCCTCAGCTCCCCACTTCTTCACTCTTCTGTAGTCTGACACCCCATCAACTCTGGCTGTGATACTGGCTGTGATGTTGCTGCCAAGGCCAGGAGCCATGGAAGGGGTCAACTTCTACACTTCTTATAAGAGGAAGAGTCTCAAGTTCACAGGCAAAACTAGTTTCCTTTTCCAATATTATAAAGAATTATTCTAAATGCATTAATTGGAGCTCTTGATCCATCAATATCTTTAGAATTACAAACTTTCACCTGATCTGAAAGTCATTCATCATCACGGTGATTCTTAACTTTTTGGGGGAGGGACAGGGTCACCACTGCCTTTGAGAAACCAAGGAAAGCTTACCAAAAAAAAACAAAACAAAACAAACAAAAAAACAAATACAGCTTTAACCTCCCCCTGGACCATAAACATGGTTGCATACAGACATTGGGTTATTAACACCTAATCTTGCTAACAAGCCAAGATCAAGGAATCTGCTAAAGAGGTTGTGACAAGGTACAAATATAAGAAGGGAGACGATAATGCAAGAAGCAATTAGATGCTAGGAAAAGAGTTCATTAGCTGCTTGCTGGGTGGGGGGACTGGGACTGAGTAGGTGGCTGCTGAAACTTTATAGTTTTAAATTTCAAGGTAAAATTATTCTGAGAATCTGATTCTATGTGTAACTTGACCAATGAAGCTAAATAAAAAATGCTCCTTGGCTCTCATCACGACAAAGGAGTCTGTTCTTTTATTATCATTATTATAGCTATATGTTTGTAGAAATAAAATACAGGTAATTTAATCTCGACCCTTTTTTAGTAGCATGGCCTTTTAACTGAGAAAAATTAAAATAAGGTGACACAAAAACATACTTCATTGAAGAATCATCAAAATAAAGGCAATTTGCAAATTAACTGAGAAATTAACAGAAGCTTAATGAGAAACAGAAGCTTCCTCAGAAGCCAATTTAGTTGGTGATAGTTTCTTTTCCATTCATAGCAACAGAGATGATCCTGGAGCCTGGCCAATTTTAATGGAAGAATTTCATTCACTTTCTTTCTCATTTCTCATGTTTTTTATTTTTTATATTTAAGAAATTATATATAAATGTGTATGTTTTAAACCAGCTAAGCCGTTTATTCATGGATATAAATATTTTCTAGTTCCTTAAAATGGTAAGAAAGTGATAACATAAATCCATGAACTCAGAAATGCTAGCACAAAACCTCAACATACATGCCTAAGTTCTCACATATACATGAGTTTCATGTAGCTAAGTTTCCCCTCCATGGGATGCAGAGATTACTTCCAATTTCTACTCACTTTACAAAGCACTTTTCTTCTTCTTATAAAGCTTTTACCTGTAAGTTTTAAAGCCCTTCAACTGTTCTGTTGAAAATTATCTTTAGGAACAAAAAACACTTTTCAATCATCACTCCTTTTACAGATACCCTCTTTAAATCAAAATGGAACATCTCATAATAAGAAATTTCTTATCTCACAGATAGAGTTACCTACTGAACGTCTTTAAGATTTCCTACCTGTTAAGCCAGACAGCTAGTTTTCTCATCCCATAGGGAAAAAAAGTTGCATGGCTCTAACATGCTAAACAGGAAATGTAACTAAAAGTAGCAAGACTAGAATCAGAGTTCACACACAAATTATGGACACATTTAGGGGTACATGGTAATAACAGAACAACCTGCAATTCATCGGTACATATGACCTTTGTTCTAACAACAACAAAAAAACATAAGCAAGACTGAATGTGTTGATAATGAGTAATAAAGTCATGTAAATGTTATGTAGTAATGTATATGATTATGAAATGGAAACCAAATTGGACAAATAGAAAGAATGCTCAACCACAAATTCAGGCACTAGCTTGCAAAAATTAAATGTGTTTTTCAGAAAATTCACCCAAAAAACTTTAAAATTCATTTATAATTTGCTAAATCTTCTAATTTGTTATGAAACACTGTGAATTTCCAGAATATTGTATGATAATTGTAAAAGGTTTGTGGGAAATTGAGAAGTTTACAAAGACATACAATTTCTCATTAGTGTAAATTGGCAAATTTTATTCTACCTTATAGGTAAAAATCCCTCTTCGATAAGGGCTTTCAGGTAATTCCATCACAAAACCCCACTGGATAGGATCACCTCCCACCAATCTTTTGCTGAGCACTGCTTTCTCATAAAGACTGCAGAAGTTTCAATGTTTTCAGGTTGGCATTATACAAATGGCAGCAGACAAAACAATGTTAAAAAAAAAATAAACCAAATAAAAGGCTGTACACAAGAACTTATGTTTATTGCAAACAAAAACAAAAACAAAAAGAGAGAGAGAGGGAAAGAGAGGAAATGGTCAGAAGCACAACATATAAGGTTAAGAATTTAAAAGCATCTTACATTCTGCCCTAATGGCAGCATAATTAATAGGAACAAACGGCCGTCTTGCTGCCTGCCGCAGCCGGAGGGTATTTTTGCAGACCTGACGAGCAAATTTTGTGAAATATGTAGTGTGAAGGAAGAAAGCTTGACGGGTCTTCACTGCAGACTTTGGGCTCCCAGTGTTTCGGACCGGCATGCCCTGCATGGCCTGGCGAGACATGTGACTTCGAACTCGAGGGTCCTATAAAATCAGACACCAACAAACATGTAAAGAACAGAACTTGTCAAAATACAATACTCCTTGCATCCTGTTCAAAGAAAAGCGCAGTTTTTAAGTCTTTCACTGAAGAATCGATAACTTATTACGGGAGAGAGAATTTAAAAGTATGTACTTTGGAGTAGGAGGTGGGGAGTAGAGAAGGAAACTGGGTGGAAGTAAGGGTGTCTGTGATCCTATATTTTTCTTCTCCTAAACTGACCTTAACAATCCAAAATCACATTCACAACAGTAAAAAATTGCCAGGGGAGAGACTATTTTTTTTAAAAAAATATTGAAGGGGGTCCTTAAATCTTGTTAGCTCCCAAAAAGAACACCCTCCCTCTGGTAGACGTAGGTGCTTGATATCTGCCATCTATGAGAATTTTACCAAAATCATATTTTAACTGTTGTTCACCTCAAGATTGAGTCCATGCCTTCTTGTCTCTCCTATGATAGCCCAGGGACAGAAAGAATGCTCAGTTTGTACTTATTACCTTATGCAATAAAACACATTTTCAACAGTACTGAAAGGTTGCAAACTGTTTCCAAAAAAGCCATTAAAACCAGTATTTAATCTGTAAGCTCTCTACTCATGCTAACACCTCCCACACACATTATTCTTCTTCTGAGTAATCTCTCAAGACCGATATTTTGAATACCTGAAAAAATTGGATTTGTCCCTGCCCCTCTCTCCATACCCACCCTCAACGTTTCAGTACTACGTTTAGCTATAATAGTTTTGTTTGTTTTTAACTTATCCTATATTGTACTTCTGTTTCCAAGGAATGATCCAGGCGCTGAAAAACACTACATTTCTCAACACTAAAAAGACTATTGCTTGTGTACCTCTGTAGCTGGGCTGGGAGGTAACTTCTCCTCTTCCGACTGGGTGGGCATTTTCAGGCCTCCGTATTTTTTCCAATAGAGCCAACAAGTTGCACATAACCTACACTGCATATTAGGTGGGCCCCAAGAATACCACTGATGAGACTGTGTAGCTAAAGACGGAGGAAAAATAAGAAAAAACAAAGAATGCGACATAACTTGTAATATCAATACACATATGGTCAAATATTTCAAAAATATTCCAAATCTTTAGTTTACAATGTTATTTTTCTTCTTCCAGTTTACCCGACAAACAGGAAAGTCTAATACATGTATGTATTTTTCAAGTGAGAATTCATTAAACCATTTATTTCTACAGATATCAAGTGCCTGTGGCCCTTACTAAGAGGGGCCATTAGGTGAAGTGCCCTATATTATACATGCTGCTGCTGAAGGAGTTTTTGTTGGTTCATTAAAAACATTTTGTACAGTATTAAATATTAAAAATATTGTGTACATTTCTGGAAATAAGTTATCAGAAAGGTATTATTAAACTAAATCCAGGTTTTCAAACCTGGGGTTCAGAAACTACCTCAGGGTTTAAAGTGCTTAGAGGGACCCCTCAGATAAAGGTAGAAGTCTGACAGAAACAGGTATCTGTTTTCCATTCCTTTATTTTAATCAATAGATAAAATAATTATTTTACTTTTTCTCTCTTTAAAAACAGAATCCTTTTCCAGACTGTAAGTCCCCGTCAAGTGAGCATGTGTAGCCAAAATCACGGCATGCTTAAGACCTGATAGCTCGATTGATTCATTCCTGAGCTAAACACTACAAACCTGTGCTATTTTGCTCTGAAGTTTAAAATACTGCCATATAACATTTAAAAGTATTCCCACAATGGATCTGAAGTTTAAGACAGAAAACACTGATGATGAACACTAAGTTAATAAGGTACATAAAATTATGATTCTGTAAGTTTGCCTAGGAATATCCTTCCCTTGATCTGTAAGTTACCTTTATCAGGTCAAAACGTTCAAACAGCACATCAGAGTGTCAACTAACACTTCATAAACCAATGTCAAAAAGAGAAGATATAGTGATCATTATAGTCAAACTATCTCTTAGTTTGTTGAAAATGATACTGTGAACCCATCATGTATTATTTTGGGAGGACTCCTTGCAAATAGCAGCCTAAAAACCTTTCCTCTTGTAATTTAAAAACAAATAGTAAAATAAGTTGATTTTTTTTTAAAAACACAAATTTTAAGAATTCTAAATATTAGGCATGGGCCTATTTTGGATTCTGAATATAAAATTTCACTCATATTTAAATATACATTTTCACCCAAATTAATCATGACATGTCATTTTAGTATGTCAACAAATGCCTTTGTCTTTATACAATTAACTCAAATTCAATTGAAGTGACAAATAGAAAACACCAAATTCTATCTTTCTATAAAGATAAATCTTATATGTATATTATAGTAAGATACACTTTATAATAGATATTTAATACATGGACCTAAAAATACTATAAAATTAAAATTGCTTATTTGTCACACACACATAAAAATGGTGAAATAATTATTTAAAGGGATATGTGAGACTACATATAACATGAAAGGGGTTTGTAAGGCAAAAATAAGACACATTAAGCTACTACCACTTGTCTGCAGGATTCTTCTTATTTTCATTTAAATATAAATGAAGTTCAAAATCTAATTGCCAACTCAAAAACAGTTATGCAATCCATGTAAAATTCTGACCAAAAGAATCTACTTTTCGGGCTTCCGTGGTGGCACAGTGGTTAAGAATCTGCCTGCCAATGCAGGGGACACGGGTTCGAGCCCTGGTCTGGGAAGATCCCACATGCCGCAGAGCAACTAAGCCCCATGCGCCACAACTACTGAGCCGGCGCTCTAGAGCCCGAGAGGCACAACTGCTGAGCCCGCATGCCACAACTACTGAAGCCCACGTGCCTAGAGCCCTTGCTCTGCTCCCATCCACCGCAATGAGAAGCCTGCACATCGCAACAAAGAGTAGCCCCCACTCGCTGCAACTAGAGAAAGCCCGCACACAGCAGCGAAGACCCAACGCAGCAATAAATGAATAAATAAATATTTATTTATTTATTTATTTATTTAAAAAATCTAATTTTCCACAGAGTGTTTCCCTTTGTTCTCCCATAGTGCAGAAAATGGTTAGACATGTGCTATTTCTATGAAGATAGCAATCTCCCTGGCTCACACCTTCCTTGGTTGCAGGAAAGATAATTATATGATTTGGCTTTAAAAGCCTTTTCCAATGCTGTAGCCTGGTGTGGAGTATGGAGCAGAGTCAAAAACGCCCCTCATCCCTATGTCCTTAGGGCAGCAGGCTACCCGCCCCCCACCCACAAGAGCTGCTGAGAGACAAAAACTGGGCACCAAGTAGACTTTTAATAAATACGAGTGTCCTTCCCTCTTCCACCCCGGGCCACTTTGATTGGAAGGAAACATAGATGACCGTGTCACCAATGTCCCATTTAAGAGATTATACTGTCATTTTGAGGTTTTAAATAAATATAAAAAATGTATCTGGGACTTCCCTGGCGGTCCAGTGGTTAAGACTCAGCATTTCCACTGCAGGGGGCATAGGTTCAATCCCTGTTTGGGGAACCCCACATGCCTCGAGGCGCAGCCAAAAAAAAATTGTCGACTACCTAGCAGTTCATCTCACCAACCCAATTTAACATCCAGGGCAAATATAATACTGCCGGCACTGGGTAGTTTTTTTACATGGATAAATACTGATAAATAGACTGGGGCCCTGAGGCTAAAAGTATCATAAAACAGCATATCCCAAGCCAGTGCTCTAAGGGAACCTCGTCTGAGGATTATAAATAGCAGTTTATCCACACGCAGGTCTTTCCTACAGAATTATTTGGAGCCTTTAATTTGTCAAAACATACTGAGAAACACCAAAAGGGGGTTTGGTATATTTCGTGGGACCATGGTTTGCACAAAGCTAGTAACAGCTCTGAATACAGCTTAGCACACACTGCTCGACAAACCCAGGACACCACAGAAGCAAATCAAAGGAAACCCAATACCTAAACTCAGTGTCCAGGTGGAAGGTAAGGATGGGCATCTGTTCACTCTGAGGCTACGTTATTCTGCCCTCTGCGCAGTGCTGACCTCTCGCACCTCCTGCCCGGCAGTGCCAGCACAATTCCCTGCCCTTCACCCACAATTCCCTGCCCTTCACCCACAACAGGCATCAAAGGAGCGGGGGAAGCCCTACTGGAGAAAACTTACCATAGCAGCTCTCACAGGCTCGCCCTAGGAGAGGGTTCTGCGGCTGGAATGCAGTTCCCACGGCTCCATTCACAGCACCAGGTTTGCCATTGCTGGTGGATATTTGGTTGGGATTTGGTTTGCTGCTTTCAATGAAATATAAAGTGAAGTGATAAAAATGACTTGCATAACAAGGTAAAAGGCTCTACATTTCATTATTGATTTATTTTAACTACACGTAAATAAACATTTGAATGTTTGGTAAGAAGAAATAAACTGGTAAAAATAAGGTGTTAAAATGAACCCAAACCATTTATCTTTACAAACCAACGTTATGTAAAAACCAATCTCTTAAGCCTGACACTCACAAAATAAATACACCGTATCTCTTCTCCACCCAAATACAATTTCCTTAGGACACCCTCTGATAAATTTGAAAGATACAACTTATTAAACTTTATCCCCTATCATAAATTCTCCTGAGAATATAATTTTTGGATTAAATAATTAAGCCAAGGGTAGTGTGTTGTGTTTAGAGAAAACCACTGTCCCATTCCTGCTGCTGGTGTGACAGCTGCTGACTCCACACATTGGCTCTCAAGGGAACTACACGAAAGCCACATGCCCAACAGAGACACTGTGGATATCAGCAAGGCATATCTCGAGAGGTAAAAGTTAGCATTTCAGGAGATTGTGACCACTCGTGATTTCTATTATGTTTTAATTTTTATGACGAAGATTAAGTAGCACTTGAAATTAGAAGAACCAATAAATGTATTTGAGGCATTTCTTTTTAAGAGGAAAAAGTTATATCTATCAGATTTCCAGAGGCCATAATTCCTTACAAACATGTAACCCAGATTGTCTTGGTATTTACTGAGCAAACATGGCTCACTTTTTCCCATCTGGGGTAGCCTAACTCCCCTGCTTATCAGCCATGCCTAAGAATACTGTACAGGTGTACATAGTATGTCCTCAATACACTCGTAATTCATTTAACATATATTTATTCAGTGCCCAGTAAACAAAAGTGCCGACATCAAGTAGCTTGCATTCTAGAGGAGTTTTCATGTCTATTTGCTGGGCAAAAAATAAGCAAAGTAAATTAGCAAATTATTTGTTAGTAATGAATGCTGAATGACTAAATGCAGACCATACTCTAGCTTCCTGTGGCTTGTGAAGTAATGAGAGTTCACAACTATTAAGACACCTGGAGTTTCAGCACAGAGTAGGCTCCTGAGTTTCCTTTTTGCTGTTTCTCATTCCCACACTTACATTTACCAGTGAAAGCCTAATATGTAAACTTGGCCTGACGACAAATTAAGATTTCTTTCTGGGCTTCCCTGGTGGTGCAGTGGTTAAGAATCCACCTGCCAATGCAGGGGACATGGGTTTGATCCCTGGTGCGGGAAGATTCCACATGCCACGGAGCAACTAAGCCCGTGCGCCACAACTACTGAGCCTGCGCTCTAGAGCTCACGAGCCACAACTACCGAGCCCGCGTGCCACAACTACTGAAGCCCGCATGCCATAACTACTGAAGCCCGCACGCCTAGAGCCCATGCTTTGCAACAAGAGAAGCCACTGCAATGAGAAGCCCGCGCACCACAACGAAGATTAGCCCCCACTCGCCGCAACTAGAGAAAGCCCGCGAGCAGCAACAAAGACCCAACACAGCCAAAAATAATAAAAATAAACAGATTTTTTAAAAAAATAAGATTTCTTCCTGGCATTGTTACTGTAATTCTTAGCTGACGCCCCATCGCCGCCCCAGAAGAAATCATTTAACCTCTGTGTGCACTGAGGGCCCTATTCTATAAACAGGGCTATTATTTACACTTCAAATCTGTGCCAGCAATGTATTTTGAAGACAAATTGGTTTTAAAGACACATTTTAAACCAGACAGAACGTATTTCTCCTCTTACAGTTTTCAGTTGGAAAAGTACAAAGTTAAAAGTGGTGATTCAGAATGACTAAGATTTCCAAGGGTATGTAAAAATATTTGATTTTTAAAATCTACTATACACAGAAAGAAGTGATAGCCCCTTGAAGTCAAATGGCTGATAATGTCAGAAGGCTTTCTCCAAATATAAACATTTCTGACATTTAACACAGGGCAAAATATATGTGTTAAGAAAGCTAATACAAATTTACAGTTGAGCGGCCTGAAAAAAGAATGAGAGTAAACACAACTTCAGTTGTTCAACTGAATCTAGAATGTTATTTGACTGAATAAACCACTGACCTTAATTCTAATAATCACAAAAGGAAAATGAGTGTGCAAAGATGGAATATAGAAAGGTGAACCACTTAAAACATGTTTTGCAAAACCAAGTACCTACAGGTTACTTCTCAGGGGACAAATGGTTAATGTCAATGTGACCATTTGAATAAAGACAAACTTTTTTTTTAAAGTTTTTAAAGCTGCATTATATGAAACTGCCCTTCCTTTATCTAATGCCCAAACCTTTCCTCCCCTCATCTATGCTCCAGATTGCAGCCCTCCTGCCCTCTTGAGAACTTTGTACACTTGATTCTCTTTCCTGGACCCTCCTCATTACCATGGAAACATATTTCTCCATTTCTCCATATTTAAAAAACTCCCCCATTACTCTATCCAAACTCACCCCTCAATGCCAAGAACTCTCTCGACTGCCTTTTCCAGCCAGTTTTCCTGAGAGATGCTAATCTTCACTGTCTGCAGCCCTTAGCACTCTATTAAAGATTACCATCGACCTCCATGTTGCTAAATTCCCTGGCTGTTTTTCATTAGCATTTGACACCGTTAACCTCTTTCCCTCCTTGAAAGACACTCCTCTCTCAGGTTGTGTGATAATGCACTCATCTGGCTACCCTTTTTCAGCTATCATACTCTATCTGATATATTGAACAGATTTCCTCAAGTTTGGTCCAAGGCTCTTTTTTCTTATTACTCTAAGAAATCTCATCCATAGTTTCAAGCACAATATTATATGCTGATGAAGTTCAAATATGGACCTCTAGCCCAGAACTTTCTCCTGAGTTTAAGACCAATATATCTGACAGCATATTCAACACCTCTTTTTGGAGAAAACAAACTCAAAATGACCCAACCTGGCTCTCTGCCGCAGTTTCTCATCATGGTGAACAGCACAGCAATCCACCT
The DNA here is from genome assembly GCF_965194805.1 of Balaenoptera borealis. NCBI lineage: Eukaryota > Metazoa > Chordata > Mammalia > Artiodactyla > Balaenopteridae > Balaenoptera > Balaenoptera borealis. The sequence continues at coordinate 56,824,000 of NC_138871.1, forward strand.
AGTTAATTGAGCTGGCCAGAAACCTGGGACTCAGCTTGACATCTCCCCTCTATCTCTCCATACAAGTCAATCACCTCTAAGTAGCATACCATTTCTAGGCCACAGCTCTAGGTCAAGCTACTATCATCTTTCTTCTCCAAGAACTTCATAATTGGTGTTCTTACATCCACTCCCCTGTTTCCCCATACCATTTTCCAAAATGTAGCCAGTAATCTTAAAGTACGTAGAAATTTAATCATGACACTTACTTGTTTACAATCCAATTCCACTGTTTATCAGATGGCTAACTCCTGGCCCTTGCCTACCATATTGGCCTCCCACGGCTCACCACTCTCTTCATACCAGCCACACTGCCTTTCTCTCACCTCCTTAACTCTGTTCTGCCCCTTCCCATCTCACAATCCCATTGGCCTGGAAAGCCTCCATCACCTGACTGAGCCCTCCTCTACAGTTCACTCAAACTCACCTCCACAAGGAATCTTTCCTAACAGCATCAACTGAGTGTGGTCCCCAGAACAAACTGTCACACCATCTCTTCATCAGAGTACTCAACACACTGGGTGACTAGCTGTTTGGCATCTGTCTCCCCCACAACAGAATGTAGGCTCCAGAAGACAACGTGTCTTCTTAACTGATCTACGTCTAGTACTGAACAGAGTGCTTTGCATATATAGGAGACTGCCAGTCTCAAAAGAATGACAGTATAAAATAATTCTTGGGGATTCGCTGGTGGTCCAGTGGTTAGGACTTGGTGCTTTCACTGCCATGGGCCTGGATTTGATCCCTGGTCAGGGAACTAAGATCCCACAAGCCATGTAGTGCGGCATACCCTCCCCCAAAAAACTTAATCTATTATTTGTTTTAAAATAATATTTCAGAGTTAATTGGGAAATTCTTCAAAGAACTCAGATTCTTATCCAACTCAACAGTACAGATTCATAACAGAATTTATTATGAATAATAAAATCATAATAAATAGAATTCATATATTCTATTTATATACATGATTTATGTAACGTTTTTAAAAAGTATGATTAGAAACTCTGTCTAGATCTTCAAAAATCATTCACTTGGATCAGGGGTTGGCAGAGTAAATGTTTTAAGCTTCGTGGGTATTATTTCTGTTGCAACCATTGAGCACTGCCATTGTAGCACAAAAGCAGACAGAGACAATACATAAATGAATGAACATGGCTGTATTCCATAACACTTTATTTACAAAAATCGGTGGCAGGTCAGATTTGGCCCACATACTGGTCTTTGACTTAGTCTTTGACTTAGATCAAGGCTTAGATCAAGACTCCAAAGTCAATGCAAAACAGAATAGCTACAATTATCTGGGTTATTTGCTGAAAACTGGCTAAATGTACTTTTCCTTTGATGTGACAGCACTGCAAAGTATAAGAAAGCTGGTATGCCTGTTTTTGAAAATCTAAGACACATGAATCACAGCAGTGTTTTCTTTGGGGAGTTGTTCTTTTATAGATGAGTCAAATAAAACATGTAATTTTCTAAAATATTAGAAACCACTCTGCAGGAAGGACATTACAGCTCTGAATAAAAATTATGGACCCTGTAAATTACATGTTATCTATCTTGAGATAAAAGATTAATAAGAAATGTAACAATTCAGTGTCTATGAGGCCTCCTGTATATAAAAATATGTATTAATATATCAAAATTCAGTAAACAAAAGGCTAGGTATAAAACAACTGTACTGAGCTCAAAGAGTGAAAAAGCTTGAATCAGTACACAGAACGCTGTAGTAAATTTCATTTTAATCCCTAAAGAACCTAGGATAGCACTATATACATGGTGCTCAATAAATTTTCCTGAACCAATGAACTGTCAAACTCATGACCTCAAAAAAAGATAATTCATTTAAAATGTAGCAAATGAAAAGAAAATTGGCATTCACTTTGATATGACAATGATTTCTAAACCAAAAGGACAATAATGATAGAATGCTAGGCATCTGAAACAACTGAAACCTATTCATTATTTATCCAATATTTACAAAGTTTGGTTCTAATTACATCCCCTAACCCTTTCCCCAAGCAAACAATGTAAAATCCTCAAGCAAATAAACAACATACCTCAAAAGGGCAATGCACATTACCCAAACAAAATACATTAAACAATACAATACAGAAGTTTCAAAAGTTGCTAACTTTCTGAAACACATTTGCTTCAAATAATATTTTCATAGGTTAGTTTTCTAACACTTTCCCTGAAGCTTTTTATTTATTTATTTATTTTTATTTTTATTTTTATTTTTTGCCACGCTGCGTGGCATGTGGGATCCTTAATTCCTGACTAGGGATCGAACATGCACCCCCGTGCAGTGGAAGCGTGGAGTCTTAACCACTGGACCACCAGGGAAATCCTCCCTGAAGCTTTGATGGCATGTTTCCTCTGGTCCTTTTGTTAGCTGACTTGGGGTTTCCCCCACCAGCCATTTTTCTTTCTAAAAAAGGTCATTTAAGTGGCACCATAATGGAAAGCGAACAAACAGTGCTTTGTAGTGGAAGAAAATAAGATACATAAAGAAATTCAAATTTGGCTGAAACTGACCAAAATGTACATATTTCGTTTTGAAGAGAATTAATACCATGGCAAATATTTTAAAAGATTTCCATTACTTACTAAGTTGGGATATACACTTGTTTCAGCTTACTCTCAGCTTCTGCTGCTTTTAGACGTTTCTAATTCAAAAGATAGATAAAATATTTTACACACGATGTCGAATAATTATTACCACTTCATCTGCCTTAAAAAATTCACAAGAAAATAAAACATTAAAGTATAATTCAAAAATTGCCTTTTTAAGATGAGCTTTTCTTTCATGCATGTCAACTGCAGTGATTTGTAAGGAAAAAATCACTAGATTCTGAGGTACAGAACTACAAGTATTAAAAACATTTTAGACACAAATTTTAAAAATAAAGCAATGAACAACTCCATTTCCTATTCCTCCATGAGTAGATAAACAGGACTTGTAAGTAACTATTTTTACTTTTTCACATTTAGTTTCTATTTTATTTCTTTTTTGCCTTTCTCAGAGGGAAAAAAACCATACATAACCTTTGCTTTTAGAAAATTATTCAGAGACGATTAGTTTCCAAAGTCCATGAAAGAGAAGGAGACAGTAACTAATCTAAGTCCAATTAAATAAGCATGTACCCTCGAATGTTGGGAGACATGCAGTAAGCTTTAAAGCTTGGCTGAACTCATGTCAGATTTTTAGGAACCGATTAGGAGCCAAATGCAGGGAAAGGAACGGGGAAAAGATTATATAATCACATCCAGAGAGTGATCAACACAATAATAAATGCCAATAGGGAAGGAAAATAATGTATGGTAGATACTCAAAATGAAGACAAATCAGAATATAAGACAACCCTCCATTTGCTCAATGAGAAGGAAACAAAAACATTTAAGGAGACAACTTAAAACTTTTAAAGAAGGAGTTCAAATTTTTGGAAATAATTTTATCCAAACACTTTCAACCATCCTTGATGCCATCATCGCCACCATCTATCTTTAGGGACTCTTTTCACTTTGAATAACACAGGTTTTCCAGAGCACATGGTCTTCACGATACCTAAGTTGTTTGAAGTAAGTATTTGGGGGGGCGGTGGCAGGGGCGGTGGGGGGGGGGGGCGGGAGAGCAACTTTATTAGGAAAGCCAACAGGCGAGAAGATGGCAGACTAATGTCCTAAAGAACCATCTTGCCTGGATTTGGATGCTAGTTTGAAATGAGCACTTTCTGAATTATATATGATGTGATTCTGGGAATTTTTCAACAAGCCATGGGTATATATTCACTATTCACAACCTCAACAACTCACTATGGTAATTTTTAAAGTGATCTTTAAATTAAATTTTTATAGCATCTAACACTTGCCATTGGGTGATCATATACTTAGGACAAATAATGTCTGTGTTAAATATACCTGCCCCTTTCCTTACCAGTTCTGACACGTTAACTAGAAGAATATAATATACTGACTGAGGTCACTTGAGGAAAATGTACCTTTCCCCCAAAAGTAGTATTACTCAAAATAGGTAACTGAGAGAATTACCTCAATTTGGGACATTTGGGGAGAATTTACAAAATAAGTGATTCCCTGCTTTTAGAGATAATTTTGGGGAAAAAAGTTGTGTGCTTATGTACGAAGTATCAAACTAGTAAAGACTAACTACTACAGTTAAGGTCAAAGACTTAGGGGGTATAACCACAAAAATGTCTAGGAGGGTTCAGAAGATCTTTTACACATTTTAAGTCATTCCTGTCACCTATATTCACAAAGAGATGAAGCACCAGGCACCTACAAGGAAAATAATACCTCTCTATTGGTATCGTTCCCTGCTGTCTGTCCAAAATATTTATCATAATGGAATCTGAAGTAAAGAAAATATCGAGACTAAAATCTTAAAATAATATGTTAAAGATATGAAATCATGTACTTTAAAATGGTCTAGAAAAGATAAAGCAAACAAAACAAATTTAAAACTAAGCATATTGCTAAGAAATATTAATGTATAAATAGAAAGTTCATTTTAATGCAATTGTATTGGTAGCAATATGAAAAAATTACCTGCTGCACATATCTGTCAGTAGTTTTCCACATGTAATAATATTCAATGATGCTAGTCAATGATTTCCAAGGGAGCTGAAAAAATATTTAACATGATAATGAAAACAAGCTACCGTAGAAACTCTTTTCCTTTAAAACCACTTCTTAAAAATAAGGAGGTAATAATCCACACGGAAGATGCATTCTAGAAGAAATGTTTGAAAAACTGAAATTAATTCTGAGCAAAAGGGTCCCCAAACAAGTTCTATTCAGCCAGAGATGCTGATACAACACATTCCATTTCTCAGCTCCCATTTTGTTAAAAATTATAAACCTTACGACTGAAAATATTTCATGACTTACTCAGTTTTTCTCGGGCTATAGGTGGGGTGGAAGTACAATTTTTAGAAATGATATTTTAAAGAATCTGGACTGAGTTCTTCAACTTCCAAAGATGCCACCTACAACTGGGGGTCATTGGTCTCTGGTATAATATTTCTCATCCTTTCCAAAACTGCTCTATTCTGATCTATTTTGTTGTAAATAAAATGAAAACCTAAATCTCTGAAAAAGAATATAGCCAAGTGCGGTACATATTAGAAAAATAGGAAGCTTGTCTGCTATTTTATACAATTATTCAAAAATGGCCAAATGAGCCTTTACTTATGAGACCCACAATGAAAGAATATATTTAATATGTCCCTCTGTAAAGGGAGATCTGTTAGTCTTCCAAGATATGTAAATCAGGGCAGATCAAACAAAATGACTGATCACATTCGATTTTTAGCTGTTGTGGCAGATTTTACTGATACATGACTCAGCACCCTCTGACTCCCAGCTTGCCCTAATGCACCGCTGGGGTTAGAGTTAAAATAGTTCTTCCCAGACCCCAGTGCAGCTAGGGGTCTGTTTATGGACCACATGTACAACATCCATGCAATTCCTATCATCTCCACATTTAACTCACCTGTTTGGTCTGAAGAGAAAAATAAATGGAGTTTAGAAAAAGGACGTTATTTTAAAACTTAACTGGGTGGCAACTTCAACAAATGTGGTCTCACTTACAGGAACAGATTGGCACAGCTGGCATTTGGATTGCAGTTAAAGCAAATATAATTTTCTCCAATTTAACAAGCAATCTAATGGAGCTGAAAGTGTCTGAGGGATGGTGTTAAGGAGCCAACTACAGCAACACCTCACAGGACAGCTGAGGCATAGTCTCCCAGGGTTTTAAGCAAGCCAAAACCTCTTATCCCCTAATTATTCTTCTTCTGGGAAAGAGGCCCGGGCATGCAATTTACCTGGAAGCCTGAGAAAAGAAAACCAAGTGACCCTGTAACCTGAGCTTCCTCACGAGCCAGATTTTATCTAAGCCATAAAGTCCTAATCAGCTGTCCTCAGCACCAGCACACTCATCAAGGAGTAGTGTAGGTCACATCTCAGTGCGTCTACTCCTGATGTAGTATCATTTCTCCCTCAACCCTCACTCAGCCTTCATGGGAGTTCCAACACGTCAACTGAAGAGGAAAAAAATCCGAATGTGGCAGATGGCTCCGCATGATGCATTGGCACCGACTGGAATTATACTGCTGCAGCATTTCAGCCCCAGGCAGGAGTGACTGTGAAGCCCAGTGAAGAAGGGAGATCCTTTTGGAGGGCAGAACATTAGAGTGGACATCTGGTTTTCTACTTTGCGTTGCAAGAGAGATGGCCAGAGGTACTAATCCATACCCATCCGTGGACAATGGTTATTTACTTGTCACAGTGATCAGGGACTTGAAAGGAATGAGATTAGAGGACTGGTAACAATGAGGCTTATAAAAGAGGTTTGTGGGACAGACATCTGAGGGTGGGCCTGGCTGTGAGGATATTTGAGCCCCCATGTTCACAAAGTCTCCTCTACAAAGGAGGTTTTTCACTCGTCTGCTGGATAAGATGATCCCTCTGGCTATAAGCCAGCCTCTTTCCCTAGTTACCCAATGACTGCTCAAAGGACACATAAACAAAATGGACACACATGTGGATGCCACCACAGGGATGTCCTCTCACCCATTCTGATTTGATTACTCCAAGTGTCTAATCTGCAAGGAACAGAGTACACTGGGCCTCCAACATGGCACCATTCCTGGTAACATGTCAGTTAGATTACACTCTCAGCATACTGGAATAGCAGTTACCTGTTTTCATTGAATGGACAATTATTCTAGATATGATTTGCCTTTTCTGTGTTATTGGCTAGCAATAGCACACACAGACTTATGAATGACTCACTCCCACAAAACGCTGCTTCTAACCCAGGGCCCAGAACCTGCAAGAATGAAGGTTTGGGTCACCCCACCAGACTAAGAACTCTGGTCATCTAAGATACGGAAGGGAGAACAGTGTGTGTGTGCGTGTGTGCGTGTGTGTGTGTGTGTGTGTGTGTGTGTGTGTGTGTGTGTGCGCGCGCGCGCGCTGTTCTATGACAATGAAGGCATCAGGAAGAGCTTCACAAAGGGAGAACGGAAGACTAACAAAGCTATCCATGTTTTCTTCCTTGCTCAGTGTAATTATTTTCCTTCTGGACCCAATTCCCTCTCTATTTTTACATAAGGTCTGTTGGTGGTGGTGTTTTCACCTTTATAATTTAATGCAGAAGTTACAGGCTATAAAGACAGGGCTGTGGCTAAAACCAGAAGAGGAATAAACAGCAACCAGAGATGGATGCCGTGATATTAAATTTAAGCCTCCCCATTTAAGGAAATAGTACCATATTTTCTAATGATTCAGGGATAATTACTATTGTTTTAAAGTTGATGTCTGGAAAGGAAGCATGTAGAGACGGCAAGGATGGATGTTAAGTAGTCAAAGAAGTGGGTGGTGGCAGAAACTGTACACCCATTTCCAACCTACTTCCAGCTTACCTTCCTTGAAGCTCTAAATACATTTTCCCCAGATACTCTTGAACAAGGATGCAGACATACAGGCCAGGTTTAGCCAAGCTGACAAATGTGAATGACATTTAGATATAGGAGTTAGCAACATCAGAATAAGGCTGCATGCAGGGAGACTGGATAGTTTGGCAAGAACAATGGCTGGGATATCACGTTCTTCTGGGGCATGTGTGTTGACTTTTCTGCCATCCACGTTTGACATCATGGATTCCAAGCAGCAGAGGGCATGGGTCTTTCCACTGTTTCTGGAAGTGCAGCATCCAAACCTGGTTCTCTAGTCTTCCCAGAGATTTTATGAGAACCTAATATCCTATATGCCTTTCGGTTTAAATTATAGTGAATTCTGTACTTACCAAATAAGAACCCTGACTAATATAACCAAAGTATCTATCTTTTATTCTAAACTAGATGAGGCTGAGTTTCTCTCACTTATAATCAAAAGTACTCTAATACAAAAATTGGTAAAAAGTGAAGTGTTCTAAGAATAGACCCTAGATACATGGCACTTACTGACAGAGTCAAGGCAGAACAGAATCATGCAAGACTGCTGAGTAGAGGCAGCAGATGTTGTAGTGGGGTTCCTGCTAGAGCACTGCCATTGTGGGGTTAGATACTGCTCTTAGCTTCACAAGTCCTGTCTGTGAAGCATCGAAACGTGGATCCCTGGCTAACGTCTGTTAGCCTTCTGACACCCTTTAATAAATTTCTTTCTCCTCATAATAGCTCACTCAAATGGATTCTGTCGTCTCTAATTATGACTTGCTCAGTATCCTTTCCAACTTCCCTCTAGTTCACTTGCTTATGTTACAAAGGCTGGAAATCCAAACGTTATATTTCCAAGACCCCCTTGGATTTACTTCTGCCAATCAGATGTATGTGTATAAGACAAATTCAGAAGTGAATTAAGCAGGCGTAGAGTGGATGGTGCACAAGGGATCCATTTTGCTGCAGTAGAAGTAGGAGGCACAAAATTGTTCTAGAGCCAATGACGTTGCGAGAGGTTTCCTGATCTCAAGATCACGGCTAAAGGAGTGTGATCCTGGCTCAGAAGTTAACCCAGCAGCTTCTCAATTTCCCTATGGGGCAGAGGTTAAGAGCTCACTTGTGGAACCATTTCTGTGGGACTATTCTGAGGTCCAGCTTGAGCCTACTTCTCCAACCCTATCAATGATTTTAAGCATCTAATTTCTAAAGTTAAATCCCATTCTGTTTAAAACAGCTCCAATATTTTGTTATCTGCAACTGAAGTCTAAATGATACAACAGCCAGGAAATAACCTTTGCTGAAAGGAGTTTCTATGGCAAAGGACTCCACTGTACGAAGGGGGAAAGACTTTGCTATTTTGCACTTTGAATTTTTCAGGTTCCTCTGCATATTTCAGGTCCTGTTTAGGATGTAGAAATCCACAAGAGAATGTCATCCCCACTCTAAAGATGAGGAAAGAGAAAATTTATAAAACCACACCAACTCTTTAGTCCATCAGAGAGCTAAGATTACAAGACAATCAACTGAACTAAATTCCCAAGTCACTCCAAGGAGAGACAGGACTCTAAGTATTTTTACTTTGGCAGAGCATAAAACAGGTGATGAACAACAAAACATTTACCAGATTATTAAAGGTCAACAGTGGGCTAGGACAACTGTTTAGCATCTGTGGAAGCTCTAGACACAAGGGGAATCCAAACACATTTGCCAGAGATCTCTATCAGATCTTCATCAGAAAGAACTGAGCCAGTGGAGGAGACCTGAGAAATCCATAGGTGGTGGTGGAAATTTGAATGTACACAAAGAAATGAAGAGGGGCAGAAATGGTAAATTTTTAAAAATAAGTAACAGTAAGTAAATAAACATGGGGGGGCATTAATCTTTTTAAAAGATGACTGATTGCCTAAAGCAAGAAATAGTAATAATGCACTGTGGGACTTAGAACATGTACAGAAATAAAATGTATGACAACAAAAGCACAAGAATGGGAAGGAAGAACTAGAAGTGTACTGTTTCATGGTTCTTATAATCTGTGATCTAAGCAGAATTTGATTGAAGGTAAACTGTGGTACATTAAAGATATATATTGTAAACCACTAAACAAAACAAAAGTTTAATTAGTAAGCCACCAGGAGAGATGAAATGGGTGTCATAAAAAATTAATCAAGAAAGGGGGAAGAGGGGCTTCCCTGGTGATGCAGTGGTTAAGAATCCACCTGCCAATGCAGGGGACACAAGTTTGAGCCCTGGTGCAGGAAGATTCCACATGCCACGGAGCAACTAAGCCCGTGTGCCACAACTATTGAGCCTGCGCTCTAGAGCCTGCAAGCCACAACTACTGAGCCCGCGTGCCACAACTACTGAAGCCCATGCACCTAGAGCCCATGCTCCGCAACAAGAGAAGCCACCACAAGGAGAAGTCCGTGCACCGCAACGAAGAGTAGCCCCCCGTGCAGCAACGAAGACCCAACGCAGCCAAAATAATAAAACAAATAAATTTTTTAAAAAAAGTGTGTGGGGGGAATAAAGAACAATGGGACAAATGGAAAACTCATGGTAAAATGATGGATTTAAACTGATAATTATATTATTAATAATTATATTAAAGGCAAGTGGTCTAAACACTCTAAGTAAAAGGCAGAGATTGTTAGATTGGTTGCGGGGGGGGGGAAAAGATTCAACTGTATTCTGTTTACAAAAAGCCCACTTTGGAAATAAATAAGATAAAAGTAAAAGGATGGAAACAAAATATATCATGTAAACAATAAATCCGGAGTGGTTATATTAACAGGAGAAAAATTAGACTTTGTCACAAGGAATATTACCCATGGATAAAGAAGCATGATGTAAAGATAAAAAGGTCGAATCATCACAAGAGTATAACAATCCTAAATATGTACGTGCCCACCAACAGAGATTCAACATATCTAAAGCAAAAACCTAATACAATTGAAAAGAAAAACAGAAAAATCTACAATTATAAGCTAGAGACTTTTAATACTGCTCTCTCAACAAGTAACACAACAAGTGGGCAGAAAATCCGTAAGGCTCCAGAAGACTTGAACAACATTATCAATAAACTTGACCCAAGTAGCATTTATAGAATAATATACCTAACAGCAAAATATCTGTTCTTTTCAAGAGCACATGGTGCATTCACCAAAACAAACCATATACTGCGGTAGAATCAATCAAGTCTTCAAAATGTAAAATTTGTGTGTGTGTGTATGTGTGTGTGTATTTAACAAAGTATGTTTTCTGAACACAATAGAATTAAACCAGAATTCATAACCAAAAAATATATGCGGGAAAAAACCTACAAATATGTGGAACTTACTTCTAAATAATCCATGGATCAAAAAGGAAACCATAAGGAAAAATGAAGGAATGAAAATGAACACACAACTTATCAACCTTGGTAAGAAGATGAAGCTAAATAAAGCAGTGCACAGAGGGAATCGACACACCCCCTTTCCTCCATCAGATGTCCAGCAGAAAGAACTGGGACAGGGCAAGCAACCTGCCCATTGGTGGTGGTGTGGGTGTGCACAATGGTGATCAGCTGCCACTGGGGACCAGGCCAGAAAACCGCTTCCCAGATCCTTCTCTTAGATCCTTCTCTCATACAAAGCAGAAGTGTCTGCCACTGGAGACGGACTAGAAACCATCCCACCCCCAAGTCCCAGGCAAAGTGCGGTGGCCAGTGGAGGGGGACTGGAAATTTGCTCACATCCAAAAAGCCCTGCTAATAAAAGGCTACACAAAGCAGAGACCGGTTGCGACAAGGGAGCTGGGGAAAGAACAGAATTGCTGTGGGAGCTCCACCGCTGAGACTCAGGCACACAAAGCCTACCAAAGTCTGGGCAGGAACAGGACAACTAAGAAACTCCCTGCGCCCTCACCATGGACCTGCAACACCATACTACCACAGGGGGAAGGGCAAAATGTGGAGAAAGGCTCTGCAGTGCAAGGCCTGCTAAGGATGGGACAGGAACACAAGAAAAGAACCCTTCTGCTTTCCAGGCCCTACATTAAGCATAGGTAAGACTATGAAGTCTGTGGATGCTCAGTTCACCTCCTATTCATCCCACCAGCGAGGGAGGGACCCGCCCCTCAAGACAGTGGAAGGTGGTCAGACATACAACACATGACACCGGAGACAAACCAGATGAGACTGACAGCAGTTTATTAGTCACTTATACTCATGGTCCGGGGAAAGAGGACACTACACACCATGTAGGGCCACACAGGGGTTGTACTTGGGAATAGTGAGCCCAGTAGGGGCTGTGGAAGTGTGGCTTTGTGTAACAAGAGGGTGAGGTATGCCCTGGTTCCGGAAAAAGGTTCCCACAGGAGGAAGGATGAGACTGGCTTGTGAGAATAATTCTGCCTGCTGGCAAGGGAAGTGAAACCCATTAGGTTCAAGGCTGGGTGGGGTGTAGGTGAATTAGCCAGGCAGGAAAGGATTTTGCATATCCGGCAAAAATGGGGAGATTCAGTTAAGCTTTTGGGGCCCTGTGAGGCTCAAAGATATAAAGGTCGTACATGAAATATTAACCCTTCCAGTACAGTGGTACACTGAAGGTAACCAGAACAACAATGAAATCCAAACCTGGCCAACTAGAGACTATATTAATATACTAAAGGATCTAGTTGAAAAGGTAGACAATGCACATGAATAGATGGGGAATTTACATAGAGATAAAAAGCATAAAAATAAAATATGACTGTTAGGACAATATGCTATCATATTTGAAGAATTCCTTTAACAAGTTTATCGGTATACTGGACATAGCTGAGAAAAGAGTTAGTGCACTAGAAGACAGATCAATACAAATTATACAAACTAACACACAAACAGCACGTCTCAGCTCTAGGAAACTCAGTGAACTACAAGTAGAATAATTATAAAGAAAAGCCTGCCAGGGCTTTTGGTTTACTACTACAGGTTCACACTGTAGTAGTAAAACAAAAGTAAAGAGAAAATCTTGAGCACAAAGAAAAAGAAACATGCACATACATAGGAACTTCTCATCAGAAACTACGTAAGCCAGATAGAGAGACATCTTTAGAATACTGAAAGAGGAAAAGAATTTTTAATGAATTCTATAAAGAATGAAATATCTCTTCAAAGGGGACAGTAAAGTTTTTCGGACAAGGCAGAAGTCATTCTCAGTCAAAAGCTGAATTCATTGTCAGCCAAAAGTGTATTAACAATAAATGGTTACATGAGAAGCAAAGTTTCAAATTAATGATCTAAGCTCCAACCTTAAAAAAATACTAGGAAAAGACAAAAGCACATAAGCTCAGAGCAAGCTGAAGGAAAGAAATAACAAACATAAAAGCAGAAATCAATGGAATAGTAAACAGAAAAATCAATCAAATCAAAAACTGGTTCTTGGGATTTCCCTGGTGGCGCAGTGGTTAAGAATCCGCCTGCCAACGCAGGGGACACGGGTTCGATCCCTGGTCCGGGAAGATCCCACATGCCACGGAGCAACTAGGCCTGTGTGCCACAACTACTGAGCCTGCGCTCTAGAGGTCGTGTGCTACAACTACTGAGCATGTGTGCCACAACTACTGAAGCCCACGCGCCTAGAGCCTGTGCTCCGCAACAAGAGAAGCTCCCGCTCACCACAACTAGAGAAAGCCCACGTGCAGCAACGAAGACCCAATGCAGGCAAAAATTAATTAATTAATTAGTTATTTTTTAAAAACTGGTTCTTTGCAAAGATCAATAAGATTGATAAACCCCTAGCCAGACTGATGAGGAAAAAAGTAAGAAAAGCTAAATTACCAGTATCAGAAATATCTGAGGGGACATCACTACAAATCCATCCCACAGAACTTAAAAGTATAATGAAATTATGAACAACTTTATGACAACAAACTAGACAAAATGGACAGGAAGAGATACGCCAGCAAGAGAGAGGAGGACATAGCAGCCTTTGTAACCCCACAAAAAACAATAATTAGATAGCTATCAACAAATGAAAATTGCCCTGGGAAGATGCAAGAGTCAAAGAAGAACCTACAGCAACACAGTGCAGCAAAAAATGGAGAGTAACTGCACAGAGAGTACACAGAGAGGATCACTGAGGAGACGGACTTCAGCTGAGACATCTGGAAACAGCTAAGAACAAGGAAGGGTGGAGGCTATCAGTATAAGCCACACACTGGATACCACTGCAGTCACCAGTGGCCTCCTCGGCAGAGGAGCCTGGTAGCCCTGGTCACTGAGGACCTCAGCAGCACCCGAGACAGCTGCTGAAGAATCCCTACAGCTCGCACAGTAGAGGACTCTGTAGTGTTTGTTGGAGTGGACCTCAGCAGGCTCCTGTGCAGAAGAAACTGGCAGCTCCTGCCACCGAGGTAACCAAGAGCCACTGCTGCTGCTGGCCTCCTAGAGAAGGAGATGCTGCTGCACTCCTTCCAGAAGATGTGCACAACCCAGAGCCCAGAGCCCTGGCTGCTCGACATGCGCTCACATCACAGGCACCAGATCGTATGCTTCAGTCACTCTGTGAGCACACACACTCCACTCCCGGCTCAGGGGCTGATCCAAGCATGCCCACGCCTCAGGCACCACTGCCACCATGAGGGCACTCCAAGCCAGACCCAGAGCCAAGAGACATCCCCTCGCCCATGACATACGCTGTGGGAGAAAGAGAGATCAGGAGGTCCCCAGCAGCCTTTGCCACTGAAGACCCCAACAGCCCTCTCTGTTGCAGCAGACACCTGCACCCTTGGCCGTTGCAATCTTTACTGACACTGACCTCAGCTGATAAAGCTGAATGTGCGCTATGCCAATGGGCCTTCCCAGGAGCTAGAACCAATGCACTCCACTTGCCTGGTACCCTTGCACCCACCTGCAGGTGAAGGTCTTTCCCCACTAAAACCAGTCTGTAAAGTCTGCAATGTCTGCTCAGCCAAATGCACAGAGATTAACACGAGGTTATGAGAAACATGAAAAATTAAAGAAACATGACACCCGCAAAGGAACACAGTAATTTTCCAGGAACTGACCCCACAGAAATAGAGATCTAGGATTTCCCAAAGAATTCAGAAGAATTGTTTTAACGAAGTTGAGTGAGCTACAAGAAAATGCAGATAGAAAACTCAATGAAATTAGGAAAACAATATACAAACAAAACAAGAAGTTCAACAGAGAGAAATTATTTTAGAAAACCCAAACAAATTCTAAAGCTGAAGAATACAATGAATTAAATGAAAAATACAATGCAGATCATCAACAACAGACTTGATCAAGCAGAAAAATCTGTGAACTCAAAGACAGGTCACTAGAAATTATCCAGTCAGAGGAGGAAAGGATAAACAAAGAATGAAAAGAGAGTGATTCCAATTAGCAGAAAAAGAAGATCACAGCAGAAATAAATGAAGTAGAAACAAGGAAAACAACAGAAAAGATCTATAGACTAAGAGCCGGTTTTTTGAAAAGATAAACAAAATTGACAAACCACTGGCTATACTAAGAAAAAAGAGAGAAGATTGAAATAAATAAAATCAGAAGTGAAAGAAGAGACATTACAAATGATATCGCAGAAATCATAAAAGGATCCTAAGAGACTGCTATGAACAATTACATGCCAACAAATTGGATAATCTAGAAAAAATGGATAAATTCCTAGAAATATATAACCTATCCAGACTGAATCATGAAGAAATAGAAAATGTGAACAGAAGACTGAATCAGTAATCAAAAACCTTCCAACAAAGAAAAGCCCAGGACCAGATGACTTCACCAAACATTTAAAGAAGAATTAATGCCAATGCTTCTCCACATCCTCACCAACGTCTGTTATCTCTCATTTTTAAAAAAATAATAGCCATCCTAACAGGTATGAGGCAATATCTCATGGTGGTTTTCCCTGATGATTAGTGATGCTGAACACCTTTTTTGTTTGTTTGTTTTGACCACACCACACAGCATACAGGACCTTAGTTCCCCGACCAGGGATCAAACCCTCACCCCCTGCAGTGCAAGCAAGGAGTCTTAACACTGGACCGCTAGGGAAGTCCCTTGAACACCTTTTCATGTACCTGCTTTTCACCAATGAGGATGATGTTAGCTGTAGGCTTGTCAAATATGGCCTTTAGGTTTATACATTACTTTACAAGTATAGGGTGGTGGAAGGGAGAGATAGTAAGTTAAAAATACCAAAACGGGGTTAGCAAATGCAAACTATTATATATAGAATGGATGAACAAGGTCCTACTGTAGAGCACAAGGAACCATATTCAATATTCTGTGATAAACCATAATGGAAAAGAATATTTTTAAAAATGTATGTGTGTGTATATGTGTGTGTGTGTGTGTGTGTGTGTGTGTGTGTGTGTGTGTGTATGTAGGACTGAATCACTTTGTTGTATAGTTGAAATTAACACTGTAAATCAACTATATTTCAATAAAAATAAATAAATAAAACAAAGCCTAAAGATCTAAAAAAACAAACAAACACCCAAAACTACATAAAACACAAACCCTCTGAAGAGTTAGCCTCCTGATGGTCTATCTAAGCTTTTTGACACTGGCGGCCAATACGAAGCTCCAAAATACAACAAACCTAATGTGGACTGTCTCATCAACAAGCATTCCAACCACCTTCAGAAAACTTTATCATGCCACAAATTTACAAGAATTTTGTTAGATCATGAAGGTAACAAAAAACCATTTAACAGCATTATGGCTGTTACACTCATTTTCACACTGTTATTTTACTTTCTATGAATGCCAGCCTCTATGTCCAAGTATATTGCACCAAGCTACTGTTCAGAGTTATTTCCTAGTCCTGTATTAAGTGCCCAGGAGGGCTGTCTAAAAGTTTCACAGCTCAGTGTATACCCGTCAATCTGCTGTTTTCTCCCTTTACCATCAGAGGTCCAGCTGAAATGCCAGTTAACTCCGTGAAGACACTCCTGAGTAGACTGGCACAACTAATAGTTCCCTTCCCACCACTTCCATAATACTCGTTCTTACTACTGACAGAAATAATTACATTATATTTTATTTGAGGGCTTATCTTTCAATCTCTTGATCTGGACTATGAATCATTCCCTAAAGTAAGGACCACGTTACATTTCTGATGCATGTCTAGTGCACACTTAAGGGCCTGGTATGTTGCAGATGCTCAATAAACATTTGTTGAATTGAACTGAGTTCAGAATGGTGATCAGGGCATAAGATGAGCATGTCACACTCAGTGCAGGGAAAACTAGTTTCATTTTAGTATTTCTCATCTTCTACTCCT
This sequence comes from Balaenoptera borealis, assembly GCF_965194805.1. Classification (NCBI taxonomy): domain Eukaryota; kingdom Metazoa; phylum Chordata; class Mammalia; order Artiodactyla; family Balaenopteridae; genus Balaenoptera; species Balaenoptera borealis. The sequence continues at coordinate 56,840,768 of NC_138871.1, forward strand.
TTATCAGGCCTGCAGCCTTTGTTCTTTAGGGGGTTTTGTTTTTGCGGTTTCTATTTAGTGGTGTAGCTATATTATATTAGTAGCATTGCACTGTTGTGTTATTCTGACCACCTGAAGCTAAATGCCACCAATGCATTTTAAATTCCCAGCTGCACACCCTGTAAATTGAAACCATGACATATGGGTGTCAGTAAAGTTTTGCCAAAACAAATGCCAGTGACACTAACAGCTTTAATTATCATGTTTAGGATTTAATATATCAACTCATATAGATAAGTAAAATCTTCCTTCAGAAATAATTAAAAAAAGATGCAACAACATAAAAGGCAGGATCCTGGTTCACATTAAATACTTCATAGGCTATAATGAGTCTATTTTCATAATTTTTAAAAAAGAATGGCTGCTGGGACTTCCCTGGTGGTCCAGTGGTTAAGAATTGCCTTGCAATGCAGGGGATGCTGGTTTGATCCCAGGTCGGGGAACTAAGATGCTGCATGAGGTGGGGCAACTAAGCCGTGTGCTCTAGAGCCCGCTTGCCACAACTAGAGAGCCCATGTGCCAAAACCACTGAGCCCGCACGCTCTAGAGACCATGCACTGCAACTACTAAGCCCGTGCGCCACTAGAGAGAAGCCTGTGCACCGCAACAGAGAGCCTGCGTGCTGCAACTAAGATCCCACACGCCGCAACTAAGATCCCATGCACCACAATTAAGACCCGAGGCAGCCAAATAAATAAATGAATACATAAATAAATATTTTTTTAAAAAAAGAATGGCTGCTATAGAAAGCTATTTATGAACTTCTCAAATAGAAATTTCCCCATTTCAAAGAGATTGTAAGCTTAATTAAAGCCAGCAATTCCATAAATACAAAGAAAAAGGAAGTACATAACAGTAGACAAGATTACCTAGTATTTAAAATGCAAGTAAGATCCTGCATATCATCAAGAAGAGTAAATATCGAAAACCCATAAAGCAAATTCTTCTGCTCTGCTTGATACAGGTCGTTTCTATAATAGAGGTCTGTATCAAATTCAGGCTCAATGATTAGTAAGATAACTAGAAAAATACTGAAGGCCTAAAGGAGGGCAACGAGCTTAAAAAGCAGAGATCAGAAATATTTAGTGCAAATGGTTAGAAAAGCTGTGCATATTTTTAACTTGGAACTCAGAGAGAGGTGAAGAGGATTAATTCATATTGCCAAGGTTTATAGCAAGAACTCAGGGCCTCCTGACCCTGAGTCTTACAATTACTGCTCAAGACAAATGTGAATTTCTCCCTCCACAACACTGGTCTGCATTCTACGTTGAGCAGATGAAAATTACTACGTCACAGGCTTGCTATATGAATAGTTTAAGATTTCCCAAATTTTTAAAACAGATAAAATATTCCCACCCCAACTTTTATTTAATTCACAATTCTCTACTTACAAAGTCTTGACGTATGTCGTTGAAGTCTTTGCCATATTTTTCCAGTGCCTCTTCAAATAAACTAGCTTCAGAGGCCGACCATTCTTCCATTTCATCTCTGCATAAAACAGGTCCCCCAAGTGGTACTAAGACACTAATTGCACTGCTCAAATCATAGCTGTGCCTATACAACGTATCCATAGCATGAAACTAAAAAAAAACAAAGAAAATGGAGAGAAAAGATCAGCCAGAAATGCAAACTTGCTAGATTATTTAAGAACAGAAATATTAAAATGCATGATGCACTTAATTAGCAACAATATACTTAGTATTTACTTTTTTAGTAACACAATTAAGAAAAAAACTTAAACAATGGATTTATTCAGTTATTTATAACATCACATATTGCTTTTAAGAGCATGTTGATTTGTACCTTTTAAGGTATGTATTTTTTTTAAATGCATTTGTTTGTTACAGCAACCTAACTATGAAGATCTAGGACCTCCAGGAATGAAAATGGGAACCCAGTAAGTTCCATCATCCTTTTGGTTAAAAGTGCCAGAGTCACTTCAGCTATTGTATAAGGTTGGCACAGCCTTCCTTGACAAGGGAAAAATATGTAGACAGAGGATGTATCAGAGTGAGAAAAAATATTCTCAGGTTGCAGTAAGAGAATGATATACTAAGAACAAGAGATGGAGAAAAAACAATGAAACTGAGAATGATGGTTAAGACAAAATTACACATCCATGTTAAACAAAACAAAACAAACAAAATTATATATCCATGTAAAAACAGTAACTTGGTTGAAATTCTGTAAGACCAAGAATAGATGACCAGGCTTGCTTGGAACAGCTACCTAGGCCAGTGTGGATTTCATATATATTTCAAGGGTGAGTGATTTGAAAGGAGGAAAGATAGATTAGGATAATATAAGTGGCTTTTTTCAGAAGTACCTTGGGTCTAGCTTATTTTAAAAAGATCTATTCATAATATGCATGCGTATTTGTATGTGTAGCAGGAAAACTGCTGAACAGGACAATCAGTTGTGTCTGGATAAGCATATAGGTGTGGTACAGATTTGGTTGGTGATCAAATCCTTGCCAAGTGAGAACTAGTTCTGTTTAAACTTTCTAACATGTGAAAGCCAAGTTTTACACCTTTTACACAAAGTATCTTCTGATAATTATTAAAAATTGCATAAATGAGGATAGAGTCACATCTATGTTTCTTAAAAATTTAAATTATAAGTGATCCCAAAATATCTGGTAGGGGACAGTGGACAGTTCCCTACTGGTACAAAAGCATAAAATAAGCTCCAGTATCAACTAACATCTATTAAAGAGAAAAAAATTATTAGCTAAAATACACATTAAAAGTATGTATTTATACTGTGATACGTAAAGATGCTGAATATGAATTTGTTGACAGAGCTAAAGGCAGGATTTAGGACATGATTAGGAACAGTAACTAACTGCTTTAACAAGGGTTGACATCTCCCCTAAAATAAATCATTGGATTCCACAAAACAAAAGCAAGTAGGGATTTCATTATCAATTTCCTAGTTATAATCACAGCTAAGACCATACTGACCATGTGCAGTCTTTTGCTATATGTGTCACAATTGTGGAATAATAACTTCAACTTTCAAGTGAATTTCTTCTCACCCTTCTGCAGCAAGGGTTACAAAAATGTTAGAACTGATCTTGATTCTTCCCTTATGCTCTGCAAACTTCAGAATCAACTAAATTCCACTTCTCTAGCTAACCTCTCACTTGACAGATTCAGCAGTTTTAACTGCATGTTACAGTTATACACTCTTAACACCATCCCTGAAACTAAAAAACTATTGTTTCTAGATACCTGATCTATGAAAATGCAAAGATCAACAGCATTGAGGGGTCCCTTCAAATAATAATATATTTCCATAAACAACTATTTTTAAAACTCCTAAATTTACAGTGGATAACTAAAAACAAAATAGTATTCAAAATCAATAATTATACAAATTAACTGCTGCTGAGATTCCTCAGGAGATACAAGTAATTTTTATATTGAACAGGTGCTCTGAAACCAAAAGTCACAGAATTAAATGAGCTTTTCTCAGCTGTTGTTATACCAACCACTCAAAGCATGAATGGATTTTCAGTCTTTTGTTCATGTTAGATGAATGCAAATGCCTTCCTTATAGGCACTTTTAAAAATGACGATGGGCTATTATCTAATAAGGCTTCAAGTACCAAAGTAATACCCTACCTAGCCTCTATAAGTGATTGTGACCAAAATCCCAAGTGATCAGGTTGTTTTTAAAGGTTCTGTTCTGTACAGAGTGTGTTTGTGTTACTCAACACTTAAGTAAGCATTTGCTTTTGAAAACTAGCTCCTGCATTGTGTCACAAAGCAAATGGAAAGAGTGAGTCGGACTAAGGCTGACCACAGCTATGAAACCTCCATAGCCCACACATTTAGACCACAGCCTAGGGGAAGTGCAGTAATGATCAGTATGTGTAGAAAATAAACATCCCATGAGACACAGGTACTGTGGAATGCCTAAGGAATAATCCTGTTAAAAATCAATGACCAGCTTTACCAAGGAAACCAGAGGATCACATTGTTTGCTAGGAGTCCATATTAACTCCATCTTTCTGACATACATAGAAGCTTCTTCTGAATGAACTTCTGTATAGTCTAATCCAACCACAAAAAGCTAATAAGTAAGTAAAACACAAAATATAGTTTCTAAAACAAAAGAGACAACATCCAGTGAAGACTCACAGAAATAAGCTAAGAAAAGACATAGGAGTTTGACAATGTAACCAACAACTTATAGTTTATCAGTTAAGATAAAAACTCAAAGAGCCAGACATATAAGAGAACATACTGGCTGATTCCATTTTTATGAATTTTGAGAAAAATAACAATTAATATATGATGAGAAAAGTCAGAATGATTACCTCAGAAGAGGGGATCATTGACTGGGAAGAAGCATGAGGGAACCCTGTTCATCATCTACATCTGGGTGGTGGTTATATGGATGTAGACATAGGTAAAAATTTATAAGCTGTGCACCTAAGTGTACTTAATACACTTTATTATATGTATACCTCAATTTAAAATAAGATAAAGAACTTGAAACTGAAAATCCTCCCTCCAGATAAATACTTTGCAAAGATACCATCTTTTCAATAGAGATATAGATACACACAAATCCATTCAAATCTAAATTTTAAAAATCATAAGAACTCAGCACAAGCTGTTCTCTCTGCCAAATAGTGGTGACGGTGTTGTCACATTTCATCTCATTCAAAACAGATGGAGATGACAAACAGAAGTATTTTAGGAGAAAGAGTGACAATGAAATCTTGGCAGTGGAATTCTCATCTTTTGTTCATTAAGCAGAATCACACTTGGGTAAACTGGACCATTGTTTGGCAAAAATTCACTCCCTCTCCTGGACCTCCAAGGGAGCATATTCTTCCACTCTGCTGAGGTTGGGCCTGGCCATGTGACTTGTGTGGCCAACTGGCTGTTAAGATGTGTGACATAACAGAGCCCTGACATGAGTCCGTGCATTTGGACTTGTGCTACTGACTTTTGTCAACAGAGGATGAGAGATACATGGACCAGATGTGGACCTAACCTGCAGCTTCTCACCCGAATCAGCACAGTACAGTTCAGCAGAATTCTAGACAATCTGTACAGGGGTGCATGAGAAATTAATGTTTGTTGTTTATAAGCCAATGAAATTCTGGGCATTGTAATAGATACTGCATTTTCCCTTTTGAGAATTAAGAGCTTATTCACCCAATGCTTAGAAATGCTGTGAGCAAACAGCCTACAGCTGCTGCTCCTCTTTGGAATGATCTCAAATTAAGAAAGGTTCATCGCCCAAGGTCATGCCCTCTTCCTGGGGCAGCCAGCTTCCAATGATGCAGGAGTGTAAAGGGTGAGGCCTTCACTCACACTGTATCAGAGCCCACCTTCTCCCTCTGTTCAATCCTGCCTCCTTCCCTTCTCTTCCACAGGTGTTGATCCCAAGAGTACTCCCTAATAAACTTCCAGCATGCAAATCTCCTCTCAGAATCTGTTTCCCAGGAACCCAATCTGTAACATGTAACATTATTTTGGCAATGGCTAACTGATACCCATATATATTCAATACTACTGATTTGCTCAGTTAAGAGTTTTACAAAAATTTTACATGTATAACTCCAGCACAAATTATAGCATTCAGACCATCAAATCTATTTTAAAATTAATGAGCATATGGTTTTTTCCAAGTAGAAATATAAACTCCCATGAGTAAACCTCAAACCACGATCAAGGCAAAAATTTATATATATGAGAAGTATGCCATCCAGTCAACTTTTGCTTCAATGCACAGTACTCAAAGCAAAATCCCTCACTCCTAATCAGATTTGTTAAGACTTGGTTGTCATTCACTCAGATCAATCTATAAGACACCCAAGAGCTATGTTCTTATGTGTACTCATACCTTTTGATTATTATCACGAGAAAGCTCCAGGGGCGGCAGGCCATAGTAGCCCCATGGCCCTAATGTCACTTCCAAACCTACCCTGAGCATAACTGTGGGTTCTTCCCCCCAGCTCTGATTCCAGACACAAACCAGGCAAATATGGAATACAACTATGTGGAGACACTGGAGAATAAGCAATGCAGGCAAGAAGGAGAGGCTAAGATCGTTCAGGAAGAGGAAGTATGAGAGATGAGCTTCCACACTGACCCGAGCTTTAACTTTGAGGTGTTTTCTAAACTGCTACAAGAGAGAACAGACCAAACAGAAAGTTAGCTGTGACTAGGCTGAGGTGAAAGTGGGCAAGACCTAGGGAGCAAAAGCCTCAGGAAGATTATATTCCAGGCCCTAAAGGAAATCACGATATGTTAAAATAATTGGTGTCATACATGTTCTCTGATCACAACCCCCAAAGCAATTTAGATTTATTTATTTAGATAGAACCACATTTCCTTGGAAATTAACTCTCAGTCAAATGCAAAATTATAAAGTAAATTAGGAAATACTTAGAACCAAGTGATAAAGAAAATACTACATATAAAAATATGAGATACAGAGGGACATTTATAATCTTAATTACTAATATCAGAAAAGTAGATAAATGAAATTAATGGGCTAAAAATTGGTCTTGTAAAGCTGGTATAGTTAATATCAGGGTAAAGCCAAAGAAAGGTAGAAGGAAGAAAATAATAAAGAGCAAAACTAAATTAAATAGAAAACAGACATACAATAAAGAAGATCAACTAAACTCAAATTTCATTCTTCTAGACAATAAAAGAGAAATTTCTGGCAAAACTATCAAGGAAAAAATGGGAAATGACACATAAACAATAACAGGAATAAAAAGCTATTTATAACTACAGGCATCAAAAAATTTCCTAATAAAAAAACTATCAGGGAATTCCCTGGTGGTCCAGTGGTCAGGACTCTGTGCTTTCACTGCTGGAGCCCAGGTTCGATCCCTGGTCAGGGAACTAAGATCCCACAAGCTGCACCATGTGGCCAAAAAAAAAACCTATGAAAAATTGGAAAACCTAAGGAAAAATGGAAAATCTCCTGATGTAACTGACCAAAAGGGACTTTAATAGAATAAAAACTTACTCTAATTTTTAATCAAATTATAACCACAACCCAAATGGAGGGACATGCTACAAAATAAATGGCCTGTGCTCTTCAAAATGCCATGGTCACAGAAGAGAGAAAAAATGAAGAACCGTTCAGGATTGAAGGAAATTAAAGAGATATGACAAGTAAATGCAGTAAGTGATTCTCAAGTAGATCTTGAATGAGAAAAAAATTTTTTTTTCTCTTATTATAAAGGACGTTACTGAGACAACTACGAATCTGACTAAAGCCAGATTTATAGTACTATAACTTGTTAGTACTTTTAAATTGTTATAGTACTATTGTTATAGTACTATAACAATGTTCATTTCCTGAATCTGCAAATTGTATTGTGGTTAAGTGAGAAAATATCCTTGTTCTTTTAGGAAATACCTCCTCAAATAATACTTAGCGATAAAGGGACATCCATTCTGTAACTTACTCTCAAACTGTTCAGAAATAATAATAATATGTATACAGAGAAAGAATGATAAAGGAAACGTGGTAGATGTAAACATTTGGGGAATCTGGGTGAAGGGAATACAGGAAGTCTTAGTACTATTTTTGTATTGTCTCAAAATACAAAAATAACAAGTTTTAAGAAATTATAACAAGCCTTCATTAACTCACACTTGTAAAATCCAAATCTCTTCACCCTAGACAAAGAAGTTAAAACAATTTTCATTATATTTCTCCATAGTTCAATTCTACAGTGACTTTCTAATGTTTCTTGTATTAGTTGTCAAATGCATGGGAGAAAAGTAAAGTAAAAGGCGACATACAGTCAAAACAAAAAATAAAACAAAAACAAATTTAAGCTTAAATTTAAAAGAAAGAAATGGATAAACAGACCTTAACACAAGCAGACAATTCCCCCTAAGACAGTCTGCAGTGTCTCTAAGCCCGTTTAATATCATTTTAAAATTCTTATCTGCAATACATCATCAGACAAAAAGGAAATGTGCCTAATGTAGAATATTATTGCCTTAATGATGTATTTAGAAGGAAGGAAAATTTCACGTTTCATATTTTTTACTGCAGTGGTAGTCCATTAGTTCAAATTCTAATTTTACAGTCTTGGAAACATGGATAGTACTCATAAGTTTTAGCAAACTGAGTTTTAAAAATTATATGAATTCTCATTTAATCAATTTTATATTCATTTTGAAGACTAGATTTTTTTATGTAAGTTGATGCCTAAAATGTTAATCAAAAGATTCATATATTCTGCTGAGTACAATTTCTATAAACGATGTAATGACTATGATTTCCAAACTGTTCTCAATTCCTCAAAGCCCTAAATGAAGTGTGTGATTTGAACAGGAATCACAAATAAAGACAGTGAAGTGCATGGTCAACAGCTGGCATTTTTACAAAGAGTAACTGAAGAATAAAACTATTGTTGGTTAAATCAACTTTCTCTTATCAGAAAAATAAGTTAATTATCTTTTCTAAGTTCTTCTTGATGGGAAAATTTTTATTGTAAAAAGTATAGCTTGTTTTAAGCAGAAGATTTTAAACTGTATAGTGATTTCCTTGTAACGATTATATTAATACGTGTGGTTAATTATAGCCTAATGACCATATTCAAACTTGATAACCTACTACAATGATAATAAATATGGCATGAAAAAACCACTTTCAGACAAGCGATAATGCTATAAAATCAGAAGAAAGTAAATGAGACTCAGCAAAGACGGGGGGGGGGGGGGGCGGGGGGCGGGGAATGCATCATTGTTATCATCAGCTCAACAATAACAACTAATATTTATTGAGCTCTTACATTGTGCCAGATACTGTTCCAAATGATCTACAAGTATTATCTTGTTTAATCCTCAAGTTGATATCACAAGGTAAGTCAGAGACAGACTTTTCCAGAGGCTGGAGGAGGACACTGAGGCACCACCTACTTTCTCTCCTAGTGAGGACGGGGCCTCAAGAGCCAGAAGAGCCCAGTGTTTGCAAACATTACCTTGAATGAAGGTGCATAAACTGCTGAACGTGATTTCTTCCAGAATACTGATGGAAGCTCAAAAAGACGTGTGACATAGCAGTAAATCAGTTGTCTTCCACCCAACCTGGACAGCCAACGGCACAGGGAGCTGTGCGCCTCTGCAGAGAACGCAGGGGCCCAGGCATGCTCTGGGGGGCCAGTGCAGTTCCATCAAGTTCTATATGCTTGGATACATATATCAGCAACTTACAGGGGTAGGTCTGCATACCCTCTTCTTGTCAACCCATAACCTCAGGGCAGACACATTTTATTTCCACTGCAGATGAGGAAACTCAGACACAGGGAGGTTATGTAACTTGCATAAGGCTATAAGGATCAAAAGCTATAGATCTAAGGGGAAAAACAGAATCACAAAAGTGAATCCATTGGTACACACCCAGGTCCATAGCAGCATTATTCACAATAGCCAAAAGGTAGAAGCAACCCAAGTTTCTACTGACAGATGAATGGATAAACAAAATGTAATATACACATACAGTGGATTATTATTCAGCCTTAAAAAGGAAGGAAATGCCGACATATGCTGCAACATGGATGGCCTTTGAAGATGTTATGCTAAGTGAAATAAGCAAGCCACAAAGGGGCAAATATTTTATGGTTCCACTTACATGAGGTACCTAGAGTAGTCAAATCCAGAGAGATGTAAAGTAGAATGGTGACTGCCAAGGCCTCGGGACTGTTTTAAGGATCTGGGTTTTTGCCCTAAGTGCAACTGAAAGCCACTAAGAGGATATAAGATAGGGGACAGCAAAATCAGAATTGCATTTTTAAAAGACCAGATATAATACAGAATTAGAGATGTTCCAGCATGCAATTTCCTCCTTACTAATCAACATAGCCTGACCTTTCTTAGAACCAGAATTTAGCATGAGGAAACCTAAGTTTCTAGTCTTATATAAGTTACTTAACCATTATCTCTAATATAGTCTATCCCAGAAGATTTCTAAGGCCCCCAAAAACTCAAAAAGCTTTTATCTAGAATCCTACCCTCCAACCTGCTTTAGTCCTCAGAGTCCAGACAAAAGAGAAATCCAGTATCTCTGCAATTACCTATTCTCCGAGACAGAGGCTTTGTTTCAGCAATAGCTCCCTAACAGTGCACATGGCACTTGGCCCTTCCAGTCATGAACAGGAAGTAACAGGCTAGAAAGTCCAAGAACTACTACTTAAGTAACTACTTCAGGGTTTACTTTGTTCTAAGTAATTTTGTATCCACAATGCAGGGGGACAGGGGAGTGAATGTAAGGATTACTGCACACTAATTTTTTTTTCTTTGCAAATTGCACTAAGTATACTTCCCATTTTACTGAAACGAAGGTGAAATCTATGAAGCCTCTGTGGCTTTAATGTTTTAACAATTATAAATCTCATTATATGTCTTAGACTAGCCATGTTTGAAATTCACAGCCCAGCTACCTGAAAATGAGGAAGTTACATCCAACAATCCTGCAGGCAGCTTAATTACCTGCTCCCAAAATATTACTGGTGATTTGATAAGTGGCATATATTGTCTTGGATAAACAGATGTGTCAGATAGGAATGATGAAAGCCAACTGCAGTCCTCACAGGACAAGCCACAGAGAAAATCACCTGAACAAGCTACCCAGGTCCCAGCAGTTCCACAACCCTGCCCTCTCCATGGTCTCCAGATCCATGGTCTGGTCACCTGATAGAGAAAAGTACTAACCTGACCTGTGCAGGCCTGTGAACACTGAAAGAAAAATAAGAGTCCAATTCTTCAAATTCAACTAAACAATGAATCCATTTTCATTTAATGGCACAAAAAAACTTAGCAGCCTTTCATATGTTGCTCTTAGAAAACAATCTGCAAAACTCATCAACATATTATTAATTTTTAACCACTTCCATTCATTTTTACAGAAATGCCTCGAGATCTTATATTTTAACATCAAAGTAGAAGGCATGATACCACCAGGCAAACAGGATTAAAGGTGCAGGTCATGGCATCTGAAATAACAAGAGACAATGACTTCTTCCTGCTTTTGACTTCTAAAAGATGTCAATTTTCTGCAACTGAAAATAATATAATCTCAACACAAGAACATACAGAAAAAGTCCAAGTGAAGTTGAACCTAGAATAGTTAGAGCAGGAAACCAAGACCCATAAATGGTGACTCCCCTGGTGGCACAGTGGATAAGATTCCACACTCCCAATGCAGGGGGCCTGGGTTCAATCCCTGGTCAGGGAACTAGATCCCACATGCATGCTGCAACTAAGAGTTCACATACCACAACTGCAGAGCCCACTGGCCACAACTAAGAGCTGGTGCAACCAAATAAATAATATTAAAAAAAAAAAAAAGACACATAAATGTTGCAGACAAAAGAACAAATCTTGGGGACTTCCCCGGCAGTCCAGTGGTTAAAAATCCACACTTCCACTGCAAGGGGTGTGGGTTCGATCCGTGGTTAGGGAACTAAGATCCTGCATGCCGCGTGGCGTGGCCAAAATAAAATAAAATAAAATGAATTTTTAAAAAAGAATAAGGGGATTAGGAACCAAGACAGCAGAGTAGAAGGACGTGCTCTCACTCCCGCTTGTGAGAACACCAGAATCACAACTAGCTGCTGGACAATCATCAACAGGAAGAAACTGGAACTCACCAAAAAAGATACCCCACATCCAAAGACAAAGGAGAAGCCACAATGAGATGGTAGGAGGGGCTCAATCACACTAAAATCAAATCCCATAACTGCTGGGTGGGTGACTCACAGACTGGAGAACACTTATACCACAGAAGTCCACCCACTAGAGTGAAGGTTCTGAGCCCCACATCAGGCTTCCCAACCTGGGGGTCCAGCAACGGGAGGAGGAATTCCTAGAGAATCAGAATTTGAAGTCTAGTGGGATTTGACTGCAGGACTTTGACGGGACTGGGGTAAACAGAGACTCCACTCTTGGAGGGCGCACACAAAGTAGTGTGTGCATCGGGACCCAAGGGAAGGAGCAGTGACCACAGGGGAGACTGAACTAGACCTACTGGCTGGTGTTGGAGGGTGTCCTGCAGAGGCAGGGGTTGGCTGTGGCTCACCGAGGAGACAAGGACACTGGAAGCAGAAGTTCTGGGAAGTACTCCTTGGTGTGAGCCCTCCCAGAGTCCGCCATTAGCCCCACAAAAGAGCCCAGGTAGGCTCCAGTGTTGGGTCACCTCAGGCCAAACAAGCAACAGGGAGGGAACCCAGGCCCACCCATCAACAGTCAAGAGGATTAAAGTTTTACTGAGCTCTGCCCACCAGAGCAACAGTCAACTCTACCCACCACCAGTCCCTCCCATCAGGAAACTGGCACAAGCCTCTTAGATAACCTCATCCACCAGATGACAGAGAGCAGAAGCAAGAAGAACTACAATCCTGCAGCCTGTGGAACAAAGACCACATTCACAGAAAGATAGACAAGATGAAAAGGCAGAGGGCTATGTACCAGATGAAGGAACAAGATAAAACCCCAGAAGAACAACTAAATGAAGTGGAGATAGGCAAACTTCCAGAAAAAGAATTCAGAATAATGGTAGTCAAGATGATCCAGGACCTCGGAAAAAGAATGGAGGCAAAGATCGAGAAGATGCAAGAAATGTTTAACAAAGACCTAGAAGAATTAAAGAACAAACAAACAGAGATGAACAACACAATAACTGAAGTGAAAACTACACTAGAAGGAATCAATAGCAGAATAACTGAGGCAGAAGAACGGAGAAGTGACCTGGAACACAGAATGGTGGAATTCACTGCTGCGGAACAGAATAAAGAAAAAAGAACGAAAAGAAATGAAGACAGCCTAAGAGACCTCTGGGACAACATTAAACACAACAACATTCACATTACAGGGGTCCCAGAAGGAGAAGAGAGAGAGAAAGGACCCGAGAAAATATTTGAAGAGATTATACTCGAAAACTTCCCTAACATGGGAAAGGAAATAGCCACCCAAGTCCAGGAAGCACAGAGAGTCCCATACAGGATAAACCCAAGGAGAAACGCACCAAGACACATAGTAATCAAACTGGCAAAAATTAAAGACAAAGAAAAATTACTGAAAGCAGCAAGGGAAAAATGACAAATAACATACAAGGGAACTCCCATAAGGTTAACAGCTGATTTCTCAGCAGAAACTCTACAAGACAGAAGGGAGTGGCATGATATACTTAAAGTGATGAAAGGGAAGAACCTACAACCCAGATTACTCTACCTGGCAAGGATCTCATTCAGATTCGATGGAGAAATCAAAAGCTTTACAGACAAGCAAAAGCTAAGAGAATTCAGCACCACCAAACCAGCTCTACAACAAATGCTAAAGGAACTTCTCTAAGTGGGAAACACAAGGAAGAAAAGGATCTACAAAAACAAACCCAAAACAATTAAGAAAATGGTCATAGGAATATACATATCGAGAATTACCTTAAACGTGAATGGATTAAATGCTCCAACCAAAAGACACAGGCCTGCTGAATGGATACAAACACAAGACCCATCTTTATGCTGTCTACAAGAGACCCACTTCAGACCTAGGGACACATACAGACTGAAAGTGAGGGGATGGAAAAAGATATTCCATGCAAGTGGAAATCAAAAGAAAGCGGGAGTAGCAATACTCATATCAGATAACATAGACTTTAAAATAAAGAATGTTACAAGAGACAAGGAAGGACACTACATAATGATCAAGGGATCAATCCAAGAAGAAGATACAACAATTATTAATATACATGCACCCAACATAGGAGCACCTCAATACATAAGGCAACTGCTAAGAGCTCTAAAAGAGGAAATCCACAGTAACACAATAATAGTGGGGGACTTTAACACCTCACTTACACCAATGGACAGATCATCCAAAATGAAAATAAATAAGGAAACACAAGCTTTAAATGACACAATAGACCAGATAGATTTAATTGATATTTATAGGACATTCCATCCAAAAACAGCAGATTACACTTTCTTCTCAAGTGCACACGGAACATCCTCCAGGATAGATCACATCTTGGGTCACAAATCAAGCCACAGTAAATTTAAGAAAACTGAAATCATATCAAACATCTTTTGTGACCACAACGCTATGAGATTAGAAATGAATTACAGGGAAAAAAATGTAAAAAACACAAACACGTGGAGGCTAAACAATATGTTACTAAATAACCAAGAGATCACTGAAGAAATCAAAGAGGAAATCAAAAAATACCTGGAGACAAATGACAATGAAAACACGATGATCCAAAACCTATGGGATGCAGCAAAAGCAGTTCTAAGAGGGAAGTTTATAGCTATACAAGCCTGCCTCAAGAAACAAGAAAAATCTCAAATAAACAATCTAACCTTACACCTAAAGGAACTAGAGAAAGAAGAACAAACAAAGCCCAAAGTTAGCAGAAGGAAAGAAATCAAAGATCAGAGCAGAAATAAATGAAATAGAAACAAAGAAAACAATAGCAAAGATTAATAAAACTAAACGCTGCTTCTTTGAGAAGATTAACAAAATTGATAAACGATTAGCCAGACTCATTAAGAAAAAGAGGGAGAGGACTCAAATCAATAAAATTAGAAATGAAAAAGGAGACGTTACAACAGACACTGCAGAAATACAAAGCATCCTAAGAGACTACTACAAGCAACTCTATGCCAATAAAATGGACAACCTGGAAGAAATGGACAAATTCCTAGAAAGGTATAACCTTCCAAGACTGAACCAGGAAGAAATAGAAAATATGATCAGACCAATCACAAGTAATGAAATTGAAACTGTGATTAAAAATCTTCCAACAAACAAAAGTCCAGGACCAGATGGCTTCACAGGTGAATTCTAGCAAACATTTAGAGAAGAGCTAACACCCATCCTTCTCAAACTCTTCCAAAAAATTGCGGAGGAAGGAACACTCCCAAACTCATTCTATGAGGCCACCATCACCATGATACCAAAACCAGACAAAGATACTACAAAAAAAGAAAATTACAGACCAATATCACTGATGAATATAGACGCAAAAATTCTCAACAAAATATTAGCAAACAGAATCCAACAACACATTAACAGGATCATACACCATGATCAAGTGGGATTTATCCCAGGGATGCAAGGATTCTTCAATATACACAAATCAATCAATGCGATAAACCATATTAACAAATCGGAGAATAAAAACCATATGATCATCTCAATAGATGCAGAAAAAGCTTTTGACAAAATTCAACACCCATTTATGATAAAAACCCTCCGGAAAGTGGGCATAGAGGGAACCTACCTCAACATAATAAAGGCCATATATGACAAACCCACAGCAAGCATCATTCTCCATGGTGAAAAACTGAAAGCATTTCCTCTAAGATCAGGAACAAGACAAGGATGTCCACTCTCACCACTGTCATTCAACATAGTTTTGGAAGTCCTAGCCATGGCAATCAGAGAAGAAAAAGAAATAAAAGGAATACAAATTGGAAAAGAAGAAGTAAAACTGTCACTGTTTGCAGATGACATGATACTATACATAGAGAATCCTAAAAATGCCACCAGAAAACTACTAGAGCTAATCAATGAATTTGGTAAAGTTGCAGGATACAAAATTAATGCACAGAAATCTCTTTCATTCCTATACACTAATGATGAAAAATCTGAAAGAGAAATTAAGGAAACACTCCCATTTACCATTGCAACAAAAAGAATAAAATACCTAGGAATAAACCTACCTAGGGAGACAAAAGACCTGTATGCAGAAAACTATAAGACACTGATGAAAGAAATTAAAGATGATACCAACAGATGGAGAGATATACCATGTTCTTGGATTGGAAGAATCAATACTGTGAAAATGACTATACTACCCAAAGCAATCTACAGATTCAATGCAATCCCTATCAAATTACCAATGGCATTTTTTACGGAACTAGAACAAAAAATCTTAAAATTTATATGGAGGCACAAAAGACCCCAAATAGCCAAAGCAGTCTTGAGGGAAAAAAACGGAGCTGGAGGAATCAGACTCCCTGACTTCAAAGTATACTACAAAGCTACAGTAATTAAGACAATATGGTAGTGGCACGAAAACAGAAACATAGATCAATGGAACAAGATAGAAAGCCCTGAGATAAACCCATGCACCTATGGTCAAGTAATCTATGACAAAGGAGGCAAGGATATACAAATGGGGAAAAGACAGTCTCTTCAGTAAGTGGTGCTGGGAAAACTGGACAGCTACATGTAAACAAATGAAATTAGAACACTCCCTAACACCATACCCAAAAATAAACTCAAAATGGATTAGAGACCTAAATGTAAGACCGGACACTATAAAACTCTTAGAGGAAAACATAGGAAGAACACTCTTTGACATAAATCACAGCAAGATCTTTTTTGATCCACCTCCTAGAGTAAAGGAAATAAAAACAAAAATAAACAAATGGGACCTAATGAAAGTTAAAAGCTTCTGCACAGCAAAGGAAACCATAAACAAGACGAAAAGACAACCCTCAGAATGGGAGAAAATATTTGCAAACGAATCAATGAACAAAGGATTAATCTCTAAAATATATAAACAGCTCATGTAGCTCAATATTAAAAAACAAACAACTCAATGCAAAAATGGGCAGAGGACCTAAATAGACATTTCTCCAAAGAAGACATACAGATGGCCAAGAAGCACATGAAAAGCTGCTCAACATCACTAATTATTAGAGAAATGCAAATCAAAACTACAATGAGGTATCACCTCACACCAGTTAGAATGGGCATCATTAGAAAATCTACAAACAGCAAATACTGGAGAGGGTGTGGAGAAAAGGGAACCCTCTTGCACTGTTGGTGGGAATGTAAATTGATACAGCCACTATGGAGAACAGTATGGAGGTTCCTTAAAAAACTAAAAATAGAATTACCATATGATCCAGCAATCCCACTACTGGGCATATACCCAGAGAAAACCATAATTCAGAAAGACACATGCACCCCAATGTTCATTGCAGCACTATTTACAATAGCCGGGTCATGGAAGCAACCTAAATGCCCATCGACAGACAAATGGATAAAGAAGATGTGGTACATATATACAATGGAATATTACTCAGCCATAAAAAGGAACGAAACTGGGTCATTTGTAGAGACATGGATGGATCTAGAGACTGTCATACAGAGTGAAGTACGTCAGAAGGAGAAAAACAAATATCGTATATTAACACATATATGTGGAATCTAGAAAAATGGTGCAGATAAACTGGTTTGCAAGGCAGAAATAGAGACACAGATGTAGAGAACAAACGTGTGGACACCAAGGGGGAAAAGCGGCAGGGGGGTGGGGGTGGGGGGGTGATGAATTGGGCAATTGGGATTGACATGTATATACTGATGTGTATAAAATGGATGACTAATAAGAACCTGCTGTATAAAAAAAATAAATAAAATTAAATTTAAAAATTAATAAAAAGAATAAGGGACTTCCCTGGTGGTCCGGTGGGTAAGACTCCGTGCTCCCAATGCAGGGGGTCTGGGTTCAATCCCTGGTTGGGGAACTAGATCCCACATGCATGCCACAACTAAGAGTTCTCATGCCACATGCTGCAACTAAGAAGCCTGCATGCCACAATTAAAGATCCCGCATGCCTCAACTAAGACCCGGCACAACCAACGTAAATAAATAAATAAACAAATAAATATTAAAAAAACAAAAATAAATTTAAAAAACAAATCTTCAGTGCTGCCTGATCCAAGACAGACAACAATTATATTTAAACCCAAGCCATTTTAACAAGAATAAAACAGAAGAGGTAATCTACTGGAGAGAACTCCTCAGCAGGAGTCAAGATCCAAATCCTGTCTCTGAAACCATCTGTACAAACAAGACAAAACAAAATTTCCTAAACCTCTGAGTATATTTTTGCTTAAAAAACTTTAAAATGTAGTAAATAATTTAAGATAATAATGTAATTAAAAAGTGACTCCAAATTGCTAAGTATGAAAGGAAATAAAACAGAAGAGACGGAAACACTGGAGGGTGTGAAAGTACTAGAAGGAGCATAACAGGCAAGTATTACAAACAACACACACTAAATGATATTTAAACCAATTAAGGTATAAAGGTTGTATGCCCTTTAAAATGTTTCTTTTATAATGGCCTTCACTGACAAAAACAAACACTGATTCTTGAAGACTCTGCCCTCCTCCAAAAGAAATTCATCTGCTGTCCCAGCAGTCACCAGCAGTGGGAAGCAGAGAGTCGCTGCAGTTGTGAACCAAGAGCCAACACACCTGCTCTTCACCTGTCAGGCCCATCTTCAGGCAAATGCCAGCCCCAATTGTCACAAGAGCTCTATCCCATCTCAGGAACAGGCTTTGCACTCTAGCCCCTCAGTGTAGAGGGAATTTGCTGGACTACAACAGAGATAGCACCCCCCTTTATAATCTGGGAAGCATTATCTCTTAAGAACAGTGTTAAGTCACAAGACACTGGCTACATAAGTAACAGTATATACAAGGCAAGATCATGCAACATTAGAAAATAACTTTGCAGATTCTTATATGAAAGAGTGTTTATATTATACTGTTAGGAAAAACATGGGGTAGAGGGGAGACAAAATATAAAACTCTATTTTAAATAACTTCACCTATATGTTAAAAATAAAGTGACATGGAACTTGTCTTACCAGCTATTGGAATTTATTATACTGTGGTGCTTTCACAGGGACAAATAGATCAATGAAACAGAAGAGAATGGATTAAGAATCCTAAGCATATCTAGGACCATGAAATAAGATAGAAGGGGCATTACAGAATCATGAGGAAACAACAAATTAATAAAAGGTGCTGGAATAATTAATTTTCCATATGGATAAAAACAAAATTAGACCCCTACCTCACTCCATTCTTAAAAATAAAGTCCAGGTATATTTACAGTCTTAAATATGAATAAAACTTTAAAAGTATTAGACAAAAATAGAATAAAAAAAAAAATAGAATAATAATGTAAGTGAAGAATGGACAAAGGATACATGAATCTAAAATACAAAGAAGAAAAAATCTGAAGAGCCAATATGAAAATATGCTTAGCCTCATTAAGTAATCAGGGAAATACAAATTAAAATGAGGCAGAATCAGGTTAGTAAAAAATTTTAGTCTCAACATACCAAGTGTCCAAGTGTTGAAGACAACGTAAGGAAATAGATGCAGAAAGAAAAACAGTCATTAACCGCTCGTGGGATTATAAATTTCTAGTATGGTGTATAATAGAATAATTTGGCAGCACGTGGTCCAACTGAAAATGAGCACCACCCTACGAATCGCTATGAATAACTATTCCAATTCTAGTTACAGCCTAGAAAGCTCGCACACATGCTCAGAAAGGACATGTGTTAGAATTGCCAATGCAGCATTATGGGTAATAGCAAAGGAAAATGTTTTTAAAGCACTCCAGATGTTCATTGGTAAGAGAATACATAAATAATGTGGTGTAGTATTCTATGAAAGAATACTACAAATACTACCAAGGAGTTAAAAATGAGTGAAAGAGGTACATATTTATTAACATGGCTACATCTCACTAATAAGCAAATAGCAAAATGTTACAAAGTAGATTTAAACACATGTAAAACAATGTTCATGTTGTTTTTGGAAATATCAATACATAGTAAAAGTAGAAAAACACAGACTAGATACACAGCAGATTTGATATAGTGGCTGCCTCTTGTCAGGAGGCAGGGATGATCAGGGCCAGGGGTACAGATGGAGGATGGGGAATAGGATTAGGGAGAGAATATTAGAGATTTCATCATTAATATGGTGGTTGAAAATCTGTTTAATCCAAAGAACTAAAATGTTAACAACTGCTTTAGGTGGCATTGCATAGTATTTTATTATATTATCTTCTGTACTATTCTGTAATTTGCTAGTATATTGTTTGCAATGCACAAAAAGTGGCTGAAAGGAAACATAAAATGGTAAGAATATTCTACCCTGGGTAATGAGGACAAAACTTTTTTTTTTTGGCTGCTGCTGTACTTTACTTTTAAAATTTTTTCATAATAAGAATACACTAATTTTAGAATTGGGAAAACATTTTTTTAAACAGGTAGTGATTAGATTCCATGTAGTTCTGGTTCACATAAATATCTGTTGACAGGATTTAAGGTTGTTACAAAGTGACAAGTGTACTCTTGCATCTTCAAAAAAGCACTCTTAAAAAAAAAAAAAAAAGCACTCTAAAAGTGCTAAACAACCAAAATACAAACGTATTTTGAAACCCCTAAACTTTCATAAAATATTAATGTACCAACGGAGAGAACAAAACTTGTTTCTATAAACAACATTTTAGTCTTTGAGAAAGGATAGAGAAAAGGGTTCCTTAAAGGCTATAGACTATTAATGCTTTCATCATCATCTATAATTGTACAAAACTACAAGAAAGAATTATAAGAAACAAATTTGTTGTGCATTCTAGTACAAGTTTTTACATTATCATGATAAATATTTTGTGGAAAACATTTCAAATTGGAATATAATGAGAAAGTAATAAAACCTATCATTGTATTCCATTCCATCAGAAAACAAAATGCTAACTTTTATTACGAGTAATGAATATCAAACAACTTAACCTTGCCATACCTCAGTTTCCTCATTTGTAATATGAGCATCCTATCATGCCTATCTCAGAGGGAGTGGCAATCAATACAGTTAAGGAACTTCAACAGGCAAAAACATGCAGGTCTGCTCTGCTGGAGGGTGCAGACAAGGAAGCAAGTGCCAAGCCCGATGCCCAGCCACAGCAGGCATCAGTGGTATAATTAAGCTGAACGTGGGAAGCCTCATTTGATCACCAAGGGAAGAAAGGAAATAGCCTTAAAAGATAGCAACCATAATATAATGAAATAATTTAAGAAAACAGAACCTCTTTCTAATGAACAGACAAAACAAAACTTTAAATATTTAATACTGACTAATGGCATGACAAAAGAATAACTCCTATAGCAATGGTTTCAAGAGATGGCTACTTTCACTTAAAAAAATTGTAAAGCACTATGTGTGAGCTACAACTATTTATGTACTTTGGTGTAGATGGAATACACCAAAAAAGCACCAAAGTGAAAACAGATGAATCAGAATATTGAATTGTTTTCCCAAAAATATTTTTTATAATTTTGTACCTACTCTGTGAATAGTCATTCTTACTTGTCCCAGCTCACAAACACAAGGGGTGACTTAGGAATGAGACAGCGAGTTGAGTTAATCAACCAGCCAAGCCAAATCAACCTAACAGTCAGCAGGGCTTAGAGCCAGGAAGTTCTCACGTGTACAACACTGCTATATTGGCTTTTAAATTAAACAAGTAGCAGAAGAAATAATAACTCCCAAGTTTCAAAAAGCATCTTACCAGGGTGATGTCTCGAGAAGCTGCAGCTGCACTCATATGCAAACTAGGCTGCCTTACAGAACTGCTGCAATCAAGGGCTCGAGCAAATGTCCCGACAGCACTGGATAAACCACACAAACAAAGAGGAAAAGATTAAGGCACTGTTGTTTTTTTATCTTTAAAAAAAACACATTTGGGTAGTAAATGAATGGTTGTAAAAGTCAAGCAAGTTCTTTGATGTTTAAGAATCAAATCAGACAAAAAGTATTTTCTTTGCGATTTAAGAATTGACAAGCCAATTCACTACACATATGTGTCATTACAATTAAATTAAGAAAAAGAGGGACTTCCTGGCGGTCCAGTGGGTAAGACTCCATGCTCCCAATGCAGGGGGCCTGGGTTCGATCCCTGGTCAGGGAACTAGATCCCGCATACATGCCGCAACTCAGAGTTCGCATGCCGCAACTAAGAAGTCCGCATGCCACAACTAAGACCACTGCAGGGCTTCCCTGGTGGCGCAGTGGTTGAGAATCTGCCTGCCAATGCAGGGGACACGGGTTCGAGCCCTGGTCTGGGAAGATCCCACATGCCGCGGAGCGGCTGGGCCCGTGAGCCACAATTGCTGAGCCTGCGCGTCTGGAGCCTGTGCTCCACAACAAGAGAGGCCGCGATAGCGAGAGGCCCGCGCACCGCGATGAAGAGTGGCCCCCGCTTGCCACAACTGGAGAAAGCCCTCGCACAGAAACGAAGACCCAACACAGCCATAAATAAAATAAATTAAAAAAAAAAAAAAAAGACCACTGCAGCCAAAATAAATAAATAAATATATTTTTTTAAAACAATTAAGAAAAAGAGGCTTGTGTGGCATAAAGAATGGGAAGATCTATAATGAAATGCCATGGAATAAACAAGTTGGTTTCCAAATGTGCTTCAAAAATGAGAAATAAATTTGATGCAGAATTTGACTATTATTGCAAAGCAAGTTCTGACCACTTTTTTAGCCCAAATGGTGAAATCCCAATAACATTTTTCCTTGAAATGAGATATCATCAACTGCAGCAACCTCTTCCTTCAAGGACTCAATATATAACAGATTTCCAAAAAAAAAAAAAAAATTACCACAACACTGATTTTCACTTAATGATTTAGAAGGCCTTCCCATACACAGAGAACCCTAACTTCAAGAAATAAAGTGTGGGCTTCCCTGGTGGCACAGTGGTTAAGAATCCATCTGCCAATGCAGGGGACACGGGTTCGAGCCCTGGTCCAGGAAGATCCCACATGCCGTGGAGCAACTTAAGCCCGTGCGCCACGATTACCAAGCCTGCGCTCTAGAGCCCGTGAGCCACAGCTACTGAGCCCACGTGCCACAACTACTGAAGCCCGCGTGCCTAGAGCCCGTGCTCTGCAACGAAGAGAAGCCACCGCAATGAGAAGCCCGCACACCGCAACGAAGAGTAGCCCCCACTTGCCGCAACTAGAGAAAGCCCGTGTGCAGCAACAAAGACCCAACGCAGCCAAAAATAAAATAAAGTAAATAAATAAAAAATTTTTTTAAAAAAAGAAATAAAGTGTGAAATGAAGGTAAGGCTTCCCGCTTCTTGTCTGTGTTTTAAACATGTTAGCCGAGGAAGAGATTTTTTTTTTTAAGGTTTTAATTAAAATATAAAACACATGCAAAAAGCACACATTGTACAGCTATTCAGTTACCACAAAGTCAATGCATCCATGTCACCAGCATCCAGGTCAAGACACAGATCATGACAGCACCCAGAAGACTCTTCGGGTTCCTTCCCAATCACTACTTCCTCGTGGAAGGGAACCAGCATCCCAGATTCTAACATCAAAGATTACTTTTGCTCAATTGAAAACTTAAACAGAATCACACGCTACGCACACTTGTCATATCCAGTTCCTTTTGTTCAAAACTATGTCTGTGGATTCACCCATGCTGCCGGCTGTGAATGAGCTGTGTTCGTTCATTTCCTTGCCGTGAGCATTACTTTGCACGATGCCCCACCCCCACTCTATTGTTGACGGACATGTGTTTCCAAGCTGGGGCTACTATGGATAGTGCCATTACTGCCATCTGTATATGTATCTTTTTGGCACACAGGTGTATGCATTTCTGCTGCGTATATATTTAGGAGTGAAACTTAAGGGATATGTGTGTTAGATGACAGCAAACAGTTTTCTAAGGCAGCTGTACCAACTTGCACTACAACCAGCAGAATATGAGAGTGCTGGTTGTCCCACATCTTTACCAGTGCTTGGCACTGTCAGTCTCTTAAATTTTTTTTTTATGTATTTATTTTTATTATTTATTTTATTTTTGGCTGCGTTGGGTCTTCGTTGCTGCGCGTGGGCTTTCTGTAGTTGCAGCGAGCGGGTGCTACTCTTCGTTGTGGCACGCAGGCTTCTCACTGCAGTCGCTTCTCTTGTCACACAGCACGGGCTCTAGGCGCGTGGGCTTCAGTAGTTGTGGCATGCGGGCTCAGTAGTTGTGGCTCACAGGCTCTAGAGCACAGGCTCAGCAGTTGTGGCACATGGGGCTTAGTTGCTCAGAGGCATGTGGGATCTTCCCGGACCACGGCTCGAACCCATGTCCCCTGCATTGGCAGGCAGATTCGTAACCACTGCGCCACCAGGGAAGCCCAGTCTTTTAAATTTTAACCATTCTGGTGGGATGTGCAGTGGTGCTTAACTGGGTTTAATTTGTATTTAGATTTTTTTTTTAAAAAAACAAAAATTGAAAAAGATACTAGGTGCTTCTCCTTGGTGCCTCTCATGCTGGCTTCAAGAAAAAAGAAAACATGGCCCATCGTAATCAGGAAAAGGAAAAAAAAAAAATGAAAATCAAATCTGAAACTGCAAAATCTACTAAATAATACAAAATCCAGATAACCTGTCTGGAGTCTCTAGGGCAGAGGTTCCACCAATGATTCATTTCTACTCCCGAATCTTCAGTCTCCTCTATTCCACTGACTGGCTCCTCCCCAACAATGTATATATATCAAGTCTCTTCATCTAATCAGTTAGTGGCTAGGCATGTGGGCTCTGGAGTCTAAATGCCTACCCACCGATGCGATGTATGACTTAGACGGTGACTGGCACTATGAACAGTGTTAAGGATGGGCTAAGACACTTTTGTCCTTTGTATTATAAAAAACATTCAACAAAAAATTAGAGACTATAATGAAGACGTTTGTAATCATGTCCAGATCTACCTCATTCTAATATTTTGCCATGTTTGAAGCAACAAGTATATACTGTACAGCACAGGGCAATTTAGCCATTATTTTGTAATAACTTTAAATGGAGTATAATCTATAAAAATATTGAATCACTATGTTGTATACCTGAAACTAATATACTATTGTAAATCAACCATATTTCAATAAAATAAATAAATCAAAAAAAATTAAAAAGATAATATTTTGCCACATTTGTTTTTTTCTTTTTTTTTTGGCTGCATCAGATCTTAGTTGCGGCACGAGGGATCTTTTGTTGCGGCTCACAGGCTCTTTGTTGCGGTGCATGGACTTCTCTCTAGCTGTGGCACATGGCTCCAGAGCACACGGGCTCTGTAGTTTGCGGCACGTAGGCTCTCTAGTTGAGGTGCGTGGGCTCATTAGTTGTGGGGCGTTCGGGCTTAGCTGCCCCGTGGCACGTGGGATCTCAGTTCCCCGAGCAGGATCAAGCCCACGTCCCCTGCATGGGAAGGCGCATTCTTTACCACTGGACCAAGGAAGTCTCTTGGTTCATTTTTTTAAGGAAATAAATGTTATCAATACACATTCCCAGAACTCATACATATATATATATATAATACGCATATGCATATATATGCCCATTAATGAAATAAGACATTGTTTGCACATTGTAAAATTTTTTTATCAGTGACCATACTGTATGTATTTACTCAACATTGTTTTTGAGGTTTACCTCTTTGCTACATATAGCCCTAATTCACTCATTTTCATTGTTGTAAAGTAATACTCCATTACTAAATATACCTCAACCCATTCATCAACTGCTTGCTGATGTACTTTTAGGTTTTTTCCAATTTTTCTGCTATTACAATGCTATGATGATCTCATTTACTTTCTGCTTTGCAGCAATTCCCCCATGAACATCATTCACTTTTATAACTGAAACAATACAAATAAACTTCTGTCCACTCATTTTCTCAAGAAAAGGGGCTATGGGGGGAGGGGGGGATGAGGGGGTGGGCAAGGCAGCCAGGGAGCCAGGCTTAGAACTCTCAAAGGACAGCCTTACACCTAGCCAACAGACATCACTCACACGTGGGTGCAGTTAGAGGCGCACATTATCACTGACACCTGAATAATCCCTGACTGGCTTAAAGGAGCTCACTGCTTTAATTAAAGATATGGGATTTCAGGTGTTGAGTTTCTACTTTATACTTTTCTGTAGTGCTTACATTTTTACAAGGAGCATTTATTTTCTTAATCAGTAAAAATTAATAAATCTATTTTCACTTTTAAAACGGAAACTAATGATAATAAACCATATTATTTAGGAAGAGGTGTGATATATATTCGGCTTTCTTACACAGTTAGAAAAAGAAAAATACAACCGATGAAAAATAGTAGAACACAAAAAAAGGAAAATTCATAAATTTTCTGTAAATTCTTTTATAAAAAGAAAAGACATCTCTTGACTCCACAGTGCCATACTCACCGTGCTACAACTAAAAACTGGTCAATCTGTCGATCTGTAAGTGGGCTATTTGGGTCCCAAACTTTCACTTCCAATTTAGACTGTTCCCTCTCATCTGATTCTCCTGTCCAAGAACAAAGAAAATGGAGTCTTGTTATTCACAAGGCACGTACGTTGTCACATATGATTGATGACTGTGGTCACCACAGCATTAAAAGTATAAGGTAAATGTACATGGTTTGCATACATTCTATCAGACAGCAGATGTAGAACACTCTGTAAAGTGAACGCTGATGATAACACAACCAAACCGACCATATGATGTCTTCACTTAGTCATTAACATGTCTTTCCTGTGTATTTGTATGCATGAGGCCCCAAGCCTCACTAAGGGATATAGAGACAGAAAAGAAAGATGCTCAAATTATGATAAAACTTACTCATAAATAACTATGATACACATGAAAAGAAACAGATGTCACAGAGATGTATAGATATGACTGTAAGATCCTGAAGATTAGAGAAATCATTTCAGGCTAGTTAGGGGACAATGTCATGCATGAGGTGGCATTCCTGCTAAGAACTGAAGGGTATGAATGCACTGGCAGGGGGAGAGAACTTAAAGTAAGAAATGAGAATGGTGCTCGCTGCGGTAGCACATATACTAAAATTGGAACGATACAGAGAAGATTAGCATGGCCCCTGCGCAAGGATGACACGCAAATTCGTGAAGCGTTCCATATTTTTTTGTGACCACCTAGAGGGGTGGGATAAGGAGGGTGGGAGGGAGGGAGACACAAGAGGGAAGAGATATGGGGACATATTTATAACTGATTCACTTTGCTATAAAGCAGAAACTAACATACCATTGTAAAGCAATTATACTCCAATAAAGATGTTAAAAAAAAAAAAGAATATATCAGAACAAATTTAGCAGAAATTATCAAAAGACTGTTGTAAATAATAAAAGGATTAAAAAAAAAAGAAATGAGAATGTAAACAAAGTCATGGGGCTTTAAGATGTGGTAGAAAAGTAGCTAATTTTGTCAGGAGTACATCAAGGGGAATGAGAAGAGATAGCTAAAAGAAGTGGGTTATGAAAATATTACTGAAGATTCTGCACAGATTTTCTGAATAGATTTTTATTTGGAGGTAATAAGAAGCCCTTGCCTTTTTAGCAGTAGAGTGACAAAACCAGAAACAAATTTCACATCCAACACTTAGCAATGGAATAATTTGCTCTACAGAGATACGTGATACAGACAGGGAGACATGGTATTGACAGTGACAATAAAGAGCTAAGAGAGAATATTTAGAAATGACAGTGACAGACTGGTATAATGGGTAGGTTTCCAGTCTTGAGAACTACATAGATAGTGTTGGCATTAACAGAAAGAAGGAAACAATCAAGAGGTTGAGGAAAAGACTGAGGATAATACAGGATGTTTTGTTTTAGGAACGTCTCACGAGGAGATATAACCAGCAGGCAAGACTCAATGTTAGGATAAAAGATGGTAATGGAAAACAGACTTGGGAGTTGACTGGATTCCAATTTACAGCTATGAATTTCCTATCAGGCTAGGAACTGGTTTGGGCTATGTTTTGGTTTTGATCACTGCATCTATAACATCAGGCAGAGTGTCTTGCACTGACTGACATACTATGAGGCTGAACATCCCTTGGTGACTGATGAATCCAGGCTATAGGCTTATTAATGTGTTCCCTCCTAGGATGGGAGCAAGCAGGTATTAAGGCTCAAAAGGAGAAAGCGGGAGGGCAGAATCAGCCACCCCATATGCAGTCTCCTAAGTCAGCCACTGCTGTCAGGTAGGGGGCCTGCCCATCCTGCTCCTTGTTCAAAGACAGGTAGGTAACGAAAAAGTCAATTGCCACCCCCAACATAAAGAAGCACAAGCAGACCAGAATGAGTACTAGTCCAAAGACATATCAGGTGTTTAAAAGGATTTTGTTTTTCATTGTTTTTGCTTACAATGCATGTGACTACCTAGAGGGGTGGGATAGGGAGGATGGGAGGGAGACACAAGAGGGAGGAGATATGGGATATATGTATATGTATAGCTGATTCACTTTGTTATAAAGCAGAAACTAACACACCATTGTAAAGCAATTATACTCCAATAAAGATGTTAAAAAAAAATTCAATTGGTTCATTTTTAAAAACCATTTACAAACCCAAACGTTTGTAAACTGCATGAAACTTTTGAAAGGAAAATGACACAATTATACTCCCCTGTATCTCCAAGAAATACATGTTAAGTAAGATAAATAGTAAAGTAGTAAAGAAAGAAATATAATAATAAATCTACATTTGAAATCTGCATTTTTAAATAACACAAGATGAAATGATGATGCTATTCGGTATTAAGCCCCTTCTATTATATGTTCTAGAACATAAGGGTAAAACTGATATTTACTTTTCAAATTTAAGTCAGTTAAATTGATAAACTTCAATCCTATCCATACATTCTGCAGCATACAGAGGAAAGATAATTCAGTATAAGAATTCTAAATAAATTTGCTATAAACAATAATAAAACACTCCTGAATGCATTTCTACTAACAACTAAAACATACAATACCATGGGATGAGAACAAAAATAACAAGAACATAAAAAGAATATAGAATGTTCTATTCAAACAGTCACTCTAGGGAATTCCCCATTTTGGATTCATCATATAATTACGTTTATATCAGTTTAATCACTTTTTCACAAGGGAAAAACTTTTAAGAAGCTCTAGAATCTGTATAATGAAATCCTCAACTAAGCTATCAGCAATCTGTAGAATGGTCTTGGGAAATGTGGTATGAGCCAGAGACTGAACCAAGAAGAATTCTATGCTCTGGTCATGTTCATTCCAGTCATTGCAATAATCTCACTTTCCTCCTCCATTTATGATAATCTGGGCAATTACAATCTGCTCTAGTCCCACACCAGCCCATGAAGCTCTCTCTCTCTGTGAATTCCTACCAAATATATTTACCAACTACCTACACGATTATATATGGCATCCAATTTTTTGCTTCATACGTTCCTCTTCATAATTTTGAAGAAATGTAGATTCAACAATGATTTTATATGTGTTAGCCCTAACCCTTCAGCCATATTTTAAGATTTCTAGAAAATAATGGCAAAGTACTTCTTCAGTATACCCCCAAAGAGCACAGACCATTGTTCAAAGACTGAAGAACTAAGGCTGGATGGAGCTGTCATCCTATAGACCCTTTGTTGGACAACTAGAAATATTCTTTGTTCTAAATATAATTCATTTTCTCTGCAACAACCATCAGAGTATATTATATTTAATTCAGAAACACAGAAGGCTGCCATTTATCACCATTTTTATTAATGTTCTGAAAGTTCTGGGCAATGTTTTAAGTGATGCATCAAAGGAATAATACGTTACTAGAAACAAATACTGTATGATATCATTTTATGTGGAATCTTAAAAAGCCAAACTCATTAAAACAGAGTAGAATGGTGGTTGCCAGAGGCTGGAAAGGGGGTGGGGTGGAGGGGGATGGGGAGAGGTTGTTTAAGGGTACATACTTCCAACCGCTAGGTAAGTAAGTTCTGGAGATCTAATGCACAGCACAGTGATTACAGACAATACTGTTATTATAAACTTCAAAGTTGGTAAGAGACTAGGATCTTTGTTCCCACCACAAAAAAGAAGTGATGATTATGACACGATAGATAGCTAATGCTATGGTGGTAACCAACCTGCAATACCTGAATGTAATCAAACCAACAAATTAAACATACACAGTGTTATATGGCAATTATATCTCAATAAAAATAGATTTTAAAAATAAATTACAAGAAAGGCACAATAAAAAAATGAATATATAAAACCCAATGGCATTCCAAAGAGAATGAAAACAAAAATGTTAAAAAAAAAAAAAAATCAGATATTATGGCAACAGAAATATAAAATACTAAGAAACAAAATTGGAAGTATGTTTATATAAAGAAATTACAAAACTTTCAGAGAACATAAGATGACTTGAATAAAGAAGATTTTTTAAATCTTAAGGCTGTCATTTTTGTACAAGTACTTCAAGTTAAATTTAACAAAATTTAGTTCTGAAAGCCCACAAAATAATTCAAATATTAATCTCTACAAATCAAAGAATATTATCATTATTAAAAGAATAATATAAGAGGATCCTCTAAACTGGGTGGGATTATAATATATAGCAACAGTAATCAAACAATGTGGTACTGGCACAAAAATAAACAGAATCAAAACCACAGAAACAGACCAGGTAATATAATTCATATTTGAAAATGTAAATATTACTATAAGTATGTAAATATTAAATAACATTTATTTAGTGCTTACTATGTCCCCAAAACCCTTTACAGTAGGGTTCCTCTGTACACAGCGTGCACTGTTGACACTTTGGGCCGACAACTCCTTGCCATGGGGGCTGTCCCGTGCATTGTACTATGCTCAGCAGCAGCCCTGATCTCTACCCACTAGACGCCGGTAGCATCGCCCCCTCCCCCCAGGTGTGACTACCAAAAATGTCTATAGACATTGTCTAACGTCCCATGGAAGACAAAACTGCCCTGGGTTACGAACTACTGCGCTCACATGGTTGCGACCGATATCTGCTTACACTTACTTGTTACGGTCTGGTGTTTTTAAGTTGATTAACATCCACCACATTGCAGAAAACACATTCTGCAAAATTACACACGTGAAAATAATAGTGTCTACGGAAAAATAGGACAAAAATTTTAAAACCTAAGAACCAGAGCACTTTAAAAAAAAAAAAAAAAAAAAAACAATCATAACAAAAATACCAACACAGTTAAATCTCCACTGACATTTGCACCAAGCACAAAGGTCAGTCAATCCTTTATCTTCCTAAACCCTGGACTTATGCTTCCTCCACCGAGATGTAGGTCACTGTGTACAGTTTCAACAAAATTAAAAATAAAATCTAGGGTATAGGTTTTTATAAACACTGGGGAAGATATTTTTCATTCCTTCATCTGTAACTCTAAGATGCGCCATATACTGGCTTTTTTTTTTTTATTAAACGCTCTTCATCTGTGAGAATAACTGCTTAGAAAAGCCTCAGATGAACTGACAATTTCCACACTATACTGACATATTTCTATTGACTGTATATGAGCTAATTCAAGTTTAAAAGGCATGTATTTTAGCATAAGAGACTATTCTAATTTAATTCTTTAACTTTCAAAGAGAGACACACCCTAAATACCCAAATACAGACAAGAGTTACTTAATTAGTAGCAGTAGACAGTTGGTGGCCTGGGAGAAGCAACTGTAATAGAGAACACTGAGCAGCAGGTGCTGTGCTAAATGCTTTACAAGGACTTTCCTGGTGGCGCAGTGGTTAAGAATCCGCCTACCAATGCAGGGGACACAGGTTCGATCCCTGGTCTGGGAAGATCCCACATGCCACGGAGCAACTAAGCCCATGCGCCACAACTACTGAGCCTGCACTCTACAGCCCGTGAGCCACAACTACTGAGCCTGCGTGCCAAAACTACTGAAGCCTGCCGCACGCCTAGAGCCTGTGC
The DNA here is from genome assembly GCF_965194805.1 of Balaenoptera borealis. Taxonomy (NCBI): domain Eukaryota; kingdom Metazoa; phylum Chordata; class Mammalia; order Artiodactyla; family Balaenopteridae; genus Balaenoptera; species Balaenoptera borealis. The sequence continues at coordinate 56,872,431 of NC_138871.1, forward strand.
TCCACAACAAGAGAAGCCACCTCAATGAGAAGCACGTGCACTGCAACGAAGAGTAGTCCCCGCTCGCCGCAACTAGAGAAAGCCCACGTGTAGCAACGAAGACCCAACGCAGCCAAAAATAAATAAATAAAAATAAAATAAATTTTAAAAAATAAAAAATAAATGCTTTACAAGAATTACTTCATTTGATCATCACAACACTATGATGTATGCACATACACTATTACTCACTTTTTAAAGAGGAAGAAATGGGAACTTGGAGAGGTTAAATAATTTTTCCAAGGTAACTCAGCTAAAACATAGTACAGCCAGATTTTACCCAAAACTGTGAATCCAAAGTCATTTTTGTTTAATAATTTAATGTTATAATACTTTTAACAGTTACAAAGTTTAATATGTAAATAATTTGTTTCTTCAAATTCCAATGTTACAATACAGCTAAATAATAATTCAAAACTTACTACATATGACACCTTTTTTCTACGGAAAATTCTCTAGGTAGTTATTCAAACTCAATAAAGATTTAAAATCTAAAAAACAAACCTTCACCTTTGCTTGCAAGCTACATACTGATCTTTCCAGATCTCAAGAGTTTGCTAGATGGTGGGTAGCCATAACTGAATTTTAAAATTCTAAAGCCACAAAAAAGAAATATTCACCAGCAAGACAAATGCCACAACAATGTCTTAAATTCATCAGGACACATTCACAAAGAAAGCAAGCCTGTAATATATTCTGGCATGGAGCTGATGCTTCCACCTACTCAGGATATTAATTCAAGTTCTACATCCCATGCCAATGCAAATTGGAGTGGGTACTGGTCTAAACGTACCCACTCAAGAGTATCAAAAGGGTTAGTAAGCACAGACTGCATCAAGTCCTAAATATCTGTTCTTGAACATGATGTTTTCTACGATTTAATTTCCCTGCAAACAGGCACTGGCTGTGTATGAAAGTTTCTATGATGGCAGTGTCTGTGTTTTTCAAGTGTGGTTTAACTGCTGGAGTATCTATCTGCCACCCTACTCCTTCTTCCCAGAAAATACACTAATTAGAAGAAGGGGGTTCTTTAAATCTTACATCTAGTTGGTTTCCTGATTACAAGTGAAAAAAACATTTTGGATATGCTAAATGCTTTAAGTTGAAATAAAAGCCCAAAGTGACTTTCATTTATGTTGAAAAATACAATGTTTTTCATTGTTAAAGATGAACACGTATAAATAAAGCTAACAAGTTATAAACTTGGGACTTCCCTGGTGGTGCAGTGGTTAAGAATCCGCCGGCCAGTGCAGGGGACATGGGTACGATCCTGGGAGGATCCCATATGCCGCGGAGCAACTAAGCCCATGTAGCACAACTACTGAGCCTGCGTTATAGAGCCCATGTGCCACAACTACTGAGCCCACGTGCTGCAACTACTGAAGCCTGCACACCTAGAGCCTGTGCTCTGCAACAAGAGAAGCCACCACAATGAGAAGCCCACGCACCACAACAAAGAGTAGTCCCTGCTCGTCACAACTAGAGAAAGCCCGCATGCAGCAACGAAGACCCAATGCAGCCATAAATAAATAAATAAAAATTTAAATAAATAAATAAATATAAAGACATAATTTTTTAAAAATCATCAAAATGTCTGTCTAAATTAACTTAAAAATTAACTGCAACCCCAATAAAAACAGGAAGGAAGATTTTTTTTTTTTCTGGTGTTAGTCAAGCTTGGAAAAATAAGAGGGGAACTACCCTCACCAGATATTAACACATACTACAAAGCCTCTATAATTAAAACATGGGTTACTAGAGTATGAACAGACAAACAGACCAGGGGAATAGAACAGAAACCTCAGAAGCAGACCCAATATTATAAAATAATCAATCACCTCCCAAAGTAATCTTAATATTAATACAATTTCAATCAGAATCCTAATGAAATCTGGAAAGGAAGAAATTGACAAATTGATGATAAACTTTGACAGTAAGAAAAAAAAATCCCATCGACATGAGAACCCCGCCACAACCAAGAAATTTTAAAGAACTGAGGAAAAACTTGCCCGACCATTAAACACATAAGAAATAGATAAAATAAACTTGGATCTATCACACGATGGAATACTACAGAACATAATTTCATGGATCTCTATACATATTTATATAACAAGCAGTCTGGGAGAACATGTTAAATTAATAACAGTGGTTAATAGTGGGTTAGAAGGGATGATCTGAGGGACTACTACTTTTTGTTTCCAATATAATTACATTTTCTACCACAATTCATACTGTTTGCAATAAAATAAATTTTAAGATTTAAAAAATGGGAAAAGGCAAAGGGAAAACAGTGGAGCCCCTTCATATACTATGTTACAAAGGGACTTCATCATAAGCGCTAACTGCAAGGACTGGGGGTTCTGACTGTGCAACGAAGAGATAGGATTCTAATTGGCACAGTGGCCTTCAAGCTGATCCTCTGAATCCTAAGGTTCAGTAAGGTACCTCAAGAGACTCAACGGGGCCTTCTCTTCCACTTCACCCACAACAACCTGACTTCCTTATTTAAGGTCATACTGCGTAATAAGAAAGGGTTCTATTGCCTAAATAAAGTCTGTAAACCACCCACCCGGAAGACTACTAAGAGAAACGCAATGTTAAAGGCAATTAATACTTGTTAATGAATTATAAGATCTATTATATTAATGAATATTTAGTCACATTTTCTAAATACAAAGAATGCCTTTGTCAGATAACTGGTGTAACTTCCCAAATGCCACAAGCTGTTAAGAATCTTTCCTTTTACCTGGAAGAAGAACTGCAAGGTTCTTACCCTCAAGAATTCAAATCCTTATTGAGAAGTACTGTAGAATAAATTATTGCATTTTATATATGATTTCATTTCCTAAAATAATTTTTTTAAATTCTAAGCTAGGTAGATATGCTTTCCAAATTACTAACTCTAACCAGCTTTATGCTGGTTATGCTTTTCAGGGGCAATATCATACGTAAAAGTTTTGCAGAGAAGTGGGAACTTATGAGATTCCATGATCTGATTTTTATGCCCACTGTTACTTGAAATATCCCAACTTTATTACTTGGTTCAGCATTTATCTTTACATGAGCAATACACAAAATTTTCTAGGCTTTCTATACACCTAGGCTTATTTCAGTGCTCAAGAAAGAACCAAACATAAAAAAAAAATTAGGGAGTTCCCGGTGGTCTAGTGGTTAGGATTTGGACCTTTCACTGCCATGGCCCAGGTTCAATCCCTGGTCAGGGAACTGAGATCGTGCGAGCCACAGCGCACCCAAAATAAAAAAAAATAAATTAAAATTAAAAAACAAATTAAAATACTTCAATAAAATATATAAATTTAAAAATCAAAAAAATTAAAAAATACAACACTGTAAATCAACTATACTTCAATAAAATATATATATATATATAAATTTTTTTTTTATGAAAAAGAGAGAGAGGACCACACAATCAACAGCTCAGGCAGTCCAAAATTTTAAAAGTCAAATAATAAAAGTAGCACACAAGATTACATGAATGACACAGTCTGCAGAGTTTGACAAGCGGAGAGATCAAAGTTCAGGGAGGAGTAACAAAGGGCTGCTTAGGGGATGTAGAACTTGGGCCAGGCGACAAGCACACATGAGCACCAGGGTAACTCCTGGCTTTTGGCCTGTGCATAGATGGACTTGCTGAACTATCTCACTAAGAGTGTATACATTTGCCCAAAACTCAAAGAACTGTCACAAAAGAGGGTGAAATGTACTACATATAAATTATACCTTAATTAAAACAAGGAAAAAAACCACCTGTAAATAATTACTTGGAAGACAATTACCATTTTGTATAAAATTTCAGAAACACATGCCTTATGACTTAGCAATTTCATTTCTGGGAACATATTTTCCAGTTATATCCAGAGTACAAAATTATGCATTATATAAAGGATACTCAATGCAGCACTATTGGTAAAACTTAAAAATCAAGTGTTTTTAAAAATAAAACAATAAATATTTAGTGAACACTTACATGTAGTGATGAAAGTCTAAGATCAAACATTAAGGACTATAAAACATCCAAAATTATTTCTGGAAGAAAAGATGGTTTGTACAGAACAGAATGCTAATAAATGCAATCTCTCAGCCTATAATAAACTGAGTCACTACTTACAATTTCTTCAATAAAAACTTCTAAACACAGATGAGTGCAGACATGGCATTCTGTTCTCAAAGCTTAGTCATTACTGACTGACTTTTCCTGGTACTGAATTCATGAAAATGCAGAAATCTACAACCTGTTATTATTCACAGCCACCCCACCTACCCACCACTGACAATGACAACACAACTCTATCCTGAGTTGATTTAACTTTTCTGCGTATATTTCCTATAGGTAAGGCAAGGTAAAGAATGCAAATTATATAAACCTTAAGGGATAAATTCTAAACTTCTGTATGACAAAAATTCTCAATTTCTGTATAACAAAAATAAATAAAACAAATTTAAAATCATTAACATTTTTTAAGTGAGGAGGCACTATGTGCAACACTCATAGGCAAAGGGCAGATACTTTTATATTTGTTTACCTTTAATATGCAAAATACTCTTGCCAATACATATAAATAACCAAATAGAAAATACACAAGAAATTTACAGAAGAGCAGTAACGGAAAGCATAAGTAACTTTTAAAAATTAAAGAAAAAAAAAAAAACAAACAGCAACACCAAAAAAAATGAAAAGCCAAGACAATAATATCACAAAATGGGCAAGGGGGGGTTCTTTAATAATCTATTGGTGGAAGCATCTGGTTCACTCATATGAAAATTAACAGCCTTTTTGAAGGGCAAAGAAGCATTTTCAATGTCTTCCAGGGAGCTATGCTTGAAAAACATTTACACAGCATAAGTATATGTAAAGCTTTTCTGGAAGCATCATTTGTAATATCAAAAAATGTAAACACCTAAATGTCTGTCAATAGGGTACTGGTAAAGGAAATAAATTGTGGCACATCCATGCAGACTTAAGAACTCTACAGTCACTGAAAAGAATAAAGCCACTCTACTCATCAGGAAAGATGCTAAAGATACAAACACTATTAACTGAAAGAAGCAACTGCAGAGCAACGTGCAAGTTGCCATCCCACAAAGACCACTCCAGAATGGATTACAAGCCAGAGCCTGTACCAAAAAAGAAATACCCTGAACAATATTAGTAATTAAATATGGGTTTGGAAAGAAGGAAAGGGGCTGGTGTTCATTTTCTGTATTACACGTTTCTTTGTGTTTCATTTTTTAACGGTAAGAATGTTTTACTTTTGACATCAGAAAATAAAGGTTTTAAGTATATAATTATGACAGAAGAAAGAAAAGTCTTGCTAGGAAGACCTGTTTTTAAAATGCAAAGTTCTGAATCTCTCTGGTATAGAAACTACGCAGATCAGTCAAAATCCCCACCAAAATGTAAATGTTCACTAGATTCCAAGGCTACCATAGATAGATGACATGAAGGCACTCAGGATCTCAAGGCATGAGCGTGTCACATTGAAACACAAGTTCAACAACACTAACATTCTTAAAGTTGTATTTAAAAGAGAAACACAGGCAGAAAACTCATGAAAGTGTGAAATAAAAAATGAATAACTGATCGATTAAATTATTTTTCATTGCTGTTTGTTGTATTTCTAAAGTTGGAAGAGCCCGTTACATTTAAACTTTAGCCTGAAAGTTGTTTCTTCCATATGAGGAAAATATTTGAGTTTCAAGGTACATTTGTTTTCATAGGATTTGCAACCCAAAGGAAAACATACCTTCTAAGAGCATTTCTGGAATGTCTGCTTGATATCTAGGTCCCACTCTGATTTCACCTTTGTCAGCTAACAATGTCTTCACTGAAGGATCATAGACCAATGAGTAGAAAAAAGTATCCTGGAAAAAAAAAATGACAGAAAATACCTAGGTAAACATAATTCCTTCTACTTTTTATAAAGCAATAAATCCAAAGTCACAATAATGAAACCATAAAACTCCAGAGTATAAAATTTCATTTTGGTGAATAAATTCATATATCTTTAAGAAGAGCATGATGTTACTATCATCAGGTAAACAGTATAAAATTAAATGAAACCAAAACAAATAGCTTACAATAAAAGTGGATAATAAAGTGTTATTATTATTTGTTTTAGTCTAACAGAAAACCATTAACTGCTCTAAAACTAAAAGCTAGCAAAGTTAAGCAAAAGTCAAAGGAAGACCCCTGAAATCAAGTAATCATTTAAAGCTGTAAAGCCCCCACCAAACAGTAAGGATGCCTTCATAGATACCTGGCACTCTTCCTTAGTGTCCAGCCCACATTTATCAAAAATATTAAAATGCACACACATCTCACATTAAATAAACTATAGAAGAACTTAGTTTATATGCCGTTTACTAATATGTCACACTGTATACATTCAAGTAAATATCTATTAATTATAATTCTGCAGTTCTCCTTTAAATTCTGAAACACTCATATGTACCTATAGGTAGGCATATAAACATAACTATACATGCTACCACCACTGGCATACCCACCTAACTTTCCATGGACCCTTAAAGAGCAAAACACCCTAGTTACTGGACCTAATGGATAAAATGACCTATAGCCACAAATCCTTAGCTGAATTCTGCATAACCACTGGAGATCATCTGAACCAGCAAAGTCTTGTCCCTGCTTCCCACCATGGTTCTGAGGGTGACCTACTGCAGGATTCTCTGTATTATATCCTGAAAGGGCCTATCCCTAAGAACAGCAGATTGATAAAGGACTTAAGTGGTTAAAAAGCAAGTGGATAGGAAAAAAATCCTAAAGACCTTTGCAAATTTTCATCTACTACAGTCCTTAGCATACACAAATTGCTAATAAATTAGAAGGCATAAATATCACCTTTAAAAAAAATTTCAGGGAATTTCCTGGCAGTCCAGTGTTAGGACGCAGTGCTTTCACTGCAGTGGCCTGGGTTCAATCCCTGGTCAGGGAAAGAAGATTCCAGAAGCCACGCAGCACAGCCAAAAATAAAACAAAACAAAACAAAACAAACCACTCTCTTAACAGCCAAATACAATAAAATACACTAAAACATATTGAATATGTCCTCTTTTTATTTCTGCTTCCGTGAGCAAAAGCTAATTTCTGAGCACCATCATTACCCATATTATCCATCATTCTGTGAGACAGACTGATGACAAACCCTACCCTTCTTTTCCAAATTCCATGAGTCTATTAACCCCTTTTTTCTGCCTCGAATACTTATTTTCATTTTAGTTTTCTTTATTAGGCTTCTAATACATAGTAGTTCTACATGTTTGTATCAATCTTTTTCGGCAATGTTTACTTCATTTGAGATAAGGGAACAACAATTTTGAGCATAGTAAAATATTTTTTAAAAAGAAAATATGTCCCTTTAATTCTGTAAAAAAAAAAAACCTATGTGTAATAAAGATTTTGGGAAAACAAACACTACGAAATTATAAAGGTTAAATACTGAAACATTATCAATAGTAAAATATTTTCCCCACAACACAAATGATAAAAGTCACATAAAACTGCAAAATGTGGAATAGTCTTGCTTATAAGAATTTCCTCCCTTCAATGAAGTGCTTGCTCTAATTCAACTTGTTAAAAATGTTTAAGATGTTTTTTGAAGTTTACAGAAAAATATATTTTTAGTTGACAAAGTTTATTAGGATTCAAGGAAAGAAAGCAGACCACCAATGGTAAAATCTCATCTGCAAACAGTCTAAAAGAAAAGCTATTTATTTAAAAAGAAAAAAAAGGGAGGAGGACCAAGTATACTGAAGTCATTTATTTCATAAAGCCAAAAATAGTTCTTCCACTACCAACTAAATCATGTGCTATACTATACAAGCTTTTCATTACCAAGCAAAAGAGACAGACAGACACGGGAGTTTTTGCCAACTTTTATCTCAGTTAACCAGAAAAATAAAATTACCTGAATGCAGTCCAGTCATTATACTTTTACCATAATACTGCTATCATTGTGCAATAATTTGTTAGAAGAAGAAATAATACAGAAGTATGGGCTTCGTATGAAATAGAGGGAAAAACAAAAACAAGTATAATTGTGAATTACCTCTTTATCAAGATATGACAATACAGACTCTGTCTCATTCAGAAGGGCAACACTGCATTTCCCCCTGTTGAAAGAGGAGAAAAGTGAATAAATAAAGGCCACCTCACCCTCACAGTGATGATATATACAAAGTTAGGAATATTCAAAATGTAAAGGTGGTATTGAGAAACTAGATGGCTTTTAGGAAAATCTATGTATGTATATACTTGGACTCTCTACCATCTTGGTTTTGTGTAACCTAAAAAATAAGGCTGTGTTTGTAGACATTTATTGAGAGGCTAATCTGGGAAAGGAACAGTGTTAGGCAGTAAATCCTTGTAACATAAAACACTTTATAGGTATTTCCTAATTTTTCAAGAAAAAAAAGAAGAGTACAATGCAATCTTCAGACTAAGAGCTAGTTTCTGAATCTGTAAAGAGTTAATATGAGGTAATTTTATACAAGGGATTTTCAAAGACATCACCATACAAACCAGTGCCTGAAATAACCTTCAAATTTTTAAAGTAGCCACTGCATATGAGAACCTAAAATAATACACATTCGCATCAGGATTAACTAACTTACCTTTATTGAAACTGCTCTAAAGTCTAGTTAAAATTTAAATACAAGAAACTCCTATAGAGCAAGGGGCAAATAAGATTCATGGACCTTGAAGTCTCATGGTATTTACCTTTGACCATAGCTGGGTGTGTGCTTGGAAAAGAAATGTCTATTTTAAAAAAGGCTTACAGGACATGGAAGCAACCTAGGTGTCCATCGACAGATGAGTGGATAAAGATGTGGCACATATATACAATGGAATATTACTCAGCCATAAAAACAAACGAAATTGAGTTATTTATAGTGAGGTGGATGGACCTAGAGACTGTCATACAGAGTGAAGTAAGTCAGAAAGAGAAAAACAAATACTGTATGCTAACACATATATATGAAATCTAAAAAAAAGAAAAGGTTCTGAAGAACCTAGGGGCAGGACAGGTATAAAGACGCAGACGTAGAGAATGGACCTGAGGACACGGGGAGGGGGAAGGGTAAGCTGGGACAAAGTGAGAGAGTGGCATGGACATATATACACTACCAAATGTAAAATAGATAGCTAGTGGGAAGCTACCGCATAGCACAGGGAGATCAGCTTGGTGCTTTGTGACCACCTAGAGGGATGGGATAGGGAGGGTGGAGAGAGGGAGATGCAAGAGGCAAGAGATATGGGGACATATGTATATGTATAACTGATTCACTTTGTTATAAAGCAGAAAGCAACACACCATTGTAAAGCAAGTATACTCCAATAAAGATAAATAAATCAATAAATAGATAGATAGATAGATAGACAGATAGATAGATAGATAGATAGAGGTAAAAAAGGCTTATCTAGACCTGAGAAAACTCAAGGTTGTTCAGGTAGTTGTACTTATTACCACTTTTAAAATTATCCTCCCAGCTTGAAAACTTCAGTGTAGCTACAAATTTGACAGAATTTTGATAGACTATTCAAGTTACAGATATCGGTCAGGGCTCACAAAATATTTTTTAAATGTCGTAATGTCATTTGATTATCTAAACAGAAGTCACTACTTGCTCCCCATGAAATAACATGTAAAAACAAATGCATCAAATATACATTAAATAGGAAGCTTGTTGTTGGATTATCAGAGTGAAATACAATTCAAAGGAAAAAATTACCAAAAGCAAAACTTTTGTAAAAGTAAAATATTAACACATAAGTAAAAAATTATAGTTTACTAAACGTTTTGCAACTGTATACTCCTTAAATCTAAAAAACGATTTCCTCTCATCAAAACATCTTTCTCTGTTAATCATCTTAGGTTGTTATCACTTCAAAAGATTTCTCTCAGGGACTTCCCTGGTGGCGCTGTGGTTAAGAATCCACCTGCCAGTGCAGGGGACACGGGTTGGAGCCCTGGTCCCGGAAGATCCCACATGCTGCAGAGCAGCTAAGCCCATGCGCCACAACTACTGAGCCTGCACGCCTAGAGCCCGTGCTCCGCAACAAGAGAAGCCACCACAATGAGAAGATCGTGCACCACAACGAAGAGTAGCCCCTGCTCACCACAACTAGAGAAAGCCCGCTTGCAGCAAAGAAGACCCAATGCAGCCAAAAATAAATAAATAAATTTATTTATTTATTTAAAAAAAATTACAGATTTCTCTGTGAGCATGTGGTATTCCATATTATCCTGTGAAATCTCTAATTTGATTACCAGGATCTATAAAGGTTTTCTGCTTCTCTAATATATTTTATTCATGCATATTACTGAAGCAGAAAAATTAACATTATTACTTCAATGCATATAACACATAAAGTCAACAATTACCTGACAAGCTCTTACAAAGGACAGAGTTACGAGCAGGGAAATTGCTCTGTTGCTGTTACCGCATCTACAGCTGCCATAGAAGAACCTCTTATGACCTGTGAATACATGCTCACACATCCAAGAGTGTTTAAGCAACAAACGGGATTTCCAAAAATAGTTTCATTTACTTCTCTTGCCTCAATAACTGCTGACAAAGCAGTATTTCTAACATTTAATACTTAATCACCTAGAAAAAATATATTTTTTAAGTTCTCTAAAGTCAGGTTTTTTTTTTAAATGGAGAGGAGCAGATGCTGTAAATGTTATTCTAATAGATACCACTTGAATTTTATAGGATAACAGACACTGAAAATTCATAAAAAGAATATAGCATAAAGTTGCCTCCATACTGTCTGAAATGACAAAAGAATTTAATCACTAAACCATTATTTTCATATTTATATCAGGAGATAAGGAAACATTGATTATACTGTTTTAGAGGCACAACATGATTACAAAACCAATAGGATAGATATCCCAATCAATCTAAAATATAAATTATTTTTGGAAATGTAGATTTTATGCAAAGAGGAAAGGATAATAGGTAATTTTAGTTCTCAATTTTTCTTTAATGTAGTATATTGTACCTTTTCCCCCATTAAAAATGAAAATGTGACACAAATTTTCATGTACATATATTAACAGCTAACAAAGTAAGAGGTTGAGTCAGAATTATTTTATGAAGTAAATATGAATATGTAATTAACACATGTACCACCACGCCAAGAGTTGTTGATAAAAGTAGTTTAAAAAGAGATTTAAAGTGTTGGCTTCCTTTATGCTGAACAAATCTTGGCTCACAGGAAAAAGCATGATAAATTTTAAGCTAACGGCAAACTAAAGGAACTATTATCAAATTCTGAATATAGGTAACCCAATTGTTTTACCCTGAACCTCAAGCAATGAACCTAATTGTAACTTTGTATGGGGACAGATGATTACTAGACTTATTGTGATCATTTCATAATGTATGCAAATGTCAAGTAACTATTTAGTACACCTGCAACTAACATAATGTTGTAAGTCAACTATATTTCAATTTTTAACATATGCAAAAACAAACTATTTGCCAGTGTGGCGGGGGGAGGATGCTCAACATTCTCAGCCATTAGGAAAATGCAAACTCAAAACCACAGTGAAATACACTTCACAGAAAACCACAAGGATGCCTACAATGAAAAACACAGATGATAAGAAGTGTTGACGTGGATGTGGAGAAATTGGAACCCTAATACTTTGCTGGTGAGGATATAAAACTGTGCAGTCACTTCTGAAAGCAGTTTGGCCGTTCCTCAAAATGTTAAACAGAGTCGCCCTCTGACCCGGCAATTCCACTCCTAAGCGTACCGTAATACCATGAGAAAAGAAAACATACATCCACACAAAAACCTGTGCACGGATGTTCACAGCAGCATTATTCATAACAGCCAAGAAGTGGAAACAACCCAAATTTCCATCAGCTGATGAATGGGTAAACAAAATGTGTAGTTCTGGTCCAAGTCCAAAGGCCTGAGAACCAGGAGTGCTGATGCTGTAAATCCCAGTCCGAGGGCAGGAGACCGAGGTCCCAGCTTAGTCAGTCACACAGAGAGAGAATTCTCCCTTCCTCTACCTTTTTGCTCTTTTCAGATCTTCAACTGATTAGAAGAGGTTTCCCCCACGCGGGGGTTGGGGGTGGGGGGTGGGGGGAGACAATCTGCTTTACTCAGTCTACTGACTCTAATAATCTCTTCCGGAAACACCCTCACGGACACACTCAGAATGCTTAACCAGATATCTGGGCCTCACATAGCCCCAGTCAAGTTGACACATAAAATTAATCATCACAATATCTCAATAAAGTTATTATTAAAAATATATATAATATATATATATTATTCTTCAAAACTGTCAAGGTCATGAAAAACAAGGAAAGACTGGGATACACACCAGAGGAAACTATGGAGACATGATGCCTAAATGAAATGTCAGGGTAAATCGTGAAACAGAAAAAGGACATCAGAAAAAGAATGGCACTATCTGAATAAAGTCTGGAGCTTAGTCAATAGTAATACATCTATGTCAATTTCTTGGTTTTGATAAAGATGTAATGATTATATAAATCATCAACATTAGGGGAAACTGAGTGAAGAGTACACGGGAACTCTCTGTACCATCTTTGCAGCTTTGTTTGTAAATCTAAAAGTATCCCAAAATAAAATGCTTCTTTTTTTTAAGACCCCCCCCCACAAAAAAAGGGGCATTTGTGTCATTGGTCTTATGAGTCTTATATTAGCCACAAACTGAATTCTGAGCATTTTTTCATGTAAAGAACCATGCCTGGTTCTGTGATTGGAAATTCAGCAAACAGTTTTATACAGCATTTAATCCACTGAATACAATGAACAAATTTTAAAAAATTAATGAAGTTCAAAGATCCAAAATGCTTTCATAAGCTTACATTTCTCAACAGCAGCAATGTAAGATAGGTCAAACGAAAAGATTCAAAATTCTGAGGGAAATTATTTCCAAACCAGAAGTATATGCCTAAACAAATCATGAGTCAAGTGTGAAAAACATTTTCAGATAAGCAAGGACTAAAATTTTTTACATTTTAGAAGACTAATCAAAAGGAAAAGGCAAAACAATTATTAACTCCAAGGAAAACATAATATTGTACAACAATGAACTATGTGAGGAATATTTATGCGTTCATAAAATACAAATACTGATTATTAAGTTAAACAAAATTGTGATATACTGGAAATACAAAGGAAAGGGAATGGAGAAGAGAAAGTGAAGAGATTTCTAAAATTTTTAGAAATGAACAGTAGCAGTATCAGAGTAGTATAAATGCCAAGGTCAATGTCAGAGAAGTTGAAAATGATTGCAAGGTGGAAACCAGGCACATGACTGCCTTGGATATTACCAGACAGCTATATATTGGGTTGGCCAAAAAGTTCGTTCGGGTTTTCCCGGCCAGGTTACCAAAAGCTCGAACGAACTTTTTGGCCAACCCAATACATACGTACGACTTTAAAAAATATTGAAATTTAAATTTGAAGTGAAGGGGGGTCCTAATTAGATAAAGTGCATAAATTTGCACGAATATTATACATACCAAGGGAGCAATAATTATTTATGGTGGCACGACATCAAGTTTTCTCAACCTTGGCATTACTGACCTTCTGCTCCAGGTAGTTCTTTGCTGCAGGGGCTGTCCTACGTGCACGGGACATTTAGCAGCAGCCCTGGCCTACAGCCACTGGATGGCAGGAGCAGCCCCACACCCAGGTGTGACAGCCAAAACGGTCCAGACTTTGCCAAATGTCCCTTGGGAAACAAAATTGCCCCTGGTTGAGAACACTACAGAGCTGATGAAACATGGTTTTCTTAACTGTATCTTAGTAATAAGTATTTAAGGACTGCCTATATAAGCAAAAAAATATAATTTTATGAATTTTTAGATTATAAAAAGGAGGAAGAGGACAAAGGGCAAAAAGAAATCTAGAAACTTTCAAATATTTCTATTCAAAGATACATTTTCTGCTGTTAATACGATGACTACTTTAACAGATGTTTACAAACAGAAGTTAAAGGAGGCCTCCAAGAAACAAAACAAAACAGAAACTGGAACATCTGTGTGAGTAGGTAAGAGAGAAGAATGAAAAGCCAAGAAGAGAAGTTTGAGCTTAATGTGATAGCTCAATGGATTTTGTGAAGAAACATGACAAGCAGTGTTTTGGAAAGCCCCTTCCGTTTGTGGCATGTGGAAAGAAGCAAAGCAACAAGTTATTATTAACCCATGATCCTGGAGATCTGGTAACAAACATGAAAGAAACTATCAAAGAGGAATTCAAGGGGAAAAAAAATCCTCTCTTGGTGCCACTTTTCCCTTTTATAACTAGGAGAAAATAGAATGTTCAAAAGAAGGTGCTAGGATTAGGAAGCTCCTCTTCTCCAAGACAGGATGACAAACAAATTGTTTTGATTACTAGGAAAATCTCACAAGCATTTCTTTCCACAACCATGTGGAACACCAGTACTCGGGACAATATGTAGGCTATCCTGCGATACAGTCCAATGCATTTCTGCATTATGATTTTAGTTGGAGAAGAAAACACTTCAACCCATAGGGTTGATCATTTCAAAGGAAAGATTATATAGTATAAACACAACATTCAAGAAAAAGTGTGCTAAACATGTAGACTTTAAAATGTTAAATTGTGATATGATTTTTCTCCAGTTTCTGTGTTCTTCCTCTAGTCCTCCTTCTCCTTAGCAATCCTAAGAGTCTAAGCATACTAAGTAAATAACTATCTTTACGTTACATTCATCTCTTAAGTAGCACTACTTATAGTCTCAATAGCACTCTTCTGGCTAACTTAAATTTTGTTTACAGATACGAAGAAAACTGCAAAACTCTACATCTTAAAATAAAAATATTGGCACAATGAAATGTACAGGAAGAAAACTGCCTTTGTTTGAATTTTGTTTTAAAGATTCCAGGTAAGTTTCTTTAACGTTAGTAGCCAAACTGGAGAGAGACCGCTAAGCCACAGTGGAGTTCTATTTTATTACTTATATACTTAAAACTTAGCATTACTACTTATTTATCAATAAACATAAATCTGTAAAAATTGGTTTTCTCTGAAGATTTTTAAAAGGCCTCAACACGGACTTCCCTGGTGGTCTAGTGGGTAAGACTCTGCGCTCCCAATGCAGGGGGCCCCCCGGTTTGATCCCCAGTCTGGGAACTAGATCCTGCAAGCATGCCACAACTAAGAAGCCTTCGGGAAGGGAGGGGGGAAGGGAAGGGGGGAGGGAGGAAAGAAGGGAGGGAGGAATAAATATATTTTTTTTAACCGTTAAGCTTTAAAAAGAAATAAATAAAATAGAATAAAATGATCTACCAAATATCCTCACCATTGAGGCATCCCTGAAATTTCAGGATACAATGGATTAGAGAATTCTAAGATTTAAAAGCTGGAAAAAACAGGTAATATGCAGAGTATGGAGAATCTATGTGATATAAAACTACTTCCAATGACAATAGATGTTTGAGGACAATGGGGTTAGTCATCTTCAACCCAAAATTAAATTCCAAGCCAAACTATGTATCACATGTGTAGTAAAAATTATCTATGAATTTCATTCCAGAATAGCATAGGAAGTATTAAAAAATATGTAAAAAAGAGGTTGAGTCTGATAAAGTTGATAGCCTCTGCTGTAAGTTGTTATACACTAAAACATAAAACTAAAATTAAGAGTCATAACCAAAAAACACAGAAGCCTTCCAATTAGTATATGAAGAAGAACAGTATAATTAGAATTATCACCACTCTATAACAACTGTGATTAAAGGAACTCCAGGCAATAAGCATCAAATAAATGCCAGTAACATCCAGAAATGAGAGATTTTATACCTCCTAATGTACACCACCACCTATGAAGAAGTTTTTGTCTCTTGTACTTCACTCTTCCCCACAGAAGAAGGAGGCAGGGCAGGAGGAATGAAGGAAACCACGTCCTCTATTACCAATTCACGAGAAATATGAGGGAGAGGGGAACATGGTTGAACACAGGGGGATACAATCAGCAAAATCCAAACGGTGAGAAACAAAATCCTCAATGCATCAACAAAAAAATAGCGGGGGTGTGGGGGTGGGGGGGAGAGATAGGGAGAGACAAAGGGAAGCCTTCATTTATTTTCCCCTAGGGCCACCCAACTGATTTGGCACCATATACCTTTCTCCACTACACTGTAAAGGCACCTTCATCAAATATCAAGTTGTACTATATATGCGGGTCTGTTCTGGCTTTTCTATTCTGTTCCACTGGTTTATTTCACAATCCACTTACCCGTACTACCCTACATTAATTACTGTAGCTATACAAGTGTCTTAATATCGAATGATATAAACCTCTAACATTTTTGTTCTTCAAGACTGACTTTATCAATGGTTCTCAAACTTTTTGGTCTCAAGATCTCTTTAAGTTCCTAAAAATTATTGAGAACCTCAATGAACTTTTGCCTTTGTGGGTTACATCTATCAATATTTACCATGATAGAAATTAAAACTAAAAATTTAACATCAATTAATTAATTTAAAATAAAAATAAACATATTAGCAAATATTTGTTATTAATAATTACTATATTCCCCCCAAAAAATTAACGAGAACAGTGGCGTTATTTTACATTTTTGCAAATCTCTTCAATGTCTGGCTTAATAGACAACTAGGTTTTCACATGAGTAACTAGTTTACTTCATTTTCAAAGAACATCCATCAAATACTCATGTCTCAATAACCACAGTTCGTCTCTCAGTGGTTATTTCAGGCAAAAATGGTGTTCCGTGAAAAAGGTAGCTAGTTTAGCTCATATTTCAAACAAGCCCATGAGTTTTTTTCTCAAAATTATCATCACACTTTCATATGCAGCAGAAATTATTTATGCATACTTCCCGTTTCAGCACATGGAACATTAAAAGGATGTGTAATCTCTTTTTTTTCTTCCAGTTTTATTGAGGTATAATTGACATACAGCACCATATAAGTTTAAGGGGTACAGCATAATGATTTGACTTACATACATCGGAAAATGAAGATGTGTAATCTCTTGAAATAAGGGAGAAGTGATGGTTGCACAACGTTGTCAGTATACTGCATTTTTTATACTGAATGCCACTGAATTGTACCCTGTATACTGTACAGTGGTTAACATGTTGTGTGAATTTTTCCTCAATTTTTAAAAAAAGGCATTTGAGACTTATTAAAATTAATAAATTGTACTGTTTTGCCAAGAACATTCTTAAGTGGAACTTGTCTTTTTTTTCTTTTCTTTTCAATTGCAAATGCATACAATACAGTGACGACTATAGCAGAGTTTGGTGACACTGCCGTGATTCCTGCTGACTTGGTGCCAGCAGTTTACCCACCATTGCTTTTGCACATGATTTTGCTTTTGCAAAATCAACACGGAGAAAAGGCAGATAACATCTTACTGTTGTTATGAGAATAGTTTTGATCTCACAAAGGCCCTCTTGAATGGGTCTATGGGGACATCCAGAAGTACACGAAACATGTTTTGAAATGTTCTTGGTCCTTTCGATTCCCAGAGATTTTGGACTCAGCTTCTCAATTTATACACACATACACAGACACAGACACACACACACACACACATACACACACAACTCTGCTAAGCTTTTCTTTGGAATTACATTGAATCTTTGGATCAATTTGGGAAAAACAGACTTATTGTCATTTATTTACTTAATCTTTAATTCCTTTAGCAATACTCTGTAATTTCTGTGTGGAGTTTTTACACATCTTTCCCTTTTTTTAGACATCTTTTATTTTTTTAAATTTATTTTTATCTTATTTTTGGCTGCGTTGGGTCTTTGTTGCTGCGCACGGGCATTCTCTAGTTGTGGCGAGCGGGGGCTACTCTTTGGTGAGGTGCACTGGCTTCTCACTGCAGTGGCTTCTCTTGTTGCGAAGCATGGGCTCTAGGCGCGTGGGCTTCAGTAGCTGTGGTGCGTGGGCTCAGTAGTTGTGGCTCGCGGGCTCTAGAGTGCAGGCTCAGTAGTTGTGGCGCATGGGCTTAGTTGCTCCGCAGCATATGGGATCTTCCCGGACCAGGCCTCGAACCCGTGTCCCCTGTGTTGGCAGGCGGATTCTTAACCACTGCGCCACCAGTGAAGCCCTAGACGTCTTTCTTTAGATTTATTCCTAGGTGTTTGATATTGTTTGATGATACTGTAAATAGTACCTTTTTAAACTTAATTTTCTAACTGACCTCTCTTCACACCATACGCATAAAACAGACCTAAATATAAAAGGTGGAAACTTCAAGAAAACATAGAAGAATATCTTCATGATCTTAATTAAGAAATCTCTGCCCATTATAAGATCGTGACACTTGGATTGGTTTTTGAATGAGCACTCTTTCTGAGTAACAAAGTATTCTTTTTTTGGTTTTTGGTTTGTTTGTTTGTTTTTTGCAGCTTGCGGGATCTTAAGTCCTGTGCCGTCCCCCTCCCCAACCCCGTCCCCCTGCAGTGAAACCATCCAGTCCTAACCACTGGACTGCCAGGGAGTTCCCCAAAGTATTCTTACTCTAGATTCATTCTGCTCCTTCATATATATCAAACCTATCAGGCATGTCTATTAATGTCTCAAGAATGGAATTTTTCCAGCCTTTATTTAACTGTCCTCCTCCCCTCCTCCTGCTGTTCCATCATTCATTTTCCTACCAAATTTCTCACATATTTAAAAACAAACCAACCAACCTAGAAAGAGCAAAGATGACAATAGCAGCACTGAAGAATAAGCACTGCTTAACGAGAGGAAGCTGCACACAAGGAATGTAGCTCCTCTGCCATTCTGAGTAAACTCCAACAATGTGCAGCCCAAATCCAAAGAATGCACATAAGATTAGGAATGAAAATGCACTGAAGACACACCAAAATGTCAGTGCTGCTGGGTGGAGGGATTACAGGGGTGTGTGTGTCTTTTTTGTGTGTTTTTCCCATTTCAACAATAAATTATAATTCTTCCATTATCATAAAATAAACAATAAAAGTTTACTTTTAAATTTTAATATGCAGTGATGTTGAGGAAACAGCAAAATGGGCATATTCATAATATACTGTGGTGGGAATATAAACTGACAGAATAATTCTTGAAGGAAACAGCATTTTGCAACAAAAACATTTGGAAAATGTACCCCTAAATTAGAAACAGGTCTGCTATCAAATGGTAACAGTAGCTAATGTTTCTATTGTACTTTACTACTACTGGGGAAGGGAGAATAAAGAGGAGTTTAGTTTTTAGTAGATTCCCATCTATTCTGTCTTCATCAAAACCAGCCAGGTTGTCACGCAAGGCAGGGGATTAAAATGGATGCAAAACGGCATTTTCCCTCTCTAATGTCTAAATGTACAAACTTTTAAATAATACTTTTTCCATTATATATCTAATGTGTTTTCATTTCAGACAAAGTAGAAATACAGAAAAGCATAAATATGAAAGTTGCTTGCATTTTCTGATAGTAGTGCAATCCTGAAATCTATCAAATACCAAGTTCCTACTTACATTTGTGATGCTGACTCATATTTAGGAATGAAAATGACCTCATTTATTTGCAAAAAGATCTTTAACTAAAAAAATAAAACAAAACAATTCTGCAATAAACATATCAGTATATATATTTCTACACACTTACATGAGAACCTCTGTTAGATAAAATCAAAAAGTGGAATTGCTGGGTCAAAGGATATTCACACATTAAAGTTTGATTTCTCTGATTATATTAACATTCGAATATAGAAGAGTTATCTATTTCCCCACCCTCATCAACACTGAGTGTTAAGACAAGAACTTCAGTATTCCATCCCCCAAATAAATACCTCTTGTTGGCTAGAAACTTTTCCGTTTCTCCCTTTCTCATGGTTGCTATATATGGTTTATAAATTCATTTTGTTTGGTGACAAATAATATGTACAGAAAACAGATTTCCTATCCTCTGCTTAGCCTTCCATGTAAACGCTTGATGTTGACTCTGAGTCACTCTCCCTCAGAGTCCTAAGCAACCTGTGATTCCATGTATCAATCTTTAATTTTCATGAAAAGAGAAAGGCACACAATCTAAAACTTCATTTAAGGTCAGCAGTAATTGAGAGGAGATTATTTTACTATCTGTTGATGACTTTTATTTCCTTAACAAACAAAAATTTTAAAAATGGAAACTATGCAAGCTTCAAAGTCTAACTGGCCATTGAGTACTGTGCTCCACAGCAGGCAGGAAAAAGGAGAAACAGGACATACTAAGGAGCTTCTAGAATCTCACACTCTAAGATGATGTCTGACTTGAAGAATCTAAAAATTATACATATGAAGAACCTATGAAATTATACATGAAACCCAAGATTTCTAACAGCCACTAAAGATACTTTTTCAACTGAATTAAGAAAGCTCCTCATTTTGGAGGGCAGGAGACAATGTAGAAGCAACATGGCATCACTTAAACCAAGAAAAGTTCACGACAAACTGTGGTTGCAGCCAGTCTTCTATGAAGCAATAATGGTGATTATGGTGATGATGATGTTCATACCCTGGAATCCTAACCTAAAAACTGTTTAAGAGGAAAAGAACGTAAGGCTTTCTCTGAAGCATACTGCCATTAAGAGACTGCTTGAACACTATGTGCACCTAGGTCTTCAAGACCTATTCTACTACTGACACTAAATTTAGGTTCTGGAAGAGCTTCTTTGGACTTTCTTGAGGTGAAATAATGAGGTAGACAGGACGCTCACCAGTGATGCTCTGAGCAAGGGCCAGGTCTAACGACATGGATATAATAGTTTCTCTATCACCACTCACTCCTTGCAACAAGACTTGGAGATCAAATCATCCAGTCCAAAAGCCCTTACTATATAGGACACATTGAGGCCACTAATCAAGAGGTACCTAAGGAAATGCTTTTAAGACACAATGAAGCATAACTTCCAAGGCTGTAATCCAGATCCCAAGGTTGGCAAGCAGGAAAAGATGGGCTCTGTTTAAATACGACTAACTAGCTACACCAGAGGCAGGGAAGAGGTATTAATCACTACACATACAATGCTGTAACTAGCAGCTTTTAAAAAGCCAAGCTTTGTGTGTTCAAGATGAAGGAAAAATGGCATTGGACCATACATAAGACACATCCATAAACTTAAGCACCCAATCAAGTAGGCAGTTCCCAGTCGCTATTTATATCTCTAGCACTGTAAAATAGTATAGTTTGTATGCTTGACTCAGTTTTTAATTTAGTTCTGCCCATTTGACTTGAGTAAATAGAAAAATTATGTGAAAAAAATAGAAAATCAAAGAGCCTATCTATTCAACAAGCTTCTAAATAGCTGTCTTTCTGTCTCTGATGTTTTTTAACACTTAGAGTCATGTATATATCATAATATTGTATATTTGCAGCCACATGATCTGAGTTCAAGATCTGAATCTGCCATTTAAAAGCCGTGAGACTGAAAAGTTATTTAACCTTTTTGTGTTTCAGTTTCCTCATCTGTAAAATGAGGATAATAACAGGACCTACATTACAAAGTCATTGGGAAGATCAAATAAAATACATGTAAAGCAATTGAAATAACACCTATCATAAAGGTTCAATAAATGTTAGAATTTTTAAAAGCCAAGTTCAATAAACATGGGCTCTATATAACTGAACACAGTATTCTACACACACACACACACACACACACACACACACACACACAGTGACAGGTCTAGCAGCTGGCATAACAATAAATTTTATAGTGCTTTATATCCCACGCAGCATATAATCTATTATTAATGACCTAAGGCACTGTGCAAGAAGCATGCTGTCTCTCCCCTTCACCCCAAAAAGTGTTCCAAAGGAATTCTCATGTTCAAATCCTATCTATCCTAACAAGACAGATCAAACAAATCCTCAACAAGAGAGAGGTGAATCACTAACTCTACCCAGAAAAGTCCTGGTCCTATTCATTCTCTTCCAATGAAATCAGAAGGAAGGAAGAGTTGCCTCCCTGCCACTTTGGGAAGCTTGTAGCACCCAGTTAGTATTATAGCTCACAAACTACAAAGGACCTCAGGAATGCCTCAGTCAGGTTTTCTCCTCTGTTCCATACAGCACCAAGGAAATTCTGGGCACTTAATAACGCCCCTAAGGGCTTCCCTGGTGGCGCAGTGGTTGAGAATCTGCCTGCCAATGCAGGGGACACGGGTTCGAGCCCTGGTCGGGGAAGATCCCACATGCCGCGGAGCAACTAGGCCCGTGAGCCACAATTGCTGAGCCTGCGCGTCTGGAGCCTGTGCTCCGCAACAAGAGAAGCTGCGACAGTGAGAGGCCCGCGCACCGCGATGAAGAGTGGCCCCCACTTACCGCAACTAGAGAAAGTCCTCGCACAGAAACGAAGACCCAACACAGCCATAAATTAAATAAATAAATAAATAAATAAATAAAAAATGCCCCTAAGAATAAAAAACCAGTATTCATCAAATTACCCTTCTTTGCTGCCAAAGAACAATGGGACTTCAGTAATTTTCTCCTGTTAAAGCACAGGTAAATAGGGCATGACTTCAACATTAGCAAAATGTCAAGATCACGCCAACGTGCACTTGTGCTACATCAGCATGAGGGCTGGTTAGCACAGCTTTGTGCTTTGGCTGGAGACTGCCCCTAAATCCATTCAGCTGTTTGAAAATGAGAGCCATAAATGAGAAAATATGGCTCCACACTACTCCCTCTCAACTTGGAGAACAAAAAAATTAAAAAAACAAATGCTTCAAATGTCTATATCTCTTCCTCGTAATTCAAAAGAATTGCCACCAGGTAGACTCCTTAAGTTTACAAGCTGGGGAACGCTGTCTTATTTATCAAGCAGTTAGCAAGCTCCCTAATTGAGAATATACTCAGGAAATGTGTTCAACATGACTGAATGATCGTATATTCTATATAATTTCTATGTTCAACAAAGGGGTGTCTTGATAATTACATTTCAATATATTCTCTCAGTCCTTATGACACATGAAAAATACTTCACTAGTTTTTCCATTCCAAGCAATCTGTTAAAGGAAACCAACATTACTTATAAACAGATTCCAAGCTATCAGGAGGGTAAATTAAAAATATACTTGCGTGTTTTGGATACATTTTTAAAACCATTTGTCAGATTCTTGTTCTGGCAAGAGTCTTATGACTGGCCACATAACTTCGTGAGCTTAAAATGAATCTTTATATTCTAGCTTCTTCCAATTAAGTGATAAATGCATATGGCTCTTCAGCATTTATTAGTTACCTATATCTTTAAAACAATTACAAAATATGTTTGCATGTTTCATCTCTCTGAGCAAAAATTAACTTACTTTCCTATTTCTTGAAATACCCCTATTTTTAGGTTGAATACTATTCCCACATTATCTGGCCTGATTATCTTTTCTAACACAGGACCTAAGTCACACAGAACATACTAACTCTAGCCAATCTAAACACAGTGTCCCCATTTTTACATACTTTCCTGAATTTGATTATTTTCTAGTTATCAATATACAATAGAATTTTTCTATAACAACAGAAATCTAATATTCTGTTGTAGTTGTTGTATCATAATTCATTTAACCAATTCCCTACTAATGGACATTTACTTTCAATTTTATACTACTAAAGGCAATTCTGAAACAAAAAATAAATACAAAATAAACACAGTGTCCCCTAAAAAACCCAAATAAAGCAATGATATGATGTTAACTACTGAGGAGGATCAAGTTATCTCTGAAAAGATTTGGAGAAAGGGGATTCTGGTATCTTTGTGATACACTTCCTGCCTTAGAAGATCTCTGTGTCCATTTCTGAAAAGAGAAGTATAAGAATACACAAAGGTCTGGGGAGTTGGGGCATGTGTGTTTGTGTTACAAAGACCAAACTGGAGCTTCAGGAAGTCTCCAAACATGTCTGAGCCCAAAAAAGACAGACTTAGATACAATACCGACATTCAGGGCTAAAGAAGAGGGGCCAATTTTTTAAAAATAAACAGTTAATACGTTTTATTTCCACATATAAACAGTTTTTAAGACAATAATAACTAGTGAAGAGTTGAATAAAAGAAGTAAAGACTGTGAACAACAGTTGAAGGAATTCCTTTAACGTTAGGGGACAAAAACACTGCATCCTGGACACAGGCTGTTCCCTGCACACACCCATGCTTACCTGTTCCCTTTACCTGAAACATGCCCCCCAATCTCTCGAAGGCTGAGTAAATGCCAACTCCTTCTGAAGTTTTTGAGTTCAAACATTTTGTTATACCTCCAAAATGCACCTATTACAGACAGCACTCAGAAAGAGCTCAATTGAATCTATGCTTAAATCTTACCACTACCGGATCAAAAAGACCACCACCATTCTCCCAAAGCTACAAACCAGGGACTGGATTTCACTTTTACATCCCATCATTGCAAAGATCAGATGCAAGTGAGTGAGTAATAAAGAATATAAAGTTTTCATCCCAGAGGACCTCAAAAATCAATCAATCAATCAAAAGCTTTGTATCCTACAAGGTCAAGAGACAAGTGCCTGGGAACCAGATCTTGGGTTCTAGTTCTTGGACTCCAATGACTATATTATTTTCTAGGAATCTGGAGAAGACCAGCATTTCCCAAAATGCTATCTGCTGGACACTGTTCTGCAAGATGCTAATACATACTTAAATAAATTGGAAAAGTCTGGATTAAAACAAAGCTAACATGGTTACTTTACTGTAGAACATTTGCAGGGCTTTAAAATGCTAATATACACTATAAATTTCCAAGATAAGATTACATAATGAAGCCTTTAGTGAACTAATTTGAGCAAGATTGTTGGGGAGAGTTTGGAAAATGCTTCAAAAAGGTTGTTTTAGTTTGTTTGTTTGTTTTTCCCAATTGTCACAATATTACTGAGTACTTCAGATCAAATTCTAAAAAGTTCTTACCTGATATGTGTTGCAGGCAGAGATTCGTACTGGCGTGACAAAAAGAGCTCCCTATGTTTCAGCTGATGTTTCTGTTTATCGGTCAGGTCAGCCTCAATTGTTGTTTCTGATTCTTCCTCAATTTCTTCTACACAAATAAAATTCAAAAAATGCATTATTACAAAGTACATTACCTATTTGGTTATTAAGATGGATTGAATCAGCCTTTCATTCGATATTTTTTTCAAACGAATTGATTTTAAATTTACACATTTAACTTGTCATTTGAATTACAACCATAAAATTAAGTTAGCCAGGCCTCAAAGGAAGAACTCCAATTTTAAGATGGCAGATGGAACATACGCATCTATCTCCTCTTCCCCCATGAAACTACACCAAAATATCAATGAAAATGTATTAACATTTCAATGACAATAAAAAATGAAGCAACAATGGAAGAAAGATTTTCAACAACAACAAAAAAAGATGGAAAGTAGATTTAAAAAAAAAGGAAAAGTACACACGTAGTCAAGAGAAGGAAGTGACAATCTATGTGCATACAGAGAGGGATGCCACGGAGAAGGCGGGCACAGGGCATGTAATGACTTATCCCTTGAAGCTACCAAGTATTATGAGAAAGAAAGTAGGGTGAGAGCAAAAAAGCAGGAGGAAGGGGTTGAAAGTCTGTCTATAACACAATAACTTAATCCCAGAACACTCCAGTTAAAAAGAGTACAATCAGAAACAAATAGTATAATACATTTCAAATTTGATAACACAAATAAAAAACTAATAGAAGGATTAGAGGATAATGCTAATGATATCTCCTAGAAATTAAAGAGATAACTGAAAACCAGAAGATTAAAATATTAAAGAAGAATGCATGAGGTCCAACATCCCACTAACAAAAGTTCCAGAAAGAATAGAGAAAACAGATTCTTTTACCTCTTTGTTTGTTTGTTTGGGGGTGGGGGGGCATGAGGGAAGACCTATCAAAGAGATGATTCAAGAAAATTTCCCCTTACTAAGTGTCCAGTGAGACTGAGTGTCCCGATTGAATTCCTGTCATACTTAACTTTTTTTTTTAAGTGACAGCATGAGAAGATTGCAACCATTTACAGGAAAGAAGTGTAGGCACAAGCAAAGAAACCAGAATCCGAGTGGAATCACAGATGAACAGCAACACTGTGTACTAAGACAGCACAGCAATGCCATCCAAGAGGAAAAATGGCATTCAACCTAGAATTGCATAGTAAACTATCAAGTCTGAAAAGAGAGTAAGGACAAACTTCTTGCATTCATTCAACCAAGATTTACAGTTCACCCTTGAACAATGTGAGTTTGAACTGCACGGGTCCACTTATATGTGTATTTTTTTCAATAAATACAGTACACTGGAAAATTTTTTGGAGGTTTGCAACAATTTGAAAAAATTCACAAATGCGGACTTCCCTGCCAGTCCAGTAGTTAAGACTCTGCGCTTCCAATGGAGGGGGCGCGGGTTCGAACTCTGCTCAGGGAAATGAGATCCCACATGCTACGCGGCCAAAAAAAAAAAAAAAAAGACAAAAAATTCACAGATGAACCATGTAGCTTAGAAATATCAAAAAAATTAAGGAAAAGGTATGTTGGGACTTCCCTGGTGGCACAGTGGTTAAGAATCCACCTGCCAATGCAGGGGACACGGGTTCAATCTCTGGTCCGGGAAGATCCCACATGCCGCGGAGCAACTAAGCCTGTGCACCACAACTACTGAGCCTGTGCTCTAGTGCCCGTGAGCTACAACTACTCAAGCCCGCGTGCCTAAAGCCCATGCTCTGCAACAAGAGAAGCCTCCACAATGAGAAGCCCGCGCACCGCAAGAAAGAGTAGCCCCCGCTTGCCACAACTAGAGAAAGCCCACGCGCAGCAACGAAGACCCAACGCAGCCAAAAATAAATAAATAAAATAAATTTTTTTAAAAAGGGATTTTTCACTTAAATGTTTATTAAAAAAAAAAGGTATGTCATGAATTCATAAAACATGTGGATACTAGTCTATCCTTATATAGGCATAAGGTGAATGATATTTAATAAAAACTACTGTGTTAGTTTTCTTACTGTTTCATAACTTTCCTTTCAAAGAATTAATTACCATTCACTATATTATATTGCCTCTCTCTCTAGTAACTGGAAAAACTGCTTATCAGCATATTATCACAGGTAGGTGGGCTTTTTTTTTTAATTGTATCAATGTTTCCAATAGTGTATTATGAATATAACTGTAACACTCTATGCCATAAAAATTTTTAAATGATTCATTCATTATCATATAGGCTAGGCTACTGTGAAGCAATCATATCAATTACACTAGGCTACCATAAAGAATCATATTGCTGGGCTTCCTTGGTGGCGCAGTGGTTAAGAATCCGCGTGCCAATGCAGGGGACACGGGTTCAAGCCCTGGTCCTAGAAGATCCCACATGCCGCGGAGCAACTGAGCCCGTGTGCCACAACTACTGAGCCTGTGCTCTAGAGCCTGCGAGCCACACTACTGAGCCCACGTGCCACAACTACTGAAGCCCGCGCGCCTAGAGCCCGTGCTCCACAACAAGAGTAGCCACCGCAATGAGAAGCCCGCGCACCACAATGCAGAGTAGCCCCTACTCACCGCAACTAGAGAACGCCCGCGTGCAACAACAAAGACCCAACACAGCCGAAAATAAATAAATAAATAAATAAATAAATTTTAATAAAAAAAATCATATTGCTGATTCTTCATTATCAATGCATGGATCACTATACCTGTAAATAAACATGAACTTCTTTTTCACATTTTTTTTTTCCTTTTTGATGTCTAGTGTTAGTAACACACATAACATCTACAGTGTTTTGTACTGTATAAGACAATACTGATGTAGGTACTGACAGACGATTCATCTTATAATCAGATAACAAACTTATGGTATCAATAAATACAGCATAGTACTGTAAGTGTATTTTCTCTTCCTTGTGATTTTCCTAACATTTTCTTTTCTCTGGCTTACTTTAAGAATACAGTATATATTCTGTATGACGTACAAAATATGTGTTAATCAACTGTTTATGTTACGCATAAGGCTTCCAGTCAACAGTAGGCTATCAGTTAAGTTTTGAGGGGAGTCAAAAGTTTTATGAAGATTTTCAACTGTGCAGGGGGTTGGTGTCCCTAACCCCTGCATTGCTCAAGGGTCAACTGTATTAGGCACCAAAAACAGGCACTAATCAAGGTGCTGGAGGCAATCAGTGAGCAAAAAAGTTGCTACTAAGAAGAAATAATTCAAAGTGTTTGCCTCTGGGAAACAGGGTTGGAAGAAAAGGATGGAAAGGGGAGACAAAGTTTTGCCTGAGATTTTTTTTTTTAATGCTGTATTTAATATTCTTTTTAAAGAAAAAAATTATTAGATGTCATTTACAGATATAATTCCAAATAATTTTAGATATAAACATTTTAAAATATAATACCTGTAGAGGCTCACAGATCCTCTGCAGCCTTACCTGGACCAGACCAGAACAGACTGTGTAGCTACGGGAATAGCAGGAGTATTAAGAACTCAGAGTCAGGGAGGGGGGTGACTGGATTCTCACACAGGAAGTAAAGCCCAAGGTTAGGCCTCAGAGCCTTAATTTTTGGACAGTGACAAAACACACACACACACACACACACACACACGCACACAGCAACACATTTCTGTTCCTCACAATTCTTTCTTATAAATTTCTTACGTACGGACCCAGGACCACAAGAGATTTTATCATATGTGACCCCCTAGTTGTAGTTCTTCTGAGTTGTATGAGGGCAATTAATAGGCTAAGTATCAAATCTTTTCTACCTTCAAACTTTTAAAACTCTGAATTGAAAATGAACGTGTAAAAATTAGAAACTGATTTAGAAAAAGACCCACCTAACTCAAAAACAGAATAATGTGATTTAAAATTCTTTGATTGTTCTTTATAATGAACTACTCAAAGAGAAATGAAGCACTAAAAGAGCCATTTACTTGCAAGTCTAATAACATCTCACCAGTGGAAATCAATGAAGTTATTGCTGCATTGGCACTATTAGCACCAGCAAATATCACATAGAAAATTATACTCTTTACCTAATTAGGATTTGATAAATTGTTGTTCCATAGAACACAGCTAACTGAATTCTAACGTGTACCCTATAGAGCTAAAACAGCAACAAGCTCTAAAAATAATGGTAACAACAGCAAATCTTATTTTCTTGTACATTCTCTTGATACTGGGTGAAAAGGAATAAAATCTCTCAAGTTCAATCTAACCAAACACAGAAATCACCGAAACAGCAGCTGAAACTCATTTTTTCAAATTTACAAGTTAAATTTCATTTACATATTTGTATAAATTTCTATTGGCTTCTGAACAAGAAATGATTCCCATGCCATTAACATCCTAAAAACATTAACCACAATGGCAAAAACTGGCATTTAGACAATGAAAAATTTAAAAGAATAGAACTATCATCAAAAATCACGGGGCTTCCCTGGTGGCACAGTGGTTAAGAATCGGCCTGCCAATGCAGGGGCACAGGTTCAAGCCCTGGTCGGGGAAGATCCTACATGCCGCGGAGCAGCTAAGCCCGTGCGCCGCAACTACTGAGCCTGCGCTCTAGAGCCCTCACGCCAAAACTACTGAAGCCCGCACACCTAGAGCCCGTGCTCCACAACAAGAAAGCCACCACAATGAGTAGCCCCCTCTCGCCACAAGTAGAGAAAGCCCGCGTGCAGCAACAAAGACCCAACACCACCAAAAATAAAAATAATTTTTAATAAAATAAAATTTAAAAAAAAAGAAATTAAAGAAGACTTAAGTAAATGGGAAAACTATGTTCACAGATTGGAAGATTTAATATTGTTAAGATGGCAGTACTGCCTAAATTGATCAACAGATTCAATGCAACCCCTACCAAAATTCCAACTGTCTTTTTCGCAAAAATTAGCAAACTAATCCTAAAATTCATATGGACATGTAAGCAACCCAGAATAGCCAAAATAATTTGAAAAAGAACAAATTTAAGAGTACTCACACTTAAAAAAAAAAAAAAAGAAAAAAAAAGAGTACTCAGACTTCCAGATTTCAAAGCATTCTTCAAAGCTACAACAACTAAGACTGTGGTACTGGCAAAAGGATAGGCATAGATTAATTAGAATATAACTGGGAGTCCAGAAATAAGCCCGTACATTTATGTTAAATGATTTTGGATAAGGATGCCAAGACAATTCACTGGGGGAATGAATAGTCTTTTCTACAAATGATGCTGAGAACAACTGGACATCCACATACAATGAGTAAAGCTGGACCCTCACACCACATACAAAAATTAATTCAAAATGGATCAAAGACCTAAACGTAAGACCTAAAACTTTTATAAAACACTTAGAATAAAACACAAGTGTAAATCTTCATGACCTTAGACTAGGCAATAGTTTCTTCACTATGGCACCCTAAATAAATCACAAGCAATCAAAGAAAAAACAGGTAAATTAGAATTAGTATTAAAATTTTTGTGCGTAAAAAGGTACTCTGGGGCTTCCCTGGTGGCGCAGTGGTTGAGAATCTGCCTGCCAATGCAGGGGACACGGGTTCCAGCCCTGGTCTGGGAAGATCCCACATGCCGTGGAGCAACTAGGCCCGTGAGCCACAACTACTGAGCCTGCGCGTCTGGAGCCCGTGCTCAGCAACGAGAGGCCGCGATAGTGAGAGGCCCGCGCACCACGATGAAGAGTGGCCCCCGCTTGCTGCAACTGGAGAAAGTCCTCGCACAGAAACGAAGACCCAACACAGCCAAAAATATAAATTAATTAATTAATTAATTAATTAAAAATAAAATTAAAAAAAAAAAAAGGTACTCTGAAGAAAGCAAAGAGACAACCCATAGAATGGGAGAAAATGTTTGCAAATCATGTAACTCATAAGGTTCTAGTATCCAGAATATATAAAGAACTCTTTTTTTTTTTTAATTATTAGCACCTTTAATTATTATTTATTTATTTATTTATTTATTTATTTGGCTGTGTTGGGTCTTCGTTTCTGTGCGAGGGCTTCCTCTAGTTGCGGCAAGCGGGGGCCACTCTTCATTGCGGTGCGCAGGCCTCTCACTATCGTGGCCTCTCTTGCTGCGGAGCACAGGCTCCAGACGCGCAGGCTCAGCAGTTGTGGCTCACGGGCCTAGTTGCTCCACGGCATGTGGGATCTTCCCAGACCAGGGCTTGAACCTGTGTCCCCTGCATTGGCAGGCACATTCTCAACCACTACGCCACCAGGGAAGCCCATAAAGAACTCTTAAAACAATAAAAAGACAACCCAGGGCTTCCCTGGTGGTGCAGTGGTTAAGAATTCGCCTGCCAATGCAGGGGACACAGGTTTGAGCCCTGGTCTGGGAAGATCCCACATGCTGTGGAGCAGCTGAGCCCGTGTGCCACAACTACTGAGCCTGCGCTCTGGAGCCCGTGAGCCACAACTACTGAGCCCACTTGCTGCAACTACTGAAGCCTGCGCACCTAGAGCCCATGCTCCGCAACAAGAGAAGCCACCACAGTGAGAAGCCCGTGCACCACAAGGAAGAGTAGCCCCTGCTCGCCACAACTAGAGAAAGCCCGCGCGCAGCAACAAAGACCCAACGCAGCCAAAAGCAAAATAAATCAAAATAAATAAATTCTTAAAAAACCACTCACAAAAAAAAAAAAGACAGCCCAATTAAATAATTGGCAAAGGATCTGAATACATTTCTCCAAAAGATATACAAAGAGCCAATTAGTACATGAAAAGATGTTCAACATCATTAGTCACTAGGGAAATGCAAATCAAAAATACCATGAGAGGACTTCCCTGGTGGCGCAGTCGTTAAGAATCCGCCTGCCTACGCAGGGGACACGGGTTCGAGCCCTGGTGAGGGAAGATCCCACATGCTGTGGAGTAACAAAGCCCGTGTGCCACAGCCCATGCGCCACAACTACTGAGCCTGTGCTCTAGAGCCCATATGCCCCAACTACTGAAGCCCACGTGCCTAGAACCCGTTCTCCGCAAAAAGAGAAGCCACCGCAATGAGAAGCCCACGCACTGCGACGAAGAGTAGCCCCTGCTCACCGCAACTAGAGAAAGCCCACACGCAGCAGCAAAGACCCAACACAGCCAAAAATAAAAATAAATGAAATAATTTTTTAATTAAAAATTAATTAATTAAAAACTACCATGACATATTTCACATTGACCAGAATGACTATAATCAAAAAGATAACAAGCAAAAATGTGGAGAAATTGTAATCTTTGTACATTATCAGTAGAAATGTCAGATGGTGCAGCTGCATGGTAAAACAGTTCAACAGTTCCTCAAATTGCTGAACAGAGTTACCATGTAACCAAGCAATTCCATTCCTAGGTATATACCCACGAGAACAGAAAACATGTCAATACAAAACTTGTACATGAATGTTTATACAGCATTATTCATAACTGCCAAAAAGTGGAAGCAACCCAAACGTCTGATAAATGGATAAATAAATGTAGTATATCCATACAATGGGATATTTATCATTTAGCCATAAAGAGGAATAAAGTGCTGATTCATGCTGCAACGTGGATGAACCTTGAGACATTGTATTAGTTCGAACAAAGGAACTTTCTGGCCAACCCCATACTAAATGAAATATTACAAAAGTGAAAGACACAAAAGGTCACATATTATAGGATGCCATTTATATGAAAAATACAGAATAGACAAATCCACAGAGACAGGAAGTAGCTTGGTGGTTGCCAGAGGATTAGTGGGGGGAAATACAGGGACTGCTAATGGGTACGGGGTTTCTTTTTGGAGTGATAAAAATGTCCTGGAATCAAATAATAGTTATAGTTGCATAAATTTGTGAACATACTAAAACCCACTGAATTGTACACCTTTTAAAGTGGTAAGTTATATATGGCATGTGAATTACATCAAAAAGAGAACAAGCTAAACCTTAAAAAAGGTGGGGGAGGGTGCAAATGAAATGCAAAAAGTCAAAAGAACAATGGGTAAATTTCAGCATAGTCATGGAATGGGATTCTACTCAATAGCTAAAAGTTAATGAGTGAATCCACATATCAACATGGACAGATCACAAAAACTTGATATTGAGCGAGAAAGCAATCTGTAGAAGGACACATATGTAAAACACCATTTTTTAAAATGCAAAAACAATGCTCTAAATACATACATATGTAACAAAAGTATAAATACACGAATGGAAAAAAATAACCACACACTAAAGTTAAGACAGCAATTCACCTATGGGGAAACCAGGAAAGCAATGGAGTTGGGAAGGGATGCACACAGCACTAAAAGAATCTGAAGCAAATATGTATGTCACAATAAGGGAGGACAAAGTTGGTTGGTAGGTTCATAATTAGCACATTATTCTCTCTTTTCTGCTTCCTAAAAATACCTCAAAATAAAAAGTGAATAGGGGGCTTCCCTGGTGGCGCAGTGGTTGAGAGTCTGCCTGACAATGCAGGGGACACGGGTTCGAGTCCTGGTCTGGGAAGATCCCACATGCCACGGAGCAACTGGGCCCGTGAGCCACAATTACTGAGCCTGCGCGTCTGGAGCCTGTGCTCCGCAACAAGAGAGGCCGCGATAGTGAGAGACCCGCGCACCGCGATGAAGAGTGGCCCCCGCTTGCCGCAACTAGAGGAAGCCCTCGCACAGAAACAAAGACCCAACACAGCCAAAATAAATAAATAAATAAAAAGTGAATAGGACTCAAGAGAAGGAAAACTGTAACTAAACTTTAATCCACGTTAAACTGGTTTTTTCCTTAATGAGACAACCAACATAGTTGATCATTTTTATTTATTTATTTATTTTTTGGCTGTGTTGGGTCTTCGTTGCTGTGCGCGGGCTTTCTCTAGTTGTGGCGAGTGGGGGCTACTCTTTCATTGCAGTGTGCGGGCTTCTCACTGCAGTGGCTTCTCTTGTTGCAGAGCACGGGCTCTAGGCACACAGGCTTCAGTAGTTGTGGCACGTGGGCTCAGTAGTTGTGGCTCGCAGGTTCTAGAGCGCAGGCTCAGTAGTTGTGGCACACAGGCTCAGCTGCTCCGCGGCATGTGGGATCTTCCCAGACCAGGGCTCAAACCTGTGTCTCCTGCATTGGCAGGCGGATTCTTAACCACTGCACCACCAGGGAAGTCCTGATAATCATTTATTTACCTATGTCTTCCTTTCTCTCCATATCTTTGTATCATCTTGCCAAAATATTAATTTCAACTGGCATTCTGTATAACATTAATTTCCGAAATATATACAAATAAATATACGTAATTATAAATACACAACTAAATTTTGGGTTTGAAGATTAAATAAGGAAGGGAACAAAATAGAAAAGTGGCCCATTTTGGGAGATCAAAAACAGGTAAGCACCAAGAGTTGACTGCTTCTATAAAGAAATGCATGAGATAAAACAGGGAGAATACTGGAGTGGGTGAAAAGTTAATAGAAGTAATAAGATCACATGTAAAGTTGAAAGGAGTCTCTGAGGTTCTGGTACCTAATCCATGAGACTTTCACCAACCTCCAGGTGGAGGCGTCCCCTCCTCTTTGCTATAAAGCAGCACCCACATAAGCTTAAGGTACTTACTTGTCACAGTATGCTTTGTGCAACAGTCATCTGATTCAGAGTCCCTTGAGAACAAAGATGGGTCATTTATCTTTGTATCAATGCTGATTTTCTCATGGGGTAAAAGAGATGGAACCTCAAGAAATGTTCAGGGCTTCCCTGGTGGCACAGTGGTTGAGAATCTGCCTGCCAATGCATGGGACACGGGTTCGAGCCCTGCTCTGGGAAGATCCCACATGCCGCGGAGCAACTAGGCCCGTGAGCCACAACTACTGAGCCTGCGCGTCTGGAGCCTGTGCTCCGCAACAAGAGAGGCTGCGATATTGAGAGACCCATGCACCGCGATGAAGAGTGGCCCCCGCTCGCCCCAACTGGAGAAAGCCCTCGCACAGAAACGAAGACCCAACACAGCCAAAAATAAATAATAAATTAATTTAAAAAAAAAAACAACAACAACTAGGCATGTCTTTAAAAAAAAAAAAAAAAGAAATGTTCACAGCAGACCAGGTAAAATTTATCAGTAACACTCAAATCAGCTGCTGCGAGGACAGACTCTCAGAGTTATGACATAAAACACCGCAAAGAGTAACCATCAAAAGGTTACTGTTCAAGGGCTCTGTCACATCTCATCCCAGTGCTTTCCACAATTCTTCCCAGATCTAACACAGGGTGGATGGGATACCAGGCTTCAGAGTCACACTTGAAATCAAAGTCTAGTTCCACCCCTTCCTGGTTGGGGACAAAATTATTTACTCTCTGTAATCCTCAGTTTCGTCATCTGTAAAATGTGGACATAATTTCTCCCTTATAAGGTTATTGTGAGAATTAAGATAATGCACATAATTTGCTAGCACAGTGCCTAACACAGTGCTAAATTTTAAAAACTGCTATTACTATTTTTTAATGAATTCATATAATTTTCTTTTACATTTGGAAAACAAATCTTATCTCCTAACACAATGGTTCCTAATTAAGAAAGCAAATCATGTTAAAATTAAAACAAATTAAAAATTTGCTTTCACTTTTTATAAACAACCAAAAACAGATATCCAGACCCCACCCCTGGAAATACTGATTTAAAAATTCTAGGGTACAGTCACACCAGGTAAGCCTCAGTTAAGAATCCTTATTATAAAGCACTAATTTTAAAACATTTTTATGGCAGAACACCTATGCCAGCAACTCTCAAGCTTTTTAGTCTCAGGACCCCTTATATTCTTCAGTTCTACCAAGGATTTCAAAGAAGTTTTGTTTACATTGGTAACACATCTACCAATATTGTGTTAGAAATTAAAACAAATAAATTTTGAAAATACTGGAAATCACAAGCACACAATGCATTATCATGAGTGATGAAGTCATCACATGTCATACAGCCTGGAAAAACTCTGCTATATACTACTGAGAGAATCAGAAAGACAATTAAATGACAGCTTAATATTATCAAGAAAATTTTCACCACAGACACCCTGAAAGATATTCAGGAAAAACTGACTTATGCAAAAGAAATATTAACTCAAAGTCTAACTTGAAAAGAAAAACAAGAACTGGCTAAAGCAAGGTTTTTTTTACTTTATTGGGTTTAAGAAACCTGTCACAGAAATTTTATCTTCACATTGTGAGATACAATGACTCATAAGTTGTTATATAGCAAGTTAGGATCCCATCAGAAATTTAAGCTATTTCTGCTTTACATTTATTTATTCAAAGAACACTGCATCTGGCAAAGGCTGCCCAATCTTATAATATATTCAAAGTCCATCTGGAATTTTAATGCAGCCTTAACATGCCACCATGCATTTTTCCATTTGCTATCAATTTTAAAACTTAAGAAACAAAACGATTTACAAGCAACCAAATTTTCCGGCACCACAAGACCACCACCCTTCTCCCATTCATTACAGACACAGCAGCCAGCATTTTCCCACAGTGCAACTCATTTCTCTTGCTTTGATTAATAAAGAGTCTCATGGTTTATAAATCTTCTAATGATCTGCCCTGCCATATGTTTTACCTACTTCCCCCACAACTACACCCCATTCCCAGGGGAAAAAAAAAGAGCGGCCCCCGCTCTCAACAACTAGAGAAAGCCCGCGCGCAGCAACGAAGACCCAACACCGCCAAAGTAAATAAATAAATAAATTTATTTTAAAGAAAAGAATATAGCCCGAGACTTCCCTGGTGGTCCAGTGGTTGAGAATCCGCCTTCCAATGCAGGGGACCTGGGTTCGAGCCCTGGCCGGGAAACTAGGATCCCACATGCCGCAAGGCAACTAACCCCATGCGCCACAACAAAAGATCCTGTGTGCTGCAACTAGGACCCAACGCAGCCGAATAAACAAATAAAATAAATAAATATTTTTTTAAACGCAAAGAATATAGCCCAACTAGAATTCACATAAATTGACAGAGGAAGTGAAAATTGGTCAACCACTGTGGAAACCTGTTTGCAATATTCTACTGAAGTATATTTATATCCACCCCATAAACCAACAATTCCCAATCCTTCGTATTTATCCAAGAGGAATGAGAGCTTAAGTATACCAAAAGAATGTTCTCAGCAGTTTTATTCACAGGAGCCCAAACTGGAAACCATTTGAATGTCCATCAACAGGAGAATAAATACTGCTGGGCCAGAAAAAAGAATAAGTGATACAAGCAATAACATAGACGGATCCCACAGACACGGTGCTGAGTGAAAAAAGTCAGGCAAAAGGGTAAATACTATAGGTACTCCACTGAGATGAAGTCAGAAACCAGGCAAAACTAACAGGTGGTAGTAGACATCAGAGCAGTGGTTATCTGGGGAGGGGGGAGGAAGAGGGTACTAATGGGCACAAAGGAATCTGCTGAGGTATTAGAAAGTTTTTCTATCTTAATCTGAGTGGTAGTAATAGAAATGTATACATCTGTGAAAATCTCTTGACCTGCACACTTTACCTATTACACTGTATTTTATACCTTGATTTTTAGATATTTTTTAAAAGGATTAGGATTTCTCCTTCTAGACAATGTAATAAGGATCAGATCTACCCTCCCGTATGAAACAACCAAAATTTACAAATTTTGGTTTTTACAAATTTACCCCCCAAAATCAAAATGTAATAAATAAGTTTAAAAGCAGAAAAAAATACATGAAGCATCAGGCCACGGGCACATCAGGCAATGAAGAACAGTGATCCCTGAGAGACAGAAAACAAACAAGGTGAGCCCTAACACTGGCCCTTACTTATTGCCGTGGCAAAGTTTCCAGGCAACAGTGAAGGAGGGGAAACTGAGGCAGAGCCTGGCAGACTCCCAGAGGTGAGGAGACGAAGGTGAGAGACCAGGGAGACCAAGGCAACTAGGGTTCAAAAGATAAGAGTACCAGAGTACCAGCGTGAGAAAACCTGGAGATCACAGATGGTGATCCTCGAGCACAGCACCCATCAGTGAATGCATGTGAGGAAACTGCCATAAAACAGGGAAAGAATCAGCGGGAACAGTGCCCACTGCTCACACGGGGCCATGAACAGTGCTTGTTTGCAAACAACCACACTGGTAAAACTCATAATTCACGGTGTATTGGGTAGAGTACACAGAAAGGTCTTGCCTAAGTAATGGGGAACAATTAAAGCCCTAGACTGAGCACTGACTGCTCTGTACCCACTTAACAAACAAATGTACATTAAGTCATAAATGCAACAACCAAAAAGACCAAACTGTTTCCAAGTAACCTAAGTGCATCACAGAACAAGGCTCAGGAAGATTTACAATAGCATAAAAATACCCAGGACACAAGAAGGTAAAATTTACAATAACTGCTACATACCTATTAGGAGGCCTAAAATTAAAAAGACTTACCTTATGAAGTGTTGGCAATGATGTGCGGAAACCAGAACTCCCCTACACTGCAGATTAGAATGTAAAATGGTACAATCACTTTGGCAAACAGTTTCCTAAAAGGCTAAAAATATCCAGACCATATGATAAGGCCACGCCAGTACAAACCAAGAAGAAATGTATGTCTGTACAAAGACCTGCACCAACTGTTCAAAGCAACTTTGTCTGTAATAGCTAAAAACTGCAAACAACTGAAATATCCATCGACAGATGAGTAGACAAATTGTGATACATCCACACAAAGGGATACTACTCAACAATAAAAAGGAAGAAACCAGTGACCCATGTGTTCAAGGATTAGAAGACTCAGTATTGTGAAGACGTCAATTCTCCCCCAAATTGATCAACGGATTTAATGCAATCCCAATCAAGATCCCAGCAGACTTTTTGTAAAAACTGACAAGCTGATTCTAAAATTTATATAAAAATGCATAAGATCTAGAATAGCCAAAACAACTCTAACAAAGAGAAATCAAACTTGGAGGGCTAACATTACTTGATTTCAAGAAGTATTAGAAAGCTAAAATAATCCAAAGTGTGTTGATGGTGAAAAGAGCGACAAGTGGATCAATGGAACAGAACAGAAAGGCCAGAATAGAGCCACACATATATGACCAACTGATTTGACAAAGGCACCAAAGCAATGCAATGGAGAAAGGATAGTCTTTTCAACAAACAGTGCTGGAGCAACTGAATATGCATGCACCCCCCAAAGGAACTTAGCATGGACACCTTGTACCATAACACAAAGAGTAACTAAAAATGGGTCATAACTTAAATGTTAAATATAAAACTTCTACAAAAAAATATAGAAGACTAAATGATAGCAAAGTATGAAAGTAAAATGATTCATACTTTCTGGAAGACTCTTTAGGAACACTTATTAAAAATCTTAAAAATTGTACATGCGCTCTGATCTAATCATTACACTAAGAAAAGACAGATAAATTCATGAAAATGTATTTGCTACACAGTAACTGAAGCATTTTTCTACTTTTTTCCTGTAAACTACTAAATAATCTAAAATAATTCTACAACGGTACATGCTATTTAAAGTTGTGAATTATGTGATATATGAATTACCAATATAAGAAACATGGGTCACCTCATACTATAGGCTATCATCTTTTTCAAAGCTTGAAACACTCAGGAAACCAAAGGTCAGAAAATTTATAGTCTAGCATGGACAAAACAGAAATAAGAATGAATCACAGAATACAGGATTACAACTACATTTCTTACACACATTTTCTGCAGTATCTTCACTCCTGAGAGCCTTACACTAATGAGCTTCATAATTTCTAAAAATTTCATTTAATTCTGTCATCCTTTGCTGTCCTGTTTATAGTAATTTATATGAAAAGATACACAACCCTGAGCAAGCTTTTAAAAAGTCTTTTTAAATAGGGAAGAATATGGAAAATATTTCTCCAACTGTAGAGGACTGAGTAACCTGAAAACGACCTCAACAAAAGAAAAAATGGATTTGCTCCTTGAACTATGAAAACGCAACAAAGGAGTCAACCATATTACACCTTAAAGGCAAAAACAATTATTAAAAAAAACAGGAAATAAAATCTTTTATTTATTATCACAAGAGATGTCTTTCTAACACCCTAACCTTCAATAATTTTCTACCAGGTTGAAATTAATTCCTCTCAGGAATTGCAGTTTCACCCTCATGAATTACCAATACTCTTAAAGATAAAGCAAGTTGGGCTAACCAGCTATTTTTATAGCCTTGCCACACAAAGACTCACAAATCCCCACAATGTGAAAATATTCATGCAGCTTTAAAGACTATTGTAGGACTTCCCTGGTGGCGCAGCAGTTAAGAATCCACCTGCCGGGACTTCCCTGGTGGCGCAGTGATTCAGAAGCCACCTACCAATGCAGCAGACACGGGTTCACGCCCTGGTTCGGGAAGGTCCCACATGCCACGGAGCAACTGCACCCGTGCGCCACAACTACTGAGCCTGCGCTCTGGAGCCCGTGAGGCACAACTACTGAAGCCCGCACACCTAGAGCCTGTGCTCTGTGATAAGAGAAGCCACCGCAATGAGAAGCCCGCGCACCGCAACGAGGAGTAGCCTCCGCTCACCACAACCAGGGAAAGCCCGCGCACAGCTACAAAGACCCAATGCAGCCAAAAATAAAAATAAAAAATAAGTAAACTTATAAAGTCCCCTACTATGATGGTGTTACTGTCGATTTCCCCTTTTATGGCTGTTAGCATTTGCCTTATGTATTGAGGTGGTCCTATGTTGGGTGCATAAATATTTATAATTGTTACATCTTCTTCTTGGATTGGTCCCTTGATCATTATGTAGTGTCCTTCTTTATCTCTTGTAATAGTCTTTATTTTAAAGTCTATTTTGTCTGATATGAGAATTGTTACTCCAGCTTTCTGTTGATTTCCATTTGCATGGAATATCTTTTTCCATCCCCTCACTTCCAGTCTGTAGGCGTCCCTAGGTCTGAAGTGGGTCTCTTGCAGACAGCATATAGATGGGTCTTGTTTTTGTATCCATTCAGCCAGTCTGTGTCTTTTGGTTGGAGCATTTAATCCATTTACATTTAAGGTAATTATCAATATGTATGTTCCTATTACCATTTTCTTAATTGTTTTGGGTTTGTTATTGTAGGTCTTTTCCTTCTCTTGTGTTTCCTGCCTAGAGAAGTTCCTTTATAGCATTTGTTGTACAGCTGGTTTGGTGGTGCTGAATTCTCTTAGCTTTTGCTTATCTGTAAAGCTTTTGATTTCTCCATTGAATCTGAATGAGATCCTTGCCAGGTAGAGTAATCTTGGTTGTAGGTTCTTCCCTTTCATCACCTTAATATGTCCTGCCACTCCCTTCTGGCTTGCAGAGTTTCTGCTGAAAGATCAGCTGTTAACCTTATGGGGATTCCCTTGTATGTTATTTGTTGCTCTTCTCTTGCTGCTTTTAGTCTTTTTTCTTTGTATTTAATTTTTGATAGTTTGATTAATATGAGTCTTGGCGTGTTTCTCCTTGGACTTATCCTGCCTGGGACACTCTGCGCTTCCTGGACTTGATTAACTATTTCCTTTCCCATATTAGGGAAGTTTTCAACTATAATCTCTTCAAATATTTTCTCAGTCCCTTTCTTTTTCTCTTCTTCTTCTGGGACCCATATAATTCAAATGCTGGTGCGTTTAATGTTGTCCCAGAAGTCTCTGAGACTGTCCTCAATTCTGTCCATTCTTTTTTCTTTATTCTGCTCCACAGTAGTTATTTCCACTATTTTATCTTCCAGGTCACTTACCCGTTCTTCTGCCTCAGCTATTCTGCTATTGGTTCCTTCTACAGAATTTTTATTTCATTTATTGTGTTGTTCATCATTGTTTGCTCTTTAGTTCTTCTAGGTCCTTGTTAGACGTTTCTTGTATTTTCTCCATTCTATTTCCAAGATTTTGGATCACCTTTACTATCATTACTCTGAATTCTTTTTCGGGTAGACTATTTCCCCTGCATTTGTTTGGTCTGGTGGGTTTTTACCTTGCTCCTTCATCTGCTGTGTATTTCTCTGTCTTCTGATTTTGCTTAATTTACTGTGTTTGGGGTCTTCCTTTTCGCAGGCTGCAGGTTTATAGTTCCCATTGTTTTTGGTGTCTGCCCCCAGTAGGTACGGTTGGTTCAGTGGGTCGTGTAGGCTTCCTGGTGGAGGGGACTGGTGCCTATATTCTGGTGGATGAGGCTGGATCTTGTCTTTCTAGTGGGCAGGACCGCGTCCGGTGGTGTGTTTTGGGGTGTCTGTGAACTTATTATGATTTTAGGCAGCCTCTCTGCTAATGGGTGGGGTTGTGTTCCTATCTTGCTAGTTGTTTGGCATGGGGTGTCCAGAACTGGAGCTTGCTGGTCATTGAGTGGAGTTGGGTCTTAGCATTGAGACAGAGATCTCTGCGAGACCTCTCGCCAATTGATATTACGTGGAGCCGGGAGGTCTCTGGTGGACCAATGTCCTGAACTCGGCTCTCCCACCTCAGAGGCTCAGGCCTGACACCCAGCCAGAGCACCAACATCCTGTGAGCCACACGGCCAGGTACGGGGAGAGTTTCTTGTCTTTTGGGAAGTCTGAGGTCTTCTGCCAGCGTTCAGTAGGTATTCTGTATGAGTTGTTCCACATGTAGATGTATTTTTGATGTATTTGTGAGGAGGAAGGTGATCTCCACGTCTTACTCCTCCGCCATCTTGAAGGTCTCCACTTGCAGTTCTTTTGACCCTGAGTTTAATTACAGGAGTTGAAATCTTCTTTGCAGTTTCTGTGATTACTTGTCCTAGAAGTTTCCAGATTTGAAATGTGTAGCAACCTGCAAATCCAAGAGCTGCAATACCCAGCCCCACAGCTATCGAACTCCTTGCCAGTCCCCGGTCAATGTCGGCGTCCAACCACTCGGTCGGGGGTGGCGAGTACTCAGCATAGCACAGGCCCTCACCGGCGGTGGAAGAGCTCATATTCTAATTCCACTAAATGTTGCTATGACTTTTGGTAAGTTACTGAATTCTCTTTGGGCCACTGTAGAAATAGAGCTAATAACAACCTAAACTAACAAATTCTAGTAGTGATGATTAAAAGAACAAAATGAATATGTGTCTAGTGTACCATCTGAAACACAGAGTTCAAAATTGTTAGTTTTCAGGACTTCCCTTGTGGTCCAGTGGTTAAGAATCCACCTTCCAACGCAGGGGATGTGGGTTCGAACCCTGGTCAGAGAACTAAGATCCCACATGCCGTGGAGCAACTAAGCCTGCACGCCATAACTGGAGAGCCCACATGTCACAACTGCTGAGCCCGCACACCACAACTAGAGAGCCTGTGCACTGCAACTACGAGCCCGTGTGCTCTGGAGCCCACGTGCCACACTACAGAGAAGCCCACACACTGCAACTAGAGAAACCTGCATGCCACAATGAAGAGCCCGTGCGCTGTAACGAAAGATCCCGTGTCGCAACGAATATCCCATGAGCAGCAACTAAGGCCCAACGCAGCCAAATTAACTAATTATTAATTTTTTTAAATGTATTAAAAAATTGGGGGCTTCCCTGGTGGCGCAGTGGTTGAGAATTCACCTGCCAATGCAGGGGATA
The DNA here is from genome assembly GCF_965194805.1 of Balaenoptera borealis. NCBI lineage: Eukaryota > Metazoa > Chordata > Mammalia > Artiodactyla > Balaenopteridae > Balaenoptera > Balaenoptera borealis. The sequence continues at coordinate 56,916,027 of NC_138871.1, forward strand.
CGGGTTCGATCCCTGGTGCAGGAAGGTCCCACATGCCACGGAGCAACTAAGCCTGTGCGTCACAACTACTGAGCTCATGTGCCACAACCAGTGAAGCCTGTACACCTAGAGCCTGTGCTCCACAACAGGAGAAGCCACCACAATGAGAGGCCCATGCACCAAAGCGAAGAGTGGCCCCCACTCACCACAACCAGAGAAAGCCCGTGCGCAGCAACCAAGACCCAACGCAGCCAAAAATAAATAAATAAATAAATAATTTTTAAAAATTGTTAGTTTTCCTTCCTTCTCAAAGATAAAGTATTGATGGGTTGAAAGTGTTAAAATCTCTTTTGATATACAATATAGGTTATTATCACATTTACTGAAAAGCAAAGTCTGTGAACAAAAGGCCAGATAAAATAATACTGATTTACAACCAACAGAGCAAAGATATCTTAATTAAGCTTAAAGACTGTACAAAATTAGAACTACATTCAACATCCTGTAATAAACCATAATGGAAAAGAATGTGAAAAAGAGTATTACATATATATGTATAACAATCATTTTGCTGTACGCCAGAAACTAACACAACACTGTAAATCAACTATGCTTCAGCAAAATTTTTAAAAAATTTAAAAGACTGCACAAAATTAAAATCAAATAAAACACTGTAAAAAAATGTACATTTATTAATGCTTCCTGGATTTGTAAGTCCGTTTTAAAAAATAATGATTTATATCCATTCTCTAATACAGAGGCAATTTTGACACAAGTTATGATCTTCTTTTCCTACCTGTGTCCTCTAGACTTGAAGACAACCACAACTGGCTGCTAAGAAAAACGGAAAATGAACAAGTAAGGCCCTTTTCAGTGCCTAAAATTTTTATGACTTTTTATCCTATACGTGCAGTAAACACATAGAATAAAAGTAAGGAGCCCCTTTCTCACATCTTGGACAAAGAAACTGAAGACAATAGGGGAAAGGGTCAGAGAACATCTGAACATCTGGACTGTAGGCCTAGAGTGTGAGTTATGCTATGGGTGCCTGCTTGGATCTCCAGGGAAGGAATATGGCCCCTGGAAGTCCTCCAGGTGAAGATGATAAACAGGTGATGGAGGGGGCCATCAAAGATGCCTCCTGGGCTTCCCTGGTGGCGCAGTGGTTGAGAATCTGCCTGCCAATGCAGGGGACACGGGTTCAAGCCCTGGTCTGGGAAGATCCCACATGCCGCGGAGCAACTAGGCCCGTGAGCCACAACTACTGAGCCTGCGCGTCTGGAGCCTGTGCTCCACAACAGGAGAGGCCGCGATAGTGAGAGGCCCGCGCACCGCGATGAAGAGTGGCCCCCGCTTGCCACAACTAGAGAAAGCCCTCGCACAGAAACGAAGACCCAACACAGCCAAAAATAAATAATAAATAAATAATAAATAAGTTTAAAAAAAATTTGTTAAAAAAAAAAAAAAAGATGCCTCCTACCTCAGCTCCACAACAAAACTGGCCAGATCCAAGAGGATGTTCTTCTCTTAAGTATCCTCTCCATCTCTTTACAAGAAGAATCTCCCATCTATACTGTCCTGTTCTTACCAAAACTTGTTATGAAAACAGTTCTCTTTACTCTTTTATAAAATGTATAGGCAATTGGGGTACTTTAACTTGTGAATGATCACTTCCTAAAAGGATCTGGTGTCACTTTAGAAGCCCCCCTGCTAGGGGTCAGGAGTCCTTCCTGGGTATGTCACCTCTACCACAGCATTTACTATACGGTAGTAAAACAGCCTACGCCTGTAACCCACAGGACTAAGCCTTTCTGAGAGCAGGGACAGAGTCTGGTCACTGTAAACATTCAGAGCATCCAGAACAGCCATCTGCTTATACTGAGATGCTCAGTGAATTACTTACTTAACGAATAAAGAATAAGATATTAAAAAAAAAAAAAAGAAAAAAGAATAAGATATTAGAAGGAGTACAGCCCACTGAAAATAACTGCATTTGGAACTTCCAGTTCTAGTTCTAGAATATCACCCACTTGATATATAATTCTGAATGAGGTATACTGAACACAGCAATAATAATCCTTATCCACCACCAACACTACCATCCAGCTTAATACCACTACCGTAAATATTCGGATTTTTCTCAACCTCCTTCCTTCCCTTTGGAGAGATCAGAAAGCTTAAAATTAGTTCCCAGCTTCCCATGCACCCCGAGTTGTGCATGGGAACTGGCATGCAATGTACTGGGAGGCTATGAGACAGGAGCCATCTTCCTGAGACTATTAGCCATCAGCAAAGTTGAAAGTGAGGCTTTTATGCAGCCATGTCCATTCTCCAAGTTCCTAGGTGTCAAGAATGCGGCAGGCATCAGCAGCTTCTTGATATGACTTCTAAAAACCCGGACTGAGGCTTCAGGTGACCATTTCCCAACTTCCTGGCTGTGAGGGGCAATCAAAAAAGCATGGTGCTTGCTAGCTTGGCTCCAGAGGGACCAGCTTAGCATGTGGGTCAGTTCTTTGTACTGTTACGGGAGTCCTCCAGGGGCCCAGTCTAGGATATGTTCCTTCAACCATTCCACCATTTGGGAAGCACTTAATTCCCAGTAATAGACCAAATCCAGATTGGTTTCTGTTTCTTTCAGTGACACTGATTCAAAAAGCTAGCATTTTCTGTACACCTCATGATCTACCAGACACTTTATTCATTTAATTCCTACAACAACTCTCAAGACAGGGAGGGTAATAGGTAGAAAGTATTAGTAAGCCCCTTGTAAAGATGAAGAAACTAAGGCTCAGCAAGGTTAACTAATGTGCCCAAGGCTACATGGCTACTAAATGATAGAACCAGCATTAATAACCAGGTCCGACTCCAAAACTCCTTTTTCACAAGGCCAAATTGGACAAACATAAAATGAAGTATAGTCATATTTATCTCCTCCAAAATAAATTTTAGAGATAAATAAAACAAAGTGTAGAAAAACAGGAATCAGAGGACAGATCATTAGTCCAGCTAGGTAACCTTGGGTCAAGAACTCAGCTATAGGGCTTCCCTGGTGGCGCAGTGGTTGAGAGTCTGCCTGCCAATGCAGGGGACACGGGTTCGAGCCCTGGTCTGGGAGGATCCCACATGCCGCGGAGCGACTAGGCCCGTGAGCCACAATTGCTGAGCCTGCGCGTCTGGAGCCTGTGCTCTGCAACAAGAGAAGCCGCGATAGTGAGAGGCCCGCGCACCGCGATGAAGAGTGGCCCCTGCTTGCCGCAACTGGAGAAAGCCCTCACGCAGAAACGAAGACCCAACACAGCCATAAATAAATAAATAAATAAATAAATAAATAAAAATAAATTTAAAAAAAAAACAATAGAGCTGAACACAGATTTAAAAAAAAAAATCACTTATTTAAAAAAAAAAAAAAAAAAAGAACTCAGCTATAAAACAGAGAGTTTAAACAGATTATGTATAGGATCCTTCCAGATTTAAAATTCTAGAGTTTGAAATGCTAATGAAAACATACTTTGGGCTATTCTAAATAAAGACAATATGTAAAGGTAAAAGCACTAGTAGAAACAGAGGTAGTAGTAGGAAGCTACAGAATTCAATATCTATACTATACTTCAATGGAAAGATTTTTTTAATGATAACCTGTGGAAAATTTTAGATAAGCTACTCTGACTACAAAAATGATATTCATTCAACCAGTCATATGAAAATATAAAACATGAAGTCTATATTGTTCCATCCCACAAATTAAGTAAAGCTAACACAAAGCCTTTAAAGAAGCTTAAGAATATCTAATTATTGGAATGCCTCATTTAATAATCAAAAAGCAATGTGACATCAGTTTTAAAGTAGTAATACAGTACTTGCTTTGTTTAAAAAGATAATAGCAATCATTAACATTCAAAGTAACAGATCAATAAGAAAATGTGTATCATAAAACATAATTAACTTGCCAAATAATAAACCTCTGTAATATTTACAGTTGATAATAATCTGGTTAATGAGACACAAACTTGCCATAACTACTAATTGTAAAATGTCATTCACAAAAATAAAAACATTATAAAATAGCAAGAGAAAAATGTCCTTATAAATGAATGTTTATTACTTTTAATGCAGTGACAGAAAATAGATCTTTGTGCCAACTCCAATCAACTGGTAGTAGCTGCCTGGAAAAGACTGAGAAGTTTCTCCAGGGGCAGAGTTAGGGCTCAGTGCCTCAGATTAGCCACATTTGGACCTGGATTCAAAAAAAGGAAAGTGTTGGGACTTTCCTGGCGGTCTAGTGGTTAAAACTCCACGCTTCCACTGCAAGGGGCGTGGGTTTGCTCCCTGGATGGGGAACTAAGATCCCACATGCTGTGCAGTGCAGCCAGAAAATAAAATAAATAAAATGTTAAAAATAAAATAGAGAGAGAGAGAAAGGCTGAGGTCTATGCACCTAAATACTTTATAGACTAAGATACAACAGATCTCTGGGCTATGTTCTCATAATGTCAAAGTTCAGAAGAATACACAACAGATATCTAGAAATCAAATATGTTTAGCCTTATCCCTACTAATAAAATTTGTGGTCAAAGCACAAAAAAAGGTTCTTCAAATACCAGGGTAACTTTCTGTTGTTGTTTGTGTTTCCCCTTCTCTCTTTAGTATTACTCTTGGAAGTATTACAGTTTCAACAACTGAGCTGAATGAATCCAGAATAGATACAGCTGTTGATCAAATAAGTGAGCTGGAGTATTAAATCAAAGAATTCTTCCAGTAAGCTACATAAAAGGCCTAAGAAATGAAAAGAATGAGATCAGTTAACAGAAGTCACAACTTTTGTTACTAGGAATTCCAGAAAGAGAGACAACAGAGGGACAACAAAGAAACAGAAATCCTAGAAGAAAACATCCCTGAGCTGAAAACAAATTACAGGTCCTCCCTCATTCCAACATATTCACCAAAAACACATAGAATGGTTTACTGAAGTAAGTGCAACATGCAGACATATTCTGGCATGGCATATTCTGGCAAGATTTCAGAATGCCAATTCTAAAGCTGTGTTTTTCCAGAGGGAAAAACATGTTAAGAATAAGAAGAATTACAAGAATAAGAATTATATTGACATCAGAGTTGTTATCAACAACACTGGATTCCAAAAGACAATGGAGTTAATTGTTTCAAAGTTCTGAGAGGAAACTATTTTGAACCTAGAATTCTATAAAGAGACAAACTAGCATTAAGTATGATGGTAAGATTTAGAAAGTTCACCACCCACAGACACTTTGTGAAAAAAATTTAGATAAGGGCAAAGCAAAACATAAATGTAGTTCAAAAATAAAGATAGCTTGGATTCCAAAAAAACAAACAAACAAAACCGTATTTATTGAGTTAACTGAAGATTTTTTCCACTACACATTAATTTAGCAGAAGTTACTCAATATAAAAAAGGCAAATGATATAAACAGTTCACAGAAAAGGAAACAAAAGTGGCTTTTATAAGAAAGCCACATTTTCATAAGAAATGTAAAATAAAACTATACCAAGGTATCATTTTTTACCTATTAGGTTAAGTAAAGATCAAAAGCCTGATAGTAAACTATATTGGTAAGGGTGGGAGGGAATAGACACTTATTTGTTGCTGATAGGTCTAAACTGATACCCTGTCTGAGGCAGGCAATTTGGCAATATCTATCAAGATTACAATGCATAATCTTTTGATCCCACAACCGCAATTCTAGGAATCTATCCTAAATATAGATGCTGTGCTCATAACATGTGCTAAATGATAATGTACTCTGCAGAACTATTTGACAGCGAAAGATAAAAAATGCAATCCTCCACCAGTACAGACTGGTTAAATTATAGTAAAAACATCAAACTGTGGAATATAATGCAGCCATTAAAACAAAGTACATACAGATATGGAAGGATCTCCAAGATAAGAAAAAAGCAAGGCCCAGGAAAAGTGGTATAGTGTTAACAGAAGTCTTCAAAAGGTGAGCCTGAACACTTCTAAGTGTACAGAAGACATTGTAAGGGATACACAGAAACACATGTTTAAGGAAAACAACTTGTAGATCAAATTCCACATGTACTAGCCTGAGAACTAGCACAGGGTCCTTCTTTTCTCATCTCCACCACTCTTCTCTTACCTCTCCACCACCGTAAATCTTAAAGTACAGCACAGCCCAAGGGAGTAAAAACCACCAGAGCACCAAACAAGGAGACCACTGGTGACAAAACAGGGACACGATAAAGATATCAGAAATTCACAGAATACGGTTTTGTGTCTTACACATACTTTAGTCACAGCAAAGTGTGGTATTAGAACTGGGGTGTTTTGGCCAACGTTAGCATGTTATGAATTCAGAAATATGTGAGACTGTGGCATCAGATATCTACCTGTTGATCAACTGATAGATATACGAACAATTTATACTTAAAGATTCACTTTTTCCAACCCCTTGATGGTAATAAAAAAATACACCACTCCTGGGCTTCCCTGGTGGCAAAGTGGTTAAGAATCCGCCTGCCAATGCAGGGAACACGGGTTCAAGCCCTGGTCCAGGAAGATCCCACATGCTGCAGAGCAACTAAGCCCATGCACCACAACTACTGAGCCTGTGCTCTAGAGCCCATGAGCCACAACTACTGAAGCCCGCACGCCTAGAGCACATGCTCCGCAACAAGAAGCCACTGCAATGAGAAGCCCGTGCACTGCAGTGAAGAGTAGCCCCTGCTCACCACAACTAGAGAAAGCCCACGTGCAGCAACGAAGACCCAACGCAGTCAAAAATAAAATAAAATAAATTTATTAAAAAAAAAAACAAAACACACTCCTGAGAAAACAGTCCCAAGATAAAAAAAAAACAGAGTCTGCAAAAAATGCTGATGGCCTTAGTCCATCACAGCAAGGCTCTGAGCATTATCCAGGAATCTATCTTAGAATTCAGAAGGAGATGGTTGCCTCGGGGATGCACAGTACTCATTTATTAAAATTGGAAAAAAAAGACTGACAGAAAGTATGATTTAGCTGCCTGGTTTTTGTCAATAAGGACTGGCTTTGTCATTAAAGTTTTACTGTTAGTCATTTTCCATTGAATAAATGAAATCCACAGTTCCAACAATCTGATGTAAATATATTTAAATACAGTTCATATTATACTTTATATATCAATTTACATGTCATATATATTTAAATACATAAGTACACAAATGGTATAAGATCCAAACATTTTATCAGACTGAAATTTAAAATGCAAAGGTTTATTTATTTATTTATTTTTTGGCTGTGTTGGGTCTTCGCTGTGGTGCGTGGGGTTCTCATTGTGGTGGCTTCTCCTGTTGCAGAGCTCGGGCTGTAGGCGTGCGGGCTTCAGTAGCTGTGGCTCGCAGGCTCTAGAGCACAGGCTCAGTAGTTGTGGTGCACGGGCTTAGTTGCTCCGCGGCATGTGGGATCTTCCCGGACCGGGGCTCGAACCCGTGTCCCTTGCATTGGCAAGGGGACCCACTGCACCACCAGGGAAGTCCCGCAAAGGTATATTTAAATGAACATTATTTCAACTTTCCCAAACCTTTCTGAGTATACTGGTTTAAATAAGGTCCCTATGATGGTTAGTTTTGTGTGTCAAATTGGCTAGGCTATAATCCCTAGTTATTCAAATATTAACTAGGTGTTGCTGTGAAAGTATTTTGTAGATGTGATTACCATCAGCTGACTCTGAATAAAGGAGATTATCCTCAATAATCTGGGTGGGTCTCATCCAATCAAATGAAAGGTCTCAGGAGCAAAACTGAGATTTCCCTGAGGAAGAAGAAATCCCACCTGGCCAGCTCCACAATCATTTATTTGTTTTGAAATAAATAAATCTCTTTATATATTTATACAAACCAGTTGGAGATTACATATGTGTATAGGATATTATGTATTTATATATACATAAAATCTCCAACTAGTTGTTTATCTGGTAGACCCCTAAGTGATACAATCTATGTAGGTCAAAGAGTAGGAAGTAAAATTAACAGTCATTTGTTAGGTCTTGGTAAAGCCTTTTTATTCTGCTTCTCAAAAAATGAGATCATGAATGACTAATGACTGGTTAACAAACCTCTTCCAACTCTGGTGGTTTCAAATTCTCTGCTTTCAACAAGACTGAAGTAGGACATAATTGAATTGTCAGCTGCTAAATCATTAAAAATGACTTTTGATGAAAAACTGCTATATGATTTTTCACATACAACTCAGAAGAACAAAGAGATGCTTGTGAACTCTGAGGGCAGGGACTTCTGCTTGTTCAGTGCTTATCACCAGAACTTAGAGGAGTCTCCATAACATAGTAGGAGCTCAAAATATATTTGATAAACGAATAAATGAGGAAAACGCCACCATTCTCATCTACCTAGATGAAAAAATTGTCAGAAACTACACCTATATACACAAAAATCAGGAACAGAATCAAAACCAAACCCTCTCATTCTAGCAACAAGTTACATTAATGCAAGGATTTGTTAACTAAATGAGGTGAGAAGAATCCCCACCCATTTCGTTAAGAGATGATTTCCAGTAAAAATGTATTTTTATGTTTAGTAATTATCAAAATTTTTACAGTATGTGTACTATAATTATAATAAATCCAAAAGAAATTAAGACTCTGAGCCTTATGAAGTCAAGACATACAAAGTGTTTTAAAATTTTAATTTATGTTTAATTTTTGTTGCAGAGAATAATATGATGATAAAACTTTTCAAGCATAAAATACATTAGGCTAGAATTCTGCAGAGAAAGCAAAATGGAAAAGAGCTCAAGGAGACAAAAGGATCACGTAAAATTTCAAACTGTTCAACAGGAGCTTGTTCATGCTTTTTTTTTTTTAACCTGTGATGGTGGGCAAATTGTTACAATATTTCTTTTTTTTTTCTGGCTGTGCTGCACCACGGCAGCTTTCTGGATCTTAGTTCCCTGACCAGGGATGAACCCCGGCCCCCAGTAGTGGAAATGTGGAGTTCTAACCACTGGATGGCCAAGGAATTCCATAGCCATTTATTTATTTATTTACTTATTTATTTTTAATTTTGAATTTTATTTACTTTTTTATACAGTAGGTTCTTATTAGTCATCAATTTTAAACACATCAGTGTATACACGTCAATCCCAATCGCCCAATTCATCACACCACCATCCCCACCCCCCGCCGTTTTCCCTCTTGGTGTCCATACGTTTGTTCTCTACATAGTCATTTATTTTTAAATGTCACTATTTGCAACACACTAGATATTATCTCTTTGCAACTATTTAAATTTTTGATGAAAATTTTAGATGTCAACTTTCAAATGTATAAGGGAGGGACTTCCCTGGTGGCGCATGGGTTAACAATCCGCCTGACAATGCAGGTGACATGGGTTCGATCCCTGGTCCGGGAAGATCCCACATGCTGCGGAGCAACTAAGCCCATGCGCCACAGGTACTAAGCCTGTGCTCTAGAGCCCACGAGACACAACTACTGAGCCCGTGCGCCTAGAGCCCGTGCTCCGCACCAAGAGAAGCCACCAGAATGAGAAGCCCGCGCACTACAACGAAGAGTAGCCCCTGCTCGCCGCAACTAGAGAAAGCCCGCACACAGCAATGAAGACCCAACGCAGCCAAAAATAAATAAATAAATAAATAAAATTTTAAAAAATGTATAAGGGAGTGAAAGTTGTTTAAGTTATTATGGGAAATTCTAGAGTAAAAAATATTAAAACCACCATACTGTGCCATCATTTTTGTAAAAAAAAAAAAAAGTTGGGGGAAAATATGTGTATACACATATGTATGATTTCCTTCTATGTACATTGATTTTCTCTGGAAAAGATACTAGAGACTAGTAACAATGATGATCTATGGGGGAATACTGGGTCTTCAGAGACCTGATGTGGAGAGTTTTTGCACTGAATATACTTTTGTACCTTTTAAATGTTGACATATTCAAATATTACCTTTCTAAAAACAAAAAGTTTTAACAATTAAGTAAAATAAATAAAAATGTGAAGGTGACCACTATAAGACTACAAATAGGATGGATACCTTCCTGACAAATAGAAAATCTGATAAAACCAACACAAGGAAAGGAAGGAGAAAACACATACACATACACACACACACACACACACACACACACACACACATACATACATACACACAGAGGAATTAAAATATAATTAAATATAAAAGAATTAAATATCCTGAGAATTCCCTGGTGGTGCAGTGGTAAAGAATCTGCCTGCCAGTGCAGGGGACACAGGTTCGAGCCCTGGTCCGGGAAGATCCCACATGCCGCGGAGCAACTAGGTCTGCGCGCCACAACTACTGAAGCCCGTGCACCTAGAGCCGGTGCTCCACAACAAGCGAAGCCACTGCAATGAGAAGCCCACACACTGCAATGAGGAGTAGCCCCCACTCGCCACAACTGGAGAAAGCCCGCACGCAGCAATGAAGACCCAACACGGCCAAAAATAAATAGACTAAATAAATAAATAAATTTCTTTTTTAAAAAAGCCCGTATCAATCCTAGCTGAATATAAATAACTTTAACTTTTAACTTTTTTATTACTTCCAACTTTAATCTCTAATTTGGAGGAATTAGGGAAACTATTAAGAGCTTTTTTTGTTGTTTAATTTGTACATACCGAATAACTTCCATGTTCCCAAAGTTACAGTGAATGTCAGCAAATGTGTTAGTCAACAATACAGACATAGTTTTTGTTTTATTATACTGCATTTAGTGCCCTGGTTTTTAAATGGGTACTAGTCTACACCCCAAGGACTCCTTTGGAAAGGGTGAGGTGGTGGCAGTACTACCACAATGGGAGCAGTATTAACATTTCATAGATGGAAAACAAGGATGTTAGATACCCCATAGATATATAGGTATAAAGCAGAGGACAGTCCATGATTCATATGACTTTGAAATGTCCCTCTGGACATTTATGTAAGTGAAAAACATGATTCTGTTACCTGAGACTAGAGCTAATTCCATTCTATGTATGAGAACACAAAATATTTGGGGTATGGTTTTAATATACCATATTATATTATGTGTGCCATCATATAAAAAGAGAAAAGACTGTATTTTGTTTTGTTCAAAACTTACCAATAGTACCATTTTGAAAAAAAATCTCAGGAAATATTAGAGTTCCTGGTACAAATTATCAGTCTAATTTATAACCGCTGCATTGCTAGTGATTCTATGCACACATGCAAACATTTCACAATTTCGTTACAGCTTCCACTATTGTCATGCCTCAGCATTTACACATATTGAAATACAGTATATATGATCCTATTATATATATTATATTATATTATAAATTTTTTCTCTTTTATATTGCAGTTAGAACATAATACTGAGTTTTAGCTTTGTTTTTCCATTATACGTATAAGTTATACTATCAATAAATTTCACTTCAGAATAATAAAGAGGGCATTTTTCCTGACTTGTTCTCAAAGTGGCCAAAAATCATTTATAAGGAGTAAGGCATTGGGGCAAAATCTCTTCATTTAATCAGTCTGTCAAAAGAAAATGAAGTTTACTTAAAGAAAACTAATAGTTCATTAAATACTTTTAGTTGGCAGTCATAAGCTTAAATATTGATTTTAAACTGTCACTGAAAATATTCCATAACAGAAAAACCTATTATGATCCTATTCCAGTTATATCGTCTATTGTTGAGTTACAAATCATCCCAAAACTTAGTGGCACAAAACAACCATTCTACTTTGCTCACTGATTCAGTGGGTGAGGAATTCAGACAGGGCACAGCACAGAACTCTTGCCTTTGCTTCACAATAACTGGGGCCTCAAGAGGAACTCAAATGGCTGAGGCTGGATCAGCTGGTGGCTCCTTCAGGCATATGTCTGGCACTTGGGCTCAGATAGGACCATCAGCCTTAGCACCTACAAACGGCCTCTCCACGTAGCCTGGTTTTCTCACAGTATAGTGGCTGAGTTCCAAGCAGAACTATCCTGAGAGCAAACATTCCAAGAAAACTAGGTAGAAGCTTCATGGCCTTTTCTGACCTAGCCTTGAAGAGTCACACAGCATTACTTCCACAATACTGTGTTGGTCACAACCCCACCCAGATCCAAGCGGAGAAGACATGGACTTCATCTATCAATGGAAGGAATGTCAAAGAAGTTGAGGACCATGTTTTAAAACACAATAGATAGATAGATAGATAGATAGATAGATAGATAGATAAACACACACCACAGACTCTTTTCAGCCAACCAAGATGCTAAAACAAAACAACTGGTAGCCCGGCTGTTCTTCAAATTTGTTCCCTTGGTAAATTTAAAGCTACAAACACTTGTGGAGCAACTATATATATATAATGAACGAGACACACGAAGGCTGTAAAGATGATCAAAACCAACGTTAAAGAACTTAACACTGGGCTTCCCTGGTGGTGCAGTGGCTAAGAATCCACCTGCCAGTGCAGGGGACACGGGTTCGAGCCCTGGTCCGGGAAGATCCCACGTGCCACGGAGCAACTAACCCCATGTGCCACAACTACTGAGCCTGTGCTCTAGAGCCTGTGAGCCACAACTACTGAGCCCGCGTGCATAGAGACCATGCGCGGCAACGAGAAGCCACCGCAATGAGAAGCCTGCGCACCACAACGAAGAGTAGCCCCCGCTCGCTGCAACTAGAGAAAGCCCACGCGCAGCAACAAAGACCCAACGCAGCCAAAAATAAACTAAATCTAAAAAAAAATGTTTTTAATAATAAAATAAATAAATAGAGAGAAACAGGCAACGATACATTACAGACCTCATGACAGAATTACACCATGCTACCCATGAAGTGATCTTGTACCCACACCCCACAAAAATAAACCTAGATTCGATCCGCTAGAATCTGTATATAACTATCCATCTACAGAGAAGCATGGTAAAGGACACAAGAGAGATGCAATGAACAAACTCCAAGCCAAAAGAAACTCAACAGGATTAACCACCTGCTATCTTCAACAAAATACTGAGAGAGAGAATATGAAATAATACGTATCTGTAAATTAAAAGACTGAAAGATGTCCACACAACAACTTGTACAGGAATGTTCATAATACCATTATTCATAAAAATCAGAAAGTGGAAACAATCCAAACGTCCATCAGCTGATGAATGGATAAACAAACATAGTACATCCACCCAGTGACATCATTAAGCTATAAAAAGAAATGAAGTGATCTCTTGGTTAAGTAATACACTGTTTAGCCTCCATGTATTTGTGTTTTTTACAGTTTTCTTCCTGTAACTGATTTCCAATCTCATAGTGTTATGATCAGAAAACATGCTTGATACGATTCCAATTTTCTTAAATTTTCTGAGGCTTGCTTTGTGACCCAACATGTGATCTATCCTGAAGAACGTTCCATGTGCACTTGAGAAGAAAGTGTATTCTGCCACTTTGGGGTGCAATGTTCTATAAATATCAATTAGATCTATCTGGTCTATTGTGTCATTTACAGCTTGTGTTTCCTTATTTATTTTCTGTTTGAATGATCTGTCCATTGGTGTAAGTGGGGTGTTAAAGTCCCCCACTATTATTGTGTTACTGTCCATTTCTCCTTTCATGGCTGTTAGTTAGCATCTGCCTTATGTACTGAGGTGCTCCTATGTTGGGTGCATAAACATTTATAATTGTTATATCTTCTTGGATTGATCCTTTGATCATTATGTAGTGTCCCTCCTTATCTCTTGTAACAGTCTTTATTTTAAAGTCTATTTTATCTGATACGAGTATTGCTACTCCAGCTTTCTTTTGATTTCCATTTGCATGGAATATCTTTTTCCATCCCTTCACTTTCAGTCTGTATGTGTCCCTAGGTCTGAAGTAGATCTTTTGTAGATGGCATATATATGGGTCTTGTTTAAAAGATGCTCAACATCACTAACTTAATTAGAGAAATGCAAATCAAAACTACAATGAGGTATCAACTCACACTGATCAAAATGGCCATTATCAAAAAAGCTAGAAACAATAAATGCTGAAAAGGGTGTGGTGAAAAGGGAACCCTCCTGCACTGTTGGTGGGAATGTAAATTGATACAACCACTATGGAAAACAGCATGGAGGTTCCTTAAAAAACTAAAAATAGAACTACCATATGATCCAGCTATCCCACTACTGGGCATATACCCTGAGAAAACCATAATTCAAAAAGAGACATGTACCACAATGTTCACTGCAGCAGTATTTACGATAGCCAGGACATGGAACCAACCTAAACGTCCATCAACAGATGAATGGATAAAGAAGATATGGCACATATATACAATGGAATATTACTCAGCCATAAAAAGAAACAAAATTGAGTTATTTGTAGTGAGATGGATGGACCTAGAGTCTGTCATACAGAGTGAAGTAAGTCAGAAAGAGAAAAACAAATACCATATCCTAACACATATATATGGAAGCTAAAAAAAGTGGTTCTGAAGAACCTAGGGGCAGGACAGGAATAAAGACGCAGACATAGAGAATGGACTTGAGGACACGGGGAGGGGGAAGGGTAAGCTGGGATGAAGTGAGAGAGTGGCATGGACTTATATACACTACCAAATGTAAAATAGATAGGTAGTGGGAAGCAGCCACGTAGCACAGGGAGATCAGCTCGGTGCTTTGTGTCCACCTAGAGGGGTGGGATAGGGAGGGTGGGAGGGAGATGCAAGAGAGAGGGGATATGGGGACATGTGTATGCATATGGCTGATTTGCTTTGTTGTGCAACAGAAACTAACACAGTATTGTGAAGCAATTATACTCCAATAAAGGGCTATTAAAAAAAAAGGAATGAAAGAATTCATGCTATGACATGGAAGAAACTTGAAAACATTAGGCTAAGTAAAAAGAAGCCAGACACCAAAAAACACATACTGTATGATTCCATTTATATGAAATGTCCAGAAAAGGCAACTCTACAGAGAAAGAAAGTAGATCAGTGGTTGCCTGATAGCAATAGGGGAGAATAGGGAGTAACTGGCCTCTTTTTGGGGTGATGAAAATAATCTGAAATTAGTAGTGGCGACGGTTATACAACTTGGTGAGTATCCTGAAAACCACTAAATTGTGCAATTTAAAAGCATGGATTTTATGTTATGTGAATTATATATCAATTATTTAAATGGACAAGAAAAAAAAGACTTAAGAGTCTTACCAACCAATCATACTCAACTTATTTGGATCCCAATTTAAACAAACTATAAAAAAGAAAAAATATTCTAAAAGAAAAAATGTGAAAACTAGATATTCAAGGACAGTAATGTTTACACAGAATCCTAAATGATCAATGGATGCTAAAACAAATGCATTAATGTTTGACCAAAAACAAGATATTTACATAGTTGCCAGGTACCTCCCCCAAAATAACTTACTGGATACAAAGAAACACCACCTTTACCAAGTCATCAAACTTAATATCACCATTATTAAGACAAACCCAATTACATGGGTTTGTCCTAACGGATTTAGAAGGACACATCATCACCTCTATGCCATCCCTACAAAAAATACATAACCTGAATCTAATTATTAGGAAACATTACACAAACACAAACTAAGCCACATTGAACAAAATAACTGGCCTGTTTTCTTCAAAAATGTTAAGGTCAAAAAACACAAAGGGACTTTCCTGGCAGTCCAGTGGTTAAGACTCCGCTCTTCCACTTCCGGGGGCACGGGTTTGATCCCTGGTCGGGGAACTAATCCCGCATGCCACATGGCGCGGCCAAAAAAAAAAAAAAAACAAAACACATAGACTGAGCTGGTTCCATATCAAGGATACATGACAATAAAATACAATGTGTGAGGACTTTCCTGGTGGCGCAGTGGTTAAGAATCCACCTGCCAATACAGGGGACACGGGTTCGAGCCCTGGACGGGGAAGATCCCACATGCCATGGAGCAGCTAAGCCCATGCACCACAACTACTGAGCCTACGCTCTAGAGCTCGCGAGCCACAACTACTGAGCCCGCGTGCTGCAACTACTAAAGCCTGCGTGCCTAGAGCCCGTGCTCCGTGACAAAAGAAGCCACCGCAACGAGAAGCCCGCGCACTGCAACAAAGAGGAGCCTCCGCTGGCCGCAAACAGAGAAAGCCCACGTGCAGCAATGAAGACCCAACGCAGCCAAAAATAAATAAATTAATTAATTAAAAAAAAAATACAACGTGTGATTCTGGATTTTATCCTAGACTAAGGAAAAAATACTTAGCTACGCAGAACACTGTTGAGACATAAAATTTGAATAAGGATTGTGAATGAGACAATAGCTTTGTGTAAATATTAGGGTTCCTGAGATGTTTACTACACTGTGGTTATGTAAAAGAATTTTCGTATATTTAGGAAAACCACTCTAAAGTCTCCAATTTACTCTCCAATGGTTCAGGAAAAATATATATATAATAAAGAATATATATATTATATATATAAAAAATGACAAAATGTTAATTGCTGAACCTGGGTAAAGGGCATACTGGAGTTCCTTGTATATTCTTGGCATTTCCTGTAAGTTTGAATGAGACCATATTTTTCAGAAATACATTCTGAAATATTTACAAATGAAAAAGTAAGATTTCTCTGATGAGCTTCAAAATAATGGGACAAGTAGGGGTCTAGATGAAATAATTGGTCATGTAGTAATAACTGTTAAAGTAGAATAATGGAAACATCAGGTGTATTATACTATTCTCTGTACTTTTCTATTTTTGAAATTTTCTGCAATAAAAAGTTTTAAAGAAGTCCACAATGAGGGACATCCCTGGTGGCACAGTGGTTGAGAATGCACCTGCCAACGTAGGGGACACGGGTTCGAGCCCTGGTCCGAAAGATCCCACATTCTGCGGAGCAACTAAGCCCGTGTGCTACAACTACTGAGCCTGCGCTCTAGAGCCCGAGAGACACAAATACTGAGCCCATGAGCCACAACTACTGAGCCTGTGTGCCACAACTATTGAAGCCCACACACATAGAGCCCATGCTTCGCAACAAGAGAAGCCACCTCAATGAGAAGCCCGCGCACCGCAAGGAAGAGTAGCCCCCGCTCTCTGCAACTAGAGGAAGCCCGCACACAGCAACGAAGACCCAATGCAGCCAAAAATTAAAAGATAAAATAAATTTATTAAAAAAAAAAAAATAAGAGCCACCCACATCCAGGACTCTAGTTTTGAAATGTTCCTAATATATGACACTCTCTCCATTTAATCCCCCCTTAAAACCTCTTTATAAAGCATGAACCATTCAGGCAATTTTATTTGCCCCATGTGAAGTTTTAGTCAATACAAAAAGAGAAACACAGTTGATACCTCTAACTCTACTGTACATGGACATATAGTTACCGTTGAGAGTAAAATCAATAAATAATGGAAGAAAACAGGTAAACGTAGATAGAAGTAATCTACCCAAAGAGATGATCTACAAATCACGGAGAGAGAAAAACCAACTGACATTTGTTAAGCACCCCATTATAAGCCATTCCTTAGGTCATTTAAGCTTCACATCAATGCTTGCATAATTTTTCCCTTAATTTTGTTTTTAATTTTTTTCCTTAAAGTATACAATTTTAGATTTTTATTTTTTTTTTTTAATTTTTGGCCACGCTTCGTGGCCTGTGGGTTCTTAGTTCCCTGACCAGGGATCGAACCTGTGCCCTTGGTAGTGAACACACAGAGTCCTAACCACTGGACCACCAGGGAATTCCCACCTTTTTTAACTGTGGTAAAATACATATGATTCCAAATGGGGACTTCCCTGGTGGTCCAGGGGGTAAGACTCCGCACTCCCAATGCAGGGAGCCCGGGTTCGATCCCTGGTCGGGAAACTAGATCCTGCATGCATGCTGCAACTAAGAAGTCCACACGTCCTGCACGTTGCAACTAAAAAAGATATCGCATGCCGCAACGAAGATCCCGGGTGCCACAACTAAGACCCAGCGCCGCCAAAATGAATAAATAATAAATAAATAAACATTTACTTTAAAAAAGAGGTGATTTTTTTCAACCTCATTTTACAAATGAGGAAAATGCAGAGTGAGAAGTTAAGACATTTTCCTAAGGCAAGCAGCAAGTCACCAACCAGAATCTGAACCCAGGTCTTTCTTTAAACTGCATGACTGCCATTATATAATTTCATTGGTTCTTAAGTTTCTTAAAATTTCATTTCTCTGAGTCAATACTAAGAGCCTCATCAATTCTAAACAGCCTGATTTTCTACATTTACAAGCCTAAAATAGACAGCACCAAAAAAGGCAGCCATGCTGAGACCCTCCATGAACAGTCAGCAGACGCCCAACCATCTTTACACCTCACTACCTTTGCAACAACAACTTTAGAAGCTACGTTAGAAGCTAAATTAAATCCAAAAGTACATGAATATAAATGAGACATTTTATCTTTCTTAAGTTTATGTTGCAAATGGTGAATAAAATCCAAATAATTTTGCATAGATACTTTAATAACACACTGAATTTCTAGATTTCAGGTATAGCTAAAATAACTGATTAGTATGTCATTTTAAAAAGCAATACTTTGGTCTCATACATGAGGAACAAATATGATTACCCTGAATCTGTGAATATATAATTTGTAAATACTACAGAATAACCCATATCATAATTAACACTTTCTCTACAAAAATGGAAAGAAACTGAAAAACTCTATGAACTACAGCAGAAAATATAGTAGGAATTTAACTTATGAGACAGACAACCAGTGGGGAAATCATTCTCAGGCAGACACAGAACAAACCTGTGTGCCAAGAGCCTCCCTTCCCCCACTACCAAAACATTTCAAAAGCTTCAGGAACCCCAAGACCAGAGTTTGAGACACCACGGTATTAAACTGAAAAATACATTTACATATGGTCCTAGTCTCATTACATATTTTGTAGGACAGAAATGGCTTTCAAAATAAAGTACTTATACTTCTTTCTTAAAATTTAGATCACTTTTTTATTGATTGTTTTTTGTTTAAAAAAAAAATCAAAGGGGCTAAAATATGTCAAAGCTGTTGACTGTGGGGGTGGGGAGAAGCACACAATGAAGATTAAACTACAAAGAAATGCTCAGAGTTGCTATCTGCAGGAATTTTTTTCCATATCTATCACACTGCACTTCTTTCTTTAGCACACTTTTTTTTCCACACATACCTAATACTATAAATATATAATAAATACTCAGAATTTTAAAAACTGTAAATACAACCCAGTTGTTTTAGAGAGGAGGGAAAAAGAAGTCCTCCAAAATACCAGTGAAGTATAAATTTCCTCATATTCAAACCTTCAAACCACCATGGAAAATTGGAGATGGCAAAACACTGCTCCAATTGTCCGCTAAAGCCGATGTGCAAAGACTTCTATTTCAACATTTTGACTAACTAATAAACATATGTTGCATCCTAAAAAATATGTACTAAAACCAAGAACCACCCAAAAACCTACTCCCATCTAAACTAAGAGGAAGACAAATGGGAAACCAAAAAGCTATAGGTTACATAAAGTACTTTTCCTCATATCATGGAAAACAAAAGACTCAAAACACATTTTAATTTTCCAAGAAAAAGACAATTAACTTACTAGCATGCTTGTCTGCAAGCATTATAAGCGTGTTGGAAATATCTCGTCGTCTATAAAAGCACACTACTTTTGCTTCCACGTTGCCAGTTGCAGTCTAAGAAATAAGAAAAATAAAAGTCATCTATACTGAACATTAGATTCAAGTAGTTTATAAAACAAAACTAGAGACAGCATAATTGTAAGATCACTGTCATTTACTGCGCCAACCACAACTGCAGGATAATCAGAGAGCTTAAAAATTCAAATAAGGACAAGTAACATTTGTAAAAGTTCTAAGTGAAACAAATGTCAAACATAAAATAACTCACTGGCATCAATTAAAAATTAAACTAAAGTGATCAGAGAGCTTTAATGACTAAAGCCATAGTTAACTCTGATTAACCTTAAGAAACTAATCCCCAAAATTTAAAAAGCCACAACGTAACTTAAAAGACAGTTAAACATAGTCCTCCAAACCCTCTTCCTTAGGCACAGGCTAAGTGCAAAATCACCCAGCCCCATCCTAAACACCCTCACGTTCGACTGATGGTGAAGCTCTGCAGGTGCAGGGCAGTCAACATGTGAGGTGGACCAGATAACTTGGAAAAGCATTCTCAGCCCAAGGGAGTCCATGAATCCATAACGGTCAACATTCTTAGTAGTACTTACTTTACCTTCACATATGAAAGTATTAAAAACCTTGAGTTATGAAGACTGAAGCTCTTATTTCTTTTTGACTACAGTCTAGAATACAATCAATATTCAGTTAGGCTGTAATTTACTGCAGCTGGGGCCCAGGCTCCCACCCTCCTATTCTTTATGAATTCTGAGAGCTTTCAAGGTCAATTGTTCACTACAAAGTTCATTGTAAAAACACACAGATTACAATAAAATGCTATTGTGATTTCCAATTTCAAACAAACTTGAGAACAAATTTTCAGAATTTCTCTGGGCTTACAGATACACTCAGACAAAAAGAAATAAGTATATGTGCTGCAGTAAATTTGTCAGTCTTATGAAGTTCAGCAGTGGCAGTATTTTAAAGTGAGAAATCGTCTTGTAGAAATATTGCCCCTTAAAACTGAAATCATATTACATCCTAACCAAAGTGCTTCTATATTTCACAATACTGTGATCAAATACATCCTCCAGAAGTAATGATCCAGCAATCTGCTAAATGAACAGGCCAATATTCCTATGTAAGTAAAATCTATCAATGACTTCAATTATCAGTGCTTTATCATTTTTGTCTTCTTGAGACAAAAGCATGTTAATGGATGACTAATAAGAAAATAAATAAATAAATAAACATTAAAAAAAAAAAAAAAAAAGGCATGTTAAAAACCCAAAGCAAGAGTTTTAAGGCATACGTGTTTTTTTTCTACCTTACTGGTGAGTTCCTCCAATAGGGATACTCTGTAAAGCTAATTAAATTCTTATTTAAACCTGCTTGGGGTGGAGGGGCATAGTTCAAAATAAATATTCTCTTCTGAACCACGTACACACTTGGCTATTAGGTAGTTTACAGTATTACTCTTCTCTACTGTACACACACACCCTCCCTTCGAGCATTCCTCTAAAGTTGAGCTACTAAAATTGTGGTCCAAGGCCCAGTCCACAGCTGTTACTATGTAATGAAATGAGTACAGAAATTAAATGAATTATAGTATTTGAGAGTTAATTTTATATCTATTGAATCTAATAATGAAAAATGGGGCTTGCATTTTTATAAGCCTACTTTAAATTTCATTTTTCTACTCTCATTTTTAAATTTTACAAAAGCAGTCTAAGATATTGAAAATTCTTAAAAATCCTCCACCACAAATAATTTAAGAAGTATAGCTCTGAAGACCTAAGTTAAATATTTTGTATATATAGAGTCACCAAATTTCTTGTGTGCGAAGGCTTCCTATGTGCCCCTGCACAAGCTAAGCACCACGGATGCATGGTGCCTGCCCTCACCAAGCCTCCGCTCCAGCAAAGATGCCTGTCCACGTGTCATCTCGTCTCCAATCTTCCAAAGCCCAGCTGTAATCATGTCCCTCACCCAGAAACCTTCACCGGTTCCCCACAACTGAAGCATAAGAGTAAAACATTCCTGACAAATTCCCAGCACTACTGTCCTTTACTCCTTTCTTTTCCCCTCCAGACTTCACTTCTCACTCATGGAGGCAGGAAGTACCACCTGTTGAGGGAAGAACAGAAAAAGCTTCAAGGAGGAGGAAAGGGGGCAGAAGGTCCCTAGCTAGCTAGGAAAGAAGGAAAGGAGTCCAACAGGCGAAGCCTGGAGGACTGAGTAGTCTTAAGAAAAAAGAAGGACCTGAACAAAACCCACAGGTGGGAAAAGTGGAGACAGGTATAAAGAAGAACCTACAATGAACAGCAATTTCTTTCCTGTGTTCTCTTCTCCATTTAGGTTGCAGCCTCTTAAATCTCTATTCTGTCAAACACGTTTAGTAAAACATCCTCCAGCAATAAGGGGCTTTAAGTCAACCTCATACTCACGTCCATTTCTATCCCAGACTTAGAAAGTAAGTACATTATTAAAAAACAAAAAACCAAACACTTTCCATTTTGGAAAGTCCATGGTCTGCTCGAACTAAAGAACAAATGGAAAAGAACTTCCTTTTCCCAATTTCTGTCCTTCTTCCCAACAGATCCTAAATGTCAGGAGGGGTCTTAACTTGGGTTCTATAAAAGGGCTTTGAAGGGATCTCCTGAAATTATATGCAAAATCTTGTATGTGCAAATATAGATTGGGGTGGGGGACAAGATTAGATGCTCAAAGAAGTTAGTGGCTCCCTTCTCCCCACAAAAAAAAGACCCTAAACATTAAAATGAATCTCAGAACAAATTGGATGGCTAATAAAACATACAGAATATGAAGAAACATATAAATTATACAACGTAACACACCAAATAAAAATCAACAGCAAATAACATTAAATTTATCCATAAGCACAACTTCCAAAACTTCCTGAGACTGTATAACTGCTATGCACACAAAGCCTTCTTTCAACATGTGTGCAGACTAAATCTTTAGAAGAGCGACACCCAAGCTAGATAGTGACTAAATAAAATTTACCGTGAAGCTGTTTTCTATTTTAACTTTATATTCTTCCTCCAAAAGATCATCATCACTGTATCTGAGTACAGTTTAGAGGAGAGGAAAAAAGGGTATGTAAAATAAACAATGTCGGTGAGAAGCGGCTGCAGCTCCAGGCAGTGGAGGCAGGAACCCGAAGGCGAGCAGGGTCCGGGCGGGCACCATGGCCGGGGTCACCACCACCGAGGCGGTGAAGCGCTGAGACCCAGGTTCTGCAGCTACAGGCCGGTGATGCGGAGGAGAGGGCCGAGCACCTCCCGCGGAAGTGGAGGGAGAAAGGCGGTCCGGGAACAGGCTCAGGCTGAGGCGGCCTCCTTGAACCGCAGGATCCAGCTGGTTGAAAAGGAGCTGGACAGTGCCCAAGAGCGCCTGGCCACTGCCCTGCAAAAGCTGGAGGAAGCTGAGAAAGCTGCTGATGACAGCGAGAGAGGTATGAAGGTTATTGAAAACCAATCCTTAAAAGAGGAAGAGGGGCTTCCCTGGTGGCGCAGTGGTTAAGAATCTGCCCACCAATGCAGGGGACACGGGTTCAAGCCCTGGTCCAGGAAGATACCACATGCCGCGGAGCAACTAAGCCTGTGCACCACATCTACTGAGCCTGCGCTCTAGAGCCTGCGAGCCACAACTACTGAGCCCGTGTGCCACAGCTACTGAAGCCCACGTGCCTAGAGCCCGTGCTCTGCAACAAGAGAAGCCACCGCAATGAGAAGCCCGCACACCACAACGAAGAGTAGCCCCCACACGCCGCAACTAGAGAAAGCCTGCGTGCAGCAACGAAGACCCAACACAGCCAAAAATAAATAAAATAAATAAAAATTTAAAAATAAATAAATAAATAAAAAAGAGGAAGAAAAAATGGAGCTCCAGGAAATCCAACTCAAAGAAGCTAAGCACACTGCAGAAGAGGCAGGTAGGAAGTACGAAGAGGTGGCTCGTAAGCTGGTGATTATTGAGGGAGACTTGGAAGGCACATAGGAGCAAGCTGAGCTGGCAGAGTCCTGCTGCGGAGATGGATGAGCAGATCAGACTGATGTGGCAGAACCTGAAGTGTCTGAGTGCTGCTGAAGAAAAGTACTCTCAAAAAGAAGACAAATATGAGGAAGAGATAAAGACTCTTACTGAAAACTCAAGGAGGCAGAGACCCGTGCTGAGTTTGCTCAGAGATCGGTAGCCAAGCTGGAAAAGACAATCGATGATTTGGAAGATAAACTGAAATGCACCAAAGAGGAGCACCTCTGTACACAAAGGATGCTGGACCAGACTCTGCTTGACCTGAATGAAATGCAGAGCACCCCAGGCCCACCCTGCCGCTGCTCCTCCCTCTGACCCCGACTCCGCTGAGGCCAGCCTGCCCGAAGCTGACCTTTAAACTGACGGCTGATCTTTAACTGGAAGGCTGCTTTCTCCTTTCACCACGTCTCCCACCCCCACCCCTGTGTCCTTTTCGCCAAACTGTCTCTGCCTCTCCCCAGAGATTCCATTTGGGCTAGAGGCTGAGCATCTTTGGGAACAACGTTTAAGGGAATGTGAGCACAATGTCAAGTGTCTTGAAAAGCATGTTGTGATGGACACATTTTGTAATTACCTTTTCTGTTGTTGTTGATGTAGCAGCCATTTGTAAAACATTCCAGATAATTCCATAGTTCTGAAGCAGCAGTCTAATCCCTTTCTCACTTTTGGAAGGTAACTTTTCAGCTTAATGCATATTGCCCTCTCCGTAGAGGAGGGGAAAAGGTATGGGCCTGCCTTGCTGAGAGCCAAACAGCCCAGAAGGACTCCATTTTGGGAAGCCTTATTGCTCTGTAAAAAGTACCTGCCAAACCAGAAAGGTGATTCCAGAAGGAGTTAGCCAAAAAAAAAAAAAAAGCGCTGTTCAGGTTTTCAGCTTTACGGTATCTTTGGGCAACTTTTTTTTTCCATCAGAAGTGACCAGATGAAATTAAGATGGTGAGACCTCTGAGACCAAATCCTTGTCCCAGCTCTACCCGTTTCCCAACCACTCACAGAATGGATCATGTGCCCCTTATTTTGAGGCGACCACTTATTTGCTCTCCCGCCTCCTTGAAAGAAAGGAAAGAAAATTATGTTCTACCACTGATTTAGCCATATGAAATTCATCTCATCACCCTTTTCTGGGTCTGAAGCTGCTGTCTCTAAAACTGCCATCTCATTGTGTGTTGTATCAGTTAGTGCTGGAGAAATCTTGAATAGCTTATGTACAAAACTGTTTTTAAATTTTATATTATTTTGAAACTTTGCTTCTTTGGGGTTGGGGCACACTGGTCACCCCATCTGGCTGTGAGAGCCCTCTACAGTCTGGGCTGGCAGTGTGCTGATCTTTTAAAGTTTCTTTCCCTACCCAATCTCCCCTTTTTGGTGAGGTTTCAGTGAGGTCAGTTAGGTGTGCATCCTACAGCTTAATTGGCTTAAAATGTACTCCCCTTTGGTGTGGTCTCTTTGGGGGCCAATTGGGGAAAGAAAAAACAATAGTGCAACTGTTTTGATACTGAACATTGATAAATGTCTTTTTGAAATAAAGAACCAGTCCCTCCAAAAAAAAAAAAAAAAAAAAAGAGAGATAAAACAATGTCGAACTGTATTTATCAACCAATATATTCAGTTTTGCACCTAAAAGTTCTGGGGAAAACAAATTGAGACAAAAATTTATTTCAGGACTTCCCTAGTGGTCCAGTGGTTAAGAATCTGCCTTCTAATGCAGGGGATGTGGGTTCGATCCCTGGTCAGGGAACTAAGATCCCACATGCCACAGGGCAACTAACCCTGCACACTCTAGAGCCTGCGTGCCGCACTACTGAGCCTGTGCGGCACAACTAGTGAGCCAGCTCGCTGCAACTACTGAACCCATGCGCACTAGAGCCCGCTCGCTGCAACTACTGAACCCATGAGCACTAGAGCCCACTCGCTGCACTGAAAGATCCCACATGCCGCAACAAAGATCCCACATGCCACAACTAAGACCGGACACAGCCAAATAAACAAATAAATATTTTTTAATTTCTTTAATTTAAAAAAAAAGAAAAAAATACTGTAATTCTGCTTTCTAACTGAGCAAGTAACATTTCAAATAGGATTAAAAAAAAAAAAACAGGGACCTTCATCCTATAAAAGTGAATTTTCTATAAAAATAATGATTGATACCTTATCCTAGGAATTTTGTTAAAAAAAACACATCCTATTTCTTTTTTTCTTTTTTGGCCTCGCTATGAGGCTTGCAGGATCTTAAGTTCCCTGACCAGGGACTGCCCCTGGGCCGCAGCAGTGAAAGCACCCAGTCGTAACCACTGGAACACTAGGGAATCCCAAAACACATCCTACGTATTCAGAAGAAAGTTAATAAAATAGGTTAATATCCCTTCTCTTAGCTTATCAATTAGAACATATCAAGTGTTGGGACTTCCCTGGTGGCGCAGTGGTTGGGAATCCACCTGCCAGTGCAGGGGACACAGGTTCAAGCCCTGATCCGGGAAGATCCCACATGCCGCAGAGCAGCTAAGCCCATGCGCCACAACTACTGAGCCTGCACTCTAGAGCCAGCGAGCCGCAACTACTGAGCCTGTGTGCCCCAACTACTGAAGCCCGCATGCCTAGAGCCCGTGCTCCACAACAGGAGAGGCCACCGCAATGAGAAGCCCACGCACCGCAGCGAAGGGTAGCCCCTCGTTCGCCACTACAGTAAGCCTGCGTGCAGCAGCAAAGACCCAATGCAGCCAAAAATTAATTAATTAATTAATTTTAAAAAATAATAATATATCAAGTGTTCTTAAATTCATTATTTGGATTTTCTAATCATGTTAAATTTCCCCACTTAGCCAACTTGACCTCTGACCCGCTCAAGGCCTTTCTGGAACTCCTGTGGCCCCTCTTCCCAAGGCTACCTCCTTCTCATCCTTTAGGCCTCAACTTTAATGTCCTTAAAGTCCTTCACTCCCTATCCAAAGGAAGCAACCTCTGTTATTCTCTATGTCAAGGCTCTTGCTTATTTCCTTTCTAGATGTTAACACCATTTATCGCTATTTTCTTTACACCTGTTAACTCATCTTTTCATGTGTCTCCCTAATGAGAACGGAGACCCTGTGTGGGCAGAGACCATGTCCATATTAGTCACTGTTGTACCTGAGCCTAGCATAGTGCCTGCTACATAACAAGTGCTCAAGAAATATTTGTTTAATTACTTAAAGTGAGATCTCTCACATCCCTTCAGAAATAAAGGTCCTATGTAAATATTTAGTAATTAATTAGCTTATCGCAGTTCCTTTTTATCAATACTCCATCCAAACTGCCACTCTCTGAAATTACAGAGACTCTGATCTCTCACAGTTCAGTCACCCTCAGTCCCGTAAGGACTGCTCGTATATTAATGACTCTTTGAGAAAGCAGAGGGGCAGGGAGAAGGGGAGAATGTCGGGGAGGGGAGGGACTTTTGAAGTGAATAGTAATATAATGATAAAGAAGTGTGAAATGATCCAGGTTCCAGCTAGATGTGTAACCCAGGCATTTAAGTGACTTAACCACAGTGTGCTTCACAACAACAATCCATGATGCATCTACCTTAAAGGTTTAAGGTACTGTGAGGCTCAAAAGAGGTGACAAACGTGAATCCCCAGATTACATGCTTCCAGAGCACCATGCTCTGATGTTTGTAAATTTAGCACAGATGCAATTTTCCTTCTGCTTGTGGAATTATTTAGCTGATGTCCGTCTCCACTACTAGACTTTTCTTGTTCATCCTTCAATTCCTAAAAGTGCATATCTAAAAGTAGCAGGTCCTTAGAAATATTTGTAAAATGAATGAATCAGAGTACTTTGTAAACAGTAAAGCCATGTACAAGTATGAACATCAGACATCTGAGAAATTCATTAATTCAAAAAATGTTTACTTAACTATGTGCCAGCCACTACTCTAAGGCACTTGGGATGCATTAGTGAACAGAAGAGATCACTACACACATAGAGCTTACATTCTAGTTTGGGAAAACAGGCAATGAAAAGATAGGCACAACTCATTTTATTGCACTTCGGTTCACTGCACTTCTCAGATATTGTGTTTTTTACAAATCAATGGTTTATGGCAACACTCGGTGGAGCAAGTCTATCAGTGCCATTTTTCCAATAGCATTTGCTTACTTCGTGTCTGTCACATTTTGGTAAATCTTGCGGTATTTCAAACTTTTTCATTATTATGATATTTGTTATGGCAACCTATGATCAGTGATTTTTAATATTATTTTATGACCCACTGAAGGCTCAGATGATAGCTAGCAACTTTTAGCAATAAAGTATTTTTCAATTAGGCATGTACATCTTTTTTTAGACATAATGTACACTGAATAGACTACAGTATGGTATAAACACAACTTTTATATGCACTGGGAAACTAAAAAATTCATGTGACTCGTTTTACTGCAATATCTGCTTTATTGCAGTGGTCTGAACTGAACCCACAATATCTCTGAGGTATGCCTGTAAACACATTAATTAAGTATATTTGAAGGTGATAAATGATGTGGGGGAAAAAAGCAAGGTATGGGGGGCTGGAAACAACCAGACAGTCCTAAAGTGGGTGCATATGAGAAATAGCCAAGGGGGTCCAGTGGTTAGGACTTGGCGCTTCACTGCCATGGCCCTGGGTTCAATCCCTGGTCAGGGAACTAAGATCCTGCAAGACAGGCGGCGCAGTCAAAAAAAAAAAAGAGAGAGAGAAACAGGCAAGAAAGAGCTTACTGCACTTAGAACCGAATGAACAAAGCAGGGAGCAGCCAGAGAATACAGGTCTCATAGGGCAATATTTCTCCTTGAATCCTAGTTAACTTTCTAAATAAGCTGATGCAGTGAACAGTGTGGAATTGCCTAAATTTTTTTTTAAGCCTTTTATTTATTTATTTATTTTTTTATTTTTTTTTTGGCCATGCCGCGCGTGGCTTGCAGGATCTTACTTCCCCAACTAGGGATGGAACCTGGGCCCCAGCAGTGAAAGCACCGAGTCCTAACCACTGGACCACCAGGGAATTCCCTGGAATTGCCTAAATTCTTATACCTTACATCAGTAATATAAAAGAGAAGCACATCAGGAAGACATCTCAACAGTTCCCACCCACAGACTGACCTAATCCTGAGGCCATTTTCTTCATTTGGTGGTGGTCTCAAATACTATGGAAATTTTTTAAATGCAAGGTCCCCAGGGTATCCCCAAAAGTGAACCAAGACCTCAACGCTCATAAGCCAGGCATGCCCTTGGCCAGATCTGGTTTCCTGGGCCTCAGAACGGGACCAGTCTCCAGATGGTATTTTGGGGGAAGGGTATTAGCTAGACAGCCCCCAAACATTTTAACAATGTGAATTCTCACCAGCTACACAAGTAACCGTCAACCATCAGAAATCTATGGTCCATGTCATTTATGATTGTTTGAGTGCCTCCACTGTAAAAGCTCAGCTACTGCCAACAGTCATAATGCTTCTGATGTCCTGGACACCTGCGATCAGGGACAAACCTTGATGTAAAAGTTTTATTTACTTGGGCCTAAGGGACAAAAAGTCACTTTATAATTATACCAAAACTGTATTCTTATTATTAGTTAGCCTAGTCTAGAATTTTACAAATTCCCTTAAATATCATATTCCCTAACTTCCTCCTTCTCAAGGTGAAAGAGGAAAAAATTAATTCACTAAAAAGGGAGAAACACAAATTATGACTTCAAATATAAAAAGGGACTGAGTTACAGGAGTGACCTGCTCTGAGAAGCTCCAAGCAATTTGAAGAAATCTTACAGATGTTACATATTCAATATCAACATTTAATATCAGAGGTAATTATAAAAAGCAAAAGAATATTCAGAATCCTGCATAATTCTCTAATCTGAAATCTCTACTTTCAAAGAGTCTGGAACTTAAAGTAAAATCATCTCTTATGCCCTTTACCCAATTACCCTTCAATGGGCAACAAATATTTCTTAATATTTGAATCAAGAACACTCAGTGTATACCTTGTTGAGTTCTTCTATCCTTCTGATGAGGTACGGATTGCTAGAGGAATTCTCAAAGTAGACATAATCTGTAATTAAAGGAAGTAAAGAGCTTAATCTTTTCAACAGAAAGTTCACATTTGTCAATTTATGACTTTTTATATCAGGTAATTCACATTCAAAATGAAGCACGCCCGTGATTCATTTCCTGGTAAAAGCAAACTGAGTAATGCAGCCTTAATGTATTCTCTTTCTTATGTGCTTACCATTCACAGACCCTTATTTTCCTGGCATTTTCATTTCAATTAATGTTTTATTCAAGTTCTCCTAGACTTCTGTCCCACATGTGTCATTTCTTTAATAATAAACAAAAAGACACCTCTTATCCCTGAGTAGTCAGAGCTGACTAAACATGTGTCTTTCATACAATAACTGCTTCCACATCTTTTCACTCCAATCCAATTTGCCCTGGAGTAGGCTTCTCACATAAAACTATTGACCTAAGACAAATTCAGAGCATCTTGAAAGGCTTAGCAGCCCAAAGTACATTTCAATCACCAACTTAAAAAAAAATCAGGTGAGCAGAGCAGAAGCACATTGACAAACTTTTTCACAGCTCTATCCAGGAAGATGAGGAGGCGAAAAAGGAGAGGGGTCACTTTTTGAGAGGCAGAGCTCTGTGGAGGTGATACCAGCCTTTTTAATACCATATTTACCATATTTAATCCAGATCCATTTAGGGTCTCGTTATAAAGCAACTGCTGCAGCCTTTCAACAAAAAGCATATAAATTTTCAAGTGTGGTTTTTCCTCTCATCTAATAGGCTCACTGGAAACTTCCCACTGTGTGTTTAGTTGAGAGGCTGGGCTGCAGTGTTATTGTCTATCTTAGTGGCTCTTTCCCATCTCCCTTCTGCAAAGTGGCCTCATTTAGCCAGGCCGTTCCCACCACCATCCATCAAGGAGCTCGGCTAATGAGCAGAGAAGAGCCAGTCTCACACACAAACACGTCACTTATCTGAATTATTATTTTACCAGGAAAGAGGGAGGAGGGCGTCGTGAGTAGGGAGAAAGTTTGTTTGACCTTATTTCTCTTCTGCAGAAGGCTGGGAAGGAGGCAGACAGCAGAGCAAACGTCCAGGCAAAGCTCCACTCCCCACCCAAGGCTGCGGTGCCCCGGCCCCTCTAAGCCCCATTCCTGGGGGGGGCTGCACAAGAAACGTAAGGGAGAGGGACGAAGGAGAGGTGCAGGGCCCTGTCCCCGCAAACAGGCCTATCCAGCTGTGCCCCTGGCTGGGCCCCCATCGCCCCCACCCACACCCCCAATGAAGGGGAGCAGTAGAGGAGAGATGTCCCTCCACTCTCTCCAAACCCCCAACGCCTAGAAGTCACGCGAGAAAAGATCACCCTCTTAGGGGGCTCGACGGCCCCTGACCCCCATGGGGGTTTCACGGGCTGAGGGGGAGGTGGCGTCTGATAATTCATACCCCCAAGTACAGGCCTGGCCTAAAACCCTGGTTGGGATGCGGGGGTGTGGATGGGCCCCGGTCCCTTGTGGGCCACGGTGGGGGAGGGGAGAGGGGAGGGGGGGCAGCCCCGGCCCCCTCCGCAGGCCCCCAGCCCCATGCGCCCTCAGCCCGGGCGCCCGTGGCTCCCAGCGGTTAGGGTGAACTCGCCCCTACCCCCCACTCCCGGAGCCCGCTCCCAGACGGGCCGGGTCGGGCCGAGCCTTCCTACCTCCGACCCGGTACATGTTGGCCGCCATGTCCGCCCGCCCGCCCGCGGAGCCCGAGCCGAGCCCCGCCCGCTGCCGCCGCCGCCGCCGCCGCCGCCGCCGCCGCCGCCTCAGCCCCGGCCGCCGCCGCCGACGCCGCCGCCGCCGACGCCGCGCCTAGCCGTGGGGGGGAAGGGAGGGAGGGAACAAGGGGAGGGGGAAGTGAAGGGGAGGGGGAAGTGAAGGGGAGGGGACGCAGAGGGGTGGGAGCAGGTGCCCGCCCCCAGCGCCGGGCTAGCGAGGCAGAGTTCCCGGCCACCCGGGAGGCCGGAGCGCTTGGGGCCAGCAGGGAATTGGGGAGGGGGGGCGGCTTGGGGGACCTAACTGGAAGTGGAGGGTCCTAGGACAGGGGTCCTGGCCCAAGCCGAGGCCTGCACCCGCAAATGCGGGCCAGGGGCTATCAGAGAATCGGGGTGGCGGCAGGGACTCAGCCTCTCCGGAGCCCTTATCGTCCCAACCAGCGTACCCCGGCACCTGCCCACCCCGAGACAGGGCTTCCTCCCCGCTTCTGTCCCTGGAGAGCCCCCGTCTGTGTGACCTCGAGCACGTGAGCCCCTGTCTCGGTGCAAACACTTGGATGCAAATAAGTGCTCGCAGCAGGGCGCCTTCCTCGTGGTGATGGTAATGCGGCGGGCCTGGAGCTGGCAGGCCCTGGAGCCAGGAGGACCCCAGGTGCCTGCAGCTTCTCAGGGCAGAGACTTATCTGGGGACAAGGCTAGAAAAACAGGTCCCTTCCAAGTCTACCGTAACTACGTTGTCAGGTCCATCCGCGTTCACCCCAAAAGCGGGCTGAATAAAACCTATTTCCCCACACCTGGAGGCCTTGCCTCTAGACGGGCTTGCAGTGCAGACCGGCTGGGAGAAGAGACCATTAGAGGAGGGGGGCTTCCTTTGCCCTTACGGGAACAGGGCCCTACAGTTCATCATCACCACAGCCCCTCAAAAAAGAGATCGTGCCAATCAGCTTACTGTTGATGGACTGTTAACTGGTTATGTACCTAAAGCTTTTGAAGTTATTATTTTCCCATGCGAATTCTCTAGACAACCCCTGTTTTCTCAGCCTTCATACCCTCACAGAAACAAAGAACCAAGTAGAGTTGAATCTGAGCTGGCTCTCCCCCAAAATGAACACAAACAACTTTCTTTAGAGAAGCCAATCCATTCCAAACTACTCCCAGACATTGTTGTAAAATACACATGAAGATGATCCCTTACTGTTGTAGGTTGTTTGGAGTTCCTGGTGCTTTACAGCTGTGTGTTGTTGACTCTGGGTTTGGGGTCTGTGCAGGGATGGGAAGTGTCCCCAGAAAAGAAGATTGTGTTTTGTTTGTCTGGTGATGGCATTTGTGACGGTCCATTATCACAAATTACTGAGGTGAAAAAAATAATTTTCTACATAGCTGAGGGAAAGTAAAAAATAAAATAAAAAATAAAGCACCTTTGCCTGAATTACCTTGATTGACTGTGTGACCCAAGTTTCTTTAAGTATAAAATGGGGGCACACTAATTCCACTTCACAGACGGGGTAAGGATCAGCTGTGATATCTTAAAATGCTTTGTAAACCAGCATAGAGCACTATGCAAATACAGGTGTCTGTTGCTTTTTTTTAACCTCAAGAAAGTCTCACATTCCCAAAGGTTTTATGCCATGAGTCAAATTGTGATCCTGCATCAGCTCTTTTGACCTAGAGAAAAAAGCAGAAGTGTTTTGTTATGCACACTGCATAACTGTTATTTCTCATAACCCTTTTACTGGAGATCCCACGGAAAACATATTGTGACGTATCTGACATCACTCTCTCCGTTTCTGAGGTGAAACATAAATAGGTTGAATAATTTAGCTGGAGTCAAACCATAAACTGGCAGCAGTATTGGGATAATTCAGCCCTTTCCTTTGGCCTAGAAATCTCTAAACCAGGAAGAATTTCTCCAAGTGAAAAGGCCACCTGGAAACCATAAACTGCAAAGGAATAATAGATCGCAAGCTCTACTAAAGGGTTTTCCCATTATTTTTGAATAAATGTGCAATTTCTCCCCTTCAAAATATTTCTCTGTTTCTGTTAGTTCCTTGTCTCATTTCCACAGTTTTGTGCACCTTACCAGGTACTAACCACAATAAATGGGCAAAAGTGCCAAGAAAACTCCCTCCATCCGTACCTACCTCCTCCCCTTAGGAACAGCCTTATCCAGAAGCCCCAACCCCACACCCCCATGAAAGGGCTCAGAGTTTGGGGGGCAGGGGATGAGTAGTAGGAGGTAATGATGGTGGCAGAACCCAGGCTCTGCCTTCCTCTAGATTCTGTGTAGTTTTTTTTTTTTTAATTTATTTATTTTATTTATTTATTTTGGGCTGCTTGGGTCTTTGTTGTTGTGTGTGGGCTTTCTCTAGTTGCGGCGAGCAGGGGCTATTCTTCGTTGTGGTGAGCAGGCCTCTCATTGCGGTGGCTTCTCATGTTGCGGAAGCACTGGCTCTAGAGCGCAGGCTCAGTAGTTGTGGCACACAGGCTCAGTAGTTGTGGTGCACAGGCTTAGTTGCTCTGCAGCATGTGGGATCTTACCAGACCAGGGCTCAAACCCGTGTCCCCTGCATTGGCAGGCGGATTCTTTTTATTTTTTTTTTTATAAATTTATTTATGTATTTCTTTTTAGCTGCATTGGGTCTTCATTGCTGTGCGTGGTCTTTCTCTAGTGGAGGCGAGCAGGGGCTACTCTTCGTTATGGCGCGCGGGCTTCTTGTTTTGGTGACTTCTCTTGTTGTAGAGCACGGGCTCTAGGCACGTGGGCTTCAGTAGTTGTGGCATGCAGGCTCAGTAGTTGTGGCTCATGGGCTCTAGAGCGCAGGCTCAGTAGTTGTGGTGCACGGGCTTAGTTGCTCTGCAGCACGTGGGATCTTCCCGGACCAGGGCTCGAACCCGTGTCCCCTGCACTGGCAGGTGGGTTCTTAACCACTGTGCCACCAGGGAAGCCCAGATTCTGTGTATTTAACCTCTTTCATCTCCAGATCCTGGACCAGTGTCTTCTACATAATAGGTGCTCAATATCTAAAAGAATAAGTGCCCGTGAATGATGGGCTCAACATAAAGAACCAGATGCAGAGTTGAATGCAGGGACTTTTGTCTACGAAACTTTTATACCTCCTAATATCAAAGAGGTGTGCACATAAGAGAGTTCAGCAAATGTCTCTAGATTGGAAAAAAAAAAAAAAACATACAAAGAAGGGTGGAAAAGCCTGTGCCTTCAAAGAAAGCAAAGGCACTTCTACCTCCTCAGGCTGCATGGCTCAGATCACAAACTTGTCATCAATCAGCCCAAACTTCACTCCTAGTTTGACTGTTCAGCTTTAACACCTTGAGCAAGTTGCTTAACCCCTCAGATCCTCAAATTCTACAAATCATGACTAGTGATTGACACCTATGGTGAATGCTTATGCTAAAAAGTGAAATATACAATGTGTTGGGCACATGTTAAGCTTCATACTTATATGTCACTTCTCTCTATTCCAGCCATCCTCATTACTAAGAAAGAGGGGTCTCTCAGATCATGCCAGAAACCCCAGGGAAAATCCAGCCTCCGCAAGGGTAAAATTTCCTGGCATGGCCGTTGTGATTAAAGAACCACGATAAGGGATTGCCAAAAGGCCCAGAATCTTCCCTGTGCAGTCCCCAGCATCCCACAGCTTAGCTGAAAAAAAGTGGATGCTGCAAGAAAGCTATAGATAAGACAGAGGGTTGGTTTTTGTCTCAACATCAGGATGGAATTTTTATACATGCAAAAAAAATAAGGGCTGGCCAGAGTCTGGGAACTTTCTGATATTGAACTCAAGAAAGGAGCCTGGGGGTCTAGAATGTAATTAATCTGAAACCAGATGCCAGTCTTCAGGTAAGTACCATATCTTGTCCTTCGTGTTTTCTTTGATTTCTCTCTCTTTCTCTTTCCCTTTTCTTTCATTAACTTATGTGTTATTTAGTAAAAATTATTTTGGAAAAAGGCCAGTCTCTCTCAGCTATTCCAAGGTGGTCCTGGGTTTTACAAGCAGATGACTGTATTCCAGGAGAAAGCAAGAATCAAAGCAATGGAGCCCTTAAGGGAAAGGAAACCAGAGCTGGAGTTTCCTAGCTTCTTTAGCCATGGAGCTTCTCCTTCCATTGATCCCCTGTGCTAAAAACATGAAACCCAGGACCAGTCCCAGGTCTTGATTTTTGGAAGTGTGTGTTTTAGGATTCCATGGTTCTCTCATGCCCTCAAAGAGGAGTTAGCTCAGCCATTTGGTTGCATCCACAAGGAGGTTCCTTCTCTAGTGACAACATTGCCTCCAGATACTGGAAAAGGGACTGGAAATCACAACGTAGACAGGGATGAGCCCCTGGAAGGGTAACCTAATTGACGTAAGTGCTTTTTTTTTTTTTAATCTATAAAGTGCTGGAGTGCTGTGGATTTGAATTGGCGATGATGACAGCACAGGGTGTGGGGTCAGGAAATAGAATCCTAAAAGGCAATGGGAAGTGTTGACGGGATACAACAGGGAGTGTTTGTAGGAATGACTCAGATAGCAGCAAAGAGAGTGGATTGGAGAGGCTGGAGAGTCGAGGCTGTGAGATCAGTCGGAAGGTTGGTGCAAAGGGATGATGACCTAGAGTAGAGGCAGTGGGATATGAGAGATGTAGATGGGTTTGAGAGAGACTTAGGGGGTGGGAGCTACAGAATCTGGTGCCTTTGGGGAGGTTTGGAGTAAAAGGGTAGCATCTGGTTATCAGCAAGTGGGTGGAGAGAGGTGTGATTCAGTGAGTAGAAAGTACAGGAGGGGAGGCAAGTTGGGGGGAAGAGGGGTGGTTGACAGGTTCAGTTTTAGACAAGTTGTGTGCAAGGTGCCTTTTGAGGGACTTCCCTGGCGGTTCAGTGGTTAAGACTCCACACTTCCAACGTGCTTCCAATGCAGGGGGCGTGGGTTTGATCCCTGGTCGGGGAACTAAGAACCCACATGCCGTGCGGCACAGCCAAAAAAAAAGAGATGCCTTTGGAAACATGCAGGTATGTTTCCTTGTTAAGAATGAGGTGGATGAACAGACCTGGAGTTTGAGAGATCTGGGCTAGAAATACCCTCTTCTGTGTCACCATCAGCTCAGAGCCAGGTCTGTCTTGTCTGAGGAGTAAACCAAACCCTGCCCCCAGGGGAAGAAGCAGGTTCCCTGAGTCCTTCAGCTTGGGAGAAAACAGGTTTAGCCGGTCTAGGTCCAGGAGATCAGGGTCCAGGTCCAAATGTGCAAACAGGCAGGGCACGGGCAAAGAGCCACGCAAGTCACTGACCAAGACAGGTGGTGAAGACAAGGGGGAATGCCCAGGGCTGACCTCTCCCAAAGGCAAAATTCTCAGCTGGAGAAAGAGAGTTCTGCTCCCAGGATGAAAAAAGCAGCTGGGGTGGGAGGGTGGGAGTCGGGGATGAAAAGAACAGGAAGAGAAGGGAAGGGACACAGCCTAAAAAAGCAAATCTGCCTATTTCCTAACTTAACCCTCTTGCCTCTAAGATGGTATAGTGGGTTGAATGGTGGTCCCCCAAAATATATGTCCACCTGGAATCTGTGAATGTGACCTTATTTAGAGAAAAGGTATTTGCAGATGAAATTAATGATCTGGAGGTAAGATCATCCTGAATTAGGGTTGGCCCTATATCCAATGACAAGTGTCCTTGTGTGAAACAGAAGAAGAAAGGACACAGAGTGAAGAGGAGCAGGCATGTGAAGGTAGAGGCAAAGACTGGTGTTATGAGCTATAAGCCAAGGCAATGCCAAAGACTGCCAGCAACCAACAGATATTGGGGGAGAGGCATGGAATAGATTCTCCGTCAAAGCCCCCAGAAGGAACTAAGTTTGCTGGCACCTTCATTTCTGGCTTCTGGCCTTCAGAACCATGAGGGAATAAATATCTGTTGTTTGAAGCCACCCAAGTTGTGGTAATTGGTTATGGCAGCCCTAGGAAACTCATACAGATGGTAACCACCCCTTGATTTTAAGTAAACATAGATTCAGCCAGAAAACACTGAGCACTATATACAGAGACTAAGGGACATGGAAGCCGAATAAAAGAGAGATACATAGAGAGAAGAGGGCCCAGCACCACTCCACTTAAGTCCTGCTCAAATCCTTTAGACAGAGCTCAATTTATCTCATCTTGGTTTGTCTCTCCTTCTGGCTGACATGGTTGGCTTGGTAGTGCTAAGAGAAAAGAACACCCAGATGCGATGCCCCTCAGCTAAGTGCCAGTGGAAGCATCCCCCAATTTTTTTCTTCCCCAGCACACCTGTGAGCTATCACACATTCCCATGAGCAATAGCAGATTACCAATAAGGTAATGCACCTTTTAACCCCTTAATTGTGTTTCTTTGTCAGGAAGCACTCTGGCTCCTCAGATCCCAATCAATGCTTCTATGGTGGGGAGTAGGGTGGAGGCTACCAAGAATATGTCTCGTCTACAAAAATGCCCTTTTCATTCAACAAATAGATAATGAGTACTGTTAAAGGCATTGAGGATACACCAGTGAACAAGATAGACGAAGCACCTGTCTCCCTGGAGCTTATATTCTAGTGGAGAAGACAGAGAATGACCAAGTAAATCAATCAATAGATATGCTAGTATACGATGGTAAAGGTTCTACAGAAAGTAAATCCGGATAAAGAAACAAAAAGTTATGGTGGTGGTCAGGGAAGGCCTCTTGGACGTAAGAACTCAAAAGAGACCTAATGATAGGATGAAGTGAACCACTGGGACACGTGGGGAGCAACATGCCAGGACAAAGGAACAGCAAGTGCCAATTCCCCAAATCAAGACTCAGCCTGACCTGATCGTGACCTAGGAAGGCCAGTGTGGGTAGGAGATGAGATCACGGAAGTGAGCAGGGTCCAATCATGTAGGGCCTAGGAGGCCATGGTAAAGTGTTTGAATTTTGTTCTAAGTATAATGGAAAGGTTTTTAACACAGGAATAACAGGGATCTGATTTATGTTTTAAAAAGATCACCTGGAATATGAAGAACACAAAGTAGAAAGGGGCCAGTCTTGACTTCCAATTCAAAAAAGCATGACTGGGGACTTCCATGATGGTCCACTGGTTAAGACTCTGTGCTTCCACTGCAGGGGGCTCGGGTTGATCCCTGGTCAGGGAACTAAGCTCCCTTGGCCAAAAAAACAAAAAAGCATGACTGTGTTCTCTGGAGGCATCAAACCTCCTCTGGGCACTAGGAATTCAAAACTCACCAATCCAAAGTTTATGTGATGGAAAACCAAAACTCCTCCTGTGTTTCATTTGACATAATAGCGAGAGAGACCCCTTCCAGCTCAAACTGTGGTACTGAGACCTGTACGTAATGGCAACATACACTGGCTACCTTTTTAAATCCTATACCAAATCATGTTGGACAACATCTAGTCATGTAGGCTGTAGTTAGTTCCCCTTACACCCAATACTGTCACTGAGTTTTTCCTAGGCCATTCACCTTTCTTTCAGCTGAACTACATCTTGGTCATGGGGAACATGGTAAGACCAGTGAATTCCATGAATATGAGCCACTTACTGCATTTTTTCATGTTAAATAAAGTGTCTTGGTTATAAGTCATGCTGCATATATCATGACCTGAAATAAAACCTCCTGAAAAGTTCACACAAAAAAATAAACCCCAAAGACACCAAAAGTCACTTGGGCTGCTGTACAGAGGATGGACTGAGGGGAAGGGAAACACAGAGGCTTGTTAGGAGGCTAACTAACATACTTCGAGAGAGAGGTAACAAAGGCTTGGAATAGAATGATAGCCGTCGTGGCTAATAAAGATATATTTTTGAGATAGAGCCAATAGCCCTGGCTGAAGGGTTGGATGTAGGAGACGAGAGGGCAAAATCCATGAACATTAGTACTTTCAGATGCTTGTAGATATCTGTTTGGAATAGACAACTGGGTCTGGGCTCTGGAGCTCAGCAGAGAGGCCCAGGCTAAAAATGCAGATCTGGGAGTCACCACTATGTAGAAAGTCTGTGAAGCTGGGGACTGGTCAGATCACGTGGGAGAGAGTATAGATGGCAAAGAGCACAGAAGCCTGAGCCCTGGGGCAAGCCAGCATCGAGGGCAGAGGTCAGTTCTGCACCCTGGCTGCACCAAGGAAACTGCTAGTATAATACCCAGGCCCCACCCCCAGAGATCCTGATTTAATTAGTTTGCAGTGGACCATGATGTTCAATTAAGAGAAAAAAATCCTCAGGTGATTTTTTTAATAAATTTATTTTATTTTATTTATTTTTTATTTTTGGCTGCGTTGGGTCTTCGTTGCTGCGCGCGGGCTTTCTCTAATTGCGGTGAGCAGGGGCTACTCTTCATTGCGGTGCACGGGGCTTCTCATTGCGGTGGCTTCTCGTTGCAGAGCGTGGGCTCTAGGCGCACGGGCTTCAGTAGTTGTGGCACATGGGCTCAGTAGTTGTGGCTCGTGGGCTCCAGAGTGCAGGCTCAGTAGTTGTGGCGCACGGGCTTAGTTGCTCTGTGGCATGTGGGATCTTCCCGGCCCAGGGCTCGAACCCGTGTCCCCTGCATTGGCAGGAGGATTCTTAACCACTGCACCACCAGGGAAGTCCCTCCTCAAGTGATTTTAATGGGCAGCCAAGATTGAGAACTATTCAAGTAGTGATCAGGAGAGGAGAGCCGCAAAGGGGGACTGAGGGAGCAATGAGGGAGCTAGGAAAAAAGCCTGAGGAGTACAGGTTCCAGGAGCCATGTGACAAAAGGAGGGGCCCAATTGTGATAAACCAGGGCAACCAATCAACCACTGGATTTGGCAAGATGGTGGTCTTCAGAGACCAACGCCCCTGCCATCTTTTCTTTTGGTGGTTTCTGACTGTCCAAATCCTAGGCAGCTGGAAAAAAATTGGTAGGGTTCTGGCCTTAGACGTTCTACGGTGTAGATGACTCCAAAAGCACAGAGGGGGCCTTACAGCCCCCCCCAGACTGAGGGATGGAGACTAGAATTTGCTCCTTTCATCAGCTCCTTTTATCTTTATCCATAGGTTTGTAGCTGCTGCCCTTTCTAAAAGAGACTGAGGGAAGTTATCTGCATCTTAATTTCAAAAAGGACAGAAAATGTTGGAGGGCTCAAAGCAAAACTTTGAACTCTCGGATAAATAAATCGTTGTTTATGTTTCCTTTTATCTCTGCGAAGTTTTGGAGGAAAAAACATGAGTAGTACAGAGCTGTCCCAAGGAGCTTCTTTTACAAAGCCAGGACGGGACCATATTATTAGTGGCAACTGACGCGATGTTTCCCGTTTAATTGCCCAGATCAGAGCGCTGAGGACCTGGCCCCAAAGAAAGGGCACCTGGAGCCAGTATAAGCTTTTTGAGGTTTTGGCAAAGGATGCCCAAGACCCATCCAGCCAAATCCCATCATTGGTTGTTTTCTGTAAGAGGAGACTAAGTGTCCATCCTCTGGAAGTCCTGACTCCCCTCCACCCCCGACAGGCTTCTGGTTTAGTGGGTGAAATTTAGACTGTGTTCGTGGAATAGAGGGTGGAGCCCACGTTAGGAGCCAGAATTCTGGAAGCGGAGGGAAGAGAGAAGGCTCCAGCATTTCACGGAGTCTCCTTCCTGTGCCCTTGAACCTGGCTGCTTCCTCATGTCAGGTGTCCCCGGTCTCTGCTCCACACTCACACAGAACCTATGTTGGACCCTTTCTAGGGGTGGCCTGAAGTCTCTCATCAGGTCAGAGCAACTTCAAAGGCAGAGTCTGAAGACTCTGTGGCCTTGGTGTTCCCACCTCTTCCTCCCACTCTCCCCACCAACACACACCCCCTCGCACCTCCACAAGGCCCCTCAGATCTGGGCTGGAGTGGGGACTGCTTGCCTGTCACAATCACCGCCTCCAGGAGAAGATGTGAGGTGAAGCTTTCAAAGCTCCACTGACTTCTACATGGTAGCCCAGCTTCTCCCAAAGCAGCTGCAGCAGAGGACAGGCCCTGAGACTTGAGGGATGGAGCGACTCTCAGCCAGTGGCATGTTGCTGGGATCTGATGCATTATTTATGATGCTGGTGTCAGCGTGGCTCCCAGGCACCAGGGGAAATGGAAAAGGCACTTGGGCCTGTGCTGATTAAACTAAATATTTAAACAGGAATCAGGAATTGAGGCAAAATCCATTTTTCTTCAGTAAAGCAAAGAGCACCACAAATGACTTCAAGGCTGAGGACTTGATAAACACCATGCAGATCATAGGGGAAGGTTGGGCGCCCCTGGTTCATGGCTTTCCCCTGCCGTCAGATCCCAGTTCCCTCTCCAGGGCAGATCTAAAGGGTTTGCAGGGGACTTCGGAGTCGAGAGGGAAAGGGGAGTTGGAGGAGCAGAGGAATTCCCACCAGAGCCAATGTGGGAATGAAATTAGGAGACACCAGAACAAACTCCGGCTGGATGCATGCCTCTGCGCCATACCCTTTTGCGCCATTCCTGTCTCGCGATATCTGTTCTTCCCGGTCTGGAGCGATCTGTGCTACAGCATCTGCCCACGTGATCGCACTTACCTTTTGATTAGCTGGAAGGAGGATGACGGGATGTTGGGCAAACATGGACCAACCCTCTTGTCTTGATTCTTATTATTCCACCTGAGACAGGTCCCAATTAGGAAGCTGACCTCCACCCGCTGCACACAAACACAGAGGAAACCCTACACAGAGAAGACACAGGGGAACAGGGCCCTCTATTTACAATATCCAGAAATCTCCAGATATGAGGAAAGAAGGATCTCAAAAGGTGATTTCCTGGTGGAAAGAAACAGTTGTCATTTGGCCTGGCTTCTCCCGCTGTGTTTTTTCCTCCCGGGGGTTTCCCTCACTTGTATTTCTACAGCAGTCACCATTCCTGGTTCCCAGGGACGTGCTTTTTCTCAGTCCCTGCATGAACAAACACCCTTACCCTCCTTTCCTCTAAAGATAGCAGAGACGGCTGACATTTTCAAAATTAACTTTTATAAGAACTTAGGCAAGAAAAGGAAGTAATTGCAGGAAGTACAAATGCAGAAGTTCAGTTCAGTTCAAAGTTTATTGAGATTGTGTGTTTAGTCAATGTGCTGTACTCTGGGTTACCTTGATAGATGAAAATAGATTTCTGATCCTCAAGGAGTTCACTGTCTGATGGAAGAGGCAGGCAATTCGTATATGAGGAGTTACAATCTAATAAAATAAAAGCTATAATTGCTCAGAATTGGTAGCAATTAGTATGGCCTGCTGCAGGGGCAGGGCTGGTCAGAGAAGGCTTTGAGAGAAGGTGATATTTGATCTGGACCATCAACTAAAGTAAAAACTTTGCATGATAAAGAGTCAAAAAGGACATTCCAGACAGAGGGAAGAGCATATAGGAAGTACATGCATGACAAATGAGAACCAACAAGAAACTTGGTTCAAAGCCAGATTGTAAAGGCCTTAAATGCCAGGCTAAGGAGTTTGACCTAATCCTATAGGGCCTAGAGGCCATGGGGAGCTAACACTGTTATATTTGTATTACGTAAGAAGGATAGCAGTGGTTAAAATTTAATAAATCGGCATTTTATTTTTTGGCCACATTTTGGGGCTTGCGAGATCTTAGTTCCCCGACCAGGGATCGAACCCGTGCCCCCTGCAGTGGACATACAGAGTCCTAACCACTGGACGGCCAGGGAATTCCCCATAAATTGGCATTTTAGTTTTTCTAACTAAAATGTGAGTTCGGTTAGTATAAATACATAAAATTTCTGGGCCTGCAGAGCTGACAATAGAGCCTAGGCAGCCGTGTTCCCTGTGAGACTTATCTTTAAATTCAACAGAGAAGTATTTGAAAAGACAAGGGGTAAATTAGATCTCATCGTGTGAGTTCCATTCTCTTTTATCTTGGTATTATGGAATAAATATTTTTGTCCCTGCAAAATTCATATGTTGAAATCCTAACCCACAATGTAAAGGTGTTAGGAGATGGGGCTCTTTGGGAGATAATTAGGTCACAGGGTGGAGCCTTCATGAATGGGATTATAAAAGAGACCCCAGAGAGCTCTCTAGCCCTCTTCCTGCCATGTGAGGCTACAAGTCTGCAACCCAGAAGAGGGCCCTCACCAGAACCCGTTCCTACTGGTACCATGATCTCAGACTTCCAGCCTCCAGAACTGTGAGGAATAAATTTCAGTTGTTTATAAGCTTCCAGTCTATGGTATTCAGTTATAGCAGCACAAACTATCTAAGAAAATTTGGAAAGGTGAAAATGACCCATATATGAGGAGAAATGGTATTATTGCCTGAAAACACTTCCTATGTGTTGGCTCCCACTTCAAAAATCCCAGCTGTCTGATGTCTCAGGAGTCCTGGAGGATGAGGTCACCTATGCCCTAGAGAATTTTTGTCAGGGAGAAGCAGATGAAGGTTTTGGAGCTCCTATGAGAAGTGATTATTTAGGTTTAAGAACTGGAGAGAGGTGGTTATTCAGGCCTGGTGAGACTTCAGGCGATAGGAACTTGGAGATGTTTAGGAACCAGGAATCATTCACATTTGAGAAGTATGCGGACAGAGTTTGCCCAGGCCTTTGGAAAATTAACTGAAGAGATAACAGATGGCAAATTATAACAATTTTTAAAAAGGTAAATATTAAATAACTTGAGAAGAAATGCTGGCTGAGGAGTGACTGACATTTACACTAGTCCCAAGGATATGGCCCTGTGTTCCCTCTGCCATCTCTCTCTGGGCACTAAAGATGGAAGAGTTTGCACCTTCAGGTAGAGGGGCCCTGATCCCCTTTCCTGAACCAAGTATAGAAACACACATTTTAAAATGTATTTGTTCACAGAGACAAGGTTGGACATTTCCAAGATAATTTAAATGTCTAAGAAATTTAGGAAAATACCCACTCCCCCCACCAAAAAAAAAGGTTAGAAATATATAATATTAAGTGAAAAAAAGCAAGCTGGATTAAAATACATATGGTACAATTGCATTTAGGAAAAACCAAAAATTATATATTTGTAGTGTAAATACATAGGCAAATAAATGTATAGAAGATTGGCTAGAAAGATCTGCAACCAACAGTAGTTACCTCTGGGGACAGGGTGTGGGAGGCATGTGAAAATAACTCGATTTTCTTCTGTGTACTTCCATACTGTTCAAAGTTTTTTTTGTTTGTTTTTTTTTTCTGTTCAAAGTTTTTTACGATGAGAATGCATTACGATGAGATGCATTTTCATCAAATACCTTTTAGATTTTTACTTACTTATTTACTTAATTATTTATTTATTTAGTGGCTGCACGGCATGTGGGATTGAACCCGTGCCCCCTGCATTGCGAGCACGGGTTCTTAACCACTGGACCACCAGGGAAGTCCTGAAATACATTTTTTTTATTTAACAAAAAAATTTTAAAAACTAAAGACATAGACAGAAAATTATA
Organism: Balaenoptera borealis; assembly: GCF_965194805.1. Taxonomy (NCBI): domain Eukaryota; kingdom Metazoa; phylum Chordata; class Mammalia; order Artiodactyla; family Balaenopteridae; genus Balaenoptera; species Balaenoptera borealis. The sequence goes on from NC_138871.1 coordinate 56,960,849, forward strand.
CAGTAGAACTTTCTGAAGCCAAGTTGATTAGTCAGTCCTCTTGGGTGTCCCGCCTGCACCCCTATTCCTTGCACCAAATCAATTTTCCTTTTTTTTTCTTAAATTAACTTAGTTTACATAAACCAAAGACAAACAAACAAAAAGAAACTACTATAACTAAGAAGATGCCAGATCATGAGTGCCTGTGTACACCAGGCTAAGATGAAACTTTATTATTATGTAGAGACCACAGGGAACTACCGAAGGGTTTTAAGCAAGGATGTGACAAGCATTTTAAAAATACCTCTCAGAAGCATTTAAGAGGACCAATCTGAGAAGGGCCAGACTGAAGCAAGGAGGCCAGTTACAAAAAGCTTTTTCAGTAGTCCAAGTGAGAGATGGTTTTAAGACAGGCTTCTTCATAGTCTGCTCTAAACTTGCTGATTGACTTAGATTCACTTGCATTCTGAATTAGTCATTAATTTACCCAAGAGAGAGAAGGAAAGAATAACTGAATCCCTACAACAGCTATAAGAACTTTCACTATTCTTTCAAGGTATGGGTGTGCATAAAATAACCTTCTCTGGTTCTCCAGTCTCTCTACAATCAAGTCCAGACTCCTTAGCACAATATTCAAGGCTAGCCCTTTACAATCTGGTCCCAACTCCCCTTTCTCAGTCTTATGTCCCACCCTTCTCCCCATGTACTCCACCAACTTGGAGCCACCCTCAGCTCCTTGAGCAGGGCAGAGGCTTGCCTTGGCTTCAACTTCTGCACCTGTGTTTCCGTGACCTGGCCTTCCTTCCTTCTGCTCTGTTGGGCGAACCTCTTAGCTTAAATATAAGCTTCTCCCTAGAGCGCTAACACCCCCATAGCACCCCTCTATTATAACCCCCCCCTTGGTTATTTGGGCCTGTCCCCCCACTGTACCAATGGGCTCCAATGGCTGATCATCAGAAGCACAAGGCAGTTTGTTTTCTTGTTGTTGTGTCGTTGTTGTTTTTAAATTTATTTTATTGAAGTATAATTGATTTACAATGTGTTAATTTCTGCTGTAGCGCAAAGTCAGTTATACATATATATATACATTCTTTTTCATATTCTTTTCCATTATGGTTTATCACAGGATATTGAACATAGTTCCCTGTGCTATACAGTAGGACCTTGTTGTTTATTTATGCTGTATATAATAGCTTGCATCTGCTAATCCCAAATTCCTTAACCATCCCTCCCCGACCTTCCTCCCGCTTGGCAACCACAAGTCTGTTCTCTCTGTTTGTGAATTTGTTTCCGTTTTGTAGATAAGTTCATTTGTGTCATATTTTAGATTCCACATATAAGTAATCTCACATCAATTTCTCTTTCTGACTTACTTCACTTAGTATGATAATCTCTAGGTCCATCCATGTTGCTATAAATGGCATTATTTCATTCTTTTTTATGGCTGAGTAGTATTCTCTTGTCCATTCAACTGTTGATGAACATTTAGGTTGTTTCCATGTCTTGGCTATTGTGAATAGTGCTGCTATGAACATAGGGGTGCATGTATCTTTTTGAAGTAGAGTTTTGTCTGGATACATGTCCCAGGAGTAGGATTGCTGGATCATACGGCAACTCACTTTTTAGTTTTTTGAGGAACCTCCATACTGTTTTCCATAGTGGCTGCACCAATTTACATTCCCACCAATAATGTAGGAGGATTCCCTTTTCTTGACACCCTCTCCAACATTTGTTATCTGTAGTTTTGTTTTTTTTTTTTAATTTTTTTTTTTAGCTGTGCCAAGTACCACGTGGGATCTTAGTTCCCTGATCAGGGATCAAACCCATGCTCCCTGCATTGGGAGCATGGAGTCTTAACCACTGGACCACCAGGGAATTTCCTGTAGATTTTTTTTTTTTTTTAATTTATTTTTGGCTGTGTTGGGTCTTCGTTGCTGTGTGCGGGCTTTCTCTAGTTGTGGCGAGTAGGGGTACTCTTCATTGCGGTGCGGGGGCTTCTCATTGTGGCGGCTTCTCTTGTTGCGGAACACAGGCTCTAGGCGCACGGGCTTCAGTAGTTGTGGCTCAAGGGCTTTAGAGCACAGGCTCAGTAGTTGTGGTGCACGGGCTTAGTTGCTCCACGGCATGTGGGATCTTCCTGGCCCAGGGCTCGAACCTGAACCCGTGTCTCTATCATTGGCAGGTGGATTCTTAACCACTGAACCACCAGGGAAGTCCCCCTGTAGATTTTTTTAATGATGACCATTCTGACCCGTGTGAGGGTGTTGCTGTGTTGTTGTTTTTCCGTAGACTTCCAGAGCCCACCCTAGAACTAAAAAATCTGATTCTCTGGGGGAGAGGCCAGAGAATCTGTATTTTTTTTAAAAGTCCTTCATTGACTGTAGTCATCACTGAGAAGTGGGGGGCGGGCAGTTGGGGGCGTCTCTACCGCTCATAAAACTGTCGACTGAAAAAAATGCACAACCTAAAAGTTGAAAATTATGTTTTATTTGGCAGACAAAACTGAGGCCTTAAGCCCAGGACGCAACCTCTCAGTTGACAGAACACAACACTGTGAAGCCTCCCAGACCAACCCCACTGGCTCCCATAGCACTTTGCTCCCACTTTTGTACAACTCTTGCTGCGGGATCCATGTGACACGTGCCCCATTCTGCTGTATTGTATATTTCTTTGTCTACCATGTCCCACCCTGATTACATTCTGCCTCCTGTCTTTCCACACAGTCTATCTCCCATCCAAACGTGAGCCTTTGACAGCAGGGAACCCATCAGGTACCACAGATTCCATGCACATGGATGCTTGGGGAAGGCTTGCAATATGCATAAGGAATAAAAGCAGGAAAAACTTCTAAACACAGTGCAGCGCATGTAAGAAACTACAAATAATTGTTTTCAAGTCTTTCTCGTTTGACTAGGAAAAAAACATGATCAACAATCTGGTTGCCAGGCTGGACTGTAGGCGTCAGCCACCCCTAGAGTTGATTATATATATTTTACTTAAAAAAAAAACAAAAACAAACCCACAGAGGTCCAGGAAAGTGCAGGGTCTTGCTCCGAGTCACAAAGCTGAGTCGGACAGAGGAACACATTCTAACTCTGGTCCCAGGACTGCCACAGACTTCTGACCCAAATTGGGACCAGGCCACACCCTCCACTAATCTCCCTGTGGCCTTTGTTTGAGTGAAGCCATTTCGTTAGCATATAACAATGGAGACAACCAAGGTGCCCTCCCATTTTCATTTACATTTAAGTGCCCAAAGCAGTCACCAGGTGCCTCTATTATCATTGCTATTAGCTGAAGTTAAGGGTTTTTTATTAAGACTCTAAGACCCTCCTTCTCTCCCTCCCTTCCCCCCACCATGTTATCTACAGAATGAATTTCCAAAACAGTCAATCACTAGGACTATTATCATGGTGATCAGCATTATACTGAGCCCTTCTTTTATATCTTGGAATCTTTCTGGGAAGGCAAGTTCAAGATTCCCTGCTTAAAAGAATTTCAAAAACCAGAATTTCCAGCTGAAAGTACTTCCAAAGGTGTAGAGGTCTCAGGCAGAAGGCCTGGTCTGGGATCTCAAGCCCACCCACCACTGACTTGGGGGAGCTGGAACCTCTGGGCCTCTATTATTTTTATATCTCTACCCTTGTATTCAACACTTCTGAGGATCATATCATGCAGTCTCTGGAAAATGGTTTATCAACTTTAAACTCTCTCGAAAATCTGCCAAGCACCAGCCACAAAACTAGAAGCCTGACATATTTTATCTAATGAGTGAGGAATTATATTATATTCTTATCTTACATATAGGAAGCTAGATTCCTCCTTGACACTCCTCCCCATGCACGAGCTCCCCCCTCCCATTTTTTATTAACGCTAATTAGTTGATTCTCTCTGGGAACCCCCGCTCTCCCCTCCATCCCAGGAGCATATCCTTCAATGCCCTAGTTCTCATCTCACCCAGAGCATTTCTCTCTGGAATTAAGGACAAAGCCTTGTATTTTCTTAGGTTCCTTCTGCCTCTCTAGAGGGATCTCTTTGTCCTGCAAATCTCTTGAAGCCACTCCCCTAATATGCTCCATTGTCTGGTCTACAGTTTAGCTGGGCTAGAACCATCACCAGCCCCTTGCCTTCCTCCCGCCCCCCCCACACACACTCTGCTACTCTCCAAAGATGCTTAACACTGAAAGCCCCCTTGTGTTCCTTCCATCTTAGTATCTGCTGCTGATCTTCTCCCCCTTTGACTCCACGTGGTAACTCCTGCTCTGGGCTTAGAAGTACTTCTTTCCCAAGCACGGAGGCTGATGGTTGCTCCTCCTCTGGGTCCCTTAGCACTTGTGCATAGCTCTATTATGGCACATTACATTTCATTACCCTGGAATATACATTCTGGCATCTAGGTTGGAAAACTCTTGTTTTGGGAGGGGTGAGAAATTGACATTCATAGGGTGTAAGGAGGAGGTGAGGTATAATGCCTGGCACATCTGGTAGATGAAGCTGGATAAGCAAAAGCCAGAAAATCTTAAGAGCCTTGATTGTTCAGAAGCTTTGGGTTTCACTCTGTAGGTGATCATGTTTTTATGCAGGGAGCAACACTGGGTTCATCTTTTTAATGAGATAATCTGATTCTAGCATGGAAAATGCACTGGAGGACAAGAGGGAGAAAAAGTAAGGAAGTTAATGAAGAAGCCATTGCAATTGTCCAGACAAGACACAATAGTGCTTAACCAAAGGCGGCACTTCTGGGGCTGGATAAAGGGGAGAGATGGAGAGGATGCAGGAAGGTTTCTAGCTTGACAGTAGTTACAGGAAATGCCACTGAGGGACTTCCCTGGCCGTCCAGTGGTTAAGACTCTGAGCTTCCACTGCAGGGGGCACGGGTTTGATCCCTGGTCAGGAAACTAAGACCCACAGGCTGCATGGTGCGGCCAAAAAAAAAAAAGAAAGAAAGAAAGAAATGCCGTTGAGTGCTTGTTTGGTAATGTGGTAAGAGCAAATTTGTGGGAAAAGATGGTTTTGTTTTGGTCCTAATGAATTTGGAATATTTATAGCAATATCCAGTGCAGGTGGAAATTATACCTAGAGCTAAGTTTAGATGGGAGGGCTACGGTTTAGATTTGCGAGTCTTTTCTGTGGAGATGACAGTTAAAACCATAGGAATAGAGAGAATCACTGAGGGGGAAATTGTCGAGTGAGATAAGAATCTAGCATTTTTTCACCTACATCTCTTCTTGTTATTATGTCACAAATCCATAAATCAAGTGCCATTACTTAGTACACTAGAGAATTCACTTAAAAATCTTGATGGTCTCATGACCAAGCTGTTTTCTGTTGCTGTCATCACTGGGACCTGGAGTGCTAGAGGCCTCTAATCTCTGTGAGACTTAAACAAAGCATTCTGCTGATCAAAGAACAGGTGGTTCAAGGTCAGATATCAGCTGGTCGTCAAATACAGGCTGCTGCCAGCTAGTTAGGCAAGAAATGGAGGGAGTGGTCCTTGGTATTCAGTGCTACTCTCTTCATACTTGGGGATCTGTAACAGGAAGTTCTCAGGAAGATTCTAACAATGTAAGCCCAAGACCTGCATTCTCTGAGAACCCACTCACATTTCCAGCCGCCACACAGAGCTGGGCCATGTTTATCATTTGGGACTCTGTTCCCCTGACCATAGATGACTGGAGTAGGGAGAAGAACACTGACTCAGGTGGGCCAGTTACTCAAGAACCTGTGGATGGGACAGGTACTTGGGAGTTTGTGTACTTGATTGAGGAATACATACACATTTTGGAATAATGGGGTGGGGGGCAACTATTTTCCCCATGAGCACAGAGAAAGTTCATCTGCAGGGAAAGCAGAATAAGGCAGGGGTCATCAGTGTAGAAAGGAAGAAAAGAAGAAAGGAAAGAAAGAAAAAGAAAAGAAAGAAAGAAAGAAAGAAAGAAAGAAAGAAAGAAAGAAAGAAAGAAAGAAAGAAAGGAAGGAAGGAAGGAAGGAAGGAAGAGAGAGAGAAAGAAAAAGAAAAAAAGGGAGCACACACTGAAAAACTGAAAAAAATGGCTGCCTTGGCACCTCACAGTTCCCCCATTTCCAGATTTCGATCCCTCCTAAGCCCACTTTTTATAACTTATGAGTTCTGTCTTCCTTTTTGCCTAAGTTGATCTGAGCAGGGTTCTGTTATTTACAAGCAAGGAGCCATCATTAACTGACAGGTCCTGGGTAAGGGCCTCAGTGGGAGAAGTGGCTAGAATAGATATTACTGAGAAGACTTCGGAAATACCTAAATCCTATCAAGAGGCTGAAGTATATCCTCAGGACTGAAATGGATTTAGTGAAAACTGTAACCTAATCAACTGTTACCATGACCAAAGAAAGGAAACTGAAGGACACAGGAGTCTTGTGCAAAATGAGTGCTTTGCAGTGTTTATTAAATGACTAAAACTAAAAGGCAAACATCAAATTGGGGAAAAAAACTCACAACAAAGGGAAAAGACTTTTTCTACCTATATCATTTTTACCTCTCAGTTTAGCAAAGATTTCTACAAAGCTAACACCTAATATTGGCTGCAATATTGTTTTGTCCATCCACAGTTGGACCCCTTTTCCTCCTTCACCAGACTCAACCCTTGATGACTGAATACGGCATGTGATGTACACCAGAGCCCTCCCCTGGTGTTTTTTTGTTTTTTTTTTGAATTCCAGCCAGAGAAAGGGAGGAAAGTGGTAGATGTGAGGCTCTGAGGCTGATATGACAGACAAATTTCCAGTTGAGCAGAAGAAGCCATTCTTCAGCAGGAAGCAAAGACGCAGACAATGCAGAGAGAAAGTGGCATTTGAGTATCTGATTCCAGTTGTCTCTGAGGCCAGCTGCCCCTGCCCTTCTCACAGTTTGGTTACATGAGCCAATAAAGCCTCTGGTTGGGACACCTGTGCTCTGGTCAAACCTGAGCCATGAGGAACCACTATAAATTCCTAATCACCTAATTGCCTCTGAGGCAGAAGTGCTGTAGAGATGGTCTACAACCTGCCCCTGTGCACAGGCTTGATTTACTCTATGCCCTCTCTATTGTAAGAGGCCCAGGGGAAGATCTTTGGAGGGTCAATGCTCCTATGGTTTATCTTTTGTCTACATGCTCGTGCTGAAAGCTGCAGGACCACTCTGTGGGTCCTTTCAGAGGGATGCAGATCATCAACATGTACCCAAAAGGTACAAATGTATTGCTTATGCCAACATTTATTTTCTCTTCCTTCTTAGTTGCAGAGCTCTGATTTTATTCAAGGCAGCAATTCACCTATCTAAAGGTATTTCCAGGAGGAAGGATAAATTGGGAGATTGGGATTGACATATTCACACCACTATATATAAAATAGATAACTAATAAGGACCTACTGTATAGCACAGGGAACTCTACTCAATACTCTGTAATGGCCTACGTGGGAAAAGAATCATTTTTTTTTAATTTATTTTTTCACACACACACACTGTATTTTATTTTTACAAGAGATAAATAAACTGACAACAAGCATTGTAAATGGATGACCACAACAAAAGCAACAATGATTGCAATTACCAAACACGAAACACACTCATACTATGTCATAATATTGACACTCAGTCCAGTAATCCTCCACTGTAACAGTTCCTTTACTTTGCAGTGAAAATTGATTTGTATATTTTTTGCCTCTGAGTCCTTGTGGGATTTTTTTTTTTTTATTCAAACAGAAAGTCACAAAAATTATAATCATCCTCATCAGTTCACTCAGTCCCATGTAATTAATTTTTTTTATCTTGATCTTTTGTTAGCACTTTTATGAATTCATCAGTTTTCCATTAGAGTTCTGAAAATGCTTATTCATTCAGTTCATCAGTATAGTCAGTTACCAGAAACCTGTACTTGTCATGAGTTCCTTGAAGATGAAACCCTTTTATAGGAATATTTTTGCAAAAGCATCAGAGTACACCCAGAACTGTCTGTAAATGACAAAAGACTTAAAAATGACCACAGTTAAAGATTTGATGAAAGTTCATAATAATGCAATTGACAAGGAAATTTAGTTATTTCTGAGATATACATTTTAAAGTAATAACTAGAATTATGACTTATAACATTATACCAGAACATATAAGATTTTTAGAAATTTCATGTAATGGGGAAAAGAATCTTAAAAGAGTCGATATATCTATAACTGATTCACTTTGCTGTACATCTGAAACTAATGCAACATTGTAAATCAACAATACTCCAATTAAAAAAAAAAAGGTGTTTCCCATCCTCTCTTGAAGCTAGGTGTACCATGTGACCAAGTTCTAGCCAAAGACATGCAAGTAGAAATGTTGTACGGTACTTCTGGGGAGTCTCCTTAAAAGGGAGGAAAATGTCTTATTCCCTCCTTTTTCACCTTTCTCCTGCTTCAAACATGGATTTCTAATACCATCTTGAATCATGAGACCATAAACCAATGATAGCTCCACTACCACCCAGGACCTGGGTTCCTTCTACCTTGCTGTTCACCTTCATTAGCTCATTGTCTCAAGGTCCAAGATGGCTGTAAGAAGTCCATGCAACACTTCCAGTTGCACATAATAGACAAAGTCAAAAAAAAAAAATAGTGCATAAGCAAGATTAAGGTTTGTCTCAAATTTTTTTCCTTAAGAGATAAAGTTCTGGGAATTCCCTGACAATCCAGTGGTTGGGACTCTGCACTTTCACTGCCAAGGGCCTGGGCTCAACCTCTGGTCGGGGAACTAAGATCCCATAAGCCTCGCAGCACAGCCAAAAAAAAAAAAAAAGAGAGAGAGAGATAACATTCTGTCTTGTTTATGCTACTGTTATTTTGAGCTTTGTGTGTTATATGCAACTGAACCTAATCCTCCATCAAGTAAACTAAGGTGGGCACTGGAATGTACTGGAGTCAGTGATGGGTTCAGTTCTAGGCTGACTGTGAGTAAAAAAGTACTGCCCCATGGGAATCTGCTCCCCACCTTCAGAATCCTCCCAAATTTGCTAGAATCTTCCACCAAGCAAACTGAATAGACTCCATCTGAGCTCCTTCTGACAGGAAGAAGACTGAGAGAGATGTTGCTCTTTCTTTAAAATATTTATTTATTTATTTATTTACGGCTGCATGGGGTCTTAGTTGTGGCACACGGGATCTTTCGTTGCAGCACGTGGGCTTAGTTGCCCCGCAGCATGTGGGATCTCAGTTCCCCGACCAGGGACTGAACCCACGTCTCCTGCATTAGGGAGGCAGATTCTTTTTTTTTTTAATTTTAATTAATTAATTAATTAATTTATTTTTGGCTGCGTTGGGTCTTTGTTGCTGCGCGTGGGTTTTCTCTAGTTGTGGCGAGTGGGGGCTACTCTTCGTGGCGGTGTGCGGGCTTCTCATTGGGTGGCTTCTCTTGTTGTGGAGCACAGGCTCTAGACGCGTGGGCTTCAGTAGTTGTGGCACGTGGGCTCAGTAGTTGTGGCTTGCAGGCTCTAGAGCGCAGGCTCAGTAGCTGTGGCACACGGGCTTAGTTGCTCTGCAGCATGTGGGATCTTCCTGGCCCAGGGCTCGAACCCATGTCCCCTGCATTGGCAGGCGGATTCTTAACCACTGTGCCACCAGGGAATCCCCTGGAAGGTGGATTCTTAACCACTGGACCACCAGGGAAGTCTCCAGGTGTTTCTCTTAAAATTTGTCCCCTTATTGAGGGCAAGACTTCAGATTTCCTATAAAAAGGTCCCTGCTTCTTTGTTTCCCCACCTCAGGAGATCTCTCTAGGACCCAGAGTCTAGACTACCACTACCCAATAATGTGAGCCACATATGCATTTAAAAATTTTCTAGTAGCCACATTAATAAAAATAAAAAGAGATAGGTAAAATTCATTTTAATACTATAGTTTGCTTATCCTGTATATACAAAATATTACCATTTTCAACATAAGCAATGTAATCAATACAAACAGAATGATTATAATTGTATTGGATCAAATGTAATCACTATAAAAATTGTTCATGAGATATTTTACATTCCCTTTTTTGTTCCAAGTCTTTGAAATCCAGTGTATATTTTACACTTACAGTGCATCTCAATTTGGGCTAGCCACATTTTAAGTGCTCAGGAGTCCCATGTTGTTGGTCACTACCATATAGAACGGAGCAAGTCTGGACTCTGCCTCTTCTCTCCCTCCAAGCCAGCCAGTTCCACCTTTTTGTCTCTGGTTGTAATCTCATTGTGAGGTTATTGTCTGTCTGCCTGACTCCTGAAACCTTTTAGATCTTCTTTGCCTCCTAGCCCATACAGTCATGGACCAGCCCATCTCCATTCTTCTCCTATAGCCTCGACAAGCCCAGTTGTTTGAAAGGGAAGTTCAGAGGGGTGAAGTTCCTTAGGTGCTTCTCAAATACTCAGCTGATCCTTCACATGGGCAGTCTCACACTACTGCTACCTAATGCCAAGGGTTAAGATCTTGAAAAGGAAACAGAAAGAGTGGGAGGTAAAAATCACCCGATGAGTGAGCTTATTCTTCATGTCAATCACTTGGAAAACTGACAAGTCCTCAGATTGGAAATAAAAACTGGGATACAGGCAAGGTGAAGGCAAAAGGGCTTTCTCTCTTTTGGACATCAGTTGCCCATGGGCAGGTGGTTGTCATATGGCCCTTGGTCCCTAACGACAGGTGAGGCCCTGGAGCATAAGGGCTCAAGACCAGGGGCTGGTGAAGTTGTAATTTCTGTGGGTAGAGCAGTAATCTTCAGGGAATTCCTGGGAGGTCCAGTGGTTAGGGCTCTGTGCTATCACTGCCAAGGCCTGGGGTTTAATCCCTGGTCGGGGAACAGAGATCCCACAAGCCATGTGGCGCAGCCAAAAAAAGAAAAATACAAACAACAAAACACAAGAGCAGTAATCTTCAAACAGTGCCCTGTGAAGTTCCCATTTGCAGAAATCTCTGGGGGCTGCCTGGGAAAAGACACATGGGGAGAGAAGGGGAGGCCTAGTGGGTAGAACTCTGTGCTCTCCAAGCTCCGCCTCAGCCTGACCGGGGCCTCTATTATCTATTTAAACATTAAAGTTTTACATACTCTTTCATTTTTTAAATGGCTTCACTACTTAAAAAAGCCAAACAAAACAATCGAAAATGGCTGAGAGGGCTTCCCTGGTGGCACAGTGGTTAAGAATCTGCCTGCCAATGCAGGGGACATGGGTTTGAGCCCTGGTCCGGGAAGATCCCACATGCCATGGAGCAACTAAGCCCGTGTGCCACAGCTACTGAGCCTGCACTCTAGAGCCCGTGAGCCACAACTACTGAGCCCACGTGCCACAACTACTGAAGGCTGCGTACCTAAAGCCCATGCTCTGCAACAAGAGAAGCCACCACAATGAGAAGCCCACACACTGCAACAAAGAGTAGCCCCCGCTCGCCACAACCAGAGAAAGCCTGCACACAGCAACGAAGACCCAATGCAGCCAAAAATAAATTAAATAATAATAATTTTTTTAAAAAAGAAAAAAAAGAAAATGGCTGAGATGCATGAAAAAACTGATGCTCAGAGAGGGTAGGTGATTTTCCTAATATCACACAGCCAATCATAGGGAAAGCCAGGATTCAAATGACCAGGTCTATCTCCTCATCCTAAGCTCTTTTCACAAGAGAAATAGGTAATTTCTTTGGCTGGCTGTAAAGATATGTGCTGCCTAGAGAGTCATGGGACCATGGAGAAGGCCCATGCTATCTCATGGAAGGATGGATCTTTAACATGTAGTGATAGTAATTGGGCATTACAAACTCCTGCTGAGAATGTGGCCCTAACAAGCAGAGGAGAGGAAGTCTTGGGACTCTACAAGAGAATACTGACATTTTATTTATCAAGAAACAGCACTTTGGGACTTCCCTGGTGGTCCAGTGGGTAAAACTCTATGCTCCCAGTGCAGGGGGCCAAGGTTCAGTCCCTGGTTGGGGAACTAGATCCCGCATGCATGCCACAACTAAGAGTCCTCATGCCGCAAGGAAGATCCCTCGTGCCGCAACTAAGACCTGTGCAGCCAAAATAAATAAATAAACAAATAAACAAATATTTTAAAAATCTGTCTTAAAAAAAGAAAAGGCACTTTTTTTTTTCTTTTGGCTGCACTGTGCGTCACGTGGGATCTTAGTTCCCTGCCCAGGGATCGAACATGTGCCCCCTGCAGTGGAAGCACGGAGTCTTAACAACTGGACTGCCAGGGAAGTCCCAAAAAACAGCACTTTTTTATAAAAAAGGAAAATTGTTTGAAATACGTGAGAAGGTTGAACTTTGAGTTAACATACCTTCTCTGGGCTCTTCAAGCCTGTATTGTCTCTGTCGACCTACAACACCTTGGAGGTCAAAAGGACTTATGCCTTAAAGGGTTCGTAGCTGCACATGAGTGTGGTCTCAGGACCACATCAAGCCATTCTCCTTCCACTCTGAACATTAGGACATGTTTTCAGTAAAGAAGGTAAGGAAGGAAGAAAGGGAGGGAGAAAGAGAAGAGGGGAAGGGAGGGACAGATGGAATGACCAACGGGAGACATAGTTAAGCAGGTCTCCGTATACCTCCAACACGCTAAGCATGTTGCTGCCTCAAGGCCTTTGCACGCCTTCCCTCTTCTCCAGAAATCCTCACACCTTACTCCTTTCCTTCACTGAGGTTTCTGCTGAGTGCAGAGGCCTTCCTTGACCACCCTAACTAAAAGAGCACTTACCACTGTGACCCTGCTTTTTCTCTGCAGCACTCATCAACATCTAACATATTGTATGCTTACTTTAAGAAAATTATTATTTTTATTTCACAGTTGTGAGGAGTACTGGCAGGTATTTTGTATATTTACTTTTTTTTTTTTTTTTTTTTTGGCTGCACCGCTTGGCTTATGGAATCTTAGTTCCCCAACCAGTGATTGAACCTGGGCCCCAGAAGTGAATTGCTGGAGTCCTAACCACTGGACCACCAGGGAATCCCCTATACTTACTTTTTTTTTTTTAAGAATTTTCCTTGTTTTTTTTTTTTTTTTAAAGACAACTTTACTTATTTATTTATTTATTTATGGCTGTGTTGGGTCTTCGTTTCTGTGAGAGGGCTTTCTCTAGTTGCGGCAAGTGGGAGCCGCTCTTCATCGCGGTGCGCGGGCCTCTCACTATCGCGGCCTCTCCCGTTGCGGAGCACAGGCTCCAGACACGCAGGCTCAGTAATTGTGGCTCACCGGCCTAGTTGCTCCGCGGCATGGGGGATCTTCCCAGACCAGGGCTCGAACCCGTGTCCCCTGCATTGGCAGGCAGACCCCCAACCACTGCGCCACCAGGGAAGCCCCTACTTACTTTTTAATGTATCATTTCCTTTCTCCACTAGAATGTAAACTCCCAAGCTACAGTAACTTCATTTTGTTCTTTTGTTCAGTGATTTCTTTTTGTTCTATTTTCAGACAATAGAACAGTGCCTAGTACATAGGAATTTCTGAATAAATGTTAAATGGAAGAACGAACAAAATGAACAAATCATCGTACAGACATAATGGAGGTTTGGGAACAAATTCTAGCACAGGCCATCTTCCAGGGTGCCCAGAGATGAGGGTGAATATGGCTGTCCTCAGGGTGCCTGTCATTTCTCTGGATTCACATGGCAGAGCACACTGAGTATTGGCAGGGCCAAGAGACATTCCAAGGACTGCGTTAGTCATCTTGGCAGGAGCCTGGAGGCCTCCAGGGAACTGTGGGACACAGGCAGAACCATGAATCCTGGCCTCACCCAGAAGGCAAACAACCAGCTATAGGAGTTGGCAGCCACCCCTGCACCTGCTTTTCTCTGGGGCTGTGTCTGGACCATGGAGCTCCTGGGTATCAGACTGGTGTTGGTTCTGAGCAATGATTTCTAGGTCTGGGTGGGGTTATCTGGCAGTGGACTTCTTCAGGTGGCATTTGGAGTCCTGGGTCCTCAGGCTACCTGGGAAAGCATGGACTGACATGGCAGTTCTTTCTCTGTGGCAAAGGAGAAGTTGAAATTGAAATGCAGAAGGAATAGGACTCCATGCACCTGTCACGCCTCACCCTCAAGAGACCCAAGAGAGTTCAGGTTTTGGTAATTCAATTGCATGTCCTAGGGTATTGGGGCCTTCAGGTTGAAAGTCGGCCTTCAGACCTGGAAGGTAGCCTTACTGCAGGTGTCTCTCTTTTTTTTTAATAATAACCAGAAAAAAAAATTTTTTTTCTCTTCCACCAGTGCCAAAATACAAGGTTTTAGGGCCGCAGTGCTTGCAGATTCTGAGAGAATGCAGCACCACCTCAAGACTGGATGCATCTATCTTTAGTATAAATCGTAGATGAGGGTATGTGCAGACAGAAACAGGGTGAAGAGGGTCTTAAACTTCCCAAAATGATGGTTGCAACCATTCCAGGTGAATAGAAAGCTTTTTTTTTTTTTTTTTTCCAGAGACCAATCAAAGGGAAGTTGTCGGAAAGAGAGGAATCGGACCAGAGGTATAGTCTGCAAAACCCAGGAACTGTTCTGTGTCTTTGATGCCTTCAAGAGTTTCCAATCTAGAACCATGATCATCTTTGCTAGGCAGCATGCGCTGGCTGAGGAAGTACCTTAGGATGGCCACCTCAGGCCATGATAACAGTGTCTCTGTTAATGGAGAGGTGATTGTATTAGTTGTGGGAGAGGGGGTTTCTAAATGACAACTCGAAAGAGAATCCCCAAATTCCGTGGCTTAAAGATCAAAGAAGCTGATTTCCCTCTTATATAACCTCAGAGATGACTGTTTAGGTCAGCAGGTAACTCTGCCTTTTTTTTTTTTTTTTTTAAGGTAACTCTGCTTCTTGAGGTCATTTAGGGGCCAGGTTATTTCCCCCTGTGGCTCCTCCATCCCCTCTGGCTTACCTTATCTCCCTGGTTGAAGCGGGGTCTTTGCCTTGTCCAGATTCCAGCAGCAGGGAGGGAGGAAAAGACCCTGTGTCAGCCCACATCTTTTTTTTTTTTTCTTTTTTGGCCATACTGAGTGGCTTGCGGGTTCCCTGACCAGGGATTGACCCATGCCCTCGGCTGTGAAAGCGCAGAGTCCTAACCACTGGACTGCCAGGGAATTCCCTTTTTCTTTCTTCCTTCCTTCCTTTTTTTTTTTTTTTTTTTTTTACATTTAGCATTTTGAGGCCAAGTTCAAAGAATATAGGTTGAACTATGAACCTCGTTAGGGTAAAGACTAATTAAAAACTCATCTTTGTATCCCCAAATTCCCAGAATCTAGCACGGTAACTGTACATAAAGGGTGCCCAATAAATATTTGTTGAAGTTTGTGTTAATTAAGGTTCTTTTGGTTACAAGAAAATATTATTGGGAGTTTAGTGGAAAGCTCCTCTAGAACTGAAATACAGGAGCTAAGTACTCAAGTCTCGGAAAGAACAGGAACTGGCATAGCTACAGGAACCTGGGCAGCTAGAGGTCATGGACACTTTCTCTAGGGCAATACTATGGATTCTGCTCCCCAAGCCCTCCGGCTTGATATTGATTCATTGAATGCTCCAGGTTTACAGGCAGGAGAACGTGACTGCTCTAGGCTGGACCAGCTGTCAAACCCTATCAGCAAGCCCCAGCCTGGAGCAGGGAGGAGAGACACAGAAATGACCCCTGCGTGCCACCCATGTATTGAACCTGTTTCCAGAGAAAGGAAAACTGTCAAATGAATTATTATCCAAATGCCTGACCATATCCTGGTTCAGGAAGCCTTACAAGCTTCAGTTTGTAAAGTGCTGATGCCCAGCAGGGTAGGACAAGTCACTCAAAGTAGCTGAGCCTCGGAGGTGGTTTTGAGACTGTGGATGAGTTGGGCACACACACTGGGCAGTGGTGATCTTGGCGGAGCCCCAGCTTGCCACTTTTACGCCTTACAGCTTTCCCAGGAGACTCTGGGAGGCACCTTGAGGGTCTAATAAACCCCAACCAGGGACCTGCCGAGTCCTGACTGCTGGACTGCTGGGGAATTCCCAGTTATCTCAGTTTCTGGGGTCAAGAATCTGGGCATAGCTTAGCCAGCTGCCTATGGTCCAGAATCTCTCACAAGGCTGCAGTGTATTTGTTGACTGGGGCTGCAGTCATTACAAGGCCCTACAAGGGGTAGGATCTACCTTCCAGCTCACTCCCATGGCTGTTGACAGACCTCGGGTCCTCTCTGACTGTTGGCTAGAGACATCAGTTTCTTGTCATGTGGGCTTCTCCGTAGAACAACTCAGAACATGACAGCTGACTTCCCTCAGAAGATGGAAGCCACAGTCTTTTTGTAACCTAATCTTGGAAATGACACCCCATCATTTTTGCTGTATTTTATTTGTTAGAAGTGAGTCACTATGCCCAGTCTACACTGAAGGGGAGAGGATTACCCAAAAAAATCATTGGGAATCATCTTCCAGGAAGCCTACCACAGCCAGTCCCAGAGATGTGATGTCAATAAGGGGTTTGTCACTGGTCTGTCAGTTCTAGGAGATGCCAGGACAGAGGAATGAAGATATTTATCGAAGTCAAGGACTGGAGGTCAAAGCTAGGAGCTGAGATTCCTGGGTGGAGAGGCCAGGCAAAAAGGAACCAAAGAATGAGAGAGAGCCAATAATAGAAGTGACCTGAGATAGGAAAAAGTACAAATGATTCAATGGGGCACTGAGAAACCAGTTTTGGGAAGCCTGCTCATAACACACAGATGTTCTCTTATGCTTATGGGGCAGAATCTTGAGGCATGAGGCTGGGCAGAAAAGATGCAGGTGGGTGGTGGTACAGTTACACAAGCTAGGAAATAATGAGGGTCACTGATTTGTTCTGAGACAAGCTGATTTTGTAGTGCCTACGGAACATCCAGGTGGAGATGTTCTCTGGGCAACTGAAAAAGGATGGAAGATCTAGAAAGAGCCTGCACGTGTAGGGTTGGGAACACAGTTAGATACGGGGACAGAGGCAAGAGCAGTGGCCATCAAGGTAAACTGAGGAAAAGTCAGATCCTTGGGCAACTACTACTAAAATTGTCTCTAACACACTTACCTTCCCCCTTTGAGACCTGTCATGAACCTGCTACTACCCTGATTTGTGTCTACATTTTTCTTGAATTCCACTGCATTTTTTTTTTTTTAATAAATTTATTTTATTTATTTTTGGCTGTGTTGGGTCTTCATTGCTGCATGCGGGCTTTCTTTAGTTGCGGCGGGCAGGGCTATTCTTCGTTGCGGTGTGTGGGCTTCTCATTGCGGTGGCTTCTCTTGTTGCGGAGCACGAGCTCTAGGCGTGCAGGCTTCAGTAGGTGTGGCTTGCGGGCTCTAGATCGTAGGCTCCGTAGTTGTGGTGCACTGGCTTAGTTGCTCCACAGCATGTGGAATCTTCCTGGACCAGGGCTCAAACCCGTGTCCCCTGTATTGGCAGGTGGATTCTTAATCACTGCGCCACCAGGGAAGCCCTCCACTGCAATTTTTAAAAGAATAAACTTTATTTTTAGAACAGTTTTAGATTTACAGAAAAATTGAGAAAGTAGTACAGAAAGTTTCCATATACCCCACACTCAGTTTCTCCTATAATTAACAACTTACATCAGGATGGTACATTTGTTACAATTAATGAACCAATACGATACATTATCATTGACTATAAGTCCATAGTTAATTCGGATTTCCTTAGTTTTTTAACCTAATGTCGTTTTTGCTGGCCCTGGATCCCATCCAGGATACCACATTACATTTAGTTGTCATGCCTCCTTAAGCTCCTTTGGCTGTGACAGTTTCTCAGACTTTCCTTGTTTTTGGTGACCTTGTAGTTTTGAGGAATACTAGTCAGGTATTTTTAGAATGTCCCTCTGTTGGGATTTGTCTGATGTTTTTCTCATGATTAGACTGAGGTTGTGGGTTTTGGAGAGAAAGACCACAAAGGTGAAGTGCTATTCTCATCACCTTGTATTATTGGTGATGTTGACCTTGATCACTGGCTGAACTTGTTTGCTAGTTTCCTCCTCCTGAAGTTACTCTTTTTTTCCACCTTTCTATACTGTACTCTTTGGAAAGATGTCACTATGAGCAACCTACACTTAAGGAATGAGGAGTTGTCCTCCACCTCCTTTCAGGGTAGAGCACCTACACAAGTTATTCAGGATTATTCTGCATCTGAGATTTGTCTTTTCTCCCTATTTATTTATTTAATCAATCATTTATTTATATTAGTATGGCCTTATGGATATTTATTTCATACTCTGGGTTATAATCCCATACTGCTTTATTTTTTTACTCCAATTGTTCTAGCTCTGGCCATTGGATGCTCTTTCAGTTGACTTCTCTGTTGCTTTGACATACCACCATATTGTGATAGTTTTTGTTTGTTTTTGCTTTTGTTTTTTATAATAGTACTTCCTTACTTTCCGGCAGTTTATTGTGTATATTTCCTGCCCCAGTCGTAGAATCAGCCATTTCTCCGAGGAGTCCTGGTTCCATATATTGGAGAATGGTATTAGAAACTAAGATCTGGGCAGTGGGTGGGCTCAACTGTATTTTCATCCTTTATTATTCCCTGACTTAAGGTAAAGTGTGCTACACGTTTGCATAAGCCTACTTTTGTTTCCATTTTGGCTTCTAATTTCTTTGTATACTTTTCTACCCATTCTCTCATTTGCTTTCTCTCTACGTTTATTTTATTTTACTTATTTTTAAATTTTTGGCTGCGCTGCATGGCTTTCGGGATCTTAGTTCCCTGACCAGGGATCGAACCCGGGCCCCAGCAGTGAAAGCGCTAAGTCCTAACCACTGGACCGCCAGGGAATTCCCATCTGTCTACATTTTAAAGCTGCTTAAATGGGCTTTGGCTAGACTGATGTCCATGGGTTGTCACCACTAAATTCTTCAATCACATTTACTGTTTCAAGCCTAGACATAAGATCCTGAAGCCATTTTCTTCCTTCCTAATGTAAAGGTATTGCCATTTTGTAAAATAAAACTCTAACATTTGCCTTGAGTTTGTAAACCTGTAAAAATTAGAATTCTATAAAACCTTTGTTGGGGAAGGAGGGAGGGAGTCATCTGGACACCTAGAGCGCTGGGTTGGGTTGGGACCCTGAACTAGAAAAGGTTTGAGTTTCACAAAGATATGTCCATTTTCTGTGCTTAATAAAAAGCCTGGACTGAAGGAAAGGGGAGCAGTATTTATGGTGCTTTTAATAATTTATCTTTGCTGCTGCCACCCTGAAACCAAAGCATGGCCAAAAATCCCTCTCCCTTCAGTTTAACACAGACTGAGCTTTTACATAAAGAGCTTTTTAAAATACACACACACACCCACACACACCCCACACACACACAAATGAAAATGTAAAAGTATAGATTTTTTACAAATAGCATAGAAATAGAGAGCTAACAGAATACAATTTTTTTAAGCACAATGGAAATGTGCAACTCTTTTATTTAAAAAATTATAAAATATTATTAAAGGACATAAAAATGCATAAATCAATAGTTAAATTATACCCATCAATTGACCCAATATCATGATGGTGCTAATTCTCCCCAAATTACTATGTTCCATTAAATATGTTCATGTCCTATGACCCAATAATACTTCTAGGAACATAATCTATAAAAACTTCCTCAGAGACATGTGCAAGGAAATTTTAGCAGCACTGTTTGTAATTGCGGAATACAATTTTCTTATCCTAAGGTAACCATGATTTGCCCAATTGTCATTATTGCAGACCTGGGATTCTCCAAGCTCTCACTTCTGCCTCTCAGCCTGAGGTGGAGGAAGGGGACCAGTGTTGCTGGGTCTGATGGGAGTCTGAGATCCTTCCAGGGCTTTCCTGGGCATGGGTCCCCATTTGCCCCACGGAACAGCCTGGGTACCTGGTCCTCTCTGGTTCTCCTAATTCCCAGCTCCCTGAATCCAGCAGTCTGGGCTTCAGGTCAGCTGGGTCTAATTTTCCAAATATCCCTCCTGGTGGCCCTCCTTCTCTGCCCTGGAAGTTCTACCCTTTTCTCTATCCTGTGATCGCTATCCAAAGAATATTTCTGAAGGTCCCGAAAAGCCTGGTTATACTCTTCCTTATTGCTGAGTCTCTGGCTAGCTTTATTTATTTACTTATTTTTAAATATTATTTTTTGTTTTGTTTTGTTTTTTAATTTTTTTTTTTTTTGGCTGTGTTGGGTCTTTGTTGCTGTGCACAGGCTTTCTCTAGTTGTGGCGAGCGGGGGCTACTCTCTGTTGCACTGCATGGGCTTCTCATTGCGGTGGCTTGTCTTGTTGCAGAGCATAGGCTCTAGGTGTGCAGGCTTCAGTAGTTGTGGCATGCAGGCTCAGTTGTGGCTCTTGTGGCCCTCAGGCTTAGTTGCTCCACAGCATGTGGGATCTTCCCGAACCAGGGGTTGAACCCGTGTCCCCTGCATTGGCAGGTGGATTCTTAACCACTACGCCACCAGGGAAGTCCCTTTATTTTATTTTTATTTATTTATTTTGGCTGTGCCGTGTCTTAGTTGCGGCACGCGGCATCTTCATTGCAGCATGAGGACTTCATTTTGTGGCATGTGAACTCTTAGCTGCAGCATGCATGCGGGATCCAGTTCCCTGACCACGGATAGAACCCGGGCCCCCTGCATTGGGAGCACAGAGACCCACTCACTGGACCACCAGGGAAGTCCCTCTGGCTAGCTTTAGGTGTATTGTCACCACTGTTCACGTGGCCTCTGGAGGCCGCTGACTTCTTAACTTGGAGTCCATCCCTTCTCCGGAGTGCTGCCACTGCTCTTTCCTTCCCATGCCTTCTAGTGGCTCTCTCAGGAAGGTTCTTTTTTTAGCTTCTGAAATGCTCAGTTCTAATGATACTTGTTAAACCAAGAAGATTGACCTACTCAAGTTCAATGACTACAAATCCTTTCTTAGTCAAATTGTGAATAGGGACCAGGTATTCCAAGTAGTTCTCATTTTATCCCTTAGAATCCCTCCAATCCCAGTTGGTTTTTGCAATATAAATCACTGCAGTTTAACATCAAAAAATACTTTAAACATCTAACAAGGTGCTTGCTAAGACAGAGATAAAATGGGGTGTCCACTGAAGGGGTATCTGAAAACGCTAGCCTCTCCTATGTGCCTAGTTGATTACTTAGCAGGTTAGAAGTGAGGGCAGAGTGAACATTCTTCTGGGGGAATCTCATGGTGACTGAATCAAATTAAGTGGCAAAATTACTTGCATACCTCACATTTTCACCGTCTGAGAGAATTGACTGCTTGCGTGGCACCATTAAAACTAGTTTTCTTAAGGGTTCTATAAGTAAGGGGATGTCTCGTCTCAGTAATGTTTAATCTATATAGAATATAAATGTCATGCTTGAGTTGGTTACTAGGGTGAAATCACAATGAGCTATAAATTGGAAGTCGACTAATATTGATTCAGTGGAAGTTGTACTCACAATTTCTCCCTTTCCATAGTACCTGTCACTATTGAGATAGACCACTAGTTCAGTCATTCACATTGTCAAAGTTAAAGGCGCACTGTATCTAGAGAAAAGAATGCCTTGTCATCATCAAAGGAAACCTGGTAAACCTATTTGCTTCTTTCTTTATAGATTTACGTGGACATTTGCTCTGCTGCCATTGTTCTTGCAATTTCATCCATCACAATAGAAGCTAGTGAAAGGATATAAAAAGCTTCTCAGTGTCTTGATACAGAGATTTTTATTTGTGATTACTTTCCTCTGAAAAGGAAAAATCCTACTTGGAAGACCTAAGGTACTAGCAAAACTTAAGCAGAGGGCAAGGTTCCTTGCAGGCAGAGGAAGATCCTATGGGGACAGGATCTGAGGTTGCACATCCACACGGGCACATGGAGTTAAAGCCGATACTTACTTCAGCATTTTTTGCTGAGCCATAGGCTCTGTTCTCTGACCCAGGCCTGAGACAGGCTTATACTAACCTAATTGCTTTGGCTCCAAACCTTCTTTTAAAACTGCAAATCTTCCAGATTGCTATACCTCTTAGCTTTCCACTAAGAGCATATATATATATATATATATATATATTTTTTTTTTTTTTTTTTTTTTTTTTGCTAACCTGTGAGAACATGTATCTCAGGGAAAACTGAGGCAAATGCCTGGGGGTTTTGCCATAGTAGGGTAATGGGATCACACACACCAGAATTCAATTATTTTATCTCCAGTTAAGAACTGGAGAAAAATAGTCTGTATTCTAAATCCTGTACCCTGGAGAAAAATGCAGTTGCTGTTGAAGAGGAGATCAATTATTAAGTGCGGAACCAATGCTATTTTGGTTGCATCTACAATGAGAAGATCATTTCCAGGAATATCATACGCTTCGCTTCAGTCAACCCCAGCCCCAGTCTTTCCTCTGAGGCAGAAATAATAGTGCTGAGCATAGAGGGGGAGGAGGGCTGGATTGTGGGGCAGGGAAATAGATTGTTATAGGGACATAAGGATAAAAACAGCAGGTGTTTTTGAAAGCTGACTCCTAAACCAGTTAATTTTGGTTCATTAATGTTGATAAAGGCAGCTCTCCTCTTTGCAGAATGGATAGAACAGAGCAGGGAACTTTCCATTCATTCTGAAAATGTCTTTGATTTTTCTTGTGAGTAGAACCCTCTCTCAGGCTGTTTGAATATGCCCTGTGATGTGATAAGGGGCAGAGTCCGGGAATTCCTCTCTCTCTTACTTGGCTCTCCCACTTCCTTCTCATCTGGGCTCAAGACCTGCTTTGCTAGAAAGCTTCACCTCGTTAATCTTGAGCACCCAATCAAGCAGTTGCGTCTCTGAGATGTCCATCTACCACCAGGGCAACAGCCTTTTAAATTTCTTTCCTTGTTTCCTATAGTTTGTGAGCCAAGACACACAGATCTGCTAGATCCACATCCAGTCCTTTCTGGACAGTTTATTTTTTTGGAAACAATTTTATTGAGACAGAATTCACAATTAGCCCATTTAAAGTGTTTAATTCAATGGCAGACACTTCTTCTTTCCTTGCAGCCCCTGCTCTGCTTCCACACTCTCTCCTTCCTCCAGGGACAGGAATGGGTGGATGGTGGAACACAGACATGACTGGAGCTGATTCTAAGAACTTTTCTAACTAAAGCACCTGCTGGGTAAGGAATATAGGGGCACCCACTGACCCAGGGTTGGGGTCAGCTAAATGAGTAGGGCTTCCACAGGAAGCTGGCATACACTGTAGTACAGGGGGAAAGCAGTGCCAAGATCTCTGCCAGGATGCCAACCAGTTAACAAAATTGAAGTGGTTTTTCAGAAAGAGCCTGGATTTCTCAAGTTGGTCAATTCCAGCCTCACTATATGCACACACTGATACTGCCAGTTCAGCACTCAGAGAACATTTATTTATTTATTTATTTTAAATGTATTTATTTTATTTTTGGCTGCATTGGGTCTTCGTTGCTGTGCGCAGGCTTTCTCTAGTTGTGGCAGGCGGGGGCTACTCTTCGTTGCGGTGCACGGGCTTCTCATTGCGGTGGCTTCTCTTGTTGCGGAGCACAGGCTCTAGGCGTGCGGGCTTCAGTAGTTGTGGCACGAGGGCTCAGTAGTTGTGGCACACGGGCTTAGTTGCTCCACTGCATGTGGGATCTTCCCGGACCAGGGCTCAAACCTGGGTCGCCTGCATTGGCAGGCGGGTTCTTAACCACTGCGCCACCAGGGAAATCGCATTTAAAATTTTTAATAGACACGGTCAAATGTACTGAGCTTTTTTATACTCTGGAGAAATTGAAGGGACTCATCATGACAGATACTATGAAATAGTGCATTCAGGTCCAGTCTGAAGCAATAATTGTCAACATTCAAAAATAAGCTTAGGGACTTCCCTGGTGGTGCAGTGGATAAGACTCGAGCTCCGAATGCAGGGGGCCCAGGTTCGATCCCTGGTCAGGGAATTAGATCCCACACGCGTGCCACAACTAAGCAGCCTGCCTGCAACCAAGACCCGGTGCAACCAAACAAATAAATAAATATTTTTTTAAAAAGAAGTTACATTCTGATGAAGAAACAAAAGATTAAAAAAAAATAAGCTTAAATGAAGCTCAAGGTTTAAAATAATTTTTTTAAACTTTTTTATTATGGACAATTTCAAATAAATACAAAAGGGGAGAGAGTAATATAATGAACCCTAACACCCAGCTTCAACAATTATCAACTCAGGGCCAATCTATTTCATCTATACTTCCAATCCACTTGCCCCTGCCCTTGACTATTCTGAAGCAGATAGCAGACATTATATCATCTCCTCCTTAAATATTTCAGGATATGAAAGCGACTTATTGAAGATTAGTTATCTTGTAGAATGACCCACATTCAAGATTTGTCAGATTGCTTCCTCTGGTATCGCCTAACTTGTTCCTCCCTTCCCAGGGGTGTTTGATGCTGGGTAGAGAGGAGAGTTGGTGGTGAGCCAGCGTGCGAAGCATGAGAGCCTGCAGAGACTTTGGGTTTCAGTACTGGGTCTGGTACTTACTAGGAGCTGTGGGTTCTTGAGCAAGTCTAGCCTTTTTTTTTTTTTTTTTTTAATTTTTATTTTTATTTATTTATGGCTGTGTTGGGTCTTCGTTTCTGTGCGAGGGCTTTCTCTAGTTGCAGCAAGTGGGGGCCACTCTTCATCGCGGTGTGCGGGCCTCTCATTATCATGGCCTCTCTTGTTGCGGAGCACAGGCTCCAGATGCGCAGGCTCAGTAATTGTGGCTCACGGGCACAGTTGCTCCGCGGCATGTGGGATCTTCCCAGACCAGGGCTCGAACCTGTGTCTCCTGCATTAGCAGGCAGATTCTCAACCACTGCGCCACCAGGGAATCCCAAGTCTAACCTTTTGAAGCCTCATTTCCTCATCTGGAAAATGAGGGTAATAGTTAGAGCCTTTTTGTGGAAAGCTGAGCTTGTGGTGCCACATAGAAAGGGCTCTTGGTCACTGTAAGAAGCAAGAGACCTGGAGTGATGGTGGGCAGAAGGGTGGTCACATCATAATGCAATATAGCAGCAGGATGGGAGTGAGGGTTGGGTGAAGGTAAAGGGGAGGGGTCTTTCTGTAATGGCACCAAAAATGTATTTTGCTGTTAATGATGAAGGGTAGAAGAATATCGCACCCTAAAATATGTCACTTTGGCATAAGGATTATTTTGAGCACTTAAAAAACATCAGGTACATAAAGAGTGCTCTGACCTCCCCCTTTTCTTTCTAAAAGCAGGAGATAAAACCGCAATTTGAAAGATGTCTTCCCTGTACCAGGAGGAAAGTACCATTCTTATCATCAAGGACAGAAGTCTAAGCTGAGAGAATTCTGTATAAACAGACTTTGTTAAAATAATTCTTATCTTCCTTTAGCCTCCCCATATATTTTAGTTACTTTTCTACAGTTGCCTCTCTTTGTTCAACCTTGTATAAAAGGATTTAGGGGGCTTCCCTGGTGGCACAGTGGTTAAGACTCCGCCTGCCAAGGCAGGGGACGCAGGTTCGAGCCCTGGTCCGGGAAGATCCCACATGCTGCGGAGCAACTAAGCCCGTGCGCCACAACTACTGAGCCCGCGTGCCATGACTACTGAAGCCTACGCACCTAGAGCCTGTGCTCCGCAACAAGAGAAGCCACTGCAATGAGAAGCCTGTGCACCGCAAGGAAGAGTAACCCCTGCTCACCACAACTAGAGAAAGCCCAAGCACAGCAACGAAGACCCAACACAGCCAAAAATAAGTAAATAAATAATTAACAAACAAACAAAAATAGTGTTTAGAGTTGCTGAAGGACCCTGAACACATCCAGTCGTGCAGTGCAAAGTGATGGAGGAATCCATGTTCAATCCAGACTCAGCAGTACATGGGTCACAACTTCTCACTGAATTTTTGATGTTTCAGGTTACTTTTTGTGATTGGTCACATTTTTAGATGAATCAGTTCACTTGTCTGATTTGTATTGATTTACAACCCAGGAGTGAGAATGAGCATGACCTGCTTGGGCTGGTGGAGGCACACACGAAGTGAGATTTTTTTCCAGTGTCATGCTTTGAGCCATCTACCACCCTTGCATCATCTCATTCAATCCTCACATCACCCCTTTGATGGAGCCATGTTATCTCCATTCTAGGGATGAGAAAACGGAGGCCCAAAGAGGTTAAGGAACTTGTTCCAAGTCACTTAGCAAATAAGTTGTACAGCCAGGATTTGAACCTAGAGACAGCCCTTAGAACCATTGTGGACTTTATTGTAAGGACAATTTGTAATTGTAGATCCTTAGCCACTTTAGGTTCTTGAACTGGGGAACGACTTGATGAAACTGAAGAAAAGGAAGAGCTGTCCAGTGGCATAATACAGGATTCACAGACAGAGGAAGGCACTGGAGTGCAGAGATCAGATAGGAGGTTGTGGCAGCAATGCAGGCCCTGGAGACGGAGTGACTAGGGTTTGGAACTAGAAAATCTGGTTCTAGCCTTGTCTCTACCGTGATGCTGCTGGTTGGGGAACCTCGGGCAAGTTACAGCCACATCTCTGAAGCCGTGTTAGTCCTCCCCAAATAATGGGCTTATAAATTGAGACAAGAAAATCTCTTTCAAACTCTAAAATTCTGCCTGATGCCTTTAAAATTTAATGCAGTTTAAAGATTTATATTTGAAGACCCTAAATATCATCCAGAATCCAGAAAAGAAATTAAATGTAATAATTCTCAACATAAATCTTTTTTTTCAGAGTTCAAAGGAAGAAAATTGTTTTTAAGAATGCTTTTTAAACCAGATTATATTGACACAAGCCAATCATCTCTGCATCTTATTGTTTTCTTTGTTTAAAAAAAATGACTTGGGGGGACTTCCCTGGTGGCGTAGTGGTTAAGAATCTGCCTACCAATGCAGGGGACACGGGTTCGAGCCCTGGTCCGGGAAGATCCCACATGCCACGGAGCAACTAAGCCCGTGCACCACAACTACTGAGCCTGTGCTCTAGAGCCTGTGAGCCACAGCTACTGAAGCCCACGTGCCACAACTACTGAAGGCTGCGCACCTAGAGCCTGTGCTCCACAACAGTGGAAGCCACCGTAATGAGAAGCCCACACACCACAATGAAAGAGTAGCCCCCACTCGCCGCAACTAGAAAAAGTCCATGCGCAGCAACGAAGACCCAACACAGCCAAAAATAAATAAATAAATTTATTTATAAAAAAAAAAATGACTTGGGTATTGTTGTTGCAGTAGTGGTTGATGATATTAAAATCAAATAAGAATATTACTCTTGAAACAAATGAAATGATTTAAACCTATCTCTCTAAGTCATTTTATGAAAATATACCTAGGAGACACAAACTGAATTGTCATCAAATTAATTTGCTTTCCTTTTTTTTTTAACATCTTTATTGGAGTATAATTGCTTTACAATGGTGTGTTAGTTTCTGCTGTATAACAAAGTGAATCAGCTATACATATACATACATCCCCGTATCTCCTCCCTCTTGCATCTCCCTCCCACCCCCGCATCCCACTCCTCTAGGTGGTCACAAAGCACGGAGCTGATCTCCCTGTGCTATGCGGCTGCTTCCCACAACTTATCTATTTTACATTTGGTAGTGTATATATGTCCATGTCACTCTCTCACTTCATCCCAGCTTACCCTTCCCCCTCCCCGTGTCCTCAAGTCCATTCTCTATGTCTGAGTCTTTATTCCTGTCCTGCCCCTAGGTTCATCAGAACCTTTTTTTTTTTTTTTAGATTCCACATATATGTGTTAGCATACAGTATTTGTTTTTCTCTTTCTGACTTACTTCACTCTGTATGACAGTCTCTAGGTCCATCCACCTCACTACAAATAACTCAATTTCGTTTCTTTTTATGGCTGAGTAATATTCCATTGTATATATGAGCCACATCTTCTTTATCCATTCATCTGTCAATGGACATTTAGGTAGCTTCCATGTCCTGGCTCTTATAAATAGAGCTGCAGTGAACATTGTGGTACATGATTCTTTTTGAATTATGGTTTTCTCAGGGTATATGCCCGGTAGTGGGATTGCTGGGTCTATGGTAGTTCTATTTTTAGTTTTTTGAGGAACCTCCATACTGTTCTCCATACTGGCTGTATCAATTTACATTCCCACCAACAGTGCAAGAGGGTTTGTTTTCTAAGCTCAAATTTAATTTAAAATACGATATTTCTTCAGCTGGTTCAATCAACAGACTTTGAAGGGATTTTAGATAGAGAACATAGGAAATCAATATAGCAGTGTTGAAACGAATAATCGACAAAATAGTTGTTTTGTGTTCTGCTGCCTGTGATGCTTCTAGAAGCCAGGCTCTTCACTCTGCTAGCAACTGCAAACTTTTCTCCACCCTCATATCCTATAACAAATCCATTTCCAAGCCCTGCTGAGTTCTTGGTCTCAGTGTTTCTCAGAAATAATCCTTCCTCATCTACAAAGATTTAGGGGTGGGGTTCCCATTCCTTGGTTGCAGAAGTGGCCTTCTCCTAGGGCAAATGGCTCTTCCTGAGATAAAGTTGGTTCTATTATTAAAACCTTCAGGGATCCCATTAGCTTGTAGGATGAAATCTAAATTCTACAGTGGAGATCCCCATCCTTTCAGCTAAGCAAATGCATTAGCTTTTTTACGGACTTTAGTCCTCCACACCTGAGATTTTGCTATTCGGCAGGCTCTCCTCTTTCTCTCTGCCAGCTTATGACCATCACCTCCTTTGATTCTGTCTTGAAACATTTCTTTCAGGATGTTTTCCTGGGTTAGTAGATATTTAGCAAGTAAACAACTTCGGTTTTTGAGTTTTTAATCACATTGAGTGCATTTAAGATAAATTATCCAAGTCTAGGGATAATATCCAAGTCTAGGGAAAAACAACTTATAGAGATTTTCATTCTTTAAGAAATCACCCAACAAGGAAATATATTCAATATCTTGAAAAAACCTTTAATGGAAAATAATCTGAAAAAATTATAGACATATTATCTATCTATATCTATATATAACTGAATCACTTTGCTGTACACTTGGAACATTGTAAATTAACTTTACTTCAGTTTAAAAAAAAAGGCACACAAAAAAATGACCCAGAGTGATTTTACTTTGTGAGGAGAGACCACTCCAATTTTTAGGTGTCTGCCTTTTCGCTAGGAATCCACATTAGAATAAGAGCAAAACGACTCTTGATGGTGACCTCTAGTGGGCAGGGGACAATCCTACGAAATTATGAAAA
Source organism: Balaenoptera borealis (assembly GCF_965194805.1). Taxonomy (NCBI): domain Eukaryota; kingdom Metazoa; phylum Chordata; class Mammalia; order Artiodactyla; family Balaenopteridae; genus Balaenoptera; species Balaenoptera borealis. The sequence continues at coordinate 56,990,003 of NC_138871.1, forward strand.
GTGAAGGGCAAAGTAAAACCTTTCCCAAGTAACCAGCTGGGTTTACTCTGAGGTCAAAAGACCGCATCCACTACATCCCACCCCACTCTTATTTTTTCTTCCAGTACTTGTTTTACATTTAACATAGCTTGCCTTATAACTCACCTGTTTCGCCTCTGGCGGGTACTGTGCGGGCAGGGCTGCCTGTATCGGGTGTCGTGTGAATTGCTGGGAGCAATTTAAAATAATCCCTGCCAAATGGAGCCCACTCCCAGAGCATCGAGCAGTGCCCCGGGCAATTCGCTCTGCAGAGCCTTAAAGGGCTCTTCAAGCTCCGAGGGCCGGTGCTGCAGCCGACTTGGAGGCGCATGGGGGAAATCAAGACATTATGAAAAGGAGGAGGCAGACGAAGGCAACGCGAAATTCTGTTCTTGCCAGTGGCAAGGCAATTCTCCCCAGACTTTCACGCCACTCTGCAGGAAGCGTCACGAGAGGGTCCAGCGGCGCTACACTTCGGTGCTCTCTTAGGACCCGCGCCCCAGAAAGCGGGGGCTGGAGCCGCTCCCCTCCGAGACAGGGCAGGCGGGAAGGCGGCACCGAGACTGGGTGCTGGGATGTGTGGCCGCCTTCGGAGCACGCGGTACGTAAGTCTCCGCGCCGGGAGAGGAAGAACAAAGTCGGCAAGAAAAGAATTGCTGGGGTGCCTTCTCTGAGAAATCCTTTGGGGCGGTCTCAGAAACCGAGCTGGGCTCCGAATAGCTTCTGGAAAAAGCTCTCCCAAAGCCGTCTGTCCCCGCCCCTCATATCCCGCACCCCAGTCCTCACTCCTCCTTACCTTCCTGTCGCCTCCCTTTGGGGGCCGTTAAAAGGGCCCTTGGAGACTCCCTAAGTCATCCCGATGGTCCGGGGCGGGACGCCGGAGCCGAGACCCCGGCCGCGGGGCTTTGCTACCCCTTCCACCCGGGGCTCCAGGCTCGGCGCATCCCTGCTCCGCGGACCCCTCCTGGCCACTGGGGGCGGGAGCGGAGGGGGAGGACGGCGTCACGAGGCGGGGAGCCCGAGGTCCAGGGAGGGGCGCCGGGGAATCCCAGCCCGAGCGAGGTGAGGGCGCGGATGGGAAGAGGAGGGCGGCGCGTGGAGGGAGGTGAGCGGAGCGGAGCCAGGAGGCAAGGAGGGGGAACCGCGAGGAGGCCCCGCCCCCGCCTCTCGGAGCCGGCTCTTCGCCGCCTCCGAACCCGCTCACTTTACCTCTTGCCTCTGGACGGTGGCGGGGCGCGTGCTGGAGCCGCGGCCGGAGGGAGCGCCAGGGACCCGGAGACATCCAGCGCCGGCGCCTCCTCTCGGCACGCACGCCCCCCAGGGGGGAAAGCGCCGCCGCCTTGAAAGGGCACCCCGGCCTCGGAGGGGGCATCCCTCAGACGCGAGGGGCGGCGGCGCTGGCAGCTTCGTTCTCGGCCCGTGGGGCGCAGCGCTGGCGCCAGAGGGGACTCCCCGGCCACCTACAGGTACGGCCGTGCGGAGGGAGCGTCGCTAGCAGCCACGCCGGACTGCCGAAGAGCCTAGAGCCGAGGGGCTCCCGGGCCAGCGAAGGGCAGCAGCGGAGCACGGAGGGAGAGCCGGCGGTATAGCCTGCGGGGCCCGACGGCGCGCTCCCCGGTCGGCCAACAGCAGGCAGGCCCCGCGCGGCGGCCGGGGGGGCGGCGGCGGCGCCGTCGGGCTTCGGGACCTCTGGGCTGCCAGCCATGACCTACAGGCGCAGCGGGGCGGCCTCGGTGGTGCTGAACGTGGGCGGCGCCCGGTACTCGCTGTCCCGGGAGCTACTGAAGGACTTCCCGCTGCGCCGCGTGAGCCGGCTGCACGGCTGTCGCTCGGAGCGCGACGTGCTCGAGGTGTGCGACGACTACGACCGCGAGCGCAACGAGTACTTCTTCGACCGGCACTCGGAGGCCTTCGGCTTCATCCTGCTCTACGTGCGCGGCCACGGCAAGCTGCGCTTCGCGCCGCGGATGTGCGAGCTGTCCTTCTACAATGAGATGATCTACTGGGGCCTGGAGGGCGCGCACCTCGAGTACTGCTGCCAGCGCCGCCTCGACGACCGTATGTCCGACACCTACACCTTCTACACGGCCGAAGAGCCGGGCGCGCTGGGCCGCGACGAGGCGCGACCCGGCGGTGCCGAGGCGGCCCCCTCCCGGCGCTGGCTGGAGCGCATGCGGCGTACCTTCGAGGAGCCCACGTCGTCCCTGGCCGCGCAGATCCTGGCCAGCGTGTCGGTGGTGTTCGTGATCGTGTCCATGGTGGTGCTGTGCGCCAGCACACTGCCCGACTGGCGCGCCGCGGCGGCCGACAACCGCAGCCTGGATGACCGGAGCAGGTACTCCGCCGGCCCTGGGAGGGAGCCCTCCGGGTAGGACGCACTGCTTCTCTGCCCGTCCTGTCCGTCCTGTCGAGTCTGTCCGTCCCGTCCGTCGGTCCGGTCTCCGTCCTGTTTGCCTCTGGGAGGCCAAGCCAGGCCGGGTTCTGGGCCGAGCGCGGCCACAGGCGCGGCCAGCCAAGGGGTGGGTTGGTCCTCACTACCCCCCCGCCCCTTTCCCCAGCTCTAGCCGGCTCTGGTCCGCCCACTAGACGCCCCTCCTGAGGGCGAATCGCCAGCCTTGGGGAGACGCAGATAGAGATGAACAAGCCTCCCATGTTTGTAGTTTACTTTTGAGCAAATTAGCAACCGGTTAATTAGATTTCTCTAAACTTTCATCGTTAGTATTCAACAATTTAACCTTGGGCTAAGAGCAGTTTGAATTATTTGCCAATTTCTGATGGTGTTTGAAAAGATGAAGTCTTGTTATCATGGAGTGTGGTCTGCTGTACACTGCCCACACACTCTATACACTCTGCATAACTTGAGTTGTAATGGAATTGTTATAAAGGAGATTAATTTAGCGATAGATTCTAAGTAATGGATGTCCGTGCCCTTTTCTCTCTTCTTTTCCTACCAAGTATGGAGTTAGCAAAGCACCTGTCCACCGTTTGTTACCAAAGATTCACACTATGACTTCCGGAAGATCTTCAGGCTAGGGAGGGAAAAAGCCATGGGAAACTGCCCTAAATTCAGAAACAGTATCCAGTATTTAATGGTTTTTCTTTTCACCTTAGTAGGATGAAAGGAAAATATTTTGATCTTTCCTTTGATGTTGCTTACCTTTCAATAGTGATAGCATACTTCTGTTTTTAGTTCTAGTGAGTTTATTTTGCATATTTGGTGGGAGGAATAAACAGTAAAGTTGGACTTTCAAGGGAGACAGCGTCTTTGGGCACAAACACAAAATTGTATCATGTATTTTACCTTGGATCCTCTTTTAAGATTCACTCTCCATTCATTTTAAAAATTTGGTTGCTTGCCTGGTAATCTTTTCCTGATAGACATGTGCATGGTTCCACTGGTGCTATGTGCCTTGATACTGGAGTGGATTACTTCCACATAATATTCTTCCTTTGGAGAGTAAAGATTTTTATTTAAATCTAAGAAGTAAATAAACTGTCTGGAACCATGGAGTCCATTACTGATATGCTATCTTGACATGAAATCTAAGACACATGCTTTGAAAGGAAATTAATTAGAAAACTCATTTTGTTTAATGTATTAGTTTCTGAGTTTTCAATTTACAGATAAGAATTACTTATTTGGTACTCCATCAGTACAATGAAATTAATTTATGTACTTATGAAAGAAATGAGAGACATGAATAATAATTTTAGGGGGAGAGAGAGAAAGAAACCAAAAAGGGAAGAGACAGATGGAAAAGAGGAAGACTGCAAAAGAAGTGAAGGAAGAAGATAAATGTTTTATTTGTGTATATGTATTTTATGTATGTATATAATTATTCACGTCAGAACTGTTTCCTAGATACGCAGATATTTCAGGCAGAAACATGTTTTTCTTGGCTTAATGGCCCGGTTTTAAGCTTCACTCTGAGTGTAGGTATATGAAAACCATTATCTGTAATCCCAAACAGATAAACTGAAGGATGACTGAATGACTTGAGGCTGCACATTACAGAGAGAGCCTCCCACAGGCCCCCTCCAACAGACAACTAAGGTGGTACTTTGAGAATAGTGTCTCAAACCCTGTTTGCTTGTAGTTGCTGAAATTAGTCTTTCTTCCTAAAACATCTTTCTGATCATATTTGTCATCTCCCAAATGAAGTCGGAACTTCTCTCTTGGCCTTCAAGGCTCTTTACCTTTGGTTTGGTTTGTTTTGTCTTGTTTTGTTTGGCCGCGCTGCGTGGCTTATGGGATTTTTAGTTCCCCGACCAGGGATCGAATACTGGCCCCTGGCAGTGAGAGTGTGGAGTCCTAACCACTGGACGCCAGGGAATTCCCCAAGGCTTTTTAAAAAAAAATTATTTATTTAATTTATTTTTGGCTGCATTGGGTCTACATTGCTGCACTCAGGCTTTCTCTAGTTGCGGCGAGCGGGGTCTACTCTTTTTTTGTGGTGCGCGGGCTTCTCATTGCGGCGGCTTCTGTTGTTGTGGAGCACGGGCTCTAGGCACGCAGGCTTCAGTAGTTGTGGCTCGTGGGCTCAGTAGTTGTGGCTTGCGGGCTCTAGAGCACAGGCTCAGTAGTTGTGGCGCCCGGGCTTAGTTGCTCTGTGGCATGTGGACCAGGGCTCGAACCCGTGTCCCCTGCATTGGCAGGCGGATTCTTAACCACTGGGCCACCAGGGAAGTCCCTCCCCAAGGCTTTTTGCCTGTTAACCACAATCTGCCTTTGTTGACTTACCCACTGTAACTTGCAGGCATCTTTTGAGTATCCGCTGTGTTCAAGGTACTATTGGTATTCCAAATATTGTAACATTTTTTGGTGAGGAAACCGTGTCAAGCTGGCAGTTGATGTAGGAATCAGAGGCACAATTGATCAACAGTTGAGTTGAGTTGTTCTGGGAAGGTCTCGAGGTGGGAGAGGATGGAAACAAGCTGTCTTTGGAAGGTTGCAGAGGTTGTGCACTGCCCAACACTGGCAGGCAGTATCATTTATGTAAACTACAGTGTTTGAAACCTGTACAACCATGTGTACCCCACCTGGGAACAAAATACGGAGATTTTCCGGGTAATAGGAACATCTAGGGCCTAGGCATGACATTTGTATATTACGTTTAGGGAGTGTGAGTCCAGTGATGGAGTGAGAGATGGAGACAGGGCAATGTTAGAAGGCCTGGAATGAGAGGGAGAATAATTTTATTTTGCAGGCGGTGGTTAGCTGTTGGCAGGTTTGGGGTGAGTGGATCATGAGTATAAAGTAACAAATGTCATGAGTTGTACACCATCAATTGGAGATGGTGGAGACTGGAAATAAGAGGATTAATTTGGAGATTTTTGCAGAGGGAGGGAATGAGAGCTTGGATTGCTCTGAGGTTGGTGAGAATGGAGATGAAATGACAACTCTGGGAGATAGTAGGAAGAATCAAAATAAATCCAGGGCATTGGAAGGATACAGGCTCAGGGACTGAATAAGTGGATTTCCAGGAGCTAGGAGCACTCCCTGCCACCTGCAGGCTCCATTTGTCCAGACCAGCCTGTTCACTTGTTCCTGAGCCACCTGGATGTCCCTTACTGTGCAGTCAGTCCCTTGCCTATTGAAATTAGATCATCCATCAAGCCCAACTCTGATTCTGTTTCCCTTTTGAAGCGTTTCCTGACTACCCTAGTAGATGTGATATTTCCTCCTGAGTTTCTTGAGAGACTGCTTACTTGTGTGACTCATTTGGCAGCTGTAATATTCTTCCTAGCATGGTGGTTATTTTTTTATATAACCATGTCTTAGCCCCCAAACTAGACGAGATGAAAAGCCCTAGAAGGCATCTAAATTCTCTTATTCTCTTGTACTATTTATTATGATAGCATCTTTTAGAAAAAACTATTATTCAGGCACAATAAATATCTATTGTTTATCTTACATTTCAAAACATAACCTTCCAGGAATATATCTTCTCTTGCATAGATTGAAAAGCTCTGTGGGTTAAGGCTGAGGCATTCAGGTGGTGGAACTCTTAGATGAGGAGAATGGGATCCTGTGCTAGAATGAGAAAAAAGTCTGGTAAGTCAGGGAATAATTATTTATCAAGTACTTAACTGTGCAAAAGGAATAAAGATAAGAATATATGGTTTGGGGACTTCACTGGCAGTCCAGTGGTTAAGACCTGACGCTTTCACTGCCAGGGTGGGTTCAGTCCCTGGTGGGGAGCTAAGATCCGGGGAACTAAGACCCCGTAAGCCACTCTGCGCAGCCAAAAAACAACAACAACAAAAAAATCCCAAGAACTGCTCAGTTCTTTTATGCAGCTGCATGACGTTCCATTGTATGAATGTCCTATAATTTCTGGACACTTAACATTGTTTCTTGTCTGTAGGGAATGCTGTAGTGAATATCCTTGTACATGTACATTATTTTGCTTTCATGAAAGTATATCCATAGGATAAATTCCTGAAAGTAAGTCATTGGGTCAAAGGACATTTGTACTTGTCTTTTAAAAAATTATATATATATATACATATATATATATATAATTTTTAAAATTTTTACTGAAATATAATTGATTTACAATGTTGTGTTACTTTCAGGTATACAGCAAAGTGATTCAGTGACATATATATGTATTCTTTTTTAGATTCTTTTCCTTTATAATTATTACAAGATATTGAATATAGTTCCTTGTGCTACAGTAGGTCCTTGTTGGTTATCTACTCCATATTTTGTACTTGTCATTTTCATAGATAATTCCAAATTGCTCTACAAAAAGTTGTATCAATTTATACTCCCACCAGCAGCATGTGAGAGACCATGTTTTTTCATACTCTACAAAGCATTATTAAACTTTTGATTTTTTTTTTTAGTTATTTCTGAGTTATACATTTTAAAGTAATAACTAGAATTATGACTTATAACATTATACCTATACTTTTGATTTTTTATCATGCTGGAAGGTGAAAAATGGTGTCTAACAGTTTTAATTTACTTTTGCCTTGAGTAAAAATGTGCATCTTTACATATATTTAGGACTCAGTTATTTTACTTTTCAGTGAGCTGTGTGTACTGTTTGCCCATTTTGGCGATGACTTTCTTAGTTGGAAGATTTTTAGAAAGAATTAAGAAATTAGCTCTTTGTTAATGACATGAGTTGCAAATATTTTATTCTCTAATTTAGGACCCCATTCAAAGAAAACTACAGGGACTTCCCTCGTGGCACAGTGGTTAAGCATCCACCTGCCAATGCAGGGGACACGGGTTCGAGCCCTGGTCAGGGAAGATCCCACATGCCGTGGAGCAACTAAGCACGTGTGCCACAACTACTGAGCCTGCACTCTAGAGCCTGCGAGCCACAACTTCTGAGCCCGAGTGCCACAACTACTGAAGCCCGCGTGCCTAGAGCCCATGCTCCACAACAAGAGAAGCCACTGCCATGAGAAGCCCCTGCTCACTGCAACTAGAGAAAGCCTGCGTGCAGAAACGAAGACCCAACGCAGCCAAAAATAAAATAAATTTCTAAAAAATAAATAAATTAAAAAAAGCAAAGAAAAAAAAGCCTCTGTGCTCCCAATGCAGGGGGCTTGGGTTAAAAATAAATAAATAAATAAATAAATAAATAATAAAAGATGGACCAGATATAAATAAGTTGTGCCTTTTACTTTTTGGTCCCTCAGTTATCTCAGCAGCAGTGTTCTCTTTTTTTTTAAACTTTTAAAAATTAATTAGTTAATTAATTTTATTTTTGGCTGTGTTGGGTCTTCGTTGCTGCACGCGGGCTTTCTCTAGTTGCGGCGAGCAGGGGCTGCTCTTCGTGTGGTGTGTGGGCTTCTCACTGTGGTGGTTTCTCTTGTTGTGGAGCATGGGCTAGGTGTGCGGGCTTCAGTAGTTGCAGAGGGTGGGCTCAGTAGCTGTGGCTCACAGGCTCTAGACTGCAGGCTCAGTAGTTTTGGCGCACGGCCTTAGCTGCTCCACGGCATGTAGGCATGTAGGATCTTCCCAGACCAGGGCTTGAACCCATGTCCCCTGCATTGGCAGGCAGATTCTTAACCACTGCACCACCAGGGAAGCCCAGCAGTGTTCTCTTTTGAGCTTTAAATCTCTTTAGCATGCAAAGCCTTGCTGTAATTTTAATCTGTTCTTTAGAAATTATTTCTAAAAGTTGCTTTGTATTGTAAGACTTTGAGATTTAAAGATATTTAAATTTCTTTAGGTGTTATTTTAAGCCCAAGTTTAAAAAATGAAATCAAAATGAAACAGCAGGTGATGGAAATTTAAAACTCAATTGTATTATTTGTATTGCCTTTTAGGTCAGTATTATATAAATGCAATAGGTTTTTTAAAGTACTTTAAAAATAAAAGCAATATTTGAAACTGAAGATGAAAGTCTCAGTGCTTTTACTTTGCAGATAAGGTGGATATTTTCGGAAGCCAGTAATTAATAGATCTCTGATAGGATTGAACATAACCCAGAACCTCAGTTAAAGTCTGTTCTTTCACAGTGGACTGTTTCTTTTAATCTGTGTACAGGGTTTTTCTAACTGCTGCCAATTTTAGAATTCAGTGGAAACTTCCTTTTGTTAATACCTTTTATTTAATCAAAGTGCTTTTTTTCTCCCTTTTGGTAAGCAAGTTGTTTTAAACATTATTCTTCTTTTTTTTTCAAATGAAAACTTTGCTCATTGGAAAAAAGTATGGTTCTAAGTGTTACAGAGTAAAGAGTAAACATGCCTCTTTCTCCTGCATCCTATTACCCAGTTTCTGAGTATTCTTCCAGAAATTTTCTTTGCATATATACAAATACACACACATATATATGTGTGTATATATGTGTATATGTATACTATCCACATATGCATGCATATATAATTATATATGCATATTATACAGATGTCTCTTATTTATTTATATATTTATTTATTTGATTGCACTGGGTCTTTGTTGCAGCACGTGGCCTCCTTAGTTGTGGCATGCAAACTCTTAGTTGCGGCATGCATGTGGGATCTAGTTCCCTGACCAGGGATCAAACCTGGGCCCCCTGCATTGGGAGCATGGAGTCTTATCCACTGCATCACCAGGGAAGTCCCTACAGGTGTCTTTTTATTTTTTATTTCTTAATAAATTTATTTATTTTTTCTTTTATTTTTTGGCTGTGTTGGGTCTTTGTTGCTGTGCGCGGGCTTTCTCTGGTTGCGGCGAGCGGGGGCTACTCTTTGTTGCAGTGCGCAGGCTTCTCATTGTAGTGGCTTCTCTTGTTGCAGAGCACGGGCTCTAGGCACATGGGCTTCAGTAGTTGTGGCACGCGGGCTCTAGAGCGCAGGCTCAGTAGTTGTGGCTCACGGGCTTAGTTGCTCTGAGGCATGTGGGATCTTCCCAGGCCAGGGCTTGAACCCATGTCCCCTGCATTGGCAGGTGGATTCTTAACCACTGCACCACCAGGGAAGCCCCCTTACAGGTGTCTTTTTAAATTTATAACTGGGATCATTCTATAATCTTGTTTAGCAATTTGCTTTTTTCACTTAACATCTAGGAACTCTTTTCACATCAGTTAATATAAATCTTCCTCCTTCTTTTTAAAATTTGTGTAGTATTCCATTGTATAGATGGGCCACAGTTCATTTACAAGTGTCTGTCCTATCAATTATAGTAATGGCTGTAATAGTCAATATTTATTGAATACTTATCATGTGCTACTCACTTGTTAAGGTTTTACAATTATTTTTTCATCTAAGTCTCATAATAATCCTACAAGGTAGCACCATTGTTATCCCCATTTTATGACTGAGATTTAGATAGATTAAGTAGTATGTCAGACTCACATAGTGGTTAAGTCGTGACCTGGCATTTGATTCCCAGGTCCCTGCTCTACTCTGCTGTGGAATGGTTAGCTTGACTGTAGTTTTTCAAAAATGCAAACAGCAGTGCAGAACACAGTCTTTTTCATGTTTCTTTGCAAATTGGTATAAGTACATATGTTGGATAAATTCCAAAGTGGAAAAATAGCTGGGGACTTCCCTGGTGGTGCAGTGGTTAAGAATCCACCTGCCAATGCAGGGGACATGGGTTTGGTCCCCGGTCTGGGAAGATCCCACATGCTGCGGAGCAACTAAGTCCGTGAGCCATAACTACTGAAGCCCGTGTGCCACAACTACTGAAGCCCGCATGCCTAGAGCCCGTGATCCGCAACAAGAGAAGCCACCGCAATGAGAAGCCTGTGCACTGCAATGAAAGAGTAGCCCCCGCTCGCTGCAACCAGAGAAAGCCCGCGCACAGCAACGAAGACCCAACACAGCCCAAAATAAATAAATAAATAAATAAATTTATAAACAAACAAAAAAAAAGTACCTTATGCAATGGGCTTTTAAAATAAATTGTCCCTATTTCTCATTTAATCTGTATAGTTTATTTAAATGGTGGATGTTTGTGCTTCAACATTTCTACAGCAAATGCTCCAAAGAATTATTTTTAACTTAGGAGACTACTGAAAATAAAGCAAAATTTAAGCATTTTTTTAAAATGTAGATTTCTTTATGCCAATCAAAATTTGTTTTCTTTGAATACAATTACCAAAAACTTAAAAAGCAGAACAAATCAGTCTGTGAAATAAAGGAAATACATGTTTTACGAAGGCAGAAGAGGAAGTTATGCAGAAAACCATCATAAAGTCTTTCAGGCATGTAAAAAAGTATAGATTATAGTACATTGAACGCCTGTGTACCTACCATCCATCTTAAGAAATAAAACATAAAAAGTACAGTTGAGGTCTACTAGGTGCCTTTTGCCCATTGAAATCATTTCCTTTTCCACAGATATAGCTACTTTCCTGACTTTGGTGTTACTATTTTATGCATTTAAAAACACTTTTAAGAATGGTACAGATGAACCGGGTTGCAGAGCAGAATTTGAGACACAGATGTAGAGAACAAACGTATGGACACCAAGGGGGGAAAACTGTGGTGGGGTGGGGATGGTGGTGTGCTGAATTGGGCGATTGGGATTGACATGTATAAAGTGATGTGTATAAAATTGATGACTGATTAAAAAAAAAAAGAAAGAAAGAAAAAAAAAAAACCAGCAATAGGTATTTGAAGAACAGAGGATTTTATGTTCTCTTTGATGATGATCCATTAAAATATTTTGCCCATGGTTAAAAAAAAAAACAAACAAAAAAACACTTTTAGGGACTTCCCTGGCAGTCCAGTGCTTAAGACTCTGTGCTCCCAATGCAAGGGGTGTGGGTTTGATCCCTGATCGGGGAACTAAGATCCTGCATGCCGCAGAGCTCAGCCAAAACAAACAAACAAACAAAAACACATTTTTTAAAAAATTGATTTATTTTTTGGCTGCTTTGGGTCTTCATTGCTGCGCGGGAGCTTTCTCTAGTTGCGGCAAGCGGGGGCTACTCTTCATTGCGGTGCACGGGCTTCTCATTGCAGTGGCTTCCCTTGTTGCAGAGCATGGGCTATAGGGGCACGGGCTTCAGCAGTTGTGGCACGCGGGCTCAGTAGTTGTGGCTCGCGGGCTCTAGAGCGCAGGCAGTAGTTGTGGCACATGGGCTTAGTTGCTCCGTGGCATGTGGGATCTTCCCGGGCCAGGGCTTGAACCCGTGTCCCCTGCATTGACAGGTGGATTCTTAACCACTGCGCCACCAGGGAAGCCCACACTTTTTTTTTTAAGGAAGCGTGTTTTAATCATTGCTCATAATTGGAATTAACATAAACATGACAATTCTGAGTACAGCTACAAAAAAGTTCCTTAAGATAGTATGGATTCCCTGAAAAGAGATTTCTAATTGAGAAACCTGTCAGTAATCCAGGAAAGGAGAGACATACGGAATGTTCTGCCCCACAGTCTTCCAGGCTTATCCCAGAGCAAGGCGGGGCCCAGGGGACGAGTCCAGACAGGCATAACGAGCCCTCCACTGGGATGACCCAGGCCCCAGGCCAGGGCATGGGTTGAAGGGGCGATGTGGGCCAGGCAGAAGGCCGCGATTCTTCTCGTTGCCGAGTTCCACAGGGCTTCAAACCTCTACAGGGTTTCCGCAGCTCCGGGGTGTGGGGTGGGGAGCGGCCTGGGCACTTGGAGGCGATCTGGCCGCGTGTCTTTCGGCCTCTGCTGCTGCTGACATCTCCTGGCTATTCAGGCCCTATTGTGCCCTGCGGTGTTTGGCTTTGGCCTCTTCTTGACGGGACTGTCGCTCCATCCTGGATTAGCCACTGGCTCCTGGATGTGTGGGTCTCACCAGCGTTTTTGGCCGCTCTCCACCTGGGGACCGTCTGCGTGTCCGGTGCAGGCATGACGCGGCAGCCCACATGCACAGTAGTGCGCGTTCCCACAGAAGTGGGGGCTTTGGCAGGAGGGGCAGCTCAGCGCAGGGAAGTTATCCAGAGCCCAGGCCCAGGCCTGTTCTAGGTTCAGGCCCGGTGGCATGTGGGGCTCTGGAGTGCCCTCCTCCAAGACAGCTATTCCAAGGTGTAGTATGCGTGGGCTTCCATGGCTTCAGCCTCCTCACCCGGCAGGGACGCCTAGCAGGTCTAAGCAAAGGGGCGAATCAAAAACACTTTTAATATATGCTTGTACATACGTATGTATTTACACATAAAATATAGCGTTGTTTTGCATTTTTAAAACCATTTTTAGGGACTTCCCTGGTGCAGTGGTTAAGGATCCGCCTGCCAATGCAGGGGACATGGGTTCAAGCCCTGGTCCGGGAAGATCCCACATGCTGTGGAGCAACTAAACCCGTGCGCCACAACTACTGAGTCTGTGCTCTAGAGCCCGCAAGCCACAACTACTGAGCCCACATGCCACAACTACTGAAGCCCATGCGCATAGAGCCTGCGCTCTGCAACAAGAGAAGACACCACAATGAGAAGCCCACACACTGTGACGAGGAGTAGCCCCCGCTCGCTGCAACTAGAGAAAGCCCCCATGCAGCAACGAAGACCCAACACAGCCCCAAAAAATAATAATAAATGAATAAATAAATTAATTAATTTTAAAAAAAAGAAAAGAATTGGGGGAGGGAAGGACTTGGGATTAGCAGATGTAAGCTATTTTATATAGGATGGATAAACAACAAGGTCCTACTGTATAGCACAGGGAATTATATTCAATATCCTGTGATAAACCATAATGGAAAAGAATATTTAAAAAATGAATGTCAAAAAATAAATAAAAAAACAAAAAGAGAAAGTAGAAAAAAAAAGAAAAGAATTGGTATCAGTTTTTATAAGATGATCGTGTCTGAGGAGGATGGTCTCTTGATATCATTTCTTTTTTAAAAAATTCTTTTACTAATGCACTGCCAATGAAATTTTTAAAAAAAGTAGAACCCATCGGGTAGTTATATATGGATTGGGAACAGATCAATTCTTGCAGTGAGTTGATCTTCTTGCATCATTATTTAGATGGATTAGTGTCTCTTTGGAGTGGAGGTGAAGGTGCTGGGGGAGATTATTGTACCTGCAGGATGAAGGGCACCCACCTGGAGTGGAGAACACTGGTGGCCTGGATGGGCAGGTGTTGATGGGTCTGGGTTTCTGTTGCTCTCACCTCTGGGAAGTGTTTTAGTAGTGAGAACCAGGACCACAGATTTTGGGTCTCTCCACTTGTTATGTGTATGTTCACCTAGAACATGGTGGTTTACTGAAAACTCATTCCTCAGCATCTGGTGAAGAAAAGCTGTCCTGGTGTCCCTGACTTTGAGAGCATCTGGTAGAGATACACACAGAAATGTGGATTGTTTCTTCAGAGTCAGCCCAGAGCCAAGTCCTCGATTACAGGGTAATGAACACAAACACTGAAGCATGGTGTTGATGAAATGCTTTTCATAATTTGGCTCTGGAAAGATGATTTCTGTCTTTTCATCTGTTAGGAAAATCAAGAGACTGGTTCAGAGTGGCCATCTCTTGTAATAAGATTTTGCTGGGTGGTTTTCTTTTCTTCGCTTGCCTCGAGGCATCTGCCTGGTTCCCTCTGACCCACACGTCTCTCCGAGGTCCAGGATGGTGGTGAAGGTCTGCTGAGTCTTGGGCGTCTGCTCATATCCTTGCAGCTGCAGCTCTTTGTGCCCTTCACAGCCAGCCAGTGGTAGGGTCTTGTTGAAGTCTTCTGCCATCTATCCCCCATTTCATTTCATTTCATTATTTCATTTCGTTTCATTCCCATCATCCGCCAGTTTGGGCCTTCCATTTCTCTTGCCTGTGTCACAGCCTCCTGACTGTTTGCACCCTCCAGTCAGCCCATAAACATCTGCCCGATGTATATTGCCACAGTACACTTGGCCTCTTCCCAGCTCACAGGCCTGGCAATATGCCCAGCACACGGTAACCTCTTAAGAAATGCTTATTCAACGAATGAATCCACCTGTTGCCAAATCTTTAAGGGTTTCCCTTTGCCTTTAAAGCTATAACTTGACTTTGAAAATCTACCAGCTTTGCCATAAGGCTTCAGTGTTGCCATAAGGCTTCCAGCCATAAATCCTACAATCACGCCTCTCTCCACTGCACATCTCACTTGGCAGCCCAGTGAGGATCCCTGTTCTCTGCGTACTGTGCATTCAGTTGTGAGAATTAAATGAATTAATATGTATAAATTTACAGAAAAATGCTTGGTACTCGAGTAAGTACCTAATGTATGTTTTTGTTTATTTTCATTACTGATCTAGAGTACAAAATATATGAGTGGTATGGATTTTTTCTTTCTGTAAGGTAATGAAAATACATAAGAAAAAAATCAAGTTTTTTTTGTTTGTTTGATTCCTGCCTTTTCCTCCCATTGAACTTGTGGAGAAAACTTTTATAAGGACATGAAAGAGACTGTAGAGAATTTGGTGGACGGTGATGTACAGTTTGTTGGTGATGTACAGTTTATTACACCACGTATCATCACACTGTATAGGCCTGCTGGAAATGCCTCATACGTTCAAGCCTGAAAGCTTGGGGTAGGAAGGGTGCAACTTTTCTTTTTGTGCTACTCCTGGGGGTGTGCTGGTTGATTCAAGCCACTGACAACTTCATCATGGTGATTGCTCTTCTAGTTGGGCATGCTTTTCACTTTTTCTTTAAAATTTTTCTTAATTGGAAAAATAATATGTGCACACGGTAAATCATTTAACAGCACAAAAGGTAATAAAGTAGAAAGTGAGTTTCCATCCTGCGTCAGGCTCCCTCCCTAGAGTCAGCAACTGGTATTAACAGTTTCTTAAGTATCCTTCCAATACACACGCACACACACACACACGCACGCACATGCACACAATTAAAGCATAATATATGTACTGTTCTGCACCTGCACATCTTGGGAGACTGTTTCACATCAAAGCTCAGGAATGCACCTTAACTCTTTTTCGTGGCTACATGGCATAAGGTAGAGTCATAAAATTTCCAATGTCAATTGCATATGGTTCAACCTAATAACTTTGGGAAATACATTTATATAATCAATCTCCTCTGGATAGATGTTTATATATTTTTTTATCCTTGGGTATTACAAACAGTGGATCTCATTGTACATATTCTTATGTAAATATGCAAGTGTGTTTGTAGGATAAATTCCTAGAGTAGGTGGCTGGGTTTCATGTGCAGTATAAAGCTTGATAGATTCTGCCAATTGCTCTTTTAAGTGGTTTTACCAGTTTATGCTACAGCCAGCAGTGTGTGAGAATATAGGCAGAATTCTTGGGAGAAGAGAGAATGAAGGGATGGAGCTTTCATTCTTGCCTTCTCTTTGCACTCAGGGAAACACTGAAGTGATCTCCTTTTGAGTGTGAAGGGAAGACTGCAAGCCCAGAGATGGTTTGTAATAATGATAATTATAGACACGATTTATTGAGCACTTACTATTATTTCATATTAATTCATTTAATTCTTAAGACAATCTGAGAGATAGGTCTTACTGTTATTCTCATCATTTAACCATTGAGGAAAATTCAGGAAGAGAGATTAAATAGCTTATCCATGGTTTCACAGCAAGTTACAAGTGGAGAAGGGCTCCTTGCTTCAGGAGCCTCCTATCTTCTTCCTTTCGTTGGACAGTTTCATGTACGTATTTTTATTTTGGGCAAAAAGTACATAACATAAAATTTACCATCTTGCAAATCTGAAACTGTATTAAGAACCAGCAGTATGAAAAATGCTGCTCTAACACATAAACCATGGAGACTAAGAGATTGATATATTTAATATTAACAATTAACATTGTCATAAAAATCATTAGCATTTTCAGATGTTCCTTAGTGCTTCAAAGCCCAGTAGATCCGTGTTTTATTACCTGTGCCACTGCAATTTCTTAGTTTTGTGATCTTGGAAAAGATGTTTGACTTTTTAACCTCAGTTTTGTAATCTGTAATATGGAGATATTAGGGGAAATACCCGTTAAACAACAACTTCTCTTTTTCCTCTTCCCTCAGCCCCTGGTAACCACCATTCTATTTTCTGTTTCTCTGAATTTTGACTACTTTAGATACCTCCTATAGCTAGAATCATACAGTGTTTGTCTTTGTGTGTGTGTGTGACTGGGTATCTTTCACTTAGTATAACGTCCTGAAGGTTCATCCATTTATTAGCATGTGACAGGATTTTCTTCCTTTGTAAAGCTGAATAATATTCCATTGTAAGACTGTGACACATTCTATTTATGGAGTCATTCATTAATGGACATTTAGGTTGCTTCCACCTGTTCGCTATTGTGAATAGTGCTGCTATGAACACAAGTGTGTAAATATCTCTTTGACACCCTGCTTTCAGTTCTTTTGGATATATAACCAGAAGTGGGATTGCTGGATGATATGGAAGTTCTGTTTTTAATTTTTTTTTTTTTTTTTTAGAGAAATATGCTCACTCTCTTTTTTTTTTTTTTTTTAAAGTATTTGTTTTTATTTATCTATTTATGGCTGTGTTGGGTCTTCGTTTCTGTGCGAGGGCTTTCTCTAGTTGTGGCAAGCGGGGGCCACTCTTCATCGCGGTGCGCGGGCCTCTCACTATTGCGGCCTCTCTTGTTGCGGAGCACAGGCTCCAGGCGCGCAGGCTCAGTAATTGTGGCTCACAGGCCCAGCCGCTCTGCGGCACGTGGGATCTTCCCAGACCAGGGCTCGAACCCGTGTCCCCTGCATTGGCAGGCAGATTCTCAACCACTGCACCACCAGGGAAGCCCCTGTTTTTAATTTTTTGAGGAACCTCCTTACTGTCTCCACAGCCGCTGCACTATTTTACAATCCTACCAACAGTACACAGAGATTTTAATTTCACCACTTCCTCATCAATACTTGTTTTCTGGTTTTTGTTTCTAATAGTAGGTATCCAGATGTGTCTGAGGTGATGATACCTTCTGACTGGTTTTGACTTGCATTTCTCAGATGATTAGTGATGTTGAGCATCTTTTCAAATGCTTGCCGGCCATTTGTATACCATCTTTGAGAAGTGTCTAAGCAAGTCCTTTGCTCATTTTTAAATTGGGTTATTTGATTTTTTGTTGTTGAGTTGTAGGGGTTCGATATGTATTCTGGATATTAATCCCTTATCAGATATATGATTTGCAAATATTTTCCCCTATTCTGTAACTTGCCTTTTCACTCTATTGTTTGTGTCTTTTGAGGCACAAAAACTTTTAAGTTCGATGTAGTCCTATTTGTCTATTTTTGTTTTTGTTGTTTGTTCTTTTGGTGTCATAGCCAAGAAATCTTGGCCAAGTCCAATGTCATGAAGCTTTTCCCCTATGTTTTCTTCTAGGAATTTTTTAAAAACTTGTTTTAGGTCTTACATTTAGGCAGTTAATCCATGTTGAGTTAACTTTTTTTTTTAAATAAATTTATTTATTTATTTATTTTTGGCTGTGTTGGGTCTTCGTTTCTGTGCGAGGGCTTTCTCCAGTTGCGGCGAGCGGGGGCCACTCTTCATCGCGGTGCGCGGGTGTCTCACTGTCGCGGCCTCTCCCGTTGCGGAGCACAGGCTCCAGACACGCAGGCTCAGTAATTGTGGCTCACGGGCCTAGTTGCTTCGCGGCATGTGAGATCTTCCCAGACCAGGGCTTGAACCCGTGTCCCCTGCATTGGCAGGCAGACTCCCACCCACTGCGCCACCAGGGAAGCCCTTCAGTTAACTTTTGTACTTGGTGTAAGGTAAGGGTCCAACTGAATTCAGCATGATTTTTTAAAAAATAAACTAGTTTTTATTTATTTATTTTTGGCTGCACTGGGTCTTGGTTGCAGCGTGTGGGCTTTTCTCTAGTTGCGGCAAGCGGGGGCCACCCCTCGCCGCGGTGCGCGGGCTTCCCATTGTGGTGGCTTCTCTTGTTGCGGAGCACGGGCCATGGCACATGGGCTCAGCAGTTGTGGCTCGCGGTCTCTAGAGCGCAGGCTCAGTAGTTGTGGCTCACGGGCTTAGTTGCTCCACGGCATGTGGGATCTTCCTGGACCAGGGCTTGAACCCATGTCCCCTGCATTGGCAGGCGGATTCTTTTTTTTTTTTGGCTGCGTTGGGTCTTTGTTGCTGCGCGCGGGCTTTTCTGTAGTTGCAGCGAGTGGGGGCTACTCTTCGTTGTGGTGCGCGGGCTTCTCATTGGGTGGCTTCTGTTGTTGCAGAGCATGGGCTCTAGACGCACGGGCTTCAGTAGTTGTGGCACATGGGCTTCAGTAGTTGTGGCTCACGGGCTCTAGAGCGCAGGCTCAGTAGTTGTGGCGCACGGGCTTAGTTGCTCCACGGCATGGGGGATCTTCCCAGACCAGGGATCGAACCCGTGTCCCCCACATTGGCAGGCAGATTCTTAACCACTGTGCCACCAGGGAAGTCCCTTCAGCACCATTTTTTGATGACAGGCTTCAGTTATCCCTTAAAGCTCCCCAAAGAACCATTCCAGTCCTTCAAGTTCTATCAAAGTCACTACATTGTACTGGACAAAAAGCTGTTGAGCGCTTGTTGTATGTCTGATGGGAAGCAAGGGCAGGAGATACAAAGATGAATAAGGCAGGGAACTCTCAGGTGATGTGAATGCTCTATATCTTGATAGCAGTTTCGGTTATAGAGGTTACGCATTTGTCAAACCTCAGTGAGTGTGCACATAAGGTTTGTGCATTCCATTGCATGTAAAGTTCAAATCAAAAGAAAAAAATGAAATATTGAACTCTGGTTAATAATATGCACTCTGAATTTTTTAGATGGAAGTGCACCGATGTCTGGATTTATTTTAAAATGCATTCAAGAAAAAAAGGTTAATAGATGGATATAGGGATGAATAGGTGATAAGCAAGTATATTTAAAATATTAATTTGTTCCATGTTTGAAATTTTTCACAATAAAATGTTGAGGGAAAAAGATGAGAAGTTAGCACCCAGAGGGAGACTGATCTTCACCTCATACAACATAGTTAATGGCTTTTTATGTCCTGTCCTAGTCTTATTTGCAGGCAGGAGGGGATGGTTAGCAGTAAAAGCATTTGTTCTCCTGTGGAGCCTGTTTGTAAACCTCTGAGTCATTCATTGCCAGAAGTGCCTTCTGTCATGACGGATCAGTTAGGGGAATTAGAATGACTGATGATTGCCAGCAATTTTTGAGGTCCTCCAATGCCTACGGAAGGGAGTACATTTTACATCGTAACTTAGTACACAATTATATGTAACTGAAACAAAAGTTTTATGAAACTATACTTTGATGCACACTAATATTTCTATTTAATTTCCAAAAAAAAAACCACCATCAGTTTTGATCCATTAATGGGCTAAGAACCAGCAGTGTGAAAAATGCTGCTCTAATACATCAACCATGGAGACCAAGAGATTGACATATATAATTTAATATTAACAATGAACATTGTCATAAAAATCATTAGCATTTTCAGATGTTCCTTAGTGCTTCAAAGCCCAGTAGATCTGGGTTTCATTACCTATGCCACTGCAGTTTCTTAGTTGTGTGATCTTAGAAGAGATGTTTAATTTTTCAGCCTCAGTTTTGTCATCTGTAAAATGGAGATATTAGGGGAAGTACACACTCCATAAAGTTCTTGAAAAGGGTTAAATGAGATGATGTCTACAAAGTGCTTAGCACAGTGCCCAACTGAAAGGCCTCTCTTTCTCACTCACTCTCTCTCTCTCTCTATATATATATGTATATATATATATATATACATATATATATATATTTAGCTGTGAATTCATGAGCTTCTATATGTTTGGGCCTCAAAAGAAATCAGAATGGGCTTCAAAGGATTCTGGTATCCTTCAGTATCTTCTTCCGTTCTTTTTTTCAGTTTGTTTTTTATAGAACTAGCCCTCGGAGTGCCCAGTCATTTGCTGTAGTGCTCAGTAAGACACAGCACTCAAGTTTTCCAGCAGTTGCTGGAGGTGGCACTGGCAAGAGTGCCATTTGGAAACATGGGGAGTTTTGGCAGGCTTAGTGGTGTTTGTTGTTGGAGAATGCCTTGGCATAATCCTGGGTGAAAGAGGGATGCCTGGGGTTTCTCACTTATTCATCTCCTTAGCGTGGAATTTTGGATAAATTGTGGCTGACTTGGGGGGTGGGCAGGAGGAGCCCCGTGGGCCTCATTACAGATGAGTTTACCTCTTTGAAATTCCCTTACTGAGAGATTCTTTAGTGTCAGTTGGATTTCCTCCTTTTTAATCTGAACAGTTTGGCTGCTGGTGGAAGCAATTAGCTGAAAATGTTCTGGTGTTTCTGGCACAATTAAAATTTTTACTCTTCTTGGGCTTCCCTGGTGGCGCAGTGGTTGAGAATCCGCCTGCCAATGCAGGGGACACGGGTTCGATCCCTGGTCTGAGAAAACCCCACATGCCGCGGAGCAACTAAGCCCGTGTGCCACAGCTACTGAGCCTGCCCCACGACTACTGAAGCACAGCCAAAAATAAATAAATAAATTTATTAAAAAAAAATTTTGGCTGCGTTGGGTCTACGTTGCTATGCGGGGTGCTTTCTCTAGTTGCGGCGAGCGGGGACTACTCTTTGTTGCGGTGCGCGGGCTTCTCACTGTGGTGGCTTCTCTTGTTGCGGAGCACGGGCTCTGGGCGCACGGGCTTCAGTAGTCGTGGTGTGGGCTCAGTAGTTGTGGCACAAGGGCTTAGTTGCTCCACGGCATGTGGGATCTTCCCGGACCAGGGCTCGAACCCGTGTCCCCTGCATTGGCAGGCAGATTCTCAATCACTGCGCCACCAGGGAAGCCCCTACTCTTCTTAATTTAATAGGATCTTAGGATTTTATTGCTGGGAGAGCCCTTAGAAGATCAGAGTGAGAAGAGCAGCAGGGCTCCCGGCATCAGGTCCAGTGCTCTTCCTCATGTCTGGCTAGAGAAGAGACATAGTACTTTAGCTAGAGAACTGGTAAAAACCACAGCTGATCAAAGAACACTATTATTGTGACTGCTTTGTGCTCTTGCAATCCTTTTTGAGTGTGTATCTTATTACTTACTGAATTTACCAGTTTATTACTTAGGATAGCAACCAACTTAGAAATTCTGGTGGCTTAACAGAACAAGGATTTATTGGTTGCTCACATACCATGTCCAATCAGAGTCAGGATGGGGAATGTCTGTCTTTCTTTGAACATATATTCAGTGACTTGAGCTGGTAGGGACCCCACCATCTTGGAGCCACTTAGGACACATGCCTTTCAGGTTGCCACGGCAGGGAAGAGAATTCACACCCACTCTTCCATGCCTCTGCCCAGAACTGTAGTCATTTTGCTCACAGCTCATAGATCAGAACTGGTCATGTGACCTTGCCTAACTGCAAGGGGCTAGAAATATGGGGGACCATATGGAGGATTTGATGAGCATTACCAGGGAGAAGGAATGCCTGGTATTATGTTTATTAAAACTGAATATTGAAAAAATGCAGCCTCCTATCTTCTAGATCTACCAAGTTTCATTACCCTCCCAGTTTTCTAAGCCTCCAGGTTCATAGAGGTCATTATGGCAGCAGCTTTTACTGATAGCCTGGTGGGGATAGAGAAGCTGCTGCCAACCACAGAGTAATGGGGTCTCTGTGCAGAGCAGCAGGTAATACAGTAGAGAAAGAGATAGGGGCAGCTGTGACTTCATCTGCTGACCTTCCTCACTGGGCGGTAGGTTGGATTACTTTCACTGTGGGCTTTATCTTCCTGTTTAGTTTGTGTGTAGGCTGAAGAATAATCCCTCCCTCCCCACAAAAGATATCAGGTCCTAATCCTTGGGAACAAGTGGATATTACCTTATATATCAAACGGGATGTTGCAGATATGATTAAATTAAGAATCTTGAGATGGGGGATTGTCCTGGATTATCCCAGGGGCTCTGAATGCTATCATGTGTATCCTTACAAGGTGGAAGCAGAGGGAGATTTGACACGGTGAGCACAGAGGCAAAGATAGGAGTGATGTGGCCCCAAGCCAAGGAATGCCAACCAGGAGCTGGAAGAGGCAAGGAACGGATTCTCCCCTAGAGCCTCTGAAGGGAGTGGGCCCTACTAACACTTGATTTTGGCCCAGTGATAATGATTTTGCACTTCTGACCTCTGGGTATGTGAAAAAATAAATTTCTGTTGTCTTAAGCCGCCAAGTTTGTGGTAATTTTTTACAGCAGCCACAGGAAACTAATATACTCAAGTTACTACTTTCTTGTTGGTCAGTGGTTCTTGCCCTTCTGACCAGTGAGGAATTGGGACTGGAGTGAATACTGGGGAACCAAGTGACTGGGGAATAGGGTGAGAGTGAGAATTTTCTTTCTGTACTCTTTTTTTTTACCTTGGAAATTTAAACCATGTGAATGTACTACCTATTCAAGACATAAATCAAATTAACCTCTATGGCCCTAGGAACCTCCATAGTAGGGGAACATGGTTAATTTTATTTATTCATTTCCCTGAGAAACATCCAGTGCAATCTGTGTTCTGTGCCATGCACTTTGGGTACTTCTTTTCAAAATGTTGCCCCACAGACCTTACCATCCCACCTGCTACGTTTTCTTCTCTCTCCATCATACTTCTCATGTTTGGGTTTAGGTCAATAGTAGGACAGAATTATGTGGAGAAAAATGAATGTTGGTATAAGGATTGTAACTTTAAATTTGAATTTTAAAATGTAATTTAATTATAATTTTTTTAAATGCCATGTTTAAAACATTTTATTACAGTCATATTTGCACTGTACTGTAGAGACATGTACTGTAGTGCATTTTCTTCTTTTCTAAAGCTACTGCATGAAATAACTGAAATGAAAATATTTACAAATAAAAAAATGTAATTTAATTAAAAATTACCTTAGCATTACCTCTCACTCTGGGTCAGGGCTTCCTAACCACTGTGCTGAGATTTAATTCCTCAGCCTTGGGGAGTGTGGGGCGAGGCTGGTGGCTTCCACTTCAGGAATGCTACCCCTTGACGCCAGTAGGCTATGTAGGTAATACTCTTTTCAATGTGTGCAGTGACGTGGAAGGGTTGGTAAACACTGCTCTAGATTAAATGTGGCCCTATATTTTATTTACTTATTTATTTACTTATTTATTTATTTATGGCTGCGTTGGGTCCTCATTGCTGCGCACGGGCTTTCTCTAGTTGCGGCAAGCGGTGAGTGGGGGCTACTCTTCGCTGCGGTGTGTGGGCTTCTCATTGCGGTGGCTTCCCTTGTTGTGGAGCACAGGTTCTAGGCACGCGGGCTTCAGTAGTTGGGGCTCACGGGCTTAGTTGCTCCACGGCATGTGAGATCTTCCCGGACCAGGGCTCAAACCTGTGTCCCCTGCATTGGCAGGAGGATTCTTAACCACTGCGCCACCAGGGAAGTCCATGGCCCTATATTTTAAAGATACATGTTGAATAAAAATAGCTATGGAAAACAAACAGACAAACTTGTTGGGTCTTAGTGATTGTTTTGCTCCATTGCAGGATTTCTCAGCCTTTTTTCCACTGTAACGCTTGTGATGAGGATGGTCATGACCTGGTGCTCTCCTGGTGAGGGCACTGGCATTCCTGCAGAGCCCAAAAGGCAGGCTCAGATTCAGTGTCTCCCACACAAGCCTGTAGGAAAAAAAAAATACAGTAACATTTACGGAAATGATCTTGAGTTCACTCTTATTTACCAAGAAGTAAATCATTGAAAACTTGGGTGTGTCCACTGTCTGTAGGAACCAAGCCCTTCTGACTTACCTAATAACTTACATCACAGTAGAGAACCACTGTCCTCATGGAATAACATTTCATAGTGTGGCGAGCTGAGTATAAGTTAATTTCAAGCCACCAAGTAAGAGAGAGATTTTTTTTAAGTATTAGTGACAACAAGCAAACAAATGTTTTTTTCAATGCTATTACATGCCATATATAAATAAGAACTTTATCAAGTTCAGTTTTCATTTGTTGATGTATTTGTTGTTCTCTTGCATCCCGGTGGGTCTGATGATGTTGGTAATGCTGTCTGTTTTTTATGTTTTCTGGAAAGGTAACTAAATTTGTATGTCAGTGTAGTACTATCTGAAGAAATCTAAGAGCTATTAAAATGCTTAAAAATAAAATGATCAATTCTTCTTTTGTTCTCCTGACAGGATAATTGAAGCTATCTGCATAGGTTGGTTCACTGCGGAATGCATTGTGAGGTTCATCGTCTCCAAAAACAAGTGTGAGTTTGTCAAGAGACCCCTGAACATCATTGATTTACTGGCAATCACGCCGTATTACATCTCCGTGTTAATGACAGTATTTACGGGCGAGAACTCTCAACTCCAGAGGGCTGGAGTCACCTTGAGGGTGCTTAGAATGATGAGGATTTTTTGGGTGATTAAGCTTGCCCGTCACTTCATCGGTCTTCAGACACTTGGTTTGACTCTCAAACGATGTTACCGAGAGATGGTTATGTTGCTTGTCTTCATTTGTGTTGCCATGGCAATCTTTAGTGCACTTTCTCAGCTTCTTGAACATGGGTTGGACCTGGAAACATCCAACAAGGACTTCGCCAGCATCCCTGCTGCCTGCTGGTGGGTGATTATCTCTATGACTACAGTTGGCTATGGAGATATGTATCCTATCACAATGCCTGGAAGAATTCTTGGAGGAGTTTGTGTTGTCAGTGGAATCGTTTTATTGGCATTACCTATCACTTTTATCTACCATAGCTTCGTGCAGTGTTATCATGAGCTCAAGTTTAGATCAGCTAGATATAGTAGGAGCCTCTCCGCTGAGTTCCTAAATTAACACATTGCAAATCAATTATTGCATACACTTCATTTGATCGAGTTGACGCTACTTCATATTCATGCATTTCTCGTTGGGTGAGCACTGCAGTGGTACTGTCATCACCTTGGTAGAGTAAAAATTGTCCTTCCCAGCTGAAGGGGTAAAGCAGTTTACTTATTATGGAGTAAATATGATTGAGACTGCAAAGGAAAAGGAATGACTCCTAGAGTAAATTTTAGGATCCTGTTTTATTTAGACTTGTCTCTTCCTTGCCTTGAACAATTACACTTTTTGTGTTTGTTTTAAAGTATATTATTTGAACATTTTAAAACCGAAAGCTACTATTTTCCAAATGTTTTTCCATTTTGTGAATGCAGAAGAAGCTTGGAAGTTACAGTGTTTTTTGTTGGAGAGTAACATTTTCATTTCTAAATGTTTTATAATCTCTCATATCAATGTCAGAAGTACCCTGGAAACATATGTCAGATGCAGGAAGTGTTTAACAACTACTTTAAAAATTTGGCCAGATTTTAAACTGTATAGTGGAGCTAGTAGATAGAAGCAAGAATAGTATTTGAAAAACTTCTCCAGCATATTTCTCAATTATCTGATTTATGTTTGTTCCTATTATTCACCTTATCATACAGCTTCATGGAAGGTTGAGTATGTTCTTCCTTTTCCATTTTGGATTTCTTTTTTCTCTGTCCTGATATGACTGAAAAGGGTATTTGTATTGGTTAGCATTTTATTGGAGTTCATTCTATTTGAATTCATTGCTGTTACTAGGTGATAATTATCCTAAGATTTGGATGTCCAAACAAGATTTCCAACATTAAAATGATAATGGAAATAGTTTGATATTACAACCCATATTTATCTTCTCTGCTCTTAATTTTTTTTGCCAAAAACACCAGGGGTTTAATAAGACTTCAGATGAAAGGATATTTATGTAGCCGTTTTATACCAAAGTCATACTTAGATGTTGTCACTAGATTATCATAAAAGAAGAAATTATTTCCTTACTCTTAGTTGCTGTGTAGCCAAGCCAATTGTAAGTCAGCTAAAAACAATAAATACATAATTATTTGAGCTGATCTTCACCATTGTCAATTATAGCTATGCCAAAACTTCTTGTAACAATATTGAATAATATGCCATACTAATCTGGCTAGGTTATTAGGACTAGATAATGTAAAACTGATGCTTGTTTAGTGCTGAATTGTAGCAATCTGAATTAGGATTTTGCTTTGTTAACCAGTTGCCATAAAGCCGTCAGTATAGAAACACAAAAAAATTAAAGTCGTAGATTCGTGAATAATTTAATGTTATACACTGTAATTTAGTGCGGGTGGGAGGGGGAGCAGGGGAGTTGGAAAGGGGACCTGGATATATTTATCAAAGAAAAGGTTACCAGAAGTGTTCATTAAAGGAATATTAGCCATCATCTAGTTCAAACCTCAAGCAGTATGGGTAGAAAACCAGGGCAAGAGAGGATATGATTGTGAAGGAGTTGGGGCTAAAACCTAGATCTCTAGGAACCTTGCCCAGCAGCTTATTCTTAACACACCTCTGGGTTTCAAGAAAAGCCTTGAGAAACCACACTCTTTGCTGTTGGCACTGCTGAGGTAATAATAGCGAAACCATTCCTTTTCCCTAATTTCCTTTCCTGAGTTTGGGTGATATTTTGGCCATTAAGACTCTCGCCCCATCTTGCCTACTATTGCACACTGGTATGTTACTTATTACATACTCAAAATAAGCTCTGTTATGTATTGTATATTTATTGTATTTTAATATATTTGAAATAAATAGCATGGATTTATTTTTTCTTACCTATTTTGATTAAGGCTATGTGATTTATGCAAATAATAGGCAGGTGATAGCACCCCTACATTACTAACAAGAATAAGACAGCCAGCAATTTTTCTGGCACTGAGAACTCTTCATGAGAATATATGTCTTATCTCCCCAAGTAAAGTATAACTATCTTGAGGGCTGGGATCCTCTCTCTCACACACACCTTCATGTCCCCACAGCATATGTGATAGACATAGACTTGGGTACAAACTGTTGACTGATTTGGGGAGAGAAGCTGCTTTTTGAAGAGACAAGGAGAACTGTATACCTGTATGGGAATGTGTAGAGTCACACATGTAAATACACAAGCAGACTTTGAGGCTGCCCTTAAGTAACTAGTAAGAAATCTCTTGTTGGTGATGCCAAAGTTTTCATAGGACCAGTTCTCATAAAGGAGCATGTTAGATAAATGCTGATGGCAGTTCAGTCACCCGTGTAGTAAGGATGATGATGAGACCTGATAGAATAGTTCATTCATGAGTGAAAAAAATATATATCATGGATGTTGTAGTTTTTTAGGAACAGAGGCATTTTCTTATAGCTTTCCCTGAATGTTACTGCCTTAAAAAATAATAATTGAGTAGCACTTCTTTCATAGTTGTACTTCTAGAAATTTCTCATAACTCAGTCTTCATGGCAGAAATGCTTTCATTAGGGCCTATATTAGTCTTAGTAAGTCAGGTATCTTAAATTAGAATGCCCAGGGAGGAAAGAGGAATCCCAAATGTTTGTTCTCATTGTACCGCACGTGAGCTTATGTGACTTGATCTTATATATGACTTGTTTTGTATCCTCTTAAGTGGGATTTTTCAGAATTAAAGATCCAAAATTAGGAAACATATTTGGAAGTGAATATACTCTAACAATTCCAGGTCTTCTTTATCTTTTATTTATTTATTTAATTTATTTATTTTTGGCTGCATTGGGTCTTCGTTGCTGCGTGCAGGCTTTCTCTAGTTGCGGTGAGCAGGGACTACTCTTCATTGCAGTGCACTTCTCTTGTTGCAGAGCACAGGCTCTTTATGACTCTTATGTTATTGCTGGTTGCTACATTTGCATTTGCTTTTCTCTTGGGTTTTGTAGATACTTGTAAGCACACCTTTCTAAGTTCTTACTTTCTTAAAAATGTGGAAATGTATTCTTTCATGGTGGCAGTAAGTCAAAATAATATTTCCTGTTTTTAAACTTTTGTCCAGATGTCCTAGGTCTGCAATGATCTAGGAGGAGGAGAGATGGGATTAAGTTGGATGTTGGTATTGGAAGAATTTTCACTGTTGGCTTGATATTTTCTAGAAGCAGCTTATTTTTCCTCTTTACTATAGAAATGAAAAATAAAAAACTGAAAACTCCTAGCTCTGTTTTGCTATTAAAGCATATATAACTCCAAATTTAACACATAGCTTCACAAAATATTTCCAGCGCCCTCTGACCCTACATAAAAGTACATTCACTTATGGTATGAAATATACATTCCAATCAAATGTGGTATAAATATGTCGTAGGGTCATAATAAATTACAACTAAAGGGCCCTGGAGACCTTCTGGTTTGCCTTGCCCCTTCCTATGTCCTGTATCCCATCCACACGTTAGCAGTCAGGCCACTGTGCTCCCAGTGGGTTGTGGTTTAGCCATCGTCACCCACAGGGAGACCAGCTTACCCTGGTTTGCCTGGAACTTTCTTAGTTTTAGCACTAAACGCACCCCCATCCTGGGAAATCCCTTAGTCTCAGGTGAACTGGGACACTTGGTCACCCTAGTGTCAGAGCACGCCTCAGAAACCTGGTTTTCACACTTTTGATTCAGTACTCTTTGGACATACTTTTTTTTTTTTTTTTGATAACTTCAGAAGGCACGAAGGATTTCTCTTAAAAATATTTTCTTTGGGACTTTGGGGCCCCTTTTTATAGGTCATATAAAAATCAGATGTTGCTTTTAGATGTCAGAAAGGAGGACTTGGGACTAGTGTACAGGGAACTCAGATTTTCAATAGAGTTGTTGTTTTTTTTAAATTAATTTATCTTATTTATTTATTTTTGGCTGCATTGGGTCTTTGTTGCTGCGCGTGGGCTTTCTCTAGTTGCGGCGAGCGGGGGTTACTCTTCGTTGCGGTGTGCGGACTTCTCATTACGGTGGCTTGTCTTGTTGTGGAGCACGGGCTCTAGGCGTGTGGGCTTCAGTAGTTGTGGCACATGGACTCAGTAGTTGTGGCTCACGGGCCCTAGGGCGCAGGCTCAGTAGTTGTGGCGCACGGGCTTAGTTGCTCTGCAGCATGTGGGATCTTCCCGGACCAGGGCTTGAACCCATGTCCCCTGCATTGGCAGGCGGATTCTTAACCACTGTGTCACCAGGGAAGCCCTTCAGTAGAGTTTTTAAATTGCAAAACTTCACAGTTGTGCACTCATTCACATACATGCAAATAAGTGCAGTTATTTCATAGTTTATCATTGCATTATTTAGAAGGGCCAGGTTGAGAAATGTCATAGCTGAAGAGGAAGTAACATGGGTTGAAGCTTTAATGGCATGTTCTGGAAAAATTCCATTTTGGTCAGGGAAGGTTTCATACACTTCTCTGTTTGTTCAGCATGCTTTCATATGGTGTTTTGCTTCCTGCCTTTCCAGACCCATCTGTACTTGGAGGACTGGGCATATCAGTTCTGCCCCTGAAAAGTAAACTAATAATTTGCTGCCCCATGCTGTTGAGCCTTCCATAGACTTGTGAAATGTCATCCACAAGCACGATTATATTGTCCCATTCTGTCATTAACTTTTATTTTTCTTTTAGCAATTCCACACTTACGCCTAAACTTTCAGATTTTTCCAATTCTCCCAGACATTCCCAATAAGCACTTAAACTTTTGACTGTTGGTGTAGCTCAATTGTGAGTTTATTATTTGTTACGGAATTGAATTGGATAATCTGCATTTTTGCTATAATTTGAACAAATTAATTTTACGTAGCTTTGATGAGCATCCTTTGATTTATATTTTAAACTATCAACACTATACCAATATACACTTAGTGGATGAAAGCCAGAGGGAGTATATATTATTTGGAGTTCACCTACCAGGACTAAGTAATGCTATATCATTTATGTCTGGAGTAGTGCTTTTACTTAATTTATGCAATGTTGTATTGAAACTAAAACTAAAATTTACCATGACTTTGTACTTGGTAGGTTTTCCCCTCCTAGACTTCAATTATTTTAATTGTTTTGAAATAATTCTATAATTCTACCCATGACAGAGTGGAGGCCATTTGTAGTGTTTATTGTTATAAAATGTTTTTTTTTTTCCATTAGAGAAAAGAAGTGTTAGTAATGACAGGGGTTTTGCTGTATTAAAATACAGGGATTTTTGCTCGCTTCAGCAGTGCATATACTAAAATTGGAGCAATACAGAGATTAGCATGGCCCCTGCGCGAGGATGACACGCAAATTCATGAAGCAGTCCATATTTTAAAAAATAAAATAAAATACAGGGATTTATTCAACTTAACATATTGCTTTTTTTTTTTTTTTTTTAAAGCAGTTTTCTTTTTTATAGCTACTTTATTTATTTATTTTATTTTATTTTTGGCTGTGTTGGGTCTTCGGTTCATGCGAGGGCTTTCTCTAGTTGAGGCAAGTGGGGGCCACTCTTCATCGCGGTGCGGGGACCGCTCTTCATCGCGGTGCGCGGGCCTCTCACTATCGCGGCCCCTCCCGTCGCGGGGCACAGGCTCCAGACGCGCAGGCTCAGCAGCTGTGGCTCACGGGCCCAGCCGCTCCGCGGCATGTGGGATCCTCCCAGACCAGGGCTCGAACCCGTGTCCCCTGCACTAGCAGGCGGACTCCCAACCACTGCGCCACCAGGGAAGCCCAACATATTGCTTTTTAACTGTACGTTACAAACTTGATCTTGGAGCTCCAGTGGAATTCCATGCTTTCCTTCTCTACAATGCAGAGGGCAGGAGAATTTTACTTCCTTAGTGGAGAGCAGTATTTGAGTTTAAATCCTCGACTCTGATACAAGAGAATTGTGTGTGTGGCCATAGCTGTGCATATTTTTTTTTCCTCATTTTTTTAGCCATAGCCACTCTTTCATATGAAACATTTGGAAGTAAAATGCAAAATTATGAAATCAATATAAGGCTTAGCTTTCAGGTCCATGTGAAAGGCTGTTTATTTTTGTTCATTGAACAGAAGTGGAAAGTTTAGATTTTTTTTTGCTTTGAGATAAACTGCCTAACTTCTTACCTGTGTTTTTATTCATTCGATAATCTTTACCATTGGAAGGTTTTTTAAAAAAAAAAAAAATACAAATTATATAAGTATAGTATAGTTTTATATAAGTATAGTATAGTTTTAAAATTAGAATAATGGGTCATTGTCCCCTTCTTGAAAGCTTTGGCTTACATAAGGAAAGTCACCTTTAATTAGCTCTTCCAGTCACTCAGTTTAAAAAGGTCGGAAAGAAATTGAGCATATGTATGTTTGTGTCTTTTTCTTAAATACAGTTTTTATTTATGCACTTTTCTGTGCTGCAGTGCATGGCAGAGATAGGAGCATTGTAGCATGCAAGAAATAATTAGGTGCATCCCCTTTTTGTAATAAATAGGTTTCCAAACATTAGTATGAAAAAATTTTTTGTAAATTTCATCATATTTCATGTACACAATAATGGATGTGTATAGGAATTCGGTTAGGGAATCCTTTTAACCTGTGAGGCATCCTTCTGTTGTGTTATTGTTCCCTGAACTGTATGTTTTTTAGATTTGACTTTTCATGTATGTAAGAATGAGGTCTCTTGTGAAGAATATACTTGCATGGGGATCAGACTCATATCAAATTATTGAAAAGCTGCTATGTGTGAAATCAGATTTGAGGAATTAGAACATTTAACTTAATGAGAATTGTTATCAGCTAATTTTTATTAGCTTTTGGATGTGATTTCCTGATCCCCTCAAAAGTTTTCTAAGGGGTAGCTGAAGATGAAAGGGTGGATACCTTCTTTTTATTGCCTCTTCTAAATCTTTTCTGCCTTTCCCTTTCTCAGTTTAGTAATTCACATCTTATTCTGTTTAAAACCTCACAAGTGAGGTTAAACATGTCTTCACCATGCCAAGAGGCAAGTGAGTGGCTAGGGAGGGGAGTGAGAAGTAGTTACTGGGTATTTGACTAAATTGATGGATCAGTTGTAAGCATTGTGGTTTTGTCAGCTTTAGGTGATTTTGGAAGGTTAGTTAGGGGAGTTAAAAAGTGGAACTAAATAAATATGAGGTGGTCTTAATAATATATTTATGTATTTTTTACAAATTGAGATATAATTCACATACCATAAAATGTATCATTTTAAAGTATATAAATCTGTCGTTTTTAGTATACTCACAGAGCTATGTAACCATCACCACTAAATGTTCTAATTCTAGAACATTTTCATGTACCCCATACTCATTTGCAGTAACTCCTCATTCCTCCCTTACCCATCTCCTGACAACCATTAATCTACTTTCTGTATCTAGGGATTTGCCTATTCTGGACATTTTGTTTAAATGGAAACATGTGGCCCTTGTGTCCATCTTCTTTCACTTAGCATAACGTTTCAAGGTTCATCTATATTGTCGCATGGATCAATACTTCATTCTTTTTTTTTTTAGAAGAATTTTTTTTTTTTAATTAATTAATTTATTTATTTATGGCTGTGTTGGGTCTTCGTTTCTGTGCGAGGGCTTTCTCTAGCTGTGGCAAGCGGGGGCCACTCTTCATCGCGGTGCGCGGGCCTCTCACTATCGCGGCCTCTCTTGTTGCAGAGCACAGGCTCCAGATGCGCAGGCTCAGTAATTGTGGCTCACGGGCCCAGTTGCTCCGCGGCATGTGGGATCCTCCCAGACCAGGGCCCGAACCCGTATTCCCTGCATTAGCAGGCAGACTCTCAACCACTGCGCCACCAGGGAAGCCCAATACTTCATTCTTTTTATTGCCGAATAATATTCTATTGTATGGATGTACCACATTTTGTTTATCTATTTCTCTTTTGATGGACATTTGTGTTATTTTTACTCTTTGACTGTTGTGAACAATGCTGTTATGAACATTCATGTACAAGTTTTTGTGTGAACATAGGTTTTTCATTTTCTTGGGTATATACCTAGGAATGAAATTCCTGGTCATATGGTAACACCATGTTTAACTTTTTGAGGAACTGTCATACTATTTTTCAAAGCAGGTGAACCATTTAGCATTCTCACTGGCAATATATAAAGGTTCCAATCTCTTCACGTCCTCCCCAACAATGATTCCTTGTCCTTTTTTTTTTTTTTTTTTTTAAATAGCATCCTGGTTGGTGTGAGTTAATATCTCACTGTGATTTTGATTTGCATTTTCCTAATGACTAATGATGTTGAGCATCTTTTCATGTGCTTATTGATTATTCATATACCCTCTAGGGAGAAAGGTCTATTCAAATCCTTTGACCATTTTTAAAAAATGGTTTTTTTAATTGTTGAATTTTAGGAGTTCTTTATATATTCTGGATACTGAACTTTATCAGATATATGATTTGCAAATATTTTCTCTCAGATGAAGGGGTTGTCTTTTCATTTTCTTAATGATATCATTTGCAGCATACAAGTGTTTTAACTTTTGATGTAGTCCAATTTATTTTTTCTCTTGTCTTTTGTGCTTTCGGTATTGTATCTTAAAGAACTCAAGGTAATGAAGATTTACTCTTCTGTTTCCTTCTAAAATTTTTATTGTATTAGCTCTTACTTTGAGGTCTCTGATCCATTTTGAGTTAATTTTTTATATATGGTGTGAGGTAGGGGTCCAACTTCATTCTTTTGGAGGTGGATATACAGTTGTCCCTGTACCATTTGTTGAAAAGACCATTCTTTCCACCATTGAGTGGTATTGGCATACTTGTCAAAAACTGGATGACCATAAATTTGTGGGTTTATCTGGATTCTCAATTCTTTTCCATTGATCTACATGTGTACTCTTATGCCAAAACCACATAGAAGACTGTAGCTTTATAGTAAGTTTAGATAGAGGTCAGGAAATATGAGTTCCTCTTCTTTTACAAGACTGTTTTGGCTATCTAGGTTTCTTGCATTTCCATATGAATTTTAGGTTCAGCTTGTCCATTTCTGCAAAAAAGGCAGTTGTAATTTTGATAGGGATTGCATTGAATCTGTAGATCAATTAGGGGAGTTTTTCCATCCTGACAATACTAAGTCTTCCGATCCATGGACATAGGATGTCTTTCCATTTACTTAAGTCTTCTTTAATTTCTTCCAGTGTTTTATAGCTTTCAGTGTACAAGTCTTGTGCTTCTTTGATTTAATTTATTCTTGTGTTTATTCTTTTTGATGCTATTGTAAATGGAATTGTGTTCTTAATTTCTTTTTCAGATTGTTCATTGCTAGTGTATAGAAATACAACTGATTTTTGTATATTGATCTTGTATCCTATAACCTTGCCAAACTTGTTTGTTAGTTCTAATCGTTTTTTGAGGATTTTTTAATTGTTTTCTATATATAAGATAATGTCATCTGCAAAGAGAGATAGTTTTACTTTTTACTTCCTTTTTTTTCTCTCTTGCCTAATTACCCTGGCTAGAACTTCTAGTACAATGTCAAATAGGAGTTGTGAGAATGGACATCCTTTTCTTATTCCTGATCTTAGGGGGAAAACTTCTAGTCTTCCACTATTAAGTATAATGTTAGCTGTGGGTTTTTCGTAGATGCCTGCAATCAGGTTGAGGAACTTGTATACCTAGTTTCTTGAGTGTTTTTATCATGAAAGGGTGTTGGAGTCTAACAATGTGTTTTAATGAAGAGATGGGCAGATTTTGTTGTGAGTTGAGTTCTCGTACTATTTATGTCAGGAAATAATTTTCTTGAAGTGAGTTTCTAAATCTATACAAGATGCTAATCAGGTTGAAGCCATAGAAGTGCTTCTTGATGGTTTTTACAGTTTGTCAATTGATACACATTTAATGGTTTCTAAGACTATTAAACTGATCCTCTTCATTAACCCAAGTTAATTTGAGTTTGTGTTCACTTGCCTGAAGATACAGAGACACACAGACATGAGAGATAATTTGTTTCTGTTGGTTGGTTTATTTTAATGCCTTTTTATTACCTGACTTTTTGCTTCTCAGACTTAGATATTACAGAAGTACTAGGAGAATGCCAGAGGGTGTGGATAAAGGCGGACTCTATCTCCCTGAACAGTCGGGATTAGAGCTGTTGCAATTTTCTTCTTCTGCCTATCTTGGGGATACCTTGGTAGAAAAGCTTGAGAACCAGCTTCCTGGAATTGGGTTTCGTAGTGTGTTTGTCTGCATCTTTTCATAGTACTTACAGGAAGTGCAAGTATCACTGAATTACTGGGATGGGGAAGAAGCTATCTCAAAAACAACACTTGATAGCTAATTAACCTGCAGCATGGCTGTAGGAAAGGCTTTTTAAAAAATTATTATTCTTATTTTTAATCCCGTGTGTGCACGTAGTAGGAGCTTTTGCCTGACTTCCGTGCTGGGCCCTGTGGGGCACACAGGGATGACCGTCAGCTGCCCTTGCCCTGGCAGATGCCTTTTGAAAAAACCCTCCTGTTCTGCTCAGAAGACCTATTCTGAGCTTCCTGTACACAAATACTAAGCCCAGATTTTTTAATGTAACCCTAGCCATGAATATAATCATTCTGAAATTCCTCTAGGAAATTATGTCAGTAAAATAACTGGTGAAAAGTTCAATGTTATTTGTAAACAACGCTTCCCCAAATGGTTTGGAAGATCACCTGCAAGGTCGAGTTTTCAAGTCTGACTATCTTTTAATGGACAGAGCTCCACTGGCATTTTTTTTCATGAGTAATATTGCTAATGTAGTATTTGACTGAATACTACAGTTCTCTAATTTTGTACATATGCCCCAAGGGCCTTTGGTTAATGGCTACATTTTTAATAAATCTCATGAATGTGCTGGGTGAATGTTAATAATCTTCAATGGAAATGCAAATATCAAACCTAGTGGAGTTATGATCCTAGATTTTGGGCATGCTACATCTGTAATGTTACATGTTTACTAAAGATGTTTGGGGAAAAAAGGTTTCAAAGAGAGGTGTACTTTCCTACAAATGTATTCAGTACTATTCTTAACAACTGTTCTTAGAAATAATAGGATTTCCAATTACTAGTCATTGAATGCTTGGATAATAGCCACAATTCCTAAAATTTATAGAGCAATGTAAATTATGGCAACTTTTTCTTAAGAAATAATGTACTAATGTTTCATAATTCTTTTATTTTTCCTTAGTACTTTTATTAAGTATTATGAAAATAAATCTCAGACCCTAGTTGGTCATCCCAAGAATCAAAATTTGCTAAGAGAAAAAAAAAAGTATAACTAGCAGTATATACAGGGAAGCACGCAGGGCACCGAGGTAGTAGGTATTAATTGTAAAGATGCAGCAGCAGCTGCCTGACCAAGTCTGGCAGTTCTGATGTCTCTCCTCCTGCCTCTCAGGGTTGGCATTACTCTCAGCAGTGTGGCATCTCTGCACCTCTTCCAGTATCTTCTCTGCTTGTCGATTTCCACTGGTTGAATCTATTCTTTTTTCCCTGTTCAAATTCCAGAGTAGTATTAGCTTAGCCTTACTGTCATACGCAGGTTGGAGGGTGGTCTTCCAGGCTTGGGGAAAGCAGTCTTTTTGAGGTGGAGATGTTGCCGTGGGCAGGGTAGCTATAGGAAGGACCATGATACGGTCCGCAGAGCCGCTGCACAGAACCACACCCTGGGCCACCACGTTTATGGTTTTGCTGATTGGATGTGATGAGCAGGCAGTAGTAGCAGGCACTTAGTGATTGGCCTTGTCTGGTGCACTCAAAGGAGAAAGCTCAGCCAGAGCTCCAGGTGCAGTTGTGATTAGCCACAGGTATGAGAGTGAATGGTCCTGTGGACAGAAGCAGTGGCTGGTTGAGGTGTTAGGAGTGTGAGTGACACAGGAAGGCCCCGTGTAGAGCAGAGTGGGGAGCAGTGCACTGAGGCGGGCGTGGGACTGAAGAGAAGAGGAAGCAGTGGCTGGTTTGTGGCTGTCTCTAGAGGTGCAAGTGTTTGAAGTCAGTGGTATGTTGGGTTAATTACTAAATAAGCAGGTTTCTAGATCCCTTCAAACAAAGGAGCGCTTAACTTGGTATCTACACTTACCACTCCTTTCCTCCCACCCTCTGCTGTTAACCAATCAATGTCAGGACATTTTTGCAAAGAATCGAAAACTTGAGGGTGCTTTGTGCCTGTTCTGTAGGAATTGGCAAGAGGCTCCACAACCAGATGATGCCTGACATCACTGTGGAAGTGGAATTTAGGGGTTGTGAATCTTTCTGGTTACTCTGTGTATTCCTCTTTTGATGGAAACTTCCATTTTTCCATCCACAGTCTTAAATTCCTTTTTGTTCATATGCCATCAAGAATGAGGTTACCAAAATGTTTTGCTCTTAAATTTTCCAAATTTGGGATATTATTTGTCATTATTGTTATTATTTATTCAGTTACATGGTCTAATTTTTTGAACCCCATTTTGTTTTTCTTATGTTGATCTAATTTGGAAATGTAATAAGCAATTCCTGCTGCACTTCCTTTAGAACGATATTTTTCTAGAGTATTTGATTAAAGTATTAGGTGAAAATAATTAGAATATTTTTTCTTGTTAATATCACCGGGACTTTGACAGAGGAAATGAATGCTGTAATTGTCAAACTTAAAAAAAAACCACCTTGTCATTAGTTTACCTTTGTATTTAAGCATAATGAATATGGTCAATTTGCATTTTAAGGAAAACATTTTAACGTGAATACAGTTAGTAATCAGATTTTTTCACTGAATGTCATTGCATCAAACTATTCAATAATTAAAAATACTGAGGGACTGTAAGTTTTTGGACTAGAGCAGAAATCTGGGGTATATTTTTTCCACTTTATGTGGTATTAATCATTTTTTCTCTTTTAGGGCCCCAAACTGATGGCTTACATGTTAATGCACCGAATGGCCTATGACAGATTTGTATTATCTCTCATTTTATACAGCCATTGACTGGAAATATCCAAAGATAAACTGTTACACTGTTCCTAACTTGAAAGTAAAGAATAGATCTACTTTTGTAAAGGTCACAGAGTGTAGATTTTTTAAAATATATATACCAAGTTATGGATTATATTCCATTTAAATTATTTATGTAAAGGTGTGTCTGTTTTGCCCTAAAAAGTACCTTACACATTCAGTCATTTTTATATCACAATAGTTCAGCTTTATGTTAAAAAAATGATAGGAAACTTTTTATTTGATGTATTTTAAAATTTGCTTTTTCCTAAATTTAATTTTGCTCCATAAACTCATCACCTCACTATCCCTCATGAAACCAAGTCCTCTCTCTTTAGTTAAGAATAGCTTGAATTTTGGTGCACACTTTTGCTATTTTCAGACCAAGTTTGAAGTAGCCTTATATCAAAGGTAGCCTTATGTGGAGAGCCTTATTGCAAAGATTTTAGAGTATTTAATTTCTAGTATTTTTTCTAGAATTCAGAATCTTGGGTATTTCTGGACATATAAGAACTTTGAGAAGAGTTCTCTATTTAGTTTTTGGTGAAATATGTTAAGCACATTGAGAATGTCCTTACACTTTCTGACATTTGTATTTATGTTAAGTAAAGTTATACCTCAGTTTTTCTGTTGAATTTTGTACTGTCATATGATAAAGTTCACCAATGAATAAATTGTTATGTATGTATGTGATAAAGATACTTGCCTTAAAATAGAGCACTCCTGTTTTGCAAACAGTCTATAGTCAAATCGTCTTTCCAGTTACTAATATTTCTGTGCGCCTGGTGAATGCAGGCCTGATTAAGTCCATGGAGGTAGGAAAGAAGATGAATATCTTTTCACTGTTAATAATCTGAACCTGGATTGAAAAGTATCTTGGACATGTAAAGATTTTATGGAAAAAATAATATGAGTGTTGTGTGGCGTTTACTCCTAAAGATAGCAAATGACTGAACAGATAAAATGTCCGTTGGTTTTAATCATTATTTTCATTGACCCTATTCTCAGTAGGAGTAGTGATTCAAAAATGTGTGTATGTCAGTTGTACCATATGGTCTATAATTCTGCTGTGTATACATAACTACTGCTAATTGTCATCGTTAATGGCCATTGCCTTTATCGTAGAGGGATCAGATGTACTATCAACCAATAGAGAGGGTAATTTGGATAGTAAAGATTGTATCATAGTTTGGGATTTAAGGTAATAATTTTATTGTTTAGAAGCTCTTTTAGGAATGATGGTTAAAATGGACATCACTTTTATCTTCTAATAAAAAGATTCTTAAAATCAGCTCAATTTATGTGTCATAATTTTGTTTTCTACTTTAA
This sequence comes from Balaenoptera borealis, assembly GCF_965194805.1. Lineage (NCBI taxonomy): Eukaryota > Metazoa > Chordata > Mammalia > Artiodactyla > Balaenopteridae > Balaenoptera > Balaenoptera borealis. The sequence goes on from NC_138871.1 coordinate 57,029,401, forward strand.
TATGGGATTAGTAAAGTATGCAATCATATGGGTCATAGCTTTTCTGATTCGGCTATGTGACTTACATATTTATGTCAAATCTTTAATAGTACCTATAAATGTGCATCAAATATTTAATTAATTAGTGGTTCCTTTAGTCCCTAAGGAAATAATATTTTATTAAAAAATAACTTTTTTATGATATACATACGTTGTATGTACATCTGAAAAAAATCTGTACAGCTTGACCATTTGAATAGTTAATAAATTTTGACTTTGAGAACCACCTACAGCTGATACTAAATACATGTTCCTGTCTGGTATGTTGACTTCACTGATTAGTGTAATTCATTCTTGGTAGACTTATTTCCCTTTTGTTTTGAACCTAAACTTCACTTTGCAATAAACCAATGGTGGATGAAGCACAAAAGGTGTCTCCTGGCTGTGACGGTGCCTCTCATGGTCATGAGGCTTTGAATCAATCATTTGATCTTCTTCTGACCTGCTTTCACATTCTCTCTTTCTCCCTTTTAACTACTCTTCTCTGTGGTAAGAACATAAGTAATCTACGTGAGGTACGTTTCCAGTCGATGATGATGGGTACCTGTAGGCACATAATATGTGTTGAGTTGAATAAAAAGTCTTGGACATTGAACCTTCTAAATGCCATACTTGTTTAGAGTGTGTTCTCAGTGATACAGATGCCTGCCAGACCCTTTCAGTTTTCCTAGTGAAAAGGCCACATGACCCTCTCCAACTCCCCTCTTACCCCATGTCTCTCTCCTCTGTGTGATCCTTGCCCACACCCCACACCCACAACTTCCAGGAGAAAAGGGAGTCCAGATTTGACCTTCTTGTACTCCAGTGGCCCCTTTGACTTGGATGAAGCTCTAGCCCCACTGGCAGAAGCACCTTGCTCTGGTACCGCCAACGCTTGGTGGAGTCATCCCCAGGATGGAGGCCAGCCAAGACTCAGGCCAGGATTTCCTGAGGGCAGAGGTCCTGCTTGTCCTGATTGTCTCAGCAGGCTCTAGCAATGGGCTTAATTGTGAAGCTTACCCCTCCAGGAGCCAGATGCAAGGACTTCTGAGGGCAGAGAAATAGGTACCTTCCTGGACAGCTCTTGAGCGTGGTTTGAACACCTCGTTCCATGGTCTCTGTTGACTGAGGGGGGAAGCAGTCTAGTCAGCCTGAGTGCTGAGGTGAGGTTTCCTTTGCTTTATTGCTATTAAAGTTATTGCTTCAAGAGCTGGGCATAAACTATAAAAACTGTGGGGATCACGAGAAATTTGTTGATAATTGCATCTGAGATAAGAATCCATTCATCAGGTAACACTTATGTGTTGTTAATCAGAGTGATGATTTCTAAGCCACAGGGTTTGCTTCTGAACTGAGCTTTTATGTTTTATTTTTGGAACTAATCAGGTGTTTGTTTTCTTCTAAGGGAAAATAATAGCAAATGTCAGACTGAACATTATATGGTTGGCTTATTCCTCACAAATTTAAAAGAATTACAAGCCAGTGTGCATTGTTGAAAGTTTTGATATCTGTCTGAGAAGACAATGTTTCAGAAGAATTTTCAGAGTTTTTTTTTTTTCTTCCCTATCTTTCATTGATGTCTCAAGTTGACAAGGTGGTGGATATATCACTCAGAAGTTCCATCATCTCCATGCTCTTTACATCTTAGTCAGGGTCTGTGAATGTACCTCTTCATTTGTGTTAGGCTGTGAATACAGTGAGGGTCTGATGAATTTTTGGCCAAAAATGGGTTGTGGCACTCTGCTATTAGAGCAATGTAACCTTTTCAAGGCCAAGGAGTTTATGTGTGTGTGGGTGGTCCTTCTGTCTGCTGAAAATGTTGAAGTAACTGTTTCTACTTTGCTCAGTTCTGAAGAATTTGTGGAGCTTGAGGTCTTGAGCCAGAGGGAGCTGAGGAAAGACAAACTTTACTTAGGCAGCAAGTTCTCTTATTGGAGCTCTGTAGGAGAGACTGGATACATCTTAAAAATGACCTGATTTTTTTTTAAAATGTATAAAAATAGTATAATCCACATACTAGAACACATAGGAAACAGGAAGAGAAGAAATAAGCACATGGTTCCCTGTGTAACAAGTTTTTGTCATTTCTTGGCTTTATTTTCTTCTTTTTGCCTCATTTCTCTCTGTGCTCTGCTCTAGACACACATGTGGAAGATGTGCCCCAGCCTTGAGGAGCTCCCAGTGGGGAAAGTGACCAGTAATAAAACATTAAAGAGGTCTAGGGGTAGGATAAAGGTTATGAAATGGCTGCTGTGGATCCTGGAGGATGGTCACCTCATTCACCTCAGGAGTCTAGGAAGGCTTCCTGGAGGAGTGATTCTTAAATTCAGTTCAGGGAGATAAGCCCTTAAGGATTTGCAACGCTTAGAGGGTTTAGAACGCACCAAAGCAAGAGAACGTGGCTTGTTCTGGCCATTTCACTCGGTCAGCTAGCGCACAGAGGAGTGTGTGAGGGGTGCAGTTGGGTTGGTAGAGGCCAGATTAGGAAAGGCTTTGTGTGCCAGCCAAGGAGGTGAGCTTTACCCTACAGGCACAGAGCCATTGAAGGATGTAAGTCAGGGGAATGGCATGGCAAGGTTTGTCCTTAAGGAGGATCACTGGGAATTCCCTGGTGGTCCAGTGGTTAGGACTCTGAGCTCTCACTGCCAAGTGCCCGGGTTTAGTCCCTGGACAGGGGAACTAAAATCCCACAAGTGCATCGTGGCCGGGGGAAAAAAAAAAAAAGGAGGATCGCTCTTTCAGGTAAGTCAAGGGTGGAGAGAGCCTGGGAACAGTAGGACCAATTAGGAAACTATTGTGCTCATCATCCAGGCAGGAGGAAGTGATGAGAGAGGACCCAGTAGCAAAGACGGGAGACACAGGGCAAGAGTGAGTAGCTTTTGATGGGAATACAGGAAGTAACCTGGATTCTGCTCCCGGAGACTGACAAATGGGGCAAGAGGAGGAAAGGAGGTTGAGGGGCCCAGCAGGGAGGTGGGGATGTTAAATGACTCCCCAACAATCAGGTGAGTGGAGAACGGAAAAGTAGTCATTGGATTCAGCAACTCGGAGCTCTAGGTGGCTCCGCTGAAATTTAATCCTAGGTCTTCTCAGACTAAATCCTCATTTTATATAGATTGCCCCATGGTAGTGAGGGGATCTCCAGTTACTACTGACCAGCAGCCTGAGCTCTTAGGAGTTGAGCTGGCTTTGAAATCACTTCTGGGATTTAGCCCCATAGCACATGATTGCTGTCTGGTCTTTTCAGTGCCATCATTGGTTAGTTGTGAGTAGTTATTTATTCTATTGCAGCTGCATCCAACAAGCCCGGCACATGAACTAAATGGGAGATCTTCCTGCTTGCTAGTCAAAGGGCTGAAAGTGTAAGTTGCATTGAGTAGAATATGGAAGTAGTTGGGCACTAAGCCCAGGCTTTCCAACTCTGATTTAGCAAACCTTTGATTCAAAGTTTCCATTTCCCTGAGCCTAACCTTTTCCAAGGTATCAGGAAGCACCATTTGAACTTTATTCTAATCACCTGGGAAATTACAGCACATGAGAATGTCCTGTGGGCCTGTCAGGAGCAATGTTAACACAGTTTGAACAGCGGAAATCACAGTAGCATTTTCAGTTAAAAAACAAAGGGCAGTTCCACAAGGGTGGCGTTTTACTACAAATGATGTAGCTGAAACTGGGTATATTCTTAATCACATTTAGAATCTGGGAGTGTGGTACTATAATAAGCTTCAGCTTTGTTCAAAAGGGATTGTTATTACTAATAATCATTCATCATTATGAGCCATAAAATCTGATCCAGAAGAATACGAGGAAAAAAGTGATAATATTATGTGCAAGAGTCTCATTTAGTGATATATGGTTTCCAGCAGTGTGATTTTAATTTTTAATAAATGCTCTTCTTCATTTATGGATGTTCTGCGGCTGACCGACTAGTGGGACCACCCTGAGCTTTTACTAATAATTTTTAAAAACACATTTGTAGTGATTCGTTATGTTTCTTGTTAATCCCCCTTCTGATCAAAAGGAACTATTTATTTTTAAAAACCCTTATTAGTTTTTTAAATTGCATAAAAATTATTGTAACTAAATAATTTTGGAATATAAAAAATGAAGAGTAAAGGTTTTCTCTATTCCATATTGAGCCCAACAGGCACCAACTGATAGTGGTTTTTGTGTAATATTTCAGGCTTTTTTCTATGATAGCATGTTTTTGGCTGCTACTAGATCAAAAAACACAGTGACAATAGCCATAAAGATGGACACAACTCAAATGTCCATCAACAGATAAATGGATAAACAAAATGTGGGGTATATACGCACACAGAGACACACACAAATGGAATATTACTGAGGCTTAAAAAGGAATGAAATTCTGATATATGCTACAACATAGATGAACCTTGAAAACATTATACTAAGTGAAGTAAGCCAGATGCAAAAGGACATATATTGTATGGTTCCACTTATGTGAGGTACCTGGAATACACAAATTCATAGAGACAGAAAATAGGGCAGAAGTTACCAGGAGCTGGGGGTGGAAGAATGGGGAATTATTGTTTAATGGGTATAGATATGTTTCTGTTTGGAATGATGAAAAAAGTTCTGGAAATAAATAGTGGTGATGACTGTACAACATTTTGAATGTACTTAATGCCACTGAATTGTACACTTAAAAAATGGTTAAAATGGTAAATTTTATGTGTATTTTACTATGATAAAAAAGAAAAGCACAGTGACTATGTAATTTTTGCATCTACTCTAAACACTTAGAAGTTATTTAAAATGTGATACAAAATATTTTTAAAATGTGGTTATACTTGACAGCTTGAAGTTTGTATCCGTCACCTTGGTCTAAGTTATGCAGTGATAACCAACACCCCCCAAATCTTAATTTCTTACCACTACAAAGGCTTGTTTTTTGCTCATGTTGCATGTCTTTCACAGGTTGGCTACGGTTCTATGCCATATCCTCTTCATTTCAGGATCCAGGATGAAGGCATGGTCCCTGCCTGGGATGTTGCTATTCTTGTGTCAGAGGACAAAGAGAAGATGGTGGAAGCACTCAGACCCTTAGAGCATCTACTCAGAAGTGTCACACTTCATTTTAATCCACATTTTTTATTGACAAAGCTAGTCACTTGACCCAGCCTGACATTATTGGGGTGAGAAAATATAATCCTCCTATAGGGAGGGGCAGTGAATATTTGGGAGAAATAATACAATTACCTTAGGTTTGTAACTAGAAATATGACATTTGTCTGTGGCCATGGGAGGAACAGAAGTCATCTGTACATGTGAGACCTCACTGAGCTGGTGAAGGGTCTGGAGTCACACTATCCAAATGGGGCAAAAGCCCTGAGCCCTAACGCGAGGTCTAGCTCGGATCTCTGTACTTGCTTAGGCTGGATTATAGCACCAGAGAAACCAGTTGACAGGAAGGGGCACAGCAGGATAAAATTCCCAAGATAAGCTCTCAAACATAAATTACAAAACACTTGTGGTCCAACCCTATGGAAGAGAATCAACAATTCCAAGAAATGGGAGAATTTCTATCAGGAAATAGAAATAATAGGCCAATTCAAAAGATTTTAAAATAAGTATATTTTAAAATGTTTAGATGTAACAGAGGGATAATTCAGTGGAGTAAGATGTAGAGGCAATGAGACTAGAACAGGTATATGTAAAAAATATAGCCATCAAAATGAAAAACTACTAGGCTGGACACATTCAAAGGAGAATTAGTAAAATGGAAAATGGAACTGAGAAAGCCTCTTTAAGTTCCAGAAGGAGAGACTAGATAGAATGACAAAGAGGCAATATTTGAAGACAAAACAGGTGAGAATTTTTCAAGATTTAAGAAGGACTCAGGTTATCAGATTGAAAACACTTACTGAATGCTGAGGCAGATTACAAAAAAATAAAGAAGAACAAAACAAAAGAAAAAAGAAAAAGTAAACGAACTACACTTAGAACATTGCAGTTAAACTACAAAATAATAGGAGTAGTCATCTTAAAACCTACCAGAGGGAAAGAGCAGATTATCTGGAAAGGAATGACAATCAGAATAACAGTATGCTTCTTCTTAGCACCAATAGTTGCTGAAAGACAATGAAATAACACCTTCAAAGTACTGAGGGAAAATAATTTGGATGTAGAATTCTATACTCAGCTAACCTATCAATAGTGTGTGTAAAATAGAGATCTTTTAAGACATGAAAAGGCTAGGAGAACTTACTACCAAGACTAAAAGAATTTACAGACCCTCACTGGAAGGACAGCTAAAAACTATGCTTCAGCAGGAATAAAAATGAATCAAAAAAAGAAAGGGCATGATGCCAGAAGTAAAGGAGGAAAAAAAATTGGTAAACCATGTTGGCGAACTTTGAATGGAGTAATTATTATTATAACAACAGGTTTGTGTGTGTGTGTTTAAAGGCAAGCAATTCTTCACTGGAAGAATAGGAATAGAATATAGCTTCTTAATCACTAGAAGAAGAAAAATAGAATAAAAATTTTATCAGTTCAATAGACAGCAGGAGAGAGAGAGAAAAGCAAAGAAAAAGTATAGCAAATAGAATAAAAACAAGATGGCAAATATACACCCAAATATATCAGTAATCATAATTAATATGATGAGGTTAAATTCCTCTATTAAAAGCAGGGATTCTGTTTTTGGATTTTGAAAAATCCAGCTACATACTGCTTATAAGAAATAATTCTAAAAAACTTGATATGGAAAGGTTAAAAATAAAGGAATGGAAAAAGACATTCCAGATTCCACTGAGGGAGAGAACTGGGTAGCTGGTAGCTTCCGTGGATGGAAGACGTCACTGGATAACCTTTTAAATTTTGAACGATATGAATGTTCTGCTTTCTTCCAAAAAAAAAAAAAAAAAAGAAGGCAAAACCCCTCAATTAGTAGGCTAAAGAAAGTTGGCATATAACAATATAATATATCTAACAAATATAATAATAATATCAGACCAAAGGAATTAAAATGCACAAAGGTTATTTTATGCTATTGAAAGAAACAATCTACCAAGAAATTATAAGAACCATATATTTTACACCTTACAAAAGAACATTAAAATATTTAAAGCAAACCTAATAGAATTTGACAAATTTACAATCATAATGGGAGATTTAAACGTAGCTATCTAAAGAATTGGTAGATCTTTGTGTTTACAAACACAAACAGAAGATATAATGCCAGAAGAAGACCTTATTATTCAATAGTCACACAAAAGATAAAATACTGAATCAGGGTTCCATTCAGGAAACCAAAACCACTCCCAAATATTTCAAAGCACAAAGGAATACAAGGAATTAGGAGCTTCCAAAATCACTGCCAGGGCTGAAAGTAGCGTAAGTAATCACAGATATAATTTTAAAAATTTGCGTATACCAGCTTCTGGCAGATGGCATGTGCTATATGAGTGTTTATTAGATAAAATTTGAAAAGATATATAAAGTTGAGGGCTGTCATGGGATTAACGATTTCAAAGTCAAATCGTCATAGCCGTAATTCAGAGGTCAGGAAGCTGTTGCTGCTTCTGCCACCACAATTTCCTCATGTCCTTACAGGTGGTGACTAGATACGAGAATATCGAGTCCAGGGCCTGGAAACACTCGTGTCAGTCCAGCCTCACATCCAGCCACCACAGGGTCTCCACCTTCCTGCTCTTGTAGGTACACGTGTGATTTGTCAAAGCTAGTTATATCCAGAACTCCAGCTGTTACAGTCTGGGAAATGTGTGTTTTTTTTGTTGTTGTTCTTTTAATATTTGCCTTTCAGTCCCAGCAATTGAGAGGGGAACAGAGAGTTAGGTGGGAATGAATGTCAAGGGCCAATTAACTGTATCAAGCACAAATACCTAATAATCCACCTAATAAGAAATGTATAAGACCCCTATGAAGAAAACTTTAAAATACCGCTGAAGGACACCATAGGAGACCTGAATGAATGAAAAACATTCCATGTTCTTGGATCAGAAGGCTCAACGTCACACTTAATTTATAAAAGTGATGCAGGAGCAATAAAAATGCTAACTCTTATTTACAACTGGAAATGGTGATACTGTGATTCATATGGAAATAAGTACAGTGTGGAAAACTGAAAAAGTAGGTCAGTGAATGGTAAATAGCCCTTCCAGGTCTGAAAACACACAAACTCTCAAAAATGAAAACAGAGTATTGATGAATGAATAAAGAAAAAGCAGTGAAACTGAATAAAAATTTTTAGAGGATTAAAGTACATAAGAAAATGTTTATATATGTTAAAGGACTATCCCAAATCAATGGGAAAAGAGATTACCATATGGAAAAAAAAAGTTGAATCCCTACCACAAAGCGTACACCAGAAAAACTCTAAATAGTTAACGATTAAAGATAAATGTACAACATAAAACCATAAAAGTAGAAGGAAACATAGGAGAATTCCTTCATAACTGACATGAAGAAAGTCTTTCCAGCTTTGACCACAAAGTTCTGAGTAGGAAAAAAAAAGGAGGGGGGGAAGAAAAGAAAGAAGCCACCATAGTAAGCAAATCAAAGTCAAAAGACAAATGAGAAATTAAGGGAAAACACTGACAACAAAACCCTATAAAATACACAAAATCTCAAACATTGAGGGATGCAGATAAAGCAGTGCATTTAGTAGGAAAAAAGGAAGATTGAAAACATATTATTTAGGGTTCAACTTAAGGCTAGAGAACAAAAAGGCTAGAGACTGAACCCAATGAATGCAGAAAGGACAAAAGGATAAAGATGAAAGCACGAACTGATGGAACAAAACAAACAAAAGAGGATCAATAAAACCAAAAGCAGGATTTTCTAAAAAGACAAAATAGGCAGATATCTAGCAAACCAATTGAGAAAAGAGAGAGAGGAGGCAGGGATAAACAATCTTAGGCTCACAGAGTGCACATAACTGCACATAAAGTAGAGATTTTTAAAAAATCACGAGATGGATTAGATATAGTTGGCTGGCAGCTGGCAGTTATTTCCACCTGCTTCGAGTGTGTCTTCCTGACTACAGAGGCTGCAGAGCTGAAAACAGTATTTCAACGAGCTTTCTAGATGAGAATTAGATTTTGCCAGTAGCTGCACTTGTGTGAGATTTGGTTGGCAGAAGAGAAGCAGCAGCCATGATCCTTTTGACTCACTTCTTTGGCTGCCAGACAAGGGTGTGGAGACGCGGAGTCCAGGATCCAGCTTTGAAGGTGTCGGTAGGTGTAGCCACCCTGGCGGACGCTGGAGTCAGTCATGGCTTCCTGATTCTGGGTTGCAGCCATTGCCGTGTGTACCTGAATTCACCTGTCGCCATGGCAGCCTCTAGCTTCCCACCTTCCTGATGTTGGCATAGTTGGCAGTTCCTCTGGAGGGTCAGTTCTAGACTCTCCTGGGAGTCATTCCTGGGGGCCCCACCCAGAGCTCACTCCTCCAGCCCTTTCAACAATTTCGTAAGCAGCTGGTTTGTTGTGTTAAATCAGTAGTTCCCCTTCCCTGCACTCAGACACGACTGATGGAAAGAATACTATCAACGATTCTGTGCCAAGAAATGTGAAAACTTGGGTGAATGGATAACTTCCCAGAAAATACAAATTACTAAAATGAACCCACGAATATGAAAACCTGAATAGACAATAACAATAAAACTGAATAGGTAATCAAAACTGCCAGCTCCCCTCCCACCTCATACAAAGGCTACTAGGCCTCAACATTTTTATGGGCTGGTTTTCCAAGAAAAGATAACCCTTATATATCATGCAAATTGTTCTGGAGACAAGAAAAATAGGGAAAGTTACTCAATTCACTTTGTGAATATTGTATATAACCTTAGTACCAAAACTGGATAAAGAAAGGACAAGAAAAGGAAATTAAAGTCCAATCTCAAGAACATAAATGCAAAAATTCTAATTAAATTAGCACATTAAATCCAGTATTGTATTAAAAAATTCATCATGACCGTACAGGGTTTATTTCAGGTTATTAGAAAATATATTAAATTAATTCATTATATTACATTAACAGATCTTTTTCTTGGTGCCAATTTTAAATACAGTTGTATTTAAGACATTGCATTTTCTACTTACAATACAGTGCTCATAAAGTGCAATGCTACTTCCTTTCCCTGTGCTCATAGTCAATATTCACATATCAAGAATGTCCTATTCTTTTTTTTCTAGTTTTACTGAGATACAATTGATGTGCACCACTGTATGAGTTTCAGGTGTACAGCATTAAGGTTCGATTTATATACTTGTGTAATGAGTATCACAATAAGTTTAGTTAATATCTGTCATCTCATATACACACAATGAAAAGAAATGAGGAAAATAAAGAAAACAATTATTCTCCTTGTAATGAGAGCTCTTGGGATTTACTCTCTTAATTGCTTTCCTATATAGGAAAGCTTATGGCAGTGGTAACTATAATCATCATGCTGTACATTACGTCCCTAGTATTTATTTATCTAACTGGAAGTTTGTACCTTTTGACCACTTTTGTCCAGTGCCTCCTCCCCCTATCCCCTGCCTCTGGTCTGATAACCACAAATCGAATCTCTTTTTCTATGAGTTGTTTTTTTTAAAAAAAGATTCCACGTATAAGTACTGGATCATCCAGTACTTGTCTTTGTCTGACTTATTTCACTTAGTATAATGCCCTCAGGGTCCATCCATGTTGTCGCAAATGAAGAATGCCCAGTTATTTACTATAGCAGCTCAACTTTAAAGCTACCATGGAATTTGCTACAAATTTAGGTTCCTTCGATGCTTTGTGTGGAACAATGCTCAATCTATGCTCAGGTTGCCTTAATCGACCTCTTCTATGATGGACCCCGGGAAGACACCACCAGATGGAGCAACTCCACCACCAGGGGAGCCCCCAGGCATTCCTCGTGGCACACCTCCTGCACTCCGTACAGCTTAGTAATGATGGGGTTTGCAGACTCTCCAGCTCTTTCTGCTGATGTTCAGATTCTTCCTTCTCAGCAGCCTGGTTCTCATCAAGCCTGTTGATGATTTCATTACACTTGTCAAGGCACTTCTGTTTATCCTCATCATTGATCTTTCCTTGAAGTTTTTCATCTTCAACAGTTGCTTTCATGTGTTTTGTTGTTGCTGTTTTGTTTCGTTTATTTATTTTCTTTACTTCTTGGCTGCACTGCGTGGTATGCAGGATCTTAGTTCTCCGACCAGGGATTGAACCCACGCCCCCTGCAGTGGAAGCGTGGAGTCTTAACCACTGGACCGCCAGGGAAGTCCCAATAATAGTTGCTTTCACGTTGAATGCACAGGATTCAAGCAAATTCTTGGAAGATACCTTGTCCCATTGCTTATCTTTAGCTTTGTACTTTTCAGCTTCCTGGACCATATGCTCAATGTCTTCCTTACAGAGAAACACCATATGATTTAAGTAGATTCAGAAAAGGCATTTAGCAAGATTCAACACCCATTCATTACATTTCTTGGCAAACAAGGCATCATAAGGGCCTTCTTAGCTTGATAAACCAAAAGCCCACAGCAAATGTCATTCTCAGTGGTTAAACTGTAGAAGCAGTTCCACCAAAGTCAGGAACATGACAAGGACGCCTGTGTTTATTACTAGTATACAGCACTGCGCTAGTGGTCCTAGTCACACAATGTTACCAGAGAACCAAGAAACCAGGAAAGTAGCAGAACTAATAAGGGTATTTGCGAGGTGGCTGAATTCAAGGTCAGCATAAAGAAAGCAATAACATTTCTTTGCATGAAAAATAACCAATTAGAACATGTGTAAAAAATAAGAGAGAGGGAGACACTTATTAACAAGATTATACATTATTTGGGAGCATTATCCTCGGAGCTGTGGATCTAGTCCAGGTCCTAGTGTAAGCAGGACTCCAGGGGGTCTGTCCTGTTGGCCCTGAGTCCCTAGAACAAGTCCCCTCTCCTGTCCCCAGGGCACCTGGAAACCTTTCCCCCCTCCATCTCTCACCTTTGTGCACATGTCCACAGCTTGTTGTCATCTTGTGATTCCCCTCATTTACAGAGCAGAAGGGATATACCTACTGTCGCAAATTGTTTTGTTTCGTGGCCATTTCAGAATTAATAATTATATTACATGTGTCAAAAATACCCACTGCTTTAAATTGTAATGGGGTTTCCTTTGGAAGCCGCTGCTACATTTTGCGGATTCTTTTTCTGTGTTCTTTGTCTCTAAAGGATTGGCTTCTGTTGGAAGATTTTTTATTTAATCTGGAAGGTTATGATAGTTATCAAAGCCATTCTGAGTCTTCTATAACGTGTGTCTCAAAAACCCATTGTAGAACTTAGGTTAGTCACGGGTGGTGGAGCCAAATCCCTGTTCCCCAGGCATTTCCTGGGGGGCTGTTGTCTCACCTCTAGCCAGAGGAGAAGGCTGGATGCTAGGAAGATCGGGCTGAGCGAAACAAAGGCCACGTGAATGCTGGAGGCAGCAAGGCAAAGAGCACTGATCTCAGGGTCCAACTACAAAGTGTTATTATCTTGCCTTGATTTTTTTTTTTTTTTTTTTAAAAGCTCCCTCTGGCTGCTGGGTGCAGAATGGATTTTTTTTATTTTTATTTATTTTTATTTTTTTATTTATGGCTGTGTTGGGTCTTCGTTTCTGTGTGAGGGCTTTCTCTAGTTGCGGCAAGTGTGGGTCACTCTTCATCGCGGTGTGTGGGCCTCTCACCATCGTGGCCTCTCTTGTTGCGGAGCACAGGCTCCAGACGCGCAGGCTCAGTAGTTGTGGCTCACAGGCCTAGTTGCTCTGCGGCATGTGGGATCTTCCCGGACCAGGGCTCGAACCCGTGTCCCCTGCATTGGCAGGCAGATTCTCAACCACTGCGCCACCAGGGAAGCCCCTGATTTTTTTAAAATTAATTAATTTATTCATTTATTTAATTTTTGGCTGTGTTGGGTCTTCATTGCTGCTGCCAGGCTTTCTCTAGTTGTGGCGAGTGGGGGCTACACTTTGTTGAGGTGCACGGGCTTCTCATTGCAGTGGCTTCTCTTGTTGTGGAGCACAGACTCTAGGCGCACAGGCTTCAGTAGTTGCGGTACGTGGGCTCAATAGTTGTGGCTCGCAGGCTCTAGAGTGCAGGCTCAGTAGTTGTGGCGCATGGACTTAGTTGCTCTGCAGCATGTGGGCTCTTCTCGGACCAGGGCTCGAACCCATGTCCCCTGCATTAGCAGGCGGATTCTTAACCACCGCACCACCAGGGAAGCCTTCTCGCCTTGATTTTAAAGACAGTGTCTGCCTGTTAGAGTTGTGAGCATTAAATGACAGGATATGCATAAGAGTGAACTGTAGACTCTGAAAGGGCCATAGAAATGCAAGGTTTTCTAATATATAGCACAGTCGGCCACGTCTTCTTAAAAATAGATTCTCAGGCTTCCCTGGTGTATCCTTTACAAATTCCTTTACTGATGCTTTAGAGGAGTGTGAGGAGGGAGCAGGAGTAATACATGTATTTACCCACCAGCTTTATCCCCTCTTTCATTTAGAAAAATGCTTTGATTGGTCTGATGAACTTGTTGGTTGAGAAAGACATGTGTCCAGGTATTCAGATATAGATGAGGGCAGTGCCAGGGGGAAGCCACATTGCCCAGCATCACACTGAGAATTTTGAATTTCTGGAGAGAAGGAAGTGTCTGAGACTAGGGAGAAAGGGGAAGGTGTGAGAAGGGTGCAGATGTGACAGAGGTCTAGGGAGACAGAGACAGGAGCTAAAATGATGCAGGTAAGTTAGCGCACAAGGAAAGAAAGGTAGCTGATGAAAACTTTCCTGTGGGAGGGGCTCGCTGAGGAGCTTTGGAAGACATGCCTAATATCCAATTTTAGGTTGTGTGCTATGCTGTGATGTAGTGGCAGAGATTGTTTTCTCTCCCTACATTTATTCTTCCCTATCTTTTTCATGGTTCTTAGCTGGGCATGTTATCACCTGGAATAAAGAGCACATTTCCAAGCTTCCCTTACAGCAACTCATGGTCATGTGACACAGTTCTGGCTAAAAAGATATAATCAGAAGTGTGAGGGCTTCCCTGGTGGCACAGTGGTTAAGAATCCACCTGCCAATGCCGGGGTCGCGGGTTTGATCCCTGGTCCGGGAAGATCCCACATGCTGCGGAGCAACTAAGCCCGTGCGCCACAACTACTGAGCCTGCGCTCTAGAGCCTGCGAGCCACAACCACTGAAGCCCATGCACCTAGAGCCCAAGCTCCGCAACAAGAGAAGCCACCGCAATGATAAGCCCACATACCACAACGAAGAGCAGCCCCTGCTCGCCGCAACTAGAGGAAGCCCGCGCACAGCAACGCAGACCCAGTGCAGCCAAAAATAAATAAATAAATTTAAAAAAGAAGTGTGACTAAGTTCAGGCCAATAAATGTAAACTGAAGTGTTAGGTTGGAATCCCAAGAGGGATAATTAAAGGAGAGCTCATTCAGCTGGGTAAATCTCTTTTTGCCCATCTGCTGTTTGTCCTTCTTCTAGACTGCGATTTGGATGCAATGGCTGGAGCTCCAGCAGTTATCTTGTGTCACGGGGTAACATTGAGGAGGGAACAGAAAGACAGGAGTATGGGTCTAATAGTACCACGAAGCTGCCAGCAATACCAGCTCTGGACTGCTTACCTCTGAACTTTTTTTTTTTTTAATGTAAAAGAGAAATACAGTTCTTTGGGTTTCCCCCCCTGTTTTATTGTAATAACCACTTATCACATGACAAGTAGTGTTCTAAATGCTTGGCTTACATGCTAATCTAATCTTTACACTGCCAACCCTATGAGGTAGGTACTATAATTATCTCTGTTTTACAGATGAGAAATGAGGAACAGAGAGATTGACTTGCCTATAGTCACAGCTAGTAAAGACTAGTAACTAGGCAGTCTGGGCTTGTAAGCACTATGTTATACTGCATAACTGTGGCCAAACCCAGTCCTCATTGATACAATTGTGCAGTGCCACCCCAGAATCTGCCACCCACCACAGCCATATATTCTCAGTGAATTTTCAGTATTCCTGGTGAGTGATTTACAAGACACAAGGCCCACCCACCCCCAGTACCCCCAAGTCACCTGTCCCCTGACACTAATGTGAAGAAAAGAGATCCCGAAGTTTTAGTTTGTGACCAGTAGTGGTGTAAGCAAAGGCCCAAGGAGAAGCAGAGATTGTAGGAAGGAACCAGGTGACCTGAAAGGGCAGGGGAATGTGGGCTGCAGGGGGACCAAGAACAGATTTCCCCAAATATATTAGAGGAAGGTGGCCGAGAAAGATGCTTGTATTCACGCCTAAAAAGCATTTCCAACATTTAGCTTCATTTCCTCAGGACTGCTTCCCAGGCATGGGCTTTGGTACATCTTGACTTCATTTGAATCGAATTGATGGAAGAATTCTTTAGCCAATTTCAGATGCTCTATTTGTTATAAATATAGTGATCACCACAGATTCCGCTATATCCCTGGTAGGTAAAATTAGGGGCCAAATTTTAAGATACTAATAAGAGCACTTGACACCATAAAACCATCTTTATTGGTTGAATTAATCAAAAACAAGAGATATAAATCATTAAAAGAGAGATCAGTGTTTGCTAGACATCACTCCTTGGATGAATGCCCAGCTTTCTCAGGAGGCTGTAGTGAGAAATTTAGGCTGTTCCTGTGCTGCCTTCTCTCTCTGATACTTCCAATACCCAGGGGCATAAGTTCCAGTGGAAGCTGATTGTAAATAGGCCAACTTCAAGGACACCCTTTACAAGCTAGCAGGTGCTTGGGGCAGAGTTTGAGCTCATGCTAATTAGTTGCAAGGGGGCTAAGCAGGTGCCAGTTTGCCCTGGGTCGTCAGGCAGCTCTCAGGGGCTTGTCTCCTGGTCACAGAAGTGAGGAGAGTAGAGGAGGGCAGACTTCTTTGGGGGCTCCATGAGGAGGCTGAAGGATCTTAGACATGCTCTTCTGCTCTGATTTTCCCCCTCATTCTTAATAAAGACACAAAATACAATGAGGCAAATGGGCCCTGCATTTGGAAAGCAAATCTGGCCTGCAGAGCCACATTCTGGCAGAGCTGCCCTGGGAGGAAACTAGTCACAGAAGCTCTCACCAGAAGAGTCCTTCTAGAAGATTCCCCAGGAGAACCCCAAGCTCGGGCCACAGCACTTTCCCTCTGAGGGAGGGGGATGGCGATGGCCTGGAGGAAATCAGAAGCCAAAGCTGGCCTGCCTGGAGAAACAAATGGGTGTCCCCAAGGAATCTTGCTGAAGAGTCCAAATTGGACTCTCAGAGAAAATGAGAGAAAATGAAAATATGAGTGAATCAATCATGGCTTCAGACATATTTGGAGCTGGGAAGATAACTCAGGCTATGAATGCTGGGCTGAGGATTGCTCTAATAGCTCACTAAATATTTGTTAAGTTTTCGAGTCACCTCAGAGAAACAGGCCTTTCTAAGGAGAGAACAAAGTCTCTCAAATAGACAGTTTTGAGAAAGGCACAGAGCTGCTTCACAGATCAAAATGGCCTTATTCAGAGGAGTCTGATAAACAACGCAGCAGCCTTTTCTTCTCAGCTTTTCTTTTCTCCCTCGTGATCATTCATGTACTTCATGACTTCTTCTTCCTTCATTCACTTTAATCCCTGGGGACAGGGTTGTGGAGAAATCAGGGATACATCCAAGGACAGTATGTTAAGGGTACCATCCTTGTCCTGCATTAAAGACAGAACATCGTAGAGCCATGGAAAATGAAGCCAATCATTCACCTAGGACGGCTCAGAATAGATCATTCCCCGGGCTCTGCACCCACCATTCGTAAGCGAATCCAGAGCTTTTCTACAGGAGCTTAAAAGATTTTATTCCTAATCCATTCCCCCACACCCCACCCCAGAGCTTTGGAAATATGGCTCTGTAATTTAATGATTACAGGAGATGAACGAAAGAATGAACTAAATAAGCTAGCATCAAATTTGTAATGAAGGGACAAATTTTCCAAACATAGAGTAAAATCCAATTGTGGTGCAGTTGTTTATGTTTCCTGCATAGCACTGACATGAGAGACCCCTTGGGAACGCACACATGTCCTCGCCCACATAAGGAGCCTCCCCTTTGGCTCTTTACAAAGTTTGGGGAAGAAATCCACCCTCACTGCCTTGTACCATAGTAACTTGGCTGATGGAACAAGCATAAGCTGGAACAAGTCATACCCCGAAGCAATGAACAATAACCACTAGTTAACATTAGAGACAGCATGCCCCCAAAACACCACGGGACTTTTCTGCGGCTGATAAAGAGTAAGCTATAAAAAGCGATGCCGGGACTTCCCTGGTGGCACAGTGGTTAAGAATCCACCTACCAATGCAGGGGACTCTGGTTCGAGCCCTGGTCTGGGACGATCCCACATGCCACAGAGCAACTAAGCCTGTGCGCCACAACTACTGAGCCTGCGCTCTAGAGCCTGCGAGCCACGACTACTGAGCCCACGTGCCACAAGTACTGAAGCCCACGCGCCTAAAGCCCGTGCTCCACAACAAGAGAAGCCACCGCAATGAAAAGCCCGCGCACCACAACGAAGAGTAGCCCCCGCACGCCACAACTAGAGAAAGCCTGCGCGCAGCAACGAAGACCCAACACAGCCAAAAATAAATAAATAAATAATTTTTAAAATGCACGTCGATATATATTAACTTAGTTGACTGCCATAGCAATAAGCAGTAAGCAAGGCAGGTAATATCACTCCTCATGAGTGAGGTTTGGGAAGGTTGCATGACTTGCCCAAGGTCACCTGCCTAGTGATAATGGAACTAGGACCAGGAACAGGGCCTCTTGACTCCAAGACCATTGCCTGTCTCTGCTATCAGTTACTGACTGTCTAGCTCTTTCTTTTGCAGCAGCCCTGGGCCATCTCATGAGTAGAATTCAGCGAGCTGGCTCAGTCCTCCAGAGTCCCCCCAACCCCCAAATCCCTAGGCAAATTCTGGTCTTCATACATTTCATATTGGAAATAGAAAGATGTTAGGTTCTCCCACTTCCATGCCAACCACGAGCTATTTCTGGGTCGTGTGTTTTCCAGAACCTCAAAGGCTGTGAAGGCTTTGACAGAGTCTCGAACAGCCAGCCTTGATTTACCCTGTGCATCCACCTGGCTGCAAGGTGAAGCCTGGACCCTGGGCCCCAGAAGGAAGGTGGCACTTACTGAAAATGGCTCTGCTAGAGAAGGAAAAGCCAGGATCTGTCAGTGTTGGGATCTTGCTCAATATCTATCTATTTATGTATTTGTTCTGCACTGGCAAGTATGAGCTTGGGTAACCATCTTTAAATCCTCTTAGGGATTTTGCAGTTTTTGCATTAGTGAGTGAGAGCAGTTGCAGACATTGGCACTCTTCGCTAGATTTCTTAAAGTTAAGTAAAAAATTTGATGACTAAATGGAAGAACCAGGAAGAGATTATTTTGGCATGGGGATTGCTATTGCTCTCTTTGACTATGGAACTTAAAAAATGAGTTTACTTATTAAGTAGGAAAATGAAAAGAGCATCGTACTATATGTGCATTCAGCAGACATATCGGTGCTTGAAATGTGCAAGGCATTGTGCTAGGCTTATAGGAAAAAAAGCTGCACTCAAAAGTAATACCTGCTCTCAAGGTACATGCAGCCCACTGGGGAGATAGACATCTACACACATCATTGTTATCCAAGGCAGTAGTGTTTTCAATCCCAGAAGGTGGTTGGAAATGTGAAGGGGATCATTTTACTTTTTAATTTTTATAAACTTAATTTTTAATTTTAGTTTATTATACGTTTTTTAATTGAAGTATAGTTGATTTACGATGTTGTGTTAATTCCTGCTGTACAGCAAAGTGATTCAGTTTTACATATATGTCCATTCTTTTTCATATTCTTTTCCATTATGGTTTATCCCAGGACATTGAATATAGTTCCCTGTGCTATACAGTAGGACCTTGTTGTCCATCCATTCTATATGTAATAGTTTGCATCTACTAACCCCAAACTCTCAGTCCTTCCGTCCCCAACCCTCTCTTCCCCTTGGCAACCACAAGTCTGTTCTCTATGTCTGTGAGTCTGTTTCTGCTTCGTAGATAGGTTCATTTGTGTCATATTTTAGATTCCACAGGAATCATTTTATTGTTTTTTTAATGAGATTTTAAAAAATTGAGGTATAATTGACATATATTTGTTTCAGGTGTACAACATAATGATTCGATATTTGTGTATATTGTAAAGTGATTACCATAATAAATCTAGTTAGTAGTTAATATCAGTCACATTATGTAGTCACAAAAATTTTTTTTGCAATGATAACTTTTAAGATTTTACTCTCATAGAAACTTTCAAATATGCAGTACTGTGTTATTAACTATAGTCACCATGTTGTGCATTGTTTGTACCTTTTGATCCCCTTCATCCATTTTGCCAATCCCCTTACTCACCGTGCCTCCCCTCCCCCCATCTCTGGCAGCCACCACTCTGTTCTCTGTATCTATGAGCTTGTGGAGTTTTTTGTTTGTTTGTTTGTTTGTTTTTAGATTCCACATAGAAATGAGATCATATGGTATCTGTCTTTCTCTGACTTATTTCACTTAGCATAATATCCTCAAGGTTCATCCATGTTGTTGCAAATGGCAAGATTTCATTCTTTTTTATGGCTGAATACTATTCCATTGTGTATATCTCACAGTTTCTTTATCCATTTATCCATTGATGGACACTTAGGTTGTTTCCATATCTTGGCTATTATAAATAATGCTACTGTGAACATGGGTGTACATATATCTTTTCTAGTTAGTGTTTTCATTTTCTTCTGATAAATACCCAGAAGTGGGATTGTTGGATCATATGGCAGTTGTATTTTTAATTTTTTGAGGAACCTCCATACTGTGTTCCACAGTGGCTGCACTAATTTATATTCCCACCAACAGTGCATGAGGGTTCCCTTTTCTCCTCATCCCCGTCAACACTTCTTATTTCCTGTCTTTTTGATAATAGCCGTTCAAACAGGTGTGAGGTGATATCTTATTGTGGTTTTGATTTGCATTTCCCCAGTGATTAGCGATGTTGAGCACCTTTTCATGTATCTGTTGGCCATCTGCATGTCTTCTTTTTAAAATGTCTATTCAGATCTTCTGCCCATTTTTAAATTGGATTGTTTGTTTGTTTTGCTATTGAATTGCATGAGTTCTTTATGTATTTTGGATATTAACCCCTTACCAGCTATATGATTTGCAAATATTTTTTTCCCATTAGGTAGGTTGCCTTTTCATTTGTAGATGGTTTCCTTTGCTGGGTACAAACTTTTTAGCTTGATGTAGTCTCATTTATTTTTGCTTTTTTTTGTCAAATCCAAAAAATCATCACCAAGACTGATGTCAAGTAGCTTATTGCCTATGTTTCTTCTGGAGTTTTATGGTTTCAGGTGAGAGGTATTACTTTAATTATTATAATCACTAGAGGTCATCATGGAGGCAGGTCCAGAGATGCTGAACGTCCTGCAATCTTGGGAAGAATTCCATATAACAAAGAGTTATCTGGCTCAAAAGGCTGAGAGTGCTTTGAGTGAGGATCTGGAAAAAGGACAAGCACAGAGCAAGGTGGAGAGGCTGAAGCTTCTGGGGAGAGGCCACTGAGGTGATACTTACAGACAGGTGGGGTTCTGACAGGCACAGATGGGCACAGGGATATTTTATTCAGAGAAGCAAGGTGAGCCAAGGCCAAGAACACACAGGGCATAGTCTCAGAATGACAGTTCAGGGTTTGGGGAGTAGAAATAAGACTGGAAACATATACTAGGTCATGAAGTGCCATGCCAAGAAATCTGGATTTTATTTTCTGAGGAGTGAGTAGGTTCTGGAAAGAAGTTCATGAATGAGACAGGAACAAGAGCAAAACCACGCTTAGGAAGGTTGAATCTGGGCCCAGTGTATGGGACGGGGTGGAGAAGTCCGCTCCACGACGTCTGGAGTCTGTGACTCTGGGCAGCCTTACTTCACCTCTCTTGGCCTGGGTTTTCTCATCTGCAAATTGCCGTAAGGTTTAATTAAACAGACGTAATGTATGTGAAGTGCCCAGCACACGTTGCACGAGCCCAGTAAACAGTGGTTGTTACTGTTTGTGGTTTTGGGTTGATTGGTTCCTGCTGCTACCACTACCAGCTACTGGCCGGTAAAGCTGACCATAGATGTGCAAACTGGTGTGTCTTGGCCCACAGGTGTGTTCGGGGTTATGAGAGGAACAGTTCTGGTCTTTTCTCCTTGACCTTCCTTCCCACTGGGGGGCTAGAAGAGGCTAAGCCGGAGCCCAGACCCACCCCTGTTCCCAAATGGGCCATCAGGTTGGAGCGCTCAGAGTGCGACAAACCTCAGAGTCAGCTTGCTCAACACTCTCTACTCCAGAAGAGGAAATTCATACCAGAGAGGCAGCGGCCTGATGTCACACAGCCGGGCAGTGTGATCAGAGTTGGGACGAACCCATATGTTTGAATCCCAGCCCCTGCCTCCCCACACGGTCCCACAGGTGAGGAGAGAGGGGGAGGCTGGGCCCTGGCCCCTTCCCTACTCTACGTTCATGCCTGGAAGGTGAGAAGGCCCTAAAAGGGAATGGGGTGTTGTGGTGGTGGTGAGGGGACTCGAGTCAGAGGAAGCAAGAATATGGGATGGAGGCCCTCCCCTCTGAAACTCCCCATGGCTCCCAACATGTTCAAGTCAGGTTCAGACTCTCCAGCGTGGCCTCCAAGATCCCCCCGCCGCCAGCCCTACCCCCGTGGCAGCACATCTCTCCCTGCTCCTCTGCACACTCCAGCGGCTTTCCTTGAAGCCCTTCTGCGCTTTGCTGCCACCGGGACTTTCTGCATCCCGTTCCCGGGTCACCTTCTTTCCCCTGCTGAAATCCTGTGCCTCTTTCTCAGTCCCGCTCAGATGCCTCAGCCTCCGGGAAGCTTACCCCCGTCCCTGCCTTGGGAAGGGCCCCTCTGCCGCCTCGAAGCACTTGGCCACGGCCCGGCGTTCAGCCTTGTGTCCCAGCCGGTTGACTAGCACCTAACCATTTGTCTCTGGGGCCATACGTTCCTTAAGGGTAAGGACTGCGTCTTCTGTCAGCATCTCAAAGGTGGGCGGCACTTGTGGCATTCATTTCGGCATCCTCAGGGCCAACCTCAGCGCCTTGCATATCCTTGGTAATGATAAATATTTCTTCAGCGGGATTGCAGTTTTCTCTCCTCCTCCGTTTGAAGCTTAGTAACTGGCCAGCAAATCTTTGTTGAATTGATTTGAGGAGGGACTGAGCGAAGACTAGCGCGAGACAGGCATTTGTTTCTCCAGTTATTTACAAGAAACAGCCCAGGCCTGAAGTTATAAATGACACTGGCAGCCCTGCTGATGGTCCACGTGTCCCAGCTTCCTGGAGCGGCAGCGGCAGACTTGCTAATGACCGCGCTCAAGAAACCCGCGAGGCTGGCGCCCTGCAGAGCTTGGGGGAGACAGATGGGCAGGAGAGGGGAAAGGAAGCTTGAGCACCGTGATATACTCTTCCAACATTTCCTCTCATAAAGCCAGTAATAGAATCATTAATGCTGGTTTTTAATTTAGACAGTCCCTTTCACCTGAGCAATTCTAGGGTTTAATGACCAGTAAGCTGATGGCTTGGGAGGTTGCTCTAATAACTTTATTTATGCAAAATGAAAGAAAATGGCCCCAACGAACTAGGTGGTGTTCAGATAACTGCACAGTAAGTTCAGAGTCAAACCAGAACTGGAGATCCAACCCCAACTCCCAGTTTCAGTAAACCCACGCGGCTGCTCTGGTCTGGAAGTCTCGGAGCTGTCGTCCATATATTTAAGAACTAAGAAGTACTGCGTTGGGCCTTGTACCAAATTCTCAGGCCTTTGCTGTTCTCCAGAGAGTCCGTAAGGAGGAAAAGTCTAGGAGGGTGGCTTACTGACCTGCAGCGGAACTCCGTGTGTGGGCCTCACCGCAAGGTGTCAGGCCTGTGAACACTTTGGGTGGTGTTTCCATTGCTGTGGAAGCACAGTCCGTTCCCGGCCCTTTACTGGTTTCCCTTGTACCACAAGCTTGACCGGCTTCTGAAACCCAGGGAGTTAGCTCAGGCTCAGGTGGCAGGCCCTGTTTATCTAAACAATTGGCTCTACGCTGGAGAAAAGAAATGGGCTTAGGTCACCGAAACTGTCTTAGGTCACCAAGAGGTGACCAGAGACCAGAGACAGGGCTAGAGGCTGGGGAAAGGATGTGGGGTATGATTTCCAGCCTTCCTTCTCTAAGGACAGATACAGGGCAATGACAGACCCATTGAAGTTGACCTTTGAATGCCATCTCTTGATTTCCAGGCCACACTGACCTCTTCCCCTTGCAAAGCTTACCACAGACTGCAGCTGCATAGCTCAAGGCTATTGGAAAAAGTCATTTGTTCTTAAAAAAAAAATAAAAATCCTTTTTTGAAGACTACAGTGCATCCCACCACCCAGGGCGTGTGTCATGGAACAAACACGGGTCTCTTGGTCTCTGTTTCAGGCCATTTACTTAATGGCTCTGGTTCTTGGAATCTCTGCTGAGGACAAGAGTCACCCTGTTACATAAACATTCATCTGGCTAAAAAAATGTGTGTTATTGTTTTCTGAGTAATGATCGTTTGAAGTTCATGTGTGTGTTTTTTCCCATCTGATTATTGTGAATATTACTTAGGCTCCTTTGGAAAAATAGTAACAGCCCCGAGAAACTCAAAGAACAGCAGAATTTCCTTTCCTCCCAATCAGATCCGGTATTATAGTCATCTTGCACAAGTTGAGGACTGGTACCCAACCATCACTGCTGAGAAGAAAATCAGGAGATAATGTCAGTGGCAGAGAAAGTTGTCAGAGCAGGGTGGTCTCCTGCCGCTCTCAGAGTGCTGAGTGTATATGCCAGGAGGGCGGGGGGGGAGTCAAACCCTTAGTGGAAGTAAATTTGGAGGAAGAGCCAACTATTCCCTTGCACCAATATTCTGCGTACGGCGTTTCCTACCAAGTGCCCATCTGACCCCCTCCCTTGAACTCCCTTACATGGATGTGGGAAGAGGGGGGCACAGTTAAGATAAGGAGGCAGCTAATTGAATTTAATTCACTAAGGAGGCAACCAAGTTTGTGATGAAGCTTAACTTCTAGATGCTAAATATTTTGCACTTGGTGCTCATCCCCTGAAAACTGAATGCCAGTTGTTTTGCAAGACAGATTGCACAGTGGATGGGCAGAACGGTGGGCAATCAGGGGACCGCAGGCAGGCGACCCCAGGCCCGGGGTCTAGCCTGTGTTAGTGGGTTGGCCTGGTCCCCTGGCTGCCAGGGCCTGCTGTATGCGGGACACAGGCCTGATAGGGACCAGGGTCTGTGAGGCAGGCTTTGTGATGAGACTGTAGATCCAAATTTAGATTTGCCAAAGTAAACAAAAATGCAGCCCTCCTTCTCCACTGTATGTGACATGCCAGTAGAGCATTCTGGAATGTGTGTGTGTGTGTGTGTGTGTGTGTGTGTGTGTGTGTGTGTGATGCTTATTTATGGAAGCAGTGTGTTCTTTAAGGTTTTAGATAGGATGTGATACCCTGTCTTTGTAAACTTGGTCAGTCACCAGCTGCCAGCAGTGGGCAATTTGCTATGACTCCAGTGCTTCTCTTGGGTAGGGATTATTTGCTCCCTCTCCCCTTTCTGTTTCCTCCCCACCCTTATTTGTTCCATTTCAGAGCTGACCAGATAGCATCCCAGACATCACACATTTTATTCCTCTTGGGAAAAGTAATTCCCATTTAACCTTTGATTGAATACTTAGCACGGTGCCTGGACCATAGGAGATACCCTACAAGAATTTGTGGGGTGAATAAGTGAAAAAAAGTTTTTCGTATTCTTTCTCTTTCTCTTCAAGAAACTAGACAGGAGGACTTCCCTGGTGGTCCAGTGGTTAAGACTGTATGCTTCCACTGCAGAGGGCATGGGTTCGATCCCTGGTCGGGGAACTAAGATCCTGCAAGCTGTGCAGCGCGGCCAGAAAAAAAAAGAAAGAAAGAAAGAAACTAGACAGGAGAGGTGACTCCAGTGCCTTTAGGCTGTGATGCTTCTGGTTTGACCCTTATCCACCCAAACCCAGGTGTCCCCTGGGAGAGCTGTTATTATGATCTGCACCTGGGAGTGACCACAGGGACTGCTGGTAGGGACCTGCTATGTTGTCACCGTGGACCCCAAGGGCACCCACAGAGCCTGGCAGTTCACTTGAGTTCTTCACACTCAGAAGGTCCTGTCACTTATGACAGCTAGTTATATGGTCTTTTTCTTCATAGCCCAACACTCCAGAATCAAGGAGTTGAATGTAGATATTCATGTAGACAGGTCCCAGGGTGGGGTATCGTCTGAAAACAGTCAGATAAAAACAAAATTAATTATATCAAGAAAATAAAAGAAAACAGTTTATCCTAACGGAATGAACTAGATGAATTTATAATTACTGATATTTCTTTTCTTTTTTTTTTTTAATTTATTTTTGGCTGCTTTGGGTCTTTGTTGCTACACGGGGTGGGGGGGCCTTTCTCTAGTTGCAGCGAGCAGGGGCTACTCTTTTTTGTGGAGCACGGGCTCTAGGCACGCAGGCTTCAGTAGTTGTGGCTTGCGGGCTCAAGAGCGCAGGCTCAGTAGTTGTGCACGGGCTTAGTTGCTACACAGCATGTGGGATCTTCCCGGACCAGGGCTTGAACCCATGTCCCCTGCATTGGCAGGCGGATTCTTAACCACTGCGCCACCAGGGAAGTCCCATATTTATTTTCTTTTGAGAAGAGCCTATTGATGATGAGAGATGGACTCTGAGGAACTGTGATGGGAAAATGATAACTGTATAAAGATCGTGGCAAACAAGGGGAGTGAGAGAGAATTTTAGTTAAAGTCAGAAATGCCAGAGGGATGTTTTCTGTACATGTATATCACACTAGGAAAATCAAGGTGGCAGCTTTCTTAGAAGCTGAAAACTGATCATTCTCGAAGGACCCAACTGTAGAGTAGGATCTTGAGGGGTGGAGAATACATATTTCCTATAATTATCTATATTTTTTACAAAATGGAAATATTCCTCTTTTTAAATTTAATTTATTAAAAATTTTTTTAAATTTGTTTTTTATTGAAGTACAGTTGATCTACAATGTGTTAATTACTGCTGTACAGTAAAGTGATTCAGTTATACATATATACATTTTTTAAAAAAATTATTTATTTATTTTTGGCTGCATTGGGTCTTCATTGCTGCGTGTGGGCTTTCTCTAGGTGGTGGCGAGCGGGAGCTACCCTTCATTGTGGTGCATGGGCTTCTCACTGCGGTGGCTTCTCTTGTTGCGGAGCACGGGCTCTAGGCCCATGGGCCTCAGTAGTTGTGGCTTGCGGGCTCTAGAGCACAGGCTCAGTAGTTGTGGCACACGGGCTTAGTTGCTCCGCGGCATGTGGGATCTTCCCGGACCAGGGCTCGAACCCGTGTCTCCTGCATTGGCAGACGGATTCTTAACCACTGTGCCACCAGGGAAGCCCCTACATTCTTTTTTTAAAATATTCTTTTTCATTATGGTTTATCATAGGATATTGAATATAGTTCTCTGTGCTATACAGTAGGACCTTGTTGTTTATCCATTCTATACATAAAAGCTTACATCTGCTAACCCCAACTTCCCACTCCAACCCTCCCCCAACCCCTCCGCCTTGGCAACCACCAGTCTGTCCTCTATGTCCATGATTCTGTTTCTGTTTTGTAGATAGTTCATTTGTGTCATATTTTAGATTCCACATATAAATGATATCATACAGTATTTGTCTTTCTCTTTCTGACTTACTTCACTTACTATGATAATCTCTGTTGCATCCATGTTGCATTATTTTGGGGTACATGTATCTTTTTGAATTATGATTTTGTCTGGATATATGCCCAGGAGTGGGATAGCTGAATCATATGGTAATTCTATTTTTAGTTTTCTTAGGAACCTCCATACTGTTTTCCACAGTGGCTGCACCAACTTACATCCCCACCAATAGTGTAGGAGGCTCCCTTTTCTCCACATCCTCTCCAGCATTTGATATTTGTAGACTTTTTAATGACGGCCATTCTGACTGGTGTGGAAATATTCCTCTTTTTTTAAAAAAATTAATTAATTAATTTATTAATTTTGGCTGTGTTGGGTCTTCGTTGCTGCACGCGGGCTTTCTCTAGTTGCGGCGAGCAGGGCTACTCTTCATGGCGGTGCATGGGCTTCTCATTGCGGTGGCTTGTCTTGTTTCAGAGCATGGGCTCTAGGCACGCAGGCTCAGCAGTTGTGACGCACAGCCTTAGTTGCTCCGCGGCATGTGGGATCTTCCCAGACCAGGGCTCGAACCCGTGTCCCCTGCATTGGCAGGCGGACTGCAACCATTGTACCACCAGGAAAGTCCCAATATTCCTCTTCTTAATGAAATTTTGTAAAATTTAAAAATATTACAGGGACTTCCCTAGTGGTCCAGTGGTAAAGAATCCTCCTTCTAATGCAGGGGACGCAGGTTCAATCCCTGCCCCGGGGAACTAAGATCCTACATGCCGTGGGGCAACTAAGCCCATGCACCACAAGTACTGAGCTCGTGTGCAACTAGAGAGCCCGCATACTGCAAACTACAGAGCCCACGCACCCTGGAGTCAGTGCGCCACAACTAGAGAGAAGCCCGAGTGCTGCAACGAAGAGCCCACAAGCCACAATGAAAAGATCCCGCATGCCTCAACGATGATCCCGTGCGCCTGCAACTAAGACCCGACGCAACATACATAAACAAATAAATTAAAATATTTAAAAAACAATAAAAAAATAAAAATATTACAAAAGTAAATAAAGTCAAAGGTGTACATCCATCATCCATGTAATCTCACCTCATAGTAATAACCATGTTGAACAGACAGCATTGGTCCTGCTACATCCCTTTAGGGCCCCCTTCAGGTCACCTGTACACAGCTCTCATATGTACAGTCCAAGCAAGGGCAGTGAACGTCCCTGTAGATGCATCTCTGTGGGACAATTCTGAGGGGCCCCCAGGAGGTTGGGACCCAGGTGCCCACACTGCCCATCAACACACTCTTACTTGGCTTTATGCCATCCAATCTCATTACTCCACTCCTTCTCTGTGCTTCCTGGGATGGTCTCCCAAATAATGTTCTTGCACCCAAATCCTTGCCTTAGGGTGTGCTTGGGGAACCCTGCCACACTCACAACTACCTCCTAGACTTATACTGTCTGCACCCAGGACTCAGGGAGGGGCCATGGTTTGGGGCCCTCCTGCCCTTCCACCTCACTCTTTTCTCTCCTACCCAAGCCTCTCCACTCTGCTCCTTTTGCTGCTCAGAATTCTGGTCCAGAGGCCATTTCTCTTCCCACCGAGTCACATTCTCACCTAACCCACCTTTTCTTGTTTATTTCCATAATATAAACACATTGTTAGAGGGACACCTTAATTTACAATTCAATATGTATTCAATCAGCATTTGCTCAAGCACATGTGTTAATCATCATTGTGTCAAGCACAGGGCGGACTTGAGATGAATAGCTGTTGTCTCTATCCTCAAAGCAGGGGAGTAGGGAGACAGACCTTTGTGAAATAGCTACGATATTGAATGCCAAGTGCTATCATACAGATGGGTGAAGAAAGAGGTGTTGGAGTTAGGAACTCAGAATGTCTTTTGCAATAGAAACAATGTAATGTGTGATGGGTGTCAGGCAGGTGTAGTAGGTTGAATAAGGGTTCCCCAAAGATGTCCACATCCTAATGCCCGGAACCTGTGAATATGTTACTTCATATGGTAAAAGAGACTGCAGATGCGATTAAATTATAGCTCTTGAGAGGGGGAGATTTATCCTGGATTGTCCAAGTGGGTCCCATATAATCACAAGGGTCCTTGTAAGAGGGAGACAGAAATGTCAGAGTCAGAGAGGGATTTAAAGATGCCTCACTGCTAGCTTTGAAGACAAAGGAAGGGTCCATGAACCCAGGAATGAAGGCATCTTCGAGAATCTGGAAAAGGAACCAGTCCTGCCAACACATTGTCTTTAGTCCAGTGAAACTGATTTTGGACTCTGGCCTGCAGAATTATAAGAGAGTAAATTTGTATTGTTTTAAGCCACTAAAGTTGTGGTAATTTTCTACAGCAGCAATAGGAAACTAATACATCAGGTTAATAAAAAATATCTGGGGACTTCCCTGGTGGTCCAGTAGTTAGGACTCTGTGCTTCCACTGCAGGGGACAGGAGTTTGATCCCTGGTCGGGGAACTAGGTTCCTGAATTCTGTGCGGCAGAGCCAAACAAAAGAAAAAAATGTGAAACAAATTTTTTTCTTGTTACAAAAGGAACACATTATAGAAATATTGAAAAATACAGAAAAACACAAAAGTAGAACACTTGTGATTTCACACCCCCTCCATCCTCCCTTCTCATGGAACATATAAAGTAAAATAGAAATAGAAAAGATCCTCCCACTGTCCCAGAGCTAAACCCTGTGAGTTAGATTTTGACACAAACCAGGCAAGACTTTTGTTTCTATGTTTATACTAAATGTAATCTCTCTCCATATTCATCTATCTATCTACCTATGTATCTACCTAACTATCTTTCTACCTATCATCCTGATAGACAGGAAGCTTGTATTCCCTCACTCTTAGCAGTTCTTATGCCCGGAACCCAAGGAGTTTCTGCTATGCTCTCTCCTTTATATTTGCTGTCAGAAAGCTCTGTGGAACATGAAAAGATGCTCAATATCACTAGTCATTAGGAAAATGCATATCAAAACCACAATGGGATACCACTTCATACTCATTAGGATGGCTATTTAAAAAAAACAACAAAAAAAACAGAAAACAGGTGTTGGTGAGTATGTGGAGTAATTGAAACCCTGTACATTGCTGGTGGGATTGTAAAATGGTGCAGTCACTGTGGAAAACAATATGACAATGCCTCAAGAAATTAAATGGAATTACCATATGATCCAGCAATTCCACTTCTGGGTATATACTCAGAAGAATTGGAAGCCGGGTTTTTTTGTTTTTGTTTTTGTTTTTAAATTTTTATTTATTTTATTTATTTATTTTTGGCTGTATTGGGTCTTCGTTGCTGTGTGCAGGCTTTTCTCTAGTTGCGGCGAGCAGGGGCTACTCTTCCTTGTGGTGCGCGGGCTTCTCCTTGTGGTGGCTTCTCTTGTTGCGGAGCATGGGCTCTAGGCACGTGGGCTTCAGTAGTTGTGACGTGTGGGCTCTAGAGCGTGGGCTCTAGATCGCAGGCTCAGTAGTTGTGGCACATGGGCTTAGTTGCTCCGTGGCATGTGGGATCTTCCCGGACCAGGGCTCGAACCTGCGTCCCCTGCATTGGCTTGCGGATTCTTAACCACTGCGTCACCAGGGAAGCCCCAGGAAGCTGGGTTTTGAAGAAATAGTTGTACACCTTGTTCATAGCAACATTATTCACAATAAGCAAAAGACAGGAGTATTCATTGATGGGTGAATTGATAAACTAAATGTGATATGTACGTACAATGGAATATTATTCAGCCTTAAAAAGGAAGGACATTTTGACACATGCTACAACATGGATGAGCCTTGAAGACATTGTTCTAAGTGAAATAAGCCTGTCATAAAGGACAAATATTGGACAATTCCTCTCCTATGAGGTACCCAGAGTAGTCAAATTCATGGTCACAGAAAGCAGAAAGGTGGTTGCCAAGGGGAATGGGAAATTATCGTTTAATGAGTACAGAGTTTCAATTGGGGAAGATGAAAAAGTTCCAGAGATGGATGGTGGTGATGGTTGTCCAAAAACATGAATGTACTTAATGCTACATAACTGTACACTTAAAAATGGTTAAAATGTTAAAATTTATGTTGTGTATAGTTTATCCTCCCCCTCCTCCCACCCCCCGGCCACACGCAAAGCTTTGTGAAGAGGAAGTCAAGGGTGGTCTGTTCCACAAAGAAGCGCAACTGTTCTAGTAATAAAACCTACCACTTTTCAGTCGTCAGTATGTGCCAGGTACCTAAGTCAGCAGTTTATATGTATTCTTTTATTTTCTTCTCTCAACAAACCTGAGGTAGGTACGACTATTTTCTTCATTGTACAGAGCAGGAAACTGAGGCACGAAGAGGTCTAAGGGACTTGTGCAAAGTCTCCAGCTAAGAAGGTACAGTCAGAACTGGAACCCTGGGTGGTTGGCTGCAGAGCCCAATCGTTAGCCTTCATGATATACCCTCTTTCTAGTAAAAGACAAATCCATCATCCAAATAGGCCATAACTCTTGCTAAGGGGCTAAATGTAGGTTATGAAAAAGTGAGCACCAGTGGAGTCTTGCATTCATGGGACTTGGATAAATCCCATGCATTTGGAGCAGTTCTGGGTTCCCAGAATTTTCAGGCAGAGATGATGGTGGTTCCCTGAACTTTTCACAGTACCCTGTATCACTACTGCTGCCACTATTTTTCCCCTGCGGTGCCCCCCTCCCCTTCTCTTAGAACCCATTGCTTATTTGACATGAAAAATGTACTATAATGAGTCTACTGGCTAATTAATTAAAAGGGGAAAAAAATCCCAATCTCCAAATATGAGATGATTGATTACATAAGCATTAACACCTCTGCACACTCAGAACAGCACGTCTTCAATTTAAAACTTTTCCAACACATTATTTTCTGCCGACGTGTGTGTTCTCTGCCCTTACAAGTCCGATTTCTCATACACCCCAGTCCATTTCACAGCAAATGGCCCCAAATGGTGTTTTTCCTGCTCATTAGGAGCCTGTATCAATTAAGCAGGCCTGGCCGAGCTGCCTCTCCAGGGCTGCATCTCCTGGGCTGGTGTATCTGTGCGCTTCCCACCCGAGCGCTGGCTGGGACATCCCCCACTCTTCCCCGCCACTGAGGGGCCCCCCTGCCACTTAGGGGCCCTGGTGCTTTTCACAAGACCAGGGCAGAACTCTGACATCAGAGTGTTCTTGTGCGGTGCTTGCACTTTATGAATTTTAAAAGCTTATTGTCTGGCTCAGACACGCGGCTCCAAGCTGCTGGCTGACTGGTTCTTTCAGTTGTTTGTTTTTAACCAGAAGAGCCTCAAACCAATACACACCGCCTCCCCCAAGCTTCCCAGCCTGTGCCTTGCTTGAGATGCCGTTTTTCCATCTCACTCATGCTTGACCGTTGTCCCTTGCAAAAGGGGAGGCCTGGGCTCAGGGCTGGCACCAAAAGGACCACTGGGGGCTTGAGCTGTGGGAAGGCAGCAGGTGTCCTGCCCCTTCCCTGGTGCCCGCTGTCTGTGGGAAGAGGCCACTTCCCCTCTCGGGATTTGCCCAGGCCCAGGGCTAGCGCTCAGAGCTGCTGACGTGAGCTGGCTGCTGAACAACAATCAGTACGTGTGAAACGTTTCTCAGAGGAATAAGTTGTCACTTCACAAGCAGAAATGTTGAAAGGCAGTGAATTCTTGGATGGAGCGGTTGTCTAAATCAGGGTGGGAAACCTGACCTGTCATTAGCAATAGAACTTGTTTGTGCTTCTGACTGTAAAAATCATAACATGACGTTAGAAGCCTGCAGAGACAAAGCTGTACGGGGCTGGAAGACGGAGATATTAATGGTGGGCACATGCTGAGAATGACACTTCTATTTTCCAGAAGCATATAATGGTATTTTTCCCACCGAAACTGTGAAAAAGAGAAGCTATTATGGTTCAACATTTAGACAGGCATTAAAGCACACTTTCAGTACAAGTTGAAATTATTTTTTACTCCTGTGGCCTGAATTTATTAGCAAATGAGTTGGATTTCCTTCTTTCAGGACTTGGACAAACGGGGAGGTTGTTTTTTTTTTAAATTGAAATATAGTTGACAGGGAGGTTGTTCTTATGTCTCCTTTCTCTTTCCCACACTGAACCCCTTAAACCTGTGCTATCCAACACCATCGCCACTAGCTGTAGGTGTCTATCCAAATTAAAATTAAAAGGACGTAAAATTACAAATGAAGTTGTACTAGCCACCTTTCAAGTGCTCAGCAGCTACATCTGGCCAGCCCAGACGAAGAACATTGCCGTCACCACGGAATGTTCTATTGGGCTGCTAATCTATCTCTATTACCAGAGTTAACTGTGCCTTTTGGGGTAATATTTATTGAATAGAATTTTTGTATCCTATAAGTAATTTAAATAACGAGTCAGTGAAACACTTTGTCTTTTTGTCCCCCTAAATCTCCTCCTCCCCAAACCCCACCACAGACGCAGACCCCACCACCCCAACGCTCTGGCCTCATGGCTACACGAAATTCTTTTTCATTTGGCCCTTCTCAGAAATGAAAACTTCTCCATCATTTTCCAAATCCTAGGTCTGCAAGCCCAGGAAAGGACATAAATGTCCAGTGGTCTCAGACCAGCATCCGGACATCCCTCAGCCAACGGCTTCACTGTGTCAGGGCCACTGTTGCTGTCCCGCCTCCAGCTGCCCCCCAGAGCCCCCCAAGATCCTAATCAGCCTGGCTCCACCCATTTTCCCTGGGGGCCATCCCGTAATTGTTTGGACAATGTCATAGTGGTGAAAACTTGGCCTGAGGCCATAAGGGCAGAACTCCACTTGTGCCCATGAGGTGCTGCTACATAGCTGTGGGCCTCCAGTGGCTGTCAACACAGGTTACACGTGGCTTCACCAAGGGAATTTAACAGAGAGTGATTTCTTCACTACAATATTTGCAATCACTATAAAAGTATGTTCGGTCTTTTCTGCTTTGTTTTTAATTCCGAAGCACAAAATCATCACCGAGAGTAGCTGTTTTTGCATCATTTAACTTAGAATCCTACTGGGCTGTTCACCTTGAAGCTTGCAGGATAAATGACGCTTTTACAACCCACCAGAAATTAAGTGCTAGTTGACTGACATCATTACAGCTCTCTTGGAAAAGTCTGTGGCCGCTGCTCTCAGTTCTCTAATTTGATCAGCTTCTGGAGTGGGCTCGGCTGGGGACGGACAGCCTCCAGCATTTCCAGAGCTTGAAGGAAGTAGGCCTGCTGGCCTGGTTAGCATTCCTGTGGCTAAGATGTTGTCCTGGGACTGAACGTTGGCTGGACAGGCTTTCAGCTCATAAGGCAAAGTACCTCTGTGGAGCCTCAGGGAGAGAGGGATTTGGAGAGCCCATGGCACCCCAGAAGGCTC
Source organism: Balaenoptera borealis (assembly GCF_965194805.1). NCBI lineage: Eukaryota > Metazoa > Chordata > Mammalia > Artiodactyla > Balaenopteridae > Balaenoptera > Balaenoptera borealis. Next base: position 57,063,614 of record NC_138871.1, read on the forward strand.
CTTGGGTTTTCTCCAGGACTGGCCCTGGCCTTACTGCCCTGCCTTTACCCATTTCCAGGCTGGCGAGGCTTCCCTGTACCTGTTGGTGTTGTGGATAGTCTGAAAAGCCCTCCTCTAGATGAAAGCCCTCTGAACATTCGGTCCCATTAGCCTATTGAAAAGCAGTAATGCTCTATTGTTTCTGAAAGAATCCTTGCAGTTAGAGCCAGCAGAGGAGAAATTATTACCGAACTAAGTTATTAGATCCGTTCCACGGAACATTTTTTAAAACCCAAGATCGTTTTCCTGAGGGAAAATGTAATGCAATCTCTCCCTCCTTTAAAGCACCTGATGCCACCATTCTCTGCCTCTAGCAGCAAGCCTGCTGCCAAAAACAAGGGAACCTCACAGCGACGTGCCACTGAGAACGTGGCTGGGGGCGGGTACCAGGAAGGACAATGCCGAGAAGCCAAAAACAACAAGAGAAGAAACAATAAAGTGAGACCCACCCCGAAGGTAAACACAGCACCAGAGTTCAACAAACGCACACACCCCTTCGAGGGTGGGGGAGTAGGGGGGAGCCGCCGGGCAGGACAGTGTAGAGAGGGACAGAAACTGCTGGGGGTCCAGGAAGACTGGGGCACTGACTGGGGTTGTTATCACCATGCTAAGTCTGAGAGGCGCCCTTTGTTGTGTGTCTGCTCTGTGCCAACGTTGGCGGAGGGGTGCCTCAGAGAAAAAGATTCCTAGGATCTGGCGAAAGCCTACTCCATCCTGTCTGCCCAGTAACAACAGTAACTGCTATAGTTTAATAGCAAGTGCTCACTATGTTCTAGGCATGCAAGCTCCACAAATTAGATATAATGCCCATTTTATAGATAAACTGAGGCACAGTGAAGTTAAGTGAAGAATCCTGTGGTAGGTGCATAAACCACCAATTACACCCTGCTGATAATTAGCATCACAGGACTTGTAATTTACTGGGCTAACAAGATCCTCCTTGTACAATGATGGAGAAGGGAAAGTGATTTTTATGATTTGGGAGCAGTTGTTATGAGCTTGGTAAATAATACGCAATGTTCAAATTCAGTTGTTATATGTGTTATTCATAAATCATTTATTTTGACTGAGGAAATGGAATTGGTTTAGAGAGAAGCTTTATTTAACCTATTCTTTAAATTTGCAGAGATTTTCGTAATGCTCTCAATGTTTCTTTTTAGTGGGTGTGGGAGAGCTGGGGAGAGGAAGGAACGTGGGGTATTCAAAGGCTAACATAGAAAAGATTCTCCATAAAAAAAGAAAACACGTCTAGAGACGATTGCTCCATAAACAAAACATGAGTGCACACAGCAATTTCATGTTCTCATTCCACCCACTCGGTTGTTCTTAATGATTCAAGAACAGAACTGCCTGGGCAGATTTACAGGCTCGACATTCCTGACATCTGCGCCGAAACAAGGCTGTGTGTGTTTGCAGAGCGCTTGCTTCTGCTTGGGGGAGAAAACACAAACACCTTGATTCGATTTTTACTTTTATTATGTTTGCATCCGTGGGCTGTTGGGATCTAAGAATGGGTGTCAGGAAAGAGGACAGTATAGCCTTGAAGTTTGGGGGTTGAATGAGATGTGAAGATTACACAGTTTCACGCCAACAATCACGTCTTCTTCTGGCTCGCCCTACTGTTAGAAAGCCAGACTTCAGGTGGAAATCTTTGGTTTGTTTAGATTGGTGCTTTAGCAAATTCCTCTACTGGTTCGGAGGGCAGGGGTGTGGCTGGGAGTTCCAGGCCCAGGGCCGGGGCCTCTTGACTTGGGCTTTCTGAGTTTCTCAGCTGGGGTTTTGGGAATGTCATACTCTCTCCAGCCCCCTTTCTTTTAAGGGGAAGATTTGCTTTCCATTAGACACTTTCCTCAGATTTATAACTTTCTCCTACTTTTTTTTCGTGGCCTTGCTTCCCAGACTATCAAGGTGATAGTAAGAGGCCTGTCCATTTCTTAGAAGAAGACCCAGGCTGACCTCCCTGGCCCTCTTCCCCAAGTTATTCTGGAATTCTGAAATCACCTGGCAAGCTGCACCCAGGTAGCAGTGAACACAGGCTGGTACTTTTGCTACCTCATAATGCACTGATAATCCTGTGATTTAGAACCTTCATTTCACCTCTGAGACTTAGAGTGGGGAAGTAACTTTCCCAAGGTAACAGAACTTGTCAGTAGGAAGAGCTGGGATTCAAACCTAGGCTGGTCTGGTGTTATAGCTCATGTACCCGTCAGCCACCTTAGAAGGTGATCTTAAGTTAGGGCTATGACTTTGGGTTTCATGCCAAATCTCCACTATTTCAGAATCTGTGGTGGAAGGGGAGGCGAGTAAAATAATGGATTTGGCATTTGAAAATGATGTGATCTTTTATTTTAATGCCGATGCTGAAAGGTTGTCTATATTTTAGTGGGACACCTGACTCCTCTCTTTGGCCTTCAGACTTTAAAGATAGATTTCATGTCTTTGGGGGCTGTTTTCATACTGGGTTACACCTGACAGCTCTAGTCTGGTTGTCCCATGGCCTTTGCTATTCTTGCGGAAAGGAGAAAGGAAGAGGGAAAAACAAAAGAGAGAAGGGGATGGGGGCTGAGGACATGGAAAGATTTTTAGCTTACAGTTTTTATTATAACCAAGTACTGTAACTTTACCAAACACAAAATCCACTAGACTTAAAATTCTAATGCTTTATATCACGCAAAATTTATTTTTGGCATGTATTGGTGACTACAGATCCAGTTGTATTATTTTTACTCAATATTATTTCCCATATAGGCTTTCATATATTTACATATTTTTTTTTAACTTTTTCAGCACATATCATCTAATGTAATCCTTGAATACACCCTGCTAATTTGAAATTTTTGCTCTGTGGCCAAGAGAGGTTAAGGAACTAGCCTAAGGTTGCAAATCTAGTGCAGGGCTGGGATCTGGATATATAGGTTTCAGTGTCTATGGAGCACCCCATGTTTTTTGTTTTTCTTTTTTCCCCACACCTTTATTGGAGTATAAATATTTTACAATGTTGTGTTAGTTTCTGCTGTACAACAAATTGAATCAGCTATATGTATACATATATCCCCATATCCCCTCCTTCTTGAGCCTCTCTCCCACCCTCCCTATCCCACCCCTCTAGGTGGTCACAAAGCACCAAGCTGATCTCCCTATGCTATGCGTCTGCTTCCCACTAGCCATCCATTTTACACTTGGTAGTGTATATATGTCAGTGCCACTCTCTCCCTTCCTCCCAGCTTCCCCTTCCCCCTCCCATGCCCTCAAGTCCGTTCTCTATGTCTGCGTCTTTATTCCTGCCCTGCCACTAGGTTCATCAGTACCGCTTTTTTCAATTCCATATATATGCGTTAGCACACGGTATTTGTTCTTCTCTTTCTGACTTACTTCACTCTGTATGACAGATTCTAGGTCCATCCACCTCACTACAAATAACTCAATTTCGTTTCTTTTTATGGCTGAGTAATATTCCATTGTATACATGTGCTACATCTTCTTTATCCAATCATCTGTTGATGGACATTTAGGTTGCTTCCATGTCCTGGCTATTGTAAATAGTGCTGCAATGAACATTGTGGTACATGTATCTTTTTGAATTATGGTTTTCTCAGGGTATATGCTCAGTAGTGGGATTGCTGGGTCATATGGTAGTTCTATTTTTAGTTTTTTAAGGAACCTCCATACTGTTCTCCATAGTGGCTGTATCAATTTACATTCCCACCAACAGTGCAAGAGGGTTCCCTTTTCGCCACACCCTCTCTAGCATTTATTGTTTGTAGATTTTGCATGGCAAAGGAAACCATAAGCAAGACGAAAAGACAACCCTCAGAATGGGAGAAAATATTTGCAAATGAAGCAACTGACAAAGGATTAATCTCCAAAATATACAAGCAGCTCATGCAGCTCAATATCACAAAAACAAACAACCCAATCCAAAAATGGGTGGAAGACCTAAACAGACATTTCTCCAAAGAAGACATACAGATGGCCAACAAATGCATGAAAAGATGCTCAACATCACTAATCATTAGAGAAACGCAAATCAAAACCACAATGAGGTATCACCTCACACTGGTCAGAATGGCCATCATCAAAAATCTGCACCCCATGTTTGTTTTGATACTGGATAGAGTCACATTTTCCTGAAGACAAAAAGTTCTACTATTTCAAAAGAAAATAATCCATCAACATTCACCTTCTTGAGACCACGGTGTATGGTTCTTAATCTCCTCTTCTACTTGATCACCAATTTTCATGTAATCAGGGCACTCATGTTAATAACAGCCCGGTATGGTTGCTCGTTTTTCATGGCAATGTGTGGAGATGATGTCCTTCCTTCCTTCCTTCCTTCCTTCCTTCCTTCCCTCCTTCTTCCCTTCCTCCCTTCCCTTCTTTTCTCCAGCAGCCCTGTGAAGAACCACTACAGTGTTAACTCTCATTTGTTTATTCACTCATTCATTCTTTTCTCCAAAAGCTTTGTGGAGAAGAACCACCAGAGTATTAACTGTAATGGTCAGAATGGCCCTCGAGTGACACTTCCTGTGGCTTAATACTTGGAGACTGTCACTCAATAGGTTCCTCACATCTACACAAGGGATGATTAAAGAATATTCTAAATGAATTGGTAGTTTAGGGTAAAGTACATGGAAACATTTAAAAATTCTAATTTTTATGCCTTTTGGGGATTTTGTATTATTTATCAGTGTGTATATGGGCTTACAAGAGTCATACATGCCCACTGTAAAATTTTCCAACGCTGAAGACACTTGTGATGCAGAGAGTGAGAATCTCCAGTCATTAGAAACAACCCTCCGACCCCAAACTGGACAAGGCCACTGCTAATCCTTTCATTCTATGTATGGGACAACATTACATCTACTATATTTTTATAGATGATGTTCAAGTAAAATTGCATGAATCTTGTTCTGGATCTCAACTTTTTTCTATGCATAATTAAGTGTATTTAAGATGATTTAAAATAAATTATGAGTCATACCTCAGCCTTTCTTAACCAGTGAAATGAAATGTGATGTGTCAAAATTGAGTTAAATCCATAATCTCGGTGGATGTGCTTTTGACTTGCACATAACGAAAATCAGGCAGGCAAAAGTGAGGCAGCTCACACACCATATTGATATCCAACAATGAGAAGGTCAGAGCAGGGAGTTGATGTCAATATGTTCATCCCAAACTGCAATAAAGCTGTCCCGGCAACTGTAATCTCAGCTGCCATTCCCCTCCTTGGGTGAGAAAGGCACCATTCAGACCCTCAACTCCTTTGCTATGAAAACACCATGCTTTAACGATGGTTTAACTGTTTTTCAATCATATCGATATAATCTAGATTTCAGGTTTCAAAGACAAACTTAAAATTTCCACACCAGATAGGGCTTTACTTGACAAAAAGACTGAGAGATGACAGCTATGATTTCTAATTCTACCACATGAAAATTACTGAATAATGGCACAAATGGTGTCATCGTTCTGAGAATCACAAAGTGCATGTAGCTTTCCATTTTGTTTTCCAGTATTTTTTTTTTTTTTAATATTATTTATTTATTTATTTATATTTTTGGCTGTGTTGGGTCTTCGTTTCTGTGTGAGGGCTTTCTCTAGTTGTGGCAAGCGGGGGCCACTCTTCATCGCGGTGCGCGGGCCTCTCACCGTCGCGGCCTCTCTTGTTGCGGAGCACAGGCTCCAGACGCGCAGGCTCAGTAGTTGTGGCTCACGGGCCCAGTTGCTCCGCGGCATGTGGGATCTTCCCAGACCAGGGCTCGAACCCGTGTCCCCTGCATTGGCAGGCAGATTCTCAACCACTGCGCCACCAGGGAAGCCCCGTTTTCCAGTATTTTACTGGGGATGTTTTCCTTGGGATATCACTAGCAGTTTTAAATGTTAGGAAAGTGCTTTCCCTCTACCTTCTTTTTTTGCCAAAGAGAGGGCAGACACAAGCCACAATAAGAAAGGTAACACTACACTATAACATGACACTATTATAGTCTGTTTTCCACCCGGGAAACTACCTTAGAATGGGCAAAATCTACATGCACAAACGTGCTTCTCCAGGTTAGAAAGTTTCTACAGTTTGCAGATTTGGCAGCAAAGAAACAGTAAAGTGGGGGAAAGCAGCACCTTCTGGACATCCATATCCAGGAGATGCCCTCCCCATGGTAAATCAGCCTGGAACAAATGTTCATCATTCACATTTCCGCTCCCAACTGGTGACACCAAAGCCAGGTGATAGATGGCTGAAGACAGGGAGGGACTGAAGGAATCAGTAAGAAGGGCCCACAATGACCTCAACAACTAGAGGGCTTACACACTTTAACTCTGCCAGACTCACTAGTGTCAAATTTTTAGAAGTCAATCCTGAGAAAATTGGAGAATTAAAAAAATTAAGAACTATTTCACAAGGAGTCATTCCTATCTACATCCAGCACAGCCATTTAAAATTTATATTGGTCTTCCATCCATTCCCGAGTGCTTTCACAGAGCGACCTGCCAGAGGCCATTAGTGCACAGCCCTCACAAATGGAGAGCCAGCAGCATTCTGACTCACTCGGAGCCAGACTGGCATTTGCACTCACTCAAATCACTTGGCGATTAACAAGCTTCTCTGCACTAGGAATTGTGGTCATTTCCCCTCAGAACAGGATCTAGGAAACAACCTGAAGGGATCATGATCTAAAGAAAGATCATGCTTTGATGTTGGGTGGGATTATGCAAATAAGAATGAGAATAGGGTGCTTCAGTGCTGTCAAGAGTGTGCTGTGTTTTATTTGGGAGATGAGACAAAATCTTCCTATGATCAGCCACTCCATGTGACATCCCAACCCACACTCTGCTACTGACATTTTATCTCCCACTGAACAGCCCGGCTGTTGTAACATTTTCAGGATTCTTAATTTATGTCTTGCAGAATCTAAAATCAGTTGGCAGGAACTTTAAGAAAATAACCAGTGTTGACAGGCACCTTTATACTTCAAGAAGCTGGTACACCTTAGTGCTGCTAAAAGTTGGGGAATATTCTCTACCTTTTTCTTCCAAAATATGTCTAGAAGACAGTGGGATGGAGATAGGGAGCTGTCCTAAATCATTTGATTTCTCTTTTCAATCTAAACTCTGTGAAAGACCTTTCTTTCCATCCAATATCTGCTAACAAGCTCATTCTCCTTTCGTGGTATGACTCCAGCATTTAATTAATTAATTAAATTAGAGTAACAAAGAAAAATTAACTGAGATTCTTATATGTAGCCAAGAACCATGGAAAAGTAAAATGACTCAAAAGTAAGATCAGCAATGTAACGTTTGTGTAAGCTTCATAACCTACCAAACTGTTGATTCTCAGAACACTAGGGAGAGAAGATAGTCTGATGATGACGATTCCTACTTTACAGAAGAGAAAGCGAGGCCCAGAAAATGTAAGTAACTAGCTACAAATCACTCAGCCTTGAAGAAATTGCGACTCAAACCCAAATCAAAGGTTCTTTCCATTATATCACAGTGCTGCTTTGTAAAAGTAGCGACCTTGAATTGGTCGATCACATGAATATGCTAAAACCTTTGCTCTTGAGTCTTGGCAGTGCTGAACACTTGGCGCTCTCGGGCTTACACCTGTCAAAGCCAGGATGCTGGTGTACACCCTAACTCTGGAGTACTCAGCCTCCATCCTCCGAGTGGAGTTATATCTACTTATCCATTATGTAGTGCTTCAGAGTATAGACTCTTGAGCCAGGTGACTGGCTCTGCCACTCACTAATAGCTGACCTGGGCAAGCTACTTAACTTTTCTGGGCCTCATTTTCCTGTACAGTAAGATGGAGATAATAACAGCGCCTATCTCATAGGATTGTTGTAAAGATTAAATGAATTTATGTAAAATGCTATGTACAGGTTAGAATCACCCATCTGTTTGCCACATGCTTTCATAAATGCACTACAGGGACTTCCCTGGTGGTCCAACGGTAAAGGATCTGCCTTACAATGCAGGGGACACAGGTCCAATCCCTGGTCAGGGAACTAAGATCCCACATGCCGACGGGCAACTAAAGCCCGCGCACCACAACTAGAGAAGAGAAAACCCACATGGCACAACTAGAGAAGAGAAAACCCACACGCCACAACTAGAGAGAAGCCCATGCACCACAAGGAAGAGCCCGAGCATTGCAACGAAAAAAGATCCTAGGTGCCGCAACTAAGACCCGACGCAGCCTAAAATAAATGAATAAATAATAAATCTTTAAAAAAAAAAAAAAAAGGGGCAGTGCTTTCTTTCTAAAAATTTTTTTAAAAATAATGAACTATAAATGCACCTGTAATATGCTTATGAAAACCTCTGGTTAGATGATAAAGCCAAAAAAAGCTTTGCTCCATTCCAGGAGGTAGAAAACTAGTATACTCCTTTTACACAGTACCTTGCACATAGTGGAGATTCAAAAAACATTTTAAAATTGAACTGAAGTGGATAGTACCATAACTGAAAGTGGGAGTCCTGATCTTTCAGGCTCAACGTCCAGATTTTTCAAGTATTTCTAGTCCACCTCCCCTCCACTCCCCACCTCATCTATCTCGAAGGGCAGAGACCAGGAAAAGGATGGGCAATCAGTTCCCACAAAGCTCAGGTAAGAGTAAAAATCAGTTCTGAGAACTGTGCAAAATTTATGTCCCGGTGCCTGAAGTTCAAAGGGCACGATATATTTCCTCTACAAAAAGCCCAGGAGGCTATCTTTATGTATTACTGGGGTGAAAATCCTAACAGCCCTCAGTACCAAACAGCTTGCAGCAGGTGTTTCCAATTTTTCTTATTGGCTCCACCCACTCCTAGATTGCCAGAGAAGCCTGGCCGACGGATCCATACACCTGAGCCCACTGAGCGAGAGCGGGACGCTTCACGAGGTGACCTAGGTTTGGGAGGAGTTAAGTTTAGGAAAGGGAGAGACGCCTTCAAGACAACTACCAGGTGGCGGCCTCGCAGCACGGGATCTCTGGGAGGGAAGGAGCGTACTCACCCCGCCCAGCCCCTCCCCTCCCGCCCTAGGCCCCGCCCCGAGCCCGCCCCCTCAACCCCGGCAAGTCCCTCAGCCTCCCGCATGATCGGCGGGGCGCTTGCGCAATTCTTAGGGCGTCTTGGTACTGCCCGAATCTAAACGTGACGGAAAGAGGAAGGCTCTTATTCCCTACACACCGCGCTACAGCGGCTTTCCGCGCTGCCCCAGAACTTGTTTTGCCTTTTTGGCCCGGAGAACCTGGCTTCTCATTCCCTTATGTGGCTTAAGAGGGCACGTTTTAAATTAGGCGATCCCCGGGCAGCCCGCCTTTTGGCTCAGGGTCCTTGGGCTGTGCCTTCGGCAGACACCCGGGAAGGCGGGGTCCTTCTCTGTGGAGGTCGCGCGGGCAGTGGCTGCAGGAAGTAGACACTGGGCAGCATGTATTATAAGTTTAGTAGCTTCACGCAGAAACTGACGGGAGCGTGGGCTTCCGACGCCTATAGCCCTCAGGTACGGGTAGCGCCGCGCCGGTTCGGACAGGAGAAGTGGCGGCCCGAGTCTGCGCCTGGCAGTCTCAGCGCCGGAGCCAGGCGAGGCTTCTGCCCGAGCTTCGGTTTAGTTGGTCCCTCATCTCTTGTCACGCACTTGCCGTGGCAATGGAGGCTCCTAATTCTGTAGCTGCTCCCCGGCGAGGCTGGCCTGGTGTGGAAGTTGGGCCTGGCACTCAGCAGCGGTCAAGGTGACCCCCGAGGTCGTTGCTTGTGGCTCGTGGGGTCGGCGGGTCCCAGAATGTGACCCGACCGAGTCCGAAGTTTGGTCCAGTCCTTTTTTTAAGGAGGTCTAGCTCTCAGTCTCCTCAGTGCTCCATTGTCATCCTCCTGCCGCAGCCCAAAAGACAGCCTCATCCAAGCACCAGATTTGGGAGCTGGGGTGACGGTACCAGCGGAAGCCATAGGGGCAGAAGGGGCTGTGTGATCAGAATTAGGAGACTTAAAGAGTTAATTCAGATGTTTGGGCGAGTCTTCGCAGTTAACGTGCAAAGAGCTGACATTTTTCCAGCTGTAAAATGGTTGATGGTTGCTCTTGAGTGGTCTGAAAAGTATTGCGACTTCACTCAGATTTTGCCAATTTGGAGTATCAGTCTCCAGCTTGTAGTGTAGAGATGAAAAACTTTAGAGTCCCAGACTCTTAATTTGGGCTCAAATCTTGGTTTCGGTGCTTTAATTTTATGACCTTGACCAAGTTAATTCATTGTGAGCTCAGTTTCCTTTAGGGCAGGTGGAGTACAGATTAAAAGAGGTGTGTGTCATGTGACTGGCGATCATTGACAGGTGGCTGTTACTGGATAAGTGGTAGCTATTCTCGAGAAGCTAAGTCTGAGATACCATCATTTTCAGTGTCAATCCTCAGGGTAGGTAGGGAAGGGTTGATGAGATATGCAGTTGGAAAACTGTACTGGAACAGTAAGGGCCCCAGGTGGGGTGTACAGAATGCTCCATTGTTGTTACCTCCTCTTTCTTCTGTGGAACACCGCAACTTGCTCAAGGGGAAGGATGTTTAAGAATGATTTCAATCTAAGATTAGATGTGCTGTTAACTAGGATAGGGAGGGCAAGAAAAAGAGCAAGTTTTTGGGGGGTGTGGGGTTGGGGAGGAAGGGTCCAGGTTTATAAATATTGAGTTCGTGATGAGATGTCATGTCTGATTGCAGCTGGATTTATGAATATGGAGTTTAATAGATCTAGGTGTCTTCAGCCCGTAGGTGGTAGTAGAAGCTGTGGTGGGGGAGATCATCCAGGGAGCACATGGGGAAGAAAGATGGAGTTACGATTAGATTACAGAAACAGGAAGGGAGAGTGGAGGAGGAAAATTTATCATAAGAACAATCCAGGATTAGAAGGGAAAGCAGCATGGCGTCATTGAAACCAAATTGGTAGTGAGGTCTAAAGAAGGAATTGACAACAGTGACTTATCTTACAGATTATAAGAAATAGCTATTTCTATTATATTTGTTTCTATAAAGAAGCAAATATTCTTATAATAAAAAGATGTGTATTTTTCAGCACATTTTTTATTTTTAAATTTATTATTATTTTTTTAAATTTTTGGCTGTGTTGGGTCTTCGTTTCTGTGCGATGGCTTTCTCTAGTTGCGGCGAGCGGGGGCCTCTCACTGTCGCAGCCTCTCTTGTTGCGGAGCACAGGCTTCAGACGCGCAGGCTCAGTAATTGTGGCTCACGGGCCTAGTTGCTCTGCGGCATGTGGGATCCTCCCAGATCAGGGCACGAACCCGTGTCCCCTGCATTGGCAGGCAGAGTCTCAACCACTGCGCCACCAGGGAAGCTCTTCAGCACATTTTTGACAAACACATTGTGTAACCCACCCCCTTATTAACATATACAACATTACATCACTCCTAGGAAGTTCCTTTTTACTATTGCCCTGTCAATCCATGTCCATCTTCCTATTCTTATTTTTATCACTATAAATAGATAGTTTTGCCTGTTTTTGAATTTCATATAAATGGAACCACACAGTACTGTTTTGTGTAAGCCTTCTATTTCTCAATATTTTTGAGGTTCATTCATGTTATGTGTATTAGTAGTTGGTTCCTTTTATTGCAGTATAGGATTTCACTGTATGAATATATCACAATTGATCTATTCCATTGGTGGTTGTAGAATTTCTTTTAATAGAGTTTTAAAATAATCTAGATTTTGTTATCTAGTAAGAAAAAGTGAAATTTTAAACTAAAACTGACACATCTTGAAATAAATTGGCACTTAGAGCAGATATTACCCCAAGATGCATTTGGTACAGAGAGGGATTAAAGATTTCTAGCTCCACTTGAATTGTGTTTCTCTTGAGAATTTGGACTTCTTAATTACTTAAGGATTTCTTAAGTTATGTTGAAAGAAGTGATATTATGTAGGCTTTATATGAATATTGTAGGCTTTATATGAATTGCAGATTTCAGAGTGATTGTGACAGGTATCCCCAAACCAAGGGTTCTGACTTTGGTAATCAGGAGTACTTCAGTTTTTCCTTTCTTGGAAACATTTAAAATGTTAGCACACTGTAAAATGTAGGTGTTTGTAACTTTCAGTATTATGTAAAGTGAATAATCTAACATGCATTGAGTAACCTTGTATGGAAAAGCTAGTTCTCTAACAATAGTACAGGTAGAGATTTATAAATCAATCTGATGGCAAGTAATTGTCGGGAGGTATTTTCCAGTGGTTGAGTGAAGAGCATTTTGCTTACCTTTCTGTGTCCTTTGTCAAAAATAAATTGAGGCCAATAAGCATATGAAAAGATGTTTGACATCATAAGTCATTAGGGAAATACTCATCAAAACCACAAGGAGATACCACTTCACACCTGCTAAAATAAAAAAGACAACAGGTGTTGGTGAGAATGTGGAGAAACTGGAACCCTACTACATTGTGGGGGGAATGTAAAATGGTACAGCCTCTTTGAAAAACAGTTTGGCATTTTCTAAAAAAGTGAAACATAATTTTATCGTATGATCCAACAGTTCCTCTCCTAGTTAAGATGGCAGGATATTCTAGATTAAGGGAACTGTGAGACTGAAGGAGGAGAGGGGGGCTGCAGGGGAATCATTGAGTAGGTAAGTTTGGCTGTGGTGGATGGAGGTAGATCATGAAGGGCCTAGGATGGTAGGACTTAATTTTGTGAGAAATGAATAGGAATTTACAAAGCAACTTGATGCTGAAAGTTGTGGTAGAGTCTTGTCCGGAGGTTGAAACAAGGGTATGGCCTCTTCCCTTTAGTTTCATGAAAGGTTTATGATGGAGGAGTACGTATCATAACCAGAGCTATGCTTTGAAAAGATAATCTGATTGGGAGAGACCAGTGCCAGGGATGCCTGTTATACCCATAAAAGAGTTCAGGGTCTTCTCAGTAAGAATGGAGAAAGAGTCAGAGGCTGGAGATGAGTACTTAGCGCCTGGTGGAGGAGATTTTGGAAATGAGGAAGGAGGACTCCAAGATGACTGGGTAATGGGAGGATGGTGGTGCTTTCCCCAGAAACAGGGAGCTCCTGAGTAGGCTTGTGAGAAACTGGGTGAATTTTGGATGCACTGAGTGTGAAATGTCAGGGAAACATGGAGGTGGTGGTACCTAGCTGGCAATTGGAAATGAAGGACTTGATCACTGCGGATTGAAACTTGTTTGTAGTCCTGAATCAGAATGGAAGAGCTCGTAAGTTTCTATCATTTAAAAATTAAAACATTTTTGGGATAATTTTCTTATTTCTCCACTCTTCTTCCTCCTCCCCAAAGTTAAAAGGTAGAAGGAAAGGGGAAACTTTGGGCCAGTCAATTTTGAGGTTAAAAAAAATCATGTTTACTTTTCTCTCTTAAAATTTGGAGCAGCTAAAGTAGACTATGAAGAACTCAGTTACTAAACGTGGTAAAACAGTTGAATGTCTCTTAATCAATTGTAGTGGTAGTGATTGTGTAAACAGTTAAGAGATTTGATACTCAGCAAAACCTGTGATTTCCACGTGGTCTACAGTCCACTTATTTTAAGAACAACTTTCAGTTTTCACGTTGCTGTGGGCTGTGTGGGAGGCTCTGCCATCAAGTGCTAATTTTCATGGCTTTGGTTCTGAAATATTCAAGTCTACACTGGTGAAGCTGTAGACTTCCTTAGCTTATTTATACATTCAACAAATATTTACTAAATGTGCTCTGTGCCAGTTGCTTTTCTAAGTCTTGGGAAATAAGAACAGTGAACAAAATGTGTCTAAATCCTGACCTCCTGGAGCTTCCATTGCAGTAGGGAGAGATGCATTATACAAAGCTGAATATGGTATGTTAGATAGTCATAGGTGCTATGGAGAAAAATAAGGCAGGGAAGGCGGGGGAAGAGGTGGTTAGCAGTATGGAGGAGGACATGCAGTTTTGAAAAAGGTGGTAAGGGGATGTCTCACTGAGAAGGCGACATGAGGTGAGGGTGCAAGCCATGTAGATACCTGGAGAAGAGCATTCTAGACAGAGGGAACATGCCTGGTGCTTGGGAGTTTTAAGGGGCTAGTCCAGTAGACTGGGACAGAGAAAGAGGATGATGTAAAGGGCGGGGGCGGTGAGGGGTGCATCTCGTAGGGTTCTGAAAGCCATTTAAGTACATTGAGTTTTGCTCAGGGGGATAGGAGGCCTTTAGAAGGGTTTGAGCTGAGTAGTGACATCCTCTGTTTTTTGTTTTTTTAAAAAAAATGTATGTATGTATGTATGTATGGTTGCATTGGATCTTCGTTGCTGCGCGTGGGCTTTCTCTAGTTGTGGCGAGCGGGGGCAACTCTTCGATGCGGTGCGTGAGCTTCTCATTGTGGTGGCTTCTCTTGTTGCCGAGTACGGGCTCTAGGGTGTGCGGGCTTCAGTAGTTGTGGCACATGGGCTCAGTAGTTGTGGCGCATGGGCTTAGTTGCTCCGCGGCATGTGGGATCTTCCCGGACCAGGGTTAGAACCTGTCTCCCCTGCATTGGCAGGCGGATTCTTAACCACTGCACCACCAGGGAAGTTCCCCACATCCTCTGTTTTAACACAATTACTGGTTGCTGCATTAAGAGTAGACTGTAGGGCAGCAAGGATGGAATAAAATCAGGATGACCAGTTAGGAGGCTGTTTTAAAAATCCAGGAGTTTGGACCAGAATGTGGATTGGTGAAGATAGGTGAGAAGTGGTCAGATTCTAAATATAGTTTGAAGGTAGAGCCAAAAGGATTTTCAAATGTGTGAGTGAGAGGTATTAAGAACAATTTCAAGGTTTTTGGCCCAAGTACCTGGAAAGATGGCATTATCATTTATTGAGATGAGGAGGGGCATATTTGAGGCTCATAATTCTTCTAGGTTGGGGCAGCCGTAGCCCTGGAAGAGGCCTAGGCAAAGGGATTTGCTCTAGATCCCTTCCTGTAAATATAGCTTCCTGGTCTACTCTTGAGAACACTAGTGCTAGTCTTATCTAGCTGCCTTGAAACACTGGAAACCTTGACTGCTCTTATATTGTTAGGAGGTTTAATGATGGGTAGAGTGAAGTACCTTAGCACCATTTGGATTCTTTTTACCTGTGGGACCGAGACAGCTGATTACTGATGGTGTGGTGTAATAAACATGTGTGGGTTTGAATCCCATCTTACTTGTGACTTTTTTTTTTTTAACATCTTTACTGCTTTACTTTTTTTTTAACATCTGTACTGTCGTAAGTATAATTGCTTTACAATGGTGGGTTAGTTTCTGCTTTATAACAAAGTGAATCAGCTATATATATACATATATCCCCATATCCCCTCCCTCTTGCGTCTTCCTCCCACCCTCCCTATCCCACCCCTCTAGGTGGTCACACAGCACTGATCTGATCTCCCCGTGCGATGCGTCTGCTTCCCACTAGCTATCTGTTTTACATTTGGTAGTGTATATATATATCAGTGCTACTCTCTTACTTCGTCCCAGCTTACCCTTCCCCCTCCCCGTGTCCTCAAGTCCATTCTCTATGTCTGCGTCTTTATTCCTATCCTGCCCCTAGGTTCATCAGAACCTTTTTTTTTTTTTTTATATTCCATATATATGTGTTAGCATACGGTAGTTGTTTAAAAATATGGAACGCTTCACGAATTTGCGTGTCATCCTTGCGCAGGGGCCATGCTAATCTCTGTATCGTTCCAGTTTTAGTATATGTGCTGCTGAAGAGAGCACACTTATGACATTTCTGAGCTTTGTTTTAATCATCTGTAACATGGGCTGGTAATAATTTATGGGGTTGATGTGAAGAGTAGATTTAGTTATGAAGATTGTGTAGGAACCTGAAAAAAAATGTTTATTATAAGTGAAAAAAGTAGAATGTGGGGTTTTGCCCTGTGACTATAAAGATTAAAATATGCCTATGAAAAGATTGGAGGAGAATATACAATTCATAATAATTGATGGGATAAGATAGTGGGATTATAGGTAACTTTAAAATTCGATATTCTAAACTTTTACAGTATTATAAATGGAAATATGGAATTATTTTAAACTGTTAAGATGGTTGATAACTCCTGTTTTGAAATGATCTTGTTCAAAAACTTTGCTATAGTTTTGAATCACTTGACAGGTAAACAAATACAAAGCAACTAGGTATAATCCCATCTAAAAATGCTCTCACATTAGTCCTGTCAAAACATGAATTTAATTTCAAACCAGTTTTGGAGTTGCTTGGTAGGAAGGGTTTTTAAATTTTTGCATTCAAGGGGAAATGATCATAAGGAGAAAATAACAAAGAGCTCACAGAATGATAAGGGAGTGTCTAAAATTCTCCAGTTTAAAGAGAGGACTTTTTTATAGCCTTGTTATCTCAGTAGTTGGAGCCCCTGTTCTGTCTCTGACTCCTAAGTCTCTGAGTGTGTTATATTCCAAATGTAGACTAACAGCTTACTAAGCAGACTTTCTCTTCAAATGGATTGTTGATTTTGAGCAGTAGTTGACGGGAGGTATCAGGGGCAGGTAGGTACTTAAATGCCAGGGTTCTGGACTTGAGAGAGGCTTGAGTTCCCACACTTGGCTCTTTTTGTTATGGGGTCTCAGGCAAGTCACCCTCTCTGATCCAGTTTTCTCCTCTGTAAAAAAAAGGGAAAGGTAACATCTCCCTAGGATTGCTGTAATGATGCGTATGAAATGCTTAACATGATGCTGGGCACATAACAAGAGCTTGGTAGATATTAGCTGCTATTATTCCATAACACTGATATCCATAATGGCAGAGATTGAATGTGTCTTATTCATTATGTATTTTCAGTATAGAGTAAGTACTCAGTAAAATATGTTGAATGAGTGAAAGAACAGAAAAAAAGGCTGTGATTCATTCCCATTTATGGGACTGTGTCAGAAGAAATAGAAGCCAAAATTACTTTAATGCCTTTTTGTTGCTCTGTTGATCCCAGTGCCTGCCTGGTGGGAGTAACATTGAGGTTTTCAATATGTGATCTTTAGAATAGGTCTCTTGTCAATTATAGGTAAAGTTAGATATTTTTGAAGAGATCAAGTACAATCTGATAACTCTTATTAATTTGAGCAAAGGATTTCCTTTTTCATCTGTAAAAATAGAAGAGGCTGAGCTTGAACTTTGCTTTCTAACTTTAAGATTTTATTTTTCTGAGTTAGAATTTAATATAAAAGGATGTGATTTTATTGATTTGTAACTCTAAGTTCCTTAGTGTGATCTGTAGGTTATTTTGGAGAATCATTTATCTATCTGCCACTGTAGGTTTACTCCATCAGATAGAAACCCAGAGTTCCCTTTAGGTTCTTTTTTTTTTTTTAAACAGCTTTGTTGAGATGTAATTCACATACCATACATTTACTCATTTAAAATGTACAATTAAATGGTTTTTAGTGTATTCACAGATAATGTGCAACCATTACCATGTTAATTTTAGAGCATTTTTTATCACCTCAGAAAGAAAGCTATACCTTTCAGCTATCACTTCCTCTTCCTTAACACCCCCCTGCCCCCCCCCCCCCCCCAGTCCCTAAGCAACCACTAATTTACTTTCTGTCTCTGTAAATATCCCTATTCTGGACTTTCATATATTTGTGGTCTTTTGTGACTGACTGCTTCTACTCAGCGTACTGTTTTTAAGGTTTATCCATATTGTAGCATGTATCGGCACTCCATTTTTCTCCCCCCTTAGGTTCTTTTTAAGGCTGTGTGTTTGTCCTTCCTTTCTCTGTCACATGTGGCTGAGGCGGCTGCTGAGCCCCCGAACCTCATTCAGCTTATGTTTATTGAATGCCTGCTGTGTACCAGACACTGCTTTAGGCACATGCTACTGCACTCAGTCCTTTCAGTGGTAGACACTCTGTGTATGTAGTACATGTGTATTGTCGTACACACGTCACAATGAGAATGCTGAGTTTTCCTTTTTTATTTTTACAATATATGTTTTTTAACTTACAGGTTTATTAATGCCAGAAAGTTCAGTTGCTCTGCTGTAATTGTTTTGTTTTCTGGTCCATTAATGCCAGAAAGTTCAGTTGCTCTGCTGTAATTGTTTTGTTTTCTGGTCCTGAAAGACAGCTCTCTTCCCATTACAGGCTCTTCCAGACTGAGATATTTCTTTACTGTGTGTCTGGAAAGTTTCTGAAGTCCACTTCAGGGTTCGAGATTCCATGTTGGTACACCTACTCACCCAGAGGAGAAAAGGCACAGCCAGGTTTCTTTTGAAATTTAACCCAAAGTTCATATAGATGATAAATGTTTTACTGGTTTGATGAGAAGATAGACACAATGGGTTTATCTGGAAGCTTAGATTGGGCCTTTGTTGTGGTTTGCTTCTCCCCCTCCCCCTCCCCCACCTTAACAGGCAAGAGAGTTCTTGACTGTGTTTGCTCTGGGAATGGGCGCTAGGGTGTTTTGTTGGAAGTTTAGGGACTTTAAACCTAAATGCTTTGTAATGCAGAGTTGGGGACTTGCCTTCTCTCTTGTGTGGTGGAATCACTGCCTCCACTCTTGCGGACAGCCTTCTCCTGGAAAGGCTTGTTCACATGCCCAGACATACTTTCAACTTGACCTTTTCCTTTTTTCCTGCAGGGATTAAGGCCTGTGGTTTCCACAGAAGCACCGCCTATCATATTTGCCACACCAACTAAACTGAGTTCCAATTCTACTGCATATGAGTATGCTGGGAAAAATAAAGTTCCAGAGCTGCAGAAGTTTTTCCAGGTGAGAGAAGACACTAGAACAGTGAAGGCTGTGAAGTAAATAGACCTAAAAACCCCTACAAAACGGAGTCTTAATCTAGTTTGCTACTCACTTCCCTGTTTTTCCTTAAATAGAATTCTCTTGATTTTAGTTTAAGCCATAAACTGGTAGAACTTCATGTAGGTAGAAACTGATAAAAGAAGAGAGGGTGATAAATTTCCTCATCAGTATTTAAGGTTATGCAGATTTTTAAATTGCATATGTAGCTGTTGATCATCCATTGGATGGAGGAAGCAATAGCATATATAATATATAATAACACTGTGAATAATCCAGTATATATTAGGCTTTGTGACACATGAGGTGACTTTTGGCAATAAGTTTTCTTCTAGTTGTTTTTTGCTTGCTTTATATTAAAATTCACTGAACTGTTGGCTAGAAGTGGAGGAGGCTCTGTTGGGTTTGCTGATTAGCAGAGAAGCTAGGATTGGACTTAAAAATATTATTAATGTTAATCTACCTACAGATAATTGAGAGGTCAGTGACTCGACTATATCTCAGGTATCGTGGGAGTGGCAATAGCTGTTACTGCTGTTGCTGGAAGATAGCTTTCCCCTCCTCAAAAATATGTCCAGATTTAGGACCAGCTTGGGGACTTTGGATCAATTTAATCTCTTTTAATCTGATAACTCAGACTTGAGTGGGCATTTGGGGTCTTGAGTTGCCGTGGGGAGGGATTTTGGAGACTGTGCAAGATAATGGATTAAACATTTTATGGAGTCTCATTATTAAATAGGGGTTTAGCAGCTTAATAGAAAGAAGGTAGTTGAGTACAAAATGGACATGAACCTGTTAACTGACCTGGTGTGCTTAGACTTTATCCACTAATGATCAGAAGTCAGACTAAATGTAGAGTATTTCTTGTGCCTACAGGTCTTTGATTAGCTGCTGATTACCTTTGCCTTTAAAAAAAATTCACCAGTGCTCCTTTTGTAGTTAAGCAATATATGATAAATTCCTTAGAAATTTGGAATTTGTTGCACACATGTTCCTGAAGCTGCATTTTGGAGAATGACTTTGGACTTACAAACTTTAGCTACATTAGTAAGAAATATACCAGTATTTCAGTTAGCATTCTAGTAGATTTGGGCTTTTTCCACTGCGGTGGGTTGATGGATTAGTTATAAAGTAGAGGCATTTGTTCTATATTAGCCTAAATTGTAAAATCTTTTTCTTATCAGCCATATCCTTGATAATTCTTTCTTTCAAGAAATCCGACGGTGTGCCCATCCACCTGAAACGAGGCTTGCCTGACCAAATGCTTTACCGGACAACCATGGCGCTGACTGTGGGAGGGACCATCTACTGCCTGATCGCCCTCTACATGGCATCACAGCCCAGAAACAAATGAGTTAGGCTGCAGAGGACTGGTTTGCTTTTTAGCATAAATCCTTTGAATTTTCATTTTTCATTATTTCTGTAAAATTTTTTTTTTTTTTTTTTACTTGAATGGCCTACTTAACATTCTTCAAGAAAACAGAAATTAAGACAGTATTTTGGTTTGTTATGAAATGCACATGGCCTGGCAGAGCTCATCTGACAGTTAAAACTATTGTTTAAAGAAATGCTGCTGCTCTCTGCATTTGGGCTTCTGATTTCCCTGGAGGTTCTGAATGAAGGTTGCACACAGACCCATTCTGGCAGTCGGTGCTGAGGTCCTTGGGGACTTATGGTGGAGTATTGAGCTTGGGATGGAGAAGCCCTTTTGGATTTGGATGTGACTGAGGAAGGAAAACAAGCTAAGGCCAGGCACATGAGATGAGAGATTTTGAGTTAGTAGTCACCTTGGGGATTTTTCCATCCTGCAGTAAAATGTTAATAGAAATTATTTGCAGTCTGCCTCTGTTCATTGGGCAGTTTGTTTCAAAGGGTTATTTGCGTCATCTCAGATCTTTAGTGAAATTTTATGTGTAATTGTTATGTATTTATTCCACCATGGGAACAGAGAACACCTGTTTAGTGTTGCACTTTAGACCAATGTCTGTTTTATTAATACAGCTGTGACACAAATTCTCCTTTACCTTTTAAAAATGTTATGGCTTTAAATTATGATTTATTTTAATTGTGGAATAAATACATGAATGAAAAAATCTCAAGTTTGAAGTCCTTTTAAATAAGCTTTCAAAATAATTTCAGAACATACCAGAGGCATCTTAAACCCGAGTCTAATTTCTTTCTTTTTAATTAGACACCAGATAATCTTTACAAAACGGTTCCTCAAAGTCAAGTAATAGGAGGCGAATGGCATACTGATGATTACCATATGGTTCCTTATAAGAAACTGTCTTACCCCTTAGTGAAATGTGCATGTAACACACAGTTCATTTAGACAGTAATTTCCTGTGCTGTCACAATTGGTAGACTTCACATACCCTGTATTAATGCTGGAAAAAGGTGGAATTTTATTATATAAAGTGGTGGTCTGTATTTTGCCATAGCAAAGAACAGTAACCTCTTACTGAAGATAAAATATGGCATGTGAAAACAGTATCATTCTCACAGGCTAGGAAGCCCTTATTTGTCTGTACAAGTCTAAACTTCCTTGGTATTTCCCCCAAGTTTTTATTTTGAAAAACTTCAGAATGCAGAAAGATTGTAAGAATAGAACAATATACACCTGTATGTTCTTCACTTAGATCACCAGTTATCAATATATTGTCCACTTTGCTTTTTCTTGCTCTCTCAAACACAGGCACACATAACGAATGTATATACATAATACACACACACACACACACACACATTTGGTTTTTGCTGAATCATTTAAGATTAAGCTATGGAATTGTAATTCAGCCATAAATACTTTAGCCAGTATCTCCTAAAAATAAGGACGTTTAGTTGTCATGTCCCTTTAGTCTCCTTTTATCAAGAAAAGTCCCCACTGTCCTTCATGACATTGACCTATTTGAAGAATTCAGGTAGTGTTTTGTAGAACATCCTTCAATTTGGATTTGTCTTACTGTCTCATGATTGGATTCAGGTTAAGCAGTTTAGTCAGGAATTCTTTGTATATGGTGTGGTGTTCTTATTGTATCAGGTGGCACTTGATACCAGTTTGTCCCATTATTGGAGAGTTGAAGTTGGTTAACTTAATTAAGATGTTGTCTGCCTTGTAAAGATACCCTTTCCCCTTTGTAATTAATAAGTAATCTGTGGGGTGATATTTGAGACTGGGAATATCATGTCCTCAGTGGTTTTGCACCCAGTGTTAGTTTTCCTTGGTGATTCTTGATGGAATCATTTATTACTAAGGTGGTTGTAAAAAAGTGATTTTCTAATTATTATTGTTGATGTATCTCAGTGAAGAGGAGTACTCCCCTTTTAAGAGGTTTTAGTGTAATTTTCTCATTCAAGGTAATAACCACCCATGCCATTGTTCATGCTGATGCTCAGATTTGGCCCAAATTTGGCCCAAATTTGGCTTCTATGTCCCACTGACATGCCCCTATCAGTCTTTGAGCAATTTCTTACTTTCTGACACACAGAATGCTGTCCACGTTTACCTTGTATTTTCTCTACCCCAGTTTCTTCTGTTCACTTTTTGGTATGTTCTGTTCGTATATATAGATGCATTTTCCTTCTCTGTCTGTTTTATTTTTGCCTAACTGATACTGTATATTCCTGCTACTCATAGTTTGGAGATTGTTCTCTATCTCATTTTTCTGCATTGTATTCTATTTTATGACTACCCCATAGTTTAACTAGTCTCCTTTTTTTTTTTATTTAAAAAAATTTTTAAAAATTAATTTATTTAATTAATTTTTTTTTTTTAATTTTTGGCTGTGTTGGGTCTTCGTTGCTGCATGCAGGCTTTCTCTAGTTGCGGCGAGCGGGGGCTACTCTTCGTTGTGGTGCGCCGGCTTCTCATTGCTGTGGCTTCTCTTGTTGCAGAGCACAGGCTCTAGGTGCGTGGGCTTCAGTGGTTGTGGCGCGTGGGCTCTAGAGCGCAGGCTCAGTAGTTGTAGCTCACGGGCTTAGTTGCTCTGCGGCATGTGGGATCTTCCCGGACCAGGGCTCGAACCCGTGTCCCCTGCATTGGCAGGCAGATTCTTAACCACTGCACCACCAGGGAAGCCCCTAACTAGTCTCCTTTTGATGGTTATTTAGTCTTAAATTTTTTGCTTTTACAAACACTGCCTTAAACATATAATCTTTACATGTCATTTTACATATTGCTGAATGTATTTGTAGAATAATTTCTAGAAGTGAGACTTTTAAGGCAGAGAGAATGTGTCTCTCCAACTTCAATAGCTATTCCTCACTGTGAGAGATTGTGTAGATGTACAATCCTATTTAGCCATGATGAGGGTGCCTGTTCCTCCCCACCTGTGTCAGCCGAATGCATTGTCACACTTTTTCATCTTTGCCAATCTGGTAATGATAAAATGTCTTTGGTTTAAATTGTCTTTCCATTGTAATTAGTGATGTTGAATATCTTTCTTTAATTTAAAATTTATATTTAAAATTTAAAAAATCTTTTTATTTTTAAAGGTAAAATATATTTCCTTTTTTGTGAACTATCTAATCATGTACTTGGCCTCCTTGTTTCCAGGTACTTTTTGATATGCTGTAAATGTTATTGGTCCATCAGGCCGAATTCCTCAGAAACACTCTACTGACTCGTCTGAGCCAAACGTCTTCTGATTGCAAGTCTCAGAAATTCATTAAAACCAGCCAATGCAGAAAGGGGGATTTTCTAGAACCTGAGTGGAGCTGGGCCACAAGGCCTACCTTTGGGACCAAGGTGGTTGTCCTTTCTGTTATTCTCTTGGCTGTGCAGCTGTTTAACTCTGTTTCTGTGGACCAGCTTTATCTCTGTTTCTTGTTGCACATGGTAGGAAATGGTTGTCTAGCTCCAAATTCCAGGAGAGAGAATATCATTGGCCCCTTGTGGGTCAGGTGTCTCCCACTGGGCCAGTCAGCTGTTTGGTGCCAGCCTATGGGGGGATGCAGTGAAGGAGCTCAGGGTGTCCTCTTCTTGGGTCTTAACTGAAGGCTCCAAGCCTTTCACTGTGTTCTCAGTTAGGATTATTCCTTCTAAGCATGGTACTTTGAACCCTTGCCAGGTTGGATTGTTTACTTAGAGGGGGGCCACCCTCCTTGTTAGTGCTGTCTCGATGAGATGCTGTCAACAGAGGGACAGTTACTCTCTTCACCTCTTCCAGGCCATGTGGTTAGTCTTCACAACAGTGGTCTGAACTCATGTAGCTCTGGGGGTAGGAAGACTCCATGGGGTACCCAGGCAAGGATAGTTTTAAGGGAATCAATTTTTAGGTCCTCAACTTCTGTTATACTTCTAAAGTTGAGCCATCTGAGAACACGCCTAGCATAAGGGGTCCCTTATCACCTTTTCCATTCTGCAAAAGGAAAGCAAACCCTCACCCATTCTAGTCAGGACCATGGTGTGTTGCCCTGCTCTCTGGGGTGCCATGGGGATAATTCTAAATATAAATGTTGAGAATATGAGTCTAAAGACTAGGGAACAATCCTTTTACAAGTTACAAGTTCTCTGAGTCTACTTTTAACAAAATTGGAGGAACCAATTGAGTTGTCAGTTGATCATTAAAAATAATTTTGATAATAGATCACTGCATGACTTTGGTGTATAACTCGGGAGTTCAAGGAATTCAGAGATGTTGCTATTACAGAACTTCCATTGCCATCTATTTATTTATGAGAACAAGGTGTCTCAGGGCTTAATGTCTATAAAAATGAAAAACAGGAATGGAATTGGTGCTGAAACTGTCTTAATAGTAAGCAAGATTCATCCCTGGAAACATGAACCTTCTTACTCTATCAGGATGCATTTCTAGTGAAATTTTGCTCATATTTAATAATGATCAGTATTTATATTCTGTTGTTTTGAAATATGTGCTAATAGCAATCATAATCATGCAATCCAGAATAAAATATTTTTGAACACTTAGAGCTTATGAGGTCACAGGAAATTTGGTATGTTACAGGGAATTATAAGTATGGTCAATAAGAGACTTTCAAGCCTAAAAATATGTTACATTAGGGTAAAATGTGGGGGGTAAAATTCTAGATGGAGGAGAGTAATGGAGCTCCCAATTCAAGAAGAAATTTCCGACTTAAATAGACATTTGTATTTTTAACTAGATGAAGGTAGGTGTCTAATTGTGATGGTATTTACAGTCCACTGGATACATTTATAAGAGTGACTTAATAGTTTACGCCATTATGTACAATACACCAGAAACTCTCTTTGCAACTATTTAAAATTATAATGAAAAACTTCAGATGTTAAGCTTACATAATACAAAGGGGAATACATAGATTTTCAAAATCCTTTTAGGGTAAACAAGAGCAAGAAAGGTTGAAATGGCAGCTTTATACTTTTCCTTTCAAAGAAGTGCCCATTTACCCCTTCTCTGTTTTCTCTCTCAGCCAGAGTCCCTTTCTGGGTCCAGCTAGCTTTCCCTCTCCTTCCTGGCCTCTCATATCCTGTGACTCCAGTGTGAAGCTGTCAGTGGCCTGGTGAGGGTGGGATTGGCTGTTACAACACTGGCTGGCTTTCTTTGGTTTATATACTTTTCCTCTCCGTTATGTGTGTGGCCCTGGGCTAGCTTCTCAGGCTTGTCTGATGTTGAGGTTCCTAATGCCCAAGTCTTCTTTCGGACTTTTCTTATGGCTGGAAGCTGTGCAAACCTTTCACTTTCTGGCCTGTTGATATTCAGTAGCTAGAGGTTATACCAGGGACAATAATGATTGACTGCTTAGAAATTCTGATACTGTCTGGTTCCAGTGATTTAATACATTTATTTGACATTTTGACTGCACATATCCTGGATTGGAGCACTCTTTAATCTAGCACCAAAGACCGCCCGTGTCGGGGTTGAGAAGTGGGACCCTGTCCTTAGTGCTCCTCTTGTCAGATTCAGTGGCTGTCAACCTTGGTCATCCAGGGCTGCCTCTGACCCACAGTCAGTCATTAAGGAGTTCCACTAATCTGCTTCTTCCAGATATTTAATTAGTGTGCAAAAGCCTGGGACCCCAAGATGAATCAGATACTTTGCCTTTGTAAGCAAACACTGTGATTATATTTAAGGAAACTGTTACAAGAATTATTTTTAGGTCCTTTTCAGGTTGTCTCTCAATCGCTTAGGGTTGGTAAACCATATGGTCAAGAAACTCTGTTATGAAGGAATTCTGCTGTTATCCTTCACCTGTCCTGATCTGGGAGCTCCGTAAGACTGGTGGGGTTTGGTCGCTTGCGGACAGGTTGCCCCCTGGCTGGGTGCAGGTAGAGGAAGCCTGGCTGTGGCTTCTGTTCCGGGACCCATGTTGCACCTTGGCTTAGTGGGTCGGCCCCATAGTTATGAGAGGAGCATCAGCTGACCCTGGCTTTCATTACATGAACAGAGCAACTGGGGTGGCCCAGCCACCTCCTGGCAGAAGATTAGAGGGGATGGGTCATTTGCATTTGCATAAGCTCGAATCAAGAATCCTGACCTTTGTGTGGCGCGGTGGTGCCGAGCTGCTGCAGGATGTGTTGGGATGGCCAGATTGAGATCAGATGCTGTTTGCTCAGGGTCCAGAGTCTGTTAGAGCTCTTTTCTAAGGAAGCTGCTGCAAAATCCTAATGGAAACAGGGCAAGTGGGGTGGCTGGAATAGCATTCTTTAGATACTTTTTTTTTTTTTTTCCTTCTGTCACAGCCCTCCTAGGACATCATGCCCTGACCTTGTCCATGACACTGAGCTTTGTCATGGTCGCATGGTTGTACCTCAGGGCCCAAGCACAGGTCCTTCACACTGTCCAGCATGTACCAGCCAGATTGGAATCCTTGTCTACTCCAAATAGCATTACAGTGGAAGTCGGCTGAAGTGCCCTAGGCTGTAAGAAGTGGTGGGGTTGCCTCCCAGTCGGCAGGGAAAAAGTTTTAGAAAGAAGCAGAAGCTCACTGCGAAAGGGCCTTGATATGGCTATAAACCGCAACTGACAAAACTAGGGGCCTGGGTTTTCAAAGGCAGAAAAGGAGAGGCTGGTACTGGGGCGGGGGGTGGTGGTGGGGGTGGTGGTGCTGTAAGGGAAGTCGTCTGGAAATAAGGGTGTTTCCTGAGGGCACCTCGCCAGGCAGGAAGGCCACGCCCCGGCTTTTCACACATTTGCGCACTCTGAAGGACAGGGAGAGACAGGCGGTGGGGGGCAGGTGGGCAAGGTAGAGAGGAGGCGCCTGCGGGGGCCTGCTGGCCCCAGGGTCCGCTTCAGGCTGTGGCTGTACCGGGCTTATGCTGAAGGTGTTGAGAGAGTGGAGCCTGAGCCCAGGACTGTGGGAGACGCCAAGGAAGGAGGCAGCCTGGTCGCTGAGCTCAGCCTGGGCCTCTCCCCTCAGGGACGTCCTGGCAGGGGTTACCCACTGGAGAGGGTGGGGCAAAGATGTAAGATGCTCTAGAATTGGTTAATACCTGTCAGGCTCCAAGCCCATCTTCCGCATCCCGACACCTCCCCTGCTTAGGCCACAAAACCTTGTTAGACAGCAGATTAATTTGAAAATTGAGCTGCAGCTGGATGAGTTGATGTCAACTTCAGAGTTCAGTTGTGTTTAATTAAAGCCATCCAGAGACTCAACCTGCTCCCAGGAAATTATTCTGAGCGAATAATTAAAGAGAATAAAGGTTAGATTTGTGTTTCTGGCTAAGTCTCTATTGCATTCGGCATCTACAAAACATGAATTCCATTAACCTTTCGTGAACCAACATTAAATTGCTTTCAATTAGTTATTCTAATTAAAGTAGAGTCACACAGAAGAGCCTTGTTTATACTTGGTGTCTGTTCCTTTTTCTTCTCTGGAATTATGTCCTTGAAGAAATGGTCATTTGGAAAATCGGTTCATAACTTTATGTGTCTGCCCATCCCTCCCTTAGTCGGGTCCTGTTCACTGAGCATCAGAAGGAATTGCACCAGGGGAAGTAGGCCGCAACTGCAGAGGAGGGCTGGGGTAAGTAATCACTGCCGGTGCTTGGGCTGAGGTGTGTAATTTGCAAAAACATGTCCTGCGGCCACGGGAGATAAAATGAAGGACGAGTTAAGGTGGCCTGCCCAGTTCATGCTAACTTGGGCAGGGGCAGGCCCCAGGGAAGGTCTTCCCAGGAGGGCCTTGTGGGTTGGGAGAGGGTGTCCTGCCATACTGTGACCTAACTCTCCCTGGCCCTCTGTGCTTTGGGTGTGGGTGGCTTCGTTCCTGCTGAGTGATGGGTCAGAGTACTCAACCGGGCCTGTCTGCAGCCTCAGTGTCCTGAAGGAGTCCGCACACTCAGGCTCCGGGCTCGTGACTGCAGCAGAGGGGAGGGGGGCGGGGAGATAAAAGCTCTGTGTCTCTGCTCTAGGACTTACCTATACCTTGTCATGCAGCATATTTTCCTGCATGATTGTGGATGTGAGGTGTTATGACCAAGAGTCTCTAAGCCAACCCAGGATTTCTCAAGGTGGATCACTCACTCCAGGCCCCCAGAACTCAGGAGGCAGGGAGAGGAGATCTGCTTTCTTCAGCTTCAGGTCCGGACAGAGGTCAGAGGTGCCGACTGTACCCTTATTTGTGTATCTTGGGAATGGTAATGTGGGGGGGGGGGCGTTGCTTGCTGGTCTTTGCTGAGCTTGTGCTGTGCTCTGGGCCTAGAAGAAGCTCATAGTGGTCTGGGATCTGGACCAGATGCTGTTAAAAACAGAAAGGGCAGCCTGACTCCACTTGGGAAGATGGTCATGCCTCTGGATTCAGACCCAGGAGCGGCTTGGGTCTGGGGTTTCCTAGTGGTGCCAGGCGACCTGGCCACTTCTGAGCTGGGGCTTGAAGTCAAGTTGGCTCTTCTCTTTCCTGGTGCCCCAGCTCCCTAGGCTGTCTCTGACTCCTGACGAGTTTTCTGGCCTTCTCTTAAGGGCCATCAGGTGCTCTGTTGTCTTTTCCCATAGGGCTTTCCCGTGAGCAGATCTGGGGTTACCTGAGGATTGGCACCCCGTCTCCCTAGCAGACTGGGGACTTGCCCCATCTTCACCGTCAGGAAGCCTTAACAGCACGTACCATTCATTCCGTAATTGCTGCGTGCCAGATTCTGTGTTGGGCAGTAGAGACCAGAGAGGGGTGATGCCGTCCCTGGTCCCCGAGGTCAGAGAATGATGGGCACAACCAAAGTGCAACAGAACTGTCCAGAGGCAGGGCCAGGGTCCAGGAAGGCCAAGGAGTGGCAGGGACACCCTCAGAGGGGACACTGTGGAAATTGCGTAGTGATGCGTCAGGAGTTTCCTGCTAAATACAGTGGGGAAGGGCATTTGGCCTGAGGGAAGGGTACCTGCTGATGTGTGAGAGGAGGTGGGGGAGAGGCAGGCTCAGGCCAGGGGCCGGGCCAGAGCAGGCTTGGACTCTAGTTGGTAAGCAAGAAGGGTGTGTGTTGGGATGGCCACAGAATCCACTGTTCTTTTGGTTCTTTTGAATCCATGGTGCCAATATGGAGGACAGATTGGAGGGGAAAAAGACTCACAGCATTGGACTAGTTAAGAGTTATTAGAACAGTTCATTTGAGAGATGATGAGAGCCTGGGGACCAGTGGCAGTGGGCATGGAGAGAGAGGCGTGAAGCCCAGGGATGTTAAGAAGGCAGAGTGAACACAACCTGACGCTTAGTTGGACATCGGAGGTCAGGGTGAGGCAGGCTTCCGGGTGCTCCCGGGATGACTCATCCTGGCTCCTGGGTGAGTGGAGGTGCAGGACTGGGGGGTCAACAGGGCAGGGCACGTATCGGAAACAGTGGATTGCCTGTGAGCCCTCTAGGCAAGGAATTCCAGTCAGCAGCTGTGTCTGGAGGTAAGCCCAGGGGTCTGGACTGGAGGTAGGAATTTGAGAGGTGGCAGGACGCAGGGGCAGTGGAAGCCTGGGGTCTGCTACATTGTTAGGAAGTATATGAAGGTGAGGAAATAGAATGGGGGAAATACCAGTATTTCAGGAGCAGGTGGAGAGGACAAGAGCTTGTGATGGCTTCTAGGGTCTAAGAATATAAGGAACACAGACATCATGCTGCGTGAAAGAAGCCGGACACAAAAGAGAGCATACCCTGTGATTGCATTTAGATAGAAGTCAAAGCCGGGCAGAACCAATCTATGGTGACAGAGGTCAGAACAGAGAGGGAGTACTGACGGGAGGGCATCACAGGGCAGGCTTCTGTGCCGGAAACGTGCCAGCTCTTCATCTGGGTGGGTGTGT
This sequence comes from Balaenoptera borealis, assembly GCF_965194805.1. Lineage (NCBI taxonomy): Eukaryota > Metazoa > Chordata > Mammalia > Artiodactyla > Balaenopteridae > Balaenoptera > Balaenoptera borealis. Next base: position 57,093,593 of record NC_138871.1, read on the forward strand.
ACATGTGTAGGCAGATAGGCAGATACCCTGAGATGTCTGCACTTTACTGTAAGTTATACCTAAAAAAAAAAAATCTTTAAAAACTTAAGAAAGAAAGGGAAGATGCAAGTGTAGGGGAGGAAAAATAATTTTCCTTCCACCCTCTGAGTTCTTGGCTGAGACCCCTGTAATAAAAGACAGATTAACAAGAGAAAAACAAACGGAAGTTTACGAACACATATACCTCATGTGTACATGGGAGGTACTCAGGGAAAAATGAGCAACTCCCCAAGCGGGCTTAAAATTCAGGCTTAAATACCATCTTAGTAGGGAAAAGGGAGGGAGGGAGGCCTCCTAGGGGAGAGTGCATGATTTTTAGGGAAGATGGAGGACCCTTAGAAGGGTGGATGGGAGGTGTGATGGTTTGTGACAAGTGTGTCTGGGTGTGGTGTGGACTCCAGTCTCCTCTCCTGGGATGAGAGTCAATCTCCCTTGGTTGATGAAGCTCCTGGGAGGGGATCTTCGACAATTGAGTTCCTTTTGGAGCATCTGTCTTTAGGCAGATGGGGAGTTCAGAGAGAGCCTCTCATTGATTGGCTGTTTTTCAGGTGCCTACAGCTCAAAATAATCAACATACCAAAGTGGCATATTTGGGGCTGGCATATTCTGCTGCCCTTCAGAAGGAAGATGGAAGGAAGGAAAGAAGGGGAAATAAGGAGGAAGGGTGGATGGAGGGAAGAAAGAAAGAAACCTGAAGCCGGTGGTGCCTGGCAGGAGAGGGTAGGGTTTTCAAGAAAGAGGGTGATGACCAGTGTCGCTCACACGCGCAGAGATGAAGCCCTGGGCGAGCTCCGTAGAGGGACCTGGAGGCTGCCCTCCCAGCCCTCCCATGGTCACTAGTGCGTCCCCAGCACTGCTGAAGGAGTGGCACGGAACAGACCCTAACGCTGAATCAGAACAGGGAGGTGCGAGGATCCTCAGGTCAAGGGCATACCTGAGAAATCTCCCGTGCTTGGGTCACAGTTCCCAGCAGCGCAGATGGCCACTCTGTGGTTTCCTGAGTGTCCTCCCAGGCAAATCCCGGTGTTGAAATTTGATAGCGTTTAATAAAAAATGTTATCATCTACTATAATTTAAAAGAACTTCCTTCTGTTTCAATGTGAGGGTTTCCCATAGAAACCACTTCAGCCTGGGCGGCTGTGAATGGTGGCTTTATTAGCAGAGCCATCTGCAGGCTGTCCTGACAATCTGTCGCCCTGCTCATCGCTTCCGGTGCAAACATTGTTTATTGTGATGGCGGCCTCAGCCCGTCACCCGTCACCCGAGGGGAGAACAGCTCATCTGCTTCCCTCAAGCCCCTTGGACACGGGGCCCTCGCGGAGCAGCTGGGGGCAGAGCCCTCAAGCTCGCCAGGAGGTCTCTCCCCTGAGAATCAGATGCTCCCGGTGGGCAAACCCTTACTCTCTCTTTCAGATGGAGACCAGGGAGACGGGGCCTAAACTTACCTAAACCCACGGTGAAACATGCCCTGTTCATTGCAGCCTTAGGTTTTTTATGTCAGATCTCTCACTTGCCCCCACGGAAGGGCTGACTCACCTTCAAGTGGGACTGGTATGAGAGAGACCTCACCGATGCTCCAGGGGCCTGAGGGCTTGAAGCTAACACATTCTTTCAAGAGAAAAGGGACTCTTGGCTCAGCTCAGAATTAATTCATCTTCTAAATGGAAATGTCAAAGCCTGGCAAGCACTCCTGCTTATGATTCTGGTGCTGAGATATTCATGGGCAGCAAACAGTAGGCCACACGAAAATGGATTTTGCCAATGAAACCAGAGAGGGCTATCACTCTCAAAGGAGAAAGCCTGATCACCTAATCTCAATTCTGCCGCAGTTTCACCAGGGCCTGCTATATAGTGGAGTTCTTCTTTTTCTTGTCATTTTATTACTTCTGAGTAAGGGAAGGTGATTCGGCCCAAGCACCTGAGGGAAGGCAGCCGTGGGGCGGCTTCAGGAGAGCGTTTCCAAGAAAGGGAGTGAGCATCAGTGACACTCAAAGCAGTCAGAAGGGGAAGCCAGTGAGGACCCAGGAGGAGGGAGACGGGGTGCAGAATGCCCCGCGAAGGGGGGGACTCCTCTGGCTGCAGGGGTAATGCACTGGCTGCTTCTGGGGGGGGGCAAGCAGGTAAAGCCTCTGTGTTCCCAGACACACCTCTGACCAGCGCCCCTCCCTTGCCTGGGGCTCCTCCAGGCCCACACTCAGCTAGGAAGTCTCGCACAGACCCTGTGGGGGCAGAGAAGTGGCAGGGAAAGCTGCAGGGAGCGCCGTTTCACATCAGCAGTGTTTTATTTGATCACAGATGGAGAACCTCAAGTGCACGAGGACAAATTTTATTTAAAAATTTTTGTTGTTTTAAGGCCCATTTTTGTTCCCATATTCCTTTCAAAAGTATAAAGAGAAGGGAGTTTCTATATCATTATTTGTAAAAATCTTATTTGGAAATAATTATAGACTTAGAGGAAGTTTAAAAAAAGAGTCTGGTGAACCCTTCCCTCAGCTTCCCTCAGTGGTGACATCTTATATAATGTGTAGTTTTAAGTCCAGGAAATGTTCATGGGTACAACAGAGCCCTGCAGACCACAGACCTTAATCAGTATCCACCAGTTCTGCCTGCATTCCTGTGTGCGCGTGTGCAGTTGTGCGATTTAGTCCCGCTTACAGGTTTGTGTAATCACCACCACAACCAAGATGCAGCCTGTTCATCATCACAGCAGAACCCCCGTGCTGCCCCTCTGTAGTGACATCCCCTCCCCTCCGTCCCTGTCCCCTGGCAACCACTAGTCTGTTCTCTGTAGTGTTGCTGTTTCAAGAATGTTATAAATGGAAAGGTACAGTTGGTCAACTTTCCAGATTGGCTTTCCAGGATCCATGCGCCGTGAGGGTAGGGCCTGCATCTTCCCATCTCTGGATTCCACGCCGAGCCCAGTACAGTTTGCACATGTACCCGATGAAACAGTGACTCCTGTGGATCCTAGTCTCATACAGACTTGCCGGGTTCAGGCTGGCTACCACTTTGAAGGTGTCGGCAGCACAATACGTTTTTACTGTAGAGAGACTGAAGTCTGTAGAAGGAAGAGGCCCTGCCCTTCCTGGACATCCGACTTACACAGTTGCGTTAACCGAGCGAGAGTTCTGTGGCTGACACGGTAAGAGAACGCCAGCTTCTGGTTTCCCTGCTTCCAACCAGGTCTGCAAGTCAGCCCGACCCAGTGTTGGCTGAACGGGCATCGGTGTGCTGAGATGGGCTCCAGAGTACGCTTTGACCCTTCCCAGGATGCACTCTGGCTTGGTGGAACATCAGGAATGAAACGGGATGACCAGGTATGAGGGCTTTGCTTTTTATTAAAAAGTTATTTTTCTTCCCTGAGGCCCTTTTAGCACTTTGTCTCCAGCTCCTTTAGTGAGATCCGGCAAAAACGAACTCTGCCAGGGGTTGAAATCTGCATAATCCCACTGAGATATTGAGTCGGCAGTGGCAATTATGCATACTCACGCCTGTCCCTGGGTGGCTCCCTAGGAAAATCTATTTTCAGGACTGCGTGTTTACATTGCTGAGGGAGAAGAGAGGCAGGATCAAAGCCCTCTGGCTGAGCCTGGGCTGGAGGATTAAGGGGAAGAAGCACTTGACTGGTGAAGGAAGCAGCTACTATGCTGCTTTTTTGGTGAAATGGAAATTGCTCAAAGGTTGGAAAATAAGGGAGCAGCTTCTCCACACAAATAGGTTTAAATTGAACATCAGGGACTGAGGACACAGGAGCCAAGGAAGGCAGGAAAGGCAGGGAGTCGCTGGCAGCAGGTGCCACAGCACGCCTGGAAGCTCGGCCCCGCGCTCCAGGTGCAGGGATGACAGGAGGGGCTTGTGCAAGGGAAGGGTCCCTCCGACTTCGTGACTCTGTTCAGAGCCCAAAGACGCCTCTTCCAAAGCCTAATCACTTCCTGTGGTTTTTCCGTATACTGGTCTCAAATCCTTCCTACCAGAAGCTCAACCCATTTCCTTCTTTTTGTTACTAGTAATCACTAAGTTACTGTTCTGCAGCGAGCATCTCCTGCAGTGCCGCACAGCAGAGCACGGGGCTGGCCCCGGGAACGCTGGGGGCAGGGGGACCTGCCTTCAAATCTTGGCTCAGCCACTTGCTACTAGGGTAACCTGGCTTCTCATCTGTAAGTTTACTCGTCTGTAAGATGGAGATAATCAAATTCAGGATTGTTGGAAGAATTGAATGAGTTAGTACGTGGAAAGCACTTAAGTGTTACATTATGTGTTAGCTGTTACGGCTGAGTAGCATTTCGTTCTATGGATGTGTGCCATATTGTAATCATCGAGCACTCAGTTTCTTATTTTCCACATTTCTTGATGTTTTTGTCCTTTGAGATACAGAAGTGGCACCCTTAAGTTTTTCTGCTAAACTTCTGGATTGGTAAAATTAAAACAAAAAACACAAATTTGTTCAGTTCCGTAAGCTATGGTCTCCTGAGGATGTCACCCATGGATATAGAAATGAAACACACTGACATTTCTAGAGACAATGCAACTTTTTTTTCTCCATTTGGGATTCTTTCTCTTTTAGTTCTTTTGTCTACTTTGTATCAGAGGTTACTGTAGGGGTCTATTAATGAGGGTGGAGTCGAAATTCAGGTTTCCTTTGGAAAAGTTGAACTGATTAGCACAAATATGTAATATTATCAGAGTCCCTGAGGAGAGCAGGAGTTGCCTCTTTACAAAGGGCAGTGCCCTCACCCTCTCCTGAACTGAGGACTGAGATGACATAGGTCCTCTGCTGTTTCCCCGTCTCCTTTCCAAAACTCTCTGAATCTTCACCCACATCTTTTCCTTCTTCCTCCATTTATAAAGAATGTCTTTCTCCTCGTGTAAGTGGAAGAGGCTCCAGCTTTCAAGTTATAACACACGAAGTCCTGGTGTGGCAGTTATCTGGGTAAGTGAATGCAGGCCTGCTCCTGAACCTCCCCAGCCCGCTCCTTGCCCACAGGGCAACACGCCCTGTATCACTGCGAGCTGGGGTGTCTGGGGGCGCGCTGGCTGCACGGGGACTCCTCCAGCGACAGCTCTGCTCCGCTCCGCCCACGTCCTGCACACCTGCTCTTCAGCCCGTCTCCTTTGTCCTAAAAACATGTCCTTGTCCTAAACTCTCGTTGTAGTTCCACCTTTAAGCTAGAAACCTAGTTCCTTCCAGAAGTTACACTAACAAACACCTCAATATGTCCAAGATCTAATTCATCATTATTTCCCCATAGAGGTTCCTTTTTTGGATCTCCTTTTTTATTAAGAAGAAAAATCACATTGTTTAGTGGGGTGGTTCTGGTGTCTGTCAGCCGTTTTGTCTCTGAATTCTTGAAAGAGGAATTTCTGCCCCAAGCCAGCCTGTCACAGGTTAGTATATGCGAGTGGCTGTGAACATATATTCATAGTCAACAAGGATGAATAAGATGATGAAAACCCCATCATTATTTCCATGACTGTAAAACTGGGAATGTATGGAATACTCTTAGTCTAATGCTTCATCAAGAAAAATTTGTAGCAGCTAATTTTTGGTTGCGGTGTACAGAGGATGTGTCACTAAGCAACACGGGAGAGATGGCGAAAGCGGGACGCTGAGTTCAAGGGCTTCCGGCAGGCTACACCGGGGAGGCAGGCAGTGGAGGCGGGTCAGGCAGGTAACCAGGATCACCAGGATTACCTAACGTTAAACACTGGAGAGAGTGTAGACATGAAATAAATTAAAACAAAGCTGTTCCCTATTAAATGGAAGCATAAATCAGAAGTAATTTCCTCTAACATCATGAGATGGTGTCTGTCACTCCAGAATAGCTGTATCCATAGCAGTGGCAGTGGTCAACTGATTGATAAATGTGTCCTTCTGAACTGTCATGTCTTCTGATGATTGGACAGTCACGGACACTAGCAGCATAAATGAAAAAAGACCCAAGGCACATTTAGAGAGACAAATGAAACATCTTATTTTATTTTTTAATCTTCAAAATTTTCTGCCATAAGACAGGAATGCATGATAGAAATGGCTCAACATCTTCACATGAAACACTTGGATTCATTTTCATTCACAAGTTTTTTTTCTAAAAACATCTACAATTTCATAATCCCACCCACTTCCAACCATTATCACAGATTTAATTGACTGTTAAACAGTAGTTGCCAGCAATAGAGAGCTGGAACGCTTTCTGCGTATTAGTAGTGTCTTTTGAAACTACCACCCAAGATATCACGAATATAAATTTCATGGTACACAGCAACCCCAAAGGTGACTGATGTCCCCAAATAAACTCCCTGCTTATCATGGAGAGTGGTATCCCCCAGGTACTTAACGAAATGCTTTTTCTTCTCCTAGAATTATTTGTTCATCTCATAGTATTTTTCTTGCAGGGTATATAGCACATGCCGACCTGATGATTCAGTCACCACAGCTAATAGGCAAATATATATGCCTGATACTACTGCTGCTCTCTGATAATTATGTACAAACATACTGAAAAATGATGGGTTGCTTGGAGTCTACCTCCCTTCTTTTGAAGAGAACTACTTTGAGGTTTTTTTTTTTTTTGAACAGTTGTAAACAAGAGGAAAGAGAAATACATGGACATATATCTATACACAGAGATAACACACTGAGTATTTTCAATGTGGCGCATATCTTCTTATATAGAGATACACACACAGAGTGAGTGTCTACACTCACCCCTTCACACATACCCACACCCTTACATACAGCATGTGAATACAAATGTTGTGAGTGTCCTTGGGAGTTCACTGAAGTTTGTGTATTACCAAATGATGATGAAATACCTGATTTGTATTACTCCTGAGAAGACAGTAGAAGGGAATGACAGTTCTGATGCACTTTGGAATGGCACAGTCACGTAAACACTTGCATACTTAAGACTTTTGAACTCATCCAAAGTTTCTAAACATGATCTAACCAAAAAAAAAAAAAAAAAAAGATATCAAAACATTGCAAGTTAAAAAATAAAAGTCTTTTTATAATCAAAGTATAAACAAATATATAGGAAATGCATATTTGTCAGTAATTATTTTGAAAATAGGAAACACATACTTAAGAAAAACATAATCTGACAAAACTTAAAAAAACAACTATCCAATGCATAATAACACATGCACTGCCCCCAAACAGCAGAGGATAGCCACATCAGAATTGCAAGGCTTAAAGCAACTCCACCAGAGAAAAATCACTGTGTGTAGCAGGTCTGTTAAGTATGCAATTTATAAAAAATGCCTGACTATTATTCACACTTACATAAAAAAGAATTTGCAATTTGTTGAGTATTTTATCCCTCAATAATCTGTATAAAAATTACAACTAAACCAGTGAATTTCAAGCACCAATTCAATCATTTAAACTTTATTAATATTTCTGTTATTGAAGGAGCAAATTATGATGAAGGCTAAGCTAAGATTAGCCAAGTTTAATTTTATAGGCGTGCGGTTTCTTCTGTTCACTCACTTGAACGCCAAACATTTGAAAATGTTTAGGCCAGTAAAGGAATCCTTGGAGGAATCCATTATTTCGGAGTATCAATGGTTTAATATACATTAAAAGCTCTCTAACAAACCACTGCTTTCTTAGTTCTAAGATAAAATAGATTTGCGCACAGGAAATTAAGGGACTGTTCCTCACTCTGACTTAGAAAAGGCAGCACCTACATGGTAGACTAACAAGCACATCTGGACATCTGCTGGCTATGTAAGAAAAGGGTGTTGTTATTTAAGAAGGCAACACCACTGCTCATGGCACTAATGAAGTTTTTCTTGACTAAAAAATTTCCACTAGACATTTGGGGTGGGAGGGAATCTCAGTAAGAGAAGGTTTTTTTTGGTTTTTGTTTTGTTTTTCTGATTTTCAGCATTAGGAAAAAAAAAAAAAAAAAAGTAGCAGTCTGAGCCAGCAGATGAGTAACAGTGTTTGTGATGCCTCTGGTTGTTCCTGAAGAAAACCTGCTCAGATAATGAGGGGTTTATTTAAAATCTATACAACCGCTGTTTTTGTTTCCAGTATTAACATCATACCACTCACGTACACAGTAATTTCTGAGACACAATTAATGTTTCAGTCTTTTCCTACTATTAAGTTTGGTTAATTTTCAGCACACATCAAACCGAACCTTTAGGTCGACTGCATTTAAGAGACGGAAGATAAGACTATTGAAAACAGATTACGTGGAAACCAAAATCTCCATCAATAGTGATTCTCCATCACTTCTGGCCTGTTATCTGAACTTTATCGCAAGAGCACATCATGCAGTTGAAGGAAAAAGCGAGCCGCACTGAAGTCCTGGCGTTAGGGCAGGGGTGAAGGGTCTCGCTGGTCCCCGGGAAGAGCGCCTGCGCTCCGCCCCTCGCTCATCTCGGGGGCTGGCTCTTCACAGGCAGGCTCACCGAGGTCTTCGCTGCCCCCCTCACTCTGCTCCTCACTGTGGTCTTCGCTGGGCCCCGCAGTCTGCTCCAGGCTGTTCTCCAGAAGCGTGGGAGAACTGCTTATCCTGCTCTCTTCTTCAGCGGCCTCGTTTACGGGCTTGGAAGGAGGTGGTGTGGGAGCATCTGACTGCGTGACGCTTTCAGTGGAAGAGATGGGGGCTTTGGTGAGCGCGGTGTCAGCTACAATCTCATTTTGAGGCAAAGATAACTTTTCCACAAGTTTCCACTGAATGATGCTCATGTCTTTTCCACCAGTTGAAATCAGGTGACTGTCATTATGAGTAAAGCTGACATTGGTGACATGGCTGCTGTGGGCACTGTACTTGTGACTGGGAGCCTACATGAAATAAATCAGATAGGAAAATTAAACTCCTTCTTCACATGCCTACTTACAGCAATGGAGGTGACTAGGTTAGGGAGATCATTCAGTTTGTGAAACAGGTAATTCAGATCAAAACCACAAGTCATTGACTCTGAGGAATAAAGCTAGCAGTGATTTCCTTTTAATACCTATTTATATGGGAGAAACAAAGTAATTGGACAGCTGTACTTTCAGACTGTAAAAAAAATGTCTCTTCTGCGTACTTGTTAGGGTTTATTAGTGACTATTCTACTGAGATGGCTAGGGGAGAATTTACTAGGTTGGAAAGATTATACATGATTTAGGAGTCATAATGTTGATCATGTACCAAAAATAAAATATTTTAATATGTTTAGAAGAAATTTAAAACTGCCAAGGTATCAAAATGAAAAAAAAAAAAAAAGACAATGAACAAAAATGAATAAAACACCATCAAGTGGCTTCTCTGTCTTCTCCTTTACCTTAATGAGGAAGGAAAAGACAAGCACTGCCTGCTTGGATGCTTACAGATGGCCCTATTCCCTCCGCCCATGCACTGTAGTATCACAGACAGTAATTAGTAACCCTATGAATATCTTCCCACCATTGACACAATATATCCCCAAACAAAAATTATCCCCAAACAAAAGGCCCTATAACACTAGTTTTTATTAAGTTGATTTTACCTTTGCTTTGGAGCAGGGATACTGAAACAGATGGACTTTGCAGAAGTCATCAGCAACAGCTATCACCTTTCTATTGTGGGATCGCACCAGTGCATTGATATCTGTCCCATCAGATCCTTCTGGCCAGACACCTTTGATATGGAAACATGGGGGGGTGTAGAAAAATTAGCCTGAAAAATACAACTGCCATGCTACGTGTGTTTATTTTAGAATCTTAATTTTCATCCGTGTTCAAACTCTTAGCTGCTAAATTTCCCTTAAAGATTTCTTAGTGGCTTAATACTTCAAATGATGACATTTTATCCAAAATCTAATAATAAACTGAAATAACCTCAAGATGGAAAATTTAAGACTTAAAACTTTAAGATTCAAAAATACTCACTAGTAACCAGCAGGTGGTGCTAGTATATAATTTTAGTTTCAGCTTGTCTCACCTTGACAATAAGCTCCTCCTGTCTAAAGTTTCCAGTTGGAGGGGAAATTCTCAGTTATTTCTGTAGCAAAGTGCAGAAACAATGCCACAGCACTAATTCTTCAGAGTGGACTCTGCTCCCTTTCAGGCAGGCACTTAAAAAAAAACCTCATAGAGATTCTTTCTTAATGGAAATGTATAGGCCATCCACTAGTCTATCATGTTATCCATAGGAGTTTCCATAAACTATTACTTATGTCCAAAGGTCGACACAGCAAATTTAATTATTCTGAATCATTATGAGGCACTGGTGGTCATGTTCAACATAATTAGCACAAACCTCTACTAGACTAAAAAATATACAATATATAACAGTTGAGATGCTGGCCTCCTGTAGTTCAGTACTGCTCTAGAGAACAATTTTTTTTTGGTAAATTCACTAAAGATGAAACACTTCTTGACTGACATCTCTTAATAAGTAAATTAAATATTGTTTGTTTCACTAAAATAACAAGGTAAGTTACTAGCTATTGGCCACTGCTTCAGCTTCACCCAGAATAATGAATTTGTTTATGGACTAGTCAGGGTTATTTTGTTTTAATTTCTTCCATGCCTGGTAGGCTTCTTCATCTCAGCAGCAGCTGTATTTAGAACAAGTACCCATAATGGATTATTTTTCTAATGCACACAGCATAAAGAAATGTTCAGATCTACCATGAGAGTGGAGGAGAGAGTCCAACTTTTCAGAAGGCAGAGATACACTGTTAAAGGAAAAATACCTAATATTTTGGGAATTGCTTTAGGTACTGGTGCCACATCCATATCCAATATTCTAATTACTGAGTATAACATCTCTTTTTAATCCTAACTAACTTTCTCAGAAGGATTCCTACAGATTGGCAAAGACTGAGAAAACTGTCAAAGGACAGATTTCTAGAAATGTCCAAAACATGAGATTAGGAATGATCTCCACACTTTATCTTTAAATAATGTCTACTAAAAATGCCTTTATATGTCAATAAATGGTACTGGGATAATTGGACACCCACATGCAAAAGAATAACAACTGTTGACAATGATGTGGAAAAACAGAACCCTCATACACTGCTGGTGGCAATGTAAATGGTGCAGCCACTTAGGAAAACAGTCTGGCAGTTCCTCAAAAGGTTAAACACAGAGTTACCATTTGACCCTGCAATTCCACTCCTAGGTATAACCCAAGAGAATGAAAACATGTCTACACGAAAACTGTTCATAGCAGCATTATTTGTAATAAAAAGTGGAAACAACCTAAGTGTCCATCAACTGATGATAAACAGAACGTGGTATAGCCATACAAAGGGATGTTACTCAGCCATAAAGTGAAGTACTGATACATGCTACAACATGATGAACCTTGAACATCTGGTGCTAAAGGAAAGAAGTCCGTTTCGATGGATCACATAGTACATGATTCCATTTATGTGAACTGTCCTGAATATGTAAATCATTAGAAAAAGAAAGAAGATCAGTGGTTGCTGGGAGGTTGTGGAAGGGGGAGGGAGGGAGTGACTGCTAATGGGCAGAGTTTCTTTTTGGGGTAATGAAAATGTTCTAAAATTAGATAGTGATGACGGGTGCACAATCCTATGAATATGCTAAAACCACCAAATTGTGCACTTTAAATAGGTGAATTATATGGTATGTGAATGGTATCTCAATAAAGCTGTTATTTTGAAAATGCCTTTACAAATTTGAAAGCTTCAATTTTCACTTGGAGGAAAAAACTGTGAAAGGCAATCTATACTATTATGTAAATGCCTTTCCTTTTTAATTGTCTTTCATATTTATTGGGGACCAAAAGTCTGCTGAATTCTGCAGAGAACAAACCTCATATTGGTTCAATCCTAATACATTCAGTTTCTCTGAACTGTGCATTAATAGTGATAACACTAAAGAGTACTAAGTGAAGTGAGTCAGAAAGACATACTATATGATATCACATATGTGGAATCTAAAATATGACACAAATGAACTTATCTATGAAACAGGAGTGAGAGAGTGGCATAGACATATATACACTACCAAATATAAAATAGCTAGTGGGAAGCAGCCACATAGCACAGGGAGATCAGCTCGGTACTTTGTGACCACCTAGAGGGGCGGGATAGGGAGGGTGGGAGGGAGATGCAAGAGGGAGGAGAGCCGGGGATATATGTGTACGTATAGCTGATTCACTTTGTTATACAGCAGAAACTAACACAATGTAAAGCAATTATACTCCAAAAAAGATATTTAAAAAAAAATACACTCTGCATCTTTATTAAAAAAAAAACAACAAAAAAAACCAATCAGGGACATATAGAACAGACTGGTGGTTGCCAAGGGGGAGGAGGGTGGGGGAGGGTTGGATTGGGAGTTTGGGGTTAGCAGATGCAAACTGGTATATACAGAATGGATAAACTACAAGGTCCTATAGCACAGGGAACTATATTCAATGTCCTGTGATAAACCATAATGGAAAAGAATATGAAAAAGTATGTATATGTATGTATAACTGAATCACTTTGCTGTACAGCAGAAATTAACACAACATTGTAATTCAACTATACTTCAATAAAAAATAAATTGAAAAAAACACATGTAGACTACTTTTCATTTAGAAATTTAAGTATTATACATAAAAACAGCACAAATCGCCTTTTCCGATCAAGTGCAATGTCCTTACCAAAGACTTGAAAGCCTAGCACACAGGTGTATGTCGTCCAATCGATGTCCTTACAATCTGATCGATTCCTGATTAGTTTGCAGCCATTTGGAATGTCCCCTTTAAATTTAGAAACAGGAAGTATAATCATAGTGCTTGTGTACAAATGTATTTGAAAATGCACCTTGACTCAAACTAGCCACGTTTACTTGTATTTATAATCCATACACTGAAAATATTAAGACACACTTGAAAAGGAAGTGTTTAACACGGTTTATAGAACTATAAACTGTTTCCCACTGAAGTTGTTTTTTCTTTAAAAAGCATAAATGCCCATGCATTGTACTCCTTCCTGCCTCCAGGAAAAGCTGTTAAATACAGAACCATTCAGAGCAGGATCAGTCCCCCTGAATAATTTCTCATGACATTTAAGTGAACTCAGTACTGTGAGGTTCTCACTCCTTAGCCAGCTCCGAGTGGCACGTGCTGCTTCAGGTCAGAGGGGCCAGCGCGCAGTAGCTGCGCAATGCAGATGCCTCGCAGCCTGCTCTTTACTGCCCCTGACGGGCGCATCTCAGCCGTATGTGAGCATTCATACTTACAGTACAGGATCTCATAGTCTCCGGAGTTAGACATTATGTACTTGTTGTCTGGAGACCAGTCAAGGTGTGTGATATAGCTGGAATGTCCCTAGGAAGGAACACATCAACTATTAGAAAGCATTTAGAGTTCTGAATGATAAATAGTCTCATAGTAGCCAGTCCTGTCTTCTGAGTAGCCATTCACTGGGAATTCCTGAAGTAGAGAGAGCAGTACCACGGCCTCTGGAACTGAACAGGGCTCAGAACAGGTCTTTGGTTCTTTTTCACACTATCCTGTTGGGAGCTAGAACTGTGGAACTAAAGAGATCTGACCACAGTGGAAACGGTAAGCACTTGGAACGTGAGAGTATCCTGCTGGTCTCTCCATTTTGATACCAGCACCAAGTACTACCTGTGCTACACTTCCAAGAAAGACAGTCTCTTAAAAGACACTGAAACAGATACCACAACCTCGGGCCTTATTTCAAGTCACTAGTGTCCCTAATTAGAGTGACTTCCTTTCTGATAATGAAGTATTGGTTCCATGTTGTGTACAAAAAGAGTACAGTTTTCCTGGGCTGCTTCTTCAGTACCCATGGCACATGGAGGTCTCCTAAAAAAACTATCTCCAAAGAATATTTTTTGGGAAAAGTTATCCAACATCACACTCCCTCCAAACAGCTGGATCCAATAATCATCTGACTCCTTAAACAAGAGGACAGTGATCTTTTTCTGCTTAGGTTTTACTAACACCGGGAATTCAAACAAAAAATTACCAAATGCCATATTTTGTTGGCTTCACATGTAAGCATTTGATTATTTCCAATAAACTACTGCAGATAAATCACACAGGTCTTACAGTTTACACCAAAGCTGACAGAGCCTCAAAAATCACTTTTATCTCCTGCACTCTGTATTAAAACATTTAATTTCAATTGTACTTTTTGAATTACTAGCTTTCTGCTCACATGGTTTTTATTTTTAAAGTTAATAAATTCAGAATACCTTAGGTATAGTTTTCAATGATTTTCACAAAGTATTTTAATCATTCCAGTAGCCTTCTGAAGTCAAATGACATATCCTAAAACCTCTCTGGAGCTATATCTCCACCAAAGTGCTGCATGGCAAATACCCACATTTATACATTTAAATGAATTTAAATTATGTGAATTTGAGACCCTGTAAAACTTCCTGAAGTCACTGGAGATTAGCTGGGTATGTCAGCAAACAGGTTGGGAGTCACTTGCTAGGCATGTGGGAGACCTCCCAACTTAACAAGAAATCAATTTCAATGCCAGAAAGACACATGTGGTTCTTGGGTATTTTCTGAATATGGCAGGAGGGTGGGGTTCACACAGATCTTTTTCATAGTGTTCATGGATCTGATGCCTGGCTCTGGAATCTAGAGAAGCCAGGCTTCTAAGATAAGAAAACTGGTGCTACATGAATGAAGGATTTAACCAGATTAATCATGGCAAAGTGTTTGAATCTTTGTGAAAAGACTTTAATAGCATTATTTAGAAAAGCATCAAAAGCAATGTATGGATACATAACATTGATGTAATTCGTATCTGTGTTGGACACAACATATTTAGATGGTAAATCAATATAAAGTATTCTCAAAAAGAACTCGAGTAGGAGAAGCCCCCAAATTTAGCAAAGACCTTGGGGGAAGTTAACAATTTATATTGGAATACAAAGTGAGTATTTTTTCGCTGATATGGAGTCCAATAAATAAGCAAAGAAAAGATTAGATGCAACTGTCTGTCGGGAGTCTATGGTGCTGCCTTCCCAGAACCACCTCAGAGTGTCCTTGTCTCACCCAACTCTTAGGCCACGAAGGGTACATACAAGACTTGGGGGGAAACACCCTCAAACGTCACCCCACAGGCACAGACACAGCTGAGAGCAAAAAGTACACCTCGCTGAACAGAAACAGGAGAGTACTCTTAAGCTGGTACTTTCATCACTGCCTTTAAGCAGCTGAATGGTATAACCACAATAACAATCACAAGTGATGGTGCCTAAGAATAACTCTGGAAAAATAAGAAATATCTCAGCTGAATCTTTGTTAATCACATGGAAGGTCATCATGTGCCTCAGTGGTTTGCAACCGTGGCTGTATATTAATATTACCTGAGGAGTTTTCAAACAAGTACAGAGGCCTTGAGTTAGGGCACTAACTTTTTTCCTAAGTAGGTATCCGTGTGTCCCCTCACCCTCTAGGGCAGTGACATCCAATGGACCTTTCTGCAGTGATGAAAATGTGTATCTGCACAGTCCAATGCAGAAGTAACTAGCCACCTGCGGCTTCTGAGTACTTAAAATGTGGCCAGTGCTCCCAGGAAACTGAATTGTATTTAATTTCGTAAACAAAGTTGTGGTTAGTAGCTGTGATGCTGGACAATGCAGGCTGAGAAGAGTCCATTGTCTCTCTACTGATTTGAAATACCTTTTATTATCTAGTAAATTTCCATATAAACAGAGATTTGTTTTTGGACTCTCTTTTCTGTTCCATTAGTCTATCTGCCTATTCCCAGCCAACTGTGATAGTTCGTGGTATGAGGAAAATTTCAGATGAACTTTAGAACCATTTTATCAAGCTCATAAACATTGTGCTGAAAATTTAAGTAAGTGCATCAAATTTAGAGAATAGTTTGTAGAGAACAGACATGTTTATGAAGTCTTTTCTTCTAGAAATATGTTATGTCTATTTTTTCATTTCTTAGTTTGTGTTTCAGCCATGTTTCACATAGCTTCCTGTGCTTTTCTTGCTAGGTCTATTCTCAAAGCATCTACAGTTTTTTGTTACTACTGCAATTAGGATTTTTTTCCCATCACATTTTTGACGTGCTTTGCTGGTGTGAGAGAAAGCTGACCTTTAGAGTGTAGACTGTAGAGTGTAGCCTACCCAATCCGATCTTTAGACTGTAGATCTGTAGAGCATAGTTTATCCATTCCACATTCTCTTAAGTGCCCAGCTAAAACACTGTTATTTCCTAATCTCTTTTGCAGCTATGGGTGGCAGAAGTCACTGAGCGGGGCTTCCAGGAAAACTTTAAAAATCGACTTAGGAGGAAGAGTGTCTTTTTCCCCCTTGCTCTGTCCCCCTAGAACTAGGACGGGATGACTGGAATTCCAGCAGCACCTTATTGAGCATGATGGAGTAGCAAGAAAGAAGGATCCGGAGTCCCTGATGACTTCTTTTAAATGGGAACACATCCCTCATTTGTTGAAGCCACCAAGTATTGCAATATAATTCCTAACTGTTATGGTAATATTGAAATACCTACTGCATTAGTTTTATGGGTAATTTTCTTGGAGATTTCTAGGTAGACAGTTTTAAAAGTCTTTTACTCTTCTCTTCTTTATATATATTTTCATTCACCAAAATCCTGACCAAAAAACACTTATTTTACCAGCACTTCTTGCCTATTCTAACAGACTTTGTAATGCTTTTTAGTATACCACTGCAACTTCATTACACTCCATCTCCTGGGCTAAGATCTTTGAGTAGCAGTGTTAAAAGGTATACAGGAATTGGAGTCAAACACAAAGCTATTACGCTGGCACTCAGGGACAGTTTCAACTGCTTGGTTACACTTTATTAGAGGGACACTTCCTAAAGTTCTAAGCCCAGTATGTTTCTGAAGCTATAGCGTCACTTAAATGTTAACTAGTAACAGGAAATATTGGAAACAAAATAGAAAACAGCATTTGTATCTGGAACTCTGAGAGTAGGTCCAGTTGCCACATTTTAATCTTTACAACAATCCTATAAAAGTAGGAACTATTATAATCTCCAGTTTTAAGATAATAAAATTAAGACTCAGAGAAGTTAATTAACTTGCCTAAAGTTGCAAACTAGTAAGCAGCAGAGCCAGCATTAACCCAGTTTTGTCTGTCCTGTATCATAGCAGACAACAGATAAAAGGAGTTAATATGAGACTATAAGACCAGCTGGTGGAAGCAGACAGCAAGGAGAAGTGAGAGCTGGAAGCAAAGCACAGAACAGAAGATAATTAGAAAAGCAGAGTAGCTGAGCCTTTCATTACAGCCGCAAAGAGTACTATAAGCTTTAACAGTTCCTGAAGATATTTCATAATAATACTTCATATGCTCTAAAGATAAAAGCTGCCTAACTGGAGAAGGCAAAGTGTCATGAAATTGATAAACTTGGCAATTCTCAACACTTCCAAGGTCGTCTCATTATCCAGTGTCCAACACTGCTCTTTCCTTTCTGCATCAGTTGCTGTACTCTAAAAGCACAGTACACTGATATACACATTGAAAAATCTGAGGCCTTTTTGTATCTTGGGAAGTCTGCTCTACTAAGAGTTACGAGAACAGGGTTCAGGCCCCAGATCTGCCACTATGTCAAGATGTGACCAAGGACAAGCCATTTATCTTCTCTGAAACTCAGTCTCTTCATCCGTAAAATGAGAGCTGAGCTAAGTTAAGTGCTATAGTGCGACCTGTAAAATTTTATGATTCCACAAGATTAAATTATATTTGATAATGCTCTGTTTATTAAGACATGGACTTTTTAAAAAGGTTGGGGTAAAAAATAATTAAGAAAAATTTGGTGCCTGGTAGGGTAAACTTAAGTAATCTGAAAATTCCTTTCAGTGGAATATTTCATTTGATTATGCTGTACAATGAGGCACTATTATACTACTATTCCCAAATATTAAGATAATAAATCGATTAAAAGATATATTTAAATAAATTAATGGATACTGATTCATAATTTTTGTCAAAGTAAATAAAAATATTTTGGATAAATTATAAAACTATAAGGTTGCTTGTAGATCAGTTTATAGGCTGGTTTTAGCACATGGTACAAAATACACCCCGCCCCCCAAAAAAGCAAAAAGCAAATAAACAAAAAAAAAGCAGTAAGTCTCTTCTCTGAATAGAAAATGGCCTGGGTTTTACTTATGTATATACTTTTAAAAATTCATTCTTTTATTCATTCCCCTAAAACTCTTTTGTGATAAAAACTGTTAAAGGGGGATTTCCCTGGTGGTCCAGTGGTTAAGAATCCATCTTCCAATGCTGGGGATGCTGGTTCAATCCCTGCTAGGGGAACTAAGAACTTACATGCTGCAGGGCAACTGAGCCCACGTGCCACAACTACAGAGCCCGTGTGCCGCAACTACAGAGCCCACGTGCCACAACTAGAGAGAAGCCTGCACACCACAACTAGAGAGAAGCCTGCGTACCGCAACTAGAGAGAAGCCCGCACACTGCAACCAAGACCTGACGCAGCCAAAAAAAATAAAATAAATAAATAAATATTTTTTAAAAAAAGACTGTTAAAGGATCTGTGCCACTAATTCATCAAGTAATTTGCTAATCCTAAATTGACTGGTAATATAGATACCAAACTACCTCATTTTCTGTAAATTCATAGTTAACATATACTGAGTACTTCTTACTTGCCAAGCACTACTGTAAGTATTTTATATGCCTTAACTTGTTTTAATCCAGTGAAGTAGAAAGTACTACTATCTTCACTTTACAGATGAGAAGACTGAAGTAGAAGGTTTAAATAACTTGCCCAAGGTCACATTTGTGGGTGGTGAAACAAGAGTTAAAATCCAGGTAGTCTGATCCCAAGTTTATGCCCTTAACCACTATGCTATACCTCCTGCCTTTCTCATCCTGTTATCAGCTTGAATGTGTACTTTTTGAGGACAATGAGCAAATCTTATGTATATCCCCAGTGCCTAGAACATTACCCTAGTTAGCAGACTGCCTGCCATAAGATAAGTATTCACTATGTCTAGAATTGAATCTAATCTTCATCTTAAAATGCTAAACTAATCAATCAGAAATGCAGTAAATTAAAGGAAATATGCTTCTATTAATTCTCTTAATACAGACAAATCTCCATATAAACTATGTTTAGTGCTAGAGAGGTCACCTAGGAAATTGCGGAGTGTCAAGGATGGGCAGGATCATGGGACACTGAGATTAAAATGTTAGAGATACCCTTCCATTTCTGACTCACTCCATTTTAAAAAAGCATTATTTTCTAAGGATTTCCTAAGGAAATAGCTTTGATTTAAGAAACTGCATTAAAACTAGTAGTCAGAGAGAGAGAGGTAACAATATTAAACTCTCATCAAAGGAGAAACCTTTCTAGAGCATACAGGGAACTGCAAGATTCTACTGTCAGGTAATTTCAGTTTCAAAGATAGAGATTAAATTTTAAATCTGCTAAGTTTAAAGGTGATACATCAATGTAAACATTTAACTCTCTTTTTACAGAAGTAAAATTTTCTAACAATTTTATAGATTTACTTCACTACTTACAGTGCACTTTCCATGTCTGCTGTACTTTCTTCCATTTTCTGAGACTACATAGAGGTAAATAAAGTTGTCATGAGATCCCACAGCCAGGAAGGTGCCATCTGGAATGAAACAGGAAAAAATGTTGATTATAGAAATACATCGATAGGTTTATTTACTGTCACTTTACTGGACCTACACCAAATGATATTTTACAAATGTTGTTAAATCTCATCAACTTAACTATTCTTCGGTGTTTAATGAATGACTCCTTCCATCACTAAACATACTTGAAAACCAAATGGTCATCTGGTTGAGTACACAATCCCTTCTTGGAAATGCTCACGGGTCTTGGACTCTTCCCTTAGTCTCATCTCCTCCTAGTTAGCGACAGACTGGCCCTAGGGAGGTTAACCTACTTTTATGGGTCTAAGTATACAGTATTCATATGGCAAGCTGAGTGTACAATTGCTCATTTCAGCTGAGGACATATGATCTCTCCAACTACAGGGTCCATTCTCTTGGGAAAGGACCATGTTCTCTCACAAAGGACCACTGTACTCACCACGTAACAGATGGTCAATAAAGTCCATTTGATCTTTGGGTTTTAAATGCTACATCTGCAGTAGTTATTTGCTATTACAGCATTGAAAAAAGCCAAAACCTTTTCTGCTTCAAGACAACTCTTGCCAAGCTTACAGCTTGAAGCAAATACTTTTCCTTCCTTGTTCAACACAGAGAATAGCATTCTGAGCTTCCTCTGAAATGACTTAGAAGAAATCAAAAAGATCATTTGGACTCCACACTGATCCAACAACTACTGGAATATATTTTTGAATATAAGAAAATGTCACTCGAACTAACTCCAGGGAAGAATTATGTGGCTCAAAACCATATTAATAGCGGGAAAAAGGAACCAACTATCATGGAAACTTAATTAACATTTTGAATAAAGTATGAAAAGAAGTAGCTAAACGAATTGATTAAATTCATCAGTTGCTGAGTATTTTATCTAATTAACAGACCAATCATTACTATGTAACCAGTAAAAATCAAACTAGATTTTAAAGCACTTGAAGGGCCTATAAAATTTGTATATTTTGAATATTATTATAATTTATTTTCTATTATCTTATATACAAAGAAAAGGTTGCTAAATAGATTAACATTCAGCCTAATACAGTACCTATTCAAAGTTCTAAGTATTTGTAGTTCCAAAAAAATGGGATTTGATTGCACTGTATTCTGTTTTCAATTGCAAATGCAGTTGTAACAGTTTGTTCTAAATTTATGTTTGCTTGATGATTTAGAATGTTGTTTAACTTTAGCAGATCTTTTGCTGTTTCCTGCAGCAGAATTTAATCTAATGTTGGGGGAAACATATTCAATACTTAACAACTCCAGAAAGTAGAGAAAAAAGTAGTCAGCTTTACTGGAAGTGAAAGTATGCAATTACAGAGAAATGCTGTAAATGCCAGGAGTGGGAGTAAATCTGCCTACCTAATGAGTAGCGCATCACAGAGAGCTGTTCATTCCCGTCTGTGTGGATAGAAACTAGATCTCTGGTTTCTGCATCCAGAACAAACCACCTGTTAAGAAGTAAAAAATCAAAAATTTTCTCAGATATTAGCATTTATAGAAAAAAAAAAAAGGTTGCTGACTTTTTCTTCCTTTTAATAAAGAAATTCTAATAATGCCCTTAAGCTGGACATGTTTCCCTTTTCTAACGAAGGATGAGTGCAAAATGTTGCAAGATACAATATAAATATACTTATACGGGCCTAGGCACGTTCTCATTTCTATTTAGGTATTCACTGAATGCCAATGGTGTCTCTTTGCGAGGCACTGTCCAAATAGAAAATGACAGGATTATCAGTGTTCTTGAAGATTACACTAGAGCCAGGAAAAAGGAAATGAGCCAATTAAAACAAAGAACGATTAAGTGCCAATCTCACCGATGGTGACTACATACAGCAGAAGAACTCACAGAAGGGAAATGAATAGCAGACAGAGAAAAACCTTTAGGGAGGATGTAGAATATGAGTTGAGCTGAATGTTGAGGGAAAAGAAGTAGAGGCAGTTGAGGCAGGAGGAGTGACAGCTGCACTGCCATGGAGGTGGGAAGGAGCACGGACAGTATGATGGTGGGAGGGAAAGGCAGAGGGCCATTCATTTGGTGAGAGTTCAAAGGGACCAGCAGGGGGCACTCCTCCTCTCCAGTACCCCCAACACCTGCACATGCAAGCTCTAAGTTCTTTGAAAAACAGTTCTTCATTCACATTTACAGGAAAAGTCAAAATGTAAAAAGCCTCTTGACAGGTAAAACAATGACTTAAATCCAACTACAGAATAAGTGACTCTTATCAGACCCTGTTCTAAGAGCACCTGAAGGAAGAGATGGTGCTTCAGAAGAGTAGGGTGAGATACTGAGTACAAAGCAAAGACTGGGAATTAAGGAAGGACAACTAAAGGATAGATAAGGGAGAGGAGGGCAGGTTATGGACAGCACACGCAGTTAGTTGGAGGAGTCTGGAGGTGAGCACTGCCTGGCTCAGATCAGGCACTAAAATAAACATTTATAGAATGTACAAATGAACAAATAGAAGATAAGTCTCGAACGTGACAAATGCAAAGGTTTAGCAAGAATTACGTGGCAGCAGTGCAGTGTGTAGGAAGAAGTGGTTGGGGTGGCAAGAATGGAACAAGAGTAGAAAAATAAAATCACTCTTAATCTCATGGAACTGGATGGGACAAAAGAGCAGCAAGTTTTGTTTCTAATTATTCAGATGGGAAAAAGTCCACCACTAAATTCAGTAACAGCAATCATAACGACAGTTCCTTTTAATTTTGAAGCTTTATAAATAATATCTGGACAGAGACCACTATCCCTTCAGATAAAAAGAAGTATTAGGGCTTCCCTGGTGGCGCAGTGGTTAAGAATCCACCTGCCAATGCAGGGGACACGGGTTCGAGCCCTGGTCCGGGAAGATCCCACATGCCGCAGAGCAACTAAGTCCACGAGCCACAACTACTGGCCTGCGCAATACAACTACTGAAGCCCGTGCACCTAGAGCCCGTGCTCCGCAACAAGAGAAGCCACTGCAATGAGAAGCCTGCACACCACAATGAAGAGTAGCCCCCGCTCGCTGCAATGAAGACCCAACACAGCCAAAAATAAATAAATAAATTTAAAAAAAAAGAAATTTTAGGAGACAGTAAAGGGCTTAAAAGAATTTTTTAAAAAAAGAATATTTAGTGATGTTGCTTAACATGCCTTCGTATATTCAAGGTAGAAGATAAAAAACTAAAGGATCTCGACTCTTTACCTATCACTGAAATCTCTTTCTAATTAAACATGTTCGTGAATGAATTAGTAATTTGTGAGTTATGGGTTGAAACTTCTACATAGCTAACCTAATTCATAAATTCTGTCTTTTACTCGGGTAAGAGAAATAGCTTCTATCTGTGAATACCTGAGTTTATTAAAAGCCAATCAGGGCTTCCCTGGTGGCACAGTGGTTAACAATCCGCCTGCCAATGCAGGGGACACGGGTTCGAGCCCTGGTCTGGGAAGACCCCACATGCCGCGGAGCGACTAGGCCCGTGAGCCACAACTACTGAGCCTGCGCGTCTGGAGCCTGTGCTCCGCAACAAGAGAGGCCGCCATAGTGAGAGGCCCGCGCACCGCGATGAAGAGTGGCCCCCACTTGCCACAACTAGAGGAAGCCCTCGCACAGAAATGAAGACCCAACACAGTCATAAATAAATAAATAAATAAATAAATAAATAAATAAATAAATAAATAATATCCAGGAGAAATATTAAAAAAAAAAAAAGCCAATCAGCAGGTAACTGGCACTTTGAAGCCCTGCGCTGAATGTTTGATCATTTCCACTTCAAAAGGTGCATAAAGAACATATCTTATTGCAACTGGACAGCACCCACAGATCACAGGTTTCTTCTGAGGATGTAATTCATTAATCAATTTTTATGGCTGCCACCATGGAACTCCTAGAGCCAAGAAATGCCAAAGCTGATGCCAAGTGAACCACCTTTTCAGGGTAAGGGAACAAAATATTCCAACGTGGAGTGAAAAGACATACCTAAAGAACACTGAGACACAGCACCGCTCTGTAGGTATGAGGTTTCAAGTTTTTAATGAGTTTATAGAAACTTTACTATACTTTCTTAGGCATTTAAAATTACCAATTTTTATTTTGGAGAAGCCTCAACTGATACTGTCTATTTCCAGTTCAGATTAATCTTCCTAGGGAAACTGCAAACAATTTTATCTCTTTGAAAACTCCCTTTAAAAGTAATAAAAAAGGGAATTCCCTGGAGGTCCAGTGGTTAGGACTCTGTGCTTCCACTGCAGGGGGCACGGGTTCAATCCCTGGTTGGGGAACTAAGATCCTGCACACCGCACAGTCAGCCAAAAAAAAAAAAAAAGTAATGAAAAAAACCCAGAATGTCTGTTGGTATAATATGTAGAAACCTAAAACTCTGAGTCATTTACTGGTTAGAGATGGCAGCTCTCAAAAAAGAAAAAAAAAAAAACCAACAACAAAACCCTACCTACTTTTTCTATTTCTTTAATTACATATCAGAGATTAATTCTTCCACTTTTGGCAAGTAATTTTTAGTAATAATAACTTTGCTGTTAAAAGTATACAACTTCCATATGGATCCCCAGCAATGATTTTAAAGCTCCCACCCTTTTCACTGCATGAATTACGTTCTACCTTGAGAAAAGACTTTCTGGCTCAGGACCTCTATCCTTAACAGAAGTATGGAGAGGATAACAAATCCTTTAGCAAAGGGAATTTTCTAGAAATAAGTATTAAGTTTTCACTGTGCTCAATTGCATTCTCATTCTAGTCTATAGAGTATATACATTGAAACCAAGCTTCTGCTTTAAGGTAATTTGGAATCATTATGGGGCTCTATAGGGCCTAAAGGACTTAAAGAATCTTCCTAAATGTAACTGCTCAGCATCACAGATGGGAAATCTTCGGCCATATATTTAAACTAATCTGACTTGTGAGTCAAGTACCCACACACAGTACCACCATTAACTAGATGACTTTTTAAAAAAGACACTTACTGATTTCTTTAGTGGCAAAAAGAGAATCATAAGATTTCAGAGCTGGAAAGTATCATACTTTACAGTCCCTAAATGAATATATATGTGTTCATAATATGAGTTAAAAAATATTCATCATAATATAAAGTGTATCCTCTGGGTGGCAGGTTTGTAACTTTTTCCCAACTGCTTTTATGAAGCTTCTCCTTATAAGAATGGAATGTGGCTTTTATAATCGGAAAAACATAAAGTCAAAAGCAGGGGAAAGAGAAGCCCAATTCAACCCTCTTATTTTACAAATAAGAACACTGAAATCCCATGATGTCAAAACACTTGGCCAGTCATCAACCAACTAGTTAGTGGCAGAGCCGGGATAAAGCTTCTAGCCCTTGTGCTTTTCACTACATCACACCAGGGAAGGGTGTGATCCCATGGAAAGTGCTCTCTCTGCCTGAGATACACTAACATTCAGGATCTAGAGAAGAAAGAAGTCAGCAAAGGGGGCAGAACTGGCGTTTATAACCCAACCGGGGAGACGGAGTGAGTTCATAAAGTGGTAAATAGTTTAAAGTAAAATGAATGACACAAGTTAAGGATTATGAGGTTTCAGAGCAGGGAGTAATCACTGAGGATGTGGGTGGTCTTGGATTTCATCACATCAAATGTGGCAAGGAGAGGTGGGACATAAACAGGTGGAGAGGGATAGGTAAGAAACTACAAAAAGGGCTGAGGTGTATCTGAAGGACAACGACTTAACCATTCTCGCTGGAATGGTGAGGGGAAAGATTTTTAATGGGCTTTAAAGGCCAGGCTAAACAAGTTTGGATTCCACTGTTTAGCAATCAACAGGCCTTTAGGAACGTTCTAGTCCAGTTAGCTCATAGTTTCTTGTGTTTGCTCAATCCATTCCTCCTGCTTGATATAAGCTCCTAACTCTTCACTGCCTCTTCGAAATCTCAGAACTCCATCAAGGCAGGACCAATCCCATCTCCTCTGTGAAGTGTTCTCTGACCACTCAGGCTCACAGTAATTTCTCTGTTGATCTTCAAGCATTACTGCCTGTTTATGCAAGTAATACTAAACTACTGATATGACATGCTCTGTATCTTTTTATGTAGTATCTAATTAGGTTATAAGCTACTTGGGGTAGGGACCATGTCTTATATAATACTTCTTTGTGCCACTCACTGCATCTAGTGCTTTACAACTTGTAGGAGCACAGAGTGACTCCGAACTGCAATTATAACAAGGCAGAACTCAGGGAGATTCATGCTGATAGAGTTCAAAGACACTGTACACCCTGGGAAATGAGCTCAGGAGTACTGATGGGCCAAGTTCAGCACCATCAAATTACAGAGGGAAACAAGCTATTCTTTTCTAATTAGAAGTTTTCTCTTTTAATTATGTCTAAGAATAAAGTCTCAGCTAGTGCTAATATGTCTTCGACATCTCCCTTTTGAGCTAAAGGAGCATTTCTTACACTCAGAACCTTTCTAGTCAACAGTAGAATTTGATAACAGTACTTCAGCTACATTGCTGGTTTGCCAAGGTTACAGTCATCATCAAAACTAACCTTTAAAAATTGTATAAAAAATTCAAAAAAAAAATGATGAGTGGAGCTGGATCACTTAAGTCTCTCCAGGTCTAACGTTCTGTGATTCCACATCGAAAACTAAATCAAATTTTTTACCTTCCTGCCCACCAGGTGCATTTTCCCAGCTTGCTCTTCCTTGTCAAAGCTGTCACTATAAATCAGAAACTTTGGGGGTCTCTTTTGAAGTCATCTCTCTCAGTCTGCCCTCTCCCCTTTCCATTCCAATATGGTTATATATAGTATGTTTTATATACTGACTCAAGTCCACGGATTTCTTTCTTTGAAACAATTTGAACTTTAATCTTTGCTTTTTATTCTCCCTACCATCATTTCAAGTCTATTGATTTCCCTAACTCTGGGTGTCTCACCTCCATTTACCAGCCTATAAAATGACTATGGCAAAAACTCCTTTCTTAAATAGTGTATGGTGGTTTAGAAATAGAAATGGGTCCAACCAGGAAAAGAGTAAAGTTCTGTGCAAACTGCTTGGGGAATTTTGTCTGAGCTGACACCTGACATCCTGATGGGATGGCAAATATATTTGTGGTTTCTCTAAGGCCTGCAAGTGATATAAAGAGATTAAGTGCCTTTTGAGAAACTAGTTTCAAAAAAAAGGAAGGGAGGGACTTCCCTAGTGGTGCAGTGGTTGAGAATCTGCCTGCCAATGCAGGGGACACGGGTTCAATCCCTGGTCCAGGAAGATCCCACATGCCACGGGGCAACTAAGCCCGTGTGCCGCAACTACTGAGCCTGCGCTCTAGAGCCCGCATGCCACAGCTACTGAAGCCCGTGCTCCACAGTAAGAGAAGCCAAAGCAATGAGAAGCCCACGTTCCGCAACGAAGAGTAGCCCCCGCTTGCCTCAACTAGAGGAAGCCCATGCGCAGCAACAAGGACCCAATGCAGCCAAAAAATAAATAAATTAATTTAAAAAAATAAAAATAAATATTTATTAAAAAAAGGAAGGGAAAGGATGATTAATTGGGGTCTTGGAAAAATCAAGCAGAATGTATTTTACCAATAATTCAGAGATTATAAACTTTCAAATTCATAACGGTTCAGGTTCACATGTATTGTGAGCTTCATGAAGAACTTTAAATTCCATCAAGAAACACAAATTTAAAAAAATTGGAGAATGTTATATTTGAAAATGTGTGGTATGCCTAAGTGCAATTTATTAATTAAATGGCTTATATAGTCAGTGGTTCAACAAATCTAAAATTTTGATAACTAATAATTAACAATTACCAGTGTATACTAATTTTTATCCATTTGTATGCTTTAAGGCTTCATTTCGGTTTAGGAGGTATCAGGTCTTATTTAAAGCCTTATTGAAGTGCCAGTATTACTCTGGCAAAACCAAAGACATCACAAGAAAACTACAGACCAATGTACCTCAACAATATAGATGAAAAAAATCTTCAACAAAATACTAACACACTGAATCCAGTAATATATAAAAAGAATTATATGCCATGACCAAGTAGGATTTATGTCTGGAACACAAGGTTGATTAGACATTTGAAAATCAATTAATGTAATACTCCATATTAATAAAGGACAAAAACCATGTTATTTCAATAGACTGGAAAAGGCAGCTGAAAAACCCAACACTCTTTC
The DNA here is from genome assembly GCF_965194805.1 of Balaenoptera borealis. Lineage (NCBI taxonomy): Eukaryota > Metazoa > Chordata > Mammalia > Artiodactyla > Balaenopteridae > Balaenoptera > Balaenoptera borealis. Next base: position 57,121,390 of record NC_138871.1, read on the forward strand.
ATGATTAAAAATTCTCAACAACAGAAAGAAAATTCGTCAATAGGATAAAGGGCATCTATGAAAAACCCACAACTAACATTATACTTAATGGTGAAAGGCTGAATGCTTTCCCTCTAAAATAGAGAACAAGATCAGGATGACCACTCTTGCCATTTCTATTCAATATTATACTGGAGGTTCTAGTCAGGACAATTAGGCAAGAAAAAGAAAAAACAATTCAGACTGGAAAGGAAGAAAACTATATTGCAGATTACATGATCTTGTATGCAGAAAATCCTGAGGAATCCACTAAAAAAACTATTACTAAGAAAATAGGTCAGCAAAGGTGCAAGATAAAAGATTAATATATAAAAGGTAGTTGTATTTACATATACCAGCAATGAATATTCTGAAAATGAAAATGAGAAAGCAATTTCATTTAAAATGGCACCAAAAAAATGAAATACTTAGGTGTAATTTAACAAATGTGCAAATTTGTACCCTAAAAACATCTTTGAAAAAAACTGAAGACCTAAATAAATGTAAAACATCTCCTGTTCATAAACTGGAAGGCTTAAACTGTTAAAATAGTGACATTCCCAAATTGATCTATAAAGAGAAAAAACAATCCTTATCAAAATGCCAGCTGGCTTCTTTGTAGAAATTGACATGATCTTAAAATTCATGTAGAATTCAAGGGATCCTGAATAGCCAAAACCTCCTTGAAAAAGAACAAAGTTGGAGGACTCACATTTTCCGATTTCAAAACGTACTGCAAAGCTATAATAATCAAGACTGTGGTACTGGCATAGGATGGACAGAGAGATCAATGGAATATAACTGAGAGTCCAGATAGAAACCTGTATGTTTATGGTCAATTGATTTTTGACAAGGGTGTCAATACGATTCACTGCAGAAAGAAAAGTCTTTTCAACAAATAGTGTTGTAACAACTGGATATCCACGTGCAAAAGAATGACGCTGGATATCTATACAAAGATTAGCTCACATCATATACAAAGATGAACTCAAAATGAATCACAGACTTAAACGTAAGAGCTAAAACTATAAAATTCTTAGAAAAAACCATAGGAGTAAATCCTGAAGACCAAGAGACAGAGGAAGAATAGATAAATGGGACTATATTTTTATATAGTAAATTTATATAAATTATATAATTTTTATTTAAAACTTTAGTGCAACAAATGTTACCATCAAGAAAGTGAAAAGACAACCCTTGGAATGAGAGAAAATATTTGCAAATCATGTATCTGATGAGGTACTGTGTCCAGAATATATAAAGAGCTCTTACAACTCAACAATAAAAAGACAAATCAATTCAAACATGAGCACAGGATATGAATAGACATTTCTCTAAAGAGGCTACACAAGTGGCCAATAAACACATAAAAAAGATACTCAACATCATTAGCCATCAGAGAAATGCAAATCAAAACCACAGTGAAAAAGTGCTTCACGGCCACTAGGACGGCTATAATCAAAACACAGGCAATAACAAGGGCTGGCGACGATGTGGAGAAATTGGAACCCTCATACTTTACTGGTAGAATTGTAAAATGGTGTAGCTGTTGTGGAAAACAATTTGGAAGCTCCTCAAATGTTAAACATAGTTAATTCTACTCCTTGGTATATACCCAAGAGAACTGAAGACATATGTCCATACAAAAACTTATGTATGACTATAACTCAAGTGGTTATCCGAGGTATATCCACACAATGGAATATTTGGTGACAAAGGGAATGAAATGCTGACACATGCTATACAACATGGATGAACCTTCAAAACATTATGTTAAGTGAAAGAAACTAGTCACAAATGACCACATATTATATAATTCTATTTATATGAAATGTCCAGAATAGGCAAACCTATAGAAACAGAAAGTAGATCAGTTACTCAGGGCTGGAAGCGGGTGGGAGCAATGAGGAGTGACTGCTAACAGGTACAGGAATTCTTTTTGGGTTAATGACAGTCTTCTGAAATTAGCTTGTGATGAAGGTTGTACAACTCTGTGAACGTCTTAAAAACTACTGAATTGTATACTGTAAATGGGTCAATTTTATGATACATGAATGATATCTCAATAAAGCTGTTAAAAAGACTCCTTACTATATGAGGATTAGCAATGTTAAGGAAGTACTATGTCCACTTAGGGCCATGCATTGAATTTTCTCCCCTTAGAAATATTAGTAACATATTCTTTTAAAATGATAATTTTTTTAAATCACTGTGATAATTTATTCACACTTGTGCTTACTTCTTTTTAATTTTTTAAAATTAATTAATTTATTCATTTATTTTTGGCTGCATTGGGTCTTCGTTGCTGCACGCGGGTTTTCTCTAGTTGCGGCGAGCAGGGGCTACTCTTCGTTGCGGTGCGCGGGCTTCTCATTGTGGTGGCTTCTCTTGTTGCGGAACACGGGCTCTAGGCACACGGGCTTCAGTAGTTGTGGTACATGGGCTCAGTAGTTGTGGCTCGTGGGCTCTAGAGCACAGGCTCAGTAGTTGTGACACACGGGCTTAGCTGCTCCGCGGCATGTGGGATCTTCCCGGACCAGGGCTCGAACCCGTGTCCCCTGCATTGGCAGGAGGATTCTTAACCACTGTGCCACCAGGGAAGCCCTTACTTCTTGACTACAAGAAGTAGAAGATTTCTACATATGGACATGAAGACATCTTTAAACATTTTGCTAGTCACCTTTTCTGGATCATGAACAATTTGGACACATGTTGTATTAAACTAACAACAACAACAACAAAAATCCTTGCCCTAAGTGTGACTTTCTTCAGGCTTAGGGTCAGTGATAATAATCTGAATGGCTACATTGAGGAATTTTCTGTTTTAGACAGTACAGCCACATATTCACAGATCCATGTAAAAAATAATAAAGGAGAAAGTTCTCTAAGAAACAACAGACTAAACAGATGTGAAACCAAAGACAGGAATTAAGTATAAAATGAACACTGATAACTACATCTCCCCTAGATTTTAAATAATCCCCAACTCCACACCAGAAAGGATTTTTTTCCACTTTTTATTTAGTTATCATATCACTCTCATTCATAAGGTGTTTTCTACTCACAACTCCAAGAGGAAATAATTGGCTTAGCTTTAGCTTAAGTCACTTAAATTAAGTGACTTTTCCTGTTAAGCTTGTTAATGATGACTTCACAGTAACACTAAATGTTAGAAAGTAACTTCAGTGCTTTTAATCAGATCAGTTTTTTCCTTACAAATTGGGGCAAACTGTATTTATGTGTATGTATATATTGTACATTCATCCAATGAAGTGGTGAGTCTCAATGATTCAAGTCCTTCTAGCCCTTACTACTCCACTTGGTGTTTAACTCCTTCTTATACACAGTAAATGCTTTTAAAATACTATGTCAGCCAGTGATTTAACCTTCAAAGATAAACTTTCCTTATAATATTTCTAAGTAATGCTACAAACACGATAAACACATCTCAAAGAGTACTGGTGGAGTAGTGGAAAGAGACAAGCTTTGGAACTATGTAGAACCTGAGTTAAATCCCAGCTCAATCACAAGTGATTGAACCTCTATGGATCTTGGTTTCCTGTTTGTGCAAAGGAGATATTAATGAACATTTTGTTGCATTCTTGTGAAGACTTAAAGTACTATATGAAAAGAATTTAGTACAAGGTCTGTCATCAGATACTGAATACATGGTAGCTCTTATTCTTACTATTTCTTTGATTTTAGCATTTGTGATATTTGTTCAGCTGCCCCCAAAATAGATCCGACCTGCCATATGCCTGTTTAGTCCAAGTAATAATCTATTACTGACATGTATTTTGGGAAAATCTGAGATAGTAAAGCCGTCTATATTTGCAAGTTATCACCAATTACTCTCCCAAGCAGCCTAATTCTAAAATTCCACTATTTCAGAACCACTCAAATAGCACCTCTGGTTACATGTCCACATTTCAAAGTTTATCTTTACCTTAAAGATCTGTTTTTCCATGATTCTGAGCACTATATATGAGGAGGATTTTGAATATGTTTTGACTTTCTAGAGGTATTAATTTGTATCCAACAGCCAAAGGGGAAAACTTGCTACAAAAAAACTCTACATTGTTAAATTTAGTTAGAATTAAATAAACTGGCTGATTTGAAATATTTGTTACATAAATAAAAATATTTATATAAGTGTGTTCACAATATTTTCACCTTATTAGAAATCAGCATTCCACATTTTCTATGGGTTTAACTTTTGAAAATTGACTTTATCTTTTTCCTCTGCCTCTTTAAAAAAGAAATTAAGTTATTTGTGATGAGGGCTACTTACCAGCAGAGGCAATAAAAAGGACTCAATTAAAAAAATACAGATAATAAATATATATTACCTAATAACCTTGGAAAGGTACTATACAATGTCTGCAAAGATAAGTAATTAATAATGATTTCAGGAAACATACCTTTATTATCTACCTGTGTAGCATTTAAAAAAGAAAAAAGCTATAGCACAAACAAAAGCTCAACTGGGTTATTTCAGGTTCAATTTCCTTCCCTAAAAGATAACGAATGAGGAGAGAAATTTTCGATACCACAGAAAATTTCACAAAGGAGGTCAAGTCTGCTGAACTGTCACCTTCCTTAATGAAGACTATTCTGACCTCCCTATTTATCGTTTTGCAACTGCACCCCTTCCAGATCCCTCTTCCTATGCTCAACCCTCCCCCACCATAGCTCTTCATTTGCTAACTTAATTAGTTATAATGCTTATTTTTCATTCTGCCTCTACCCCTGACACACACTAAAATGTGGGCTCCACAAGGGCAGGGATTTTTGCTTTGCACTCTGATGTAGCCTGAACACCCACAATAGTGTCTAACAAATGGTAGGTGCTCAAATAATTATTGAATGATTAAATGGGTATACATAACAGAAAAGAACAAAAATCATAAAACTGTGCCACTTAAAAGATTAATTTTCCAGATCAGATAGAGAACATTCCTGAATAATGGTTTAAACATCCCACCACTTAGATTACTCAGCTCACATTTCCCTTAAAGACCCTACCTGCCTGAGTGCGTTCCTATGGCCACCACTGTGCCACTTGGATGAAAATCTGCACAGTGTCCTGGTTCCTAGAAGAGAGACAGACAACTGTTGGGGAGTACATGAGAAAGTCTCCTTAGATCTATGGGAATAGTGGCAAAACATATTTGAAAATAACTTGTTTCACATAAACATGGACTCTCAATCAACTTTACTGTAGCCAATGGTAATACCACATGGACTTCAGAGGAAAAATGATTTCAGAGCAGGAAGGGGACATGCTGGCAGAGTGGTGAGGGGGAAGGACCACCAGCTTGTGGCTAGGCAGTGGAACAATAATAAGGATAATAACAAACATTTGTACAGTTCTTTAGAGTCTGCAAAGAACGTGTATACACCTTTTAGGCTAGAAAAGGTGGAAATCTGGGTGGGGTAGGGAGAAAACACAATAAGAGACCAACTCAAAAAGAAGAGAGCAGAATCTGTTAGTGGGCAGTACTTATTGAACCCAACTGCACCACCACCAGAGACCCAAACATATCCATAACAATTAATACTCCATAAAGATGTGAAATATTTTTTATTTTTACTACTGAACCTGACAGAAAAACTGAGCTTCTGTCCTGTTAATTTGCTACTTTGGAGCGGGTTCATGTACTTTGTGACTAAACACTCTCCCTCTGCCCCTTCCCCTTTACTGAACTATAGAAATACACTTGGTTTTAACCAATGCTGAGTCCTATTTGCTTTGCGGCTACCATCTGCCATTTTAGGGAGATTCTGTGGAGAGATTATAATCACATTCTGCTTTACTCACATCTACGAGCCTGGTCCATTCCAGCCTGTGTTCCACCGAGTTCCACATGCACACCTGTCTGTCCTGAGCACATGTCAAGAGCAAATCTTTGAAGGGATGTGTGGCAAGACCCCAAAGCTCATCAGTATGACCCTGAAAATGAAATACACCCATTGGTATAAGAAGCAAAGGGTATCATCAAAAATACTCAGTTAATGGTTAAAATCATACAGCTTACCTGTACTTCTATTTGGAAGCCATCATTAAACGTTCCCCGTAAAATAAAGTTTCGTGATGTGCCTACCAAAAATTGATCTGCCTTTCCTTCTGCTACAGCTCTGATTGTTCCATACTGATCAGGAACCTAAAAAAAAATTTGTAAAGTCACCATACACATGCTAACATGCATTAATTACTACCTGAAGACCGTAGTTATAGCTGTATGCAATTATGTGGTAATAAATGACAGAATTCCAAATTTGAAAGTAATAAGGTAATCTTATACTAATAAATTATTTGTTCAGACAATTACGTTTTATTACACAGAAGTTATAATGCATTAACAACATTCTTTGGTTCAATTTTAAATTCATATTTTTATATGATTTCAAGAGTTAAGGATTAGAAGTAGGGGATAAAGGAATAAGTTCTGATAGATCACATGAAGACTGTGATCTGGTTTTGCTACTTACTGGTTATATTATTTTGGGTAAGTCATTTAGCCTGAGACAAATTTCTTTATCTATAATATGGGGATATATCTTCTTGGAAATGAAACCCAAGAGCAGTACTATCAGAATCCTCTTTTTTAGAGAAGATTTTGTCTACAAAGCATGTTATGAGTAGAAAAGACTGAGCATAAATTCAAAATTAAGTCACCAACAAACAGAAGCGATATTAAACTGAGTGAATTGCCTTTGCTCTGGCAATCATTGACTAAAATACTATTCTTAACCCATTTCACTTCCTGAGATCTCAGTTCAATTAACAAACTTTCACTGAGCACATAATACCTGTCAGGTTTTATGGATACACTTGGTTCATGCAATGAAGCAGACACATACATAGATAAATAGCAATTATCATTAAGCCCACTGTTATTATTTTCAAGTTTTAAAATTAAGCTGGTCATTTTGTATACCTTGGAGTAGGATATAGTTTTCAACGAATGTCTGTTAAATTTTAAATTTATATGCTTATATTTTTGGGTCACTAAAAAAAAATCTCAGAAATAAATAAGCAAGTTAATTATTCTGCTGATTTTTCTTATTCTTTCAAACTATTTTATTTAGTGAATAGTCCTTTTTTGTTTTTGTTTATTTTGAGGGAATGAAATGACAAGAATGTGCACCAAATTTCCCAGAAAAGTGTAAGTTATCTCAATGTGGGACAAAAGACATGAGTTTAAAGGGTTTAATATTTAAAAATTTTTATGTTCCATTTTCATCCTTACCTCTATTTCTCTTTCAGGATTCAGATCATGATCCCACAGAATTATTTTTCTGTCTTTCCCGCCTCCAGTTAATAACATACCATTTCTCATCTGACAAAGTGTGAACACACTGCCATCATGAGCTTTGATTTGTTTGCTGATCTGATAAACACCTAATATGATGAGGAGTAAAATAAAAACATGAGTGATAACATTTTCCATCAGATTTTAGAGTCTTTTTGGAAGAAAACTTTAGCAGAACTGTAGTGATTGCTGAATGACTCAACAATCAGAAACCTATTTTCAGCAAGTCTTCTGCAAGGCAGGTAGTAAAGCTTTAATACAATCTTTTGCATTTATGTCAATAATCAGTTACTCTGAAAATATTTCAAAATACATTCTTACAAAAAGGTAGGCTAAAGCAGTGATAATTCCACAGACAACAGAGGGTATATTAGCCTCAGAACTTTACTACCTTTTATAATCATCTTACATGGTAGTTAGGGTAGGTATTATTACTCTTCTGATTTTAGAACTAAGGACATAGGTATAGAATTGGCTTAGCCAATACCACACAGTTAGCTAGTGACAAAGCTGTGACTAGGACTCACGTCTCTTTACTCGATGTTCTTTTACATTTGCAAAAAAAGCCTTCATTTCCTCTCGAGGCAACAGTCATAATATTTAACATTTAACCACTGCTGAAATGGAGGACTTCTGCTCTGTCAGGGATAATAACCCCTTTTATGTGCTGAGATACTGGGGAAGGTGTGGGGCAGAAGAGGCACTGGCAGCTTGCAGCAGTGGCTCTTGACCAACCAGAAAAGTATTTTAAAAACTGATCCAGCCACACCAATGTGATAGCTGAATGACAGCCCAGTTTTCTTGTATGCCCTCAGCACTTCACAAGTACCCAGGAAGGGACAAGGCAGGTACGAAAATATAATCAGAGCCTCTTTCTTAAAGGTGAACATAAGATTTCATGATGCCTTACTCAGAGAAACTCTTCATTCAGCTAGTGAAGCTGCTAGAGTAAGAGAAAAACTTTTTAGAAGATGTCAGCTTGCAGAATTAGTTACCAGGTTCAAAATGGCAAGGTAGAACCTGGTTTAAGTATGACCAAAGTCAGTTAATAAATACACCTTAGATCCACTGGAAATGAAAAAATTACAAGTTTAAAAATTGTTCAGTGGGGGGCTTCCCCGGTGGCGCAGTGGATAAGAATCTGCCTGCCGGGCTTCCCTGGTGGCGCAGTGGTTAAGAATCCGCCTGCCAATGCAGGAGACACGGGTTCGAGCCCTGGTCTGGGAAGATCCCACATGCCGCGGAGCAACTGGGCCCGTGAGCCACAACTACTGAGCCTGCGCGTCTGGAGCCTGTGCTCCGCAACAAGAGAGGCCGCGACAGTGAGAGGCCCGCGCACCGCGATGAAGGGTGCCCCCCGCTCGCCGCAACTAGAGAAAGCCCTCGCACAGAAACGAAGACCCAACACAGCCAAAAATAAATAATAAATAAAATTAAAAAGAAAAAAGTATATCATCTTAAAAAAAAAAAAAAAAAAAAAAGAATCTGCCTGCCAACGCAGGGGACAAAGGTTCAATCCCTGGCCCGGGAAGATCCCACATGACGCAGAGCAACTAAGCCCGTGCGCCACAACTACTGAGCCTGCACACCTAGAGCCTGTGCTCTGCAACAAGAGAAGCCACCCCAGTGAGAAGCTCGCTCATCGCAACGAAGAGTAGCCCCCACTCGCTGCAACTAGAGAAAGCCCGCGAGCAGCAACGAAGACCCAACGCAGCCAAAAATAAATAAATAAATAAATAAATAAAAATTAAAAAAAAAAAAAGAGTTCAGTGGGGAAATGGGTGAAGGTGGTTAAAGGTACAATTTTCCGGTTATAAGATAAATAAGTTTTGGGAATTTAATGTACAGCATGGTGACTACAGTTAACAATACTGTATTGTGTATTTGAAAAACGTTGCTAAGGTAGTGCATCGTAAAAGTTCTCAGAACAAGAGAAAAACCTCTACTATATGAGGTGATGGATGTTAACTAAACTTATTGTGGCAATCATTTTAAAATATATACATATATCGGGGGCTTCCCTGGTGGGGCAGTGGTTAAGAATCCGCCTGCCAGTGCAGGGGACACGGGTTCGATCCCTGGTCTGGGAAGATCCCACATGCTGCGGAGCAACTAAGCCCGAGCGCCACAACTACTGAGCCCGCGCTCTAGAGCCTGTGAGCCACAACTACTGAGCCCACGTGCCACAACTACTGAAGCCCGTGTGCCTAGAGCCCGTGCTCCACAACAAGAGAAGCCACCGCAATAAGAAGCCCACACACTGCAACGAAGACCCAACACAGCCAAAACTAAATTTAAAAAAAATAAATGTATTTAAAAATAAAATGTGAATTGTAAAAAAAAAAAATTTAAAAATATATACATCAAATCATTTTGTTGTATACCTTAAACTTACACAATGTTATATGTCAATTATACCTCAAAAACCTGCAAAAAAATTGTTCATTTTCTAATAAAATTGTTCATCAACTTTAAATGGATAAACAAAATGTGGTATTATTCAGCCACAAAAAGCAATGAGGTACTAATACATGCTATAACATGGATGAACCTTGAAAACATTAAGCTTTGACTAAAAGTCACAAAAGACTACATATTCCATGATTCCATTTATATGAACTGTCCCACACAGGCAAATCCACAGAGACCAAAAGCGACAAACGGTTGCTAGGGACTGAGGAGAGAGAGGAATGGGAAGTGACTCCTAATGGGCACAGTGTTTCCTTTTGGGATGATGAAAATATTCTGAAGTTAGTGGTGATGATTGCACAACTCTGTGAATATATTAAAAATCATTTAATTGTACATTTTAGAAGGGTGAATTTTATGGTATGTGAAGTATATCTCAGTAAAGCTGTTATTGAGATTGTTCATTTTTACTCATCTATTTGAGCTGCCATTACATTGTTAAAATTAAAATTTGTAGAGTTTTGGTATCCTAAAAAAAATTATGCTATAGCTGACTCTCAGAATTACTCAGTGTGAGGCTGCTAGTGGTACAAATACTTAATAGATGGGTATATTTGGCAGGGAGAAAGGAACGGGCTTGCCTACTTTGGAGTAGGGCTTGCCTGATTCAGCAAAGCTAGCAGCAGAACTCCAACTAACTTGCTATTCAGGTCAACTGCCTCGGCTCACATCAACATTCATCACCTAAAAATACTTTAAACATTGAACAACACAACTGTGCCCAGTAGGACAGCCAACCAATTATCTATCATAGCTCTGATGTGACCAAGAGAGTAAGAACATCTGAGAGATGTGAATTTTCTGAGAGTATTGCTGGCTTTATTTGGGCATTTAAAAGTGGGGAAAAAAGTGGGGGCAAAGGGCTTATTTTTCTCATGCATGGTCAAATTAACAAGAGTAATCTGAAAGTACCACGGTACCATGTAAGAAATTACAAAACGCAGAGGTGTGGCATTTCATAGCTCTCTATCAGAATGCAGGAAAGTGAAATACAGTTTCTCTATTTTTAATTCAGTTTTCCCTACTTCTAAACATGACAAATACCTTGTTAAACACTTAAGATCTTCCTAGAAAAATGGAATCTTAGAAAATAGAAAAACTGAAGAACAAATGCTCCATCAAGAATAAAAATACCCTATATAAGTAATCAACACGGTGAGATACCCACTTTCTACCTCCCACCACCCCAGGATAGTTATTTCCTGAGGAGGACCTATATTAATTTAGCTAAAAATATGTCTGTGCTTTAAATTTAAACAAGTTACCAAAGCTTGCTTTAGATAGTATTTACCCACAAAATAATTTATAATCCAAGATTTCCTTCTCATGGGTCTATATTTCTGACACTTTAATTTAAGCCAAATAATGTCTGAAATACCTGCCAAGAAAAATAATTATCCTTGTATTAAAAACCTATTGTACCTCCAGGCACAATCATGGCCAAGTCTATCCAAGCTTACTTGCAAATCTCCCCTTTCTTCTCAACTCTAGCAGAAACAAGCTTCCGTAAAAAGCAAGTTTACCTTGACTGCCAAATAAAGATCCTTTGGAGGGCTTTCTGTGCCTGTTTAACTATAGAATCAAATATCAGGGAGACTTTGAAATTTATGTTATATTCTTAGCAACGCGCAAATGGGTCCAGGTTGATTATTTGGAGACCAGGTAAAATGGTAGTGTTTCTTAGTTTCTTAAAGAAACTTGGCAAAGATTTCAGAATAATGAACATTTTAATGGTGGTGTTGATACTCTCAACTTCCCCTCCCCCACTTAAAGAATTATGAATTATTTCATATAAGAAAAATTCTGAACTATTTCCTGTACGTAGGAAATAATAAATACCTTATACCCACATAAGAAATAGAAAAAACTGAAACAACCTAAATGTCCATAGATGGATGAATGGATAAAGGAAATGTGGTATATATATACAATGGAATAAAAAAGAAGGAAATCCTGCCATATGCAACATGAATAGACTGTGAAGACATTATGCTAAGTGCAAAAAGTCAGACAGAGAAAGACAAACGCTATCAACATATGATCTAACTTATATGTAGCATCTAAAAAAAAAAAACTCACAGAAACAGAATAGACTGGTGGTTGTCAGAGGCGGGGGAGGTGGGTAGAAGAAATGGGTGAAGGTAGTCAAAAGGTACAAACTTAGAAATTTAACGCAAAGAGGGTGACTACTGTTCACAATACTGTAATGTATATTTGAAAGTTGCTAAGGGAGCAGATCTTAAACGTTCTCATCACAAGAAAAAAAAACTGTGAGGTGATGGATGTTAACTAAACTTATTTTGGTGATCATTTTGCAATATATACGGATATCAAGTCATTATGTTGTACACCTTAAGCTAGACAAGGTTATACATTAAAAATGTTATAAAACTGGAAAAGAAAGAGAACAGAAAATAATTCTTTGAAGAGTCCTGTTAAATTACACTTAAGGTAAGGAAAAAATGGTTTGGAAGCAAGCGAGCTCCTTATGAGGCATAAAACACAGTTTTGGTTTGTCTCCTATTTACTAGAATAAAAGCATTAGCTGTGAAATTATACTTCTGCAATCCCCCAAAGTCCCTTTTTCAGATGCAATATCACAGTATAGTCAAATTTTGGTTGATAAAGACTGCCATGGGCACAGAAATATCATATTAGGGAATACGCAAACTGGATCAATCTACTGAAATTTTGGGCAAGAATTTAAAAATGGAAACTATGAACATCTGTTCTGATCTGGGCTTACACATTTATTTCACTAAACTCACCAAATCCTTTCCAGCCATATTTACATACCTCAAAACCCCAAATATAAAGGAAGAAACAAAATTCTCAGCAAGTTTGCCCAAAATAGGGTCAATCATGTAGCAAATTTCATGCGCCCAGCAGTTTACAAGATTAGATTTTCTGTTTTCTGTTCGTGCATATGCAGATTTTCTCTGCACAAAGGCTAAGCCACAAGTTTTTCAGATGAAAACCAAAATAAAAACAACTTCTGAACCCCTCCCTGCCTCTCACCTCGCACATTAAGGCTAATGAAGGGTGTATTTATACCCAAACTCTGCTCAGAGTGGTAGGATAATATGTCAACAATTTAAGTCACTGTTTTGATAATACTGTTCCTGGCATTTCTGATACTGAAAAAAATGTGCCCAAGAAAAAGAAAAGAGAGGTAAGTGGGGAGGGCAACTGATAGTACTGTTCTTTCTTTTTTCTTAAGAATCCTCAACCAGGAGCTTCTGGATTGGTGAACACAAGGGGATTCGGGGAGAGTGGTACGCCTGGGGAGGGCATGTAGGTTCTTGGCGGGCCCTTTTCCCAGGCCTTGCCCTGGGCATTTTTTCCATCTGGCTGTTCCTGAGTTATCTCCTTTTATCATAAACTGGTGATCTACTTTACACTGGCTACAGCGCTCAGGCCAGGTGTCAGTACTGGAGGGAATTTGGTGTCCATACACCAAAAAGTCTGTTGCTATGTTGGGAAAAGGAGAAGAGAAAGGGAGGAAACGTACCACAAATGTAGTAATTGGGACTATCTTTCTATATTACAGATAACTATGTTAACCAACAGCTGTTAAGAAAAGGTCCTTGGAACCATCCTTTTGTGAGTTGATATGGATAATTTTAATCACTAATTATTTAGAAAATGATACCTCTAAATTTGTAGGTCTTTGGTTTTAGTATTCATTTATTATAATAAATCCAATTCCATAGGCAAGTCAAAGGTTTCAGCTGCATTCCAACAAGTAGAATTCTGAAGTAATGGAGTCTGATTATGTGATATTTTACTATATTACTATTCTTATATTATCCATTAACAATAAAAACTTCAAGTTTTTAACAGGGAGCCACTTTTACTGAGAGCAATGTCATCCTGCATGACCTCCACCATTTAGCCACATAAGATCTCAGGATAGAATGTAGGCTATTACTCTTTTTCAAGGATAAAATCTTTCTTCTTACACCCAAACCAGTTATTCTCATCTCTCTCTCTAAGATTTTTAGTCTTTTTTCCACCACAATACCCATTTTACCCTCAGGTTTTAGGCAACCTTAAAAAGACTACTGATTGATTCTAGTAACTTTGCCTTCCATTCCATTTTCAACTGGGATTCTCAAAATTCTCCATTATTATCTTTTTTAATACATTTATTTATTTATTTATTTTTGGCTGCGTTGGGTCTTTGTTGCTGCGCACGGGCTTTCTCTAGCTGTGGTGAGCGGGGGCTACTCTTCGTTGTGGTGCGCGGGCTTCTCATTGCGGTGGCTTCTCTTGTTGCAGAGCACAGGCTCTAGGTGTGCAGGCTTCAGTAGTTGTGGCTCACGGGCTCTAGAGCGCAGGCTCAGTAATTGTGGTGCACTGGCTTAGTTGCTCCGCAGCATGTGGGATCTTCCCGGACCAGGGCTCGAACCCGTGTCCCCTGCACTGGCAGGCGGATTCTTAACCACTGTGCCACCAGGGACGCCCAAAATTCTCCATTTTAAAACTGGCTATTCTATACTTAGCTGTTCTACGGCCTTAATGTTCTATTGAAATTGCAAGCTCCTTTGGTCTTTTCTTGGTTCTTATTCTTCTTGATCTCCCTACAGCACTGAAACTCCTGGGAATTCTCTGCTTCTTTGTTCAGGCACTAAATAAAAAGTTCTATCTTGCTAACTTTATTTTTTAAATCTCACTTCTGTAACCCTTGTAGGCTCTTTTCTGGTCATCTAACTGTGGGACTAAGGATCCTTGGCCTCACAGCTCTTCTCTCTTCCATGGTGAACTCAACCAGTTTTTAGGATTCTTGCGGATAACTCGGAAAATCTGTATCTTTAATCCCTATTTGAATTTTCATCGGCTTAGTATATATTAGTTTTAATTGATAAGAGGAACTGCAATTCACTACTATTTTTTAAAATTGTATTTCCTTCATGCTAGCTGTCTCTTGTTTTTGTTAACACATGACAAGTTTATTCACACTATCCTGGATGCTTCACGTTCATAACCATCTTTCTCCCTTAACTTACACTGATCCCTAACTGGGATCAAAGTTCCATATCTTTTGTAGTGTTGCACATTCATTATGGCTTAACAGAAATATCATTTCTTCTGTGAAGGCTTCACAAAATACTGAAGATTGGGATGACTTCTCTCTTAATCTTTACGGTGTTTAATTAACGTGTATCTGTATCATCTCTAATTATTTTGTATTAACCTCCTGGAAGGAAAGGTACAGTGTAGTCAAATGTAGGTTACATATGCTTAATAAATGAGTAAATAATTTGAGATTTAAAAAAAGACTGTCATGAAGAACCTTAAAAACAAAATGTATGTTGGTGACTCTCATACTGTCTCCCTGCAGCTCTCTCTCTCCTGGTCTGGGTAAGAGATGGGACTGCAATAGCAATATGCGCAAACTGAAAGGAATGACTTTAATATGAGAATACTGTACCTTTAGGCCCTTTCCCAGGTGTGGGTTCTACAGTAGTTTTGCTCCATATAAGTATGACTCCACCTGAGTCTCCAGTAAGAACATCTCCATTCCCCAAGAATGTCAAACACTGCACAAATTTTGGTTTTTCATATTTCTACAATGAAACAATGAGAATTTTCAGTTTTCCCTTTGGCATGATGACTTTAAGCTTACTCAACAATTAAAAAATTAAAGTTTTATAATGAAGTTATAACATTCTGGTCCTTACCCCAAAAACTCCCTGTTTTCTTGTTAGTGAATTGCCACTCCAGGTCCAGAAAAAAATGTGAGATTTACCACAGGTTATTATGGTATTTGCATCTGTTGGATGGAATTCCACAGCCAAAACAACTTCATTTGTTGTCTGTGGAAAGAGAAATAAAGCTTTATTTAGATGAATGTATATCCTTATCTCCATTAAGTACCAATTACAGGTACTGATAATCAAAGATAGGGAAAATTTTTAAGGAAATGCCTTTCCTTCAAAGTTCTATTTTCCTGAAAAATTTTAATAATAGATTTTTAGAATAATGACTTAAATTTGATGTCCTTATCCTATTATATCATCTTTTATGCTATCTACATATAATAACTCTGCACTAGGAAGACATTTACACGAATTAGTTTTAGGTTGTTTTAATTTCTTGCACATTCAAGGAAAAGTATGCTAAAACTAGCAAATGAAAGAGCAATGTACATGCTGTCTTAAAGACATTGCCATTTTGGTCTTAAAAAAAACAAACCAGTCTTATCTTTCTTTGTACTATACTACTGACCATTCATTCAGGAAAATATTACTGATTTAGAGATTCATCCCCATGCTGAAGACATAATAAGTAGATACAGAATGGTCACTACTGACTCCTACAGAATGAAAAAACAAAAAACAAAGAGCTTTTATGCTCTTTCCTCAAAAAAAACCTAGGAAAGGGACCTTATTAAACTTAAAAGCTTTTGCACAGAAAGGAAACCATAAACAAAACGAGAAGACAACCCACAGAATGGGAGAAAATATTAGTAAACGATGCAACCAACAAGGGATTAGTCTCCAAAATATACAAATAGCCCATATAGCTCAGTATCAAAAAAACAAACAAGCAAATCAAAAAATGGGCAAAAGAGAAACAGACGTTTCTCCAAAGAAGACACACAGATGGCCAAAAGCCACATGAAAAGACATTTAACATCGCTAATTATTAGAGAAATGCAAATCAGAACCACAATGAGGTATCACCTCACACCAACTGCAATGGTCATCATCAAAAAGTCTACAAATAATTAATGTTGGAGAGGGTGTAGAGAAAAAGGAACTCTCCTACACTGTTGGTGGGAATGTAAATGGGTACAACCACTACGGAGAACAGTATGGAGCTTCCTTAAAAAATTAAAAATAGAACTACCATACGATCCTGCAATCCCACTCCTGGGCATATATCCAGAGAAAACCATAATTTGAAAAGATACATGCACCCCAATGTTCACTGAAGCACAATTTACAACAGCCAAGACATGGAGGCAACCTAATGTCCATCAACAGATGAGTGGATAAAGAAGATGTGGTACATAAATACAATGGAATATTGCTCAGCCATAAAAAAATGAAATAATGCCATTTGTAGCAACATGGATGGACCTAGAGATTATCATACTAAGTGAAGTCAGACAGAAAAAGACAAATATCATATGCTATCACTTATATGTGGAATCTAAAAAAATGATACAAATGAACTTATTTACAAAACATAAACACTCACAGACATAGAAAACAAACTTATGGTTATCCAAGGGGAAAGGTTGGGGGAGGGGCAAATTAGGAATTTGGGAGTAACATATACACACTACTACATATAAAACAGATAAACAACAAGGACCTACTGTATAGCACAGGGAACTATACTCAATATTTTGTAATAACTATATGAGAAAAGAATTTGAAAAAGAATACATATTGTGTGTATATATATGTGTATGTGTGTGTATACATATGTATAACTGAATCACTTTGCTGTACACCTGAAACTAACACATCACTGTAAATCAACTATACCTCAATAAAAAAATAAATATATAAAAAAGTACACTACTAGGGATGTAATGTACAACATAATAAATATTATTAACACTGCTGAATGTTATATACGAAACTTGTAAAGAGTAAATCCCAAGAATTCTTATCACAAGGAAAAATATTTTTTTTCTATTTCTTTAATTTTCTATTTATCTGAGATGATGGATGTTCACAAAACTTATTGTGGTAATCAGTTCATAACAAATGTAAGCCAAATCATTAAGCTATATACCTTACACTTATACAGGGCTGTATGTCAATTATATTTCAATAAAACTGGAAGGAAAAAAGAAGAAAAAGGAAAAGATAATGTGTTGATAACAAAGCAAAATTAGTCACCTCTCTTCCAGAATTGGAATCTTTTAAAAACTGATTCAACAGTCCTTAGTTTTCACTTGGAAAAAATCAAAACTACTCGACAGTTGGATCTTATGCCAAACTGATTAATCAAGGATTATAAAGCTAACTATAAATATTCCCAAGTATACAAACCCATGGTTCCAGTGGTAAGATATTCAAGATATAAACTGAATAATCTATGAAAATAAATCACTTTGGGTATGAGTGTGGCCTTACAGGATATTTTACTTTAACTTTTTATTGATGTACACTATATAATCAGAAAAGCTCACAAATCCAGAGTACATAGCTTGATAAGTTTTCACAAATTGAACACACCTCTGTACAGCATCTAAAGCAAGAAACAGAACATTACTAACATCCCAGAAACACCCCAGATCCCTTTTCTACTCACTACCCCCTCCCACTGCTGAAGTAACCATGATCCTGATTTGCAGCAGCAAAGATTAGCTTTGTCTGTTTTATTTAAATGGAATAATACAGAAGGTATTCCTCTGTGTCTAGCTCATTTTATCAACATTACATTTGTGAGATCCACAAATGTTGGTGCATATATTGTAATTTGTTCATTCTAATTGCTGTATAGTATTCCTTTGTATGGAAAGACCACGTTACTGATATATCTATTCTCTTATTGATGGGCATTTGAGTAATTTTTTCTTTTATTTTTGATTACTTGTTTTTTGGTCAACACATGTATATACTTCTTTTGGGTTTATACCTAGAAGTGGAACAGGATGGGTCAGAAGGTATGCATATGCATGTGTTCAACTTTACTAGGTAATACCAAACAGTTTTCCAAAAGGGCTGCACCAATTTACATGACTAGCAGCAGTATACGAGAGTTCCAGTTACTTTACACCCTCACCAACCTTGGTGATTTTGTCTATTCTTACTGATTCATATTTCCACATATATTCAGCTTGTCAACGTCTATAAAAATCATGCTGGGATTTTGACTATGTTGAATGTATAGACCAATATGCAGAGAACTAACATCTTTACGATACCGGCTTCTATCCATTACTACTGTATAATCCTCCAATTATTTAGGTCTTCTTTAATATCTGTCAATAAGGTTATGAGTTGCCTTACTGAATTTTAAATTTACATAAATTAACAAGTAATGTATTAAATCCCCAATCCTTGTGACATAAGCCAGGACAGAGCTTATCTACAGAAGAATAAAGTTAACACACAGGGAGAAGCTAAGAGGGGTGACAGAGAATCAGTGATCTAGTCCCTGAATCAAATCATTCCTGAGGCAAAATCTCCCTCTGACCTTTACTAGAGGTTTTCTTTAACTCCCTAAACATGAATCAATAAACCCTCATTAAATTTGCTTTAGTTGTTTTGAAGTCGTTTGCAATGAAAGAGTTCTAATATAGATATTTGGGATACAGAGTTGAGTGAACTTGCTGACTGACTGGGTGTGAAAGTGAGGGAAAAGGAATCATGAATGATGCCCAAGTTTCCAGCTTGAGCAACTAAGTGGAATGTGATGTTAGTCACTGAGAGGCAAACTGGTTGGGGGCTAACAAATATGATTAGTACAGATTTGGACACATTGCTTGTGACTTGCGGGATGAGGCATTCAAATAAAGATGTCCAGCAGGCAAACAAGAATTGCTCTTGCTACTCTGGGCTGGAGTTAGCTGATGTGGGACATGGCAGGTAGTAACCAAGGCCATGGGAACAACAGGAGCAGCATATGATATCAACAGAAGACATGGGATGTAACTCTCAGGAACACCAACACCCAAGGTTCTGGAAAGGAGATCCAGGAGTGGCCACTAGGAGGAAAATCATAAGACTTCATCTGATAGCCTTTCCTACAAAGGACCAAAATTCACATATTTCACTTCGGTGTAACTTCCCTATGTTTCAATGTTAAATTACTCTGAATGATGGCTGAAAAAGACAATCTATCTTCATTTATGTTTTTTAAAGTCTGAGGTTTCCTGACACCTTGTATTCCTTTCAAGTACAATCAAATCTACTCTACTACTTTCAAAAGATTAACTTATACTATTTAAAAGAAATAACCTCTTTTCATCCAACAAGCTGAAAGCTTGAAGCTTACACAAAACTAAGAGAGAGCACAATTGAAGAGGAATGTGACGTTATTTAAGAGTATAGCAAATATGTCATAGGCTTTTAAAAGCCATCCTGTCGGGGCTTCCCTCGTGGTGCAGTGGTTAAGAATCCACCTGCCGGGCTTCCCTGGTGGCGCAGTGGTTGAGAATCTGCCTGCTAATGCAGGGGACACGGGTTTGCGTCCTGGTCTGGGAAGATCCCACATGCCGCGGAGCAACTGGGCCCGTGAGCCACAACTGCTGAGCCTGCGCGTCTGGAGCCTGTGCTCCGCAACAAGAGAGGCCACGATAGTGAGAGGCCCGCACACTGCGATGAAGAGTGGCCCCCACTCGCCGCAACTAGAGAAAGCCCTCGCACAGAAACAAAGACCCAACATAGCAATCAATCAATCAATAAATCCTAAAAAAAAAAAAAAAAAAAAGAATCCACCTGCCAATGCAGGGGACACGGGTTCGATCCCTGGTCCGGGAAGATCCCACATGCCGTGGAGCAGCTAAGCCCGAGCGCCACAACTACTGAACTTGCGCTCTAGAGCCCACGAGCCACAGCTACTGAAGCCTGCGTGCCTAGAGCCCGTGCTCCGCAACAAGAGAAGCCACGACAATGAGAAGCCCACGCACTGAAATGAAGAGAGCCCCCACTTGCCGCAACGAGAGAAAGCCCACACGCAGCAACGAAGACCTAATGCAGCCAAAAATAAATTAATTAATTAAATAAATTTTAAAAAGTTTTTTTAAAGCCATCCTCTCACTTTGAATCCCTTTGAAAGCCTGTCAGAGGGAGGCCGTTTCTGAGCCATATGAATGCAGTTGCAATGCTAACCTCATTCCTCTCTTACAAGTTATAGCCTGCTCTAAACGAAAGGATTAACACTATTCTATAGCAACTATAAAGGCTGTAGCATTTTATTTAATAATCCCATAAACATAATTAAAACCAAAAAACTTATCGTTACATATGCTTTTCAGTTATGTCAGCCATATTCCAAAGGTTGAATTTTTCCTTTAGATTTTCTAATCTTTAAAGATTGAAAAAAATACCATATTTTGTTAATGAAAAAAATAACATATTTTGTTAAAGAAGAAGAAGCCAAGTAGAGTATACAGTCTTAACTTTGAGATTACACATCCAACTACTTTGGCATTTCAGTAGTACAATGTGTCTGAAATATCACTGAAAGTGGTTGAAGCTGCTTGACTACTGTATCTTAAAACTGACTACCATAAGAATAATGACAAATCAATAAATTTGATGAATTTGGCCAGCTGGTGCTTTCTTGAAACCTAAGGATATGCAATATACTTCCAAGGATTTACAAAACAAATAATGTATTCTAAAAGATAATACCCAATTAAAATGTTTTTACCTTTATTTCTGCTCCTTTTGATTTCTTCTGCCAATCCCATACAGTAAGCATATGTTCATTGGAGTCATCGATAACACATAAATGAACACCTGAATCCTAAAGAAAAGTCAATTTAAATAGGCATTTAAAAATTTTCAGATAAGGCTGACTTTCTAAAAAGAAATACCATATTATTAAAACTGCCAAGTTTAAGATAATCCAAAATCCTTTAAACTCATGGTTCCTTGAAATATAATGAACATACTATTTACTAAGACTGTATATTCTTCAGAAATACAATAAAAAGTCTTAAAAATTTTTTTTTCCATTTCCAATTTTTTCCCCTAGGTTGATCTCCACTTGCTATCTAGCCACTTCTATTATTCAGAGATAGCAAATAATTAATTTGGAGGATACCCTAGTCCCTTCTGCATCTTCAAGTATTTTCTGCTTTAAAGTAGTCTGACTGCATTTAAAGTATTTTCCTTTGAGGTAGATGTGAAATGTATATAATTTTATAACTCTGCTCCTAAATTTTGGTAGTTTGATAGAACAAGCTAAAATTAATGGCTATTTTAAAGTTTTCCTATTTGTTTTCCATGATATACCTGAGTTACATTAACATGAATAAACAAGATAAAAACATAACTAATGCCTCCCAGTTTAAGAAAAAGAACTGTGGATGATACTAAAAGATTATTTTTTTTCTAGTAGCATTTGTAAGTATATGCCTTATGATGTCTATGGAACAAAGAAATATTGTGGTGATAAGTGAGAGGTACCGAGGAAGGGCAGAGCTTACTTTCCTCTTTATCTTTCTTTTATCCTGTATTGGAATGATTATCTAAATGAGGAAAAGTCAGAGTGTGAGGCAATCCAAGATAGTCTTAACACTGTAACAATGGTATCAACAAGATGACAACAGTTCCTGTTATAGAGATTTTGGGGGGTAAAAAAGGTAGTAAAAGTATTTCCCTTCTGTCCTCTCATCTCCTTTTCTAAATGCCTTTCTCCCAATTCCTGACTCATTATACCCCTTGACATTCAGGGCCTGCAGGTAAAGTTCCTATATCCACCCAAATTGATCTTTCTGCTCTAAAAATGTCCCTTGCTCCTCCATGTCCCACAAAACACCCATAATCCAGAATATAGCTGCTGACAGTTAGGAACTGAAGAGATAATATGAATACATAAATATATTCTAAAGCATGAATGAGGTCCAATAAAATCTGCAGGGATATTTGTATTTGAAATTAAAAATTATGATCCTAAAATAAAGAAGTTTTCCTGTATACTCTATAATAATTACATATAATTCAAGAATAAATAGAATGTTTAAGTGAGCAACATCTTGTTTTATTTCCCCCAAAATAAAGTCTCAAGGCTTAGGTAAGATGGCTGAACACTGAATTTTAAACTTAAATTTAAAATCATGCTGTCGGGGCTTCCCTGGTGGCGCAGTGGTTAAGAATCTGCCTGCCAGTGCAGGGGATACGGGTTCGAGTCCTGGTCCGGGAAGATCCCACATGCCGCAAAGCAACTGAGCCCGTGCACCACAACTACTGAGCCTGCACTCTAGAGCCCACGAGCCACAACTACTGAAGCCTGAGCGCCTAGAGCCTGTGCTCCCCAACAAGAGAAGCCACCGCAATGAGAAGCCCGCACACCGCAAGGAAGAGTAGCCCCCGCTCGTTGCCACTAAAGAACGTACGCAGCAACGAAGACCCAACGCAGCCAAAATTAAATACATAAATAAATTAATTAATTAAAAAAAATCATGCTGTCATCAATTCAGAACCAAAACAATTCATGATTTTAGTGAACACAAAAGGTCTGATTGTTTCCTTTACTCCAATATGACATTAAGAAAAGACAATACTTGTGGCAGAACTGGCCAAGTTTCACGTCTGTACATTTTCTAAATAAAATAGATCTCCATGATTCAAGCTGAAGCAAAAGCACATCTTATTGCTTGTTTCAATTTTACTATGCTATGTATGCATTCCTTTAACCATTTCCTGCTATTACATTAGAATCCTATTTTAGGACAGAACAAAGTAAGTATAATTAAGCGAAATATCCTGGATCCTATCTAAACCAAAGTACTTTAGCACTTAGGTTAAAATGCTGGCCATTGTTAAGCAATAGCTAACATCTAATTTTTCAATTCAATTATCACTTTCTATGAACACAGACACAAACAAAACTGAGCTTAACTTCTTTTCTGTGTCTTTGTGCAGCTGGCTAACTCCCTTAAATACTTACTGCTTTTGAAAAATCCAGGCATCCTACTCCACGCTCAAAAGTTCCAAGTCCAATAATCTGCAGTGTAGATAGACTAACTGAATCCCACACTCTGACATGGGGTTGCAGGGGCTGCAGAAACAAGGGGAAAAACACAAGACAGCAAGACAACTAGTATTTAGGGAGATGAAAATAAATACCGCTCCCACAAGAACTGTTAACATATGCCCCCAAAGAATCTTGAGCAGGTATTTTCTTCTCATACCATGAAAATAAGGAAATAACAAAAGTGATAACAGTAGCAGCAAATGATTTGAGTATTTACTATGTGTTATATACTATTCTAAGTATATTACATGTATTAATTCATTTAATTCTCACAGACCTATGGGTTAGGTGCTATTTATTATAACCACCATTTAACAGATGACGAAATTGAAATGGAGATAATAACTTGTCTATAGTTATCCAGCTATTAAAAGGTGGAGTCAGGATTGTAACACCAGCAAATTTGCTCTGGAAATCCTGCTTTTAGCATTACTTTCATTCCTGAGAAAATAATACTTTTTAAAAGAATCAGTGTCCAATAAATTGCTAAGCAAACAGTCCTTAAATAGAATTTACAACTGGAAGGGGTCTTAAAAGTCATCCAATATAACCCCTTCAACTCTTTTTCTTTAAAGAAACTTTAAGTCAGAAAATGTCATGAGTAGTCATATACATGCTAATCAGTCATCATTAATATTCACTGTTGATCCTTACAAATAAGGGATTTGTTATATAAGCCAATTTAACAGTACTGAATAATAACTGAAAAATTTTAAGTGTTATCATTTCTAGTCATATATAAAATCAAGGGATTCATCAATTTAGGGAAACATTGATAAATTATTCTATGTTTAAAAAAATTTTTTTAACAAGCTTATCAGTTCTCCCATTTCTACAAGTAAATAGTTTCCTTAGGGAGAACACTTATTTTTTTTTGAAAAAAAATTTTTACTTTGACTCTCTTTTGTTTTTTTGGAATGTTATTACATCCTAATATTTTTTTCCCTGCTTACACTAGAAATCCCTTAATAGTTAAATTTTAAGAGAATAAAATAAATGAGTTATGGTTAAAATTACAATCAATTCCATTCTAATATCAATATCACTAGGTACAGAATGCATAAAACTGTGCCACTCACCCTTCCATCCTTATCCACTCCAGCTATCTGTCCAGTTGCAATCCTAATTTTGTCAGGATGTATAGCAAGGCTAAAAAGCAGTATTAACAACAATTTTAAATACAGGAAAGACATAAAACAGCAGAAATATGCCTAAGTATCAACATTTTTCAAACAAATAGTTTTTAATCATTAAAAAAACTCAACGTGACCCATTTGTTTTATTTTCTTTAGCAAATCAAATAAACATCAATTACCTAAAGGATTTCTTTTCTAAGTTTTCAGCTGTACTACTTCCTTCTTTGTTAAACTGAACAAATTATCAGAACACTAAATCTGAAGAAAATATTTACTCATAATTGTGGCATGATAAATTAAACTGTTCTCATTTGTTCAAGTTCCTTTCTAGTCCTGCACCTAGGAATAAATATTCACATGGTTTTATTACAGTGAAGATGCAATATTGCACTGTGTAATTTTACTTTATTAAAACATAAGCATGGGCTTCCCTGGTGGCGCAGTGGTTAAGAATCTGCCTGCCAATGCAGGGGACACGGATTCAAGCCCTGGTCCGGGAAGATCCCACATGCCGCGGAGCAACTAAGCCCATGCGCCACAACTACTGAGCCTGTGCTCTACAGCCCGCGAGCCACAACTACTGAGCGCGTGTGCCACAACTACTGAAGCCCGTGTGCCTAGAGCCTGTGCTCCCAACAAGAGAAGCCACCACAGTGAGAAGCCTGCACACCACAACGAAGAGTAGCCCCTGCTTGTCGCAACCAGAGAGAAGCCCGCGTGCAGCAACGAAGACCCAAAAGCAGCCAAAAATAAGAAATAAAATTTTAAAAATTAATTAATTAAAAAACAGAAACAAAAAAAGCATAAGTACTTTCCCAACTGTCACATAATCCTCATGCATATTATTGATTTAATACCTCTTTCGTCATTTCTATTTTTCTACAAAGGACACGGCAGTCAACATCTTCACACACAGTGCCTCCAACCTTTTAATTAGTTCTTAACACTAAACTCTTCTAAGTTAAACTTTGGGCCAGAAACTTTTAAGTACAAATTAAAAATACTGCAAAATATATGCCCACATTTCTCATGCTAAACATATGAGTGATGAGCAAGATTTTTAAAAGGATGTCTTCACATCCATATCTAGAATTCTTCTACATCTTGCAACCAAGGGGTAAGCGCAACTGAGAGTATAACTTTTTTGTTCTTGGTATGTATTGCTCATTACTTTCCGGAAGAGTAGTATCAATTTAAATTGTCATAAATAAAAATGTTTGAAAAGTGTCACTAAAACTTCCCCATATTAAGAATTATACATTTTGAAATGCCTTGATAATTTGATTGGTATAAATGGTATCAATTTTTTTTGGGGGGGGGGCCACTCTGGGTCTTTCTTGCTGCACGTGGGCTTTCTCTAGTTGTGGTGAGTGGGGGCTACTCTTTGTTGCAGTATGTAGGCTTCTCATTGTGGTGGCTTCTCTTGTTGCAGAGCACGGGTTTCAGTAGTTGCAGCACATGGGCTCAGTAGTTGCGGCATGTGGGTCCTAGAGCATGTGGGCTTCAGTAGTTGTGGCATGCAGGCTCAGTAGTTGTGGCTCGCGGGCTTAGGTGCTCCGCAGCATGTGGGATCTTCCTGGACCAGGAATTGAACCTGTGTCCCTGCATTGGCAGGCGAATTCTTAACCACTGCACCACCAGGGAAGTCCAATGGTATCACTTTATTTTCTTTTATTACTAAGGAGGCTAGAGTTTATCAATGTTTCTTTAATTCTATTTTCTCTTACTTAAATAGTTCCTTTATTTACATCCTTTATTGCGGTCAATTATATTAAAAGTAATTAAAACCCTAACATTAACATTTTGCCATATTAAAATCCAAAAAAGAGGGGATATATGTATACGTATAGCTGATTCACTTTGCTGTACAGTAGAAACTAACACAACATTGGAAAGCGACTATACTCCAATAAAAAAATAATAAAAAATAAATAAAAGTTGTGGAAAGAATTTAAATACAAAAAAACCCAATCTTTTAAAACACATTTTAAAAAGTGAAATTGCTGGATTAGGTAATATATATGCATGGCTCAAATATCAAAAGCTATAAAAACACATATTGAAATTCTGCTAAAATCTCATCTACCTCGCTATTATCCCTACTCCCTGCAACCCCAGGTAATCACTGTAATCAGTTTCTTTTTATTAATAATTCTGGAAAAATTTTACATATGTGGAAGCCAACATAAATATTTATCTTCCACCTCCTTTTTACACAAATGGTAGAACACTACACACACATTTTCTTGTTATTTAAATTTTATACTTAGGAGTATGTCTTAGGGATCTTTCCATATTAATACACAAAGACCTTCCTCATTCTTTCTTTTTTAAAAAAATTTTATTGAAGTATAGTTGATTTGCAATGTTGTGTTAATTTCTGCTGCAGAGCAAAGTGATTCAGTTATACACATATATATTCTTTTTCATATTCATTTCCATTATAGTTTATCACAGGATATTTTTTAAAATTTTTTTAATTTTTAAAAATTTTTTATGAGGTGTGTTTTAAATTTATTTATTTATTTATTTATGGCTGTGTTGGGTCTTCATTTCTGTGTGAGGGCTTTCTCTAGTTGTGGCAAGTGGGGGCCACTCTTCATCGCGGTGCGCGGGCCTCTCACTATCGCGGCCTCCTCCCTTGCTGCGGAGCACAAGCTCCAGACGCGCAGGCTCAGTAATTGTGGCTCACGGGCCCAGTTGCTCCACGGCATGTGGGATCTTCCCAGACCAGGGCTCGAACCCGTGTCCCCTGCATTGGCAGGCAGATTCTCAACCACTGTGCCACCAGGGAAGCTCCCTATCACAGGATATTGAATAATTCCCTGTGTTATACAGTAGGACCTTGTTGTTTATCCACCCTCTATATAATAGCTGGAGTCTGCTAATCCCAAACTCCCAATCCTTTCCTCCCCAACCCCATCTTCCCCTTGGCAACCCCAAGTCTGTTCTCTATGTCTGTGAGTCTGTTTCTGTTTTGTAGATATGTTCATTTGTGTTGTATTTTAGATTCCACATATAAGTGATATCATATGGTATTTGTCTTTCTCTTTCTGACTTACTTCACTCAGTAAGATAATCTCTAAGTCCATCCAAACTTATTCTTTCTTTATAGCTGCATGGTAACCTATAGGTACACCACAATATTACTAGTCCCCAGCTAAAAGATATTTAGGCTGTTTCCAATCTTTCCTATCAAATGATGTTGTAATAAATAAGTAATTCTGTACACATATTATTCTTCTAGTGAAAAAGGCAATACTTTAATCATCTCTAAAAGTTTAACAATCTATATAATATTTTAATAGTCTAATATATATTAGCGTAATTTTTTTCTAGATATAGTTGCCAGAATAGTACAGACATAGAAGATTTTAAATGTTGGAAAGTAATGAATTTAAGCAATAGATAATTAAAGTTAACTAAGAAGTAGTAAAATTAATTGAGTACTTTAAAAACATGCCAAGCATATAAAAGGAGTTCTCACTTTTTTACAGTTTGACACCCTATGGGATACTTTAATCCTTATTCAGCCATGATTCCCTCTCCCCCCAAAAGCATCAAGTTCAAAATTTACCTACATAAAATAAATCCTTGAGAAATATTTAGTAACCAATAATCACTCTCAGAAGTATGTAAAAGTCTAGAATGCCCCACATATATTTGATGTTATAGGCCAGAAGAAAAAGACCATAAAAGATGTGGGAAAGAAGAAGAGGTCCCAATTGAGATTTATAGATGATACGTTTTATTGCAGTGGATATCACACCAACCATTTTGGAGGCCTGTAAGTCTTTTTTTTCTTTCTGAAATTATCTACAGAATGCCCATAATATCCTTAAGTTCTGAGTTTTCCATAGGAAATCATTTCCAATAAAAATCCAGATTTAAAAAATAAGAGCATGAAATTAAAAAATGAACAAATGTAAACAATACCAACCATTTCACACAGTCTGTATGACCCAGGTAGTGTCGTTGAGTTCTCTCCTCATAATTAAATAGTACTACTACTGATGCTATGAAATAAACGATTTCCCCGGTAGGAAGAAGGTAAACATTAGCTCGACAGTCCTTTCCTCGATAACCATATCTTAAAAGAGTCAAGGTTTTTAATAAACATAATTTTCAAAGTTTAAATAAACAATTTTTTCATGGATACTTAAGGGAATCAGGAAGGTATAAGAAAAGAGGACTGGAATGGAACTAGAAAACTCATGTCCTGCCATTAGCCCTTGTGGAACCCCCAAGAACTTTTATTATGCTTAAATCTTAGTTTCCTCATTCAACAAACAAATACATATTGTGCTCCTAATATGTGTCAGGCACAGAGTTGAACACACACATCTGAACAAAACAAATGTGGGCCTATGTCTCTAGAGGTTATGCTTTGCAAGGCGACAAAAATTAACACCAAATATATCATTAGAAATTGTGGAAAGAAAAATAACAGGATGCTAGGAGAAAGCATAAAAGGAGTATCTAATTTAAATGGAGAGAGAAAAAGAGAGAGATCAGAAGAAGGGCTATCTGAAAAAGTGACACTTACGCTTGACCTAAATGATGAATAAGAGATAGCCAGGCACAGTCTGGTACAGGCAGAGCGTCCACTAAGAAGTTGTACAGAATAACAGGATTGGTGAGTTTTCTCAAGCTAATTTCTGCCAAAAGGAGGAACTGATTCAAGGTGTCGGGGAGGAGGATGTAGGAGAATGAAGGCAGAAAGCAGAGTTCAAACTATTAGCTCCTTCTGCTTCACTGAGAGTTTCTTACAGGGTCTAAGAGAAATGAGACTTTCTAAGTGAAATAAGGAGCACTTTGTTTTATATACTCATTTTTTAAAAAATGTCTGGTGGTGAAGAAGTTAATTCTCAAATTAGAATCCACCTTGCTAATCTGAGCTCTTAATAAAATAATTCACATTATTTCACAGCTTACAAAATGCTTAACTGATGTTTTCTTACTTAATTCTTACAATGGACCTGTGAGATAGGGATTATTAACATCTTTTTTATAAATGAAGGAAGTAAGGTTCATTAGGGATAAGTGGCAGAGCCAAGACTCAAACACTAGCCTTCCAATTCTAATCTGACGTCTCTTCTACCACACCACAAGCACCTGCCTCGATGTTCGTAGGATACTGTTTACCCTATCTGAAAATATTAATTTTGGTGGTTTTAAATTGCTAATAGCAAAATACATGTAATATGTGAAAGGATTAGAGATGACATCTCCTTCCTTTCTCAAGTGGTTGCTATGTTTATTACATTTACTTTTTTTGGCATAAAGACAATTTTGATAGAGGTCAAGTAAACTAATTTTTCTTAAACTAAAGACAAAGCAAACAAATCTGCTGTCACAATAGAAAAGGATACACCCACTCCAGTTTGAGCTTCTCAGGAGGCAGCTCTGTTCTGATGTCATCATAGTTGTCAACATCAGAAGGAATGAACATTGTAATTGGTCGACCTCGCATAAACATTTTAACATATTCTCCTTCTGTTAAGACATAAGAAAAAAATTAAGACAGATGTATTTGCTGAATATTCATAGAAAAGTGTATTATTAATGGGATACAACAAAAACAGATAAAAAATAGCTACTTCAGAGTTCTAGTCTCATTATACATGATTGCTTTTGTATAAAGACCTAGTCCAAAACATTGTAGGAAAAAAACCATTGGTCATTTCCTTAAGTAAGAATAACTATTTTCATAATTAAAATATAATTTATCTATAAGTTGACACATTTCAACAAGACGGCCAGGAAAGTTGAGGTACAAAAATGAAAAGAAAATAATTTTGTGATGGCAGTTTCTCTGACAATTGAAAAGAGATTATCCGAGTAGACAACAACCATGTCCACCACACTACCTGATCAACCTACTGACGTTTAATGGCATACAAAACATGGCCTCAGAATATACCATGAGGAGTGAAGTCAGACACCCTCATAAGTCAGGACGGGGAGAGAGACTAAGCACTCTGCTACACAGGGCAGTGACCAGAGCTGGATGGAAAGAGGACCAAGGTCCCCTACTTCACAATCATGCCTACAATCAGCCTTGAGTCTAAGCAATTAAATTATAATACACTAACATTTTAAAGACAGTGCAAGGAAACAGTTTTCTAGTTAGCAGCAAAAACATCTTTTATTTATATAAACCAATAGCTGTTTGTAAGATGTGCAACAGTCTAAAACTAAAAATGTTAAAAAGACAACTCCAGAATCAAATCAATATTTATTGTACACCTTTTACAAATGAAAACAATACTTAAGTGAACAAACGAGACTGTGTGTGAGACTGTGTTGGGATCCCTGGCCCCAGCATCCCAACCTACATACAGACAGGTTTAATAAATATTGATGGTGGTCGTGAAATGTTTACAAAAGAACCTAAGCGGGAAGGAGAAAATAAGGGACTGAGTACAAAAGCATAGGCAATGTCTAGAACTTGCTAACTTGTCTGTTATATGAAAATCATGTTAAAAACAGACTGAAAATGTGATCATCAACCAGAGGCTGATACAACCTTAGGACCTCTAATAATGACCTAAGCTACTAAGGAAAAGAGTAGATAATCCAATAGCTTATGTAATGCAAACCATGGAAGAAGGAAAGAAATTATTTGCTGAATGTCTGTAAATATTTCTTCAGAGTCAGATTTTAAAACTGTGCTTGTTATGGGTTAGAAGTTCAAGTTATTTTTATTATTATTACTCATAGTGTGTTCGGCCTCAGGGTTTGATCTAAGAACAGGCTAAGACCTCCCACGCCATAGTTTTAATACCACATGATGTATGTCTCTATTACTTCTGAATCTAAGAGTGGGCTCTGCTTCCTGATGAGTTGTAGCATAGCTGGACTTTGATGATAACTAAATGATTTAGTTATCAGCTGTAACTATTTCCCTTCAGCAATCATCTTTATCTGTATCTCCTTGCCATTTTTTGTATAGTTCACTTTCTTATAGGTGTCAATTTGTTACATACTTTTCCCTCTAGTTGTTTTTTTTTTTTTTTTTTTAAAGAATATGAATTCTTAAAGGGAAATATCCTGTCCTTTGGAATTTCTTCCAAGATCACTGATCAGAGGTGTATAGCATAAATGCTTTCTGAATGGAAAAAATAAAATATTTAATAGATGCTTCTATTGCCAGTTAGAAGAGATTATATGTCCAGCAAAGGGAATGGGTTAGGGATAGCATCAAAGAAAAAAAAAGCCCTCTCCTTTGCTAGTAAGAGACAGCTCAGAATACTGCATTGATTCCTTTAGCAACTGTCAAGCAGCACAAGCAACTAACTATAAGCAAAGGAACTATGTATCTAGCGCCTGTGAACTTTTCTAATATAAAAATGGCAGTGCATGTTAGAATGAAAATGCTTTTCCTGCCGATAAAGTGGCAGTATGCATGCTGGACGCAGAGAATATAATCTAGACACTGGGAACAATTCCTGAGACTGAGAGGGAGGCACCACATTACAGTGGAAAAAGCAGGAGCTTTGGAGAAAAAGACTGATTGGGATCTGAATCCCAGCTTTACCCCTTCCTAGCTATGTGACTTTGGCTTCATTTTCCTAATAAATAAAATGATAATACTACTTACCATTCAGAATTATGACTGAGTAAATATCACACTGTAAAGTGTAAGGTCTTTGACAAATATTTATTCCCTTCCCTTTGTCCCTTTGTGAAGGATTTATGACCATTCTAAACACTGTCTAGGAATTGCTTGTAATACATGATTTAACACACTGTAATCTCTCTTCATAAGCTTTAAAGTGACTGTCCACAGAACAGCAAGTGCAGCAAATAAGTTAGAATTCTGAGGGTTCTATCAGGTACACTATAATACATGGGTCACAACTTCAAATATCTACAGGCCCAGGCAGGAAATGCAAAATGAGAGCAGTGGGAGAATACAGGACGACCGGTTGGGGTTCGGGCACTGGCATACACCAGGCCCCATCTCAGGAAGGCAGCAGTTAATCATCCTCAGGAAAGATGTGAGCCCAGTGCTGCTAGATCTTCTCATTTTTCAAGAGAAACAGAAAATCTATAATTTACTGTGAAATCTCCCAATTTTTAAACGTTTACTCCTTTGCCAAAAAAAGGGAGAATACGATGTGAAAACACACCTTTGGCCTGCATGTAGCTCACTAGTTTGCAACCTAAGAAGAGTCTTTACCTTGGGAATTAGGTAAAATATATAGATGAAGAAGAACCTCTCTCCTCAATCACTGTTGAGTCAAATTCTCACTGCAAACCTTTTCTTGAGGCTGTCAGGCTTATTGATCTTATAGTCGAACAACTTAACAATTTGTTTTACCCAAATGCTACTTTCTGGCCGTCCTCACTGTATACCAGCATGAAAGTCAAGGGGAAGAGACGGGCCATGGGACTGGTCAAAGAAGAGTATGAGATCAGTAACATTAATTAATACATTAATAAGGTCTGGTGGTCCAGAAAAGGAATGTGAGAAAGAAATGATTAAATTATCTCATTATAATTAGTAAACACACTAGAGGGTTATCTGTATTCAATAGTGAAGCTGCTGCTTCCTGAAATGGAATTAATCTCAACATTTTATCTCCTATTTTGACATTGTGAAAATTCCTGGGACTGAGAGGGAGGCTATACAGTATAGTGGAGAGAACACAAGCTTTGTGATAAACACAGACCTTGTTTGAATCTCAGCTCTACCACTTACTAGCTTATGCTCAAATAAAATATTCTTCATTGAATCTGATCAATGCTTAATTATAAAAGAAGAAATTCAGGGAATTCCCTGGCAGTCCAGTGGTTAGGACTTGGTGCTTTCATTGCTGGGGCCCAGGTTCAATCCCTGGTCGGGGAACTAAGATCCCACAAGCTGCGTGGTGTGGAAAGAGAGAAAGAAGGAGAGGGAGAGAGAGAGAGAGGGAGGGAGGGAGGGAGGGAGGGAGGGAGGGAGGAAGGAAGGAAGGAAGGAAGGAAGGAAGGAAGGAAGGAAGGAAGGAAGGAAGGAAGGAAGGAAAATTCTGTGGGATATTGTTGATACCATAAATACCATAAATTTTATTAGTTCATTTCTCTAGACACATATAATGCTGGAACTGGAAGAAATCTTGGAGCTCACCTAGTTCAAACAGCTACTTTTACAGAAGGGGAAACCAAGGCTCAGAGAGGTCAAATGAGTTCCTAGACTGTGTTCTGTTGGGAAATATTTTCATTCTAAACTATGTTCTAGATCTGCACTATCCAAAATGATAGCCACTGGTAGAACACTTAGAAGGCAGCTAGTGTGAACTGAGACATGCTGTAAGTGTAAAATACACAACAGATTTTGAAGATTTAGTATGAAAAAAAAAGTAAAACATCTCATTAATTTTTTTTATATTGATCACACATTGAAATGATATTCTGGATATACTGCATTAAATATACTAAACTTAATCTTACCTGTGTCTTTTTATGTTTAAAATGTTGCTACTAGAACATTTAAAATTATATGTGTGTTATACATTATGTTTCTATTGGACAGTACTGTTCAGACCGTGGTGATATCTTTAGGCTAGTCCACATAAGTCCAATTACCTGACAGTACAGCTTCCTTATAATCCAAATAGTATTAGCCTGAGCTCTGGATCCCAACAACAGGAAATCAGAGAGTACAACAGAAGAGGAAGATGTTTCTGCTCTATTATCTTTTGGAAGAGTGAATGCTAGGCAAAAATTTGAAATACTGTATTTCCATGTCCTTCTCGCACACCTCTTAGTCCTTCCCCTTCAGTCTCCTCATGTGCTTCTACTTTAGCACCTCCCCTGGGCTGTCCTATCCTCCAAAGTGCTTCAAATTGCAAAATGATCATTATATTCCCTAATCCAAACTTTTTGGCATAGTTATTCTCAGGTGTTCTGAGAAAAGCAGTATTGCTGAAATAATTCATACTGATACAAATAACTGGTTATTAACATTACATGTTTAAAAGATGCTTATCAAAATTTATTAATCTTTCACAGATTATAACAAAGCAAAAGGAAAAATTCAAGGAGTGTAGAAGAAAATTAGTACTGGGCATACTCTGCTCCAAGATTGGTTCCTCCTGTGCTTTTTTTTTCTTTTAAATAGCTTGCTCTGTTTCTGCACCTAGAGATTTTAAAGAAAGCCTTTCAAAGGCAACAGCAGAGCTTCAAGGGTCTGGACTATGACTTGTACTTGTTTATGTAATGGGTGCCGCTTGTAGAAAGCCTTCTGAACTTCTAGAATGCTTACAATTTAAAGCATCTTTCTCCTAAAGTTTTCACTTTAGGAATTCATTTTTATATTTTATGATCTTTAGAACTAAAGAGCTCCCCCCACAACTGAATTTGAATTTTATATTTAACTAAAATGTAGCTAGCTGTGAGATGCTACCTAATTCCAGCAAACAAACAGAAAATTTAAGAATCTTTACTTAATTTGAGCTTTTTCTCTGACACTACCAGTTCTATTCCCCAAAACCACAGAGCTACAGAACAGGCTGGTAAACAAGATGCTAGAAATACTGTTCACAATTTTATGGTAGAAAGTGACAAAGACCATTTAAGGAAAGTTAAAATCTTTTCTTAAAACTCATTTATTTTTAAACAAAATATTTCAAGTCCCAGTTAATGATCCAGTTACACTCGAGTAATAATTTTTAAAAATTCCAATGAAACAATGTAATCTGTAAGTATCTTTGGTTTTTGAACAAGGAAATTGATTTGTGCTATAATAAAGTCTCAATTTCACCCCTTTTCAAAGGTCTAGTTGTAAAAATAGATCATAAATGTAGACTCCAAAATAAAAAGGGGAGTCATGAATTTAGAAGGATATATAATCTAATCTTACTGTGCTCATTTAAACAATTCCTAAAAAAAAAAAAAAAATTCCTAATTGTGCTTGCCAAATATTATGTAGTTAGTTTTACTGGCTGGGACAAGAACACAGGTCTGAAAAATCTGACCAAATACTAAAATGCTACCTTAATTTTCGTTGTTCTATAGGTAGAGTTCTACTAGCTGGTAAATTTTATTCAATTCTTAATTACATGGGGGTGGGGTGAGGTTACACAATGAAGATGTAAAAGATGTTAACCTAGCCTCTTAGGAGCTTACAAGACAGACATAACCAAGTCTTATGTATCTGCTGGTCAACACTTATCTAATTACAGTAAAAAGCCAATTTGCAGTTAATTACTTTCTTGAATCTAAACCTCCTTTAATCAGATTTTTCTTTGCTGTTTTGTTTTTTGGGTTTTTTTTACAACTGTGATTGCCATAAAATTACTTGAAAATATCAGACATGGGAGTTTGTGTAAGCATTTTAATTATTTGTACTGTGTGAAAAAGGCTTTCTTTGGTAAAAGATGGGAAATACGTCTATTCCAACAATATAAGGCACATAAAACTTCTGAAAGATTTGCTATACTGCTGAAAACATTTCTGAACTAAGCAAAACATGGTTGTACTTTACAAAGTCCCTCAAATCACTCATTTATATCCCCAGGAAAAGTTATCTTAAACACTAAAATGAAAAAAATTCTTCATTTTATCTGAATACACCAAGTTGGATTTAATTTTTTTAAAATAAGAAATCAAAAAAAGAAACTTCAGATATCGAAATATTTATCCCTCTAAGTCTTTCTCAATTAACTATAGCAGAAAGAAAATCAAGAGGCCCAAGGGGAACAATAAAAACCCATATATGAAATTCTAATTAAAGAGTATTGAGAGACTTCATCTTTAATGTTTTATTTCTTAAAAAAAAAAAAAAGGGACTTCCCTGGCAGTCCAGTGGTTAAGACTCCATGCTCTCAATTCAGGGAGCATGGGTTCGATCCCTGGTCGGGGAGCTAAGATCCCATATGCCGCATGGCGTGGCCAAAAAAAAAAAAAAAAAAAGTTAATTAAAAAAACCCCCAAAACCCAAAAACCTGAGTCAAATAAAGCAAAATGTAAAGATCTAATAAATCTGGGTGGTCAGTATATAGGTGCTTGAAATATTATTTGCTTGTATTTTTAGAAAGATTAAAATATTTAATCTTTAAAAAGTTTAAAAAGCATTACTTAAGGAAATAATCAATAGAATATTTTTGGTGAAATTGTTCCTTGGAGAATCAACTATGAGTATAGCTCAGGAATGTGGCATGTGATTCACTATGCCTTTTCTTGCAGTTTTGTATATGTCACTGATCATTTGTACCTCTTTTCTGCTACACTAATCACAAGTTTCAGAATTCTTTTCAAAGTGCTTCAGGAAAACAGTAAACAATTGATAGAGTGGGCAACACATTGTGGAGTCTAACTGCGGTTTCTGGACAGAACGGATTTCTAACTATACGAGCTCAGTTAACTGGCATGCTTAAGGAATGGAGATTTTCTAGTTAATTGCATTTTCTAGTTTAGATTTTTTAAAAAATTTATTTATTTTTGGCTGTGTTGGGTCTTTGTTGCTGCACGGGGGCTTTCTCTAGTTGCGGCGAGCCGGGACTACTCTTCTGGGGTGGCTTCTCTTTGTTGCGGAGCACAGGCTCTAGGCGTGCGGCTTCAGCAGTTGTGGCACGAGGGCTCAGTACTTGTGGCTCACGGGCTTAGTTGCTCCGCGGCATGTGGGAATCTTCCCGGACTAGGGCTTGAACCCGTGTCCCCTGCATTGGCAGGTGGATTCTTAACCACTGCGCCACCAGGGAAGTCCCTAGTTTAGATTTTTTTAAAAAAAACTTATGCCTACAGTTGTGAAAATTCAGTATGGGTGAAAAGTCTTCAACTGGAATAAAATAAATATGCACAAGACTAGGATACTCTCATGAAAAGTCATATTCTCCATGTTCAAAGGGGGCACTTGGGACTTTTTTCTCAGCTGAAAATAAGGAAAGAGGATGTCAAGAACACATACTCTTAGAAGTTGGGATAATTTATACTAAAAAAATTGGACAGCATTTAAATACATTTTAATCTATAAGACTGTTACCAACAAGATATCAGATCTCTGCTTAAAAAAATCTCCAAGAGAGAAGAGGTTCCCCCTTTTTGGTCTCCTTTTAAATACAGAGAATACCTGGACAAAGCCCAGACCTAGGGATCCAAGTAATGATTATATATCCTACTTAACATATGCCAATAGGTAAATTTTAGAAGTGAGTGTATTTTTTTGGAGGTGCAATATTTGGTTTCCTGCCCTTCCTGCTTATTCACATTTAAAATAGACTTAAAGCACCCTTCTTTCCAAATTCTGGAACTGCAAAGTTTTGGATATCATCTCAGAAACAGCAAGGAAAGATTCTATCTGTAGTGCAATTAAGGGCTTTTGATTTCTTTGGTTTGTTTCAAACTGTACCCCTCAGCAGGGGACAATATACTTCCTCTCAGTAGGTAACACAATATACAGACAGTGTCAGTAGGACTGCTATCCTATATTCTTACAGGTAAATTTTAGTTATTCTTTCAGATACAATGCTTAGTTTACACAGATGTGATCAGGTTTTAGGACAGAACATGCCTGGAGCCAACAGGTCAGAAAACAATACAAGGCACTGAACAAAAGCACCTGTATTCAAATTTTTTAAAGGTAGATTAAACATGAGTTAGTAAAGGTATGGGGGCTGCCTTCCATTTTCTATTTGCTATAAGAAAGAGCTTTCAAAAAGTTATTAAAGAGACTCTTGGCAACGTCTAGTCTAAGCCTAAGTATATGTAAGGAAACTGAGGTCCAAGGTCTCAAGAGTCATAGGGAAAAATTTATTATCGGATGAAGGATTTTTTTTTTTTTTCATAATTTCCTTTGGCAAATGAAATTTTTAGTTCCTCCCCAACCAACACTCATAATTTTAGTCATTGTAGGATTCTGGTTCTTTAAACTTCTGTGATTCACCCCTAACTAGGTCTCATGCTTATTATTATTCTTACGCTCTTTCCACTAAACAACTTTGCTTCCCTTTCCTAAGTGAGGTGTCCAATGACTCTTCTGTTGCTTAGAATGAATCTATATTTTATAAATGCAATGGTTAACAAATACAAAATTGTGTGCACACTATGATCAAGGACCTCCTTGCTACTCCTAACACAACAAGAAAGCTCTTGCCTCAGGGCTTTTGTACTTCCAGTTTTCTCTGTTCATGCAATTCTTTTCTCCAGATACCCAAATTGTTCACTCACTTCATTCAGGTGGCTCAAATGTCACTTTATCACTTTATCAGAGATGTCTCCCCTAACCACTCTATATAAAATAGCAATTGTCTACTCTCCAATATGTATTACCTACTTACATATTAAGCATTTACTGTCTGTTTCTTACAGGTAGAATATAAGTTCCACAGAGTTCAGACAATGTAACTGCTGTATCCCTGTTTCTGGGACAGAAACTCCTGTTTCTGGGACAGGTCCTGACAAAACACACTCAATAAATATTTGTTGAATGAATCTTTAAAATTTTAAAAATGTGTATCTGATAAAGAAACAGTAAAGAAACACATCAGAACTGTAATAGTTGTTAAAATGACAAGATTATTCAGAGTTTTTTTTCTTTCTCCTATTTTGTAAATGAGTTTATATTGTATATTTTTAGATTATTTGAATGACTGTTTGGCTAAAACAAACTACTGAAGGATTTTAGACAGTATGTATTTCAAAATGACTTTTAAAGTATTTTTCATCTGAAGCCATTTTGGACAGATAGCTAGGCAGCTAGTAAGAATTAGTCACCTCTCAATTTTCTAAGATATTACAGTAATAGTTCTTCTATCTAAATACACCTGTAGTTAAGCTACTACTGCACTGGTTTGGTAGTTAAGCAAGAATGAATTTAATCATAGAGCAGTGAGGCAGCTCTATAAGAGGAAGTGAAAGTGTGATTTGGTGACTGAGGAGTTCTCTTTTCCTCAATTAAGCAGATTTCTCTCCAGTAGGAACCTGAATCATTCAGGTTCTCAACATGACGAGACAATTAAAAGAGTTTAAGATGTAACAAGAGAAAAGTGATTTAGGATTACTCGAGCCTGAAAAGGACAGTTAACATGCAATAATTTGAAGACATTCAGGTTCTGCTCTAGAAATGAGAACATGTGACACTTATTTTCCATATTTTAAAAATGTAATACACTAGATAATGACTATAAGGATGAGCTTATGAGCTGTACTCGTTTTATTACAAAATTTACCTAGTACATTTCTCTTGTGATGGGAGAGGATCCAACAGAACTAGGGAGAAGAGTAATGAAAAGGGGCTTAAGTTTCAAGGATTTGAGTGTAGATAAGGATCTAATTTAGTAAGAGCCTCTTTTTATAGGACATGGTGTAACATGTCCTTCCCCCCACATCTAGCCTCGGAGATTGTCCTGTGTACATCTCATTTCACCTCCCACTGCTTTCAACTATGGTTTCCTTCCTTCTGTCTAAGTGCTTATCAGAATACGCAGATTTATGCTCTTCTACTCTGCTGTGTCTGAAGGACACAGTCATTTTCAGGTAAAGTTTTCTCTGCTACCACTCACTTACATGTACCAAATATAAATCGGCTTGTTCCCAAAACAAAGCAGATGACTTACAGCAAGTCACACTTGTCACTGTCAAAAAAAAGAGCTAAAGAATAAATCACATTTTAAAAAGACTGTCCAAAAATGACAGATTTTTTAAAAAATGACAGATATTTTAGATTAATACCTAAAGTGTAAGAAAATGTGCTGTGAAATATGTTACGCAAAATGAATACCAAACTTAAATTTATCCACAACTTACATCAAGTGAAGATCACCTATTTAATGGTCATCTTTTCATCTTAACTCCACGTATTTGAGTACAAGGTTGAGTACTGTCACACTTATATTAATAACTAAAATTTATTTGGTGCTATGTGCCAGGTACTATGTTTAAACACTTTATTATCTTTAATTTTTATAATAACCCTTTGAGGGTTTATTATTATCTCAATTACAGATGAGAAAACAAAGACTTAAGAAGGTGAATTAACCTGCTTATGGTCACAAGCTAAGTAAATGGTGAAACCAGTCTTGACTTCAATTACACATGTTTAAACATCTACACTATGTTGTTTGTTACACACCTCTATGAGTAAATTAAGATTTATAGACAACTCAAGTGTAACTGTCCAAAACCAAACTATTCTTTTCTACACATCTACTCCTCCTCAAATGTTCCTTATTTTAGTAGATGCCTCTTACCTACTTTCAAGTTAGCCTTCATAGATTCCCTCTGTTCCTTACCTCTCATACCCTACCTGTAATCTCCTAAACCATCTAGAATCCATCTACTTCTTTCCATAGGCTCTGCCTCACAGGCAGGCCTGAATTATATAACAGGCTGAGGCACCAGAGTTTTCCTTCAAGATACACTCTAATGATAAATATAGCTGATTAAAATGGCAAAGCAACAGGCTCAAATTCCAAAAATAAGGCTTAATGCAAGCAACATTTGACATTTTAAAATTCCAACATCTGGAACAATCTTCTTCAGTTAACAATTCTTGTAACAGAATTTAACTGACTTTTCCAGTTTTTCATTCCATCCTTCTTCCCCACTTTAGTGATGCTTCTCTAGCAAAACCCTTCCCTTTTAAATACATTTACTTACCTGCCTATTTGAATGGTTTTGAAAATTGTCACCAACACAGAGCACTCACTTATATACTAATCATAAGTTAGATCCCTTTTCCTTCCAAAGGACATACCACAGCACGACAAAGAGAAAGGTAGCCCTTTCTCATTTACCTTCTAAGGATTTTTATAAAATGTAAGCTCTTTGGCAAAACACGTAATAATAGGAGCACCTTTTTATAGGTACAGTGTTTTCTGTTTTTAAAGTACCTTCATACATATTATTTCATCCTTCAGCAGTCTTGTGAAGTAAGCTTTATAGTTATATTCTCAGATTAGAAAACTACCCAGAGATGTTGCCATTTTGCCTGGGTCACAAGGTTGTTATACAGTAGAGCCAAACACTAAACAGAGACTCTCCATTCACTGCTCTTGCCACTATATATCACTATCTCTCTCTTTTTAAAATGTTTTGACACATAATAAGAATTGTCTTTGTAAATAAAATTTCATTTGTCTTTAAGGTATTTCAACTATTACTTAATCTATACATAACTATAAATTATAAAAGAGGGAGTAAGACCTAACTGAAGGAGAACAGCAGCAATAATCAGCTTTATTTAGAATTTCTACGTAAAAACAAATGATCCAAAGAAGATTGCAAATACTTTTCTTATCAGAATCAAAAGTGAAAATCTACAGAAATCAAGTTAAATCTCTAACAAAAATTTTAACCACATATATCGTTAATATAATAAATAACCCAGAAAATAAAGATAACTATGACACATAGAAATGAGCTGTAAAAAGCATGCACGGGATGGACATGCTTTTATTTAGAACAGCATGCTTCAATTAAATTTGCAGGCAATTGAAGGAGAATGTAAAACTGATGTATAAATCTTACCTACTTTGCAATTAAATTAAATACACATTTACAAAAAGTCTTCTCTCCCTTTTTGGGTCAGAACAAGCCAACAACAGCAAGTAGCCAGAAATTACAATTAATATAAAAGAAAAATTTAAGAGGAAATGGATTTGCTAGACTTATTATATTTTAAGTCTTAGCTTCAAGAAATGAGTGATTATTTGCAATGAAGTTGGCAAGACAGGAAATTGAGTTAAAATTTATCAATCTTTTAAATGGCTTTTCTAAGTACAACTTTTATTTTTTTAAAAAAGGGGGAAATTCCCCTTGGTATTATACCTCTTTGTAATGATATCTTTATTCCTACTGTTGACCTTGAATCTTCAGAGCTCAGAGAAATAGAAAAGTGGTTGGATTCACTAGTTCAAATTACTATATTTCCTTTATTAAGAGGAAAGTCGGGTAGTATAAATAACGAAAAGCCAAATAAGAGATCCAGGAAGAAATTAACTAAGAAGGCGACCAACTGTGTAGCTTATTCTTACCTTGGCTGTTTTTTTCACGGGTTGACATTTTTGCTGGTTGAGACAAAAATGACATATCTTACAATAAAAATTAGATCTTTTCTTAAATGACTATAACAACACACTTCTTTTTTATCACTGTGAGCTAATAAATAAAGTACACTGAATGAAAGTAAGTCAATGTTCTTATCAAAAGAAAAAATTTAACTGATGTAGAAAAGATAAACATTTTTTAAAAAGGATTTTTAACTTACCTTGGTTGATAATGACATCTTTATGCCTACAAAAGGAATTCAAAGACATTTATTTTATAATTTTATTTGGCTGACCGTTATAATCACCTGAAGAAATTGCAAAAGATTCAATGTCTAGGCTACACCCCAGATAAATCTCCAGACGTGAAATTGAGGCATCAGTATTTTTTAAAGTTTCTCATTGGTCTAAACTACTAATATACTGTTTCATAAAAGAAGGAATATTCCATTAGGATCACTTAAACAATAAAAGCATAGAAAGATTTATGAAAAATACTCAAATTTTATGAGATTATTGAAATTTATTATGAGTTCAAAAGCATTAACAGGAAGACAGCCTTATTTAAAGACACAAAAGGAAAAATGCACTTAGAAGAAAAAAAAGATATAAATACAGATTTTTAGAAATGATTCAAATGTGGCATATAATTGTACATGCAAACGTGACAGTCAAATAATTAATAATTTTCAGATATAACTTAAAGTATAATACTTACTTGTCTGCATTTTTTATAACTTTTGATATTAATTTTGATGTTGAAACTGCCCTCAGTAATTTATTACGGGTATCGTCTGAATTTTCCCATGAATTATGTGACTTTTCAGCTGTTGGTGGTCGTTTTATGCTGGAAGAAACATATTAGTTTCTTAGAAAAAAATTCTATGAGTAGCAATTGACAGTTTGACTAGAACATAAAAGCAGTAATTAACATTTTCTTAAAGCTAATCCAGAAAAGAGAAGGAAGGATTAGTTGAAAGGTTCTGTGCCTGGATGAGTCAAGGAGTTAAACAAGGCAATTACCAAGTCTGTTTTTTAATTTTCACTATTATTCAGAAGATTCACTAGAACAAATATTACTTGATTTAAAAAAAAAACAAACCCATTTGCTTAAATCTGAATAATTACTCTCAGAATTTATGAAATTGTGTGAATTTGTGAAAAAACCTATACTTATTCAAAATCATTACAAGGCTGCTATTTTCATTTTTTATGTCCTCATGTAATTAAATTATACATGGTACAAATGACAATTTCTAAATAATTGTGGGACTAAAAGTAAAACTCTTGTTTATATCTTTTAGAGTCAATTTTATCCATGAAATAAAAACAATTTAACACAAGAATGTTATATTATCAAAACTGCTTCCACATATTCATAACTGAAATTTTTTAACTTATAAACGATTTTTTGGCTGCACTGCTAACTGTCCTACAACTCATCCAGCCTTCAATACTTCTTGTAATAGTATATCCAAAGAGCAATTCAGAATGGCAAGCACATTTCCAAGAGACCTTAAGAAGCTGAAAAAAAGATCTGGGACAAAGAAGATGCCAAGTCAAATCAGAACCTTAAAGAGATTGATTATAAAAAAAGCCACCTTTAACCACATACAATCCAAAGTTGCAAAACATTAATAAGCTATATCCAAGAAAAACTCCACATCAGACCAGGCAAAAGAATTACAAACCATTTAGATAGCATAAGAATCTGCATGAGACACACAAAGCATTTTTAAAATGTTAAACATGCATCAATCAAGTGAAGGGTGTTGTGTTTTCCCAAATTTCCATTAGAGATTTGAGGCAAAATATTAAGCTAATCAAATAAAAATATATTATAAATCTTTTAGGAATGGATGTCAT
The DNA here is from genome assembly GCF_965194805.1 of Balaenoptera borealis. Taxonomy (NCBI): domain Eukaryota; kingdom Metazoa; phylum Chordata; class Mammalia; order Artiodactyla; family Balaenopteridae; genus Balaenoptera; species Balaenoptera borealis. The sequence continues at coordinate 57,165,844 of NC_138871.1, forward strand.
TTATTTTTATTAAAATCCTAGCCAGTTCTGGGAATGGTTTAATATTTTCCTAAGATTTCCAAGAGGAAGTATGATGATAAAATACATCTATACCTAATCATAAAGCCTGAATCAACATCCCTAAAGCAGGCAAATTTCATTAAGTTGGTCTAAATATTTAATTACAAGGCAGCTGTAGTGTTGAACTCCCAGCATGCAGGTTTAGATCCCCAATTTAGGCTCACACACATTGTTAGAATGTTTCTCCCTTCTCCCCTTCTCATAACTTTAAAATATTAATTATTATAGACACAGAGAGAAGCCCTCAAGCAAGCCTTTAGCATAGAAAAGATTAGGTGAAATGAATTCAATTCTCTACTCAAGCAAGAACTTATCCTCCCAAAACCCAAAACTGAAACTGAGATGCAGTCACAATGAAGAGCCATTTGTTGAGAAGGGCCCTTGCAAGTTGAAGGTTGTAATGATGCCAAAATATGGTGAGGATAACAACATACAGCAATTTTCTATCCATGGCTATAAATTTATGCACAGTTATATATAAATTTTAAAATATTCTATAATTTTACTATAAAAATGTTGTTTTGGTTTTAGAGTAGGTTACTTTTGCCTTCCTTTCATCAAATTGTTTATAACTTAATTTTTTTCCTCCAGTTTTAACTGATAAATTTGACCTCAAATTTTCATTCCCCAATGTGTTAACATACAGATTACAGCAACAAAGAAGTGGGGGAAAAAAAGCCACCAGGCTTTTCTCTTGGAATCCATGGATAGCCATTTTTTTTCTCAAGTCACAGAATTTAGGTATCGTTACAACCATTCCCTAGCTCTGTACTTGGGGTCAGTTAAAACCTTTTGGTGGGAGTAGAATTCTTGCTTTCTTGAGTTTGTCTGTGTATTTGGAGAGGCTGTGAAGAGGGCTGGGGAGAAGGTGATGCTCGAATTTGTGGACTTTGATCATTAGAGTGAGAGTCCTCTTTTTTTTCTCTCTGTCCTTGTGGTTTTTCTTTCTTTTTTTCTGTACCACTGTAAAATAAAGTATAACATGGAACAACACATATTTAAACAAATAAAAAAGATATATCAAATGATGGAAAAAGTTACTATTATATAATTCAAAATCCTAAATCATACAGCTAATACAATTTATACTGCTTTCATTCAATAATAAAAATATTTCTTTAAAAAAAAATCTTCAGTAAAGATTAAAATCTTCAGCAAAGAACTTATTATAATTCTAAGGCAACATATCCTAGGAAGATTGCCCCTTTGGACCAAATTGGCCTCTACTGCATTTTGCCATCGTGGCAAATTTGGAAGGACAGTAGAAGCTCTCTTAACTGACTTCAATTTACCCAAATCAGAGCATTAGTGACACTTTACCTCTGTAAAGCATACTGATGCCCAAGGAACACTAAATGTTCATGTTTTGTAGGTTATTCTTTAACTCCTGTTTCTTCTGTATACTTCTGCTTCCGCCAGTTGAGTTTCACACTTACCAAGAGTCAACTGTGTTTTCTCCCCCGAACCTGTTTATGCCAGTTGTACTTGTTATTTTAATGATTAAGTTAATAAAATACAAAGAAAATTGACAAAATGTACATAGGAAAGAGAATGATAATTTCTATGTAAACTAAGCTGAATGCTTTGGAAAGACTCCATAAAAATGAGTTACTAAAAAAACTGCTGTTAAATTGTGTAGGTGACACAATTATAAAAGATTATGAAAAAAAATCATAGAAAGAGATGGGTTCTAATTCATATTGTTTTGCAAGTTGTAAATTTCTTACTCTGTCTTAAAGAATGAAACTAAAAATTATAAAAAATGATTTATGGGTGTATTTTATGCAAGATAGTCAACAAGCAATCTAATCAGAGATGCATACTTAGAAAGAAAGAAGGGGGAGACTCAGCCTTTCATTAAAAAATTGACAAATGAACATATGTGAACATATTTTAAGTTAAAATATTTAAGATATATATGTATAAATTCTTATGATTCCACACTTTGACTCTTGATTAATGAAGCATCTCCTATTCCTGATCACACTGGATAAGAATCCTTATATTGCACAAACACTTATGACAGTATTACAAAGCAGATGGAATCAACGATTCCAGGGTTGAAAAGGTATAAAACTATCAAATATCTACACTTCTTTTTTTTTTTTTTTTAATTTGGTTGTGCCGGGTCTTAGTTGCGGCTGACAGGCTCCTTAGTTGCAGCTCGTGGGCTCCTTAGTTGTGGCATGCGAACCCTTAGTTGTGGCATGAGAACCCTTAGTTGCGCCATGCATGTGGGATCTAGTTCCCTGACCAGGGAACTGCACTGGGAATGCAGAGTCTTAACCACTGCGCCACCAGGGAAGTCCCTACACTTCTTAACCAAAGGACATTTTTTAATTTGACCATAAGGTACATAAGCTACAAAGAAGTATGTTTAAGAACATTCTAAACAAATATAAGTAGTACATACAATTTAATCACATGATAATAGTGAATAATGCTAAAATACAATTTTGACAGTAACATTTCTTAATCTGATTCATTCTGATACCTTCTGACTTCAGACTGACTTTCGACTGTCTTGTTCATATTCAGTTTTTTAATTATGTGCTGAGAAATACAATTCTACCTGAAAAATATCAGATTAACTTTGCAACTTAAAACTGAGTTAGAAATTACTTCTTTCTTGTTGGTCTTCAAACTATCCTGAATGCATAGTATTAGGCCAGTAGTCTTATGTGGGCCCAGTAGATTTCTCTTCTGGGTTATTTAGAAGCAAAACACAAAGCCCCTGCATCATAAATTAACAAACTCATCTGGTTTTAGATTGTTGAGTCACTACTGTACATAATACTGACCACTGTACATAATACTGACCACTGCACATAACTGCAGCTATGTAAGAAAAATGGGCTGAATCCAAACAATTACTGGACACAAGGAAGTTTATTATTAAAAATTGTATTAAAAATTTCTACTACATATTAGTTTTTCCATAATTTGTCCTTTTCTCCTGAAACTGCAGCAAAGGTAATAAATTTTGGCATGCTTTGGAGGAGAAAGTCTAGATTCTGTAACAACAATGACTTTAATGACTGAATTCTAGAAGGGGATTTTTAAGAGGCCTAAATATCTTGTCATTTCTTCACCATTCCTGTAGTCAAATGTCTGGTTAACATTTGTAAATACACACTGTTAAATAATTCAGTCACTGGCATTAGTTTATTGAGGCAACCATTTTCCATCAGCACATTTTAAATATTATTCTATTACTGAAAGTTTTTCTCCAATCATTCTTTGAAGAAAACAGCTATAAGATTATGTGGCTGATCTCTTATGGTCTCTCCAAACTCTATATGGAATAATTTGCTGGGTATTACACAAAAGCAGAAAAATCCAGTAAGCAATTTTATTGGAATACATTGAATTAACTAATTGATGAAAAGAACACAGAGAACGTAGTCCACTGAAACTTTTATATTACAATAGTTCCACTGCCCTCCTGCCCACCACCCCTAACATACACACACAAACACACAACACAGTAATATAACATTTTGAATTAAGCCTCAATTTTATAGTCATGATTAAAAAATAAAAGTTATAGCATTTAACCTCCCACTAATATACGTATATACTGAAGATTCTACTCCTTTAAAAATGCTATATCAAATGTATCACTTGCCATGGAAAATTCACTTATATAATTACATTAAATATAGTGATGTTTAACGCATCAACAAATGCCTATTAAAAAGAAACAAAACCAAACCAGGAAATGAAACTGCTTGCTGTCTTTCGTAAGAACCAAAAGCTTCCTCACACTACTCCATAGGTGTGATGAATGTAAACTCAGCAAGTACAGGCTGGATATCTCTGCATTCAGAGACAAAGAATTCAAAGGACATGCTCACCTGAATTCCACACAGCTCTATTTCACATTCTTTTCAAAAGTAGACTGAGTTATCACATTCAATTTTGCAATGTTAGCTTTTTTTACAAATGCATACCTTTTAGCAGCAGATGAAAGAGTTTCTTTTCTTGCGATTGAAACAGAGCTGGTGTGACTTGGTTTTCTACTTGCACCACTCCCATTGGTTATACAGGACATGGAAATAGCTTCTCGAATGCCTGGCTGGCCTAGATATGGTTAAGAAAAAACTTTAAAAATCAAACTTCAAAATATTCCTCAAAGATTGGAGCTTAAAAAATTAAGTCCATTAGTGGTTAAGTCCATTAAGTCCGCTAGTAAGCAGACTGTTCCCCCCATATGCAGCATACAATATTATTATTTTTCAATAAGTGTTTATTGAGTATATAGATAAGAAAGGAATGAGCTCATTAAGATAAACATTTGTAAACTGAGACAATTCTATGTGGGATATATAAAGTTATAGGAAAAAGTAAATAAAAAGACAATGAAATACTTATTTCCTCTATAGAATAATGAACTTTGCTGACTTGTACACCCAACTTTAATTAGCTACATCTCCAGTATGGTCTATAGTTCAAAAGGAAATGAATAAGATCTGGAGGTCTCAGAGGAATCCATCATGCAGCATACAATATTACTGTCTGAAGATTTAATCTCATCAAAATAGATCTATAGAAAAGCCATGCTAAATTAAATTGCTAAATAGCAACTAGAGTCATTCTCTAGCTAAACGGTTTGCTATTCAAACATAGCAGCTTTAAAGTGCATGATTCAAAGCTATGCCTCAAGTAAACCACAACTCCCCACATATCAACAATTTTCAGAAATAGCTCAGGTTCTGTTTAAATTTAATTAGAAATCCTAGAAATCATAAATGTTGAATCTTAGAATATTGTTCCATATAAATAAAGCATAATTATATAAAATAACCTGTTATCTTAATTTATACAGTAGAAGGTTTGGAACATTTATTCCAGTACTCCAATAATCCATGTGATGGATATGCTGCTATGGTCAGGAAGACTCACAGTCACAAGATAAAACAGCCACATCTACTAAGGGGCAAGTTTATCTAAAAATTTGGGAATAAAGAATAATTTTGAATTTTTGGACTCAGTTTTCTCACATGCACACAAGAAAACCTAACTTTTACATCTGGCTTTCATGTTTCTTTGTTTGCTTTACTTCATAAAAGTACAGAAAGCAAAAACATTTATGTATAGAGCCTAAAATATTTTGCACCCTAGAATGTTACATATATGATAGTATAGCACTGCATTTCTGACAATAATATGCTGTTGGGAGCCACTTATATCATAATCATCTAAAGTGCTTCTTTAATATTGAGATTCCTAGACCCTTCCTCAGACAGAATGAATCAGAAGAGAGGAAGGAAGAGACCTACTGTATTTATTTTTCAAACTTCCTAGGAAATTTTTCACAAACAATAAGGTACAATAACCCCTAAATTAGGCTAATATCACTGGTCATCAGATGTAGTGCTAGTCTGCCAAATAGGTGACTTCTTGTTATACTGACTCTTTTTACTCTGGTAAAATACTCATAAAATTTACCATTTTTTTTTTTTAATTATTAGCACCTTTAATTATTATTTATTTATTTAGGCTGTGTTGGGTCTTCGTTTCTGTGCGAGGCCTTTCTCTAGTTGCGGCAAGCGGCGGCCACTCTTCATCGCGGTGCGCGGGCCTCTCACTATCGCGGCCTCTCTTGTTGCAGAGCACAGGCTCCAGACGCGCAGGCTCAGTAGTTGTGGCGCACGGGCCCAGTTGCTCCGCGGCATGTGGGATCTTCCCAGACCAGGGCTCGAACCCGTGTCCCCTGCATTGGCAGGCAGATTCTCAACCACTGCGCCACCAGGAAAGCCCTACCATTTTAACCATTTAAAAATGTGCAACTCTGTGGCATTTAGTATATTCACAACGTTAGGCAACCACCACCACTGCCCAGGTCTTTATCGCTAGCTTTGGCTTTTTTTTTTTTTTTTCCTATTTCCTTAAGATTAAATTTATGTTATTGATTTGAGATCTTTCTTCTTTTTTAATGCAGGCATTTGCAGCTATACATTTTCCTCTGAGCACTGCTTTTGCTGTATCAACAGCTGATTTCTGAAATATAATTTTTAAAACATTTTGTTACACAAAAAACCCATTAGCCACTATATTAAAAACATATATAATCTAAAGTCCACTGCCCATGCTCTCTTCCAATGTTCCAAACTTCATCTCAAAAAAAGAGACCAATTATACCCATTAGGATGGCTATTATGAAAACAAACATATAGCACAGGGAGCTCAGCTCAGTGCTCTGTGAGGACCCAGATGGGTGGGATGGGTCGAGGGGGTGGGAGGGAGGTCCGAGAGGCGATATATGTATATATATAGCTGATTCAGTTTGTTGTACAGCAGAAACTAACACAACATTGTAAAGCAACTATACTCCAATAAAAAAACAAACAAAAATAACAAGTGTTAGCAAGGATGTGAAGAAATTGGAATCCTTGTGTATTCCTGGTAGGAATGCAAAATGGTACACGTGGTGTAGAAAACAGTATTCGCTGTTTCTCAAAAAATTAAACATGGAAGTACCATTTGATCTGGCAATTCCAATTCTAGGTATATACAACCCAAAAAATTGAAAGCAGGGAGTCAAGCAGATATCTGTATACTCATATTCATAGCAGCATTATTCACGATAGCCAAAAGGTGGAAACCACCCAAATGTCCATTGACAAACGAATGGTACATATATACAATGGAATATTACTCAGCTTAAAAAAGGAATGAAATTGTGAAACATGCTACAACACGGATGAACCTTGAAGACATTATTCTTAGTGAAATAAGCCAGATGAGAAGAAAAGGGCAAATATTATATGATTTCAATTATTTAAGGTACCTAGAGTAGTCAAATTCATACAAACAGAAAACAGAATGGCAGTTGCTAGGGGCAGGGGTCAGGGGGGTGGGGCAAGGGAGAGGATTGGATAGATACACACTTTCAGTTTGGAAACATGAAAGAGTTCTAGAGATGGATGGTGGCGATGGTTGCACAACAATGCGAATGTGTTTAATGCCACTGAACTGTACACCTAAAAATGGTTAAAGGGGTAAATTTTATGTTCTGTATGTTTTACCACTATAAAAAATGTTAAAAAAAATCAACATATCACCAATGTTTCTAAGTCCTACAGTTTACTGTTGAAGTCTTCAAAGGCTTTCAAGGTATCCTGTGAAACTACCATTCATCTTCACAGGATTAGATGGCAGTGTTATGCCTCACAGTTTTGATCAGTCTCAGGAGGCCCTCTATTCTCTATTCTAGGCTCATCCTAAATACTTACTCAAAAAAAGACAAGGGCTTCCTTGGTGGCGCAGTGGTTGAGAATCTGCCTGCCAATGCAGGGGACATGGGTTCGAGCCCTGGTCTGGGAAGATCCCACATGCCGCGGAGCAACTGGGCCCGTGCGCCACAACTACTGAGCCTGCGCGTCTGGAGCCTGTGCTCCGCAACAAGAGAGGCCGCGATAGTGAGAGGCCCGCGCACTGCGATGAAGAGTGGCCGCCGCTTGCCACAACTAGAGAAAGGCCTCGCAAAGAAACGAAGACCCAACACAGCCAAAAATAAAAAATAAATTTAAAGAAAAAAAAAAAAAATCTCCCCAACTACTTTGTTATAAACCAGAAACTAACACACCACTGTAAAGCAATTATACTCCAATAAAAACGTTAAAAATAAATAAATAAAATAAAATAAAATCTCCCCAACCTAAAAAAAAAAAAAAAAAAAAGAGACAAGATATCTTTTGATGTCTTGGCCATTTCAAGGCCTATATATAATGGCTTCCTTTTTATTATTCAATATAAAGGTTTCCAACTACTGAGCCAGTTACAAAATTTACTCTATAGAGTAGTAACAATTAAAAAAATTGAAATGTTTGTGCAATTATCTAGTTATTTTATTATCTTTATTATGTAAAATAAATGGAAAAATAGAAAAATGAAGATGCTGATGTGAATAAAAAGGTAGGTCTCAAAATATAATATATGATTGAAAATTATCAAGTACTATATGTTGAAAACGACAAACCTTTAGCCAAAACTGAATTCTCATTGAATTTGGTTGACTGTATAGACACTTGTGAAAGAAAACAAAATTAAAAACAACACTGAAGAAATTCTGGAGCTACACCACAGACAGAAGTACAAATAATTTTATTATATTTTATTTTCTTTATCAGAACCCCCCCGAACATACACACATGATGTAAGCCTTTCAGGAATGAATTATGCTTTAATGTTCTCTTTCTGAAGAACTGGAGTGTAGCAGTGAGATAGGCTGTGGATCAACAGTTACTTCTGAATTTTCTGTTTTAAATTATTTTAGATCCTCTCTTATAATACGTAAATAGAGAAAAGTTACTTCATGTTCTTTTACTTCAAGGAGAAAGAAGAGCTTATATTTCATACACACCAAGCTAGCAATTGTCTCCAACAGAAAGACAAACACATTCTCCCAGTTAGTATAAATGGGATACTCTCTTCAGTGTCTAAATATTCTGATTATGGTCACAATTTGCATGAGGAGTAATAAGTCCTCTGTAACTCATTTAGAATTTAATAACCTGTAGGTATTCTATCTGCTAAACACCAGCAAGATTATTGGCATTGTTCAACATATATATACATAATTCTGTATATATGTATAATTTATAAATACATACAGTTGTCCCTCGGCATCCATGGGGGATTGGTTCCAGGACACCCCCCTCCCACATGGATACCAAAATCCACAGATGCTCAAGTCGTGGGCCAACTATACTATGCCACTTTATATCAGGGACTTGAGCATCCTAGGATTTTGAGCATCCGCCCTCAGGGGTCCTGGAACCAATCCCCTGTGGACACTAATGGTGACTGTACACTCAAAATAACTCCTCGATTCTGTATTCCCCCTAATCACCCCACCCCTGACATATGCACCCACCCACCCCCATTCCAAGTCTAATACAGTATTTGGAAAAGAGTCAGTGGTCTACACTTTCCTATCTGTACCTCAACCTTCTGCAATCTGGTTATCATCTAACCACTTCACAGAAACTTTTCTTGCCAAGATCATCAATGACTTTTTTCCCACTAAATTCAATGGGTATTTTTCAGTCCTTATCTTGCTCAACTTCTCTTCAGCATCTAATATTGCTGACTATTCAGGCAAGGACAGAATTTAGGTAAGGACAATGTCCTTAGTTTCTAGGACACTGCCCTTGCCTGAATTTCTTCTTAGCTCTGACCATTTCTTCTCTCATTTGCTGGATATTCTTTTCTTGCTCAGATTTTATATCTTGACTCTTCAGTTATCTTGTTACCATCATACCCTTCTCATAATTTTTTATATCTAACTGCTACTGAACATCTCCCCATCAATGTATGTGTCCCTTCTCCCACCAAACAAAACAAAAACTGGTACTCTGTGATATACTTTATTCATGGTGAAAGATGTTACCACCCATTCACTGTACGAACCAGAAAACAAGAAATCAAGTTTGATTCCTCCATTTCCTTACTGCCAACATTCAGTGGGTGACTAAGTGCTCTGTTGCATCTGTAACTCTTTAAAAAAATATTCCCCCCAGTTCTGTTGAGATAAAACCGACATACAGGGGCTTCCCTTGTGGCCCAGTGGTTAGGAATCTGCCTGCCAATGCAGGGGACGCGGGTTCAAGCCTTGGTCTGGGAAGATCCCACATGCTGTGGAGCAACTGGGCCCGTGCACCACGACTACTGAGCCCGCGTGCCTAGAGCCCATGCTCTGCAGCACGAGAAGCCACTGCGATGAGAAGCCCGCGCACCACACCAAAGATCCAATGCAGCCAAAAATAAATAAATAAAATAAATAAATTTAAAAATAAAGAAAAGGCACAGGTAATCCCACAGTACAAATAGGTTGAGGTTTAAATAAAAAAGAAAAAAAAGAAAAAAAGAAAAAAAAAACCCCGACATAAAGTTGCACATACATAAAGTGTACAATTTACTAAGTTTTGACATACATATATGCCTGTGAAACAATCACCACAATCAGGATAGTGAACATGGCCATAAGTCTCTAAAGTTTCCTTGAGCCCCTCTGTAATCCATCTCTCCCTCCCTCACTCTTGTCCCCAGGCTACCGCTGATCTACTTCCTATCACTATAGTTTGCATTTTCTAAAATTTTATATAAATGGAATAATACAGTATATATAGAGATAGATATATTTGCCTTTATTTGTTTATTTATAGCTGTGTTGGGTCTTGGTGGCTGCACGCAGGCTTTCTCTAGTCCCAGCAAGCGGGGGCTACACTTTATTGCGGTGCACGGGCTTCTCATTGCAGTGGCTTCAGTAGTTGTGGCGCATGGGCTTAGCTGCTCCACCTCACGTGGGATCTTCCCGGACCAGGGATCGAACCTGTGTCCCCTGCAATGGCAGGCGGATTCTTAACCACTGCGCTACCAGGGAAGTCCCCAATTTGCATTTTCTTAATTCTAAAGGTGTTAAATATCTTTTAATGTACTTATTTGACTTCCACAAATATATTTTTTGGTGAATTGTCTATTCAAATCTTTTGCCTTTTTTAAAATGGGTTGTCTTCTTCTTTTTTATTTTTAAATTTTTTTAGCTGCGCTGCATGGCTTGCGGGATCTTAGTTCCCCGAGCAGGGATCGAACCCGGGCCTCTGCAGTGAAAGCACTGAGTCCCAACCTCTGGACCACCAGGGAAGTCCCAAATGGGTTGTCTTCTTAATAACTGACTTTTAAGATTTTTTAATATATTCTAGTTAAACTCCTTTGACAAATATATGTTTGGCAAATACTGTCTACCATTATATAGCTAGCCCTTTTATTTTCAAGATAATCTTTGGAAGAATAGATTTTAAGATTTTGATCAAGTTTAGTTAATTGATTTTTCTCTTATTATTTGTTATTTGTTTGTGTCCTATTTAAGACATCTTTGCCAAACTCAAGGACACTAAGATTTTCTCCTATATGTATTTTCTTACAGAATTTTTAATGCTTTTTTAAAAATAAATTTATTTATTTATTTTGGCTGCGTTGGGTCTTCGTTGCTGCGCGCGTGCTTTCTCTAGTTGCGACGAGCGGGGGCTACTCTTTGTTGCGGTGTGCGGGCTTCTCAATGTGGTGGCTTCTCTTGTTGCAGAGCACAGGCTCTAGGCATGCGGGCTTCAATAGTTGTGGCACGCAGGCTCAGTAGTTGTGGCTCACGGGCTCTAGAGCGCAGGCTCAGTAGTTGTGGTGCGCGGGCTTAGTTGCTCCACGGCATGCGGTATCTTCCCGGACCAGGGCTCAAACCCGTGTCCCCTGCATTGGCAGATGGATTCTTAACCACTGTGCCACCAGGGAAGTGCAATTTTTACTGGTTTTAGTCCTCACATTGAGGTCTACGATCCATTTTGACTTAACCGTTTATAATTATCTGTAATCTACCTGGAAACCTTACCTGTTTTGTGATCCTTGCATATATCCCCATGCTTAGCACTGTGCTTCAATCCTAGAAAGCACTTCATCAGTATCTAAATGACTAAATGAATGCATCTTTGCCACTACTGCCTCAAATTTCTCTTCCAGATTATGTTCAGTTTCTCTATTCTCCCTTCTAGCAGTACTATTACCTTGCTCTTAATGCATTCTGTACACCGTGCCAGAATATCTTTCTAAAACAAGCTGTATTATCTTTGAATTAATATGCCATCAATTGTAATATGTACCATTATCACGAACAGCACTAGAAAGAAGTGTCACTTATGAGAACTGTAAGACACAATCAACAGTAAAATGCACTGTAATTCCAGAGATGTTAAAATGCAAGAAATACAGCCATCTTAGAATTAATGGATTAGTGTAACTCTACCTGTCATTCTTCAATTTAAAATCCTTTAATGGATCTCCAGTCCCCTCAGGATAAAAACTAAATTCCTTAGCAAGGCATAAGAAAACCTTTCACTATGGGCCCTCTTCACCAGTTGAGGCTCATTGTTTGACACTCCCAACCTCACACCTCATGCTTCAGTTTATTCTGAACTCCTAAACTAAGTACTTTTACTCCCCTGCGCTCTGCACCTGGATGGTCCTTCTCTCTGGTATACGCTAGTCACCCCTGCTTGCCTAAATTAACATATATTCATCATCCACCTACCCATCAAATATTTACTCAGGGCCTATTATTATCCTAGCCTTTTGTTTTCAAGAGAATATAAGGGAACCAGGGCATCAAGGAATTAAAATCTTGCAAGAGAATCACACTAGCAATGAAAACATGTGGTAAGTACAATAACAAAGTGACCATAAAAGTACAAAGACACATAATTCTGTAAGGATGATTAGAGACACAGAGCTCAAGAAAGGCTTCCTAGAAAAAAATGCAGAACAAAGTCTTATGGAATAAGTTAAGAGATAGCCAGGTAAAAGGGAGGTGATGAAATACTGGGATCTTATTCCAGTGTGTGTAAAGGAACAGAAAGAAGGTAACAGCAAAGTGGGGTATGTAAGTGTGTATGGCATGGGGGCGGGGTAGACAAAAAGCTCTTTATGTGGTGAGAACGTAGAACAAGAAAGGGCAGAGTCCAGATGGTAGAGGAAAGTCCAGATGGTAGAGGTAAGCAGGAGTTAGATCATGGAGATTTTATCTATAGGAAATAGAGACCACCAAAGGGTTTTAAGCTGAAAAAAAGACTTCAGTTTACATTTAGAGAAATCCTAGTGGCTATGTGAAGAGCAGATTTCAGGGCAGTGGTCTAAGCATAGCACGATGGGTACCTGAAACAAGAGCTAGGTAGCACAAATGGAAAGTAGGGGGCAGTTTTAAGAAATATTTAGGTCTTAAAAGATGATTTCAGTTTGGGGAAATTTTACATTTATGAATTCTGAGGGACATACAAGCAGTACAATCTAATAAGTAGAAAGATAATTCTTAAGTGCTCAAGTCTAGAAAATAGATTAACAATTTGGGAACTGGCACCAATAAGTGGATGTTAAGACCATGAAGGAAGATGAACGCTGATTTCATCTCCTGCAAGGAACCTTCAACTCCAGTTTCAGTTACGAGCTCCCACAACACCCTAAATTTACTTTTTTAATACCAATTATTATATAGTTTTATAATTACTGACTTAGCTGTCTTCTCACTTTACCTAAGGCCCTGTGGAGGCAAAAGTCAGTATCTTTTATTTCTTTAATCTCCAGCACCTAAAACAGTGCCTAGTGCACGAAAAGATGAAGGAAAGAGACAACTGTCAATACAGTAAGTGGTGTGAAGTAATATTAATTATCAAGCACTTGCTGAGTGCTAAGCATTGTTATGCTAAGTACTTTATAATTAAGTCCTTTAATCTTCACTATAATCCTGAAAGGGATTTACTATTATCATTCCAGTTTTGCTGATGAAAAAAACTGAAGCCTAGAGAGATTATTAACATGCTCAAGGTTATACTGTAATAGGTAGTGAAATCAAGATTTGAGTCCAGGAAGAAGGAATGGTAAGTAAGTGGAAAGAAATAATTCTGCCTTGTGGAGAGTGACATTTTGAGCTTTGCTGGGATAACAGATAGGAATTCACCAGATGGAGTAGGAGGAAAGCAAATTCTAAGCAGAGAACAGTACTAAATCATCAAGGTCCCCAGATATTTACATAAATAGCAAGAAAAGACCAAAATAAGATTTTCATGGTCATTTTCCATCCTACAGTTTAATTTCAGATAACTCTCAGTACTGGGAATCCTTAGTATTTGGATAAAAGAGTGAATGATCTCCCAAGGTAGAGGCAATGAGTTAAGTAAAGCAGGTGCAGAAAACAAAAAGGAACGTGGGTGAATGATTGTTTGTCACCTGAGAAGTCTAAAGTATATTCTTTGAAATTTAGAATATTAGGAACCTAACTGGAAGAAAGGAGCATAAAAATGATTATTGCAGTACACAAATTTGTAACTAGAATGCATCATTAGCTATATACATCACATGTATGTATGTTTGTACATATACATCCCTCTCCCCCAAGCCTTGGACATTATAAAGTCTGAGCCACAACGCTCTCAAAGATTAGCCTGCAAGACTGGAAGTAACAGTGACCTCTAGTAACCAAAGGTACAAAAGTAGTTCAACTTCTGAGCAGCAACCCAACTGAAATAAGAGAAATTTAGGCTAAAAGTCTATAAACCAGGAAGGTACTAATTTAGTTTTAATCACAGTTTCAGTTTTAACCATCATAATGCCAGGGTTGAAGGCTAATGATAAATTTTATACTTTATCTTACTTTATCATGACATAAGAATACTAATCATTATTGTTTATATTCCTTGATGATACACCTAAGCAGATGAACTTTCTGATACCTTAGCCTGACAGTTCCTAAAGGCTAATGAATTTCACTGAACTCTAGAGTCACATAGTAAAGTTACCACTAGGGACTGTTGCATATGTTGCAAATCTGAAATCCATCTTGCTACCCTCATCTGTAATATCCTCTTATTTTTGCATCTATCCCAATCCCTCCATCCAAAGAGCAATTTTTAAAATAACTTCCAACTTCTATAACTTTCTTTTTCCCACATTTAACAAACATTTATTGAGTCATTCTAAGGCTAGTTATGTAAGAAACTGTCCCTGCCTCCAAATAGTTTATAATCCAGCGGGAGCAACAAATATATACACCAAAAGAAACATATAATAAAATTTTAAAACAATTCTAACAAGAGACAAAAAATAGATCATTTTCAGGAATTAATTTGAGGCCCTAAAGAATGGGAAAATTTTTTATCAGGAGAAGGGTAAAGATGGTCTATGAAGGAAGAACTTTAGTTAACACTCAAAATCTTTTTTCTCAGATTCCCTATCATATGGCCCAGAGCTCCAACTGCATACCTCTTCCACTCTCTTCACATTTTCAAGCTCCGTGCCACCTTTTGCAATCTGTCAATTACTTTGCTTCATTCTTTGAAAAGATTGAGGACTACATGTACTTCATCAAATTTTATCTTTTCCATTTAGAGTTTTATGTGTACTTTTCTCCATTCCTCTTGTTTCACAGGAAGGTGTACTTTAGTCCTCTTGACTCATTTTTTTAAAGTATATTTTGAGAAGAAATGACCAAAGAGCATTTGACTCTCATAGAGGAATGGAGCTCTGTAAATGGTAATTGCTGCCTGGTCTGAGGCAATATCCACCCATTTACTGTCATATACAAAGAGCAGCTTAGAAGTCTTTGATCTGCTGTCAAAATAATAAGACATTCTCCCACCCCCTACCATAGTATGAATCATTTTAGCCTAAGGGCCCCACCAAGGAAATTCACACCTTCCAACCTGATTAATGTAATTTACTTATTAACAACATTTACAGCAAACTCATGACAATCCCTGTCTTCTCCCAAATGTTATTTGGAGTAAGAGCCAAATGATACAGATCTGTGCCTATACACTGTCCCATAGTCTACATAATTAGGAATGTTTTTTTTGGGAGAACTGACATCCTCTAAATTTCAATTTTGCCTCTGGGCTCTCTCATTTCTCAAGTAGCAGTCATAGTGCTTGGTATTTCTGGTTTACCAGCAGCTTCCTGGTTTAAAATGACAGTTTCCCACCTTCAGATAATTTGACTCCTGTGCTTTTATACCTCTGTGTACTAACAGCTTGTCTTCACATATTGCCACTGGGTTGTATTCTCAAATTACATTCATTTGGTCACCCCAAGAGGTCTTAATGGGTTTCCCAGGCACCAGCTGTGACATAATTTGTCTTCCTGGCAGTTAAAACTGCCAGAGTGTTCCCTGGGCCTTCCCTTTTGCTCCGAAGTACAGGTAATTTTTTTTCTTTTGGCAAGGATTCAGCTGCAACTGGTGCATATATTATGAACATATGCCGTCAAAAGGAAAGAATTCTCCAACAGAAGAGAAGGTACATGAGAAATTTAAATGACTGGCCACCTTAAAAACTATTGGGAAAACTTTCTACCTAAGTGTCTGACATAATATATTCAAGAAAAAATGGGGTTTAGCTTTTAATACCGCTGGCACACTGGAGAGGACAAACTAAAAGAACAGAACTAAAAATACTGAAATGACTAGTTAGGTGTGTTTCTGATTTTGGCATTTACTGAATGGCAATACTACTATGAAATGACAGAGAATGTCCTTAATCCATTAGCATACACATTTAGTTTTAGCCATGCCTGAAGCCAAGTCATGTTTCCATATCACCACCACCTAGCAAAACTATGTAATAGTTGTCTACATCAATAAGGAAGCTGACCTATACTTTTAACCACAGCTTCATAAAAGGTTTCCACCTATTTATCCATGGTAGTTTAGTCTCCCCTCTAAAGAAAAATCCTCTAGAAATTCTAAATATCTTAAGAAGATGGTAGTGATTACTGTCCTGTCAGTAATTTGTGTGAAAGTGAATACTACAAATTCTAATTTCACAAGGGACTAAAACATTTCCATGTAAAATTTTTCTACAGTATCAGAAATGATTTTACTTTTTTTTTTAAAAATTGAGGTATAATTGACATATAACATTATATTAATTTACTTTTTAATTGAGGGAGAAAATACAAAATCCCTGCAAAATAATTTCATTGCTTTTTAAAAAATTTTTTCAAAAAAAATTTTTTTCATTTGTTAGAAAATACTTTGCTTAAAGTATTTATTCCAAATATTTATACCATTAATATATTAATCCTGTTTTGTCAAAACTGATGATCTTTTTAAGGTTACATACAAATGACAATAGTGAAGAATCACTTAATATTTCTTTTCCAATTACTTTCTGTAGTATATTATATATAAATTTCAAGATAAAGCTGTTTAGAATTGCAAATAGTAAAATTAACAAAACTTTAAATATGTATTTCTCTTGATGTGTTAATATCAATATTAGAGAACATAACTGGTCAGGCAAGTTTTTTCACTAATGGGAAATACAGTGGTTAATCCTTAATGAATTATGCTCATTTCTTAAATAATATTTCCCCAAATTATTATATAATCAATCTTCTCCCCAGCAATCCATTTTATATCCAGCAATTCAAAGCCTGTGTCTAAGGTAACAAAGTAACTTAAAGAATATTCACTAGTGGACTCCACTTCAAAATGTGAACCACATCAGCATATTATAAGAACAGCAGTCGAAGTAAACTTATGATGTAGAATTAATGGAAAGGAACTTAGTATCTCTCTAATTAATAAAGTTATTTATAAGAAGTAAGAGCCGGTACTATGTGGAAAGAAAAAGTTCCAATGTAGAAGCTGCAGGTGGCTCCAGGACTGGATAAATCTCCACTAAAGAGCCTGTAACAAAACTGATTCTAAATTCACTTTACAGACAAAGGAATTATAAAGGACAACTTACAGAAAGTATGTTCCCAGGGGATAGGAACTCCAGCTATTTAAACTGTATTTGTATTTCATCAAACTGAAACAGGTAGGTGCTAAGGAACTGATGTGTCATACAAAATATCGTCTGTATGCCAAATTAAAAAAAGAGCAGTCTTTAAATTTCTCTATAAATATTTCTTTACTGAAATACCTTAGTAAATAAACAATGAGAGAAAACGTTTAATTTTTTCTCAATACAAGATTATAATGTACTATTGTTTTAGCGTAATAAAATTTTTTAAAAATTGTAGGTCAATACAAATTATTTAAAATAAGCTTTTAAAATGAGATAACCAAATACTATGTCATTTTTGTCTTATAGGATTTAAAAATACTTTAATAGATCCAGAAGCTGAGGGTACACATATTAATTATAGAAGAGAAACCTGTTCTTCTCTCTTTATGCACAGTTTACCTTCCCTGTAAAGCCCTTATACATTAACACTCTAACAACTCTAGAATCCTCTTAGAAAAATCAATTTATAACCAAATAAGTTTTTTTTTCCTGGCTTGATCTTGGCAATCCTCAAAGTTGGTTCTCAAAAAATTAAAAACCCACTTATACCATTATTAACCCAAGTGGTTTCAATCAAGTCTTTTGCCAAACTCTCAGGTCCCTTACTTATCCCATGCCACTGACACATTTATCTTACTAACCAGTAATGGAAAAGAACCATCCTGCTATCTAACTCTCCACTATTAACACAAAGGCCTGGAGTGCTGGAGGGTGGGAGGTATGAGAATGGGAATCAGAAAACCAGGCAGAATGAATGCCCCTCCCTCAAAGTTTCACACCTCGGTAGCTGGTACCCTCAGGGTCCCTGAGCATTTCTTTCATGTCTGTGGCCTTCCATTCTCTGCTCTCTAACCATTCCAAATGTCAACTCCCTTTTTTTTTTTCACCAGCCAGGAACTGCCTTACTTTCCTAAAGGGCATAACTATCTCCTGAGGAGAAAGTGATAAGGAATGAAACTTCCAGCCCTGACAACTGTGAATATATATCAACCTCCACTTAGTTTTTTTAATCTCTTTCCATTCTATTGGAATGGAATCTCAATATTCGGAAGTAGTCTTTTTTCCATCTAAGACTAATAGTTTTTAACTTGCTCTAACATCCCTTCTCAAACTCTCAGGAAACTTGCCTCAATTACCACTACCCCCTCCCCCACCAACATCACCTTCCTCTCTGCTGCCTTTTTGTCCTCAATGTATTTTTCTGCTCCAGTCTATAACGTCTTAAAAAATAAAAATAATTAAAACTGGTCTTCGATTTAGTATCCTCTTTTACTACCCCTTCCCCTCTCAGGTTAATTTTCTGAAAAAAGTGGCTGGCTACAGTTGCTGCTCTTAATTCCAGAGTTCTCCTCAATTCCTGCTTCTCAAAATACTGCAGTTTGATTTGTAATCCTATCAGTCCACTAAAATTCCTTTTGGAGAGGTTTCTAATATTCTCACAAATGTCAAATCCAATGGTCACCTCTCAGTCTTTGTTTTACTTGACCTCTTTGTAGCAGCCGGCAACACGAATCACTCTTTCTTTGCTATGCTGAAATACTGGAGCTCCTGAAAGAACTATCCTGAGCCACTTTCTTGTTTTACATCCTCCTTCTATGGCTTCAACTATCATCCATAAGCTGAACATTCCCAAATTTTTATTCCTAACCAAGACTAGCCTGAGCACTAGACCTATAATTCAGCTATCAATATGTATCTATCTATACACCATACGTACCTCAAACTCAACATTCGGAAACTGAATTCATAATCTTTCTTCCACATCTGCTCCTCATATTCTGGTTAACTATCTAATCTCTAGCTAAAACCTAGGAGTTATGTAAGACTCCTCCCTAGGTTAATCATCTGCATTGACATATTACAGTAGAGAGGTAGGCTGATGAATCTTTTCCTTTTCCCATTGCCAAATGGGGATAATCATGCCTATGTCCATCTACTTTACCAAGAAATCAGTGAGATATATGAAATGATATGTTTAACTGTTTGATTAATGTGAAAGAATTTAAGATTCCTTCTGGGTAGTTGGAAGAAGAGAAAGGCTACATGACATCTGAGTAACAAAGGTCCTGATAACAGTTTATTTCAGTCTGAAAATCCCCAATGTCTAGAAGTTAAAATTTCCATTGAACTGGGGTTGGCAGTAAGTTTCAGAGTTTAAATTAAATTCTTCATGATTCTGCTGACTAATGACCACAGAAGGCTTAGAATGAAGCTATATGAACTATAATGCTTTAAATCCTTTCTGTAATGATTAAGAGAGTTCATTTAAAAAGTATGAGTGCCCACCTGCTATGTTCAACATACAATGTGAAGTCTATGGGAGACACAAAAAGATGATTCAGTTCCTGCCCTCAGTAAATTTTTTTTTAAATTTTATTTTATTTTATACAGCAGGTTCTCTTTTTCTTTTTAATTAATCAATTTATTTTTTGGCTGTGTTGGGTCTTTGTTGCAGTGCACGGGCTTCTCATTGTGGTGGCTTCTCTTGTTGAGGAGCATGGGCTCTAGGTGCACGAGCTTCAGTAGTTGTGGCTCACAGGCTCTAGAGCACACAGGCTCAGTAGCTGTGGCGCACGGGCTTAGTTGCTCTGCGGCATGTGGGATCTTCCCAAACCAGGGCTCTAACCTGTGTCCCCTGCATTGGCAGGCGGATTCTTAACCACGGCGCCACCAGGGAAGTCCAGCAGGTTCTTATTAGTTATCAATTTTATACATATTAGTGTATATATGTCAATCCAAATCTCCCAGTTCATCCCACCCCCTCTGCACTAAGTTTGTTATGTAGTTGAAAGATACTAAATTCACAAACACTATGACATAAAAGCCAGTAAGTACAATCAGTGGCATTACCCCAAAATTCCCAATTTAAAATAATAAACTTGCAGAATTTCTTAGGAATAAAGAAAAAGGAAATGGAAAATAAACTATAGTCATAAGTAATCCAAAAGAGAAACTATAGTTTTATATTCCCAATCTTAATGTCACTGAAAAAATACACGTTTAATATATTATTTCAAAGAAAATGTTGCAAAAAGCAAAACTCTTCCTACTTACAACACACTTAATTACCTTTACTTGGGACTGATTTTTTCACTGAGGCTACATGATCTTCAGAGATTGTAAGACGCCTCAAAACATCAGCCAAAGCTGCCTTTAGCACAGTGATTTCATCTTCTTGTTGCTGAACTCGTAACTCAAGGGCTGAGAGGCGATCTTGCACATCAGAAGTACTTGCAGCAGAAATACTATCATCTATAAAGAAAAGAAAATATGGAATATTTTTAAAGTAAACTTAAGAAAGAATCTAATGACATATAAGAAAAACTATACCAGATAAGTCTTTTAAAAGATGAGAAAAATTGAAAAAAAAATTTTTTTCCACAGATTAATTTCTGTAAAGATTTTCATAGCTACTTGAACTAATTTAAAATAGTAAAAGTTAATACAGCTGACATATAATTAAAATTTTGAAAATTTTCCCGTGGTCAAATTTTCCATATATTATACCATCACCTTAATAGTTTTTTCACCAAAATGTTCCCTAAATATATCACTCTGTAGACATTTGGAAACTTGCAAGACTGTAAACTATTCAAAGCATCCTTCTTACTTATTATATCATTATCATAATTATTTATGAAAATAAGGAGTACAAATCACTTCAATTTTGCTTTATGTATCAGATTCAGCATCAATGATCAGAAAGCATTCTTTACTTCTATCTTTATTATTACACTCCCAATCTCCCCCCCGCAAATATGGCTACATAATTAGTAAAAGACTTGTTGCTGCTCCTTCTCTCTCCCCAATGCCTCAACCTCTCTTAAAAAAAAAAAAAAAAAAGTGGTTTCTATACAGCACATAGCTAATATCTGCCTTAGGTATGTAACAAGAACAACAACAAAAAATAAAGTTTGGCTGTAACATAGCAATTACAAACTACTTCGAAAGCTACGTAACTTGAGAGTACACTACTTTGTTGGATCAATCTGAATCCAAATGTTTATAAAAGATCAATTGCTATTGGCTAATTCACTATAAGCAGGAAAATTCAGGGGAGAAATTAGGTTCTCACAGAAGAATGGTTTGACCTGAGTGAGATACACTGACTGGGTCAGTCATTCACACACTAAGCCATGGTGTGCCATTTTTCTCATACTGAGATAATGTGCCAGACATCTTAAGCAGACAATTTAACTCAAAGTTTGAGTTAATAATAACAACAACAAAACCCTCAGCATTTTAAAACCAAAGTTATCACCCTTTATTATGGAGCAGTAAACATATTCATATTTAAGACCTTATATGCCTACAGACAGCTCAGGCATACATATGTACTCTCTTCTGTCTTTAGAGGTATTTCAATGACAATCTTTGGAGAAGTACTGGAATGGAAGGAAAAGTTGGGTTTTATCTTCAATTTGGACTTCAAATTCTAGTACCATAGTTAATCAGTTGTGTAACCTTAGGAAAGTTATTTTACCTCTTTGAACCTCAGTTTCTTCGTCTTTAAATATTGTTATGAGGAAGGTACCCAGGACAGGTTTGACATTCAATAAATGTTTAACATACAACAGCAAAGTACAAAAGGTATCATTTGAGAGCTTTGGGCCCATGTATTACATAAAAGGCAGATATGTCAAACTTCGAGATGCTTAAGAAAAGGACTAATAAGAACAATTCAGCTTCTTGTTTTAGAAATTTTTATATTTGAGGTCTTTTTCATTTCCAGAGTGTTCTAGCTGAATTCTAGCTGATCCATACTCTGTATGTGTGTTACACTATGGTTACTATTATATTTGTCTGCCCAGAATACTTTCCTATTTTCCTTCTTCTGGTAGGAGAACACCAGCTGTTTTGTGGAACTCCACCAGTTTTTGAGGTTCCATTAGGGCTGTCAATCTATGATGCCTCATTCTCCTCTCTACCACCCTGCACTATTAATAGGTTGAAGCATACGAAGTGACCTTTTTAGTTGGTAAAAATAGGACTATTGGTAATTTCATATGGTTCAACCTAATACTAGCATAAAATGGTTGTGCGATATGGGTTAGGCCAAATGGAGTCCTCCCAAATTTCAGAGAGAGAGAGAGAGAGAGAGAGAGAGAGAGGTGTAGCCCATCCTTCTTGGTTTATCAACTATAAGGACACATAGACCTAGGGCTGCCAGTGATAAAGAGTCTTGTCTGCCCTGAGTTCCAGTTCTAGTCTCTGAAGCCCTGGACCTTCAATTCTGAGAGCTACTCTAATATTTCTTTTAGCTAATTATGTAACCTAATAAACTCTCTTTTTACAAGCCATCACTTGTAAGCCAAAGGTCCTGATTAAGTCAGTAAATTATAGATATGCCTTTCTAAATTGTTCTTAATTTATGAAAGATGGGTTATATATCTAAATTATAATCACAGGTAAAATATTTATGTGATTTTTATAAACACATGATCTCCTTAATTCTTTTGAGAAAGCAGCCAAGGCTAGTGGAAAGATTATCAGACTATAATGCCAAGGGTATAGTCCTGGGTTTTAGTACCAGCACGGTAACTAGCTTTTACTTTTGGTAAGTCACTTAACTTTTACAGACACTGATTTTTTTAAAAAATGACTAAGGTTTTTATTTTGTGAAACTTGGGACAGTCACATGAAAGGTGGTTCAGCTTGTAAAAATCCTACCACGACCTGCTAGATACTGTGATAAGATACAAGGACAATTTTTCAAAGGACATAACAAGCAAAAAGTTAACTATTAACAATGTCCTGCATTTATATAGTACCTTTCCTGTTTATTACCTCATCCCTCTCCTCGGTCTATCTGTATTTTGTATTTGAGGAAACAGCTTGAGAAGTTAAATAGCTTGCTCAAGGTCACCAAACTAGTCTTGATATCTGAAACTCAAACAGAGGACTCGACTCACAGTTTAAGTGCCCTTTACTCTATTTCATGCTGCATCTTAACAATAATCACAGGAGGACCGAACAAATATATTCTTTCACAAAGCCAGACAGGGTTTAAACTATGAAGTGATATAATCAGATTTCTGTTTTAAAAAGGTTATTTTGGTTTCTGTGAGAGAATGGATTGGAACAGAATAAGAGTAAATGTAAGGAGAGCAGGCAGGAGGCTAATGCAGTAACCCGTGTGAAAGGTGAAGGTGGCCTAGGCTAGGAGTAAGGTGTTCATGTGTCTCGATTTGTCCAGGACAAACATGTCTGCTATCTCAGTAAAAATATTATCATAACGTTCCTTCTTTCTCTCTAAAGTTTCCCAGTTTGAATGATCAATTACAGGGTCACTCAAGCTAAGGCAACAGCAACAACAGAGATGCAAAGTGGCATAGTAGTTGATTATAGTCCTGAAACCCTATAACATCTTCCTAATATCTTAGCCCTTTACCTTTTCAGAGGCAAGTAGAACTGTGCATAAATTCTGGTGTTACACTGCCTGAATAAATCTGTTTGCTACTTACCAGCTCTGTGACTGGTTTCCTCATGTAATTTTTTTCATGCTAATTAGTACTTATCTCAGGTTTGAGATTATTAGGTGAAATAATGCACAGCACTGCCATACAGTGAGGGTTCAGTAAGTTACTATTTTGTATAGTGGTGTTCTTTACTACACTGTTTATTATTATTATTATTTAATATAAATTTATTTATTTATTTTTGGCTGTGTTGGGTCTTCGTTTCTGTGCGAGGGCTTTCTCTAGTTGTGGCAAGTGGGGGCCAGTCTTCATCGTGGTGCGTGGGCCTCTCACTTTCGCGGCCTCTCTTATTGCGGAGCACAGGCTCCAGACGCATAGGTTCAGTAGTTGTGGCTCACAGGCCTAGTTGCTCCGCGGCATGTGGGATCTTCCCAGACCAGGGCTCGAACCCATGTCCCCTGCATTAGCAGGCAGATTCTCAACCACTGCGCCACCAGGGAAGCCCAACACTGTTTATTATTGCTACAAAATTGGAAATGACCTAAAGTCCCTGGATGGAGTTAATAAGCTATATGTTCACACCACAGAAAGCCATGCAATTAAAAACAATAAGATAAGTATATAAACCAGAAATTTGAAAGATCTATAAGACAACTCAAGTGGAGTAAATAAGCAAATTGGGGAACAACATGTACTAAATAATTTATTGAAACACACACACACCGAAACATACTTCTAAAAAATAAACAAAAAACTTCATATTTATATATGTATATAATGTACACATAGAAAAAAGTCTAGAAGCATACACATCAAACTGGTAATTGGGTTACTTTTGACTCGGAGAGTGAGATTAGAAGGGTAAGGGTAAAGGGAAATTTTTGCTTTTTAGTGTAAGCATTTCTATATTATTTGAATTTCACAAAAATGTATCATATGTTACTTTTCATATGTTATTTAAACTTATATTTAAGCTAATATACAGTGCTTCTGAAGCTTAATTTCTTAAAGCAAGTTTCCTTCAGACACAGTATTCCAATTTCATAAAGGAACATATCAGAGCATAAGGCAATTAACTTAAATTTGTACTCATTGATTATAAAAGCTAGAACAGAGACTATCTTAAAGATCAACAGCACCTACTGTCATTTTATAGATAAGTAAACTAAGACTGTGAAATTAGGTGAGTTACTCTTGGGCACACAGCAAACTGGAGTTAGAGCTCCTTCCTCAGATGACTCGATAGAACCCATCGCTCTTGCTCTTTACATTTTCAAAACTTTGTTCTTATTTTTTTCTCTCCCAATCTATGATGTACCACACGTGCACTCACAATAAACATTTTAAGAATACATATGTTCAGTAAATATATCTATTTTCTGGGGGCTTAATTCCACTCCCCTTTCTTAATGCAAGTACACTGATTCCTTTTCCTTATACTGTGGTAGTCTCTTATTTCCTTGCTCCCTCTCAAAATAGTTTCTAGCCTTGAGGGTTAAAATATGAACTACAAATAAATTCCCAAGGGTTCTTAAACTCACTAAGGGGGGGAAATAAAAAGAGAAAGAAAGAGAGAAAAGAGAAAGAAGGTCCATAAACCTCTTTTCCATCAGTCTAATCTATTTATTGGCATAAGTAAGGTCTCTTTTATTAGAGATGCAAGCAAAAAAAAAAAAAAAAGTAACTAGTAAACTTTAATATCCAATATGACAGTTTTAAAACTACAACGGTAGCCACTCATGCTTTTACTACAGTGAATCATAGTTAATTTGTCTTCTAAACTGTCAAGAAATACATGTTACCTTTGCAGAGGTATTCTAAATATCTAAAAGTTGGCAACCCAGCATCACATCAGAACGAGGCATGCCTATACATTCTAGCACCTTTTCAATGTCAATGGTTTTATGTAAATCTTTCTAAAATGGATCACTTATTTTCCTGTCTTCTTAACAAGGGCATATAATTATAACGTAGCAACTTCTAGATGACTCAGTCTTCACTGAAAATATTAATTACTCTGTGCTGCAAGCACTGTGATAAAATGACACCCTGGAGGCTATTATATTTCTAATTAAATAATTTAAAGTACATTTTCAAACCTGTAGTCTTTCTTCATACCTTTTCTGCTTCTTTCTTTGCAGTTAGTATTAACTATGCCAGTCTATAGCAATACTCCTTTCCAATCTAATTTCCTACATTATGGGATATTGGATAACCAAGCCTTTTGAACTGTTTATAAGAAGAAAAAATAATCTCTGAAATTAGGACCTCTTCTATTTAAAAAAATTATATTATGTATGTATATTATATGCACATACATTATATATATGATGTATACAATTTAAACACAGAGGAAAAAAATGGACACAGCCTCAGGCCTAATATTCATGTCACTGGAGTCCCAGAGGAAGAGGAGAAAAAGATTCTAGATGAAAAAAGTATGTGAAGAAATAATGGCGGAACTTCCCAAGTTAAATTAAAATTCACAAATTCATTAAAATTCAGTATATTGAAGTCCCTATCTCCACCACACATGAAAATCAAATCCAAGCAGATTAAAGAATTAAGGGCAAAATTATAAAACCTTTAGAAAAATAACAGAGAATATTTTCATATCCTGCAAGTAGAGAGGAGGTTCCTAAACAGGATACAAAAAGCACGATCCATAAAAGTAAATATTGAAACTACATTAGAATTCAGAATACATGTCCACTAAAAGACACAAGCAAGAGAAAAAGCAATTCACAAACGAGGAATAGTTCTAACACTTACAAGTGATAAAGGATTAGGATCCTGAATACAGAATTCCTACAAATCAATCAGAAAGACAATCCGACAGAAAAATTGACAAAAGCCTTGACTAAACACCTCATGGAAAAGAAAACATAAATGGCCAATGAACATATGAAATGAGGCTCAAGCACCTCATTAATAATCTTGAAAAGGAAAATTAAATTAAAACCATATGAAACACTATTTTATGCTCACCAAACCGGCAAAAAATTTTAAGTGTGACAATATCAAGTATTCCCTAGGATATAGAGTAATGTGAATTCTCATACATTACTGGTAGGCGGTAAACTGTTTCAAGACTTTGAGATTAAAAAACAAAAACAAAAATAACACCAACTTTGGCATCATCTGGTAAAACTGAAGATGCATACATCCTATGACCCAGCAATTCCACTCCTGGGTGTATAGACCCTGACCTACAGCAGGGTTGGCAATCTTTTTCTGTGAGGGCCAGACAGTAAATATTTTAGGCTCTGCAGACCACATCATCTCTGTAGCAACTACTCAAATCTGCCTTTGTAACACAAAAACAGCTATAAATACGTAAATGATTGTGTGGCTATGTTCCAATAAAACTTTTTTTATAAAACAGGTGGCCTGCCAGGCATAGTTTCCCAACCTCTGCTCTTGCATACATACACCAAGAGAAATGTTCAATAATGTTCACAACAGCAAAGTTCACAATAGAAACAAACTGGAAACAACTTAAATGCCCATTAACTATAAAATGTGTAAATAAATTGTGATATAAACATTCAACAGAATACTACAAAGTGGTAAAAATAAACTATGGCTACATGAAACATCATGTATAAATCTCAAGAATATAATAATGAGTGTAAAAAGCAAGTCGGACTTTACATAAAGTTCAAAAAATACAAAAGTAAATAATATATTGCTTAGAACAAAACCACAGAGCAAGGGAATGATATATACAAAATTTATGACAATAGTTACTTCTAATGGTGTAGGGCAGGGGATAGTATAGGGAGGCGTCCACAGGTAATAGAACATCTATGTCATAAAGACAAACATATATTGTATTATACTTTTTTGAGGTGGAAGTTAGTGACTTTTCTCTTCTGAGAGAGGATGGGGAACGTGGATGACTAGACTATATAACTATTCACTTTTTTTTTTTTTAAGAACAATGAAACCATTTTTGCAAATTAAATCCCAAAACAGATAAAACAGATAGAGTTGTACTTCCAAAGAACCCTGAGGTTCTGTGTCATGAAAACAACTAAACCAGGTGGTTTTTATGACTGCTTTGAGGGCTAATGGAATGACCATAAGATTAGTTGTTACCTATGAACCTTTGGGGAAAAAAAAGTCCATCTCAAAAAGGTATATGATATGAGATATAATACCATCCAAAGAACAAATATTTAAAAAAAATTAAAAACAGTCTCTGATCTCCCCTTCCTAAAGCACTTATGTTAAGACACTGGGCAGGCCTTAATGGGTAGAATGGTAGTGGAGAGGATTAGAAGAGCTAATATGGGTGAAGAACCATGAGAAACCAGTAACAACACCATGCATTGTTTACAGTTAAAAAAAGTGAAGGCACTAACCTAAAGGACTATCAATGGGGAACTGATTAAATAAATAGTTGTATTACGGTACACTACGGCGCTCTTAAAAAGGATGGTATATATTTAAAATCATAAACAAGAAAGTTTACTAGGAGTAACAACATACTATAAAGAAAAAAACTGCAGGCAACATTTATAGTGTAGTTGTATCTGTGTAGAACTGTATATCCACAGGCATACATACACCTACAGACGTATAGAGAGACTGGAGGTACGTCTCTGGCAAGTGGGATTTCGGAGGTTTTTGCTTACTTATACTCTTTTATTTTAGATGAATTTTCTACAAAAAAAGAAAAATTCTTTGTAGACAAAACTTAAACTATTGGGGCTTCCCTGGTGGTGCAGTGGTTAAGAATCTGCCTGTCAATGCAGGGGACACGGGTTCGAGCCCTTGTCCAGGAACAGCCCACCTGCCGCGGAGCAACTAAGCCCATGCACCACAATTACTAAGCCTGCGCTCTAGAGTCTGTGAGCCACAACTACTGAGCCCAAGTGCCACAACTACTGAAGCCCGCACGCCTAGAGCCCGTGCTCTGCAACAAGAGAAGCCACCCAATGAGAAGCCCGCACACCACAAGGAAGAGTAGCCCCCGCTTGCTGCAAATAGAGAAAAGCCTGCACGCAGCAACAAAGACCCAAGGCAGCCAAAAATAAAAATAAATAAATAAATAACAAAAAAAAAAACTTAAACTATTTTCTCAGTAAAGAAAAGCAAAGCTAATTCAGGCTGTGATGTAAACCTACTTAGTAATGCACCCAAATTTTCAATACAAGTTTGGTTAATGTGTAGATTTTTATGCATAGTGAATGAAAACATTTCTGTAAAAGTATACATCTCATAATGTTTGAAAGAAATATTCTCAGGCTAATAACAAACACAAAAATCAAAACAATACATCCAAAGGAAAACCGGGTCTTTAAACATCATTTCTTCAAAAGAACAAAACAAAATCACAACTGATTTGTCACATTAGTAAATTCCCATCAGAAAGCATTTAGCAACTTAAATGGTTTTCTCTTTGTTTTAAAATGGAATTAGTTGTCTTCAAATATTGTCGCATCAAGACAAATATTTAAGTATTATATCAAAAAGTTATGCACTATGTGCTCTACAACAGCTAAAATTTACTTTTGGAAATAAACATAAGAAAATATATTCATAAAAACAGCTCATAAAAAGATATATTTATGCAGGAATTAATGTTTCCTATTTATCTTAATATTCTACTTCTAAAAGTCAAAGCTTTCTCTCAAAGAAGTTTTAATTAAATAAGGCATTTTAACTGTTAAAGCTTGGATATTTTATTTCTCTAATAAATGACAATATTAATTACCTCCACCTAGCGATATTATATGAAAATAACACTATCTGTCTTCAATTGAATAACACAAACAATGTTGACTTATATTTTCTACTTTTAAAAACTTAAGTTTGTCTTTCCTTGTAAGATATTCTTACTAAAATTTCCCCTGCTGGCATAAATTATATAAGAAATTGTGTTAAATAAAATATAAAACCACTTTTGCTACAGCACTCCGGACATGAAGGCTAGTCCCAGGGAAGGACTTTACTTTGTTCTATCGCTAGGATTCATGCACAATTAAGACTTTTTTCAAAGTCTCACTTAACACAGAATTAAAAACAGATAATCAGATAATTCTGCTTTTGATGTTTTTTGGTTAGACTTCACAGAAGCAGAAGTCAAGCTTAATTACACAATTCTGATTTCTTATTGAGAGGCGCTTTTATTTTTTTATTTTTTTTACTATTTTCCACTAAAAGCTGTTTTAATTTTTTTCCTCACAAATAATATAATAACCATCTTTTGGGGGGGCGGGGCACAGGGAAAGAACAAGTTGAACAAAGTCCATCCTGCCCTTACAACAGGAATATATTTGCTTATAAAGGGGGTACAGTCTTAAGTACTTTATAAAAGTAGGTAGGCAAATATTTATGCCATTACTGACACATATTTAAAGGAAGGAGGAGGGGAGGGACGGAAGAGACCTAGATGCATTCCCACATCCTCAGATTTCTTTTGTCACGAGTAGTAAAGTTTGTGACACAAGTCTCAATTCCGAGGAAAGGAAAGATACGTTACCAGTGCAGAAGCTCCTAAGTGTAGAGGAAGCACACACTGAAGCGAGACCAGGCAAGCGGTCTTCCATTCTTGCCACCTACGTTACAAGCAGTATAAACCAGTTCTGTCTACGTTTCCTGCTGCCTTCCCAGATAGTTCCAGAGCAAATCCCAGCTCTCTAAATCTCACGACATACTTTACATTCTGAGGAAATCCTCCCGATCCAGATGGCCTACCACCAAGCACTTCTATGTTGGCACAAATAAAAACTTCTTAAGATAGTTCTCCTGCCCCTTTGCTCTCTGATCTAAAGAAAAGTTTTCTACTTATTTATAAAGAGAGGCAAAGAAACTGAAGGAGAGAGAGCAAACAGAGCACGCAGGCAAAAGGAGGGTAAAGATACAGAAAAAAAAAACTTGGGCTGCTTTGGGGAGTGGCTAAATTCCAGGCACAGGCAGAAACACATTTTTAATGCACCACATGAATATTCACTACAATTATTTGGTTGTCCTCAGGCACTATTTTTCTGATCTTCTTTCAATTGGTTAAGAGTAAGGTACAACTGCTTCAAATACAAAACCCAGTTCTGCCTTCTGAAACTAAAACATAAAACATATTAAATAGTTTCTATAAGTTAACAGAGTTAAAGCCCCCCAAATGAGTATTTTTCTCTACTAGGAAATTAAATAAACAATGTGTGTGCAAAGTGGCAAGTCACATTTCCTTTTTCCTTTTGCTTTTGTTTAAAATAAAATGAAATCCACATGAACTGTAAAGAAACTAAAAGAATGATCACTTTTCATTAATTTTTAAAACCTAAGTGTAACATGGCTGATTTATTACAACCATTTCACTAGAGTAAGATAATGAATACAATTAACAATGAGAATAGTCCCTTTTCTTAATTCACTAATTTTCCAAATTATTTTAAAATAATACAACTGCATTAGTAGTAACCTATAATGATTTACATCTGGTCAGATATTCTGATTTCAAACCACATATGCTTACAATAATGTAAAAGTATAGGGAACTGAAATTATAAATATCTTTAGTCTCTCTTATAAAACCATGTAAAAGCAGGTGAAAGTTAATGAATGAAACGTGTATTTATTCTTTTGATAACTACTTCTAAAGCTAATTAAAGAACAAATTCATGGAGATAAGTGTCAAAACAAAGCTACTGACAGATCATCTCTTCAGTTTGTTGCTTTTAAGCTTTATAATTAAGAAAAGCAAATTTAAACCAAACCAAACCAAAGTAAAACAGAAACAACAGGACTACTGTAAACACACACACCCACACACACACAATACTGCGAAATGGATAAAACCTAAACCAAACTGAACATTAAGAGCTATGCTACAAAGATTGAGATGAGGATAAACTAAAAGCAAAGCTGATAAAAGACAGAGGAATGAAGCAAAATGACCTAGATTAATATTTACAGAAGAAAGTGGGAACCATCAAGAGTGTTTCCTAAAGTGAGACTTGGGAAAGTTCTTCTCTATAGATTAATACCTGGTACAGATTCACCAAAATACAGGAGCTACTTGGAAGATTACCAGGAATTAAACGGGCTGGGGTGTGTGTAATGTGTCTGAAACAAAGTACATTTAGGGGATATCAAGTAGGATGAATAAAAGCAGACAGAATGGGAAATATAATGATACAAAGGAAATGTAATGCCAGGCACAGACTAGGACAGAGTTCAAATTCTTGCTATTGATTGGTGAGAAGCTCTGAAGCAGATTGTGCTTTATTATGTTTCTCTTCAATCAACAGACAAATGTAAGACTGTAGTTTTATAATTTAGGTCTCAACTACTCTTCTTTACAACAAAATGCAGCCCAATTAAATGACTGCTCACAGACTCCTAAGGTTATAGAAGGACTGTCAAGAAGTTCTGTAACCTAGTGCTTTCTAACTAGTACATAACAAAAAGGCTCCCCTTACACATACACTACAGTACATGGGCTTCTTTTTACCACCTCCCATCTGTAAACTGCTACTAATTTGTAGATTATATACCTTGGGCATTCCTTTCTTCTCAAATCAAAATTTGATGTCAGGCCAGAAAGTATGTGGTTCCTAATCTCAGCTTAGTTTCTTTGCTCAAGAATCATCTTCTCTCTTTACTATTACAGTCAATCTTTCCAAAATGCTTATTCATACATTCAAGTATTTGAGTACTATGATGTACAGAAACTCTTCGAGACGCTGAGGTGAATTAAAAGGAATTTTACCTACTAGAAATTAGAAATTAAAGGACGCACTTAAGAGATGCTACTCAAGACACAGGATTGATGGAATACGGTCACTGACTGGATGAGGGGATGAAAAGTAGGGGAGGGTCCCCTTGTTCTATTTGGAATAGTGAGTAAATGGTTAGGTAACATTCACTGAGCTAGGAATAAAGGAAAAGAAACAAGGTTGGGGGGAATGAGGGAGTAGAATGATGAGCGCTTTTGGACCTGCTGAGTTTGAGGTCACTGCAACAAAAGTATAACCAGGTCTTGGGCTTAAGACAAAGGCCTAAACTAGAGACGTACTTTTGAAAACTGTACTGGGATATAATAGATAGCTAGAGTCACTAGAATTGATGACTGGGAGTGAGAAGAGAATAGGGCCAAGGTTATTTTTAGGGCAGCCAGAAGGAAAGGAATGTGCAAATAACAATAATAAAAACTGTCAGAAAGGTAGTAATAGATTCAGGAAAAAAATAATAATTTCTAAGACTGAAAGGACATCAAAAGACAAGGACTGAAAATGGTCCACTGGATTTGGCAATTATAAGGAGACGTTTACCCAGGAAGTTTCAGTGGAGTGATGGGGAAAGAAGCATGACTGCAATGTACTGAATTGTGACTTGGAGGTAAAGAAGTCTTTTTAAGGAATCTGGTTGAAGATGGAAAGGGGGAAAATGGAATGAGGTGGGGAATGAGTTGTGCAAGGTTGCTGAAGGGGTTTTTGTTCAACATTTGCAGGGTTTGGGGAAGGAACGGATGAGAAAGTGAGCTGTACTAACACGAGAGGGCATGCAGCAAAGCTCTTGTGTTAGAGACGATGTGAAGGACTAAAGCAGAAAACACAGACCAAAGGACGAGCCTTAAGAAGGGACAGCCAACACTGTCCTCAATGGTGAAAAACTGAAACCATTTCCACTAAGATCAGGAACAAGACAAGGGTGCCCACTCTCACCACTGTTATTCAACATAGTTTTGGAAGTTTTAGCCACAGCAATCAGAGAAGAAAAAGAAATAAAAGGAAGCCAAATCGGAAAAGAAGAAGTAAAGCTGTCACTGTTTGCAGATGACATGATACTGTACATAGAGAATCCTAAAGACGCTACCAGAAAACTACTAGAGCTAATCAATGAATTTAGCAAAGTAGCAGGATACAAAATTAATGCACAGAAATCTCTTGCATTCCTATACACAAATGATGAAAAATCTGAAAGAGAAATTAAGAAAACACTCCCATTTACCATTGCAACAAACAGAATAAAATATCTAGGAATAAACTTACCTAAGGAGACAAAAGACCTGTATGCAGAAAATTATAAGACACTGATGAAAGAAATTAAAGATGATACAAATAGATGGAGAGATATACCATGTTCTTGGATGGGAAGAATCAACTTTGTGAAAATGACTCTACTACCCAAAGCAATCTACAGATTCAATGCAATCCCTACCAAACTACCACTGGCATTTTTCACAGAACTAGAACAAAACATTTCACAATTTGTATGGAAACACAAAAGACCCCGAATAGCCAAAGCAATCTTGAGAAAGCAAAACGGAGCTGGAGGAATCAGGCTCCCAGACTTCAGACTATACTACAAAGCTACAGTAATCAAGACAGTATGGTACTGGCACAAAAACAGAAATATAGATCACTGGAACAGGATAGAAAGCCCAGAGATAAACCCACGCACATATGGTCACCTGATCTTTGATAAAGGAGGCAAGAATATACAGTGGAGAAAAGACAGCCTCTTCAATAATTGGTGCTGGGAAAACTGGACAGCTACATGTAAAAGAATGAAATTAGAACACTCCCTAACACCATACACAAAAATAAACTCAAAATGGATTAAAACCTAAATGTAAGGCCAGACACTATCAAACTCTTAGAGGAAAACATAGGCAAAATACTCTATGACATAAATCACAGCA
Organism: Balaenoptera borealis; assembly: GCF_965194805.1. NCBI lineage: Eukaryota > Metazoa > Chordata > Mammalia > Artiodactyla > Balaenopteridae > Balaenoptera > Balaenoptera borealis. Next base: position 57,200,307 of record NC_138871.1, read on the forward strand.
AGATCCTTTTTGACCCACCTCCTAGAGAAATGGAAATAAAAACAAAAATAAACAAATGGGACCTAATGAAACTTAAAACCTTTCACACAGCAAAGGAAACCATAAACAAGACGAAATGACAACCCTCAGAATGGGAGAAAATATTTGCAAATGAAGCAGCTGACAAAGGATAAATCTCCAAAATTTATAAGCAGCTCATGCAGCTCAGTATCAAAACAAACAAACAACCCAATCCAAAAATGGGCAGAAGACCTAAATAGATATTTCTCCAAAGAAGATATACAGATCGCCAACAAACACATGAAAGGATGCTTAACATCATTAATCATTAGAGAAATGCAAATCAAAATTACAATGAGATATCATCTCACACCAGTCAGAATGGCCATCATCAAAAAATCTACAGGAGGGCAGACAGCAGAAGCAAGAAAAACTGCAATCCTACAGCCTGTGGACCAAAAACCACAGTTACAGAAAGATAGAGAAGATGAAAAGGCAGAGGGCTATGTACCAGATGAAGGAACAAGAAAAAACCCCAGAAAAACAACTAAATGAAGTGGAGATAGGCAACCTTCCAGAAAAAGAATTCAGAATAATGATAGTGAAGATGATCCAGGACCTCGGAATAAGAATGGAGGCAAAGATTGAGAAGATGCAAGAAATGATTAACAAAGACCTAGAAGAATTAAAGAACAAACAAACAGAAATGACCAATACAATAACTGAAATGAAAACTACACTAGAAGGAATCAATAGCAGAATAACTGAGGCAGAAGAACAGATAAGTGACCTGGAAGACAGAATGGTGGAATTCACTGCTGTGGAACAGACTAAAGAAAAAAGAATGAAAAGAAATGAAGACAGCCTAAGAGACCTCTGGGACAACATTAAACGCAACAACATTCGCATTATAGGGGTCCCAGAAGGAGAAGAGAGAGAGAAAGGACCAGAGAAAATATTTGAAGAGATTATAGTCGAAAACTTCCCTAACATGGGAAAGGAAATAGCCACCCAGGTCCAGGAAGCACAGAGAGTCCCATACAGAATAAACCCAAGGAGAAACACGCCGAGACACATAGTAATCAAAGTGGCAAAAATTAAAGACAAAGAAAAATTATTGAAAGCAGCAAGGGAAAAACGACAAATAACATACAAGGGAACTCCCATAAGGTTTACAGCTGATTTCTCAGCAGAAACTCTGCAAGCCAGAAGGGAGTGGCATGATATACTTAAAGTGATGAAAGGGAAGAACCTACAACCAAGATTACTCTACCCAGCAAGGATCTCATTTAGATTTGATGGAGAAATCAAAAGCTTTACAGACAAGCAAAAGCTAAGAGAATTCAGCACCACCAAACCAGCTCTACAACAAATGCTAAAGGAACTTCTCTAAGTGGGAAGCACAAGAGAAGAAAAGGACCTACAAAAACAAACCCAAAACAATTAAGAAAATGGTCATAAGAACATACATATCGATAATTACCTTAAACGTGAGTGGATTAAATGCTCCAAACAAAAGACACAGGCTTGCTGAATGGATACAAAAACAAGACCCATCTATATGCTGTCTACAAGAGACCCACTTCAGACCTAGGGACACATACAGACTGAAAGTGAGGGGATGGAAAAAGATATTCCATGCAAATGGAAATCAAAAGAAAGCTGGAGTAGCAATACTCATATCAGATAAAATAGACTTTAAAATAAAGAATGTTACAAGAGACAAGGAAGGACACTACATAATGATCCAGGGATCAATCCAAGAAGAAGATATAACAATTATAAATATATATGCACCCAACATAGGAGCACCTCAAAACATAAGGCAACTGCTAACAGCTATAAAAGAGGAAATCGACAGTTAACACAGTAATAGTGGGGGACTTTAACACCTCACTTACACCAATGGACAGATCATCCAAAATGAAAATAAATAAGGAAACAGAAGCTTTAAATGACACAATAGACCAGATAGATTTAATTGATATATATAGGACATTCCATCCAAAAACAGCAGATTACACGTTCTTCTCAAGTGCGCACGGAACATTCTCCAGGATAGATCACATCTTGGGTCACAAATCAAGCCTCAGTAAATTTAAGAAAATTGAAATCATATCAAGCATCTTTTCTGACCACAACGCTATGAGATTAGAAATGAATTACAGGGAAAAAAACGTAAAAAAGACAAACACATGGAGGCTAAACAATACGTTACTAAATAACCAAGAGATCACTGAAGAAATCAAAGAGGAAATCAAAAAATACCTAGAGACAAATGACAATGAAAACACGACGACCCAAAACCTATGGGATGCAGCAAAAGCAGTTCTAAGAGGGAAGTTTATAGCTATACAAGCCTACCTCAAGAAACAAGAAAAATCTCAAGTAAACAATCTAACCTTACACCTAAAGAAACTAGAGAAAGAAGAACAAACAAAACCCAAAGTTAGCAGAAGGAAAGAAATCATAAAGATCAGAGCAGAAATAAATGAAATAGAAACAAAGAAAACAATAGCAAAGATCAATAAAACTAAAAGTTGGTTCTTTGAGAAGATAAACAAAATTGATAAGCCATTAGCCAGACTCATCAAGAAAAAGAGGGAGAGGACTCAAATCAATAAAATCATAAATGAAAAAGGAGAAGTTACAACAGACACCGCAGAAATACAAAGCATCCTAAGACACTACTACAAGCAACTCTATGCCAATAAAATGGACAACCTGGAAGAAATGGACAAATTCTTAGAAAGGTATAACCTTCCAAGACTGAACCAGGAAGAAACAGAAAATATGAACAGACCAATCACAAGTAATGAAATTGAAACTGTGATTAAAAATCTTCCAACAAACAAAAGTCCAGGACCAGATGGCTTCACAGGTGAATTCTATCAAACATTTAGAGAAGAGCTAACACCCATCCTTCTCAAACTCTTCCAAAAAATTGCAGAGGAAGGAACACTCCCAAACTCATTCTATGAGGCCACCATCACCCTGATACCAAAACCAGACAAAGACACTACAAAAAAAGAAAATTACAGACCAATATCACTGATGAATATAGATGCAAAAATCCTCAACAAAATACTAGCAAACAGAATCCAACAACACATTAAAAGGATCATACACCACGATCAAGTGGGATTTATCCCAGGGATGCAAGGATTCTTCAATATACGCAAATCAATCAATGTGATACACCATATTAACAAATTGAAGAATAAAAACCATATGATCATCTCAATAGATGCAGAAAAAGCTTTTGACAAAATTCAACACCCATTTCTGATAAAAACTCTCCAGAAAGTGGGCATAGAGGGAACCTACCTCAACATAATAAAGGCCATATATGACAAACCCACAGCAAACATCATTCTCAATGGTGAAAAACTGAAAGCATTTCCTCTAAGATCAGGAACGAGACAAGGATGTCCACTCTCACCACTATTATTCAACATAGTTTTGGAAGTCCTAGCCACGGCAATCAGAGAAGAAAAAGAAATAAAAGGAATACAAATTGGAAAAGAAGAAGTAAAACTGTCACTGTTTGCGGATGACATGATACTATACATAGAGAATCCTAAAACTGCCACCAGAAAACTGCTAGAGCTAATCAATGAATATGGTAAAGTTGCAGGATACAAAATTAATGCACAGAAATCTCTTGCATTCCTATATACTAATGATGAAAAATTTGAAAGAGAAATTAAGGAAACACTCCCATTTACCATTGCAACAAAAAGAATAAAATACCTAGGAATAAACCTACCTAGGGAGACAAAAGACCTGTATGCAGAAAACTATAAGACACTGATGAAAGAAATTAAAGATGATACCAACAGATGGAGAGATATACCATGTTCTTGGATTGGAAGAATCAACATTGTGAAAATGAGTATACTACCCAAAGCAATCTACAGATTCAATGCAATCCCTATCAAATTGCCAATGGCATTTTTTACGGAGCTAGAACAAATCATCGTAAAATTTGTATGGAGACACAAAAGACCCCGAATAGCCAAAGCAGTCTTGAGGGGAAAAAATGGAGCTGGAGGAATCAGACTCCCTGACTTCAGACTATACTACAAAGCTACAGTAATCAAGACAATATGGTACTGGCACAAAAACAGAAACATAGATCAATGGAACAAGATAGAAAGCCCAGAGATAAACCCATGCACCTATGGTCAACTAATCTATGACAAAGGAGGCAAAGATATACAATGGAGAAAAGACAGTCTCTTCAATAAGTGGTGCTGGGAAAACTGGACAGCTACATATAAAAGAATGAAATTAGAATACTCCCTAACACCATACACAAAAATAAACTCAAAATGGATTAGAGACCTAAATATAAGACTGGACACTATAAAACTCTTAGAGGAAAACATAGGAAGAACACTCTTTGACATAAATCACAGCAAGATCTTTTTTGATCCACCTCCTACAGTAATGGAAATAAAAACAAAAATAAACAAGTGGGACCTAATGAAACTTCAAAGCTTTTGCACAGCAAAGGAAACCATAAACAAGACGAAAAGACAACCCTCAGAATGGGAGAAAATATTTGCAAATGAATCAACGGACAAAGGATTAATCTCCAAAATATATAAACAGCTCATTCAGCTCAATATCAAAGAAACAAACACCCCAATCCAAAAATGGGCAGAAGACCTAAATAGACATTTCTCCAAAGAAGACATACAGACGGCCACGAAGCACATGAAAAGATGCTCAACATCACTAATTATTAGAGAAATGCAAATCAAAACTACAATGAGGTATCACCTCACTCCTGTTAGAATGGGCATCATCAGAAAATCTACAAACAACAAATGCTGGAGAGGGTGTGGAGAAAAGGGAACCCTCTTGCACTGTTGGTGGGAATGTAAATTGATACAGCCACTATGGAGAACAATATGGAGGTTCCTTAAAAAACTAAAAATAGAATTACCATATGACCCAGCAATCCCACTACTGGGCATATACCCAGAGAAAACTGTAATTCAAAAAGACACATGCACCTGAATGTTCATTGCAGCACTATTTACAATAGCCAGGTCATGGAAGCAACCTAAATGCCCATCAACAGACGAATGGATAAAGAAGATGTGGTACATATATACAATGGAATATTACTCAGCCATAAAAAGGAACGAAATTGAGTCATTTGTTGAGACGTGGATGGATCTAGAGACTGTCATACAGAGTGAAGTAAGTCAGAAAGAGAAAAACAAATATCGTATATTAATGCATGTATGTGGAACCTAGAAAAATGGTACAGATGAGTCAGTTTGCAGGGCAGAAGTTGAGACACAGATGTAGAGAATGGACATATGGACACCAAGGGGGGAAAACTGCGGTGGGGTGGGGATGGTGGTGTGCTGAATTGGGCGACTGGGATTGACATGTATACACTGATGTGTATAAAATTGATGCCTAATAAGAACCTGCAGTATATAAAACCAAACAAAACAACTAATACTAAACTTTCATTGGGTTATTTGTATGGAAATATGTTAATATAAATGTTTCAGACATTACATGAAATTTCTAAAAATCTTATATTTGTATGTGTATGGAAATATGTATGGAAATATGTTAATATAAATGTTTCAGACATTACATGAAATTTCTAAAAATCTTATATGTTCTGGTATAATGTTATATGTAATAATCCTAGTTATTACTTTAAAATGTATATCTCAGAAATAACTAATTTTCTTGTCAACTGCATTATTATGAACTTTCATCAAATCTTTAACCGTGGTCATTTTTAAGTCTTTTGTCATTTACAGACAGTTCTGGGTGTACTCTGATGATTTTGCAAATATGTTCCTATAAAAGGGTTTCATCTTCAAGAAATTCATGGAAAAGACTCTGACAAGTACAGGTTTCTGGTAACTGACTGTACTGCTAAACTGAATGAATAAGCATTTTCAGAACTCTAATGAAAAACTGATGAACTCATAAAAGTGCTAACAAAAGATCAAGATGAAAAAAAAAAATTAATTACATGGGACTGAGTGAACTGATGAGGATGAGTATAATTTTTGTCTGAATTAAAAAAAAAATCCCACAAGGACTCAGAGGCAAAGAATATACAAATCAATTTTCACTGCAAAGTAAAGGAGCTGTTACAGTGGAGGATTACTGGACTGAATGTCAATATTATGACATAGTATGAGTGTGTTTCATGTTTGGTAATTGCAATCATTGTTGCTTTTGTTGTGGTCATCCATGTACAATGCTTGGTATCAGTCTATTTATCTCTTGTAAAAATAAAATACAGTGTGTGTGTGTGTGTGTGTGTGTGTGTGTGAAAAAAATAAAAAATAAAGTAGCAAAAAAAAAAAATCTACAAACAATAAATGCTGAAGAGGGTGTGGAGAAAAGGGAACCCTCTTGCACTGTTGGTGGGAATGTAAATTGATACAGCCACTATGGAGAACAGTAGGGAGGTTCCTTAAAAAACTAAAAATAGAACTACCACACGACCCAGCAATCCCACTACTGGGCACATACCCTGAGAAAACCATAATTCAAAAAAAGTCATGGGGCTTCCCTGGTGGCGCAGTGGTTGAGAATCTGCCTGCCAATGCAGGGGACACGGGTTCGAGCCCTGGTCTGGGAAGATCCCACATGCCGCAAAGCAACTAGGCCCGTGAGCCACAATTACTGATCCTGCGCGTCTGGAGCCTGTGCTCCGCAACAAGAGAGGCTGCGATAGTGAGAGGCCCTTGCACCGCGATGAAAAGTGGCCCCCACTTGCCGCAACTAGAGAAAGCCCTCGCACAGAAACAAAGACCCGACACAGCCATAAGTAAATAAATAGGTTTAAAAAAAAAAAAAAAAAAAGAGTCATGTACCAAAATGTTCACTACAGCTCTATTTACAATAGCCAGGACATGGAAGCAACCTAAGTGTCCATCAACAGATGAATGGATAAAGAAGATGTGGCACATATATACAATGGTATATTACTCAGCCATAAAAAGAAACAAAATTGAGTTATTTATAGTGAGGTGGATGGACCTAGAGTCTGTCATACAGAGTGAAGTAAGTCAGAAAGAGAAAAACAAATACCGTATGCTAACACACATATATGGAATAAAAAAAAAAAATTCAGAAGGACCTAGGGGCAAGACGGGAATAAAGACACAGAGAATGGACTTGAGGATACGTGGAGGGGGAAGGGTAAGCTGGGACAAAGTGAGAGAGTGGCATGGACGTATATACACTACCAAACATAAAATAGATAGCTAGTGGGAAGCAGCCACATAGCACAGGGAGATCAGCTCACTGCTTTGTGACCACGTAGAGGGGTGGGATAGGGAAGGTGGGAGGGAGGAAGACGCAAGAAGGAAGAGATATGGGGACATATGTATAACTGATTCACTTTGTTATAAAGCAGAAACTAACACACCATTGTAAAGCAATTATACTCCAATAAAGATGTTTAAAAAATGCAAAAAAAAAAAAAAAGAAGGGACACTGTTTTATCTAAGAATGAAGGGAAGAAGATGAGAGCAGGCCCACATATTTGTTTTTATACCTAAATTTTTTATCTTGTGAAGCAGGAGACAAGGTCACCTGCTAAGCGGAGCTGGTTATAGCTTAAGCTGAGTGGCTAAGTGTGGAATTGTTTATACCATCTGACTCATCACAATGTAGGACATTACAATCATCTTTTAACAAAGTTACATTTTAAATCCCTAATTAGATTGTAAAGTCCTCTAGAGAAGAAGCTATTTCTTTTTTGTTTTCCTCTACACCTGGAAGTACCACATGTAGCAGTTAACTCTCCAAATAGTGGTTGATTTATCGTGGCTGTACTTTAGAACCAGCAGCAAAGACAGGATAAAACAAAGGACGAGATAGAAACCCCTATTACCTTAGTGACATGCAGAGGACTGAGGTTGCTTTAGAAGAACAAAACCCCCCACATGAGAAGTTTCATTGAGCTGGGAGGAGGATCTAGAAGAAACAATTTCAGCCAATGACTGCATGATAGAAAAGACAGGTATCTCTCCTATTTTCTTCACTACCTTAAATACTTCTTCCTTTTTCAGCTTCTTTTTCTGAATATCCCCCTTTCCTCTTTTGTAACTGGACTCTGAGACCATCTACCTACCTACCTACCTACCTACCTACCTATCTCGCTGCCTTTCCTCCCCCTCCTCCTCCTCTCTCTGCCACAACATGCCTAAAATGAAGTACATTTTTGTTACTGCTGTCTCAGTTTTAGAGATTTAGCCTAATCAAAAGGTTAGATATTTTTGCACTACTGTGCCTCAACCCAGACTTATTTATTTCACCACTAGATGTTTTTTTTTCTTATTTTCATAAGTCAATGAGCTCAAATGCTTATATTTCTCTTAAAAAAAATCTACTTTATTCCCCTCCCTAACTCCTCTCACAAACTCATAGCTTTCTACAGGTATTTAGTCCTAAATTTACTCACATTTTCTCTCTCTCAAGCACACACACACACACACACACACACACACACACACACACACACACAGTCCTGGTAAATCACTGGCCCTTGGTAGAAAATATAGCATGTCTTGCTTTTAAGAAAAATATTCTACCATATTAATTTCTGTTAAAAAAACTGTTCCTGGAACACAAAGTTCATGTGTAACTGAAAACTTATTTAATATGCATACACTGCTTAAGAATATAATGCTGGGTTTAGACTATCTGAATTCAAAAACTGGCCTCGCCGTTTACTAAATATATAACCCTGTGGGCTTGTCAGGTGGCGCAGTGGTTGAGAATCCGCCTGCCAATGCAGGGGACACGGGTTCGAGCCCTGATCCGGGAAGATCCCACATGCTGCGGAGCAACTAAGCCTGTGCACCACAACTACTGAGCCTGAGCTCTAGAGCCTGCGAGCCACAACTACTGGAGCCCACGTGCCACAACTACTGAAGCCTGCATGCCTAGAGCCCATGCTCCGCAACAAGAGAAGCCACCGCAATGAGAAGCCCACGCACCACAACGAAGAGTAGCCCCCGCTCGCCACAACTATAGAAAGCCTGCACGCAGCAACGAAGACCCAACACAGCCAAAAATAAATAATAATAATAATAATTAAAAAAATAAATGTATAACCCTGGGCAAATTTTTAAACTTCTCCATGCCCCAGTTTCTTCATCTTTAAAATGAGGCTAAGAGCACCTAACATATAAAATTATAGAAAATTTAATAGATAAATCACCAAAGGCCATTTTAAAAAAATGACAGTAAGAACTAAAATAATTATTAAGATTCTAAAATAAAGGCCTGGTAAACCCACACCTAGATTGCCTTAATTCTTAATGATTAGTAAGATTTGTGGGGTCAGGTACCCAAATAGGTCAAAGGATTTCCTGAAACAGTCTCAAACATCAGCAGAAAGAGATGCTACATTATTTTACTAATTATTTATTCACTAAATTCCATTTCATCATCAGAAAGTTAAAAAGACTAAATTGGAATTAGCAGAAAAGATTAAATACAACACAAAAACATGTGTTATTTATTTGATAATCACTTTTAACATTCAGTGAACTTGTAATTATATGCCATTCATTGTTAAGAGTTTGAATAAGACGGTCTCCAAACCTAAGAAGCATGGATGAGTGGAGGAGAGAGAAACTGTAAACAAATAAATACAATAGAGTATAATACAACAGTTGTCCTGATAAATATATACAGAAAATAGTGGGACCCAAAAAAGGAAGTTAGCCAATTTTTAATGGTGGAGAAGGTCTAGTCTCTGGAACAAGTTATTTTTCCGTTAAAAGAAAAATACCAATGAGAATTTTTTTAAAAGCAATGCAACTAGAGAGCTTACTATGTAAGCCTATTAAACATAAGGCAAAAATATAACTTCTAAATAATAAGATTACAGACATAACCCAAATGATATGATTATTAGTACTGAATATCAAATATTAAATGATAAACTGAGTACATGATACTTTTACCTACTTAAAAAAAAATAAAAATAAAAAAAGAGGAGGAGGAGGAAGGGAGAGGAAGAAACCCAGAGGAAACATATCAATTAACAACCACCAGTTGTATCTACAAAACTCATCAATTTCATTCCTAAAACTATGTAATTGAAGGGCATATGTATTGCAGTGTGTCACACAAAATTGAATTCTTTGACCATGAGCACGTTTAGGGTTTTTCTTTGTTGGGGAGGGGTAGTCAAAGGAATAGCCTTAACAGGCCCATATCAATTTTGAAAGCAGGTAGGATGTAATTCTTTAAAACTGAAAAGGAGAAGGGACACTATTTTACATATTATACAAAACTAAAAGTGGAAAAAGACAGGATTAAACAAGTACAGTACAAGGCCCAAGAAAATCCTGCTTTCTGAGGGGATTCCCTTTGCTGAACCTCAGAGAAATTGTGTGGGATCCTGCTACTACAATCAAAACTGTATTTTTATACAACTGCCATCCATCACAGGCCTGAGAATTATCTGCAGTATGTGCATCTTTATTCAGAATTTAAGTGTATCTGGAAGATCTAACAGATTAACTCTTCTTTAAATGACTTTCAGACCAAGCCCAAACTGACAAGAACTCTCTTTCTAATCCACTTGCAAATAAATGTACCTAGGGCACTCAAACAATGGGAGACCCAATACACTATTAGATAACCATAAAGGTACACTTTACACATGGCGGTGCAAATCATTAGCACTCATTTGTCACTTAATTTAGGTAGCGTTATTTCTTTAAAAATAAAACAGGGGCTTCCCTGGTGGTGCAGTGGTTGGGAATCTGCCTGCCAATGCAGGGGACACAGGTTCGAGCCCTGGTCTGAGAAGATCCCACATGCTGTGGAGCAACTAAGCCCGTGCGTCACAACTACTGAGCCCACGTGCCACAACTACTGAAGCCCGCCCGCCTAGAGCCCGTGCTCCGCAACAAGAGAAGCCACTGCAATGAGAAGCCCGCGCACCGCAACAAAGAGTAGCCCCCGCTCGCTGCAACTAGAGAAAGCCCGCGCACAGCAACAAGGACCCAACACAGCCAAAAATAAATAAAATAAATAAATTTAAAACAAATTAAAATAAAAATTAAAAAATAAAATAAAATAAAACAAATTTTTAGATTTCCACAAAATATTTATTCATTCTACATTTTACTGAGTGACTAATTTGTCAGGCACCATATTAAATCCCAAGGACACAAATTCAAATTCAGTTCTTCCCACTATGAAAAGTAAAAAATTTTAAAGGCAAAAATTAAAAACAGACATTATAATGCATATAAGAAATATGTAAATATTGCCTACAGATCAATAAGAAAAGACAACCTAAGAGAAAAAATGTGAAAAAGATATGAATAGGCAAACTTCTGTTTGTAGGGAAGATGGATCAACCTCACTGCTAATTAGGCACATACAAATTAAAATCACAAGCTACTATTTCATATCCATTAGATAAACAAAAACTGTAAATTCTGGCAACACCAAATGTTGGCATCAGAACTTTTATACATTTTGAAGGAAAGTATACATTAATAAACTACTTGGGAGCAAGATTTACTGAATTTGAAGGTACACTTACTCTACAAGCCAGCAACCCCACTCTCAAAAATAGGCCATGGCCTTGAATAGACATTTCTCCAAAGAAGATATATAAATTGCCAATAAGTACATGAAAGAATGTGGAGAAATTAAAACTCTGTGCACTGCTGGTGGAAATGTAAAATCATGTAACTGCTGTGCAAAACACCCTGGCAGTTCCTCAAAAAGTTAAACATAAATTCAGCAATTCCACTTCTAGGGATATATACCCAAAAGAATTGAAAGCAGGGACTCAAACAGATACGTGTGCACCAATGTTCATACCAGATTATTCACAATAGCCAAAAGGTGAAACCACCCAAATGACTACCCACAGATGAATTAATAAACAAAATGTGGTGTATACATACAATGGAATATTATTCGACCTTAAAAAGGAATAAAATTGACACGAGCTACAACATGGCTTGTAATTATTATGCTAAATAAGTAGGACACAAAAGGACAAATATTGTATGATTACATTTAAATGAGGTATCTAGAATAGGCAAATTCATAGAGACAAAAAGTAGAACAGAGGTTACCAGGGCTGGGAAAGGAGGGGAATGTTGAAATATTATTCAATGAGTATGAAGTTTCTGTTTAGAATGACAAAAAATGTTATGAAAATGGACAGTGGTGATGGTTACACAACACTGTGAATTATATACCTAAAAATGGTTAAAATAGTAAACTTTATGTTATGTATATTTTATCACAATTAAAAAAAAAATCACAGCACAAAAAAAAAATTACACCACACATAAAACAATCACAGTGTGGTATCACTTCACACCCACCAGGATGGTTGCAGTCAAAATGACAATTGGTGTTGGTGAGGCTGTGGAGAAGCTGAACCCTCGCACACTACTGCGTGGAATGTAAATGGTGCAACTGCTTTGGAAAACAGTCTGGCAGCTCCTCAAAAAGTTAAACATAGAGTTACCATATGACCCAGCAATTCCCTCCTAGATATATACCCAAGAGAAACAAAAAGATATGTCCACACGAAAACTTGCACGTGAATGTTCATGGCAGCATTACTCGTAAGAGCCAAAAAGTAAAAATAACCCAAATGTCCACTGAATGATGAATGGATATTCACTCATGTGGTATAACCATACAATGGAATATTATTTATTTTCAGCCATGAAAAGGAATGAAATACTGATATATGCTGTAACACAGATGAATCCTGAAAACATACTAAGTTAAATAAGTCAGTCACATATTGTATGATTCCATTTATATAAAATGTCCAGAACAGGCAAATGTGTAACAGAAAGTAGACTCATGGTTGCCTATAGATTATAGGAGATGGGGGAAATGGGGAGTGACGGCTGAAAAACAAAGAATTTCTTCCTGGGGTGATGAAAATGGTCTAAAATCGATTGTAATGAAGGTTGTACAACCCTGGGAATATACTAAAAACCACAGTGTTGTATACTTTAAATGTGTGGTATATGAATTATAGTGCAAAAAAGCGATTACCAAACCAACAACAAACCCTTCATTCAATAAGCAACAAAAACTTTCATTTCATAATTTAAATTGTAAATTCCCTCAGAAGGTATAAGTAGAGTTGACATTTTCCCAAAAGTATAAATGACTGGCAGAAGAGCACACTGGGGCATTACTGAGTATGCAAAAAGGGTACAGGAATCACCTAAATAAGGGTACAAATGAGGGGAAAAAGAGAAGCTGGAGTTGTAAGAACAACTTCAATTTTTTCATAATGTAGCTTACAGCCAGCATTGCTTAGAAGACTGTTATCTCTATTTACTAAATTGTCCAAAGATCAACAAAAATTTAATGGCCTCTGTAAACAAAGATGTTACTCACTGTAACTAGATGTGTTTTAGTGAGGATGTTTTTCATATACTGAGAGAGATCTGGGCTAAGTAGGTCAAAACCTCTCAAATGGTACTCTTGTAATAGGGACAGACTTGTAAGCAAGAAGAGGAAAGATGACTGGCTAGAGTAAAATTTGTAATTTGTGGCTGCGGACATTTAAGATCTCTTCAAAAACAGAAGGAAAAATGAAATATTGAGATGATGAAACTTCAGCTCCTTTAAAGCATGTCTTTGTAAGTGCAAATGGCTTAGCTTCTTCAGTCAGCAGGAGATTTAAAACTAAAATAATTTTTACTGATCTTAGGGGCAAATTTTTTTTTAAATGACAACAAATAGTGGCCAGAGTGTTAGGACACAGGCAGTTGTACTGGTGCACTTGTGAACTGCTACGAATTTTCTGAAAAGTAATCTAGTAATAGCTACTTAAATTAAATAATTAGAATTACACATACATACTCTGAAGCAACAACGTATGTAGTATGTATAAACAGACCTGAAGGTCTACCAAAATGAGATCAGGTGAATGAAATATGGTATCTAAATATGGAATACTGTGCACCATATATCAGTGTAGTATGGACAGCTATCGATCAGCAGTGGATAAGCGGAAAAGGTTAGTTACCAATAAGTATAATATAATGCATATCCATTGCACACACACTGTATTTTATGTCCTGCTTTTGAAAAAAACAAATGACAAAACCTGTTTATGTATTACAGGGGTCAGCTAACTTTTTCTGTAAAGGACCAGAAGGGAAATACTTTAGGCTTTGAAGGTCAAAGATCTCTAATCCAATCATCGCACTCTGCCATTGCAGAACAAAAGCAGCCATAGACAGTATCTCTACAAATGAAATATGTTCCAATAAAACTGTATTTATGAACATTGAAATTAGAATTTCATATAACTTTCATGTGTCATGAAATATTATTCTTTTGATTTTTTCAACCATTTAAAAATACAAAAAATATTCCTGGCTTACAAGGATGTACATACAAAAATAACAGATTTGGTGCAAGAGCCATAGTTTGTCAATCCCAGATGCAGAAGAATACAAACTAAACTGTTAACAAGAGTTATCTTGTGCAAAGTCTGACTTGTTAAAATGAGCAAGTATATATTTATAATTCAAAAATATATAAAATAATTTAAAAAGTATCTCTCTTCTCAAAGGACAGTAATCAGTTTTATTGACAAAGTAATTTTTATTAATAAGACTAAGAAATGTCTTCTCCATAATCAAAGTAGGTGGCATATTAATTTTATGACTCTATTACTCCATGGCTATAGAGAGAGAAGAATAAGGAGAAAATAAAGAAGGTAACTTTAAATTTTTTTTAGCCCCAAATTAGAGAATTTGGCATTTCATGGTACTTCTTGCTTCAGAGAATAAAATCTTTGCTTATTTATAGTGAGGGTTCTTAAGCTGGTAGAAATGATAAAGTTCTACAACAAAGAACAGAAACATAGTATCTGAGGAAAAATATGAGACTACTCAACCAGAGTTCTATGAGAGGATAAATATGCTCACATTTTCAGAAAAACCTTCCTAGGCTTCCCATAATAGAGCATATTTTAAAAAAATCACCAACACGTAGTATTCAAAGGATTTGATATTGTGAATAAGGAACTGACTGAGAGACATAAAAAAAGTTATTTTCCAAGCTTCTATCATATGCTCACCACTGTATTGAGTCTATGGTAGGATATTAAAGTGACGTAAGAGATAGTCCTTACCCTCAAGGAGCTTTCAAAGATGCAAAAATCCTAAAGAAAATATTAGCAAACCGAACGCAATAATATATTAAAAGGATAATAAATCACAGTCAAGTTGAATGTATTGCAATCAACTGATGAAATTTATCACATTAACAGAAAATAAGATCATGTTCATTTCAACAAAGACATTTCGTAAAATTTAATATCCATTCAAAACAAAAATATTAAAATACTATGAATAGAAGGAAACATTCTTAATCTGATAACTATGAATAGAAAGGAACACTCTTAATCTGATGAAAAGGCACTGTGGCAGATCATATTTTCTGCATTTCTCTCTAGCTAGACACACACACACACAAATGTGTATGTAAGTATGTACATATGCCATCCCTAGTGCTCGTCTTACAATGTGACTGACAGACATTCCTTTAACCAAAAAGCAGGGTCTATATTCCTTCCTCTTTTATCTGGGTAGGGGCCTGTGACTACTCAATCAGAGTATGCAAAAGTGATGCTTGTATGACTTTTGAGACCGGGTTGTAAAAGGATACAGCTTCTACCTAGCTTTCTCTCTTTGGGAATGTTTGCCACCATGCAGTGAGGAAGCTCACACTAGCCCACTGGGAGAGACCACATGGAAGACCTCAGGTGGAGAGGAAATGAGGTTCCCTGCCAAGAGCCAGTGTCAACAACAGGACATATGAGTAAATTAGCTTTCAGATCATTCCTTCCCACTACTTTGCACCTTGCAGCCAAGGCATGAGACAACACAGAGCAGAGACAGCCTTCCATGGTATGCCCTATCTAAATTCCTAATCCAAAGGATCCATGTATGAAATAAATGGTTGTTTTACGCCACTAAGTTTTTAATTGGTTATGCAGCCATAGTAACCAGAAATCGAATAGCTACAGCATCATATTTAATGTTGAAATACTGAAAGATTTCCTTTTGAGATAGGGAACAAAAAAAAAACAAGGATACCTACTTTCACCACTTCTATTCTGTACTGCAATCCTACTCAGTTCAATAAGACAAGAGAAATAAAGATTAGAAAAGAAGAAATTAAATTATCCTTCACAGACAATATGATTAGGTATATAAAAATCCTAAAGAATTCTAATAACTTATTAGAATTAACAGCAAGTTTAGCAACATTGATGGATACAGATCAATACACAAAACCGACTGTATTTCTACATCCTAGCAACAAACAGGAAAAGAAAAAAAATTGAAGACATCATTTACAGTAGTACTAAAAAATAATACCTAGGAATAAAAATAATAAATGATGTTCAAGACCTCTGCATAAAAAACTAGTAAATTTTGTTGAGAGAAATTAAAGACCTAAATAATTAGATAAATATACCATGTTCATGGATTGAAGACTCAATGAAAATATACCACTTTTACCCAAACTGACCCGGAAATTTAATGCAATATGGAAAAAACTCCAATAATCTGTGTGTGCACATCCGTGTGTGCTTGTGCGCATGGAATTTGATAAGCCTATTCTAAAGTTTATACAGAAAAGCAAAGGGTCAAGAATAACTAAAACCCTCTTGAAGAAAAGGAAAATGGCAGGAGCACTTGTTCTATTAGATATCAAGACTCATTATGAAACTATAGTAATTAAGACATAGGTAGACAAATGGACCCATGGAACTGAAAAGAGAATCCAAAAATAAACACACTCATATACAGACCAAAGGCAGCACTTTAGAGATCTGGGGAAACAAGAATCAGGCCAATAAGTAATACTGGGTCACATGGATCTCCATATGAGGAAAAAAAAAAAAGAAACCTGACCCTTACCTCACAACATATCCAAAATATCAATTTCAGGTAGACTGTAGATCTAAATGTGAATGACAAAACAATAAAGCTTCTAGAAGATACTTAAATAAGACATGAAAATCACTATTGATAAATGAAAAGATTGACAGTGGGATCAGTCTTAAAACTGAGAATGTCTATCCATAAAAAAAAAACCATTAGGAGTAAAAAGGCAGGACTTCCCTGGAGGTTCAGCGGTTAAGACTCTGGGCTTCCAATGCAAGGGGCGTGGGTTTGATCCCTGGCCAGGGAACTGAGATGCCACATGAGGCTGGGCACAGTCAAAACAAACAAACAAACAAAAAAACCCCCCAAAAATCCAAAAAACAAACAGTAAAAAGGCAAGCCAGAATAGGAGAAAGAGGTTGGAATATATAACTAACAAAGGGCTCATATCCTGAACATACAAAGAATACCCACAAATCAATTAGAAAAAGACAGTCTGATAGAGAACTGTGCAGGTGACTTGAATACGAACTTTACAAAAGAGGGCAGCCAAATAGCCAATAGTAAATATACAAAAAGGTGCTCAACCTTATTAGTAATCAAAAAATACAATTTGAAACCACATTAAAATACCACTGCACACTCACTGAATGGCTTAAAGACTAACAATATCTAGTGCTGGTGAAGATGTGGGACAACAGGAACTCTTGGAACTGCTGGTAGGACTATGTACTGGTACAACCACTATGGAAAACTATTTGGCATGATCAATTAAAGTGGAATAAAAACATTTCCCACGACCCAACAATTCCAGTTCTATGATTATACCCAACAGAAATGTGTACACATGTGTAACCAAGAAATATATACAGGAATCAGAGCAGAATTATTCATAATAGACACTGGAAACAAACTAAATATCCATCAATATTAGAATCGACAAATAAACTATGGCATATCCATATAACCATGATACTGAATGAACTACAGCTACATAGAACACAAATGAATCTCACAAACATAATATTGAGCAAAGGAAACCAGACATAAAAGAATATATGCTTTAGGGCTTTGCTGGTGGCGCAGTGGCTGAGAATCTGCCTGCCAATGCAGAGGACATGGGTTCGAGCCCTGGTCGGGGAAGATCTCACATGCCGTGGAGCAACTAAGCCCGTGCGCCACAGCTACTGAGCCTGCGCTCTAGAGCCTGCGAGCCACAACTACTGGAGCCCATGTGCCACAACTATGAGCCTAGAGCCCGTGCTCCGCAACAAGAGAAGCCACCGCAATGAGAAATCTGCGCACCGCAACGAAAGAGTAGCCCCCACTCATCACAACTAGAGAAAGCCTGAGCACAGCAACAAAGACCCAACGCAGCCAAAAATAAAATAAATAAATTTAAAAAGTATATATATATATGCTTTATGATTCCACTTATATTAAAGTGCAAAACTATACCATATTGTCAGAAATCAAGACAGAAGTTATTATTAGAGATGTGAGAGGGGGTAGTAATTGGTAGAAGCATAAGAAGAGGGGGGGTCTTTTGGGATTTTGGATATATTCTCTTTAGTGACCTGGATTATGATTACATATGTTATACAGCTATAAAAAGGTTTTTAAATATTGAGCTCAGACCCCCAATATACATATATTTTTATACATGTACTACCGTGGTAATATGTTATGAACTCTACAAAACATATATTAAAAAATAAAAACGTGAAAATTATGGAATAAAGATAAAATAAATGATATCTTAAATGTCTTGTTAGCATTAATAGCTTCATACTTTCATTAGTTTGTTTCTGTGTGTATGCTGGAAAACAGCATACTTACTTCCTCCAAGTGAAGCCAATATTTTAATCTTGTGGTTGCAATTTTTTTTTTTTTTTTTTTACTACTTTCACACACTCCAATACATTGCCTTATTCTCCCAATAGGACTTAATCCCCAAGATGCATATAATATTTAAATTTTATGCAGACCTGGAGTGGTGAATAATATTAAGACATGACAAACAAACTACTTTTTGGTTTTTCAATCATTAGTTAATACTTTAAGGCACAATACATACACTTAGGGTTCAAACAAGTCTTCTCAATAATATTGACTTTGGCAAGATGATTTATCAGACATGATTAGATCACTGGTGTTAAACCTGTAACGTGGCTGACAAAGAGCCTGAACTAAGACTAGAAGGATCAGCTGTGCCATTTTCTTATTATTCTCCTGTGCTTGACTTACTAACGTTATCTTAAACCTATGGTTTCTTCGAAGGAATCTTTTAAAGTCACTTATCTATTTTGTGAGATTTAGATAATATGACAAGTAAATGCACTTAATAAAGTACAGGTAAATAGCAATATACTGCAATACATGGACAGTATATGAAAGACAGCTCCACCGTCAATCCCTGTGCAGTGCGGAACTTCCACTCCTGCTTATGTGATAGAGGATTATCTGACAGACTGAATGAGGGAGCATGTTAATTGTTCTATTCAATATTGGTAAGGCATAATTTCTTTATTTTAGGTTTAAAAGGTAAATTTAAAAATTCTAATATTTTTTCCTGTACCACCAAGAAACCATCTTACACCTCACTCTTAAAACCACTGTCTTGGAGAACAACAGGAGTGGCCAGATCAAAATCACAATTTAAGTAGCTCATCCCCCTGGCAGCTAAATGGAGGATGAAAGGCAAAGGATAGGTTTGAGAGAGATGAGACTAGGCAACAGATAAGAAAGAGGCTGCTAGAACCATGCAGGTTATTAGAGGTAACAGTCATCTAAATAAGGCAGTGGCAACCTAAATAAAGGGGCAGAGGTGGAGTGCCCTGTCAGTGGTGGAGTTAATGGGTGGCTTTACCCTCCCCCTTCCCTTTACCTCTATTACTAGCCTCTCTATCAAAGTTACCCAAAGAGTAACTTTCTTCAACTGACAAAGTATGTATTTGATATGGACAATTGGTATTTTTAAAATCACAGGTGTTATGTATGCATTATATGTAAATAAGATCATTTCTGGAGAACTTTGCTGCTTTGAATGATCTATAATGTACAGTATGAGTGAAAATAATGCACTTATTATTAAAAAGTAGCTTAAAAACAAATCCCACACACACTCACAAATTGACACTCCTAGCCCCTTCTTACACAGAAATTTCAAAGAAGCTACTCATGGCTGCAAAAGGGTTTCAAATGCTCCTGCACCAAAACAAACCCCCAAACACATTAACAAACTTAACTTTTTAAAGCTTATGTTAAGCACAATCTGTCATTTTTTAATTTGTGAAAAGAAAAAGAAGAATCAATGTAAAAACTAAAGCAATCTAAAGATTTGCAGAACTTGGAAATTTATAAGGTAGTCCTTTTCAAAGACATCTGATATTTCCTTTGAAAAGGGGCTCTTCTTCAATTGATGCTGTTTCTGCAATAATTAATCAATTCAAGGTCTACAACTAAACTTATTCCTGGCTTCAGAATTCACTTGTTTCTATGTTCACTGTGAGTTCCTCATTGCCAAGAGTCATAACTGTTTAAATGATGAACTGATGAACTGGCAAATGTGTCTGATGAACAAGGCAAATGTGTCCCAGTTAAATTTTTAGGAAAATGCATAACAAATTACTCAACTACATTATACCTATACTAAAAGTTTTCACTGATTTTGAAAAAAACAAAGGAGAAGCCACTACCATACTATTGGCTGAAATCCCCAAAGCCCAAATATTCTTATTGTCAAAGTAGAGCACCCTCAAAATTTAAAGGAGTACCCATATACTCCTAGTACGGAATTGTATTGTGTGGTCCAGGTAGGAACCAAGTATGAAAGGCTGACATCAAAGTAAATATGATGGGACAAATTTAATTCTTCTTTCCTCCACCCTCTATTCTCTTCAGATGGGCTCTGGAGGATACATATAAACGAGAGATCCAAGTAGTAATTCTCAAGTGTAGAACACATGGGATGTCCTAGAGCCCACTTTGTAGAGGACGGTGCAATCTTATGGGATTACCCCAGATCTGACTCAGACCCATAAATTAACCCCAGGATCAATCCTACATCCTAGGAATTTTCCAAAAGTGAGATGATCAGAACCCAGATCAAATTCCCCATGTCTTCCCCAAAGTAAATCTACACATTCAAAATTCAGATCAAATCCAGACCATTTTCTCTAGTGAGGCAATCTGCTATAATATTTGCTGATAGATTCTGATACTTGGGCATATGTTCTAAAAGCCCCAGCAATCAAGCAGTGTAGTTCAAACTACATAACAAATTACATACTCATTAAGACAATGAATATATGCACACACAAACATGACCAAACGTAGTCCAGAAGCATATTTTAAGAGGTGCATCTTTTTCATGGGCAGAAAGCTCTGTTTAGGTCTGTATTATGTAAATAACTTAATTCAAGCACACTGAAGCCTAAAAGACAAATGTTAGGTTTCAAGTATCTAAAGTTACTATATGAAAAACAGTAATCATCTGTTTCCACAGAGGGTCAAACAAGATGAAGTATACTCAGTATATAACATGAAGAACATAGGACTCAGATACAAAAAAAATTTTTTTTCTTTACTGGTAAAGGTTAATTCTAGGAAGAATAAATCTTGACAAATAAGAACTGCTTTCTCTGAAAAATCTTTTAATAAAACAAGATTTAACTGCTTTGATGGGGTAAGTATAATCCTATATCATTGTAGGAGAACTCATAAATTATCTTCTACAAGACTCTGTTACCCCTAAGATTACAGAATTCAAGTTGTTTGAATATCTCTAATTAGCTAATTATGCTCAAGCTGGGAGAAAATTTTGAAACCACCACTTATGAAAGTGTACATTAGCAAGTGGTAGTTAACTGGTTACTGCTTCTCAGAGTTCATAGAGGAGTTCCACAACAGGAATAAAATTCACTGAAAATACAATATACATATCTAGTCCTTATACTCTGACACCAAAGATTTCTAATATGCTTAAACTTGAAGGTAGACTTTAAATAGGAAATTTACTCAGCCTAACTCTGAGAATACTGGTAAAAATGAAAATTTCTTAATTGACAAAAATGTCCCATCAAAGTTGAAAGTATAATTTTTTTCTAACTTCCTTATTTGCTCCTGATGCAGTTACAAAGTCAATCAGAACTGAAGTTCATCTTTGTTCCTTCTAACTTCTTTGTTTCTCTGCCATTTCATCAGCTTCAACCCTTAAGGTTGTGCAAGTCAGAGGGGTGGGATAAACTTTGTATATAACCAATTTCACACAATAAGTAGTAATATTTCATTGGGTTCAATAGCTTTTCTCAATTGGAAAGCAACTTAATTGTCCAAAAGTGGCAGGGTTAATAACGGTGATCTAGCCAATGAAATATCAAACACTCATTAATTATCAGGCTATAATACAATAATCTAAAAACTTCCCATATTAAAAAAAAAAAGATTTAAAAACTACATATTGTTGACCCTTGAACAGCATGGGTCCACTTACACCCGGATTTTTTTCAACAGATACCTACTACAGTAATACACAGTCCAATGTTGGTGTAATCTGTGTATGCGGAACCCAGATACAGAGGAACCAAAGATACAGAGGGCCGACTGTAAAGTTATCCACAGATTTTCGACTCATGGAGGGTTGGTGCCCCTGATCCCCACGTTGTTCAAGGGTCTACTGTGCAACATACCGGAAATAACTATAAAAATACTAGAAATGGAAAAAGAACAGGAACACATTAATGAGAGTAGCTGTGCTTATGCTGGGATTGTGGGTAATTGTTTTTATAACTTAAAAAATGATTTCTTCTTTTCCCTCAAAGATCTTAGTGAGACTCTCAGGCTTAAGAGTTGTCAAAAACTAAACCAAAGTTTGGCTGGATATGCGATGAATAAGGCAGGCTGAAAAGTTCCCAACAGATAAGTTCTCAAAGAGAGAAGATATAGCACTAGAGATTCTTTATATATTCTGACTATCCTCCAAGGTAAAAGGATCAGAAGGAAAAAGTACCTTATATCTACATCTGAGTACCTGCATCTCTTGAAGTCATCAGAAAATAAGACAGGCTGATGACAGATAGACATGTGATAACCCAAGTAGAGCAAAATGTTAATTACAGAATCTAAATGGTGGTTATATGGATGTTCACTGTAAATTACTTCATCTTTTTGTACATTAAACAGTTTTCATAATAAAACAGAAAAGAATTATATCTGAGATACATACATTTCTAGGGGAAAAAATAAATTGCAGAGTACTCTGGAAGATTTTATAGGGAAATAAAAATATTAAGGTAGTTGGGCTATAGGATTTGAATACCATCCTGTTAAAAAAAAAAGTAAGTTTTCTATATATACTATGCAGAGTTATAGATCCTTAGATCCTGTAGTATTGCTAGTCTCCAAAGGTGACAGCCCCAATAAACCATGCCTCCCAGTATTCATGCCCTTCCACAGTCCTCTTGGAATCTGGGATGGCCCTGTGACTTGCTTTTTGACTAACAGAAGTTGCATAACTTTCAAGACTAGATATTAATAAGCCTTGCATATTCTAAGATTCTGGTTTCTTTCTTCAGGAGTACTGAGCTGCCATTTAAGAAGTCTAACTAGTCTGAGACACCATGCCAGAGAGGCCACATATACGTACTCAGTTTGACAGTTTCATCTAAGCCCAGCCTGCCAGCCATTCAGACGTGTACCAGACATGTAAATGAAACTGTCTGACCTTCTAGTCAAATATCACCGAGTGACCTTAATGTAGAACTGCCTAGTTAAGCTCTGCCCAAATTTCTGACCCACAATAATATGATATATAATAACGTAATTGTTGTTTTAAGCTAAGTTTTTTTTTTTAATTTATTTATTTATTTTTGGCTGCGTTGGGTCTTTGTTACCGCACATGGGCTTTCTCTAGTTGAGGTGAGCGGGGTCTACTCCTTGTTGCAGTGTGCGGGCTTCTCATGGCGGCGGCTTCTCTTGTTGCAGAGCATGGGTTTCAGTAGTTATGGCACGTGGGCTCAGCAGTTGTGGCGCCGCTAGCTGTGGCGCACGGGCTCAGCTGCGCCGCAGCATGTGGGATCCTCCCAGACCAGGGCTCAAACTCGTGTTCCCTGCATTGGCAGGCAGACTCTTAACCACTGTGCCACCAGGGAAGCCCCTAAGTTGCTAAGTTTTGGGGTGCTTTTTAAAAACCAGAATACATAAATAAGGTACCTTACACAGTAAATATTTAGTACAAATCCTTCATTTTTATAAAATGATCCATTCTCAATGTACTGAAAAATAAAGAAGAACCCTGTAATCTCTAGGCAAAGCAAGTGAGAATAAAAAAATAAGGAAAAGGGCTAGATAGTTAGAAATATCACTGTCTAGCCTATTCAAATATAAACACCCCACTCACTGTAAAATAAAAACTCAGCTAAGCAACAAATAGCAGGCTATTTCTTAAACCATTAAATTTTTACATATTGGGTGATATGTACAGAAGAGCAAACGTGTTACATGTAATTTTTGCTATTTAAGTTCATACTGAATCCACCAACTGACACTGTCAGTGATCTGAGACTCCCATACAAGTTGCTACCTTAATAAAGAGTTAATAGATGGCACCTTCTAGAGAACAAACAAGGGGGAAGCGGGGGGCGGGGGCTGGGGGTGGGTGGTGGTGGGATGAATTGGGAGATTGGGGCTGACATATATATACCAATATGTATAAAATAGATTACTAATAAGAACCTGCTTATAAAAAAAAAAAATAGATGGGACTTCCCTGGTGGCTCAGTGGTTAAGAATCCGCCTGCCAATGCAGGGGACACGGGTTTGATCCCTGGTCCGGGAAGATCACACATGTCGCAGAGCAACTAAGCCCATGTGCCACAACTACTGAGCCTGCGCTCTAGAGCCCGCGAGCCACAACTACTGAAGCCCATGTGCCTAGAGCCCGTGCTCCACAACAAGAGAAGCCACCGCAATGAGAAGCCCGTGCACTGCAATGAAGAGTAGCCCCCACTCACCACAACTAGAAGAAAGCCCGCGCAGCAACGAAGATCCAACTCAACCAAAAATAAATAAAAAGTAAAAAAAAAAAGAGTTAATAGAGAATTGACTGCATCTGTAATGATAAAATGTCTTAAGCCTCTACCAGTGAAATTTGGTATTCAGTGACTTGTTGAGAAAAATTTTAGGGATCACAAACTCGTATATGTTATCCACCAATTAACACAACACTTGATACAGGCAATAAAACAAAGTTTATGACTATACATGTAATAGGTGCTTGACAAATGTTGATGGAACGAATATAAAAAGTCTACACATTCAGCTTATAAATTATAATTGTGAGAGAACCATAAGTTGATGCATCTAAATAACACAGTCATTAATACCCTTAATTTTATACTTCTTTTAAGAAAACACAAAAGTACCTTCTAAATAGTTATAAAATATGAATTAAAACTATAATTCTTATATCTGTTCTAGAAGTGAAAATTCAGAAGACATTAAATTACTGCCCTTATTAATCTTTTACTTCTTTAATATGTATGCTTCTAGAGTTTTTTCATGCTATTAAAATAATAATCAAAGTATTCCTTTCTTCCGGTAAAGGCAGCAGAGCAAGATTCAAGTGGCTGCTAGGAAAAAGCAAAAAAGGGAGACATTAGGCTACTTTAAGTTGAAGAACCCATTCGCAACTTGAAGTCTCATTTAAACAGTATATAAAAGTATAAATTGGAAAGATTCAATCCCTGAAGATTAAAAAACTATCAGAAGTTCTTAACTTTAAGGTAGTTCAATTTATTTTCTTTCTTTATGATTAGTCCAACAGAGGACTGAATAAATCAATGTATATTTATACTAAGAACTCTACACAACAATGAAAATGAACAAGGTACTGTTATACACCTGAAACTTATATAGTATTGTAAATCAACTATACCTCAATTTTAAATATAAATTTAAAAAAAGAAAGTGAACAAACGACAACTCTACTTAACTTGCAAATATAATGCTGAGAGAAAGAAGCCAGACACAAGAAGCTATACTGAATGATTTCAAAACAAAGCCAAAATTAATCTATGATGTTAGAAGTCAAGACAACAGTTATCCTTTGACAGGGGAGGAAAAGAAGTGACTAGGAATTACCAAGGGGCTTCTGAGACTCTGGTAATGTTTTGTAATCCATGTTCTGTGTTGTTATGATCTGTGTACTTTTTTTGTATGTATGCTATACTTTAATTAAAAGCTTACTTGGGTGGAGGGTGGGCAAAGCTACAAGATTTTAATCTTTTTACACCTGAAGCAGAGGTATGCCAACATTTTATTCTTTTATTTAAATTTATTTATTTATTTATTTTGGCTGCACCAGGTCTTAGTGGCGGCACACGGGATCTTCGTTGTGGCGTGCAGGATCTTTAGTTGCGGCATGCGGGCTTCTTAGCTGCAGCATGTGGACTCTTAGTTGCAGCATTCATGCAGGATCTAGTTCCCTAACTAGGGGTCAAACCCGGGCCCCCTGCGTTAGGAGCACGGAGTCTTACCCACTGGACTACCAGGGAAGTCCCTCCAACACTTTATTCTTTTTTCTTTTTTTAAAATTAATTAATTAATTTATTTATTTATTTATTTATGGCTGCATTGGGTCTTCGTTGCTTCGCGCGGGCTTTCTCTAGTTGTGGTGAGCGGGGGCTACTCTTTGTGGCGGTGTGCGGGCTTCTCATTGCAGTGGCTTCTCTTGTTGCAGAGCACGGGCTCTAGGTGCGCAGGCTTCAGCAGTTGTGGCACACGGGCTTAGCTGCTCCGCAGCATGTGGGATCTTCCCGGACTAGGGCTCATACCCATGTCCCCTGCACTGGCAGGTGGATTCTTAAACACTGCCACCAGGGAAGTCCCCAACATTTTATTCCTCTTTTTTTTTTTTTTTAACATCTTTATTGGAGTATAATTGCTTTACAATGGTGTGTTCCTTTCTGCTGTATAACAAAGTGAATCAGCTATACACATATACATATATCCCCATATCTCCTCCCTCTTGCATCTCCCTCCCACCCTCCCTATCCCACCCCTCTAGGTGGTCACAAAGCACCGAGCTGATCTCCCTGTGCTATGCAGCTGCTTCCCACTAGTTATCTATTTTACATTTGGTAGTATATATAAGTCCATGCCACTCTCTCACTTCGTCCCAGCTTACCCTTCCCCCTCCCCGTGTCCTCAAGTCCATTCTCTACATCTGTGTCTTTATTCCTGTCCTGCCCCTAGGTTCTTCATAACCCTTTTTTTTTTTTTTAAGACTCCATACATATGTGTTAGCATACGGTATTTGTTTTTCTCTTTCTGACTTACTTCACTCTGTATGACAGACTCTAGGTCCAACCACCTCACTACAAATAACTCAATTTCGTTTCTTTTTATGGCTGAGTAATATTCCATTGTATATATGTGCCACATCTTCTTTATCCATTCATCTGTCGATGGACACTTATGCTGCTTCCATGTCCTAGCTATTGTAAACAGAGCTGCAATGAACATTGTGGTACATGACTCTTTTTGAATTATGGTTTTCTCAGGGTATATGCCCAGTAGTGGGATTGCTGGGTCCTCTGGTAGTTCTATTTTTAGTTTTTTAAGGAACCTCCATACTGTTCTCCACAGTGGCTGTATCAGTTTACATTCCCACCAACAGTGCGGGAGGATTCCCTTTTCTCCACACCCTCTCCAGCATTTGTTGTTTGTAGAGCTTTTGATGATGGCCATTCTGACTGGTGTGAGGTGATACCTCATTCCAACATTTTATTCTTGATACTTTACACTGTATGCTCATTTATCTGCAGAACCATGGTGCAAAATGATATAATTATTGAAGGTGGCTTGGAGATCACATAAGCCAAATGAGAATGCAGAAACTGACTTCCAAGTTTACATAACACAGAACAGAACCAGGACTAGAACACAGGCCTCCAAACTCCTATTCCAGTGCTTTACTACTACACAATACTGTCAAATTCTCTTTCTCTAGTAGCTGCTTTTACAATATCTGCAGATATGCTTTCCTAATTCCCAAGTCCTGATCAATGTACTGTGGTACAACGCTGCCCTAGAAGAAACACTGGAAAATGTTACGAAGATACAGAAATGCAAGAAAGGGATAATAATCTGCCTTACTATGGTACCAAATAACATACATACAGAAAATGTATCTGTCAGTGTCATGTCAATATATGTTAATTGGATAGAAAAAAGTTCTAATGAGAAGAAAACTAAGATAGAATTTTAGTAGTGACTTGTTGGGGAAGGGAAGCTTCTAAAAATGACCCCCCCAAAATAGTCTCAAACATTTATAAAGCATTCTGATTTCTTGTGATAAAATTTATGTAGCTAAAAACATTTACTGCAGTCATTTTTAAAATATATCTCCCTTCCTTCTCTTTAAAATGCTGAAGCAGTTAAATAAAAATTTTAAATGGATACTGAAAGGTAAACCTGGAAGTCTAATATTTAATTTATTAAAAGTGACTTTAAATACACACTAGTTCAAATTTCAAACACCATATACTACTTTGTAAGTAAAAAAATGCAATAAATGAGAAACTTTTCATTAAGAAATTAAAACCAACAAAAACTTTATAATCTTAACAGATGATCAAAAGGCCCAAAGTAGTCAAGTACCATGATGACTAAAGAATGCCATCATACATGTTTACATACCATTTTTAAGTGGGCTACTGCATGTCTGGGAAGAAAATATTACTGTTTGCTGCCAGCCTAAGTTTATATTACCCACCAGACAAAGGGTAATTCTTACTCTAATCAGAACATTGACAACACACTATGCAGTAACAGGAGCAAAGTTATACAATTTAAATTCCATTATTTCAATCAGGAAGTATATAACCTTCCTGGAAGGATAGATTTCAATGTCTCTAATAACACTGTATTTGCAGATTTTAAATATCCAAGTCCTTTAATAATTAGAACAGACCCCTTTAGGCATGTCATACTTTAAAGCAGTGACCTTAAACTTCATTACAAAAGACAGAGGGAATCCATTGGTTCAGATACTTTTCAACTACTCCAGTATATATCCCAAGTATATATCCAGCATACATCCACCTAAGCCAATTTCTTCATTGTTCTACAGATAATAATGCTCACTCAATTCACTTTCTGGTCTAAAACAACTCTGCCCATCTCCCATATCCTACCTGCAGGACCCACTCCCTTCTCGCCTCCAAGAAGTTCCTGCTTTTATTCTATTCAACATTGAACCCTTGCTTTCCTAAACTCTCATAAGCCTCACCTCTATCATTTAGTACTCTCTACCCAGCAGTATATGATTGATTTTTCTCAACTGTGCTTACAGACTGTCAACCAGATCCAACTGCAAGCCCCTTCACGATAGGAGACCATATTTCCTACTTTTAAATCTCCCACAGTACCCACCACATTATAGGCATCTTAATAAATGTTGAAGCAAATACTAAAAAAAGAGTTATAATTGCATAGGAAGTGGCCTGCTCCAGTGAAGTGTATGAGAGATGAGAGACAGAAGTTTACACAGGCTTCTTTCTGATTACTTCAAGAAGAAAGTCTCAGTTTTTAATAACTCTCTAACACTCTCCTAATACTTAAACATAACTGATTTTTAAGATAAACATAAGAATTTTCCATAATTTTTTATGGATATAATTTTGAGGGATATAAAATTTTATTTTATTTTATTTTTTTTGGCCAGCTGCACAGCTTGTGGGATCTTAGTTCCCCAACCAGCAATCAAACCTGGGCCCTTGGTAGTGAAAGTGCGGAGTCCTAACCACTGGACCGTCAGGAATTCCCTAAAATTTCATTTTTAAAAAAACTTGTCTAAAAACTAAGTGAATTTATAGTGCTAGAAAGTAATGAAGTTCTCAAAAAAAAAAAAAAGGCTGAACAATCTAAGCACCAAATGAAGTAGTTAGGAATTATAACCCAAAGTATAAAATATCCATGAGTCCATACTGATAGAAATAAATGAATAAATTAACTAATGGGGGAGAAGAGATAAATACCCCATGTAGAAGAATTTCAAATAAATTAAGAAGGTACACTGCCTTCAAGGAGGTAGAGCATAACTCCCTATTCCTTAGGTGTGGGTTGTACCTTCGAAAGAGTACAGTTATGGAAAAGGGGGGGGAGTAACTTTACAGTGGAGAAATCTGATAAACACCTTAGCCAAGTAATAGAGATCAATATCAAGAGTCATAAATCAGACTTCTCTGGTGGCACAGTAGTTAAGAATCCACTTCCCAATGCAGGGGACACAAGTTCGAGCCCTTGTCCGGGAAGATCCCATGTGCTGCGGAGCAACTAAGCTTGTGTGCCACAACTACTGAGCCTGCGCTCTAGAGCCTGCGAGCCACAACTACTGAGCCCACGCGCCTAGAGCCCGTGCTCCGCAACAAGAGAAGCCACCGCAATGAGAAGCCCGCGCACGGCAACGAAGAATAGCCCCCACTTAGCCACAACTAGAGAAAGACTGCGCGCAGCAAGGAAGACCCAACGCAGCCAAAAATAAATTAAAAAAAAAAAAAAGAGTCATAAATCATGTTGCTACTATGTACCTTTATATGATGTGATGAGAATGGTACTTTATCTCTGTGGTCTTCATCCCCCAAAACCCATAACCCCAGTCTAATCATGAGGAACATCAGACAAATTCTAGTAGAGGGATATCCTACGCTGTACTCAACCAATACTCCTCAAAATTGTCAAGGTCATCAGAAACAAGGAAAATTTAAGGAACTGTCACAGCCAAGAAGAGCTGAGTAGAAATGATAACTGGTGGGAACTTGTAACAGAAAAAGAACACCAGGTAAAAACTAAAGAAATCTGAATAAACTATGGACTTTGGTTAATAATAATGTATCAATATTGGTTTGTTAGTTGTAACAAATGTATCATACTAATGTAAGACGTTAATAACAGAGGAAGCTTTGTGTGTGTGTGCATGTGTGTGCGTATGCATGTGTGTGTGTCTGCGTGCAGGGGGTTAATGTGGAAACTCTCTGTGCTATCTACTCAATTTTTCTGTAAATTTAAAACTGTTCTAAATAGTCTATTTAAAAAAAAGGTCATGCCAAATAAAATGATTAAGTAAAACAGTACCAGTTATAAGAGACTGGGAAAAATTATGAAGGTAGTACTCAGATGACTGAAGTTCAGAAAACACTTAAGAGGAAAGAAAGCCTTTTCAATCACAAGATCCAATCAGGGCTCTACCACCTACTACTTATACCACTTCCTTACCCATAAAATGGAAAGAAGAATATGCAGACATCATAAGACTGTTGTGAGGATTAAATCAGATCATGAATATCTGCTTTATAAGCTGTTAAAGCCCTGTAGATATGTTATTCAATGTACAAAGGAATATAACATATTCTCCTGGAAAGAAAGATGCATGTTGAATGAAGTAAAGTTAAAATACTATTCTGCTTTGTGGTACTTGTGTGTAAGAGAAAACACACACACACACACACACACACACACACACACACACAGAAGGTAAAATATAAGTGTCTAAA
Source organism: Balaenoptera borealis (assembly GCF_965194805.1). Classification (NCBI taxonomy): domain Eukaryota; kingdom Metazoa; phylum Chordata; class Mammalia; order Artiodactyla; family Balaenopteridae; genus Balaenoptera; species Balaenoptera borealis. The sequence goes on from NC_138871.1 coordinate 57,231,793, forward strand.
AAAATTACTTCATGTTTTGAAATCGCATTTTTGGTTATGTGGAGCCTTGAGTTTCCAAATAACTGCTTTTAGTACTATAACATTAGTGATTTATATTTTTTATTATTATAATTTCTCACTCCTTTTATAATCTGATAAAAAAAAAGACGCATTTGTAAGTACTTTAATAAAAAAAAAAAAAAGTGTGACTAAACTCTAGTGCCCAGTGATGGATACTTATAGGGGATAAAAACCATATGGAAAATATGAAGTAATTACTACAAAAGTCAGGACTGGTAGATAATTTTGGATAGAAGACACTGTGATTGGAAGGGGCATATGTAGGAGCTTCTGGAGTGGCTGACGAAGGTCTATTTCTTCTTCTGAATTGTGGTTACAAGGGTGTTCACTTCATAGTATTGTAGTTTACTAAGCTATACATTTCTGTGGCTTTCTGTATCTGTTTTAGTTTTATAATAAAAGGTAAAAAACAGAAAGGAAATAGGCTTCCAAAAATATATATTGTAAAACAACATCTAACCACTGCGAACAAAAAATCTTAAATATAAGCCTATCTTAGTTATTTGATTATAAACATATATACAAAATTGGTACCTTAAAAAATTCTGGTTCTAAATGATGTGAGGCAAAACTGCTTAAGCTTCAAAGCAGGTATGAGAATGGAAGTTCACCTCAAAATCTGAATACTTATGAGCGTAACAAATATTCTTGAACAAGTCACTAACCTCTCTACTCAGAAGATAAAAATAAGACTTCTCTTCCAGGGTAAGTGGGAAGAATAAGTGGAATAAATACACAAACGGGGTTGAAAACCAACGTGGTAGACAAATGTAATTTGTATCTGTCCAGTGAAGAAGAAGAGATGAGACAAAAATCTGAGTGGCCATCACAAAGCAGGATCTCAAATACTCATTCACGTCTGACTCCACGAGGTGTCAATACTATAAACATGCTCATCTCCAAATACTACCATTTTCAGAGGACTCTCCATTACAAACCTGTATCGCAACATTTAAGTTAGGGGAAAACGTCCCACAAATATAACTGCAGATCAAATATGACTGCCTAAAATATAGAACAATCAGGAAATTAATGACTCATCAGGAAAGCAAAGGTGAATTAACATTTTCTTTTATGCCAAATTCAGAGAGAAGTCATTTATTTTTCAACTCCAACCAACCAGAACTGAGCCAAGAACCAGGAAGTAACCAAAAAAAGGAGCCTAAAACAGTTAAAACTGAAACCATGAAGTTAAAATACTAAGTTTGAAAACCACTTCATTTATTTTCAGGAAGTTCCCTCTGGCCCTCATAATTTACCTCTTAACTAAGTTTATTAGAACTGTGTACAAACCAAAGTAATCTGGTTTTCCAACTCACAGCAAATGAAAAGCAATAAATTAAAAAGTGGTTCAGGTGAAGCTGCTAAGGTAAGCAAGAACAACTCACCAATAAGAACACAACTATTTTTAAAAAGACACAAGAAATCAAAGGCCTAGGGTCCAAGATCATTCAGTGCAGAGGCAAACTACCCTAAGACATTTTCAATCACTCTTGAGGTATTAGTTGTATTTTTAAAATTATTTTATGTGAAAATTAGTTATACCTGATATTATTATATTACCATGTATTTGGAGATTGTACATATATACATATATATATATTTAGTTATACACATATTTATTAAAATTTTGGTTATGTTTGAAAATCACTTATGTAAAACTATAAATGATAATACCAGATAGAGGTGCTGTATATCCAATACAAAAATGACTTCATTTTAGAATGCAATCAATAATCATGTTGACATATTTTAATAGTATTTTTATAGAAATATACTGAAAATAACAACAGTTACATTACTCATGTGTATTGAAGATGTATTCAGTCCTCCATGCACTGTCTCATTTAATCTTCACAAATCCAGAAATATTAGACAGAGCCATATGAAACTGTCAATATGCAACTGTTTTTTTGACCTACAAAAAGATTTAAATTATCTGCATATTACAGATGTAGAAATTAAGCAAAGAGAGGTTAAGCTAAAGGTTACATAACCAATCACTGGAGGTCCAGAATTTGAACTCAGGCTTGTCTTTTTTTTTTTTTTTTTTTTAAATTCCTGGAGATTTAGCTTATAGTCTGTTTTTTTTCAGTCCTCTTAATGATTCTGTAAGCCATTTAGTACCACTTAATAAATTCCTTTCTGCTCAAACTAGCTAGAGAAGACTCTGGGTTTTTGCAACTGAATGTAACAGATAGATAATGGTTCTATTTTTCCCAAATATAATTCATTAATGAATCCATCCTCTTCCCCACTAATCTGAAATGTAACCTTCATCATATGCCAAATACTTTATATGCTTGAGTCTGTTTTCAAAATATTTTTCCTGTTTATTCGACTACCAACACTATACTTTTTTGATTACTACAGCTTTACAGTAATCTTTAGTATGTGTTTGGATAAATGCCCAGGCCTCTCTTGATCGCTGTATTATTCAAATTCCCTAGTGACTATTAAAATTCACTGTGATGATTCAAATTTTATTATTTACCAAATTAAACAGAAGTTGATATCCCTCAAGTTAATGTAGGTAATGCCCTCAACTATTTCTTATATTAACTAGCTCCACTGTAGGAGAGCACTTAGGTCCTGTTAAGAAAAAAGAGAACCACTTTAACCAAGTGATCAAAGAAAACATCACAAATAACAGAAAAAACATCTATCATGTGCCCCTTATATGATGCACTCTAAGGACACAACATCACTTATAGAGTATACATGTGCCAAAAATGCATATTCTAAATCTAATCATGATGAACCATAAGACAAACCCAAACTGAGAGACATCCTACAAAATAAATGGCTGTTAATCTTCAAAAATGTTTATCTCATTAAAAAAAAAAAAAAAAAGACTGAGGAATGGTTCAGTCCCAGATTAAAGAAAGCAACAAGACTAAAGAAACAACAACTAAATGCAATGCATGATCCTGGGCTAGAACAGAGGGAAAAAAATGCTACATGGAACAAATCAGTGAAATATAAATAATGTCTACAGATTTAAAACTAGTATTGTACAAATGTTTATTTCCTGATTTTGATCACTGTACTATGGTTGTATAATGCCCTTACTCTTAGGAAATGTACACTGTGATATTTAGGGATAAAGGGGCATAATACTTGCAACTTATCCTCAAATGGCTCAGTAGGAAAAAAAATGTATGTAGAGAAAGAACAATAAAGCATACACAGCAAAATGTTAGTAATTGTGGATCGGAGTGAAGAACATTCAGTTGTTTGAACTATTCTTGTAACTTTTCCATATATTTGAAACGATTTCAAAATAAAAGTTAAAGAAGAAAAAGAAAGGAGAAATAATACACTTTAGAAAAAAAATTTCATACCCACAAACATGGAATTCATGAAGTTTTTACTTTCCTCCCAAGTTCTAAAATACATCAAAACAAGTACAAGATATGGTCTCTATTCTCAAGGAGTTTTCCATCTGGCTGGGATGACAAAGCAAATACATAATATTTTTATAAGCAATGTCACAAAGCTGTAACTGTCAAATGTGTGAGAGAAGCAGTAAGTGCTAGAAATTTAGAGGAAAAAAAGATCACGATGGATAAAGTGGTCCTACTGAAAGAAAAGAGATTGGATTCAGGTCTTGAAGTTTAAGCAAAACCTGGCTAGGCAGAAAAAAGAAGAAAATTCCAGAGAGAATATTTGTGGACAAATGAGTAACAGCGATTGACTGCACAGTTTGTTAACACCAGAGAATGAAAATCAAGGCTGGAAAGAAAGGCTAGGGCCAAATTATGGAGCGCTTTGAATCCTACCCTAAAGAAAATTGGATATCATACTATATGTAATAGCCAACCACTAAATGATTCTGACATAGTATTATTAATACAAGTAATTTCCCCATTTCTGTCTAGAATCTGACTGATTGAATCAACTTAACAATTCCTAAAAGAACCTTTCCTTTTGTACTAACAGATCTTTTGATTCCTCCACTTGAGTGCCTGCTGACACAGAATTTAATATCACACATATATTGAATGCTTATTGTGGGTTAGGCAGGCCAGGGAAGCTGACTCAGCACCAACCATATAGTCCCTATAAATGGCCATTTAACACCGTCGATACTTATAATTGTTATTGGTGAAACTGAAACTAATTTAATTTTTGTATATCTCTTTTCCTTGCCAAATATAAAAAAGTAAACTTTTGCTGATAAACTTCACCATGTGTAGGGACAGATTTTTATCAGTGTCGATGTGTCAACACTAAAAGTTTCATTAAGCATTTTAATTCAGAATCATATATCAGTGATCACATCTGGAAGTATTTTTTGTTGCACATAAACCAATCTTACACTAAATTCATTCTACAAGGTCAATAACAAATTGTAATCTAAGATGCCAATTTTGTAAACTCTGCACGAATCATCTTTTTTGAGAATCCTTCATTATATTTCCAACACCCCTTTTCCCTTAACAGAAGAAACAAATTACAAAAAGAAAAGGCCCAGAATCAAAATATTTTGATGGTTATAGAACAAACTGGCAATTTAATAGGAATGACTAAGAGTTGAATATTTATGATTTCTAAAAGCATATGGTATGGTAATAAGAAATAAAACACTAAAGAGTCTCATAATCTTAGTATTTCATGAATATCTGCTCAAAGGAACATTTACCTAGATTCACTTCTAACTTGTAACTGTACCTAACAATACCAGTTTATTCTAAAGAACTGTTAAGAAGAATTCTCCATTTCTGTTATCCTTGGTAGGGTAAAGAACAATTACATCAAGCCATTCTGCAGGGGTCAACAAACTACTGCCCACAAGCCAAATCTGATCCCACAACCTGCTTTCGTAGGGCCAGCTAACCAAGAATGATTTTTCATATTTTTAAACACCTGAAAAATGAATTCAAAGAAGAACAGTATTAAAGGACCCATGAAAATTACATGACATTCAGTGACTATAAGTAAAGTTTTATCACAGTCTCACCCATTTAAGTAAAGTTTTATCACAGTCCTACCCAAAAGTTAGGTATTCCTTTAGGTATTCAGAATTGTTACGATGTTTAGAGCCAAACTGCTGAACCTGAGGATTATTGTCTCTACAAAGAAAGTTTTTGAGTCTTAGTGCCATAATTTCTGAAACTATCTTTTTTTTTTTTAATTTATTTTTATTTATTTATTTTTGGCTGTGTTGGGTCTTCGTTGTGGTGCACGGGCTTCTCATTGCAGTGGCTTCTCTTGTTGCAGAGCAAGGGCTCTAGGCACGTGGGCTTCAGTAGTTGTGGCACGCAGGCTCAGTAGTTGTGGCTCACGGGCTCTAGAGCACAGCCTCAGTAGTTGTGGCGCACGGGCTTAGTTGCTCCGCGGCATGTGGGATCTTCCCGGGCTAGGGCTCGAACCCGTGTCCCCTGCATTGGCAGGCGGATTCTTAACCCCTGGGCCACCAGGGAAGTACCCCTGAAACTATCTTTTCAACTAGAGAGCGTTCAAGCAAAAGACAGCTTTTGATCCCAATGACCAGCAAATAAGAACTCAATATATGTATTTGTTAAATGAACTAATCAATTTGCTTGACAACCACAAATTAATATTTGTCCATATAAGCATTTACACTGAATTCACAAAAGATTGCTGTCTGTAGCCATATGTATATATAGCAAAGGTCACTAAGTAATTACCAATGAAATTCTTACTTCCTTACTCATGTGTACAGAGCACTGGTATTTCTATTCTAAATATTAGCAACCTTATTTAACCAACCACTGTTCATCTCATTAAGGAATGATATCATACAAAATTGTTTTCAGATACTGGCATAAATGATGTGCCATGTATCATATCACCATCTCATAGCAAATGGTCTCCTTCCATGCTTCCACAATAACACATAAATCATTTTTGTTTCCCTAACACATTCACCATCTGACTAGTAAATGACAGACCTCAAATTTCTGTAAGGTTTGGTTCCTTCTCTCTCTTACCCATCCTCTCTCCTGATAGGTTGCCTTCCTTTCCAAAGCTTTTCATTATGTCATTTGCAATGCTCTGTCTTTCATGAGTAAACTTTCCTAGACCCTTTACAGAACCTCATTCCACCTATCTTTCTCTGTACCTCTCATACAAGAGACCAGGAGATATCAGCATTTTCTTATCTTCTTCCTATTGTGACACACAGATGATTACTCCAAAAGTCTACTGTTACAACCTTTCTCCCATATTTGTAATTAGGCTCTACTTAAACTTCATCATTATCATCAACCAACTTCCCAGTCACTCCCCAACTTAACAGAGAAGTTTTAATACCTGTCTCACTACCTCACTTGCCTTTTCAGATATCATCAACCTGGTGACTTCCAAATCCATGTGAACATCCTAGCTGCTCTCCTCCTTAAGGAGTGAGGAGATATCCAACTACAGTGGTCTTCACCTCCAATACTCAACTGAATAATCTACCTCTATGACCACTCTAGACCTTATCACCCAGAACAATTATTCACCTGAAATCTTAAAATTCATGGCTTTGACCTATAACCACCAGTTCTTATCCTTATCCTGCAGCTCTTTCACACTTTTCCCCCCGTCACACTTTACTCTAGCTTCATGGAAACTTCTGGTGTTACGCTCCTCCATTTTCTCCCTATCAGCCTTGTTTTGGCTTCACTTCTTTCCCTATCCCGCCTAGACATCCAAGATATATCCTTTCAACCACTCTCACTACAATAGCTTTAATTTTTGGTCCCTGGTTCTTCTTACACCATTCTCCTTCTTTCTCAAATTCTGTCCCCCACGTTTACCAGAGTACTGCTGGTGGGGGGGGGGGGCGGTGGGGGGGGAGATACACACCACAGAGGACACCACAAAATCCATGGCCATCAAACTCATCTGAGTCTCTCTACATTTCTCAAGTAAACTCCACTCCCATTAGCCTCAGTAACTACCTCAAATTCTTACAATTCTATTCCAGCTTTCAACTCCACCATTTCTACCTCATACGTACTCTCTGAAAGTGTCCTCACCTCTTCTTTTAAAGAGAAAAGAGCAGACCTCAGGTAGAAATACCCCTCCCCAAATTAGTATCCTTACCTCCTTTTCTCTCAACTCAGTGAAACAGCTGTCTCTTTGGTTAAAAACTAATCCTTCCCCCAGTGCTCCGTAGTACATCCCCTACTACTATCTGTGGAAAGCTTATGTCCATCAGACATGGCCCCCTTCCCTCACATCTGACCTATCTACTGGTCATTTGCCCTCAGCATATAAATATATTCACATCTTCATCAACTCAAATCTGTACGATTTCAAAACTCTCAGTCAATTATAATGCTCAACTTAATGAAAATAAAATATTTTATCTAAATGTAGTCAAAAGTATGATATGAAGTATGATCAATATTTAAACAATCATCAAACATACACCTGTTTGCCATGAAAAAGGAATAACTAATCCTATACCATTTGGTTAATGAAATACTAGGCTCTACAGAGAATTCAGTTATTGACAAATAATTAACTTTAAGAACACCTGGTACAATAAAGATTAGAGAAAAAAATCTCCAATGACCTGATGCTCCATTTCCGTCCAGGCTTCCTGTAGTAAATATGTAATGTTGCAATAAAGCTCCTTGAAAAATGAGTCATCTTCAACCAAACATAATCAACAAGATAATGATTAACCAAAGGTTGGCACAAACCTTACCAGAGTAATATAATTCAAATTCAGCCTCTTAAAAGAGAACTCATGTTTAATGCTGGTATCTCAAAAATGTAAATCAATGATTGGGTCTATGTAATGTGTCTATATATTGACACAAGTACATGTAGAACTACATTTAAAATTTTCTGTGTCTTAAATTTTTTATAATAATTATCATTTACCCACAAAACCTAACAACGAATGGACTTTATAATGTCATGTCTCTATTTTCCACTCTATACAAAACTCTGGAAAATTATTACCTAATGTTTACTAGAATTAATGTATTTCTGCTTATTTAGTAAGGCACAAAAACTGAGCATGCCACATTAGGCACTATATTACTATGCATACTACATCCTTAAAAAATGTAATAATGTACTGTCTTTCACACAAAATCAAATTAGTGAATTATCATTAGGGGATATGCTCTAATGTTTTATCTGGTAGCACAACGGAGTTAGGCTATACCCTCTTACTTCAGAACAATACAAGTCTACCAAATGGCTAAAGCAGATTAGAAATATATCTATGGCCACAAAACAAGGCCAAGTTAACTGGATCCTGAAGGAATGAACCTGTAATACTGAACTTAGAAGCACAGTTTCTATAACCAATGAGCTAGCTAACTATGTAACTGCTTGAAGAATTATTTTATAATGTAATATTCAAGCCTAATAGGAAAGTTAAGCAAGGTCTTTAACAAACAGTGCTGTTTGTTATTGAGCATAAGGAAAAAATTATCTTTATCCCTTATCTCATACCACATACAGAAATTAATCTGAAGTATAATTAATTTGTCACTGACCTAAAAGTAAAAGCACTAGTCATAGGGAACAAATGACAAATTAGACTTCACCAAAAGTTTAAAAATTCCTACTAATCAAAAGACACCATTAAGAAAATAACTACACAAGCCACAGTGTGGAGAGAAATATTAATAGCACATATAGCTAACAAAGGACTTGTATTAAGAGTACATAAGTACAACAAATCCACAATAAAAATATAAATAATCAAATAGAAAGCATATGAGGTGAAAGATAAAATAATTGAAATATATACATATATATTTTGTCAATCTTATTTTAAAAGACTTGATTTTCTTCAACAAATACTGTAGGATATTCTAATTTTTAAATAAACCCTTGGCCTTTCTCACCTTCTGAGATGGCCCACACGCTGTCTGCGGAGCGTGTTTCTCTCTAAATAAATCCACTTCTTACCTATCACTTTGTCTCTCACTGAATTCCTTCTGCGATGAGACATATCAAGAACCTGAGGTTCATTAAATCCTGAAACCAGAAGTAAAATCCTCCAACAAATGGAAGACTTGATGAAGCATTCTTCATTCCAGAGAGAAGGTCACCATTTCATAACCTGGAGAACCACAGAAGCTCATCCAGAGACCACCTGAGGCCAGATTAAAGGAATGCAGGCCCTGTACACACCCTGATCCTTATCAGCAACCCTGCCCTTGAACCATTACTACAAAACTCCTCACCAAATCCCCCCCCCCCAGCTTGGGACACACAGTTTTGAGGGTACTAGCCCACATGTCCCCATTTGCCTGGCAAAGCAATAAAGCTGTTCTTTTCTACTTCACCCCAAAATAAATAAATAAATAAATAAACCCTTAACATTAGAAGTGAAAAGTTTATGGTAACCACCTCTTTATATGTATTTTATGTACAGGCTATAAAAAATAATATATTACAAATATGATTTAAAATAAACAAAACACGAATTGCCCTAAAAATGATAAAAGGGAAATCTTACAACCATCTGACTATAAAGTAATATCAACACATTTAAAAATAAGAATGTATATAACTCTTAAAAATTAACAGAAATGAAAAAACTAAAACAAAGTATATAAAAATGTCCCTTTAAGAAATCTGAGATGAAAAACGGCCAAAACTTAAATGAATTTAAATCGTTTTAGTCCTCATTACAGCATTAGATTGGGTTTGGCCCTAAGAAATAAAACCTCGACAGTAATTTCTTTCCTAAGAAATTTTTCCACTGTCCGTTTAAACAATTATACAACAGACATAACTCTAAATGATTTTCCTCTTTTAATTCTTCATCCTCAAACCACCTTTTATTACTTTTTCCTTCAGTAGAATAAACTGTCTGCACACTATGTAGTATTTACTATGAAGCATGCTGTGATGCAGCTAAAGACCAATGTTTAGCTAATGGATCCAACCAGCCGAAACATGTCAATTTCCACAGCCTCCCAGCCATAACTTTCTACAATCTCAGATCCTGCAAAACAATTTTACTACTGTTGGGCTTCACCTATCACTCCTCTAGATTATCAAAACCCTGAATGCTTTGTACAGATGTATCAAGAATCTCAGGTTCTCTAGATAACGACTGGAGAAAACTGAAAGTGAGAGTGGAATCAATTATTCTGAAAACTCTAAGACAGCAGCAACTGCTTTGGGGGTTTTTGAATTCTAGAGTAAGCCAATTATTCTACCTAAATATACTCATATTTTAGTGTCTTAAGTTTCCAAGTGATCCTCACTTATTTCTCATCTATCACTGTTGTTACAGAAGTGACAAGAGATTGGACCAAGATCTTTGCCATAAAAGCGTATTAGTATTTGAGGGACTGGAGTGGTCAGGAAACAACGGAAAGAGTACGAACTTTTTAAAAGAAAAGAGTAATTTTCACTGAGGTATAAGACCTAAAATCTTGGGACTTTCCTGGTGGCACAGTGGTTAAGAATCCACCTGCCAATGCAGGGGACACGGGTTCAATCCCTGGCCCAGGAAGATCCCACATGCCACGGAGCAACTAAGCCCGTGTGCCACAACTACTGAGCCTGCGCTCTAGAGCCCACAAGCCACAACTACTGAGCCCGTGAGCCACAACTACTGAAGCCCACGCACCTAGAGCCCGTGCTCCGCAACAAGAGAAGTCACTGCAATGAGAAGCCCGCGCACCGCAACGAAGAGTAGCCCCTGCTCGTCGCAACTAGAGAAAGCCCTCACACAGCAACGAAAACCCAACGCAGCCAAAAATAAAAATAAATTTAAAAAAATAAAAAATAATTTTAAAAAAAGACCTAGAATCTTGAGAAAGAGACATTCAAAACTAGGGATTTTTAAAATTCAGTTTGAGATGGTGTTAATAATACATAAACAAGAAAGTGGCAATGAAAACTAGAGTGTAGGAAAGAGAATTGAGTGTGATACAAACAAGTAAATGAAAAGAACAAAATTAAATCAGAAAATTAAACAATGATTGTAAATACACACGATTTTGGCATGGCTGTCCAAATCATAATTCCTCCAGGTGGCCACATGTGTGCTACCCTTTAGACCATCATTTGAGAAACTACTAAATCCCCCTCTTATTATTCTAAACATTGGTTCCAAAAGAGAACTGTTACCCTCCTACATGATGACCTTGCCCTTCCTAAACCTAATGATTAGCAGTGGGATAAAAATTTGATGTAAGCAGGACCAAAGTCCTGTCCTTGGATTTTTCAAATTAGTGCCAAGGGAAGGAAACTTTGAGGATGCAGTTGCAGAGCTACTGGGATGACCCCTGCTGCTGAATAAAGCTTATTTCAAAGAACAAAATCAATACGTACAGAGAAGCGGAGGTAAGAGACAAAGAATTCCAATGAAAATGCACATCCTTGCCCTCAATTATGTACACAATGTGTAATTTATGTTAAGCATGGTAAATATTTCCTGGTAATTTTCCATGGTAAATATTTACAGTTATTGCAAGAATTAAAAGAAATAATATAAAAGTACTTCATAAACTCTAGGTTTATCAAGGCTTATATTACTGCAATCACAAAACAAATGCATAAGACAAATCTGGTCTGCCAGTGGTTTTTGTATGGCCTGTGAGCTAAGAATAACTGTTACATGTTTAAATGTTTGCAAGAAAACTCAATACCAGGATATTTTGCAATATGTGAAAATTAATTGAAATTCATGTTTCAGTGTCCATAAATAAAGTTTTATTGGAACACAAGCACACCCAATTATTATATATTGTCTATGGCTGCTTTCATGCTACAACAGAGTTGAGTAGATGCCTTTATAGAAAGTCTGCCAGCTTCTATACAAGACTGTAAACACACACACACCAAAACACTTTAAATGACTGTTAGAAAGATAAGATCATAAGTAATTTCATCTTGTCTCTACCTTCTCAGTCTGAGATGTGATATTACTTTCTATAAAAACCAAATTTTAAAAATAGAACTACCATATGACCCAGCAATCCCATTCCTGGGCATATACCTGGAGAAAACCATAATTCAAAAAGATACACTATTTACAATAGCCAGGACATGGAAGCAACCAAAATGTCCATCAACAGAGGAATGGATAAAGAAGATGTGGTATGCATACACAATGGAATATTACTTAGCCATAAAAAGGAACGAACTAGTGCTATTTGCAGAGATGTGGACAGACCTAGAGACTGTCATCCAGAGTGAGGTATGTCAGAAAGAGAAAAATATCGTATAATATCACTTGTATGTGGAATCTAGAAAAATGGTACAGATGAACTTACTTGCAAAGCAGAAATAGAGACACAAATGTAGGGAACAAACTTACAGATACCAAGGGGGAAGAGGGGGGTGGGATGAATTGGGAGATTTGGATTGACATATATACACTACTATGTATAAAATAGGTAACTAATGAGAACCTACTGTATAGCAATAGGGAACTCTACTCAATGCTCTGTGGTGACCTAATTGGGAAGGAAACCTAAAAAAGAGGGGCTATATATATACGTATAACTGATTTACTTTGCTGTACAGCAGAAACTAACACAACATTGTAAAGCAACTACATTCCAATAAAAATTAATTAAAAAAAATTTTCTAAGTTAAAAAAAATTTTTAAGAGGGCTTTAACAGCTTCTATCTGATTTCCATTCCTCCACTGTGTAGCTCTTCCAATTCCTCTAAGTCTTCCCCACACCAAATAAATAGCACCACCAAGTTGATCAGGTTAAAAAAATGAGTGGATAATCAAGGGATCATGATTCATTCCTTTTCTTCATCCCTTACATCCATCCATCAGCACATCAATAGACTCTCCAAAATACATTCCAAATGCTACCACTTCTTTCACCTCCACACAAACCCCAGTTGTCATCATCTTTTACCAGTACTCCTGCAAAAACCTCTTAACTATGATCTGAGGTTGTGGGGATTTTGGGGGAAAGGACTTAAGGTAGTAGCAATATAAGAGAATACTACAGATAACACACACACACTCAAATAGTCTAAAATTTAAGTTTTATTGTTCTTGTTCTCACTTTGGCAAGAATATCCTCATTTCTTAAAACAGTTCTTTTAGAAGGAATTTTTCAGCTTTCATTTAACAAATCTTGCTGCTTCCTTCCTGCATTTCTAAATTTAAAATGAAACTATAAATACCTATTCTGGTTGTAAAACACACCAGTGGAGAAAGAAAATGAAGCCCAATTTTAACTTCTCAATGTGTCTTGTGATGTTGGTGACCAAGAAAACAGATTAACTGTTCTTCTATAGCTCTATACTTTAATTGAATTAAATTTACTGATTGAACTTTTCATAAAACACTCATTCTCCAACATTCAACATGACAAGAGTAGCAAATGAAAGTAGTGTGGTATAGTGGAAAGCATACTGTATTTTTGAAGGCATAACATTTGGGCTTTAGTTCTTCCTTCATCACACTACTTGTATGATCTTAAACTATTAATTGTATGATCTCAAACTAACACAACATTGTAAAGCAACTATACTCCAATAAAAATTAATTTAAAAATTTTAAATATTATAGCTTCCTCATTTATGAAATATGGATATTAATGTCTGCTCTAACTCCTAAAATTGTTAGTGAATCAAGAGATCATATTCTTGAAAGTAATTTTAAAAGGTAAACTCTAAAGTATGAATATAAAATGTTAACAACAATCATTGAATTAATGTAATTTTCTGTCAGTCTACAAAGTTTTAAAGTTAAATTTATTTCCTCTAAATTATTTTTCAAATATAAAAAAACTTAATTGAAGTCTTTACAGCTATAGTAATCAAGACAGTGTGGTATTTACTTAATGATACACATAGCAATCTTTGGGACAGAATACAGAGTCCAAAATAGACTGACACATATGTAGTCTATTGATTTTCGGCAAAGGTGCCAAGGCAATTTAAAGGAAAAGGGCTAATCTTTTCAACAAATGTTGCTGGAACAAAGGGATATCAATGTGCAAATAAATGAACCTTGATTCTTACCTTATACTATATGTAAAAATTAACTCTAAAAGGATCACAGACCTAAAAATAAAAGCAAAAACTATAAACTTCTAGAAGAAAATAACAGGAGAGAAATTGTGACATAATAAGAAATATATATATATATATATATATTTTCGAATTCTGTCCCCAGTTCCTGGCATAGAACTTCTAAAACCCTTGGAATTTTCTGAGTAATACGGGTGAGAGGAGCCCCTTTCAACCATACCTGAGTTTATGCTAAAGAGGTGACTTTTGGAGGGTGGAGGCTGGTTGCCAGAGGAACCAACCCTGTGATTAGAGGGTTGGAACTTTCAGTCCTACCCCTCAACCTCTAGGGAGGGGAGAGGGACTGGAGACTGATCTCAACCACACTGGCCAATGATTCAATCAATCATGCCTACGTATTGGAGCCTCCAAGAGAACCCTAAATGATGGGCTTTAGAGAGCTTCCAGAATGATGAACACATCAAGGTGCTGGGAGGGTGACGCGCCCAGAAGAGGGCATGGAAGCTCCACACCCCTTCCTAAGTACCTTGTCCAATGCATCTCTTCCATTGGGGTATTTCTGCATTATATCCTTTATAATAAACCAGTAATAGTAAGTGAAGTGTTTTCCTGAGTTCTGTGAGCTGTTATAGCAAATTATTAAACCCAAGGAGGGGGCATGAAAATCTCCCATTTATAAGTGGTCAGTCAGAAGTACCTGAAGTCTGAACTTGTAATTGGCATCTGGAGCAGGGAGGCAGTCTTGAGCGACTGAACCCTTAACCTGCAGGATCTGCACTAATTCCAGGTAGTGTCAGAATTGCCTGGTGTGGAAAACCCACACATTTGGTGTCAGAAGTGTTGTAAGCAGAGAAAGAGTTTTCTTTCAGAATCTTTGTGACCTTGGGTTAGGTAAAGATTTCTTAAATGGGACACAAAATATACTATAAAAGAAACAAATAATACATTGAACTTCATCCTAATAAATTGATAAACTGGATTTCATCAAAATTAAAAAGTTTCAGGAACTTCCCTAGCAGTCCAGTGGTTAAGACTCCACGCTTCCAATGCAGGGGGCTTCGGTTCGATCCCTGGTCGTGGAACTAAGATCCCACATGCCCCACAGCATAATAAATAAATAAATAAAAATTAACTTAAAAAAAAACAAACTTTCACTCTTCAAAGACACTGTTAAGTAAATGAAAAGTTAAGCTGCAAATTGGAAGAAAATATTTGCAAAACACATAACTGATAAAGGACTTGCATCCATAGTATACACAGAACTCTCAAAACCTAGTAATAAGCCAAACAACCCACTTTTTAAAAAATGAGCACCGGATAGGCAAATGCATAGAGTCAGAAAGTAGACTAGTGGCTGCAGGGCTACAGGGAGACATGTATTCCAATGTTCCAATGTTCACAGCAGCTGTATTCTTAATAGCCAAAAACTGGTAACAACTGAAATGTGCCACAACTAGAGAAAGCCTTCGCACAGAAACGAAGACCCAACACAGCAAAAATAAATAAATAAATAAATAAATAAATAAGAAGGAATAAGTGAAAGAAACACTTGCTCACTTTCCACACCTGGGATTTGTGCTAAAAAAAAAAAAAAAAAAAAAAAAAAAACTACTCTGTAGTTCTACTCTTTTTCACTAAAATCAAGATACGATAATGAGGTGTTCGGTGATGTTATAAAACAAATGACTGTGAGAATCTGCTATCAAGAATGCACTGTATTTAATAACAAAACTACCAAATTCCCAAAAGAACAGAATATACCCAGTTTTAAGGAAGTCCAATGAGGTTTGGCAAAAAAGCAGATTGGCTTATCCAGGGTTATACAAAAAGACCAGCGATGAGAGGAAGGAACAGGTTAATAAGCAGGAAAAGAAAACAATTCACAAAACCTTGCTCTAAAGACACTTTCTCATACAACTCTTAGGAACGTGTCATAATCTTATCTGTTGGTTTTCAAATTCCCTAATTTCCCCTAGGGTATATGGCAACTCTGTCAATATATTATATATGTAATATATAATATAATAAATAATGGCATAAGAAGAAACAAGGTAGCAATAAATGAGGCAAGAAAAGGGATACTGAGAGAATCCACATAACATTCCCCAAAAAGGGGTGAGACTGTTAAAGTAAAGTTGGAGCCAGGTGGCCCAAGCTAAGAGTTTATCTCACAGAAACTGAAAATGATAAAAAGCTTTTAAGCTGGAGAGTGACAATAAAAATGTTGTACTGAAAGAATAACCCAGTGGCCACATGCAGGTTAAATGAGAGCAGGAAAGATCAAATGCGAAGACATTAATTTCTAGACATTAAAACATTGCCTAAAACTACACTTAAAACTACATCAGTGGTTTTCAAACTCCTGAAACAACTTTTTTGTTGTTGCTGTGACACAGTCACACCCCCGTGAGTCCCATCAGAAAAACATCTAACATTACCTTATAGGTGCTACTACTAAACAACTGTTCAGAGCACAGCAAGAGCCCAAACTGCTTTAAGTACCAAAGTAGGTGTTAAAGTCCGGAAAGAAAGAGGGCCAGAAAGTAAAAGAGGTGACCTCACCCTGGTCACACAACCCACTGTTTGCCTCTACCCTCACTACCACCCACAAACAGCTGTCTGGAGAGCTCCACAGCACCCTGGGAATTCTCCTTAGTAACTGAATAGGGGTCCTGAATGCAGGTTGATAAACAGTGATCTATAGTAATTAACCTGGAGGAAAAAAAGATTTTATAGAAATATAATCAACTTTTTCCACAAGAAAAAAAATACTAAAACTCAAGGGAATACATATCCAAACACATAAAAGTATTTTAGTAAACAATAAAGCCTTAAATATGAAACAAAAAGGACAAATTAAGAATCTGAGAATGGACATCTAAGAAGTATATATACTATTCCAAAACCCTGTCATATGATCAGATATAGTGACTAAGATGTATGATGATAAAGTAGCCTTAGCACAGTTGTCAATGTTTTACCTACCTGTTTTTGCATCCCCAAGATTACTTTTCTCTAAGCTTATCTGACACAACCAAAGTCCACACAGGCTATATCACCATCTATTCTATGAAAAAAGGATGGTATATTTATAATGAACAATGCAGACATCAATGTTTATACAGGAGTCACTGATGTCTGAAGAGTGAATAATTTCATGAAAATTGTTTTTGAATTTTATTTATTTATTTATTTATTTATGGCTGTGTTGGATCTTCGTTTCTGTGCGAGGGCTCTCTCTAGTTGTGGCAAGCGGGGGCCACTCTTCATCGCGGTGCGCGGGCCTCTCACTATCGCGGCCTCTCTTGTTGCGGAGCACAGGCTCCAGATGCGCAGGCTCAGTAACTGTGGCTCACGGGCCCATTTGCTCTGCGGCATGTGGGATCTTCCCGGACCAGGGCTCGAACCCGTGTCCCCTGCATTGGCAAGCAGGTTCTCAACCACTGCGCCACCAGGGAAGCCCCATGAAAATTGTTTACTGTCTAAAATTGTTTACTGTCTATCTCCCTTCATTATAATATATACTTTAGTAAGAATTTTTGTTTCTTTTCTTCACTGATATATTCCCAGTATGAAAACAATTCCTGGCATGTAGCACTTGCTGAATTATTAGATTTTCATACTGGCATCAATAGTTCATTTCAGTCACAAAAAGTCTGTCACTACAATCATCATCATCATATGAAGGGTTGTAGTAACAAGTTCAGTTTTATTCAATCTACTTAAAAGTTACCCTTTAGGGTATTTTTTTAAACTGAAATTAACAATTTTTTTTGCCATTTAGTTATTACAGTTAATTTATGAAAAGTGTCTGACATAGTTCCTGAAATCACAGCTGAATAAAAGTTAGTGCCTTTGCTTTGCTACTCCCTTTCAAAAAGTTACCCATGTGAACCAAATTTCTTGAAATGTAGTCCATAACCTGCCGCATCAATGATTATTTCCTAAAGCAAGCATACTGAAGACCATAGATTTAATCACAGGACTCATACTGCAACAAACACAGAGAAAAAACAAATATCTTAGAAAAGTACCACTTATATAGATAACAGAGAGAGGATAGAAGTTATTGAATTCATTGACTTAAATTAGGACGACACCAGGAGAGCATAGCTGACAATGGTCTCCACACAGGTTGAAAACTGCAACAAAAGTGAGCTCTATTGGTAGTTTATCATTTTCTCAGGTGTATGCGAGTAGGAAAAAAAAACTAAATGTCATTCCTTTAAAAGCCATTTTCAAGAGCTGGGAGGGCTACTGTGACCTGACTTCTATTTTTCTGCTTACACCCTAAACAAAGACATGCATTTGAAAAAAACATAAAAGGCTGGATGGTGGAGGTTTAAGACAGCCCTCCTTTGTTTCCAAAGCTTCCTATACTTCACCATCACAATCCTTATTACTCTGTATTTTAAAAGCCAACATCATAAGCTCCATAAGGACTATGTTTATAGCTGGAAGAGTGCTGAGCACATACCAAGCGTTCAATAAATATTTCCCAAATAAATATTGCCTGAATTCCCCACAGAATTATAAGCTTCATGAGAGCAGGGATTTCGAGTGTCTTATACACCAATTTTCCACTGCACTTAGCACAGAGTGTGATCCAAAGAAGCTAATCAAAAGCTATTTACTTAATGAATGTGTTTATGACCAGGAAACACACACAAAAAAGTGACCTATATGAGACTCGAACCCATAACCTTAGCCCCATTATAGTATGCACTAATGAACCAAGATCAGGAATTTCACAGTGTGCAAGTTTCAGTGTGGATGTAATCATTAAATCTCACCCACAAGCACTCACAAAAATTTCAAGAAAATTAGTCAAATATTGATTACTTTCCCAGCCATTCTCTTTATTCTAAACTTTGTTCCCCAATACCTTATCTCAAATGACCCATAATAATAGATCCTAAAAATTAAGAAAATGTTGTTTGTGCCAAAAAACATGTCCTCACTAATTAAAACTGGAGAGGATTAAAGAAATAAGATAAATGCCAAGAGGTACTCAAAGCAGTCAAAGAAAATCAAAGGCTATGCCCCAACTAAACTGAAAACAGGATATCCTTCAAATTTAAAAAAAAAAAAAAAAAAAAATTCCCACTCACTCATCAACAGAAGTCAGTTATGACACTTTTCTGGAACAAATGGCTCAAAGAAAAATGCAAATTTTGTCATTTGCTCTAACATGTCACTTAAAGATCAGCATAAGCAGTTGCTCGAGACCAACATACAAGAGTAAAAAATGATTTAAGGAAAAATGTCAGATATCAAAACTAAATAGTTTAAAACAGCAAGTCATCTCAACTTTAGGAACTCACCAATTTTGGAAAGTCTGAAGAAGTACATTCTCTGGAAAAAAGTTTTTAAATGAAAATAAGTGTATTCTTATTATGGAATATGACAAATATAATATAGCATAATTTGACTCTCTAAGGTACTAACACCTCACTGATCCAGAGATTTATCCTAAAAGAAAAACAAAAGACAAAAGAAAGATAATCTTAACAAAAGAAAATACAGGGAGCATAAATGGTCTATAATTTAAAACATGCACATATCATCAAGTCTGTGAACTAAAAGCTCAGGTATTTTATTATTAAAGGCCTCATTCAGAAGTCTATTATTTTACTCTGAGGAACATCTGGTATTATGTTATCCACGTATTACTAACATTAGCAATATTTATTAGGTATGATTCTGTCCCTGTAGGTGCTATACCATACAATTTAAAAAGGCACAGACCTTGATCTCTTGGTTCTTTTTTGAGGTCCAGAACAATCCTTATGTACGTCAAACCAGCTTTGTAATCTGGTTTCCTAGCCTACAGCAGATTTAAAATTGGAAATCAAAAGAATGGCTAGATTAGAAACAATAACCAATTTAGTTAACAATGAGCACCTCTAGAGCCTAGAGTACCACTTCCTACCAACAGGAACCACAACTTCTTAGAGAAACAGCTGACCGCAGAACTGGAACAGGAAGTGTAGAGGAAAAGTTTGAACATCTTGTCACATCAGAAAGCAAGGAAACTAACAAAGAGCACTAGGACCAGGACCCAGGAAGCAGTGTGAAGATGCTCTCAGAAGTCAAAGATGGGAAAACCTAAGCATCAAATTTTAGAAGAGTAATGGTAGCAGATCAAAATACATCAAATATATAAAAATCTGTAAGTTTCCATTTAAAGGATAAACAGAAGACAAAGAAACATGTTTAAAAAAAAAAACACACCAAAAGATACAATCAGTACTTATGTTAAACTTTACAGGAGGAAAGGTCTAGTTTCTTTAACAAACTGCAAAGGGAAAAAGAAAAGGGAAGGGAAATATATAGATTAAAATACTCGAGACATAGCAACCAAATGCAATGTACGATCTTGTTTAAACCTTGATTTAAACAAACCACTGTAAAATGACACTTTTGAGACAATCAGGGATATTTGGCTGGATATTTGACATTAAGAAATTACTGTCAAATTTTAGGTCTAATAAGAGACTAGTCATCTTTCCAGATATATAAGCTCAAATATTATGGGTGAGATTTTTTTAATAATTAAATAAATAAAAAGAAAGGAAAGGATAAAGTACACTGACACTAGGTGACAAACAGCAAGGAAGACAGTTATATCTGTCTAGGGTCATTGAATGTATGGAGCAAACAGTTCTACACAAATAGCTCTCAGAGGCATCACTGTATTACAGCACAGAACCATGTCTAATGCTCATAGTAACCACCATCAGTCATCAAGAATAAGGTAAATTATGTTCTTTCTATATACACAGCTTAGGCAGATCAGATGTCCAAATGATGGAATACGACACATTAAAGTTTATGTTTATACTCACTGAGAAGGAAAGATGATCACAACATTTTAAGGGGGAAAAAAAAGGTTGATTTTGCTGGTTAAATCTGTTTTCTTTTACCCAAGCCCCCCAACACACACACCACCTAACAGTACCTTGCTCTAAGATAACTGCTGATTGTTTAAATGTAGAAACATAAGAACATCCTGAATGGCTTCCCACTTAAGAGCAAACACCTTCAAACTAATTTACATTAATGGTCTAGTCCATGTGTTTAACACAATTTTTAAGTGTAAGATAAACTATTATGCAGTTACAAAATTACAAGAACCATAAAGAATGTTCGCTAACTTAAAATGACTTAATTCAAAAATCTCACCTGAACCCTACTTAAAATATATATGCAAGTTATTATGGGCTGAATTGTGCACCTGAATCACCTTATTGTGTCAAAAAGCAAGAGAGTCCTCAAAGAATGATGGGAACATGTCAAAAGAATACAGAAGCCAGCATGAATGGGTACCCGATAGCCAAAACAGGGCCAATTTGAGTATCAAAATAAATAGTAATGGATTATAACCCATTGGAAAAAAATAGGATACCTGATTCATACAGATATAAATAAACCAATAATTTGAAGGTCTGATGAGGAACAGAATATTTACAAAGTTTCAAAGTACCTCCTACAAAACACTTACTAATTACAAAGATTTTTTAAAAAGTAATTTTACAGTGGAAAGGCCTGGCAGACACCACCTTAATCAAATGGTCAAAATGGACATTACCAGAATGGGACAAATCAAAACTGTGTGCCACCTGGTAGGATGCAATGAGACAAAACACAGCTTCACCTGTGTGGCTTTTGTGCCAAAGATACATAACTTGAATCTAATCAGGAGGAAACCTCAAATTTAGGGACTTTCTACAAAACAACTGGCCTGCCATCTTGCAAAGCATTAAGGTCATGAAACCCAAGGAAAGACTAAGGAACTGTTCCAGATTGAAAGAGACTAAAGAGACATGACAACTAAATATAACATTTGATTCTGAGCTGGATCCTTCTGCTATAAAAGACATTATTAAAACAATTAGCAGAACTTGAATGGGTCTGAGGGTGAAATAGCAGTAATGTATCAATATTAATTTCCTGATTCTCTTCATTGTAATATGGTTATGTAGGAGAATGTCCTTGTTTATAGGATATATACACTTAAATGTAAGCAGGTGTTAGGGCATCATTTCAACAACTTAATTCTCAAATTGCCATGACCACAAAGAAGACACCCCCAACACCTCCTGGGCAAGATAAAGGCTGCAAACATATGCCTATAGAGGCCAGGCAATAAGGTAAATACTTGAAACAAGCTAGGTATAAGGCAAGGACTGAGGCTGTTTACCTGACGCATCACTCAGTGAGTATATATCATCTGGAATGCAAGTCCACAGTGGCAATATCATTCCATTTTTCAAGAGAAACCAAAGATGCAGATTTTTATGTGAAATTTCCCAATTTTTAACACACTCAAAAGGGCCAAACAAAACATGTCTGTCGACTAAATTTGAACCACAGCTGTCTCTGGCCCAGAGGCATGTTTCTCAAACTGAAGCCTAGGGATAAAAGGAAACCACATGATATACGTGGAACATATTCTTGGAGCCGCAGTTTTATCCCAAGAGTTTGCCTGGAATTTTCTGGGAGAGGAGCTATTTCTTTATTTTTAAAATGCAATATTTTGGAGTTTAATGCAAAGTTCATATGATTTTTAAAAACTTCTCATTTAAAAATAATTTCAAGCTTACAGAAAAGCTGTAAGAACAAGAATAGTACAAAAAAACACCTGTACAGTTTTAACCAAATTCATCTGTTAACATTTTACTCATTTGCATTACTTGCATAAGAGCATCCTTCCACCCTCCCTCCTCCTCTCTATGCAAACATACAAATACATACACACATAAATACATAGCTCTCTCTCTATATATATGTGTATATATATAAAACATATATACATGTTACATTATTTTTTCTGAACCATTTGAGAGTAGGTTATATATCATGGCACTTTATTCCTAAAAATTTCAGTGTGTATTTCCTAAGAATAAAAACATTATTTTATAGAACCTTAGGACAGTTACCAACTTTAGTAAATTTAACATTGATGCCATACCTTTATCTAATCTACCATCCATATTCCATTTTTGCCAAATGATCCAATAATATCCTTAATATCATTTCTCCCTCTAATACAAGATCCATTCTAGAATCAGGTACTACAAATAGTTGTCATGTCTCTTTAGTCTCCTTTAATCTGGAACATTTCCACAGCCTTTCTTTGTCTTTATAATATTAACATTTAAAAAAGTACAGTCTCGCCCCCTACCCTTTTAAAAAACAGGATGTTCCCCATTTGGAGTTCAATGTTCCTCAGGATTACATTCAGGTTATGCATTCCTGGCTGGCGAACTACATAAGTGATGTGTTCTTCGCAGGCATCACGTTCAGAGGCACACGATGTCCACTGGTGTTATTTATTTTGATCATGCACTCAAGGTGCTGTCTGATTTCATCACTGCATAGAGTTACTATTTTTTTCCCCTTGCAACTACTAAGCAATATATGGGGAGATATTTAAGACCATGCAAACATTCTGCTCCTCATCAAAAATATCCCCATAGATTTAGCATCTATCAATGATTCCTGTCTGGACTAATCTTTATTATAATGATTGCAAAATAATCATATGAATTTTTCAGTTAAGTAGACTCAATTTCTGGCTACACTCCCAGATCCCTTAGGTGTAAGCACTCGGTCTCCTCTACTTTAGGAGCACTACAGTGCAATGGTTTGTGTGCAACACTAGAATAATTAGGTGCAGCTTCCAGAAAAAACAAGCGTACCTGAGCCATGCCTTAGAGACTGGATAGATTTTGAAAAGCTAAAGAGGTGGAGAACCAGTCAAGACACAGACAACTCCATCAGGAAAGCTGAAAAAAACAATACGGTGAATGCTTTGCCAAGTAAATAACATACCCTAACTTCCAGTTTCATAAAACCACATTTCTACATATGGAGTTTGCCTGAATTACACTGATTCTAGAACTACAGATATACTTTCGCTGCTACTGATACTAACTATATTCTAATCATTATGTTCAGATTCTAAAAATTTTTCAAAAACAGCACAATTCATTATAACCACTTCTGATTGTTCATCCACATTTTTATATATATGTGAGCCCTCCCACCTCGTCTCTCAAAGATAGGGAATAGACACTAAAAGTGTACCTTTCATCTGATTGTGACCCCTAGAAAGAAATAAATTTTATACTGCCATCTAAGGCAAACATATAAAACTGAAATTAAAAGTTTCTTGAAGCAATATCATGCAAAGCACCAATATTTTATAATCTTTCTTTCTTCCTCTCTTCCTCCTCATTCTTTTTAATTATTTGTCTTGACTGCAAATAAATTGATTTCTAAATTCTTAATAGGTGATGCATAAGACCTGCACTTGAAAAACACTACCCTAGAACCTGGCACAGAGTTCTTTATCATATTCCCAACAAAGTCTGGAAGAAAGTTTTCATTTATTTCAGGTGAAATAAGAACAGAAGAAAACAAGAACATAAAGAGTTATTTAATTTTTTAAAGGATTCTGAGATTGTGTATGATAATTTTTTGGTCTTCAAGTTATTATCTTTTTATGCAACGATGGTAAGAGCGAAGGTTGTAAGTTGCCAATGATATACTGGTTCCCTAATAATTTTTCCCCCAATTTTATAGGGTCCTGAAATCTCCACTGCTCTGCTATGAGATTTCAAAAACACATGAGAGTGTCAGCCTTCAATGGGTTTACAATTTGGCTGGGGAAATAAGACTTACAATAATTTTAGGACTTGTAATAATTACTTCTATCTTTTGAGAAGAAATATTCTGTGATAAATGCCCTAAGAATGTTCTTATGTTAAAAGTTCAAGGGTGAATATTTTAAGCTGGGAAAGAAAGAGAACAAATAACAAAAGGTGTTCAGAAAGGAAACAATATCTGAGTTGGGCCTTGAAGGGTACTTCAAAAGAGAATAGTCACAGGGATGTAAAAAAGCCAATCAAATATGGGGAAAAAGAAATAGGTCAATTAGGCCAGAACATGTTAAGACAGTAGAAAGAGATAATGGAGGACCCTTGACAACAAGGTTAAGGTGCTTGAATTTGGTCATTAAGGCAATGAAGCAATTTGAAAGAGTGAATGGGACAGTCAAAGCACTGTTTAAGGAAGATTAGTCTGAAAGTCACACACACACACACACACACACACAAAACAAATTATAGACAAGTGGAGATTCTTGAGGCTATGCAATAATCCAAACACAGAAAAATAAGGACTTCAACTGTGGTGGTGGAAAAGGAAAGTAAGGAATGGGAAAAGGTGACAAGAATTGATAAGTCTTAGAAGAGATTTTAATGTGGTAGGCAAAAATGGCCAGGAGTCAAACATGGTTCTAAGATTTCAAGGCTGGGTGATACTTACAGACAGTGGAAAATAAGAAAAAGAAGCTGATTTAGAGGATGAGGAGCTCAGATTCAGGTATGTTAGAGTCAATGTACAAGTGGGTTATAAAGAGTCAGTAATAGGGTAAGGAAAAGAACATTAGACCCCATCAAAAAAATCTGAGTTCAAGTGGAAAAAAATGGGGACTTCCCTGGTGGCACAGTGGTTAAGAATCCACCTACCAATGCAGGGGACACGGGTTCAGTCCCTGGCCCAGAAAGATCCCACGTGCTGCAGAGCAACTAAGCCCATGAGCCACAACTACTGAGCCTGTGCTCTAGAGCCCGTGAGCCACAACCACTGAAGCCCGTGTGCTCTAGGGCCCATATGCCACAACTACTGAGCCCGCAAGCTGTAACTACTGAAGACCGCACACCTAGAGCCCATGCTCTGCAACAAGAGAAGCCACAGCAATGAGAAGCCCACACACTGCAAGGAAGAGTAACCCCTGCTCGCCACAACTAGAGAAAAGCCTGCGCGCAGGCAACAAAGACCCGACGCAGCCAAAAAAAGAAAGAAAAAAATGGTTAGGATCTAATGAAAAAACCACCAGAATGCACAATTATATCTATAGTATAATTTTCACTGTGTAAAAAAGGAGGCGTAGGAAAAGAGTAAAAATAAGTACATCAACATGTTAATGTCAGCTGAATACAGATAAGCTAGAACAAAAGATAATTTTTTTCTTTCTTCTTTTGTATTGTGTTCTCATTGGGTACAAACCTTACAAGTTAGGCTCCCCACCAAAAAAAAAGAAAAGGAAAAGAAAAATCTGGATTTGAATAGCCTTTATAAAAACTGCAAACTCCTTGAACCTTAGTTTCCTCATCTATGAAAGGGGAAATAATTTCTTCTCTCCCAAGGTTAGTGTGCAGATTAAATGAGATAAAGTTTTGTAAACTATAAAGCAATATGCAAAGTTAAAGCATTATAACAGTGACAGCTAAAACTATAGGACAAGAGATCACACAGAGACATAGAAATATACTACAGATTTGGGAAGTAGATTATTTCCTTAGACTATTTTAAAGTTTTAGAATCCATCTATTTTAAAGTCAAAATGTTGGGACTTCCCTGGTGGAGCAGTGGTTAAGAATCCGCCTGCCAATGCAGGGGACACGGGTTCGAGCCCTGGTATGGGAAGATCTCACATGTCACAGAGCAACTAAGCCCGTGTGCCACAACTACTGAAGCCTGCGTGCTCTAGGGCCCGTGCTCTGCAACGAGAAGCCAGTGCAATGAGAAGCCCAAGCACCACAATGAAGAGTAGCCCCCGCTTACCACAACTAGAGAAAGCCCCCGCACAGCAATGAAGACCCAACACAGCCATAAATAAATAAATAAATAAATTTTAAAAATAAAAATAAAATAAAAATGTCATATTTCTTATGAACAAATATTGAAGTTTTACATGTAATAGAAACGGACTCATATACGTAAAATTAATACGGTACTTGTCCTACATGCTATTCAAACTTAAATACAAAGCAGAAAAAGACCTAGTAATATCATTCCCTAATATCTGGACTTCTAATTATTTCATGGTTTTAAAAGGCCAGTCTCTATAAATTCAGAATCTCCAAATGTTGTCTCTCAGAAGTTATGTGCTTGATACACAACACTGCATTCTAAATGGTGCTTCCCCCTTCAACTCCCATTTCTGGTACTTTACTTATATCTCTAGACATGTATTTAAAACCAGATAGTAAGCTCTTAAAGGGCAAGAAGAATGTCACAAAAATAGGTACATGTTAAGAAATACTCTAGCTAACTCATGTTACAGACGTAAGAGTTACTACTCATGCCATATTATAACGTAAGCCTATCTTGAGCCCTTCAAGAGACAACCATTAAGAAATTAAAAGTTAAGAAAAAATTCCCCAAGTAATATTATTACATGGGAAACATTTTTATATGAATAAATATATACAGAATGCTTTAGACTAGATTAATATTTGAAAATCACATACTACACTGTTCCTTTAAGAAAGCAAGAGTATACATGAGATGAGAAATAAGTTCTAATATTGTGATGTTAAAGAGATAGTTTTAAAATATCTCATAAACTGAAGCATACTACTACTGCAATGAGACTGTTACATTTCTTATACTAACCCTACAATTTCATCCATTACAATTTTTCTTTAAAAAGAAGTTTTGGAGTTTTGTTTTTAACCTTTGGAGCAGAAAAAGTTAAAACTGATGTGGTTAACAATATGCTTTCTTTAAAGCATAAACACAGACTAAACCTGTAGGCTAATCCCAAGACAAGTCTTAAAATTAAAACCTTTATTATGAAAAAGAGATGCTAAAAAAACTAAGCATGAAATGCACCTAACCCCTGCCTTAAGAAAATCAACAAAAAAAGCTGTATCAAGTTTCCCACTTTTGCACATAGACCTGAGATTTAAAATATTTACTGTATATATGTTTTGTACATGTATGTGTGTGTATTCCAAACTGATTTGGAGGCAGGACATCAAGATAGATTGTTTTCCCCTCACTAAGTTAAAAAAAAAAATTGTTTCTGAAGTATTGCTTTTTTATATTACCCTCTTCATGAATTAAAAGACACTATGCCTGAAGTAAACGGTGCCACCACCTGCCAGCCAAACTGCCTGAAATTCATCAGCTGTAGAGATTAAAAGCATCCTTTAGTTGTTTTTATGTAAAACAAAAGTAATACAAAAGGTATATAATTTCAATGTGGCACATATAACACAATCATCCACAGACAATCACCTAACGTTCCTCTCAGTGATCTCAAAACCACTACACACAGTTTTAATTGCCATTAGACATCTTATAAAATGCACATAATAGTGTTTTCCTTATCTAAACACACAACAATCAAGGGTACAGTTTGAATTTTAAAAGTTTTTCACTTTATGAAATGATGCACCATAACATTCCCTTAAATAATCAGCTTCTCTAGAACCATTGTTTACAAAGCACTGAGCTTTCCTGCTTATAAAAATGTAGTTTTCTTACATTTTTTTTCAAGAACTCATCTAGTATTTAAAAGGAGACACACATACACTTCCTTGAGAATAAATGTTTTCAATACTTGTGACCCCAGAAGAACTTCACATGTTTTGAATTCTTGTTTGGTTAAAAAAAAGTTTTTAAACATCTACTAGAATACAAGACCTTGCCTTTACACTCATGGCTCTCTTGATGATAAAATAAAGATCAATGTAACTCTACGCTCTAGACTAATGAACTGCAGGGAATAGAAACAAGCAATCTGGCAAGAGCTGGGTAAAGCTATGTTTAAAGACTACCAGTAAAATATACCAGCATTACCCTTCCCTCACTCCCAACTCTTTAAGGTTTCAATTAAAATGGGGCCTAGTTTTACTCTTTCAAGGGGGACAGAAAGAGAAAGCACAGAGCTCCTGCTGAGAAGTATCTTCATGAGAAGCAGCTCCAAAAATACTGCCAGGAACCATTTCTTTCCCTCCAGCTGACAGAGGTTCCTCTCTTTAAATACAGGTATATTCCCTGCTCCTGATCAACACCATACTTAAAGAAAGAAGGTCTCATCAAGGTACCATCCAAGGATGGCATCAAATAAATAAAAAAATTATCAAATGAATAAAAAAATTCAACAACAGGGTCAGCTATAACGTTCCTGATGAAAAGTGGGAGCCCCAACTAAAATTCATCTTCATCTTTCAGTCTCTCCTATCAGTTGCCTCATGAATTGGATAAGAAAGGACAGCTGTCTAACAAGGATATCCACTGTTTCAAAATAAACTTAAATGCCCCCAATTAGTGAGAAAGACTCCCACAAAACACAGAAGATGAAGCTTCGGCAAGCCTTCCAAGTCCTCAGAACCAATAGGAAAGAAGTAAAAGCTGATTCTAATTTGAGCAGTGATCCCACTATTCCTACAGGCTGAGGAGCCAACAGTGCAGAGATATCTCAGTCCCACCACATCCCCCAAGACACTCAGTTTTTTGGCCAAGTATATGATCACCTCTTTGTGAACATAAAGGACAAGTCTTTCAGTCCAATATGATTAGGGAATAAATCCAAGCATAAGGCTTAAAAAAAAAAAAAAAAAGCAGTGAAAAGTTGATCCCTCTTTAAAAGGAGCCCAAGAATGAAACAACTTTACAATGTAAGGAATTATAAGACATCAAAGGTTAGATAATGGACAACAGGTGCCTTTGGGGAGGAAAGAGTAACACTCAGTCGCCTCCTATTTTAGGATTTCCACTCTCAAAGTACTAGTGTGTGTGTGTTTCCCAAAGAAAGTGTGTGTGTTTTTCCCCAAAGAAAATCAAGGCCAAAATTGTGGGTTTTACTATTTAATACCTATAATGGATCCATTGCTCTTTAACCTACTTTTTTATTTTAGATTTTAAAAAACCCATTTACTCTCAGTGTGTCTGAATAAAGTATGGCCTATGGCCAGATTATGCACTGATCCATGAACATTAACCAACTAGGAATTTATTATCAAGAAATGCAAAGAAAGGCATCTGAATACAAGCTACCTCCACATAAAATACTCAATATACAAATCCAGCAGCAGGTATCACATTAACTGCAGTATCAGCCAAAGCAGAAACTGTTTCTCACCATCATGACAGTTGAGCTCAATCTTTACAGTAACCAGATTCCAATAGCCTCACAGAATAGTAATTCCAGACACATTATAGGGCACTGAGTACCAGCCTTGAGTTCTGATTCCCTAGGCCAGTTACAAAATTTACTACCTTTATCTGGGTGAAAGGGAACACTGAAAGGATACTTCAGCCTACTTCCCTTTCTCCATTCCACAAAGACAACATATTCCAAAAATGGAGAATCCTTTCTTTCCCTGTCAGAGGCCCCCTTTCCTATGGATTAACTGGGCAGGGTTACTTCTCCCCAGCATGCGTGCAGAGCCAGCAAGCATAGTTCTGCTTTCACTCCTCTTTTAAAGAGGGTCCCCAGGCTTCCCTGGTGGTGCAGTGGTTAAGAATCCGCCTGCCAATCCAGGGGACACGGGTTCGAGCCCTGGTCCAGGAAGATCCCACATGCTGCGAAGCAACTAAGCCCGTGGGCCACAACTACTGAGCCTGCGCTCTAGAGCCCGCGAGCCACAAATGCTGAGCCCGCGTGCCACAACTACTGAAGCCCGCGTGCCTAGAGCCCGTGCTCTGCAACAAGAGAAGCCACCACAATGAGAAGCCCGCGCACCGCAACGAAGAGTAGCCCCCGCTCGCCACAGCTAGAGAAAGCCCGCACGCAGCAACGAAGACCCAACGCAGCCAAAAATAAATAAATAAAATAAATTTTTTAAAAACCACTTATGTTAAATAAATAAATAAATAAATAAAAACAAAGAGGGTCCCCCAACACAGATGCACCTCTTCCTTTCCTGTATTAGGCAAATGATGCTTCAGTGCTTCTGGTTCTCTCCACCACTGCAAAATGTTCAGAGAAGTGGAGGAAGTGAAGGGAAGTTGTCAGTTACTCTGAGGTATACTTAAAAGAAGACTCCAAATTTAAAGTGAATACTTGGTGGGGCGGGGGGGAGTGCCCCCCTCCTGAAGAGGGAATGGGGGGTCCCTTCCCTAAAAGGGAGCCTCTGCGTGGCTAAGGGGTGTCCCCAACCTGAAAGAGAGCTCGGTATGTGGGAAGGGGGAGGAATGTTGTACCCAGAAGAGGGGTCAGGGTTTGAAAAAGGTGTCCTAACCCTGAAGGTGGGGGGAGCCGTGAGTGTATGGGGTGGGCTGTACCAGCTTTGGGGGGCCGCGCTGAGAGAAGGGGTTCCCACTATGGTGAAGAAGGGCCCCGCACTGAAGAGAACGCTGGGAGGAAAGGAGGGTCTTGCTGAGGAGGGCTGGCATGGGGGAGGGGTTCTGAGTCCATCGGAGCCCGGAGAGGGGCAGCAGGCTCGAGGGGAACATGTGCAGTGGAAGTGCCGCCATCCCGAGGGGCAGGGTGGAGAGCAGGCCCGGGCTGCGTGTGGAGGGAACAAGGTTCCCACCCTGCGCAGGAGAGGAAGGACTCCCGGCCGTACTCACCGAGGCTGCCGGCGAAACCGTCCATCTTGCGGGGAAAGCGCCGGGCTCCGGGCTCAGCGGGGCGGGCACTTCATTCAGCGGACCGACTAGGGTCGCCGACGCTGAGCCTGACCCGCTAGCTTTCTCGGGCGCCCGGCTCGGCTCCCACCTCCCGCCTCCGTCGTCCGTCCGTCCACCACGGGGCAGTCAGCCGCGGACGCCCGGACCACTTCCCCGTCAGGTTGTGAGCCGCGCCGCGCAGCTCCGCCGCCTGCCCGGCCTCCCTCCCAGACAGCAGCCGCAAGCGCCCCGCCGCGCCCCGCCCCCGCGCCCGCGCGCAGCGGTAGCTCCGCGCCCGCGCGCAGCGGTAGCCCCACCCCCGCGTACGCCGTCACGCTTCCGACTCCGCCTCCCACGTGACGACTCGGAGGCGGGGTCTTGCCGACCCTTCCCTCTCACCTTGCCTCGGCCTCGGGTTCCGCCTCCCGCGCTCGGGAGGGGTGGCTACGCTTGCGCGGTGGGCCGGCTGAGGGCCTGGGACTTGGGGCTTGAAACTGCTTCCGAATGGGTGGGGATAAGGGGAGACCTCCGGCCTGGGATCCTCAGGAGCGTCTAGGGATTCCTTTTCCTCGCAGCCCCTGGGGAGTCCGCGGAGACCCATCGAAGCTTACGTCTGGAGCCCCTCTGACAGGAGATGGTCACCCCGTGTGTCCTAGAACACTAAAGAGGCAACCAAGTGCGGGGAGGGGTCCAAATTTCCCGGGTTCTCCCTTTGCCCCAGTAGGATGAGGGACAAATGAGGGCGAGTCTTCTTGACTAGCTCAAGGCCACCATGCCACAACCAAAGGCACACAGCAGAGCCCAAGACATACCAGAAGCAAGGAATGTTAGTACTGGACAGGACCCAAGAGTTCATCCTGCCTCCCCTTCAGGGAGGACACTGAGCCTTAGAAAAGACATGAACTGCGCAAGCTCATGGAGCCTGGTAGAAGCAGAGTTAGAACCTAGGCTTCCTAATCCCCCTGGTGTTTTTTCCACCAGGGATGCAAAGCCACCCCTTATCGGGGATATCATAGGATTGCCTACTAGGGAACTATAACAAAGGGTTGAAATGAAGTAAGCCTGAATTCCAGGCCCAACTCCATGTGACTCAGGAGGTGACTGTCAAGTCTCTAAACTTATTTGGACCTCACTTTATTCATTTGCAAAAGGGAGGACTGGACTTGTAACCAAAACCTCTTAAGTATACACAGCCTTCTTCTTCCTCCTCCCTCCCCAACCCACCTCTATTCTCCATCCTCCTAAAGACCTTCCAGTGATTTCCCAAGTCCCTCTGGGGACTAGGTTTTGTGGATCAAAGTACTAGTTACAGAGGAGAAATGTAAGGTGCCCAGGAACTAAATTGATCTATACAATAATAAAGAGCTGAGTTAGAAGAGAATAAGAGTCATTGTAGACAGAGTTCCAGGAGAGAGGGAGGTACTAAAGGGAGGTGAGAAAAATGAAGTAGCAACTGTCATGAGAGGGGCTTGGAGGAATTAGATGGTTGAAAGGATTGTTAAACATTTTTTTGTTGTCTTGCAGTATACTTCTTCCCTTTGGTGCCTCTTTAAAAATCTTCCCCCCAAAATCTAAATTACTTTAAATTTCTTTTTTGGATATCAGACCTGTGTGTCTTCTGAATACCATACTATGTGGAGAATGGCCATAAGGCAGCCAAGATAAATTCAGATTACAGACAAAATGGTGTTTAAAGTTTAATGTCTTAAGTTTTCAAAATTAAGTTATTTACCCAGTGTTTCCTTTGCTATGGGCATTTTCATATCTGTATGATTCTACCAAGTCTAATCGCTTAATATTTGAGACATCCTCAGTTCTGACAGCTGCTCTTCTGTGTCTGCATGCAAAACTTTCTGCCTTACGTCAATTAAAAGAATAAGAACTTGCATTGTTATATTGGTATACATACATATATACACATTTTTTTTAGTTAAACTTTTTAGTTTGAAATAATTGTTGATTCACATGTATTTGTTAGAATATCCTTTACCCAGGTTCCTCCCAATGGTAATAGCTTACAAAACTGTAGTCAATAGTTCACAACCAGGATATTGATACTGATACAATCAAGATACAAAACATTTCCATCATTTCCATGAGCACAAGGATCTCTCAAGTTTTCTTTTATAAACACGCCTTTTTTTTTCTCCTGATAGCACCCCCTCCTTCACTCCTGGCAACCACTAACCTGTAATCCATTTCTATAAATATGTCATTTCAATGGAATCATATAATATGTACCGGTTTGGGATTGGCTTTTTTGACTCAGCATAATTCTCTGGAGATTCATCCAGGTCACTGTGAGTATTAAGAGTTTGTTCTTGGGCTTCCCTGGTGGTGCAGTGGTTGAGAGTCTGCCTGCCAATGCAGGGGACATGGGTTCGAGCCCTGGTCTGGGAAGATCCCACATGCTGCAGAGCAACTAGGCCCGTGAGCCACAACTACTGAGCCTGCGCGTCTGGAGCCTGTGTTCCGCAACAAGAGAGGCCGCGATGGTGGGAGGCCCGTGCACCGCGATGAGGAGTGACTCCCACTCGCCGCAACTGGGGAGAGCCCTCGCACAGAAACGAAGACCCAACACAGCCATAAATAAATAAATTAATAAATAAATTAAAAAAAAAAAAGAGTTTGTTCTTTTTATTGTTGAGAATTCCATGGTATGGATTATCACTGTTTGACCGTTCACCTGCTGAAGGACATTTGGGATGTCTCCAATTCAGGGCTATTATGTATAGGTTTGCTATAAATGTTCATGTACAAGTATTTTTTGTGAACATACTTTTCATTTCTCTGGGATAAATACCCAGGAATTGGATTATTTGGTTGTATGGTAGCTGTACATTCAGTTTTTTAAGAAACTGCCAAATTTTTTTAAAGAAGAATATGATCCAGTTTTATTTTTTCTTCCATTTTTATTGAGATATAATTGACATACAGCACATATATGTATATTTTTAATTCGGAGAAGGATCCATGTTTTGTGGGGCCTGAAGCGTTTACTATTTGCGGGGCCCTTTTTGTTTTTAATTTTATTTATTCATTTATTTATTTATGGCTGTGTTGGGTCTTCGTTTCTGTGCAAGGGCTTTCTCCAGTTGCAGCAAGCGGAGGCCACTCTTCATCGCGGTGTGCGGGCCTCTCACTGTCGCGGAGCACAGGCTCCAGATGCGCAGGCTCAGTAATTGTGGCTCACGGGCTTAGTTGCTCCGCGGCATGTGGGATCTTCCCAGACCAGGGCTCGAACCCGTGTCCCCTGCATTGGCAGGCAGATTCTCAACCACTGCGCCACCAGGGAAGCCCCGCGGGGCCCCCTTTTAAGAAAAACTAATACAAAATGTACAGATACAAAATTAGGTTAAATGGAGTATTTCTTTAGACTAAGAAAAGAAATCACAATAGGTTACACATTTTAAGAAGACTATAAATACTATAAACATTACAAAATTGAGAAATGTGACATTTAATTAAGTGCCCAACATACCTCCAATACTTTTTTACTTTTTTAATATTTGAGACATCCTCAGTTCTGACAGCTGTTCTTCTGTGCCTGCATGCAAAACTTTTTTTAATAGATGTTATTTACTGGGATCCTGCTATATGACAGGTTTTGTATCCAGGTACTTTGTATGTCTAACCCCCTTTCAATGTCACAGCAAGCCTATGAGATCAGTGTTATGAATATGATAGTGATTTTTTAAAATAACTTTTTAATAGAGAGGATAAAAGAACTTTAGTTTTTCCTCTAGTTGATGGTTGATCAAATCTGTCTTTATTTTTGACAGTTGGGATGCCTAAAAAACCACCTCACACATATCATATAGGCTGTTCGTAATATTGCTGCAGGAATTCTGATTAATACCATTTCATGTGATTCCCGTTTAAAAAAAAGAAAAGAAAGAAAGTGTATGGTGAATTTAAAAAGGATTTAGAAGGATTTCCCCTAGACTTAGCTTCTGGCTCTTTATGTTTCAAACCTTGTTTCTCCCACACTACCCACATACTTCCAGTGCCAGGCATGTGTTCATATCACATTATGACCTCTAGCCCTGTAACCTCCATGACAGGATGCCAGGTGAATCAGTGCAGGGGGCCATAGGAATATTCCTGGAATCTGTTGCTAAATAAAGACAGCCAGCAATAACTTAATTAAATGTGACTGTAACCCATGTAATTATGTTTCATTAAGCCTGAAATTAAATGTATCCCCAACTCAACTTTCCCTTAGCCAGATACCCAAAATATCCAGGGTCACTCCAACACCACCTGACATCAAGGGAAATGTGATAAAGTGGAGGTTGTAGTGGAAAGACACTTTCCTGGAGCCTTGGAAGAAATCCCCTAGAGCTTAAGTTTCATTACTTTCATGATAAATCTGCCTCTGTTTTAGTTACTTTTATTTTTACAAAAGTAATCCATGCTCATCCTAACTAGTAAAGTCAACCAAAAGTTTATTTAAAACAAACAAACATACAGGAAAGGACAGGAAAAATGAAATAAATCCTCACTCAGAAAAAGGACAGATGGGAGGAGAAATACGGCAGTCACTTATCCACAGCAATTACAGAATTCTGCTGGGATAGATATTATGAAGTGTAAGGAAAGTTCTTTGCTTAAATCTTACTCTTCTTTCCAAGGAACTACCTTATCCACTGTACTCCAGGGCCCCTGGCTTTGCTATTCTACAAAAAGAGGGTGTTGGGGAATACACCTTCCTCATAGGCTGCTCAGCTCACTTGCTATTGGTGCAAATATGAAATCCAAAGATTACTTTCAACTCAAATAATCAAACGATTTCTTTGAGAACATGATTCACTCAAAAACTTGGTAGACATTTTATCTGTTTGCTTCCAGTCAGCAACGTGTGCCACACCCAAAGTTCTTTACTATATGTAATTCTCAAGCATGATTTATGTCTTTGCTTGTCTAACCCCAGTTCCTCTCTCTCTCTCTCTCTCTCTCTCTCTCAATTTAATGGGGGCTATCTTCATGCCATTAAACTTGGATGAGAAGACCACACTCTTAATCAGGTCTTTGCAGTGAGTCTGGGTCTAACTGGACCTTTATTACTCAAAGGTTTTTAATATTTTGTTTCCTATCTCGGTGTCTAGAAGTAGTCAGCTTTCTAATCTTTTATCCCCCAAATTTCTGGACCTCTTCTAACTCTTTTACTCCTGCTTACAAACCAGCCAATTCTTGCTTGAGCTTTTCTCTTTGTTGTAATGCTTTACTAAAGTTAGGAAATAGTAGCTACCACACACTACCTCTCTCTTTCCAAAAACTTCCTCTAGAGCTTTAGGCCTGCTAGGCAAGTAGTGTGCCATCTTCTAAGTTGTCACAGTCAACAGTTGTAGCAAATCTTTTGCCATGACATAACAGACTCTCGAGTATTCCAACCTCTAATGTCTGTTTCCACACCATCCCTGACCCAACCGCAAATTCAAAGCAATATGTTTTAGGTATTTTTCTTTACAGCAGCATTCAACTTCAAGTTTTCATCTTCCGCATTCAAGATAGGCTGACTGCTGCTAAAAACAATCCCAAAATTTCAGCTAGCTTAATACAATAAATTTGTTTTTTACTCTTATCACTATCTAGTGCATATCATCAGGGACTCTGCTCCATGAAGTCATTCAAGGCTTCTTCTGTGTTAGTCCACACTTTTCAGCCAGCAAATAAGGGTGGTGGTAGAAGAACAGGGAGAGTCAATCAGGAAGTTTATGGTTCAGACATGGAAGTATGAACCTCACTTTCATCCACATTCCATGGTCTGGAAGTAGTTGCATCACCACACTGAACTGCAAGGGAGGCTAGGAAATATAGTCTGTGTAACCAGAAGGAAAAGAGAAACATTTTGGTAACAATGACCCAAATAGTTTCTCCCATATTCCTTTTCATAGCATTTATCTGAGTTATAATCTTTCATTTACTTAAACGATTATTCAATTAGTATCTTACCCATTAGGTTGTACACTACAAGAAGAGCTTTTAGAAAATGGGAGAGGTAGTACATCCCAGTACTTAAGAGTGCAGACTCTGGAGTCACACTGCCTAGATTGAAATCCCAGCTCCACCACTTACTAGCTATGTAACATTGGACAAATTACCACATCTCTCTGTGCCTCAGTTTTTTCATCTGTAAAATAAGGATAATACTATTTCTACTTCTAGAATGTTGAGGGGCTGCAATGAGATAATACATGAAAAGCTCTTAGAACAGGGCCCCATATGTTGTAAGTACTTGGTAAGTATTAGCTGCTGTTATTATTAAAAGTAGGCTTGCATTGTGTCTGGTTTTACTCACCATTATATACTGAGTGCCTATTAAAGAGTAGCTGTTCGATATCTAGTGAATATCGAACAAACATAGAACTCTGAAAACTAGTCAATCTGAAAACATTATTTCAACAACCAATGCCCAATTGTTTTAAAGCAGCCAGTATTAATTTTTGTGTTTTATATTTATCAAATTAGATCTTGTAAACTGTCTAATACTACTATAATAAAGTGAAAGATTTAACATAAATCCCTCAAAATGAAAATATAGCTGCACATTATCGTGAAACACATAAAAATCCAAATATACTAAACAATTACCAATTACTGGGTGGTTATTTGGAGCTTTCACTCTAACAAAAGATTTATCTTTAGATTATTTTCAATACCGAGCTCTCCTTACCCCTCACTTTGAACCCTTTAAGTGCAATTTAATTCAAGTGTAAAAATATGCACCAGTTTTTAGGAGCTCAGTTATTGCAAAGGGCTAAATATAGCTCTCAAATAATAAAAATTAGAAACAGTTTCTTGATACACAGAATCTTGACTCCGTGTTTAGCTACCTTCCCCTCTACGTCAAAATTAGGATTATTGTGGGAGGGGTTTCAGAATACCTGTGAAGACACACAACACCTATTGTCAAAGCCTTGACCTAAGATTTGAAGAAAAATAAAAATTCCTATAATGGTTTCTTTGTTTTGCTCTGGTTAGCTAGATGACCTTGAAAGGTAACTAGAAACTCTTTGGTTTCTTGACATTCTCTCCCTCAGACATTTTTAAAGTGACATCAAGAGCAATTAAGTTTGGGTTTGTTTTTTTTTTTAAAGTATGCTGGGCTTTCCGCTTTTATTTCATTGTCTTAATGTTATTTTTAAAACTAAACTCTATGGTCATGGAATTGTATAGATTATATAAATCTATAGTCCACATAAGCATAAGTACGGTAGAGAAAAAAAACTTAAATGTTTTTCTTTGGCCTTCAGAATCAGAAATTAACAATTTCCAAGTGGGGGGAAAAGGGTTCTTTTAGTTCTTTATTTTTATAATATGTTTAACATAAGCAATGTACGGAAGAGTTCCAAGGTCTGTCAGAGGCTAAATGGCAATGTTGTTCTAGCTTCTAACCATAAGGAATGCCTAGGGATAACTTTAAAATTATTTCAAAAGAAAAAAAAGTGTGGGAGGATGTACCCCAAAGTGTTAAAAAGTAGTTGCCGCTGGAAATGAAATTGAGTGGGGGAAGGAAAATGTAGGGAGAGTTACAGGGGATTTCACTTTTAAGTATATCATATCATATTATTAATCATAAAATAATACTTAATAATCATAAGTATTATTTTAATCATATTAACATGTGTTCATTTTAAAAACCATTAGAGAGGCGAAAAATGCATTGCAGTGCATATTAATTCACATACCCACAAACTATCTGCAGAGACTGGTTTAAAATATCATGCTTATTAAATAACTTTTACCAATCTTGGCACGATTGTTATCTTCAACCTAAAGTCTTACTGACCTCAGGGGGAAAAAATCAAGCAATTAGCAGTGCTGTAAATTCTTGGCAAGAGCTTATGAGACTGAAATCTATACTGTGGGGTTCACCAAACACGCCTGACTGAGGGGGATTTGCTGCGTGGATGCATGAGTGAGTGAACGAATGCTGACTGAGGTTAATTTGGTCACTCTGATGGTGCCATTCATGACTAGCAGAGAGAAGTCCCAGCCTGGGCTGCAGAGCTGGATTTTCCCAGTGCTGACCCAGAATTTATGCCATGAAGTGGGGCTGGTTGAGATTGTGGAACAAATTTTTAAAGTTTCTTTTTATGTGCTAGAGCTTCACCACATTTACAGAATGCTGGGTGAGCCTTAGAAATAATAGCTAATAATTTTCATCTGTCCACTATAACTATATACTTTTTCCCCGTAAGGAATTCGTAGCAGCCTCTCACAAAATTGAAATTCTGCAGGGAAATACTTTAAAATAGCAATGTTATAGTGGAAAGCAGCCAGTCAGGGAAATTCAACTCCCAAAATTAATAACACAGGATGTTCTCCACTTGCAAATAAAATATTTCCAAAAGGTCACTTGCAAGTCAGCTGTTTGAAATTAGGAACAATGCTATAAATGGTGGTTAGATTTCCACTTAACTCCCAAAACATGTAGCATACTGATCCTAACGTGCCTTCCTTAAAACCACATTGATGACAACCTTACTTAAAGTTTTGAAACAGACAGGTCTGTAATTGAATATTGTTCATTATAAGCATCTGTGAGTTGATGTTGTAACTTAAATACAACTCATAACACCATTCCAACCTTCAAAGAGCTGACTTAAAATGCCCTAGGAGGTAGGTTTTATTATTCCCGTTTTTTGGACCAGGAAAATGAGCCTCAAAAATATACAACTAGAAGGTGGGAAAATCAGGGTTTGAACCCGTATCAATCCGCATCTGAAGGTCAAGAACTTTTCACTGCACCAGTTTGCCTCTCAGTCTCATTAGAATTCTATTGTGGAGATCCTTGAATGCCAGGCTGAGAGGTCTACAATGTAGTTTCAGCAGCAAGTG
This sequence comes from Balaenoptera borealis, assembly GCF_965194805.1. Classification (NCBI taxonomy): domain Eukaryota; kingdom Metazoa; phylum Chordata; class Mammalia; order Artiodactyla; family Balaenopteridae; genus Balaenoptera; species Balaenoptera borealis. The sequence goes on from NC_138871.1 coordinate 57,272,065, forward strand.
ATAAGATCAAAGTGTTGCTATAGAAAAAATTAACCTGTGGGTGGATAAATTGGAGGAGGCATTGAAAGTGGAGAATGCAATCTGAAGCCTGTAACGAGGGAGGAGGAGCTGCAGAAAGGTCCAGGAAGAAAATAGTGTAAAGGAAAACAACAAATGAATGAACAACAGACAAATCCTTGCAAACCTGGATGACTGATTGCCTCAGAAGCTGAGGGAGAGAAAGGAGTAAAAGAAATCATCTAGATTCAGCTCCCAGTAATGGAGAGAATGGTGGTGGCATTAAATGCAAATGGGGACTTAAGGAAATGAAGTGATTAGGGAAAAGAAAATATAGTGGTTGATGGCCATTTTTTGGTTGGCCTGTGTCGATCCCCTTTCCCTCTGTGGGAAACTGAAGGGAATCAGGAGTCATCTTTGGCAGCTGGGGCCCAGGCACATGACCTGGACCAATTGGAAGCCCCAGCCCAGGTCTTTGAGTCTGGGGGGAATGACACAAAAACTAGCAGTTAGGGACCACGCGGGAAGGTGGCTGAGATATTGAAGACCAGCTTTGATCGTGTGCGGGGAAAGCCAGCTCCAGGGCAGTGTCCTCAACAGATTCCTCCTATGGAGTGAACTTGGCCGTGCTCTCTGTGCCCTAGACTGCCTGGGTCCCTGCCCATTTTCCATGCTTGGTCCTCTGGCTTCCCTGTAGACCCAGTGAGCCACCTGATATCCTCCCAGTGAATTCGTTTTCTGCTTGAGTTAGCCAGAGTGGGTTTCTGTTGTTTGCAGTTGAAAACCTTGTGTGGTAAAAAATACTGCCTTCAGTTTTAAACAGATTGAACTGGCATCATGAGCAGATGCCCAGATGGAAGCCTCTAGCACACAGTTTGAAATGTGAGATTCAAGTTTGGGAGAGGGCTAGGTCTGGGAATATAGATTTAGGATACTTCTAAATAGAGCCAATGATTTAAGCCATGAGAAATTACCCAGGGAAAAGATTTGAGAGAGAGAAAATGGAAGTGAACAATGTGTAGAAATGGAAGGACCACTAAAATTTAAGAGGCAGGAGAACGAGTCAGGGAAAAAGCAGTAACAGTCATAGAAGGCAAATCATGCTAGTGTCATATTACAGAACCCAAAAGAGACAAGAGTTTTAAAAACTGATGGAAATCAGATGCTATTAAATGCTACAGAATCCAAGGAAGATGGGAACTGAGAAAGGGGCACTCGATGTAGTGATTAGGAGGTCACTGGTCTTTAGAGAGCTGTTTTATCATGATAGTGGGAAAGAAATCAGGTTGGGGGGCGGGATGGAGACTGAGAGGCTGGTGTGAAAGCCAAAGAAGAAAATATAGGCTAGAGTTTAAAGAATTTTGGCAAGACTTTGTTTTGTTCACTAGACAAGCACCTGGCATATGGCAAGTGCTCAATAAATATTTGCTTAATGAATGAATAGAGAAGAGCAGAAGCAGAGAATTAACTTGAGCTGAAGCATGATAAAGGCACAAATTTTTAGAATTGGGGTACCTGAGTATGCTTGCCAGCCAGGGTTACCAATCCTCTCTCCTGCTTCCTCCTTGGGCTGGAGAACCTGGTTTCCTAGACTCTCACTAGTTACCTAGTAGACACTTTTTCCCCACCCCATACTACTGTCCTCCTTACTCCACTTTTCAGTTTGTTTGTACTATAAGCTAATATAACAGCCATTCCCTAAATTACAATTCCTTATCCTTATTTATTTCTTAATTTCCTCAGAAAATTCTTTCCTCTACTTATTTATATCCCATACAGAGCTAAGTCAAATATTCCTTATCCATATTTATTTTGTCCCATACTTCAGTAGAACCTCAGCAAGCTATTGTGGATGACCTGATAAAACCAAGTCCGATTAACTAGAAACAATTTCAGCTATACCATTAGGTGATATCTTGATTGCACATTTCTAGAAATTCGCTACTCTGTGGTGCTTTGAAACACCAATTTTTTAAAAAAAATAATTTATTTATTTTTGGCTGTGTTGGGTCTTCGTTGCTGCGTGCAGGCTTTCTCTAGTTGTGGCGAGCAGGGGCTACTCTTCGTTGCGGTGCGCGGGCTTCTCATTGCGGTGGCTTCTCTTGTTGTGGAGCACGGGTTCTAGGCACGCTGGCTTCAGTAGTTGTGGCTCGCGGGCTCTAGAGCGCAGGCTCAGTAGTTGTGGCGCATGGGCTTAGTTGCTCCGCAGCATGTGGTATCTTCCCGGACCAGGGCTTGAACCCGCGTCCCCTGCATTGGCAGGCAGATTCTCAACCACTGCGCCACCAGGGAAGCCCCCAATTTTTTAAAATAAATTTATTTATTTTATTTATTTATTTTTGGCTGCATTGGGTCTTCATTGCTGCGTGTGGGCTCTCTCTAGTTGTGGCGAGTGGGAGCTACTCTTCGTTGCAGTACACGGACTTCTCATTGGAGTGGCTTCTCTTGCTGCGGAGCTCAGGTTCTAGGCTTGCAGGCTTCAGTAGTTGTGGCACGCAGGCTCAGTAGTTGTGGCTTGCAGCCTCTAGAGAGCAGGTTCAGTAGTTGTGGCGCATGGGCTTAGTTGCTCTGTGGCATGTGGGATCTTCCCGGACCAGGGCTCGAACCCATGTTCCCTGCATTGGCAGGCAGATTCTTAACCACTGCACCACCAGGGAAGCCCTGAAACACCAAATTTTAAATCCAATAGCTAAATGACCAAATACAGGATCAAAACCTTGTAAAGAAATCTTATAAAAGCATAAAGTTAAAATGGCCTCTGATTTAAATAACAAGAAACATAAAACGTAAGATTTATTTTATTATCAATCTTTCTCCAAATGTCAGAAGTCTATGAGTAAAGAACCGGCATTTAAAAGATAAATTGTAACTAGAAATGTAAGAAGTCATAAGTGGTTCTTAAGTGCAATGAAACGCTTGCAATATAATAATAAGATTAAAGACCTGGAGATTTCCCACCCCTGGTTTATGGTTCTTCATGGATGTAATTAAAGCACATAAAGCTTTTCCAATGAGTTTAAGGAGCAGTTTCCTTTTTGTCTGCAAACTTAAGGGAGGTAGTCTGAGTGCCTATCATAGGTTCATCAGAGCAGTAAGCTGTATGGGTGTTACTGTATTAATTTGCCTTTAGAAATAATTTTTGGAAAAAGATAGAAAGAAATATAAAATGAATAATTTTCTTTTGATCATGTCATTCCGTTTAGTTTCTTTTGTTAGTAATTTTAGGTACACAATACATGCAAACAGAATGCATTTGTGGGCACATGAGTATGTGTGTCTCCAGATAGGTGGTCAAGAAATTTTTATATCATTCCTCACCCTCCTCCTAATCTAAAACTTGGTTTTGCCCACACTGAGTGCTTGACTGAGGTGGGAATGGTCTGACGCAGAACATTTCCAGTTGCACAGGCCAGGGGTGCTCATCATCGAAGTCCTTCCAGTCACAATAGGGCTGTTTCATTCTTGTGTCTTGGGGACTTGCACTCAGCTGAATGGTCATTTCCAGATAAGGCCTCCCTGGCCACTTTCCTTCCACTGAAACTGTGACAGCTGAAGTTTTGGGAAGACCTATGAATCTGTTAGTCTACGAACTAAAATGGGTATGAGATTACCTCAGACCTGAAACCTTCTTTCCAAAACGGTGGCATTTTGGCACCAGCCTGTGCAGTGAGATATGACCCAGGTACCATGGTGTGAGATGGACCATTCTCATCCAAGAGTGAGAAGCCACTTCTGTGGAAGAGCCTCAGGGGCCTCCCAGGGACAAGGTGTGAGAAAGGCATCTTCTCATCAGTGCCAGTCTCAGTCATCCAGGATTCTGCACAAAACCAGGCTCACCAAGCTGGCCCGTTGGCCGGTCAAGAAATGTAGGAATGGCAAAGGACACAAACAAGCATTTCACTAAGGAAGCAATACAGATCACCAATAATTCTGTTTAAGAAGAAGAATATTGAAAAAGCAATACAAATTAAGATAAGGAGATACCATTTGCCAGAAATCAGTTTGGAAATTTTCTCTTTAAAAGAATTCTATTTAGTGTAGATGAGGAGGCAGGTAAACAGGTAGTCTCACATACTGCTAACAGGTGTGGAAAATGGTCCATATTTCTGGAGGGTATGTTAGTACTATTTATTAAAAGCCCTAAAATGTGACTACCTTTAACTCAGCAACTTCACTTTGAGGAATTAGCCCAAATGAAATAATCAGAGCTACATACAAAGATTTATCTACCAAGTCTCCTCACAATATTACTTTTAATGGTGTAAAATCAAAAACAACCTACAACAAGAGAAAAAGGAGATTGCAGAATAATACTGTATGATCTCAGGATTACGAAAGAGATGACTGTATGTCTATAGATCTATGGATAAAAGAGTGGGAAAAAACATCTACCAAAATGTTAATAGTGGCAATCTCTGGGTTCTGGAAGTATGGGTGATTTTTATTTTATTCTTTGTACTTTTGTCTATCTCTCCCATGCACATGCGTTACTTTGGTAGTCAGCAACAGTACTGTTGAGAACAAACAAAACAAATAAAAGGAAATGTACAGCACCAGTCCAGGTTCTTTCATGATTTAGTTATGATTCAGGAGATGCAACTAAACCTCTTTCTTAGTTTTCACATCTGCTCAGTGGAGGATTCGTGATGTCAAGTGTTGAAAGTGCAGAATGGAGCTCTAGTGAATTGTAGAGAACTACTTCCCATGAATTAATGAAGTCAGAGAAATTGAACGGTTTACAGAGAACAGTTTGCTTCTGTTTGGAAGCAGGCTCAACAACATGGTAGATGTTTCTGAGTGGACTGTGCCCTACATGCTCCTGCACACTTGGGGTGCTGGGGGCTCAGAGCTGCCCATGGTTATCCTTGGACTGAGGGACGCACTTAAGGGAGAGCCAGGACAGCTAGTGTGAGCACATCACTCATGATGTTCCTCTCATGGCTATGCCATCAGTTCAGCCCTGAAACTCGTCATGTTCTAGTGGACAACGTTACACACGTCAGTCTGGTCCTGTAAGTGGTCTCCACGCCCCCATTACACTTTGCCATCAATATTCCCCATAATGATATGTAAAGTCACGATCACTCTAAGTATGTTATGTAAGACCTAGTAGGCATTTACCTAGAGGCAAGATACCTACTTGTGGGGATAAACTTGAGAGAGTCGGAGACAAGGTTTTCCCTCAGTCATGCCACCAGAAGATAGATTATTTCACCTTGCTTTCAAAGTAGAGAGAGGAGAATTAAGAATCCCTTTAAGGGAAGCTGGAGAGTTCTGTCTGTAAGGAATATCAGTGTTTCCTCACAGCCAAATCTGCTAAAGAAAGACCATTGTGGAAGTAAAGAAAGGCAATTCTTTTGACAAGGAAATTGAGACATTTTTCGGTGAAATCTCTTGGTAACATGGAAATGCCTTCCTGTGTCTGTCACATTTAGCCTCTTTAAATGAACACAGCTTCCCTGGTGGCGCAGTGGTTGAGAATCTGCCTGCCAATGCAGGGGACACGGGTTCGAGCCCTGGTCTGGGAGGATCCCACATGCCGCGGAGCAACTAGGCCCGTGAGCCACAGCTACTGAGCCTGCGCGTCTGGAGCCTGTGCTCCGCAACAAGAGAGGCCGCGATAGTGAGAGGCCCGCGCACCGCAATGAAGAGTGGCCGCTGCTTGCCACAACTAGAGAAAGCCCTCGCACAGAAACGAAGACCCAACACAGCCAAAAATAAAAATAAATTAATTAATTTTTAAAAATTAAAAAAATAAATAATAAATAAATAAATGAACACAGCTCATCCCCAAAATGTGCAAGTTACCCTGTGAAGATGGGGCCGTAATGGTTATGGAGGCCTTCTGGGTATGATCTTTCCAACGGGCAATTTGTCAATCTATATCAAAAGCCTAAAACTGTTCATACCATTTGGCACAGAAAATAGACTTCTGAGAACTTATCTTGAGAAATAATTTTTTTAATACACCAAGAAGAATATGTCACTGCAGTGTTATTTACAAAAGTGAAAAAGTGAAAAAAAAAAGTCCAATAATTGGAATTAGTTAAGTAAATCAGAGCATAATCATACCATAGGGTACCAAGAGGTCATTATTCATTATACACTTGTTATATACTTGAATAATATTTAAGGATACTAAGAAAACTCATGATATAACGGGAAAAAGTATATGACATAAATCCAACGTTGATATAAATACGTGATACATGTATGCACGCCCGCACACAACACACATTTATATACATATGGAGAGAGAGAAAGTGATTATCCAGATTTTCCAGCTTTATTGGACTACCTTCCTTTCCTCTTTCCAGGTATTTTCATATTCCCCAATCCATGCTGGTTCCCACTGGTCACCTTATACTCAGTAGCTCTGCTCTAGAATTCTTCCCCAGTCACCTCTGGCCATCTTATAACAGCTTTTCCAGCTGGCTGTCACTCTCTAATATCTACCTTACCATGAACTATGAAAACCTTCTTTCTATTTCCCATGACGCCGCTAACATAAGGCTGCAATTTTAACAAACTTCATGAAGTCTGAAGGATCACAGAAGGGAATTACAGTGCAGAAAAAGAAAATTTAAAAGTGGATATTGGATATCACTGCTCCTAAAGTTCCCCTGTAAGGCTTTTTCTAGGGGCTCCCTCCTGGAGGTCCCCCTCCTTAGCTCTCAGCCGCCACTGTGGTGCGGGAGCTTGCCCCACCTCCTGGATGGGAGTCTCCTGTAGTCCACTTGACCCAAGTCCTGAGACCCCCAACTGCTTAATTCAGACCATCAACAGAGGAAATGAGACATTACAATAATCTGGACAGAGGTACACCTGCCCCCAATAAAAATGGCTCTTTGTGTTATTAAACAAATACCTCAGTATCTCCATCTAAAACGTCTGCATCTGGATTACTCCACCAGTCCAGGGCATCCCCAATAACAACTGATTGCCATTTCTTTGGATCCTCAAGAACATAAAAAGAGTTGTCACTAAAGACATAGTCCACCTTCCATCTTTAGAACATTCAAGAAAAAAACTTTTTAAATTTGCAATGCAGAGACAAGAATGAAACAGATGTCCACAGGGGAGCAGAGATGAGAGCCTGGCAGTGGGAGAGGGGGAGCCGGGAGCGGGGCAGAAGAGAATTGTATGGTTTTCTCTTCCTGGCTTTCCACTTTGGGATACAACTTTTTCTTGTTTTGCTTTGCTCTGCTTTCATATATATATAATTTTTGTAATAACAGCTTGAGATATAATTTACATGCGGTAAAATTCAACCTTTTAAAGCATACAATTGAGTTGTTTTCAGTATAATCAGAAGAGTGCGACAACCATCACTATCTAATTCCAGACCATTTTTATCTCCCTCAGAAGAAACTCTGGGCCCATTAGCCGTCACTCTCCATTCCCCACTCTGCCCAGGCCCTAGCAACCAACTGGGATCATACTATAAGTGACCTTTTGTATCTAGTTTCTTTTACTTATTCAAGGTTCATTCATGTTGTAGTATGTATCAGCACTTCATTTCTTTTATAACAAAATGATATTCCATTGTAGGAGTATACTAATTTTTTTATCCATTCATCAGTTGATGGACATTGGAGTTGTTTCCACTCTGCCTATTATGAATAATGCTGCTGTGAATATTGGTGCACAATTTTTGTGTGCACATATGTTTTCATAGGAGTAGAATCATAGGGTCATATGGCAACATCACTATGATTAACATTTTGAGGAACTGACACTAGTTTTTAAGAGTCCTGGCTGCCCTTGCGCTACTTTAGCATCCTTCACACAAACATGTGAATTCCTTTTCCTTTTTCTTCTTTAATCAATATAAGTTAGTTTCAGCAACATTATTTGCAACCTCAAGAGCCTTAACAAAGTCACCTACTCCCACTGTTTTTGGCTTAGACTTTCCTGATTTCTCAGTCCCCTTTATTTTGGCTCTAGTTGTGCCTGCCTGTTTGATAATGTTTTACTTTGGCTTTTTTGGCTACAAGTATCAGGCACTCATTCCAGCTAGCTCAAGTATAAGAACTTTAAGAAAAATACATGATAAGATAATGGAAGCTTTCAGAAACCCAAGAACAGAAACCACAATGGGCTGGCCTCAGAGAAACTAGTGCTAAAAGCTAGTTCTCAATTTGAGGTGGCTGGACAGATTTCACTAATAGAAATTCATAGGTGTTTGTGGGATTTCATCATTATAAATATAGTTCAGCCTTCCACCTATCTGCCCTGCTAATAACTGGTACTTTCCCTCTTTGCTTTCATGTCACCTCTCTGAGAGAGAGAGAGAGAGAGAGAGACTCTGATAGGCCCAGCATCTCTTTTCATACCTGGCTACAGGTCATGGAAATCTAGTGAATTTATGGATTGACTGCCCTTGAATCAGGTATCCACCTCTTGTCCAATCAGCCGTGAGAACAGACAGCTGGATTACATGGTACAAAATATGGCTGTTGCACCTACTTCTTCAGCAGGGACCAGGGTTTACAGCAGTTTCCATTAGATGAAACTGGAGTGGGAGGGTATGGTGATTAATTTTGTGTGTGTGTGGTTGATATTTTTATTTTTATTTTATTTTTATTTTTTTTAAATTTTTTTTGATATTTTTAATGAAAAATGGATCACTTCTTTTTCAATCAATTTCTGTCTTTGGCTTAGCAATTCCACCAGGATCTAGTTTCCTGTGTTCAATCTCCAGCATTATGCACTGTAATTAAGTAAGACAAGCTCACAGTCCCATCCCAACGCAATGCCTTCTTGCTCAACTACCTCCCTGTGAGAAGAGTTGGATTAGACATACAGGCATACCTCAGAAATATTGTGGGTTCGGTTCCAGACCACAGCAATAAAGTGAAGATTGCAGTAAAGCAAGTCACATGAATTTTTTGGTTTCCCAGTGCATATAAAAGTTATGTTTATATTATACTGTAGCCCATTAAGTGTGCAATAGCATTACATCTAAAAAAACAAAGTACATACTTTAATTTAAATATACTTTATTGCTAAAAAAAATGCTAACCATTATCTGAGCCTTCAGTGAGTAGTAGTAGTAACATGAAATATCATTGATCATGTCACCATAACAAGTACAATAATAATGTAAAAGTGTGAAATATTGCTAGAATTACCCAAATGTGACATAGAGATACGAAATGAGCAAATGCTGTTGGAAAAATGGCGCTGATAGACTTCCTTGATGCAGGGTTGCCATAAACCTTCAATTTGTATAAAGCACGGTATCTGCAAAGCACAAAAAAGTGAAGCACAGTAAAGTGAGGTGCGCCTGTATGTATAGAGGCAATTCATCCCTTTGGATGATGCAGAGACTAAAGGAGTAGAAAGAAGGCCCTCGGAAGACCGGAAGACCCTATTTCCTGTTCCCATCAGAGATCCCCCACCTCATTCTCTCCCTATATCCCACCCTATTTCCTAAGACATAAAGCACTAGAGCCATAGCAAAGGCTCAAAAAGTATAGCAAGTTATCTCCAGTTGCCAGGTTTATTTTCAACATGTCACAGCTGGAACAGGACAGGAAGCTCCTTGAGCCAAAATTTAAGCTTCAGGATGGGGTAGAAAACTGGCCTTAAGTACTTTCTTTCTAAAAGACAGAACCCAGAGATAGAAATTTATTTATAAAAGGAAAAAACACAGGTTTTAGTATGTTAGAATAAGCAATAACTTTTGAAATGAAAATTTAAACTCTAATCATTAATAAGAACTTTACGGAATATTAAATTATGTATGTATACATATTTTTTCCATTAACTAAGCAAAAAAAATTCAAACCCTTCAGTTTGATAAGGTCTTCCATGTGGAAAGATATTCTGATTTCTAAAGAGGGTAAGTCCATAGTCTGCCCTAATTTTATTTTTTGTTCCTCTGGGTTTTTTTAAAATAAATATTCTTCCCTGTGGCTAACGTCAAGTGTGGATTTGCCAGATTGTCTGGACAGACTCCAAAAGAAATATCTCACCCATATCTTTAAAGAAAAAGGCATTTAGTGTACACATGTCTAAAAGCTAAAGTAGCTTGAGGGTAGGAATGGGGGCAGTGATGAAGGCAGGGTTTCATATTTAACTAGCAAACTTTGCCCAGACTTTCTGAACCTTAGTATTTTAGGAATTTGAGTTGGCCAAGTCAGTCAAAGACTCATACACAGCAAGAATCAGAAAAAGGAAAGATTATTTGCATGAGTTTTGCACTACCTAATTGGATACACACTGTTCCATAACCGGGCACAACACAAACATGTTTGTTTATTTTAAGGCTGTCTGCTGACCTGCATTGTGAGTTTGCGCAGCGGGCCAGCATGGCACAGAGAGGCAGAGTTGAGAGCCCAGACCTGGGGCCTCTGAAGACAATGCTGGTATCATCACTTGAAGGGCTTTCTTCACTTTGGCTGGCTATTGGCAGGACAGTCCTTAGAAAAGCTGGCTCTTGGTAGTTTAAGGAGTCAGGTTGATTCAGCAATCACGTTCTCTTTTAAATTGCCTGTATATTCCTAAGTATATTCCAAAAAGGCTGAATTCCCATCCACAGTAGGGGTGTGAAATGTGACAAGATGGGGCTCAGGGTCTTATTGAAGTGATGCCACAGATTTTAGATCAAAGGGAGGTACACAGTGTGGACAGGGAGGTCAAGAAAATGGACTTGGGAGCCTGACTGCCTGGGTTCGAATCCCAGCACTCCTTTTCCCAGGCATGTGATCTCAGGTAAGTTACTTAACCTCTCTGTGCCTCAGTTTCCCAATCTGTAATATGGGGATTAAACAGCTCCTACTTCAAAAGCATCATTATGAGTATTAATGAGTTAACATTTTAAAGGTGATTAGGACATGTGTGTGACAGGTACTAAACGATACATATGTTTGTTAAATAGATAAAGTGAAATACACTTATGGCAGGTGAAGCTTATGCTGATTGACTCTAGAACTCTGTATCCTCAGATGAGAAAGGGCTGAATGCTAGAAACAACCCAAATGGGGGCACATCTAAATAAATTGCAGTGTGGTTATACTATGAAACACCATACTAGCTACTTTTAAAATGAGGTATGTCTATACATACTGCTGTGGAATAATCCCTAAGATATATTGTTAAGGGAGAGAGCAAGTCCCAGTACAACATATGTAGGAATAATTGTGAAAACTAGCACTTACTGAGTATTTTCTATGCATTAGAGCTTTACATATAGTAACTCATCTAATCTCCACACAAGGAAGGTACTAATTTTTTCCCCATTGTGAAAATCATGAGAAAACTGAGTCTCAGGCAGGCCAGAGTTGAACCTAGCGTGCTTAGGTTATTCTTCCAAACTTGTTTAGTCAGATAAGTCACTTTGGACCCAGGGAGTAGAGGAATTAAAGGGACAGAAAGGGGCCTGGAATTATTTTAACTGAATGCCTTTCATCTGGAAGGTACAGTCTCTTAACAAAGACTATATGGACTTCCCTGGTGGCTCAGTGGTTAAGAATCCGCCTGCCAATTCAGGGGACTCAGGTTCGGGCCCTGGTCGGGGAAGATCCCGCATGCTGCGGAGCAACTAAGCCCACGAGCCAGAACTACTGAAGCCCGCGCACACCTAGAGCCCGTGCTCCGCGACAAGAGAAGCCACCACAATGAGAAGACCGCGCACCGCAACGAAGAGTAGCCCCTGCTCGCCGCAACTAGAGAAAGCCCGCATGCAGCAACGAAGACCCAACGCAGCCAAAAATAAATTAATTAATTAAAAAACCACACACACACAACAATCTTCCTATACTTATCATTCTACATTTTGCTTTTTTCACCTAAAATGCTATCTTAGAGATCTTTCCACCTGTGCGCTACAGGTATACTCCCTACTTTTAAAAAAATTAATTAATTAATTTATTTTTGGGCTCTAGGTGTGCACGGGCTCAGCAGTTCTGGCTCGTGGGCTCTAGAGCACAGGCTCAGTAGTTGTGGCGCATGGGCTTGGTTGCTCCGCGGCATGTGGGATCTTCCCGGACCAGGGCTCGAAACTTTGTCCCCTGCAATGGCAGGCAGATGCTTAACCACTGCGCCACCAGGGAGGCCGCTATTTTTCTTTTATACCCTTTTTATTGCTTTAATTTTCTTCCCGTGTGTATATTACTTTCATTGTTTAAAATGCTGTTAGGGTAAAAAAAAAAAAAAAAAAATGCTGTTAGGGTTATCTGGACTGTGGGATTAATGATCATTATTGTTTTCATCTTTATTCTTCCCTGCAAAAATAAGTTATGATACATGTTATTTAAAAAAATAAAAACAAGGCAGCATAAAAAAATAAAAAGTGCCTCCTAGCCTTAGGAGTCCTAATGAGCTATAATCATAGAGACGCCAGGCTAGTCAAAATTGGAAGAAAGAGCTATAATCACAGGAAAAGGACTCTCTCCACAACTTGAAGTATCCCAGAAAAAGCAGCAGTAATGAGAGCAGGCCTGACTTCAAGAAAAGCAGAGACAAGAGTCGCCGTGGCATGTCCTGCAGTGGCTGGTGTGGGCGATAACAAGAAATGACATCAGAAAACAAGAACTGCCACGCAGGACCCAAGAACCCCAAGAAAGAGAGAAACTGAAGGGCCTGAGGTGTGAAGTCAACAAGAGGGAATTTAGGAGTAAATGCTAAAGTGATTATGACTCATGGTCTGATGGTCCTCAAGACTTGAGTGGCCTTGAGGAAACTGGATCAGAGTTGTGTAACCAAGGCGCTGTGCTGGAGAAACATGATGGATGGATGACTGAGTTTCTTCCTGCAGCCCCAGGTGATCAAAATGAGGTCAGTGTGCCAGACCCTGCAGCGAGGCAAGATAGGGGCCTCAAACAAGCGTTTCATCTCGCTTCCTTCTGCCTGCCAAAACCCTGGCAGAGAGAAGCATCATTACAGGAAAGCATGCATGTGGCCTTATTATTTATCATACTCTGTCACTAGACCAGACCCTGTAAGAGAATTCCAAAAAATTCATTTCACGGGTACAAAATACAGTAATTTGTGTTGCAATCCTGCCCAAATCACTGAACAGATACTTTAAGACCCAAATTCCTTAAAACCAGCTTTGATTTACCACACGCTACACGTTCCAACTAGAGTTTGGAGTGGAGCTGCCCACGTGAAGCCATTTCTCACTGATCTCTGGCAATTAAGTGCTCAAGAAGAAAGAGATTTCTTAAACTTCCTTTGGGTCTCACAAAACGAAAGCAGCCGTTACATAATAAAGCCTGTAAAAAGCTCCATGGGTTAAGAAGTCCCCGATGTTTTTCCTGCCTTCAGTCATTTTCTTTGTTTAAAATATTCAGAAACCGAAAATTCACGAAGAAGAAACATCTTCGGCAGGAAAAGAAGTGTGAGTTAGTCAGCAGCTCGACTCACTCATAGGTCCATGAGGTTGTAACTTAATCTTGACAACATAGCCTTTCCTGGAAGAGCTTTGAGCAGCGATTTATCATTTTATAATTTGTGGTTTCAATGTGAGCCATAAACCAAGCAGCTGTATTGGTTTCAGGCACTTTTGAATCTTTTTTAAAACCCCAGGAGGCCAGAAGACAGATTCAAACTCCAGGCCCCAAACTCTTGGGGCTTAAGGGAGAGCACAAAGGACGAGGTTTCTGCGTGCACTTTCGTCTTTGGAAGTGTATGGAACGCATTCCTTTGTTTTAGACTTGCGGGTGGGGGGGGACGGGGGGGAAGCATACTTTGATAGCTGGAGCCCTGAGCTGGCCCCCTCATATCTCAGTACGGCAGCTTTTCTTCTATTGCAGGGTCCCCTGGGAAATGAGAAGCTGGAAGCTGAGAGGGGGGAAATGGGTGGAGAAAGGGGAAGCAAGGGGGAAGGGAGGCGTGCCAGCGATAACTCTGCTGACTTCACAGTTTTCCACCAGGACCTGCCCTGCCTACCTCTGTAGACATCAAAGCTCGCAGAGCGCATCTGCGCGCGTGCTCAGTCAGCCCTGCGGCCGCCGGTGGGAGAAAGAATTGGCTATTAGCCCGAGAACAACATCGAGAACGTTTCTGAAATTAACTTTGCCTTGAACAAAAGGCAGCTCTGGGTCACCCCGTGCTGGGGGGGTTCCGGCATCCACCAGGGCTAAAGGCAGCTTTTACAGGGATGTGTCCAGAAACTCGGGCAGCTTCCCAAGGTGTCTCACTGGTTCTGCAGCAGTGTTGGCTGTCTGTGGGCCGACGGGTGTGGCTTTTGCAATCATGTTGGGGCGCCTGGATTTGGGAAGACTTGTCTCCTCTCCTCCCGGGCAATGCAGGGCATCAGATGTTTGCTGGCAGCTCCCACTGTCTGTCACCATTCTCTCTCCTCTCTGCTCCCCATGCTGGGATTGACTTGTTTTCCTTCCCACCTCTTTTTTTCTCCGGAGTCCTCCCACCTCTCCCCGGAGAGGAAGCAGAGGAAATAAGAGGACCATCCTGTCGGCTTCACTCATGACCTTCAAATCTGCTTATCATTCTAAGCCCAGGGCGGAAAGAGGCACAGCACCTTCGTGGAGCAAAAACAGTCCTTACAGATTCCACATGTTAAAACCAAGTTGTTAAAAACAGCACAGGTTTAAAATATATATGCATGTGTATGATGTTTCACAGTTCTCTCCTGCACTAGCCCCAGATAGTATTGGAAGTGTGAGCTTTAACCATTTTCTACTGTTCGATGTGAATTTAAAGATAATCATAGGCTAGAAGTAGATGCCTTGGAAATACAGCTCTGGCAGCAACCCTGAGCACTACCAGCAGTTTAGAAGGTTCTGTAACTGATTACAGATCCCAGTTACAACGTTCTCCCCCTTCTAACTTTCCCACTGCTAGCCCTAGGTCCTGGCTCGAGAAAGTTCTTAGAGGAGTCTGGCCTAGGCTCTTCTGGAACGTGGCCACACTGTGGGCTGTCTGTGCCTGCGGTATCCAGCTTTGAACTTGGATGGAAGGGCATTTGAAAAAGAACACATGATTCTTGTCCTTAAGAAAATTAACAGAAACATCAAAATTTAGCTAGGAAATCAGTGAGCAAGATAGCCCAAATGCTCTATAACTAGAGAATTTAAAATTGGGAAGTGAAAACTTAGACAAGTTAGTTAAGAGACCTGCTTAAGGTAAATGTTTCCTTGGTTAATCCCACAAACAAGAATTAGAACGAGAGTCAGTTTGTAACAAATGCATCCTTGTGGACTCAAATCCGAATATGAGTGTTACTCAAAACTAGGCTACCATAGATGCACTGAGGTTCTTTTATGGTTAAGGTAGCTGATGGGGAAACCTGCCCTAGGTTTTCTAGCTCCACCCACCCTCAACCTCCTTCTGGGGTTTCAACCAAGTACTGTCAACACATTTGAAATTGATTCAAAATGCTTTTTTGGAGAGCCATCTCAGTTGAACGTGCAGGAACTCTTGGGGTCCCCTTCCAAGAAGGAATGGACCAGCATTCTGCCTGGGCTAGATCCAAGTTAGGCTCCGCCTGCCTAGGAGTGTGTTGTCTCCATCTTTGACAGTCTGATGGCTAAAGCTACAGGTTCTTGCTCTTCAGTCAGCACCACCAAATGTCTGCAGTGTTGGCTCTACTCACCAGCCTGAATCTTCAGCTCCCACATAGTTGAGACAGTTCTTTTTTTAAAGAGACATGAAGGATATATGTAGCTTCTTTTTCCTGAATTCTCTTTCTCAAACTTCCATTGTCACTTTTTACTACTATTTACTGAGTATCCTGTATGACCTGCATACTAGGGAAAACAAGGCGACTTGATCCATGCCCTCATGAGATCTGTAAGTGCCACAGGGAATCACTGTATAACCAAGTTAGAGATGAAAAAAAATAAGATGAACATCCCACAGCCTTCTGTCTCATTAATCCCGCATCTACCCCACCTAACAAAGTAAAGGATCTAATATTCAAGTACTTCAGAGTTCTCTTGGCTCACTTCCCAGCTGTGGTCAAATTCTCTGCATGCTCATTCCTCCTTTTCTGGATTACTTGTGGAATTGCCAGGAGGACAGAGGCCTGAAGAATGCAGGCAGTGAAGAAAAAAAAAAAAGAGCATCTGCAGATGATTGACTGAAACCAGTTGTAGCTGGACAGAGTCAGGGTTCTCAGTTGCAAGCAACAGAAACTGACTGATTTAAGCAGAAAAGGAATTTGTTGAAAAGCTATGGAGTAACTCATAATCACTGAGAAGCTTGGAAAACAGGCTCAGAACACACAAGAACTGGGAACTTAAGATCCTATCCAAGGCCACAGGTACAGTCACAGCCTAGAAAAGGTGAGATGAGGGTATCCCTGCAGCCACTGCCTAGGGCTGCACCTCCGCTTGCACCGCCGCCATCTTCAGCCCTGGACACTAGATACCACCATGGGCACTGGGAACCTGGATATTTTTGTCGCCCTGCAGCCTCCCCCAGAAAGGATTCTCCAATGTCCCTGTTTGTTCGTGCCAGTGACTTCTGATATTACCTGGAGCAAGTGCACCTGATTGGCCAAGTCTTGGTGTCCATGTCCTAGCTGCAAAGGAGACTAGTCTCTTGGAGAGACTTCTAGAAGACTAGAAAGCTCTTTCTTAGGGCACTGAGATTCATGAAGTGATAAATGTCCCAAACATGAGAAGGGAGTTCAGATGCTGAGTAGCCAAAAATGATCCTAAGCTCCCTCCCTTCCTCTAATCCCATGTGAAAGGGAGAGCCTGAGTCAACACTGGCCTGCCAGAGGATTAGAAATGAGTTCAGTGTACACATTCCAGCACTAAGGCCAGTATCCACTGACCTAGAAGCAAGCCCCCTAGGCAAGCAAGGCCAGCACAACCAGATTGAATTTCCCTAAGAGAAGAAGGGAGAGACTTCTCCCTGGCTGCCCGCTCCCTCCAGCCTCAGTGAGAAGGGGAGAGGGAGCGGTGGAGAGGCGCCCTGGGAGTGAGAAGAGCGGTCCCTCCGGCTCTAGCAGCCTCTCCACGTGCACCTGGATCGGCTCCGCCTACTCCAGCCAGCCTTTTCTCAGCAACAGGAAGGAAATCCAAGCTGCCGCCATCTGAAAACAAAAGCATGTGTCAAAGATATTTACTTTTGGCCTTGATCTCTCATCCCAGACCGGCTGCTTAGACTTTTGAGAATTTATGGATCCTGACATATGGTGATTCATCTTGGTTTTGTCACTGCTAGCCGCCAAGCACAGGGCTGGCATCCGAGATGGGGCTGGGTGGCTAGGGAGAGGGGATACGTGTGCTCATCAGCAACCCCTCAAAGCCCCAGGCCACAGTTTCCTCTTACTGACGTTGCCCAGACTGGGGTGGGGGGGCGGTTAATCTGTGGCTTATTTTCCGTTTGTTTATTTTAGCCCACCACGCATTTAGCAAGTTGGTTTAAAAACAAAACAAAACAAAAAAGCCCCAAATAAAACCAAAAAAGGAAACTCTTTTTTGAGTCATCTGATTATTTGTTCCCTGCCTTTAGAAGAGAGGCAAACTAACCCCAAAGTGTAGCGCTTATTGAAGGATGATATACGGGGTCAGGCAGTCCCTCAAGCCACTCTCAGGCCCCTGGGGTGGGCCCTTGGTGACACACTGTTTTCCTTTATCGCTTTCCTGGGGATGTGGCTGGGAAGTGCCTTCTGGGTAGGGTGGGTAATTCCAACCATCTGCTTCTAGCCTGGGGAGAGGAAGGTTGGGTGGGAAGTGGAATGTAGGTTTTCCCAGCCATGCTTCCTCTACCTCGCACCACAAACCTAGATTCTTACAGCATCCCCACCTTTTTCTTAAGGCTGTTAGAGTTCCTGGGGGAGCCACGGATGAAGCCTTCATAAAAGCTCTGGGCTGCTGAAAACTTCTGAGTTCCCCCTTATTAATCAGATCATTAGAAAAAAAAATAGCATATATTAGCTCAACTCTTTATAAAAATGCCTTCACTGAGCCAAAGTTCAATACTAGAGTCCCAAATTTCTTACAAAGTAAACATAAGAAATAGAAAAACAATCAAACAAACAAACCACCCACATTTTTGGTACCTTCTGAAAACTCAGTTAAAGACATTTTCCATTATGTTTCTCAGTGTCCTGTCTTTTAGGATCTATGTGATAAATTTCATTTAGAATTTATCATGAGGAAAAAGATTGTTTCCTCATGAGCTAATATTGCTTCCTTTTCTTCAGACAATAAGACTGACATAACCAATTGTGTTTCCCATTTTGCTTTGACTGTCAGGGAGCCTGGACTTAAATTTAATACCCATTTACAAAATTATCTATCTCTAGCTCCTGGTCTTCCCCTTCTGTGTGGTCTCTCATCTCCCCTTTCATCTTTACTTGAACTGCCTCACCTATTTGTACATTTAATTTCAGCTACATCACAGTTTTTAAAGAACAGGCCAAGTGTAACAAACGGCAAAACTAACCACCAAGTCAGTAATGTGACCAAGGTCACCTAGAACTTGATCTCACTTCCCTGATGTCCCCTTGGAGAGACTCACAGGCTAGACACATGCAACTATTAGAAGAATATGTTCAAGTATTAAATGAGAATAAGGGTTTTAGGGACTGAGGAGACAGATCAGTGAAGACTGGGGACAGTCAAGGAAGGCTTCTCGAAGGAGGCAGTACTTATTGTAAGCTTTGAAGGCTTGGAGTTAGTTTCAGGGGTTCATTTCATTGGACCAGCTGTATGGTTTGGTTGAATTACAGGAAGCATTGGGGCAAGTACCTGGGAATTTGTCTGATTGGCTCTTTCCTGGGGACAGTTTCTGAACTTCTCTGAGCAGCCAGTGCATTGCTTTCTAGGAGAAACTATGTGAAGGCGATCGGGTGAGTCCTCAGTAAAGGGTGGGACTGGTCTAGCCACTATATTGGCATTTTAGATGGGATAATTCTTCATTGGAACTGTTCTACATACTGCAGTATCTTTAGCATCCTGGTTCACACCCACTAGATGCTCATAGCAATCCCCAGTCACTGGGACAGCCCCAAATTCCTACACATTTCCCCCAACGCCCCCTGGAGGACAGTAGCCACCCAGGTGAGACCTACCCCTCCCTCAAATACCCGAGATTCTCCTCTCTGGTCTGCCATCCACAACTAGGATTTCCAGATTTAGCAAAAAAAATATAGAACACCCAATTAAATTTGAATTTCAAATAAACAATGAATAATTTTTTAGTGTTAAGTATGTCCCCAATATTGCACTACTCGTTGTTTATCAAAAAATTCAAATTTTACTAGTGGTCTTTATTTTATCTGGAAGCCCTACCCACAGCCCATCACCACCACCTACAAACCCGTCTCCCAGAAATTCCCTTGGGCTGGTCACTGTGGTGTGTGCTGAGCCACCCCCTACTTCTTCCCTGCAGGATCCGTCTATTCTGTATTTCAGTTCCTGGTGTTCCATCTCTGTGGGATAAGTCTCAGCGCCATGGTAAATACTTTTAATCAGATGAACAGATTATTCCTAATAGGTAGGCTAGTTACCCCATCTAGGTATCATCTTACATTAACCTGGTTAAAGTATACACCAGTCTCCAGAAGTCTCTCAGATTGAACGGTGGTGGGGAGGACGGACAGAAACAGGAAGCATTCCTAGGGCCAACAGCTTATGCTATGTGACCCTAAATTCCAATGAGTGTCAATTTTGCCTGCGCAATGGGGAGCTTTAAACACTGTTGATGTCTAGTCCTACCCTCAGAGACTCTGAGTGAATTATTCTGGGATGGAGCCTGGCATTGGGGACTTTTTAAAGCCCTAACCTCCCCCACCCCTACCCAGGGTCTCCCTAACTTACAGCCGAGGTTGAGAATCACTCCTCCACTTCCTGAGAAAAGCGAGAGAAAGGAGAGAGCAAGATAAAGGTCGAGAGGGGAAAGAGAGAGAATGAGACCTGGTTTCAGGGGCTCTGCCCGGCATTGGTCATCGAGGGGATTTGGAAGAATCCAGAGGCAAACACATTCCACTCGAGCAGGGGAAAAAAAGTGTTCAAGAAAGTAATATACTTCGAATGCGTTCCATTTAGAGCAAAACAGATGTGAAAAAGCACTTCTGAAAAGCCCAGAGAGTGTTTCATTTTGTGCCAAACACTGTCCTTAGAGATGCCCCAGCTTACCAAAAAAAAAAAAAAAGAGTCCCCTAGAGAGAGTCCCATTTTTCTTTATTATCTGGTGAGTCTAACCCACGCCAGGATCAGGTTCAGAAGCCGGGCTGCTCACACGCGTGGCCTTCCTGGTGTTAGCTGAGGAGCAAGCTTCTGATATCACCATGGGCACCTCAGCGAAAGAGCCTCCCCTCCTGGCTCCATGTGGGCTCTGAGCCCAGAGTGTCAGTCCCTGTGCCGTCAGCACACGCCGGCCTCGACAAGTAGGGCAGCATCGACATGGCTCTACCAAGAGGTACTTGCCGCTGGCAGGAAGCTGCTTCTGCAGAATTAAAAACCATCAGAGTTGATCAAAGGAAGTGCAGGGTAGGCTGGCGGGCGGGCCAGATCCTAATCTCCACTTGTTGGCCTCACACATCACTGCACATGAGTCACCCCGCTGAGCTCAGCGGACATGCTGTTTGGATTAGGCTTTTACAGGCGAGGTTTGCCAAGCTTGCCTCTGCCGGCTCGCTGCACAGAGCAGCAGAGAGGCGAGGGAGGAAGGTGGGATGTGGGTTAGATGTGGTTGCCCAGGTGCCAGGGGGGAGGCTGTTGGCTCCCCAGCTACACAGGACAGTGGCAGCAGGGGGTGGTTGTGAGTCCCACTGTCCCCCGCCCATCTTCTCAGCTCAGTTCCACGAACCCCATTAGGAGCAACGGAGCCCACACCAGGCCTACACATCCTTCCTCTCTTGCCAGCTCTCCAATTAAGATGTACTATTACAGGACTCACATCTTGCCTTCACTCAACCATTTGCCTCTCAACGAGCAGGAATTCCTTTTCTCAAAAGCAGGCAACACTTCATCACTCAGGCATCTTGCTCAAATGCAGTGGAGTCCAGCAAAAAAGGGAGGGAAGTCAGAAAATAAAAATTCCTAAATTAAGAGCCAATCCGTAAAAGCAGGGCTTCCCCTAGTGCCTAGCTGGTGTGACATCACCATGAGTTACTCAATGAAAATGGTGTCAGAGTAGCGGCTCGATTACATGTGGAAGATTTCCTCAAGAAACAGAAGTCTGCAGAAAATGAATAGGGGTAGAGGATATTCTGCACTTAGGTCTTTGGGGGGCTGCCTCCAGAGGGGCTGATTTCCCTGGGCAGAGAGCTAAATGGGATTCTCTTCCAAACAGTGCCTAGCAGGGTCTTGGTACTAAGGAGTGGCAGTAGAGGTAACCCAGTGGTTTGTTTTGCAATGGTAGGAACAAGATCAAAATCCTTTGTCTCCGATTCTGCCAAGTTTTGCTTCTGTGCATGGTAACTTGGGAAGAAGCAGCCCCCATTACTTTGTAAGCCAAGGATTCTTGGCTTGTAGTCTCTGCTGGGATTCTCTTTAGAGTATTTTAGACTCTCATTTATTAAAAGCATCTAAATGGAGGTGGCAGTTCTTGACACTTTCAAAATAAATGTTGCCACCGGTCCTTACACCACTCTTGACTCTAAACCACAAATTTCCAAACTTAACCATTGCTCAATTAGCTGTAATTTAAAAAGTATTTCTTGTTCCTGGCTTCAGGTTTCTTTTCACCTATCTATAATTCTCAGGGTGCTCAAATTTGCTCATGAAACCTGTCCTTTCCTTCCTTTCCTCCTTTATTATTTTCACTTAAAAATGCAAATGGAGACAGAAGGTACTACCCTGGGTAGGATTCCAGTCACTAAAGCACAGCACAGCAGTGACTGTTAGGTGAACCTGCTTGAACGCCAGCTTGGCCACCAACTCCCAATGTGATCTTGGAGCAATTTTCTTAACCCCTCACAGTCTCAAATTCCTCAGCTGTAAAATGTGGATAAAAATCACCCTAAACTCATTGATGAGGACTAAATGAGCTAAGGCAAAAAAAACATTCAGTAAAGTCCCTGGCACCCAGTAAATACATAATCAATGCATTATTATTTCTATTACAGTAATTACTCTGCAACCAGCATTACATAGCTAATGGTAGTAAGCTTAATTGGATTTTACCAATAACGTTTCTTCCTTCTGAAATTCCTCAGTGCCCAGAGAGCTAACATTTGCTTTAATCAAAAGTATTTGCTTGATGGTGCCTGTGCATCCTTCGTTAGGAAAAGACCATAGGAGGGGAGGAGGAAGAGAGGATTGTGTATCAGTTATGAAAAGAAGGTATTTTCCCTTGGGGGTTCCTTTCTATAACTAGAAGGAAAGTCTCAACTCTTGAGGGCTTGCTATGGATGGGGGACAGAGGGTGCAGATTCACATCTTAATGGAATCTGTTAGTGGAGGAAGTCATAGGTAGGAATGTGATGTGGCTCAATGTATCAAAAAGGCACATCTACCGAGTTTCTGGGTAACAGGGGATGATGTAAGGAGTAGAGGTCTTTCTGTTTAGAAAGGCACCGTGATGGGCAGCATTTCTAGTGCACGGGTAGGCCCTGGGCATAGTCTACAGGGGGGAGCTGAGAAAAGGGGAATTGGAGCTGCTTTGCATAACAAAAGTAAGGCATGTCCCCATTTAGACTTAGTTGGGGAGAATATGTTGGAAGATTGGAATATGTGTAGGAAGATTCTCCCCTCCCTTCCTTAATATGGATTTGGACTGAGACTAATGGTTTGTCTTTGGGGTGTGTGTGTGTGTGTGTGCGTGAGAGAGAGAGAGAGAGAGAGATATCTGAGTGTTACTCACAGGCAATCAGAAGACCGCAGGAAGAATGAGGAGGGGTATCTTGACTACGTGCTGGCAGAGGGACCCTGAAGAGAACAAGAACTGGAGAAATGAAGCCTCCCTTGGATTGTTCTGGACATCATCTAACTACGTGGCATTATTTCTAACTGAGTAACTCAGACTTTGAGAAATGCATGGCTGTGGATTATCTTTACCTAACAGATGATCCTATTTGTGGTGGGGGGTAAGGGTGGGGTGGATCTTGTTGAGTGGGGATATCATGGGCTGGGTAGGGGGGTTGCATTAAAATGTAAACACAGTGATAGCTTGTATTCTTTGTCTTTTGTGTGCTTTAATCCCAGCACCTAGAACAGTGCCTGGGGCATCGTTGGTACTTAGTAAACATTTGTTGAATGAATGCATTTTGCCATGGAGAAAAGTAGGCTCACAGAGGAAAAGAAGAAACAGAGGTTGGGCCTTGGGGCTGGTCATTAAGGATAGGAAATGGGCCATGCCTATGAAGACACCCTGCTAAGGTTTTTTTCCTTCTTCCCTTGGCCTCTGGGAACGATTATATTTAATATTCAGATTTTTTCCCCTTCTACATATCCCCAAATTTTCAATGAAGTGGCTTACACACACACGTTAGAGGTGTAGAATTAAGTGACAAGACAACAAAGGCCAAAGTGGCTTCCCTGCATTGTCCCTTGTATTAGTTTCCTATGGCTGGTATAACAAACGGCCACAAATGCCACAAATTTATTATCTTACTGGGCTGCAGGTTAGAAGACCTAAAATCAAGGCATCTGCAGGGCTGCATTCCTTCTGAAGGCACCAGGCGAGAATCTGTTTTCTTGCCCTTTTCAGCTTCTAAACACAGCCTGCATTCCTTGGCCTTTTCCTCACATCCCTCTGACCTCTGCTTCCATTGTCACATCTCCCTCTCTGACTCTTACTCTCTTTCTCTTATAAGGACCCTTGTGATTACATCGTGTTCACCCAGATATTCCAGGACAATCTCCCCAACTCAAGGTCCTTAACTTAATCACATCTGCAAGTCCTTTTGCCATGTAAGGTAACATATTCACAGATTCCAGAATGTGGACATTCTTGGGGGCCATTGTTCTGCCTACCGCATCCCCGAGGCACCATCGGTGTCACGTCCAGGGAAGATGGCAGCCCCAGAACATAGGCCAAGACCCACACTCCAGCGAGCAGAGACCCTGGCTGAGTGTGGAGTTTAAGGGCAGGTGAAAGCAGAGGAATAGGCAGCAGCCTGGAGTGGCTTTGGAGATGAGAGACCCATCTCTTTCTGCAAATATACTGGAGGAAAGTGATTCTTAGTGACAGAGACAGAAAGATAGAGTCTGCTCTTATGGATAGAGGGGCTGTCTAGGCAGCAGACACTCAGGTTACAGCCCTTTTCCAGTTTGGGGGTTAAGAAGAATTTGAAACAATTTGTAAAGTGCAGTGTCTGGTTTATGGCAGGTGCACAATTCAATAAGAGCCATCTATTATTAAAACCAGAAGGAAAGGGGGCAGGGGGGCTCCAGAGCCCCAGCTGCCGGAGGAAGCAGGTCATACACAGCTCTACATCCCCAACCCCGGGAAAACAGGAAGAAGACCTGTCACGAGGGAATAAGGTATGAGGCAGGTGTGCAGAGGTAGAGTTTCAAATGCCCTTTATCTTAACTTCTTCCCATACAAGCTAGGAGGAAGCATCTGGCCAGTTCTCTAATGAAACTTGGAACTCACTGCTGAAGTCAAGAAGAAAATATTTTTGTGGTTTTTCTGTGGGGGAAGAAAGCAATAAATTTTTCTGTTGTTGAAGGAACACCTTTCAGTGGTGTAGCTCTGAGAGGGATGTATTATTATTAAAGCATACATGCCTGAAAGTTTGTTAGTCAGGACACTGGGAAGCTTCATGTAGACCCTGAAGGGTAAGAACAAAGGATGAGCTGGTGGTCCCAAGCTCAAAGGTAGTCACAGTAGATACAGATTTAAGAAATTGACATTCCTAATAGAACAGCTAGGTTTTTGCGGTGAGTGTTGGCTCTGGAAAGCTCATCTGTATCTCCCCACGGATTTCTTACACAGCCCCTGCTCAGCAAGGAGCATCTGTTTTCAGTCGGCCTGCTCTTATCAGTCGGGTGTGGTAGGAGAAGAGGACAAGGTCTTGCTCTTTTTTTTTTTTCCACTTTAAAATTTTTTTTAGTTTTTTTTAATGTTTATTTATTTATTTTCTTATTAGTCATCCATTTTACACACATCAGTGTATACAGGTCAATCCCAATCTCCCAGTTCATCACACCCCCACCCCCACCCCCCGCCGCTTCCCCCCTTGGTGTCCATACGTTTGTTCCCTATATCTGTGTCTCAATTTCTGCCCTGCAAACCGGTTCATCTGTACCATTTTCTAGGTTCCACATATATGCATTAATATACGATACTTGTTTTTCTCTTCCTGACTTACTTCACTCTGTATGACAGTCTCTAGACCCATCCACATCTCAACAAATGACCCAATTTCGTTCCTTTTTATGGCTGAGTAATATTCCATTGTATATATGTACCACATCTTCTTTATCCATTCGTCTGTCAATGGGCATTTAGGTTGCTTCCATGACCTGGCTATTGTAAATAGTGCTGCAATGAACATTCGGGTGCATGTGTCTTTTTGAATTACGGTTTTCTCTGGGTATATGCCCAGTAGTGGGATTGCTGGGTCATATGGTAATACTATTTTTAGTTCCTTAAGGAACCTCCATACTGTTCTCCATAGTGGCTGTATCAATTTACATTCCAACCAACAGTGCGAGAGGGTTCCCTTTTCTCCACACCCTCTCCAGCATTTGTTGTTTCTAGATTTTCTGATGATGCCCATTCTAACTGGTGTGAGATGATACCTCATTGTAGTTTTGATTTGCATTTCTCTAATAATTAGTGATGTTGAGCAGCTTTTCATGTGCTTCTTGGCCATCTGTATGTCTTCTATGGAGAAATGTCTATTTAGGTCTTCTGCCCATTTTTGGATTGGGTTGTTTGTTTTTTTAATATTGAGCTTCATGAGCTGTTTGTTATATTTTGGAGATTAATCCTTTGTCTGATGATTCCTTTGCAAATCTTTTCTCCCATTCTGAGGGTTGTCTTTTTGTCTTGTTATGGTTTCCTTTGATGTGCAAAAGCTTTTAAGTTTCATTAGGTACCATTTGTTTATTTTTGTTTTTATTTCCATTACTCTAGGAGGTGGATCAAAAAATATCTTGCGGTGGTTTATGTCAAAGTGTGTTCTTCCTATGTTTTCCTCTAAGAGTTCTATAGTGCCCTGTCTTACATTTAGGTCTCAAATCCATTTTGAGTTTATTTTTGTATATGGTGTTAGGGAGTGTTCTAATTTCATTCTTTTATATGTAGCTGTCCAGTTTTCCCAGCACCACTTACTGAAGAGACTGTCTTTTCTCCATTGTATATCCTTGCCTCCTTTGTCATAGATTAGTTGACCATAGACGCGTGGGTTTATCTCTGGGCTTTCTATCCTGTTCCATTGATCTGTATTTCTGTTTTAGTGCCAGTACCATATTGTCTTGATTACTGTAGCTTTGTAGTATAGTCTGAAGTCGGGGAGTCTGATTCCTCCAGCTCCGTTTTTTTCCCTCAGGACTGCTTTGGCTATTCAGGGTCTTTTGTGTCTCCATAAAAATTTTAAGATTTTTTGTTCTAGTTCTGTAAAAAATGCCATTGGTAATTTGATAGGGATTGCACTGAATCTGTAGATTGCTTTGGGTAGTATAGTCATTTTCACAATATTGATTCTTCCAATCCAAGAACATGGTATATCTCTCCATCTGTTGGTATCATCTTTAATTTCTTTCATCAGTGTCTTATAGTTTTCTGCATTACAGGTCTTTTGTCTCCCTAGGTAGGTTTATTCCGAGGAATTTTATTCTTTTTGTTGCAATGGCAAATGGGAGTGTCTCCTTAATTTCTCTTTCAGATTTTTCATCATTAGTGTATAAGAATGCAAGAGATTTCTGTGCATTAATTTTGTATCCTGCAACTTTACCAAATTCATTGATTAGCTCTAGTAGTTTTCTGGTGGCATCTTTAGGATTCTCTATGCATGGTATCATGTCATCTGCAAACAGTGACAGTTTTACTTCTTCTTTTCCAATTTGTATTCCTTTTACTTCTTTTTCTTCTCTGATTGCTGTGGCTAGGACTTCCAAAACTATGTTGAATAATAGTGGTGAGAGTGGACATCCTTGCCTTGTTCTTGATCTTAGAGGAAATGCTTTCAGTTTTTCACCATTGAGAATGATGTTTGCTGTGGGTTTGTTGTAGATGGCCTTTATTATGTTGAGGTAGGTTCCCTCTATGCCCACTTTCTGGAGAGTTTTTATCAGAAATGGGTGTTGAATTTTGTCAAAAGCTTTTTCTGCATCTATTGAGATGATCATATGGTTTTTCTTCTTCATTTTGTTAATATGGTGTATCACATTGATTGATTTGCATATATTGAAGAATCCTTGCATCTCTGGGATAAATCCCACTTGATCATGGTGTATGATCCTTTTAATGTGTTGTTGGATTCTGTTTGCTAGTATTTTGTTGAGGATTTTTGCGTCTATATTCATCAGTGATATTGGTCTGTAATTTTCTTTTTTTGTAGTATCTTTCTGTGGTTTTGGTATCAGGGTGATGGTGGCCTCATAGGATGAGCTTGGGAGTTTTCCTTCCTCTGCAATTTTTTGGAAGAGTTTGAGAAGGATGGGTGTTAGCTCTTCTCTAAATGTTTGATAGAATTCACCTGCGAAACCGTCTGGTCCTGGACTTTTGTTTGTTGGAAGATTTTTAATCACAGTTTCAATTTCAGTGCTTGTGATTGGTCTGTTCATATTTTCTATTTCTTCCTGGTTCAGTCTTGGAAGGTTATACCTTTCTAAGAATTTGTCCATTTCTTCCAGGTTGTCCACTTTATTGGCATAGAGTTGCTTGTAGTAGTCTCTTAGGATGCTTTGTATTTCTGCAGTGTCTGTTGTAACTTCTCCTTTTTCATTTCTAATTTTATTGATTTGAGTCCTCTCCCTCTTTTTCTTGATGAGTCTGGCTAATGGTTTATCAATTTTGTTAATCTTCTCAAAGAACCAGCTTTTAGTTTTATTGATCTTTGCTATTGTCTTCTTTGTTTCTATTTCATTTATTTCTGCTCTGATCTTTATGATTTCTTTCCTTCTGCTAACTTTGGGTTTTGCTTGTTCTTCTTTCTCTAGTTCCTTTAGGTGTAAGGTTAGATTGTTTATTTGAGATTTTTCTTGTTTCTTGAGGTAGGCTTGTATAGCTATAAACTTCCCTCTTAGAACTGCTTTTGCTGCATCCCATAGGTTTTGGATCATTGTGTTTTCATTGTCATTTGTCTCTAGGTATTTTTTGATTTCTTCTTTGATTTCCTCTTTGATTTCTTTAGTGATCTCTTGGTTATTTAGTAACGTATTGTTTAGCCTCCATGTGTTTGTGTTTTTTACAGTTTTTTTTCCCTGTAATTGATTTCTAATCTCATAGCGTTGTGGTCAGAAAGGATGCTTGGTATGATTTCAATTTTCTTAAATTTACTGAGGCTTGATTTGTGACTCAAGATGTGATCTATCCTGGAGAATGTTCCATGCACACTTGAGAAGAAAGTGTAATCTGCTGTTTTTGGATGGAATGTCCTATAAATATCAATTAAATCTATCTGGTCTATTGTGTCATTTAAAGCTTGTGTTTCCTTATTAATTTTCTGTTTGTATGATCTGTCCATTGGTGTAAGTGAGGTGTTAAAGTCCCCCACTATTATTGTGTCACTGTGGATTTCCTCTTTTAGAGCTCTTAGCAGTTGCCTTATGTATTGAGGTGTTCCTATGTTGGGTGCATATATATTTATAATTATTATATCTTCTTATTGGATTGATCCCTTGATCATTACATAGTGTCCTTCCTTGTCTCTTGTAACATTCTTTATTTTAAAGTCTATTTTATCTGATATGAGTATTGCTACTCCAGCTTTCTTTTGATTTCCATTTGCATGGAATATCTTTTTCCATCCCCTCACTTTCAGTCTGTATGTGTCCCTAGGTCTGAAGTGGGTCTCTTGTAGACAGCATATATATGGGTCTTGTTTTTGTATCCATTCAGCAGGCCTGTGTCTTTTGGTTGGAGCATTTAATCCATTCACGTTTAAGGTAATTCTCGATATGTATATTCCTATGACCATTTTCTTAATTGTTTTGGGTTTGTTTTTGTAGATCCTTTTCTTCCTTGTGTTTCCCACTTAGAGAAGTTCCTTTAGCATTTGTTGTAGAGCTGGTTTGGTGGTGCTGAATTCTCTTAGCTTTTGCTTGTCTGTAAAGCTTTTGATTTCTCCATCGAATCTGAATGAGATCCTTGCCAGGTAGAGTAATCTTGGTTGTAGGTTCTTCCCTTTCATCACTTTAAGTATATCATGCCACTCCCTTCTGGCTTGTAGAGTTTCTGCTGAGAAGTCAGCTCTTAACCTTAGGGGAGTTCCCTTGTATGTTATTTGTCGTTTTTCCCTTGCTGCTTTCAATAATTTTTCTTTGTCTTTAATTTTTCCAGTTTGATTACTATGTGTCTCGGCGTGTTTCTCCTTGGGTTTATCCTGTATGGGACTCTGCGTTTCCTGGACTTGGGTGGCTATTTCCTTTTCCATGTTAGGGAAGTTTTCGAGTATAATCTCCTCAAATATTTTCTCGGGTCCTTTCTCTCTTCTCCTTCTGGGACCCCTATAATGCAAATGTTGTTGCGTTTAATGTTGTCCCGGAGGTCTCTTAGGCTGTCTTCATTTCTTTTCATTCTTTTTTCTTTATTCTGTTCCACAGCAGTGAATTCCACCATTCTGTCTTCCAGGTCACTTATCCGTTCCTCAGTTATTCTGCTATTGATTCGTTCTGGTGTATTTTTCATTTCAGTTATTGTATTGTTCATCTCTGTTTGTTTGTTCTTTAATTCTTCTAGATCTCTGTTAAACATTTCTTGCATCTTCTTGATCTTTGCCTCCATTCTTATTCCGAGGTCCTGGATCATCTTCACTATCATTATTCTGAATTATTTTTCTGGAAGATTGCCTATCTCCATTTCATTTAGTTGTTTTTCTGGGGTTTAATCTTGTTCCTTCATCTGGTACATAGCCCTCTGCCTTTTCATCTTATCTATCTTTCTGTGAATGTGGTTTTTGTTCCACAGGCTGTAGGATTGTAGTTCTTCTTGCTTCTGCTGTCTCAGTCTTGCTCTTAAGGAGGTCATTCATTCTGTACAAATGTGGTGAACCCTTGCTGGACGTTCTAGGCACTGATCTAGGTTCAAGGGATATTACAACGACCAAAACAGACAACAAATGATAACCATGTATCAGGTTGTGATAAGTGGTCTAGAGACAGACAAGGCAGAAGAAAGGGCTGGAGAGCAGCAGTTGATGTGGGGTGTGGGAGGAAGGACCCCTGATAATGGGGTACTTGTGCAGAGACTTGAAAGAAGTGAAGGTGGCAAAGGGGCAAGTCACACAGACATTGGAAGAGTGGGCCAGGTGGAGGGACATCTATTGAAGCCTATGAAAGTAGCTCAGTTTTCAGTGGGCACTATGTACAGTGCTGACGGGTTTACAATACCTGTCTCCCTCCTCATGCAGAGTCCTCACCCACAATGGTGGGTGGCAGCTCCTTTGTGTAACACACCCCAATCTCCAGCCACGGTGGACTGGACCTGAGGAGGGAGGGCATCCATCCAAACTGAGCAATCTTGCATAAAGTAAGGGCAATCATCAGGGAAAATCAGCAGTACGCTGCGACTGTCTCTCTGCGACAGTCTCTCGCAGCTCACCTGGGGTTTTGAGTCTAGGAGGCTGGAGTTAGAAGGCCCAAAGCCTGTGTGACTGAGAGTGGGTTTATCAGCCTGTCCTTGAGGCAGAGACACACCCCAAGGCTATGCTTGTGCAGTCGAGCCTTTCCTAGGGTGAGTCAACCCAGTGCTGCTCCTCTGCCTGTATCTCCTGAGTGCAGCTACATAGATTAGGTGAACAGATTGCAAAGGAAGAACACACAGCAAACAGAAATACTTACACTGAGATTGCTTAGGCTTGAAGCAACAATCCTCTGGTGCTCCCTACGCACACACACTTGATAAGTAGAAACATAAATTGGATTTTTTAAAACCCTTTTTATGAATGGTGGGGTTTTTTTGTTTGTTTGTTTGCTTTTTTAAGGCACTACTTTTTTAAGGAGCCTGCGTGTTTCTATCTCAAAAATGTAATTTATGGGTGTGAGGAAGGTTTTTTGTTTTTGTCTTTTTTTTAAAGGAAGTTTTCAGATGAGGAAGCTTTGTCCTTTTAATACTCTGAATATCCAGCGGGGATGGAGCAAGTCAGGCTCTGACACGCCTCTTGTTCCAAGCTCTGCCGTCTCTTGGACTGCAGCCTCTCCACAGCTTACCATGAGTTGGCTGAGCAGTTTTCTTCATGAGTAAAATGCAAATAGCAATGTTCTCAAGGCCAGAGCATTTCTTTCTCCCAGGGAGGTTGTGAATTTCCAAGGTGCTTCTCTACTAAGCTGAGATTTCATTAACTAAATTGTGTAAAGGGGCTTTTTGTCATACCTTGCACTAAATATCAATGCCATACAAATACCAGTAGTTGCTAAATACTAGTGCCTATAGAGGTTATGTCAAAAAAAGAAAGTCCTTTTTAGATAGAGATGCATGCTGAAGTATTTATGAGTAAAATGACATTGTGTCTGGAGTTTGCTTTTAAAAATTCCAGTTAAAAAAATGTGCATATTTGTGGGGGAAGGAGATGGAAGTAGGGTGCTAGTTGCAACAAGATTGGCACCTGTAGAGATTGTTCAAACTGGGTGGTAGGAACATGGGGGTTCACTATTCCATTCTGCCTCACTTTGTGTGTGTTTGAAACGTTTCATGATACAAAGTTAAAAGACAGAGAGAGAAAGAAAAAAAAAATAGTCTGACCCACTCTTTTCTCTCTGGACTCTGTTATTACATAACGTCAGCAGGGATCTGAACGTGGGGAATTTGATTATGGGAGTTTTTGCAGTGTGACTTCAACAAAGGGAAAAGTTTGATGGATTATTTCTGGAGAGTGGAGCAGTCAGGGTTTCCAAGAAGAGTGATGTTGAAATGAATAATGAAGATTCCTTGCTCAATGATGCAGCCTGCGGGCTCTTGTCAAACGTTCTGGGAAATCGCGGAAGGGGCTGGTGTCGATCTGGTGGCTTAGCGCTTACTTGTGCAGGGCAGGAAAGATCCAAGTGCTCCCTGCAGTTTCCCTCAGTCCCTCGAGGACGGTAGTGGGATTTACTTGTACTTTATATCCAGGGCTATGGCCAGGACAGTGCAGCCGTCCAGGTCAGTCGTGCATCCTGGCTCCAAGGACGTGGCATTCTCAGAAGCCTCGGTGTTTTGCAGGGGAACATGGTTGAGGGAGTGTGTGTAGGGCAGTCAGGCCTGGCAACCAGTCTCCAGCATTCTCGCAGATTCCCACTAAGCCCAGAAAGGAGCACCGGAATGCAACACAGGAAGTTCCCTCTTCTCAACACCCCACCCCCACCCCGCCCGTCACTGGGCTTGTAGGGTGGGGTGGAAATTGGCCTATGGGTGACCACACCCAGCTCCCTATCCACCCCAGCCAGAGACTTTACATCCTCAACAGCTGCTGTCTGTGTTTGGCTTTCAACTCAGGTTGCCTTGACCCAGCTCCCAGAAACCAGTTTGCAGGGGACAACTGTGACACCGACGTTCCAGTCATAACTGACCTGCAACTTCTTCCTACCGTTCCCCTGCCATGCACATAGTGTGTCCTCATTTCATTGCTAAGACAGGATTTATCTCAGGAGGTGCATCATTGATTTGCCCATGATTTTGTTCTGGAGTTTCTTAAAACTTATTCCAAAAGCTCATCTCATCACTTAAAATGTGTGAGGAATTTTTTATTTTTTTTTTTAGTGGGTTTCAGTGGAATAAAGAATAAGGTAATGGAGATGCCTTTATTTGTATTGCTCAAGCTGCTCTGTGGGATAAGATTGGACAATGAATGGTGCTTTAGGAAGTAACTTGGCTCTTCCATATCATAATTAATTCAACAAATCAAGAGATGACATGGGCTATGAACTCTGTGGTACTGCCTTTTTAAGAGCTCATAATCCCTGAAGATCATTCAAATCCTTCAATATGGTAATAGCACTCCTGGAAACTTCTACAAAGGAAATAATTCAAAAGAAGAAGGGGGGAGGAAATCTTTATATGTATATAGATATTTATGGGAGAATCACTTGTAATAGTGAAAATTGGAAACATAGCAGAGGAACAGTTAAACAAATTATGATATATCTGTGGAAAACCATGTAGCCACAAAAAATGATGATTAGGAAGACTATACAAGGAAAGTGATAGGTGTTTACTAAGTGATGCTAAAAAAGTGGAACACAAAAATTATATGAACATTAAAATTATGTAATTATATTATAATAATGTAATTTCTATATCTGACTGAAGACTGAAAGGAAATTTGGGAGAAGGGAAAGTGGTTGTGTTACATGGTGGAAAAAATGAGTGATGTTTTTCTTTTTAAATACCTTTAGTGTTGTTGTAGACTTATTTTAGTGATAAATAATTCTTTTAAGAAAAGAAGAATAGTCAAGCTCCTTAACTTGTGGTTGTTTTAACCTTGGGCAGTAAGTGAAAAAATATTCAAAATCTAAAGGAAGCCACATCAGCAACTATCAAATCTTGAGCTCAGAATGTGACTTATTGACAATAGTAGGAGTCAGGTGGGAGAATCTAAAGATAACAGTTACAGGAAATAGGTCCAAGAGGCAGTGGGGGAAAGGATTTGCATAGTTGAATATTTACAAAAAGGAACAAACTCACATCCATTCATTAGTCTATATTGAGTCTGATGATACCTGTGAACAACAAGAGAGAGCCAAAGAGGCGTCCTATATTAGCCTTTCTCTAACATTAATGGTCCATTTTGGGTGCCTTCCCTGAAGGCAGCTGAGCAACTCACCTGGAGGAATGGTTCAAATCATTCCTGATTTTTAAATATTAACCCTTGGCCAACTTAATTAATCATAGCACCAAGTACCAGCACTTGGAAGCACTCAAACAAAACACCCTTTACCCACCAGAGATGCATCCACCCCAAGCTGCTCTTCCCTTATAATCTTGCCCCAAACTTGCATGGGTAGCTCAGGACAAATTCTGGTCCCAGGCTGCCAATGTCGTGTATTAATGGAGTGAAGCAGGCTGACAGTCTGCAGCCTGAGAAGGTTTTTGGAGAAGAGCCTGTGTTAAGTGCCAATGTTAATTACAGCTTGATTTAAACCTTAGATTGTGGATGGACCATGAAAAAGGCAGATTGATGACTACTATGTGGTCAGATGAACCCAGATACTTAGATCTTTCAAGAGAAAACAAAAAGCCTTAAAATCATCTCCAGGGTACAGACACTGTGGTAGGTCCAGTGAAAATTATAAGTTTAGGGTTAGACACGACTCCTGCCCACAACCCAAAAGAGTGTGTTAGGGGAACAGGATGGAAATACAGACAGAATTCGAGTCAATAAACCCATCTCACAGAACAAAATATAAGTACCTCAAAGTAAAAAACTTTGAGTTAGGTAACCTGGGTTTAAATCCCAGCTAGGCTCTCTGATCAACTGTGTGATGTTGGACAACTGTCTATGACTCAATTTCATTTTCTGTAAAATAGGAACGAATAACGTCTACCTCAAAGGCAGGTATGAAGATTAAATAAGATAATGCATTTGAGAATCTGTTGAATCCACAATGTGGACTGCATAAGGCAGTGGTTCTCAAACTTGACTACACATTGGAATCACTCGGGGAGTTAAAAAAAATACTGATGCCTGGGTCACGCTCCCAGAGATTCTGAATTAATTGGTATCGTGTGTGGCCTTGGCAGTGGGATATTTAGAATTGTAGAAGAGAAAGAAACAAACCTATAATTATAGATGGAGATTTCAAAACCCTTCTCTCAATAATTGACGGAACAAGTAAGATAGAAAAATCAGTAAGGATATAGAAGACTTGAGCAATGCTATCAACTGATTAGACTTAATTGACATTCCACTTAACAATGTCAGAGTATATATTCTTTTCAAGAGCACACAGAAAATTTTCCAAAATAGACCATATTCTAGCTATAAAATAAGCCTTAAGAAATTAAAAAGTATCCAAATCAGAAGAGTGTGTAATTTGATCACAGTGGAATTAAGCTAGATATTAGTAACAGAAAGATATCTGGGAAATAGCCAATTATTTGGGAACAAATTTGCATACTTCCAAATAACCTACAGGTCCAAGAAGAAATCAAAAATCAAAAGGGCATTTAGGACATATTTGGAACTAAATGAAAACAAAACATATCAAAATTTGTGAAATTCAGCCAAAATATATTTATAGGGAAATTTATACCACTAAACACTTACAGTATAGAAGAAAGGTCTCAAACCAATGGCTTTAGATACCACCTTAAGCAACTAGAAAAAACAGCAAATTAAACCTAAACTAAGCAGAAAAGTGTAAATTATAAAGATTAGAGAAGAAATTAGTGAAATAGAAAACAGAAAAACAATGGAGAAAAATCAATGAAATCAAAAGCTGGTTCTTTGAGAAGGTCAATAAAATTGATAAACCTCTAGCCAGACTGATCAGGAAAAGAAGAGAGAGAAGACACAAATTACTAATATCAGGATTGAGAGAGGTGATATCACTACAAATTCCATAGATATTAAAAGTATTATAAGGGAATATCAAGAACAACTTTGTGCCAATAAATATGACCAAATTAGAGGAGATGGAAAGATTCTTTGATGCAATTTACCATTTAAGAAGAAAAATAGATAACCTGTATAGCTCTACATCTATTAAATAAATTGAATTAGCAGTTAAAAATCTTCCCACAAAGAAAATTTCAGTCCAAGATGGTGAATTCTATCAAATATTTAAGGAAGAAATAGTACCAATTCTACACACGAACACTTCAAGTAAATTGAAAAGGATGGACTATATCCCAACTCATTCCATGAGACCAGCATTACTCTGATACAAGAACTAGACAAAAATATTACAAGAAAAGAAAACTAGAGATCAATATCTCTCATGAGTATAGATGCAAAAATTCTTAAGCAAATTTTAGCAAATAGAATCTAACAATATTTATAAAAGCTAATAAATAATGAGCAAGTCGGTTTACCTCAAGAATGCGAGGTTAGTTTGATATTTGAAAATCAATCAATGTAATTCACCATATTAACAGACTTAAAAGAAAAACCATATGAATATCTCAGTAGATGCAGAAAAATAATTTGACAGATTTCAAAATCCATTTCTGATTTTTAAAAAAGCAACTCTCAGCAAAGTAGGGAACTTCTCAACTTGAGAAAAGGCATCTATGAAAAACTTAAAGCTAACATCATACTTAATGGGAAAGACTGACTGCCTTTCCTCTAAGACCAAGTACAAAGCAAGGTTGCCCATTTTCACTATTTTTATTCAGCAATGTATTGCTTCTAGCCAGCACAATAAGGCAAGAAAAAAATATAAGAGGAAGTCAGACTGGACAAGAAGTAAAGCTGTCTTTATTCTCAGACAACATAATTATCCATATAGAAAATTCTATGGAATCTACCAAAAAGCTACAAAACTAATAACTGAGTTTAGCGAGGCTGCAGGATACAAGATCAATATCAAAAATCAAGTGTATTTCTAAATAATTTCAACAAATAACTGGAAACTGAACTTATATAAACATCAGCATTTACAAGTGCATAAGAATATCAACTACTTAAAATTAAACCTCACAAAAGGAGTCTAAGACGTGTATGCTGAAAAAACATTGCTGAGAGAGACCTACATATATGGAGAGATATACTGTGTTCACGGATCGGGAGATTCAAAACTGTTAAGATGTCAGTCTTCCCCAAATAGATCTATAAAATCAATGCAATCCCAATCAAAACCACACTACTAGACTTTTAAAACCCAGAAATTGACTAACACTGTAAAACTTAGGTTCATTCTAAAGTGCTTATCTTTCCTAGAAAAAGAATAGAGTTGGATTTCAAGACTAACAGTAAAGCTATAGTAATCAAGACAATGTGACATTAGTATAAAGATAGATCAATGGAACAGATGGAGAATTTAGAATATACCCACAAATATATGGCCAACTGGCTTTTGCACAAAGGTGCAAGGGCAATTCAGTAGAGAAAGGCCAGTCATTTCAATAAATGGTGCTGGAACTATTGCATATCCACATGCAAAAAAGTAAACATCATTCCAAACCTTGCCTCATACATAAAAATTAACTCAAAATGGATTATAGACCTAAATATAAAACTTAAAATTATAAAACTTCTAGAAGAAAACATAAGAAAATCTTTGTGACCTTCGGTCAGTTATACCACAGAAAGTAGGATCCATAAAAAAATTAATAAATGAGACTTTATCAAAATTAAGAACTTCTGCCCTTTGAAAAACGTTGTTAAGAGAATAAAAAGATTGGGAAAAAGTATTTGTCAATCATATATCTGACAAAGGACTTGTATACAGAATATATAATGAACTCAAAACTCAACAATTAAGAAAACAAAACCCAATTTAAAAAATAAGCAAAAGACTTGAAAGACTCCCACCAAAGAAGATATAAGGATGGCAAATATACACATGAAAAGATTCTCAACATCAGCAGTCATTAGGGAAATGTAAATTAATACTACAATGGAGATATTATTATACATCTATCAGAATCGCTAAAATAAAAAATACTGATAATACCTATTTCTGGAGAGGATGTGAAGCGACTGGAACTCTTATACATTTCTGGTGAGCAAGCAAAATGGTAGAACCACTTTGGGAAACAGTTTGGCAGTTTCCTTTAAAGTTAAATGTACACTTACCATACCCACTTCTAGGTGTTTACCTAGAGAAATGAAAACTTATATGCTCATACTTGTTCATGAAGCTTTTTAGCAGTGTTATTCATAATTGCTTAAAACTGGAAACAACCCAAATGTCCTTCACTGGGGAACAGTTAGATAAACTGTGGTATATTCATACAATGGAATATTACTCAGCAATAAAAAGGGCAAACTATTAATACAGGCAACAACGTGGATGAGTCTCAGAAAAATTATGCTGAGCAAAGAGTATGGTTCCATTTATGTAAAATTCTAGAAAATGAAAACTAATCTATAGTGGCAGAAAGCAGATAAGCCATTTCAGAATGGGGGCAGGGACTACCAAGGGGCACAAGGAAACTTTAGGGGAAATTAGCTTGATCACAGTGATAGTTTCACAGCCATATAACATATATCAAAATTCATCCTACCATATACTTTATTTTATTATTATTATTATTTTTTTGACGGCACCATGCGGGATCCTAGTTCCCAGCCCAGGGATTCAACCTGCGCCCCCTGCAGTGGAAGCATGGAGTCTTAACCACTGGACCGCCAGGGAAGTCCCTTTCCTACTATACACTTTAAATATGTGCAGCTTATTATATGTCAATTATATCTCAAGAAAGCTGTGTAAAAAAATGTTATCTAGGTGACTTTAATGTGCAGCTAAGTTTGAGGACCCTGAAACACATACAAAACTATCCTATGTCCTTCAGTTTTGGCTTAGAAGTTGGCTGCCATTAACCCACAGAGAGTTTTCTATTGTCCAGATTCCAAACTTGTTACAAATCTAAAACCTATAGGATAGCTACAGAATGAGCATGCAATCCACCACATAAATTCATTTTCATAGTTCCAGGGCCTTCATTTTAAGCTGCAGGGAAGTACTAGATAAAAATTACTAATCTGAAATGAAATACGGCAAGAAGCTCAAGGCTTTAAGCTTCCAGGACTATAAATCACCCACAGTGCAGAGACAATTTTGGAACTGGTAATTTGGTGAAATTGCTCTTCCCATCCCTCATAGATTCAGCTTCTGTACTACCCTTACTTTATTAGAGTTTGGTATTTGAACCCACTCCATTTTCTGCTTCTCTTTCCTTTGACCTAATCTGCAGTGCTTCTAAGAATAGGTAGTTGAACATACTGAAGAAGTTGCTAACTTTGTTAGGCTATGCAAGACTTCCTTAAATGAGTATATTTCCCCTTTCCTCTCAATGACTCAAACAGGACAAACTATAAAGGACCTGAAACTGACTGAATGAGACCAGTCTATGCATTGTGCACAGTTTTGCTCATAGGCAGGGGGATGACTTAGAGTGGCATAGTTTCATCTTCAATGTGCATATGAATCACCTGGGGATCCTGTCAAAATGCAGAATCTGAGTCAGTAAGCCTGGGGTGGACCCCAAGATTCTGCATTTCTAACCAGCCGCTCCTTGGTAATGCCAATGCTGCTAGTTGGGTTGCAAAGTGACCCTTCAAAGTCCTTTTATGCCTGGGACACTGTGAAACAATAATCACCCTAACAGGGAAGAAGAGGGCATTCAAGTCAAAGGGAGGAACATTGTGTTAGCACTGCCTTTGATGACGCTCTCCAAGTTACGAAACCCCTGCATTACACAAATGCTTAA
Organism: Balaenoptera borealis; assembly: GCF_965194805.1. Taxonomy (NCBI): domain Eukaryota; kingdom Metazoa; phylum Chordata; class Mammalia; order Artiodactyla; family Balaenopteridae; genus Balaenoptera; species Balaenoptera borealis. The sequence goes on from NC_138871.1 coordinate 57,311,398, forward strand.
ACATCTGGTAAGGGTAAGGATTCATTTGTTGTGAATAGCTCAGAATGTTTAAAAAAATGTTGATGGAATTTTCTTACCTTTTACTGAAAAGGATTTGTAATAGATAGAATGGTTTTTGTAGGTTACAGTTAGTCAACCAAATTTAAGTCACTTTATCATTGTTGCATTCAACCATGTCCTGTGTGTGCCCCCCCCTCTTTTTCTTTTTACAAAAGATACATAATATTGAAGTATGAAACTCTAATTTTTAACTTACTACATAGCTGATGTTTTCAGTTCTTATGATAAATGGGCTGGTTTCTCTCTTAGATAGTGAGAGGATTATATTGCATGTCCTGAATTTTCCTCTTTTTGAGGCAAAGATAGCTTTGGTAACAGCAGCAGTTGCTTCTAATGATTTAGAGTTATAGTAAAATCGCTTGGAAAGAATTGCAGGACAGTATTGAAGCATGGTCATGAATCTTCCTGGGGAAGCTGGCTGCAGTCCTTGGGTGGGTCTTTCTCACCCATTACTTACTTTCCTTCCCCTCTGCTTTGTACATCACACTGCATGATTTTTTTCCAGAGCAGATTCTTGATTTTTGGAAAGGAACATAGTAGTTTAGTTTTGCCTAAAACTGACACATTCAAACAAACACATTTCAAATCTCTCCGAATTTGCAATTTAAACCAAGAGTCCTTGATATGCTTAAAACCAGGCCAGTCTATATTTTCATCAAAATTCTTATTATGGGTAATTTTCCATCTCAGTTTACCTTGCTATTTAAATTAGTTCGTCATGATTTTCAATGAAAATAACTGAGAAAAATGCATCCATAAAAGCTAAGAGTAAATCTATATTCATAGCGTTGTATTCCCTGTCCAGGATTCCTTATTAAGTGATTACAAGAGCAATTTTCTGTCTTTCAAGTCAATTTCTGCAGAAGAATTTGAAACACCACTGGAATGAATGTGGTAACAAGAGTAGGTCTGTCAACAATATGTGACACGAGGGAGGGGAGCATAGGAGCTGTGCTGTCTGGACGATGGTTTTGGATGGGGTTTGGGGTTTTTGTTGTTGCCAGAAAACTCAAAGTTCAAAGAGAGAAAAAAAAGCATATTAATTAGTTTTGGACTGGTCAAAGACTAGATTTATATCTGAATTTAACTAATGTTTTACACATGGTCTCCTTTGTGTTTTGAAGGATGTTGTACCCCGGGTTATTTAAAGACCAGGGCCAGCTGAAAGTAATTCCTCTTCTTGTCTTCTCCAAATCATGACCATTTAATAGGCTGGTAGATATTAAATCTCTAGGAACAAAAGGGAGTGTGACTGGCCCATATGACCTGTGATCTCTAAAGTCCCCGTTGGCGCCTCAAGATATTCGTGGCTTATTTTTCTCCCCAAACCCCCTATTCCAGAGGCCACGTTCGTGGGGATATCTGGAGAACCAAGCTGACCACTTGCCCATCTGCCAGTGCATCTTTCTTTTGTTCAGTTTATGAAAGATATTTGGATCTACTGATGTCAACTTCAGCTCCATCAGTTAATTTTTGTTTAACAATTACGTTGCTAACAATATTAGGTGCATTGTGCTAAGCACTTTACACATATTATCTTAGTTAATCCTCGCGATACCCATTTTATAGATGAGAAACCTGAGGCTCAGGCAGGTTCCATAACTTGCTGAAGTCCTCAAGGCTAGGATCCAAAACACAGACAACGTAACCCCAGACATGTGCTCTTAACCACAGTGTATCCTGCTTCCTTCATCTGTAGATTTTTACAGAACTTGGGAACTAAAGGAGTTTGGGAAAGGGACAAGAATATGGACTCTAATGAAGCTGCCTTAAAGCTTCATAGTCATCTACTCATTCAACGATAGTGTGCTCCTCAGATGGAGAGAACAAACGTATGGACACCAAGGGGAGAAAGTGGCAGGGTGGGGTGGTGGTGGTGGGATGAATTGGGAGACTGGGATTGACATGTATACACTAATATGTATAAAATAGATAACTAATAAGAATCTGCTCTATAAAAATAAAATAAAATAAAATTCAAAAAAAAAATTAAAACAAAACAAAACAATAGTGTGCTCAACTCTTCCAGAAGCATGCTTTCAGTTAAAGGTCATCGCATCACTCTACAGCAGACACATTTTCCTGGTAGTGGTCCCCACACTAATTCACAGGGTAAGTCGTCTGCAGCCATGTTTCTATTTAAAACCTGTCCCCCTAGTCAGAACAGAATGAGTCCTAAGCTGGGTCAAGAAGACTCTTTCTACTGGAAATCTGAAATTGGGAAGAAGACATGGAGAGTTAGCTTCTGATATAGCCGGAACTGTGTCATGCAAACTTAGTGCAACATGCAAACTCAGGAACTCTAGGGAAGCCATTTTCTTCCAGAAATGAGAACAGGGAGAGGGGAGGAGGAAGAGGAGAGGAGAGCGGGGAAAGAAAGGAAGGTGAGGGGATGTTAGAGGACAGGAGAGGAGAGAGAGAGAATATGAAGAAGATGAGGCAAACACACACAGTAGCTGAGACCAGATAGACACGGAACTTTTTGCCAACTTCCCAGTACATGGCTTCAGTTCTTCATGAAGTATCCCTATTTCCTTAAAAACACTCTTTTTGCTTAAGCTGCTTCAAGTTGATTTCTGTCCGTTGCAATCAAAATCCTAATTAATGCTTATTCGAACTCCTGCAAGATCCAGGAACTCTGACACTTTTGTACCTTCCCCAGAGCCCAACAGCAGACTCTGCGTTCAATCAATGCTTTGTTCTCCATTCTCTGCTTCAGTGTGCTTCAACCCTGCCCACTTATCTGGAGTCTTTATTCAATCATCTAACTGTATGGCCTGAATCCAGGCTCTTTTCTCTCTTGCTCACCTTACATTCTCCCATGAGATTAATCTTCTAAAACTTTGTTTTCCCTCAAGCATTACTTTCCAGCTCTAACATCTTTGGTGGCTCACTAGCTCCTAATTGTGTCTCATGGAACACCAAAGGAGATGATCCATGATAAAAAGAGTTCTGTGGTCAAAGGCTCTTAGGAAGTCCAATTTCCCCCTCTCTTGACCTTGCCACATACATGAACAATATTAAAGGCTTTGAGAAGTTCTGTTTATAAACCATCCTCCACCACCCCTGGCCCTACACACACCAAAAAACAAAAGCAACTCAGCTTGAATTTGACTTGACATTTCCTTTCTTGGTGTGACACCTCCAGTACAAGGGGAAATATCTACAGAATTAGGGTCAAACTTCTTTTTGGCCCTCTACCCATGTGCCCCATATGTGACTTATCTAGTCTGACTGACCATCTCTCCCTCAGCTGCAGCCACATGAACCTCCTTCTTGCTTCCTGTGCTTTCTGGCCTCTGTGTCCCCTCCACATGGAATGTTCCTTGCCTACCCTGCCTCCAAGCTCCACCTGTTCCATGGAGTCTTCTCAAACCACTCAATTCCACCTTGTGCTTACATTTTTCTCACCTCCTAAAGCCATTGTGATTTGAACCACAGATTAGCATTTAGTCATTCACACATAATCTGTTTCTACCTAACTCTTTCACACCTATATGTTTGTCAACCCATGAAGAGTAAAAGTTTATGAAACATAGAAACCATATCTCTTCTTCTATAATATCCAGCTCAGGTCTAGCACAAAAAATATTTTTGAGAATGATGCATTGAATAACTTGGGCCAACTCCATGACTTAGAACGACAAATATTTTCTCTCCGTCTGCTCAAGAATGGCCTGGCCAGTAGACGTAAGGATGCTCAAGGCCTAATGCCAGGCTTTCCCTGAAGAACACAAGGACAGCTGAATGCTTGTGAGGAGTTACTTCTGTCAAGGCAGGGTTCTCTTGGGTATAGGACTTTGAAGGGATCCTTATCTGCTTGTAAGGGAAGAAGGTTAGCTTGTCTGAAAACAGGGGTGGTGCAGACAACCCTGCCACAGTTAAAATCCCATGCTTGGGAAAAGCCTAGATACGCTTCCACATAAAATTGGTTGATAGGCTTCCCTGTTGGCACAGTGGTTGAGAATCTGCCTGCCAATGCAGGGCACACGGGTTCGAGCCCTGGTCTGGGAAGATCCCACATGCCGCGGAGCAACTGGGCCCGTGAGCCACAACTACTGACCCTGCGCGTCTGGAGCCTGTGCTCTGCAACAAGAGAGGCCACGATAGTGAGAGGCCCGCGCACCGCGATGAAGAGTGGCCCCCACTTGCCGCAACTGGAGAGAGCCCTCGCACAGAAACGAAGACCCAACACAGCCAAAAATAAATAAATAATTTAAAAATAACCACGTCGCTTTAAAAAAAAAAAAATTGGTTGATAAATCTATGATAGCATACCTATAGCACAAAATCATAAATAGCTTTAACAAATCACATTGTAGAAGAGTATTTAATGACTTGGGGAAAAAATTAGGATATACTGTTAAGTGAGAAAAAATTTCTGAAAGAGCATATATACTATGTTTATAATTTGATTAAAAAAGAATATGCGTGGAAACAACATTGGAAAGGTAAACAAACGTTAACATTGATTATATCTGGGTGGTGGGGTCACAAGTGTTGTTTCTTTTTTTTTTTCAATCCCTTCTTGTACTTTTCTGTATTTTCCTGGTTTTCTACATTGAACACATGTTACTTTTGTAATCAGAAAAAAAATAATCAAAAACACAATTCACTGTTTTCTCTCTTCTCCCAGCTCCTGCCTTCACACTGAATGCTTCAAGTCAAGTTCAGAGGCCTACAGAATCCTCTCCATTTTGACTTTGTGCCTTAACCTCTTGTTGGCTGTGTTGTTTTCTTTTTTGATTAGGCTAACATAGGAATGTCCCAGAATCCACTGATAATCTGGGCACTGTCCAGTGTAGGCATCTGAGCTACATATAAGGAGCAGATCAAAAGATGTCTTTCATTCCCCAGACATGTTCTGACTTCTCTCACTCTGTCTTTCCTCTCTTGCTCTCTTTTCTCCTAAGAAGAAAATGCTGATGGATGTGGGGTATTAAAATGACATCCTTTAAAGAGACATGGAGGAAAGGCATAGGATTACACAATATCTCCCCATGAATATGTACAGCTTTACCTGACTACTGCCTAAGAAAGATTCCAGCTCAGCTGGTCTGCTGCTGTGCTGATCAGAGTAAAAACCAGGAAGAACTAAGACTTGGAAGGAGCCTGAGCAGCCACGAATCGTTACATTGGAAACGCAGAAAAGAAAAGGTCCAGGGAGGCAGGGAGAGAGGAAGGGCATCAAGAGCCTGTGTGTGTATGTGTGTGTGTGTGTGTGGGTGTGTGTGTGTGTGTGTGTGTGTGTGTGTGTGAGATGGAGGTACACAGGGTGCGGGAGGATTGTGAGCTGAGTTTTGGAAGAGTGAAGAGGAACAAAAAAGGGGCAACTGTGAGGGGAAGAAAGAGAAGTTAGATTGAGTGTTGAGAATATACTTAAGCCCTTTGACTTTTTTCTCATGGGACTGGGTAAATATTTTAACTTATTTAAAATATAGGGCCTCCCTGGTGGCGCAGTGGTTGAGAATCTGCCTGCCAATGCAGGGGACACGGGTTTGAGCCCTGGTCTGGGAAGATCCCACATGCCGCGGAGCAAATGGGCCCGTGAGCCACAATTACTGAGCCTGCGGGTCTGGAGCCTGTGCTCCGCAACAAGAGAGGCCACGATAGTGAGAGGCCCACGCACCGCGATGAAGAATGGCCCCCACTTGCCACAAGTAGAGAAAGCCCTCGTACAGAAACAAAGACCCAACACAGCCACAAAAAAAAAAAAAAAATATATATATATATATATATATATAAAAATACATGTATTATATATATACATATGTATTATATATAATACATGTATTTTATATATATATATATATTTTTTTGGCTGCGCCGCGCGGCTTGTGGGATCTTAATTCCCTGACCAGGGATCAAACCCGGGCCCACTGCAGTGAAACTGCCGAGTCTTAACCACTGGACCGCCGGGGAATTCCCTAAATTATATTTTTATACAGGAGTGCTGCTTCTTCTGCTGTGTTTTGTGCTTACTCTGAACCTCATAGGGCATCCCTATTCATGTCAAAGATGAATGCCTTCCTTACAAATGAATGTTTTCTATGGAGAAAATGACATAGGCTTACTTATTTCAATGCCTTTTGCTGCTCTCTTGGCACTAGGTGAGCTCCATCAATGCACATACATTCCTTATGATGAAAGGCGTAGCTGAGGATGCCCCTGTTTTGGGAAAAGGCAATTTGGTTCGAGTCTGTCCTGTGAATTGGGGGTCTTGTCTTCATGTCTGGTCAAGGGGGATCTTCTGGAGCTTCTGCCCAGACCCCTTTGGAAGCTCTGCCTGCAGTTATTTAGGCATGTTGTGAGCTGAAGCCTCAACTCTGTAAAGGCTCTGAGATTCTATTTCTCCTCAGGACAGGTAAAGCCTCCTGCCCCAGACCCTACTGTGGCCTCAAGCCCCTGGTGCAGCCACAGGGCTGATACCCCAGGGTCTCTAACTAAAATGTCTGGAGGGCCTTAGGAGCCTCAGTTAACTTGTTTATCTTTAGTGCAGAGGCTCCTCGCATAACACTGGCATCTTTCGAGAAGGAATACATTGGCAGTCAGCCTGGAAGCTGCAATCCCTATGGGAAAGGAAGGCATGGACTCCAGAAGGCCTCTGTTAACAGTGGACATATGGGGGCCAGGCAAGCAGAACTATTAACCATCTGCATCCAATGATTGCAGAATTCTGAGGAAATGGCTTGGGTACTGCCCCAGACATCTGGTACTGCACTATCTTCTACTGAGAAAGCACTTAGGGGAAGAGGTGAAGAGAGAGGAATTTCTTTTTCAAAGTCCTCACTTGTAGGATCCTGTCCTTTTGCCTTTACTCTCTGTGGTGCCTCTGACAAACTGTACCGTTGTCCCTCGGGGACAACTGGTATCCACGGGGCACTGATTCCAGGGGTCCCTGCAAATACCAAAATCCGTGGATGCTCAAGTCCTTTATATAACATGGCATAGTCCACTGAATACAGTCGACCCTCCATGTCCTCGGATTCGACAAACCCCAGATCAAAATTTAATCTGCTGTCCATGGTTGGTTGAATCCCCTAATGCAAAGCCCGTGAAAAGGGAGTGCCGACTGTACATTTGTTGAAAAAAATCCGTGTATAAGTGGACCCAGGCAGTTCAAACTCCACGTTGTTCAAGGGTCAACTGTAACTGGCTCACTTAGGGCTGGGAGAACAGCTAAAAAGCAACTGACAATGACGGGAATTGGATAAGTCGGTGTCATTGGCCCAGGCTTTTATTTACTCTATATGTGGTAAATAAAGTCACTTTATTACCTACCATGTGGGAGATTCTATCTATCTATCTATCTATCTATCTATCTATCTATCTATCTATCTATCTATCATCTAGTGATTATGAGCACACAGTTTGTTCATTCCAACTTGACCTGACTTTGCCCGTGAATCATGTGTTTACGGTCAGCTCCAACTGCTCTTTCTGGTTCCATTTTCCCTTTTGCTCTTGGCCCAGACATTTCTGATGGGCGAGGAAGTAAGTCCCTCTCTGCCTGGATTATTTTCATTCATTCCAAAAAAATACATATTGTTTCCCTACCATGTGTCAGGCACTGTTCTAGGCATTTAGGATACATTTGTGAACAAGACAGAGAAAGATCCCTGTGGGGGTGGGGTTAGGGGAAGATAGATAATAAGCAATAAACATAAATATATAAATTACATAGTATGTTAGGAGATAATAAATGCTATGGGGACCAAAAAGAACAAGGTTGTGCAGGTTAAAGGTGATCAAGAATGTCAGGGTGTAGGGAAAGGGCAAGTTTCAGTATTAAACAGGGTGGTCAAATGGGTCTCATTGAAAAGGTGGGACTCTAAAGACTGAAGGAGTGAGAAGGTTGGCAAGTAGATTTCTGGGGCAAGGGTGTTCAGGTAGAGGGTAGAGCTACAGCAGAGACCTCACTGTGGCAACACGCCTAGTGTGTTTGAATAACATCAGGGAGGCTGGACTCCCAGAATGAGTGAGGAAGGGAGTATCCAAAGAGGAAGACGGAATTCCCTGGCGGTGCAGTGATTAGGACTCTGTGCCTTCACTGCTGGGGCCCGAGTTCGATCCCTGGTCAGGGAACTAAGATCCCGCAAGTCACGTGGCGTGGCCAAAATTTTAAAAATAAATAAATAAATAAATAAAATAAAATAATCCAAAGAGGGAGCCAGGGAGGTGAGTGGTGGGAGGAGTGGGCAGATAATGCAGGAACTCTTTGGCCATTGTAAAGACTTCCGTTTTTACACTGAGAGAAATGGGGAGTTATCAAAGAGTAACCCTAAAAGAAATGGGGGAGAGGGGGTTTTTGAAGTTTTGATTAGAGAGTGATGTGGTCTAAAGTATATTTTAAAAGGATCACTCTTGGGAATTCCCTGGAGGTCCAGAGGTTAGGACTCCGCTCTTCCATTGCAGGGGGCATGGGTTTGATCCCTGGTTGGGGTACTAAGATCCTACAAGCCCCGAAGTGCGGCCAAAAAAAAAAAAAAGATCACTCTGGCTTCTGTGTTGAAGGCCAGAGTAGAAGCAGGGAGACTTTTGACAGGAGGACACAGCAGTAATCCGGGTGAGAGATGACGGTGGCTTTGACTAGGACGGCAGCCATAAAGGAGGTGAGAAGTGGTTGGATTCCAGATGCATTCTGTTGGTAGAGTTAACTCCTGTCAGATGTGATGTGCATGTGAGAGGAAGACAAGAGTCAAGGATAACTCAGTGTTTTGGCCTGAGCCACTGAAAGAATAGAGTTGCCATCGACTGTGATAGGAAAGACTGCAGGTAGATCAAGTTTGGGGAGCATCTCAAGAGTTTAGTTTTGGACATCTTGAGTTTGGAGATGTGGGGCAGACAGTCGGATATATGAGTCTAGAGTTCAGGGCAGAGGTCTGGACTAGAGATATAAATGTGGGTCATGGGTGCATAGACTGTATTTAAAACCACACATCTAGATGAGATCATCAAAAGAGGTGGATAAGGAGGGGCAGAGGACTGAGGTCTGAGCCCTGGGCATGTCAACATTTAGAGGTCAGGGAAAAGAGGGGGAGCCAGGAAAAGAGACCAAGAAGGCGGGAGCAGTGAGAGAGGAGGAAAACCAAGAGAGTGAGGTGTTCTGGAAGTCCAGGGAAGAACGTGTATCAAGGAGGAGGACGTGGTTGATTATATCAGATGTTATTAATCAATAAGCCGAGAACTGAGAAGTGACCACTGGATTTAGTAAGTCATGGTAACTTGGACCAGAATAATTTCTGTGGAGCACTGAGGGATATAGGCCTGATTTGGGGTTGGTTTAAGAGAGAACTGGACATAGCAAGTACGGATGATTCTTCTGAGGAATTTGCTCTAAAGGGGAGCAAACAAATGGGAGGGAGGCTGCCAAGGGAAGTACAGTCATGAAAAGGCTTTTTTTTAAGATGTGGGAAATAATAGCATGTTTGTGTGCTGATGGAAAGAATCCAGCAGAGAGTAATAATTTGGTGTAGGAAGAATTGCTGAGTAATGTCCATGAGTAGGTGAGAGGGACTGGGTTGCCTGCGCAAGTGGAGGAATTTGCTCTTGATGGATGGGTCACCTCTGATAGTAGGTGGAAAGGCAAAGTGAGAAGATGCAACTGCTGGACAGGGGATAAATGTGATGGTGGGAATCTGCAGATTTCTCCTCTGGTTCCTTCTATTTTCCCAGTGAAAAAAGAATCCAATTAGATTCTTTTAGAATTCAGCTGAGAGTGAGAATGGGAAGGGAATATTAAGGGTTTGAGAAGGGAAAAGAAGGTACAAAACTGTCATCCAGGAGCATAGGTGAGTGAATGGATCAGGGAAACATAAGTATGACTGTTGGGCAGCATTAAGGGCCCACGTAAGTTTCATCAGCATGAACTTCAAATGAGGTCAAGCAGTGGGGCTGTGTGTATTTCTCTGGCTAGGTATGGCCATGAAATTTATACTGGGTCAGGAGGGGAGTAAGAACATCAAAGGGGTGGGCAACAGTGAAGGGTGGTGGGATCAGCATACTGGAGGCTCTGGTGGGGTCAGAGGATGGCTGAGATCAAGCAAGGAGGTGAGCTGGAAAGATAGGAGGATGCACGAAATTGAGATCATGGAGGGACTGCAGTTATGTGTAATCACAACTATGGGTTGAGGGGAGGGAAAATCACTGGAGGAGAGAAATTCAAGAGACTGAGAGGCTGGGGTATTGGAAGGGTCATCTACTCTATACCGAATCGCCAAGGGTTAAGACAGTGTTGGTGAGAGTGACAGTGAACCAAGACCTAGAATATTTGAAAAATAACGCCTGGGGGTTAGGAGAAGACAGCAGTGATTGGTATAATTTGATAACACGAAATTCAACGTGGTGTGCAAGGGAATACTTCTCAAGGTGACGATGACCAGTAAGGAGGACACCTATCTCACCTCCAGGTCTAGGGACGGGGGCTGTGAGAGAAAAAAACCAGGCCCTGCTGGAGAAGGCTGTGGGGGCAGCAGTGAACTCAGGGGAGAGCTGGGTGTCCCGCAGGGAAAGAAGTGAAGAGGATGCTAGGAGAACAGGTTGAGGATAAAGGAGAGTTTGCTAATCACGGATATGAACTCCAGGGGTCACGGAGGAAGAGTTTCAGGAGTTGGGGAGCGTGGGAGAGGCCACAGAATAGGGGAAAGACAGGGCCTCTGGGAGCCAGGGAGATTTTAGGACTGACATGAACAGGAACGAGGACACAATGCACAGATGATGGCGGCAAGGCTGAGTGCTGGGATTTCAGGGGCTCCTGACGATGCAGGAGGGGAGAGGAGGCTCTCTGAATAGAGTGTGTCCCTGCCCCAGCCTGGCGACTCCCCGAAGGGGCCTCTCCTACCCCTTTGCTGCTAATTTGTTGTCTTTTCCAAAGGCTTCACCTAGCAGTTGTGACAATTCTGATGGCCATGTTATCCACTGGTTTTGAAAGAAGTTGAATAGATTTTCCTGTCTCTGATAACTCTATTTCCTGTTTCTCTAAAAGCCCTAAAAGTACTTCATCACATTCACGCCCTCCACACCCCAGAGTACACATCTGGGGCTCTGTTGACACACTTGTCCCATGGACTATTGCCTAAAAGGTCTGAGTTCAAATATTCACAGGGCTGAAACTCTCCCAGATGCGCATTTGGGGAAGGCTGAGGTGGCCCCGAGGTCTATCAGACAGTCCGTCAAAGCCCATCTCATCCCTTCTTACGTCTCCATACAAAACCTTTTCACCTCTCTGTGCCCACAATAAACTGCTTGGTCAGAAAAGCTTCCAAGTTCGGGGAGGATGGTTTTCCCTCATGTGGTCCACGTTTCAGAGAAAACAGCTGCTCACCATCTTGGTGAATGAGATCGTGCTTCAATTCCTGGCTGCTCAAACCCCTCGTCTTCATTCAGCTCCTCCTCTGGGCTCAGCTCCGTCCTGGTTGAAAGCCAGACCCATTCCTTTGGGCTCGCTCATAGCCGGAGTCGGCAGCCCTCTAATCACCTCCAGGGTTTGCTTCTGGACATTCCCCAAGGCACTTCCAGAAGCAGGTTTGGGGAAGGCAGCCCAGGATGCTAATAAAAGAATAGGGGAATGTGGTGTTTGCTAAGTTAAATGGAAGGATGAGCTCCTGGGAAACAGGTGATGTTCTGACATCCATGTCAGCTGTTCGAACACCAATTTCTCATCTTGTGGTCTTCTAGGAACTCAGAAATCTGCTCTGTTCTGGTATGGCCTGACGCTTTGTTTGGGGGAACCCCACTTTCTCTCCTACCCTCACTTTAACTTACCTCAACTATTCTACCTTAACCAGCTCTCCAGAAAAGATAGCCAAACTGGAATGTGACTAGTTAGACTCAACAGTTACCTCTTTAGTGAATAACTGCGTTTTAGTGAGGAAGATGGGGGTCAGCAAATTCAAATGTCAATGGGCCAAGCAGGAGGGTGGGAATAAAAAACGAGATGGGATGGCTGGGACTGGGGTGGACCACAGAGTACATGTCAGTGTGGCCAGCTCTTAAAGATTAGGGGGGAGGAGCTAAAAAAATCCAGATATTTCTGCACAATCTTCCAATTTTAAACGTTTGGTAATTAACTCAACTTTTTAAAAATGCTAGGAAAGCCAGACAAAATATATCTTTGGGTCGCCTTGGCCCATGGCCCAAGGTGAGATAGCAGTGACCTGTGTAAATTTAAGCACACATCTGGTTCTGTGTTAAGCACAATGGTTCTTTTATGGTTGATTTTTAGTAAGGAGGCCACTTGGGGCTCCCTGTGGTCCTGAAATCACACAGGAAGTGCTGACCTTGGTGACTGCATCCAGTCCATTCAGAGTCCTCCTCTTACAGAGAGTTTGTTCCTCTATACACTGGGGTCTTAGGGTAGGTTGCCTGGCCCCCTCAGGAATGCCATCAAGTTCAATGAGGCTGCAATCACTCGGGTCTACTAGAGGCAGGCGGGTGTTACAGCAATGTCTTCCTCACTGTTAAAGACAGCTGAAGGGGGCTTCCCTGGTGGCGCAGTGGTTGAGAATCTGCCTGCCAATGCAGGGGACACGGGTTCGAGCCCTGGTCTAGGAAGATCCCACATGCCGCGGAGCAACTAGGCCCATGAGCCACTATTACTGAGCCTGCGCGTCTGGAGCCTGTGCTCCGCAACAAGAGAGGCCGCGATAGTGAGAGGCCCGCGCACCGCGATGAAGAGTGGCCCCCACTTGCCACAACTAGACAAAGCCCTCGCACAGAAATGAAGACCCAACACAGCCATAAATAAATAAATAAATAAAAATTGTATAACTTAAAAAAAAAAAAAAGACAGCTGAAGGCTGAAGTGGAGTCATGCCAACCTCTGGTCAGAGAGATCATCAGAGCTGATTACCCTACAGCAGAGGTTCCACAGGTAACCACTGGAGTCAGATCCCTGAGTTCGAAACTCTTCTCTGCTAGTTAATTAGCCTCTCTGACCTCAGTTTTCTCATCTGTAAAACGGGGAATTTATAGTACATTCTAAGTAGGATTCAGCGGGATGAGCTGACCAAGTGCTTCCTTAGCACAGCAACTCGAGAGTAAGCGCCCACATTGGAAGCGGAGTGTGACTTCATTTTTTAAACCAGGGCTTTATTTAGCATTTAGTTAAAGCTTATTTTTACAGACACATTTGAAAACTGGTGGTTCAGATCTGTTTCGCTCATTATCTCCAAACCTGCCTTGCTCTTTGCCACCCTCTCCTGGAGCCATCAGATCTCCGAGTTTCCTGGGGATAATTTTTGTGTCTGAATCCCTTAGCCCCGGTGGTGGAACTTCATTAACCTTTTTCCCAGTGCAGCCTTATTGTGTCCAACAGGCTCCTTCTCAGGGAGCTGCACCCCATCAAGTCCCAGGCTCAGGAGACTGGCTCAGAAAGCCGCACCAAGCTCCTGGGAACCAGCCTGTTGGGAAAGCAACTCTCTTTTCCAGCGGAGCGATATGCCCTCTTCACATGTGTGTACTCCCAGCTTCTTTTTTCCCCTCTTTTAGATTTACTCTGCCTGCAGCCTGTTCCCCACCGTCGTCCGTCCCCACCTCCACCAAAACGAAAAGCGCCATCAAAAATTTAGAATCAAATTTTACATTTAAAAATGTGATTTCGTTCGTTGCCTTCTAACCTAAGGCAGCATCCCCCATCCATCTTGAAAGAGAAGTCAGCATTTCAGGAAGACTGGCCACAGCCTGGGGTCTCTGGGAGAAGCCTTTAAAAAAATACCAGGGGAGGGAGGAAACGGTCTGCGATTGGGAGGTCGGGAGGTGTATCCTGAGTAGAGAGAAAACGCTCAGGTTAGGCAGTCAGGGGGTCTCGGGCGAGGAAAAGGAAGCCAGGCCTCTGCTACGGATGGGGTCCGCCCCTCCCAACTCGGAGAGCAGCCTGCGGCGCAGCGATGGCCGGAAGTGCTGGGCTCAGAGGAGGGTGGGTGGGGAGGGGCTGTCCGGGAGCTGTGTCTCCCCGCTCGCCGGACTGGGATATTTATAGCACCTGTGTTTCTGGACCTGTCTCCACCTGGATTTATGCGGTCTGTGGCTGTAGCGTGTGTGGGGGGGGGGGGGAACGAGGGGAGCACGTCTTGCTGCAAGGGCTGATTCTCGGCCTTGGGACTCTGGCTGGAATGGAAGTTTCAAAACCAAAACAAGGAGCCATCTGGGGGAGCACCGCGGCAGAGCGGCTCCTCGGTGCTGCGTCTGCAAAGCAGTCGGCGGTTAGGCCCGGTGAAACCCGGGGCTTTCCAGCTCCGCTCGGTGTCACATTTACCGCAGCCGTGGGCGGGGGTGAGGCGGGGGTGGGCGGCAGGGGAAGTGGATTCCACCCTCCCAGTCGCCTAGGGGCTCTGGCTTTCCCTTTCTCGCTGCTCTAGCGCAGAGTTAAAGCTGAAAGAATGTTCGTTCTCCCGGGGGCTGGGGGTGGAGGCTCTGCACTTTGAAAGAGGAGCCCAGAGAGCACGTGGTGGCCCAGCGTCTGTTGAGACCGGCATGTAGAGTCCACGTCTGCGGACCTACCATCCCAGTCCGCACCCTCAACTTCCCCTAATCGCTACGTGCCTGGTTGATGTCAGACGGCGATGACATCATTTAAAAAATGAAATAACCGTCCCTTAGGTTTTTCAAGAACCCTAAGCGGGCAGATAATCCCGAGGAAGAGTCTACCGCCGGTCCTTGAGGCGGCCGTCTGCAGTGCCTACCTGTAAAGCCGCCCCGACTGCTCCACCGCGAATTAGTATGGAGAAGAGGCCCTGGGCAGGGTGGGCGGAAGATCCAGGAGAGCTGAGGACAGCAGCGATACCTAGAGAAACGAAAACATCGTTGACATTGCTCCAGCACGTTCCCTTTCTCATTTAACCTCAGGGCGGCACAAATGAGGTAGCACTATTGTTAGGGTGCCCATTTCACAGGTGGAGAAACTGACGCTTAGAAAGGCTAAGGGACGTGCCCCAAGTTGACGTAGCAAAGGCCACCTTCAGTTTCAAACTGAGATTCTGGGGACCCGCGGGGTAGGGTGCGCGGCGGGGACCGAGGAGGCAGGCGGGCGTGGGGCGGGAGCGATTCCGCCGGCTGCGGCCGCGCGGGGAGGAGCCGGGGTTCCCGGCAGCGCCGCGCCGGCCCGGGGCAGCTCCAGGGCCGGTTTGGTCGCCCGGGACGAGGGGCGGCCAGCCGGGAATCTGGAGCGGGACGGCGAGGCCGGGGCAGCTGCCAGACGCGGCTGGTGACGGGCCCGCGCCGCCGGCCCCCACCTCCGGGCCGCGCTGCGGTCGGGCAGCGAGCAGGCCACATACCGCGCGGCGCAGAGGAAATGGCTGGAATTCCTCCCGCGGCGCCTCGCTCGGGCCTCGGGGAGGGCGCGGCGCTGGCGAGGGCTGCCCCGGCTCCCAGCCCCGGGTACCGAGGGGGACCCCTTCCCTGGGAGCGCCGCCGCCACTCACTGACAGCATCTGAGCTCCGAGGGCACGTGAAAGGGCACAGGGTCGGCCCCCGCAGAGACTCCCCGGCCCTGCCCAGTCTCCTGCCCCCTTAACCTGTCTCGGGCTCAGATTGTCTGGGCCGGCCATCTGGGGAGCGGTCCTGCACCCCTACTCAGTCCGCTGCTGATCAGGCCTCAGGCCCCAGCAACCGGGATGGTGCACAAAGCGCACAGCACGCGAGGGGCCTAGCTGAGCGCGACGCTGAAGCTCCGGGCAGTGAGGACTCTGCAAGTCCCAGCCTACGCTTCTGGAAAGCCCTGGCCACTGATATCTGCAAATGTTCTAGGCTATTTAAATGTTTGTTAAGTGAATGCATGAGAATTGGGTAGGCACGGTACAAACAGAAGCAGAGACCAAAGGAAAAGCAGGCCAAATATAGATCCTGCTAGAAAGCGTTCATCTTTGCTTCCTGCATAGGCAAAAAACCTGCTACCTAGGCCTGTCCTGCTCTCTCTCACCTGCCAACCCAAGGCAAGCACAGCCCAGAGGGCCTGGCACCAAGACGACTTTGACCTTCACACCTTGAGCCTAATCTTAATCTCAGGGCCCACACTCACTCTCTTACCCCGACTTTAGGCTCTGAGTGCCTTTTTGCATATCCCACCCTTCCCCGCCTCCACCTCCAGTACTTCCCTGGCTGGCCCTCTTCCTTTCTCCACAGAGGGCTCAGGAGGGTCTGATTCCACATGAAGCGGGGCTCTCCTCCCATTCCAGATGGGACTGGGGCGCAGAAGGTGGGGCCCCGGGCCAAGGCTGGGGGCGGGGATGGCGTGGCTGTGTCTGCACCCTCCCACCCCCCCACCCCGCCCCATGGTTTCAAGCCTGGGAGCAGGGCAGGGACAGCGTTTCCCAAATTAATCCACATCTGGGTCCAGGTTATCAGCTTAAATTTCTACCCTCTCTAGGGGCTTCTGAGCAGCCAGACCAACCCTGGGGAGGGACATCTCCTGCAAGGCCCCAGGAGGCATTAGGAGGCCAGAGGCGGGCCTGTCCTAATGCACTTGTCTTTCCTCGGCCAGGTCAAGTGGGGGGGGGGGGATGGGGAGGGGCAGGGAGTGAGGTGTCATTGTCAAGACCGCCCCTGGACGCTGGCCCACGAGGAGCAGGCCCAGGAGGCCTTGGCGGACCTTCCATACAGATGAAGGCAGACAGAAACACAGACGGCTCCCAGTGACAGTCTTGCTTCTGGGAATTTTGGAAATCAAAACTCGTATATTTTTCACAAGAAAAATGAACAGATTTTGGCATCTTCGCTCCAGAAACAGGAACTGACCAAGACAGTGGCCTCTGATTATCACTTCCTCATCTCAGTGCTCAGAAGCTGGTGGGGAATCCCTCAGCTCTTCTGTTTTCTCCCCAGTGTTCTGTGGGTAGCAGCCCGAGGGTTTTAGGGGAGAGAAAGGAAGGGAAAGGAGAAAGGCATAGCAGAGAGGAGGGAGGCAAGGAGGGGAGATATTTTTAAAGTGTGTCCTTGAGGATTGAGGAGGCCGGGAGCCAGATGCGGATGGGGTCGGGGCCAGAGGGCACCTGACGGGAGCTCAGTGTAGCTGTTATTTCCATCTCCTCCTGGAAAGAGCGCCCGCATTCTGTGTCCCTCAGAGTTCACGGTTCTGTGGACCTGTGCCTCATAGTGAAGTACAGCAAACACACTTAGCCATATTACCTCCTATGCATTTATTGAACACCTACTGCATATCCAACAAGTTGCTAGGTACTGAGTGGATAAGAGACAGATTTCTCCCTTGCAGAGCTTAGAGTTGAATAGAAGGAATTGGCATTCCAAAAATAAAGCATTAAGGTAATGAAGCTGAAAATAATTGCCAAGAGAGGAGAAAGAGGCCAGATCAGGTTGGGGTGGAATATGAAAGGCCTTAGGAAGAGGTCACATTTGAAGTGGGCCTTGAGAGGTAGATGGGCATTTGCCAGGTGGAGATGGGGAAGGAGGCCCTTCCACGGCAGAGGAAGTGCATCAGCATAGGTGCGGGGGAGGGAAAGTGTGAGCACATCCAGGACAGTAAGAATGTAGGGCAAAAGCGGGTGCAAAGGAATAATGGGAGAAACAGCTGGAGCGGGAACTGGGTCCACTTTGCAGACGGTCCTGAGTGCCAGGCTGAGGTATGTGGGATTCCTCAGAGGGCCACGAGGCGGCCTTGACTGGCAGTGGCCTGACAAATGCAGCACCACGTGCTGCTGGCAGCTCGGAGAAAGGAGTGAGGCAATGGGGAGGACGGCGGAGAGATGGGGAAGCAGCCAGACCCATCTGCGATAACTCAGCCAGACCATTAAAGTGTTTTCTAGTCCAGGCCCCTGCTATGTGCAGCTGACCTGAAATTGGTCCCACTGAGTAGATCTTTGTCGGTTCAAGGTTTTTGCTGCAAAACTCTGAGCCTCAGTTCTCCTATGGGAGCAAAGTGAGAAGTGAAGGTGGTACCTGTGTTCTTGTGTGGAATGACCAGAGTGGTAGTCCCTGTGGGCAATCAGAGACCTTCCTCTCCTAGACAGGCTGATGGGGGAGTGGGGTACCTGCACCGGCATGGAGAGCATGAGTGGGAGAAATCACAGATGTGGGCTCTGAAAAGGGTGAGACTTTGGGGTAGCCCAGATAGGGGAGAGAGAGAGCCAGTCTCCTGAGGCAGCCAAGGTGGCAAGGGATTGGGGAGGAAGTTCCAGGATCCAGAGGGTCTCTGAATAGACACAGCTGGACCCTCTTCCAGCTCTGTGCCTCTGTCCCTAACAGAGCACTTCTCACGTGGGGCAGGAAGGAACTTTCTCAGCAATAGGCAGAGAGGGTTTATTGGTTGTAATTATTATTATTTAAAAATTTTAAAACAAAATTTATTTTGAAATAATTTCAAACTTAAAGAAAAGTGGCAAGAAGAGTATAAACAACTCTCTTAGCTCCTTAAATCAGATTCTACAATCATTAACATTTACCATTTCCTTCCTTCCCGGCCATTATCGTTATTCCTTTTCTGTTCAATCTGAGAGCAAGTTGCAGACATGATGCCATTCCACCCCTAAATATTTCACTGAGTATATTTCCTCAAAAGCAAGTACACTGTTCTATAACCTGTGTGCAACCCATTCAGATTTCCAGATCCCATTCAAATTTTGCCCACTGTCCAATGTCTCCTTTTCCTTTCTAGGCCAGGATCCAAATCCAGATCGTGCATATAATAAATTTTTTAAAAATAAACTTTATTTCTCTTCCTGGATTGTAAGCTCCTAGAGAGCAGAGGTGGTATTTCCCACAGGTCTTAGTACTTACTAGGCACTGAATAAAAGCCGAAGGAAAGGGTCAGGATCAGATGCCACATTATAAGGAGGGGAAGCCTCATGGGTGACAGCAATGGCTGAGCTTCCTGTTTTATCACACATCCGCCTCCGGATCTTCTATGACTTCTATGAGTGTGACTGAAATCCCACTTCCTGTGAGGTCTTTACTGGTGGGCCACCTTCTCTGTACTTCTTTCCCTGGCTCCCCCCATCTCCCACTTCTCCCATGGGGCATGTTAGCATTTCATGAATACACATTTAAGGAGGATTTCAATTTGCCAGGTTTTGTGCCAGGCATGGGAATACAGTGGTGAATAATGCTAATGATGGAAACAGCTAAACGAATCCCCAGCCCCTACAAGGGCCTCAGGATCTCTCCATGGCCTCATACGGTCTGAGATGGCTACTTGGCTGGAACAGGCAGAATTGTCCTTGCTAGTTATGATTTTGTGGCGCCACCTGCTGGCCATATGTAAACACATGGACACAGTTAACGTGTAAATGTACACAAAGAAATTGACTATTAAAACAGAGGGAGACACACAAAAGTATGTACACACCGTGAAACATACACATGTTCGCAAACAGGCACGCATACATGGAAACACAGACATATAATCACGTACAGAAATTCAAGATCTAGCACAGTACCGTATCTTTGGTAGGAGTCCAATAAATATTTGCTAGTGTATAAAAAAACCCCACCAAATTCTTTAGATCAGTTTTCTTTCAGGCTTATTTTTCACCACCTTTTCTAGCCAGTAAGGTAAGAATGCTCCACTGTCGCTTGTTCCCTGCCCACATTCCTTCCCTTCATCCTATTCTTTCTTTTTAAAAAAATTTTTTATTGAAGTATAGTTGATTTATAATGTTTCAGGTGTACAGCAAAATGATTTGGTTATACGTATAAATCTATTCCTTTTCAGATTCTTTTCCATTATAGATTATTACAAGATATTGAATATAGTTCCCTGTGCTATACAGTAGGTCCTTGTTGTTTATTTATTTTATATATAGTAGTCTGTATCTATTAACCCCGAATTCCAAATTTATCCCTCTCCCCCTTTCCACTTTGGTAACCTTAAGTTTGTTTTCTATGTCTGTGTGTCTATTTCTGTTTTGTAAATAAGTTCATTTGTATCATTTTTTTAGATTCCACATATAAGTGATATCATACGATATTTGCCTTTTTCTTTCTGATTTACTTCACTTAGTATGATAATCTCTAGGTCCATCTATGTTGCTGCAAATGGCATTCTTTCATTCCTTTTTATGGCTGAGTAATATTCCATTGTGTGTGTATATATATTTCTCCGGCTATATGCCCGGGAGTGGGATTGCTAGATCATATGGTAACTCTATCATCCTATTAATTCCTTAAAACCAAATTCAAATGCCATCTTCTCCCTTATCTCTCCAGCTAAGATAATGACTTCCTCTTCTGAACTTTCATAACTTTATGATATTTATCATTTTACTAATTTGCATTTTAGCTATTTGAGGATATGTGTTTTCTCCCTTTCTAGTCTGTAAGCTCCTCAAGGGTAGGATTTGTGTTTGATTCATGTCCGTGTTCCCCCATAGTACCTGGCACATTGCCTTGCACAAAGTTGGGGCTCAGTAAGTATTTGCTGAATGAATGAATAAATGATACAGTCACAGACACAGAGAAAAACAAAGATAATGCACAGAAATGCACATCTATTTACATAAATTTCTCTCTCCTTGCAAAAATGATACATTTACATGAAAGCATAGAAACGTGCATATCTATGACTAAAGCTGTGAGGAGACACATCTCTTAAGTTAAGCACTTTCTCATTTCTGTTTTTATTCTGATCCAGACCTTCTTCCCACTGACTGACAGCAATAGCCTCTTAACTCATCTCTGTTCCTAGTTTTTCCCTTTCTACTTTTCCATTGCTCTCAGCCTGTACCTTCCTAAAGCACCTCTTTGATGATATTATTCCTTAGCTCAAGAATTCCAGAAGTTCTTGCATGATAAAGTCTGGAAAAAGCTAAATACTTTATTTTCTAAAGGGAAAGGAGTCACAGTTATAACCAGTGAAAAGTGAATAGAAGTGGTTTCTTTCTGGGAAAGTTTGTCATGGCCTGTTAAAAAAGACAGTCTTGGCTGGTGCCACCTGTTCTCCTTCCATACTGACTTGAATGTGGTTACAAAGGAGCTGCAGCAGCCATTTTGCAACCATGAAGGAAAGACCAAGTTGTTGTTCCTGACCTCACCGAGCAGCTGAACAAATGCTACTGCTTCTAGATTCCTTGTTTATATGAGAGAAATAAACCTCTGTTTAAGCCACTGCAAGCCATGTTTTTTTGTTAGGACATAATCCTCACTCAAGATTCATGAATATCTCCCTTTCTCTAATTTCCTTAACCTAGTATTTTAAAAACTGAGCCTGAAGGACAGGAAAAAGCAGACATAGGACGAGCAAGGGAAAGAGTTTTCCAAGCGGGAGTAGCAACGTCTACAAGGGTCCTGTGGGAGAGCATTCATGATCTGGCACTGCTTTATCATCCGGCCTTGATTCCCAGTATTCCCAATATTCTTTTCATGGTCACACCCTAGCCCAAGGCTCCATCATTTCTTGCTTAGACACTTCCAATAACTTCCCAGTTTATCTCCTTGCTCCCGCTACTGACCTCCTCTAATCCAGTCTACTTTCCCCCTTGTCATTCTCTTGTTGTAATTTCCTTATCTCTTTCTTAATAATTGCTGCCATTTAAAAACTATATATTTGTTTGTCTTTGTCTCCCCCACTAGACTGAAGATTGCCGAAGGGCAGTTTATGCCCTCTCTGGTGTGGTTCACTTCTTGTATTCGGAGCCTAGCGTAGTGCCTAGTATATGGCAGGTGTGTCAAGAACTGTGAAGGAATCTGAGAATTTACCCTCCTTACAAGTTAACAAGTTAGCTTCATAGCGTTTCATGGATGCTGGCAGAAGACACAAGACTCCCAGGACAGAGACAAAGGATGTTATTACTGAAAACAATAGCAGTGGCTAGAGTATCAGCATTTGCACTGCTTCCTCAAGTCCCAATTCCCGTGGGGCGATGTGAAGAGGTCCAGGTGACACATGCACATGTAGTGGGTTGCATTACAGAAGAGGGACCCTGAGCTTAGGGAACCAGGGTCATTTTCAGTGGGGAGTAAACCTACTTCACCTTCGTAACACTGGACGGTACACAAACCTGCTCTTTGCTCCAGAGGGAAACACTATCTATCTTTCAAGGTCCTTTACTATGCCAACATCTTTGAAAAGAGAGTCAGAAGCAAAGGGAGTTAGTGCCTTCTCTTGCAAGACCTGCAGAAATGGGAGAGACACACGGAAAACGCTTTGATCACGGAGGCTTTCTGCCCGGAGGCTCTTTACAGACCAAGCACAGAGAAGGGGCAACCGCCAACAGAGCCTGGAGGTCTCATTTAGTTGAAATGTCAGCTATTAGAGGTCAGGAAGCCTCAGGCCACTGGAATTTGTGGCACAGAATACTGGAAAGGAGGAAGCTATGCAAAGAAAGAGCTCCAGCAATTTGCATGGGTTCCGTTGAGTTTTGGCTAAATATTAAACCGTGCATGAGTAGGGTAAGACTCCCACCAGGCTCTTCCTATAATTACCAGGAAGCTGCAAGCTGAACAATTTCCAGAGCTAACATCAGGTCGGGAGATGTTAGAGTTCCAACTAGCCAGACTGGAGAGCAGAGAAACATTCTTGAATATGTGGGCATCGAGTAGCTCTCCCAACAGTAGGGTAACACTGGCCCCAGGTTATAAGTACTCTAGAAGGGGTTTTTCATCTTTGGTACTGTTGATATTTTGGGGGGGAGGATAATTCTTTGTTTTTGGGGGGCTTTTCTGTGCATTGCAGGATACTGAACAGCATTCCTGATCTCTAATCATTTGTTGACAGTGGCACCCTCCGGGTTGTAGCAACCAAAAATGTTTTCAGACACTGCCGCTATCCTGGGTTGGGGGTTGGGGGAAAGTTGTATCTGATTTAGAACCACTGCTTTAGACCCACCCTAACAAGCACAAATACAAGACTAGAAAGCATTTAGCGTATCTATAAGTAACTCAACTCTCTGACCTCCCCGGCCCCCATCTCAACATTCTTCAGAGAAAGACAACAAAATTCAGACACCCAACAATGTAACATTTACAATGTCCAGCAGCATCCAGTCCAAAATTATTAGGCATACTAGGATGTAGGAAAAGATGACCCATAATCAGGAGAAAATCAATCATAAAAACCAGAACCATAAATGGCAGAGATTATTGAATTATCATACAAGGACTCTATAAGGGCTATTATAAAGATGTTCAGGCATTTAAAGGAAACATGAACATAATGAGAAGAGAAATATAAAATCAAAAAAAGAACCAGAGTATTATATTTTTCTAGAACTAAAAAATACAATATCCAGAGTAAACAATGCGCTGAATGGGCTCAATAGCACATTGATTAGACATGGTAGAAGAAAATATCTATGAACGTGCAAACATAGCAACTATCCAAACTGGAGCGCCTTAGAGACTCAGTGACATGTGTGACAATATCAGCTGTCCAATAAATATGTAATCAGAGTTCCAGAAAGAGAGAAAAGACGGAATATGGCAGAACTGGAAAAAAAATAATGTCTAAAAACTTTCCAAATTTGATAAAGTTATAAATTCAAATATCCAAGAATCTCAACAAAGCCCAAACTGGATAAGTACAAACAAAACCACACCAAGACACTGCATATCAAATTGTTAGACTCTAATAATGAAGAGAAAAATCGTAAAAGCATCCAGAAGAAAAGGACACATTACAAACAGAGAACAAAGGTAAGAATAAACAGTGAATTCCCCTCAGAAACAACAAAACCCAGAAGACAGGAGAATGATATTTTTAAAATTCTGTAAGAAAAGAATGTCAGCATAGAATTCTATACCCAGCAAAAGATATCCTTCAAAATGAAAGTGAAATAAAGGCATTTTCAAAAAAACAGAAGCTGAAGCAACTTAACCCTGGCAAAAGGTACTACATGAAATGTTAAAGGAAATCCTTCAAACTGAAGGAAAATGATACCAGAAGGAAATGCTGATTAACACAAAGGGGTGAATTACCAAAGCTGACAAAAGAAGAAATTAAAAAATCTGAATAGCTCTATAGCTATTAAAGAAATTGCATATATAATTAGAAACCCTTTCCCAAAGGAAATTCCAAAACACCAGGCTTCCCTGGTGAACATTTACAGAAAACAAACAAACAAACAAAAACAATATGTCACAAACTTTTTCAGAAAATGGAGGAAGAAACACGTTCCAACTCATTTTTATTTTATTATTTTTTTATTTGGCTGCATTGCATCTTTGTTGAGGCATGCGGGATCTTTCGTTGTGGTGTGAGGGCTCTTGCTTGCGGTGCGTGGACTTCTCTCTAGTCGTGGCGCATGGGCTTAGTTGCCCAACCAGGGATCGAACCCGTGTCCCCTGCATTGGAAGGCGGATTCTTGACCACCAGGGAAGTCCCCCAACTCATTTTATTAAAGGAGGGCTTTGCAAGTGTTTTAGGCTGTTTTAGGCGGCTACTGCTGTTCCTCCTCCCCCTCCTCCTCCTCCTTCATCTTCACAATCTTTAAAATTGTAAAAGCCATTCTTAGCTTTCAGGCCAGACAGAAACCGGCCAAAGGCCAGGTTTGTCCTGTGGACCCTAGTTTGCCACCCCCTGGGCTAAAGCATTAGTAAGCCACACTGTTTTTACCAAGGAGTTTTGTGAGGCAGTTGAGAAGAGAGTTGTATCTCACACCAAACAGCAACAACCTAGTAATACTTGTATCAGACATTAAATTTTCAAATATTTGGGGATTTTCCAGGTATCTTTTTGTTATTAGTTTCCAATTTAACTCCATTTTAGTCAGAGAGCATCCTTTGTATAATTTCAAGTCTTTCAAAGTTGTTGAGATTTGCTTTCTGTCCCCCACAAATGGTCTGATTTGGTGAATGTTTCACAAGCACTTGAAAAAAAAGTGAATTCTGCCATTGTTGGTGGAATGTTCTACACATTTCACTAGGTCAAGTTCATTGATGGTGATGCTTAGGTCTTTTATATTCTTAATAATTTTCTACCTGCTTTTTTATAACTTAATTATAGCCTCCAAATATAATTGTGGATTTACCTATTTCTCCTTTCAGTTCTATCAGTTTTTTGTCATGCATTTAGAAGCTCTTATGTATTGATATTTGTTAGGGGCTTAAAAATTTAGGATTATTATGTCTTCTTGGTGAATTGATCCTTTTATCTTTAAGTAACATCCTTCTTTATACTTGGTAATATTTATTGTGTTGAAATTTACTTTGCCTGGTATTAATGCAGTCACTATATTTTTTTTGATTAGTGTTTGCATGGTGTATCTTTTACCATCCTTTTTCCTTTAACCTATTTATATCTTTTTATTGAAAATGGATTTCTTGTAGACAGCATATAATTAGATCTTGCTATTTTATCCTATATGACAATCTCTGTCTTTAAATCTGGTTGTTTAGACCATTCACATGAATCAAGATCTAACATCTTGCTAGCTGTTTCCTATTTACTTGTTATTTGTTCAGTTTTTCCTCTTTTTCTGCCTGCTTTTGGATTGAGAATTGGTTATCATTTGTTTTTCTGTCTCCACTATGGCATCATTATTTACACCTTAAAAATGTTCATGTTGCGCTTGGGTTTAAATTGTACATATTTAATCATAATTTTAGATTGCCCTAGGATTTAAAATATACATATGCAGTTAATCACAGCCTATCTCTAAGGAATATTATACCTCTTCATCTAGATTGTAAGAACCTTACAATAGTACAATCCCAATACTTTTAGGCTATTATCATTTGTTTCACTTTATGCTATAAACCCACAATACTTTACTACTGTTTTTGACTTAGTCAGTTATCTTTTATAATGATTTAAAAAAAAATCCTCTCATATTTACTTCAATTTTAGCTTGTTCTGGAGATCTTAATTTTTTTGTGTAGATCCCAAATTCTGTTTGGTGTTATATTCTTTCTCCTCTTTAAACCTGCTTTAACATTTCTTATAAGGGGGACCTACTGATATTTTATTCTTTCAGCTTTTTTTTGTCTGAAAATTTTAAATTTCTCCTTCATTTTTGAAAACTATTTCACTGTGTATAGATTTCTGGGATGACAGGGTTTTTTTGTTTGTTTGTTTGTTTTTCCTTTCAGCATTTAAAACATGTCACTACTTTCTCTTCTGGCTGGCATGGTCTCTGATGAGATGCCTGCTGTAATTCTTACCTTTGTTTCTCTGTTTATTTATTTTTTATTATTATTTTTAATAATGTTTATTTATTTGGTTGCACTGGGTCTTAGCTGTGGCATGCAAACTCTCAGCTGCACCATGCATGTGGGATCTCGTTCTCTGACCAGGGATCGAACCTGCACCCCCTGCATTGGGAGCGTGGAGTATTAGCCACTGCGCCACCAGGGAAGCCCCTGTCCCTCTGTTTATAAAGCTACCTCTCCTCAGTGGCTCCGCCCTGCAGACTCGGCCTCCCCTCCACCGTCCTGAGCAACTGCGTACAACCCACCAGTTAAACAAAAGGCTATCTCCTTACAGCGTAGTTGGACCCCTGTCCTTTGTCACTTGAGCATCTGTTATTGCCCTTAGTGGTCTGACTCCTGTCACCGCCTGCCCACACCTCCATTCAGGTAGCTTCTAGAGTGTTCCATTCTGTCACACACGCTCACGATAATGTGCCCTCGGCCTCAGGTGGACCCGGTGATGGGATCTGAAGGTTCCCTGCCCACCGTGCTCCAGCCAGGATTGTTCAATGGGCTTCTTACCTTCTCTTTTAGTCCTTCACGTGCATTCCCTGTCAAGGATCCTAGCTTTGTCACCTTCAAACAAACACAGGAGATTAACTGTTATGTTTTTAGTTGTTTTTATTGGAGAAAGGGCTGTATGGGTGTGTTTCAACCTGGCAGAGTTATTCTATTAATCCACCCATTTTTCTTTTATTCTGATTTATCTTATTTTATTTGTATTAATAACAATTTAAGACCCTTTCCATGTATCTAGCCCATCTATTTACAGTAAGTGTCCCCTGGGGAGACTGACTCTATATACATGTGGTAAGAATTGTAGGTCATAAGGATGGAATATTATGGGCCTTCTGGGAGGAACAGTGGAGAAAAATTGGGTACCAATGGTTAGGACCAAAATGGATGAAGAAAGTGGAGGGCAAGGCTGTGGGAAGTCTCTCTCTTGGTGCTGACTGCTCTTGGGGGTGGAGTGGGGTCTTACCCTGAGGTTGGGAAGGATTGAGGTGCAGGGTACTAATTCAGGGTTGCTCCCCAAGGATGCTGTAAGGTGGCATTAGTGGATAGTATTCTATGTCCTTCAACTTTTTGCCCTGGGGGACCTTTTTAAAAAGCTATCAAAGAGAAGGGGCTGTAGTGAAATGGAAAGAATCAGGCCACCTTTTGAAAAATTAATGCAAAGAGACATCCATGCTGGGGAGACTTTTTCCCACCTTGGCAAGAACTGCAGCATTGGAAGCAGTGCTGACATGGGTACCTGGGCACCCGCAGAGAGAGGTATTGTGGGAGCAGAAGGAAATCTTTAATTACCTGTGAACTGCCTAGGCTGCTGCCTATTTGCTGGGAAGCAGCGTTCTGATGAAGGACGCTCATAGATGCTCCCTGTCCTCAAGGGAACACTGCCGGGCATGACAGCTTCGGAATTCCCATATAGAATGGATTAGGGACCTGAGTGGGGAGTGGCAAAAGGACACGCATCTGGCCGTGTTTTGTGAATGCACTGTTTGTGTTCAGGTGGTGTGCGTGCTTATATGGGATGGTCCTGGGGGCACTGCCACTGTTCCACATCCAATTCCAATAATGGAAATGAAACATGTTACATGGAAATATAAGAAAACAAGTACAAAACACATACAAGTATTATTGGTAATTCGATTTACGGGGCAGCTGTGTTCCTGTGCACCAATCCTTTCAGCATTCAATTCTCTCATTACTATTTCATAGGCCTATTGCTCTATGAGGTAGCGAAGGGGATGTTGTTACCCCACATTATAGGGGCTCCACAGTGAAAGCTGGGTAATTAAAGATGCTCCACTAGGATGTAAGCTCCCTAGGACAGGGGTTTTTGCCTAGTGTTTTGTTTGGGACTTTGACCATACAATGTACAGAAATAGGATGGAGGGGGTCAGTTTTAATCAGAACTCACTCACCATTATGTAGAGCAAAGGTACTGTGTGTGTGTGTGTGTGTGTCTGTGTGTGTGTGGAACGGGATTGACCCGCTCTGGACAGTGAAACCTCAGATGATGAGAAATTTTCACATGGAAGCCACTGAATCAAAGCTTTGTTTGTACCACGCTCCCTGTCCTGGACTAGTAGCTTCCCAGGATGAAGGGTTGAGTTCGAAGCCAGGGAGAAGGGGGCGGAGCCCAGCCCAAGGCAGGCAGGGCTGGGTGGCCGTGATGCAGATCAAGACAAGGGCCGTTCAGCACAGGGGCCACGTGGTCTCTATTTTCCTACCTCTTCTTGCTCCACTCCTGAAGCAGTGGGGAAAGCTGGGGCTGATTTCTCTGCTGCTGGGGGCTGGGCTGAAAGCTGGTGGGTAGCTGCTGGCCTCCAAGGCAGTGGAGGCTAGAACCAGGGCGGAAAGCTAGCTTCCTCTCAGTGTATTTCTTCTCTTGGCCACCAGATGGCAACACCTCCCTTTAAACAGAACCAGAGCCGCAGGACTCCACGCAAGATGGTTACTTATTCTGAGGACGTCCAGCTGCCCTGCATTATTTGAGGAGGGCCTTGGCACCCTATCAGGGAGTTATTTGTCCAGTCAGATTTTACTGAGAGCTTACTATGTGCCCAGCCCTGTTGGGGCGGGGTGGAGAGTGAGGGTGTTGCAGCGAACAGGACCCTACAAGATCCACCAAGGCTACTCTTTCCACAGCTCTTAACAGCCTAGCAAGGGAGACCGAAGTTAGGCAAATAATTACAAAACAATGAACTCATTTCATTTGTTCAATGAACTAATTTCAATAGTGTTATCAATGATAGATATAAAGTGCTTCTGAGACCCTATTAAGAGGAAGAATTTTATTTCATCTGGGCTGTCGGGAGAGGCTGCTCTATGAATGAATCATCATGTGTCCTAATAACTCCCACCCCTTCACATACCCTGTTACACCTACTATTATAACCACACCCCGTTATATTCCCATTTTATAGCTAATGAACCCCTCCCCCTCCAAAAAAATACCCCATCCCATCCTATAATTCCATCTCAGACTCCACTGCAGACCTTAGTAACAGACCCTATTCCAACCCCTACACCTCCCTCACATAACCATTAACAAATCCCTTTACAATTCTTTCGCAGTCTCCTCCACATCCTTGTTGTAAATCCCATCACTCATCCCTTTGGAATATCCCATCACTAGCTCTTTTTTAAAAAATTTATTTATTTTATTTATTTATTTTTGGCTGCGTTGGGTCTTCGTTGCTGCGCACTGGCTTTCTCTAGTTGCGGTGAGCAGGGCTACTCTTCGTTGCCGTGCGCGGGCTTCTCATTGCGGTGGCTTCTCTTGTTGCGGAGAATGGGCTCTAGGCTCACGGGCTCAGTAGTTGTGACTTGCAGGCTCTAGAGCGCAGGCTCAGTAGCTGTGGCGCACAGGTTTAGTTGCTCCGCAGCATGTGGGATCTTCCTGGACCAGGGCTCGAACCCGTGTCCCCTGCATTGGCAGGCAGATTCTTAACCACTGCACCACCAGGGAAGCCCCCCCATCACTAACTCTTAAAGAACCCTGGTCTTATTCATCTTTGCATTTCCAAAGCCTCCCAAAGTACAAACAGGTAATATGTTCTTGAAAACACTTGGCAAACCAATGACCAGATGGCTCAATACTCTATCATACACTATCACAGGGCTGTCATGGCTCCTATCACAGAGCCGGGGGTACAGCCCCCAGACTGGAAAGACTCAGGCCTCGGCTGCCTTCTTCCTTTAGGAAAGGGCTGAGATGGGAGTTGCTCATCTCTGGTTGCTCCCCTCCCCCCACCAAACCTCATCAGTCCAGACAAGCTCCCTTCCTCTCTCCCTCCACAAGGTTTGTGTTGCTTGGGCCCAGGTCCCAGTCCTGCAGTCTGATTTGGTGTCTGTCACCCAGACCCATCAGTGGTCACCCTTTTACCTCCTTCTTGGAGCGTATGTAGGTCCTGATTATGGGTCTGCGAACTGTGCCCTTAGTCCACGGCTTCCCCTTCTCTCCTTCTCTGAAGGGCCAGAGAGCACAGAAGGGAGTACCCCAGGGCTGGAAGGGACCTCAGGGAATCATCAACACCCTTCTCTTCCCCCGCTCCCTCTCCTTTCCCTGCCCCCTCCTGTTTATCTAGTCTTTCTTTGGGGAATGTAAACATACGGCAGCATTACTTAGCAGGCAAGAGCTGGAAGAAAACATAAAGACCAAGTCTAACTCCCTCATGTAACAAGTGAGGAAACCAAGGCCTAGAGAGTGGAAGTCACTTGCCCACACGGCGCATGCTCCACGCAAGTGTCCTTCCAGACACCACCCTCTCTGTGCACATTAGCCAAGAAATGCTACTTCCATTAGGAAGGCACGTCCAGTGCAAACCACTCTAGAGATTGCATTTCAAAGATTGATAGACATGGCTTTTGCATTATCTGCTGTTTCATATTAGCTATGCTGTGGCTTCATTCTTTAGTGCTGATATTGGGGGTGGGAGGCATGGGGAGTGGGGGTAGGGAGCCAATTCTGAGACCCTCTCACAGGCTCCAGCCCGCACGACTGGGTCCGAGAAGGACAGGGCAATCCATCCTATATTTTCAGACCGTCAGGAGATTTCATTGTTTAAACAAACATTTCAGCGAAGCCATCCAGCTGGGCAGTGATTTATGGCTCTGGCTGCAGTTTTTCCCCAACAAAGATAAACAATCTTACAACTCTTGGGACTGGGGCTGGGACTCCTGGTTCTAATAAGTTGGAGCCGGCTGGACCACACCAGCCATCGCCTGGTCTGGGGTTTGGTTAGGATCTGTTCGCAATGGTCCTGCGGCTCAGCCACAAACCTGGGGGGACCATGTTGTGTTTGGAAGCTAGAACCATTGCCTCCAGGGCAAGGGAGAGTGGCAGGCAGGAGAGAAATAGCACAGGGTTGGGGCTTCAGGCCCGTCCCCCGCTTCTAGGAGGGCAGTGGTGTTCTGCGTTCTGTGCGGTGATTATTTGGTGGTTTGGTCAACGGCATCTATTCTTCCTTCTTTTGGTCACAGTATGTCAATTCCCTTCTTTTTTTTTTTTCTTTTTAAATTTTAGAATTTTATTTATTTTTTTATACAGCAGGTTCTTATTAGTTATCCATTTTATACATATTAGTGTATATATGTCAATCCCAATCTCCCAATTCAATTTCCTTTTGTGGAACTATTTTAGGCTGTACGCTGTGGCCCGGTGCTCATAGAATCCACCCAGTCTTTGGCTCTGAGAGTGGATATGTGCTCAGGCCCTCCCAAAGCAATGCTGTCCTGTGGTCACAGTCATTGGCTCAAGGGTGGACGTCTAACCCATTAACAGACGGAGAAAGGCAATGAGACATTTGCTGCGGCTGCTAGGAGAGAGGCAGATTCAATTCTCTCTGGACTTGACTTTGAGATGACATGGGAGTACAGTTGACCACTAAGCTGTTGCCGCCATCTTGCCTCTATGGGGGTCACATGGTCCCTGTCTGACAATGGAGTCAGTAAACAGGAAGTGAGGCTGAGGGCTGCTCCTCCACCCAACAAGTCCTTTTTTTGTTTAAGGGTTGGTATTCTTTCATTTCCAACTGAAAGAATGTTAACTAGTACCCACCATCTGACACAGCAGGGAGACTGACTAGGGAAGGCAGCTCCTGCAGCCTCCAGCCCAGCTGTCTGGATGTGGTGGTTTAGCCAGAGGACAGTAACTCCCTCATAATCTACCCCTCTTGCCCGCATCAATCTGATTACTTGTGTCTACAATTTATTTCAACAAGAGGTTAAGGAACTGTGGCAGATGCAGAGATGAGTGAGACACAGCTCACATTTTTCCTATAGTTCTTGGTTTGTTTAAGGCGGCTTGAGATGCACATCTCAAGAGAAGAACAAACAAGGTGCTTTGAGTGTGCAAGGGAAGAAGAGCTCACATCTGATTGTTGGGGACCAGTTGAGACAATGGAGAAGGGGTGTTTGGGATGGGTCTTGAAAGATGACGAGCATTTGGGTAGACAGAGATGGGCAGAAGGCTTTACAGGTAGATGACGTAGTGTGATGGAAATCAGGGAGGAAGGAAAGACTATTTAGGGGAACACTGAAGAGTCGAGTTGGATGGGAGGACAGGAGATATTTAGGGGAATCACCAGCTGGCAAAGGAATTTGGTGTCATCTAGGCAGATGCCTCTAATGAGAAGCTTGTTCTTGGTTCAGTTGGTGATGGGGAGTAATTGAACTCTCTTGAGCAGGGAAGTGCCCTGATTGGAGTTACTCTTGAGGGACTTCGGATAGGAGCAGGAAGAAATTGAATGTGGAAAAGCCACTAAGGGTATATTAGGAGATAACCTTGACTCAACCATAGGACAGGGAGACAGTGAGGGGAGGAAGGGCAGGGAGGGAAAAGCACGGAGTAGTTCTAGTTTCTATTCTTTCATACTTCAAGAACTGTGAGGTTTCTTAAAGCCCAAAAGTTGTAAAAGGAAAGGTTGGTATATTTAACCACATAAAAATGTAAAATTTCTATATGGAAAAAATGCCATAAATAAAGTCAAAAGACAAGGACAAACTGGGGAAAATGTTTGCTACACAAGTGACAGAGGGTTTATTTCCTAAATATATACAAAGAGCTTTCATATTTCAGAAAGAAAAAATAACAAGCAATGAAGAAATGGGCAAAGGACATGAATAGACAGTTCACAGGAAAAAAATTACAATGGTCATTGAATATACGAATATGTAACAATGATAATTAACACATATTGAATTTTGTTTTTATTTACGCATCTAATTTTCACAATAATGGTAGGAGGAATGTATTATTATGATGGTACTCATTTTATTGATGAGGAACCAAAACCATAGAGAGGTTAAGTAAATTACCCAAAGTCACCCAAGCAACTAAGCACCAGAGTTTGTCCTCTCAAGCATTGTGCTACACTACTTGCTCAATGTCACCTATTCTAAAAGAAACCCATTTTAGAACTACACCAAAACATCATTCTTTATATGAAAAGATTGGCAAAGATAAAGAAGTTTGGTGGATGGTTGACAAAACTGGGAGACCAGTACTCCCGCATATTGTTGGTGAAAATGTGAACTGTAATAACCATTTTGGAGGCAGTTTGACAATATCACTATTTTAAATACATATTTGCTTTGACCTAGAAATTCCATTTCTAGCATTTTTCTAACAGACGTACAAAGGGAAACAGATATTTATTGCAGCATGTTCACAATAGCAAAAGATTGGAAGCAAGCTGAATATCCATCAATAGGGGACTTGGTGGATGGATTATGGTACATCCATAAGCTGATAAGAGGAATAAGGTCTATCTATGTGTATGTTATGGAACAATCTCTAACATATGTTATTGAAAAAGGCAAGGAGGAGAACAGGGCATAGACTGTGCACCACCACATACTGCGCATCTCCACATACTCTGGCCAGGGAACAGTGTCTGCCTTTGGGGAAAAGAGCTGGGTGCCTGGGTTAGGGATGAGAGGGGGCAAGTTTTTTCACTGTATATATTTTGGTATTGCTGAAAAACATTTTTAACATGTTCAGGGATCACCTTTTCAAAAATAAAAGTTTACAATAAAAAATAGTACTACTTGAAACAACAACCACAGAAAAAGGTGTGATTTCCATTATTCATCCAAGGTCAAGCTTGTCGACACCCTCATCTCAAAGGCAAAGAGAAGTGGGCTGTGCGGTGGAGGATTGTGCATAGAACTGAAGGACAGGGAGCCAGGGCTTGGGAGTTCAGAGAGCTAGGGAAGAGATATCTTGCCAGGTGGTCATTATTTTAAGATAGGAAACACACAAACTCACTTTTTAAATGTTTCATATATCAGAATTTATCTCCCTGTCCCTTAAAAAAAACACAAAAACTAAAGTCCCTTCTGAAAAATTCTAATCTGTTTCAGATGAACTCAGGATTTTGCCCATGTCTAAGCAGAGTTGCATAGCCAGGGTGGGAGTTAGAGAGACCCAGCGGCCAGGAGTCAGCAAGCCCACCATAAGCTTCTCTTTCCTCCACTCTGGAGGGTTCTTTCACGAGCCCTGCTTTGCCTGCCCTTCACAAGGATGCTCTTTTTTCAAGGCGGCCAGTTTGATAGGCTCTAGGTTGTTCATGGAAGGTCTGAGCTAGGTTGAAGAAATTGGAAGGGGTGAGACATGGAGGAGATTTTAGGGTGGGATGTGGGGACTTTTGGGATATTTGAGAAAGGGAGAAGAAAGAGAAATTGAAAGAAGAGTAGCTGAAGCCCAGACAGCAAGATGGTACAAAAACAAGGATAGGAAGGTGCATTTTATACACAACACTGCAAAGAACATCTCTGTGGATTCCTTTGTGCACTTGTCCAATTCTTTCTTTAGAATAAAAATTTAGAAGTTGAATGACTAGGTCAAAGTTTATGCACATTTAACATTTTGACATGTATCACCAAATTGCACTCCAGTACAATTTTATCAATCTCACCTAGGCGATGTATGGGGTCCCTGTGTCCCCACATCTTTTGCCGGTTTCAGAGAGGTGATAAGAATTTGAGGGAATTCATATCAGACATTCTTATTCTTCTCAGTAAGCTAAGAGGTGAGATCCTGGCCTGAGTTCAGAATGAGGGGCTCAGGGGTAGGACTGGGGCTCGAGGAGAGTGGTGAAGGTGAGAAGGATCAAGGTGAAAACGCTCAGAGCAACTGCTCTAGCAAAAATTAAGCAGTGATTAGGAACAGGTGAAACCTGTTGATAATTTACCAAATTGTGTTTTCCTTAATTGCTTGCTCTTTAGGACTATCTCCTTTGCTCTGGAACTGCTTTAATGAGGATTCCTGTTTTTACTCTTAAAAAGAGAATTGGGTGGATAATTCAATTTAACTATACAAACATTAGTTTGTATAGTTACAAACTGTGTTGTGTCAATTACAGGGCATGCAAAAATGAGTAAGACTTGGGCCCTGGTCCCAAAGCATTCAAGTCCAATAACAGATATAGACCTGGTTGTAAATATTACATTGAAGTATAACAGTGGAATGATGGAAAGAAGAAAATGTTACAGACATGAGACTAACTGCTCCATGCGGCTGAGCAGGGCTGTGAGGGAGGCTTGGAGGGAGGCTAGGTCTGAGCCTGGTTTTAAGCGTGGGTGAAGGAAGTTCTATCACTAAGATTAGGCATAAAAAGACTTACTTAGATGCCTGCCACCTAGCATGCTCTCAATGTGCTCAATCTGTGTTGCAACCAGGGTAGGTTTAATCCTCATGGGTGGCGAGGGAGGTTTTGAGCTGCTTCCCTGTAGGTGTGTGTGGGCTGGTGATGGTAGGGGGAGTTGAGGGCCCAACTTCCTTTTCTTGAGGATTCAGGTGTCCTGGGACATGGTGGGCCTGGGGTGGGGCAGTAACTTGGATGGGGAGAGAGCTGAGAATGGCTCTGGTGCTGGCTGCTGTGGAAAGATGAGGCATTGGTGGGCCATCGGGAAAGACAGCCGAGGGTTCCTGGGGGCTGGTGCTGGTCCCTGGGTGCAGAGTTCTGGGTACAGCAGTTTCTCTCACAGAGGCCCTTTGCTGGCATGATCTTCATCCCATCTGCATGGGCCCCACAGGTCAGGGGCCCACCAGCCTCTCTGTTCTCAAGACCTTCCCTCCTCTCCTTCTCCCTTCACCATTCCAGAGGAATCTTTACTGTTTATCTTTGGAGAGTATAGAGGAAGGGTGGAGAGAAACCCTGCTCTCACTCAAGATGTTTCTCCTAAATATTTTAATCTTGCCCAGACATCAAAGCTTGTATTTTCCTTTTTCTCCCTACACATCCTTCCCTTGAGGCAGAGAGCAGAGAACAGCCCGGCTGCTTGAACCTGAGTTGGGGGCGGGGGTGGCGGTGGGGGGTGAAGGACAGAAGGGAGCTCCTGGGAGCACAAAAATGGGTCATTATCTCCAAAATGTCTCCTGTTGCATTAGAGCTGTTGGCCTTGAGACCAGCACCCACCTGGTAGCCAGCTGAGTGTGCTACTTGCAAGTAATGCAGTAAATGAAAACTGCTTGGGGACCTAGCTTGCAACCAAGATCTCTAAAGTGGCGATTTAGGTTCACAAAACAAACATGAGTATCAGGCTGTGCAGATGGAGCAGGGCCTGGGTTCCACTGCATGCTGTTGTTTTCCCGGGGGGCAGGAGGGGTGGTTGGGAGCAGGCAGGAGATGCGGGTTTGGCACCCCACCTGTGGTTGCCCATCCCAACCTTAGTGCCTTGCGTCTCTGGTTACTTGGTTTTGCCTGCACTGTCTGCCCATTTCAGGGAGGGGTGAAATTTGGGAGAGCTGGTGTTATAAAAAGTGGGGACGTGTGTGGTCACGAGCATCACAGGGAGCGAGTGTCACGTTCGCCTGGATCTCAGACCCCTCTGTGTCCAGTTGAGCTACAGAGAATCCCACCCCTGGCCAAGCTACACCTTTCGTCAGCCTCGGGCTGCGCGCTGACTTGATGTCCTCCTCTACCTGCTGCCCGTGTTGGGGGCTTCAGGGGAGAGTATAGTGTGACCCGCATTATCCTCACAGGGTACAAGAGGACTTCTGGGAGGCGGGAGGTGAGGAGGGAGGGAGAGAAGAAGGGTTGTAAAAAGCCGCTGAGCAGAGAGGAGGGCTGATGAAAGTTACAAATTCTGATAATCTTCCATCTTCAGAACTTTTCATCTGAAGCATGAAATTTAATCAGATGTTTAAAGATCCTGGAGAAACAAATGAAGAAACCCAAGAGCAGAAAACGGAATCCGGGGGCAGGCGCAGCATCTGTATTATTATTATTACAGTGAAGACTGATATTGGATCTGGCTGTGAGATTGGTTTTGGAAACCCTGTTATGTTGCTGGGGTAAACAGGCCCTGGGGAAAAATCGCTTTTCATTTCCTGAGATGGGAAGGGTCGGAACGTGCTGGGAGGAAGTGGTCATGAATCTCAGGATCCGCATCCCCATCAGCCAGTGAGATGTCAGGTTGAAACCAGATGGCAAATATTTCATCACAAAGGACATCCGCCAGGGGGAGGGTATGTCCTGGGTCAGGGGGTCCACGTGTCTGGTGCCAACACAGTGAATGGTGGTCAGTGAATGGTGGTCAGCCTTTCTTGAGCTCCTACTGTGTGCTCAGCCAGTACTGATGTGACACACAACCCAGGCCACTCACATTGTATTCCAAGAGAATGCCGCTCCTTGGAGCATATCCCAGTTATCTATTGTATCACCACAAAACTTAGTTGTTGTTGTTTTTTTTGGCTGCGCTGCACAGCTTGTGGGATCTTAGTTCCCCAACCAGGGATTGAACCCGGGCCCCAGCAGTGAAAGCACCAAGTCCTAACCACTGGACCATCAGGGCATTCCCAAAACTTAGCAGTTTAAAGCAACAATTTATGACTATTTTTCATGGTTCTGTGGGTTGACCAGGCTCAGCTGGGTGGTTCTCGCTGGGGGTTTCCCATATACTTTCGGTCCGATGTCTCAGCGACTGCAGTCCTATGAAGGCTGGTTCACTCACATGGCTGGGAGTTGACCCTGGCTGTCTGCTTGGGGCTCAGCTGGGGGCCATTGACTTACACGTGGTTTCTCTACATGGCTTGGATTTCTCACAGCATGATAGCTGGGTTCTGAGAGGGAGTATCCTAAGAGCAAGTGTTCAAGAGGGTCAGGAAGAGCTCGCAAGGCTTCTTATGACCTAGTCATGGAGGTACAAGAATGTCATTTCCATTGCGTTGGTCAAGTCCGTTCAAGGGACAGGACTTAGATGCCACCTCATGATGTGGGAGTGGGATGTGGGCAGAGGGAAGTGAGGTGTTGATGGTGGCATCTTTGGAGGCAAGCTACCACTCACACCACATGGGCTCAGGGCAGGCTCCGTGGGTGTGCGACCAGGGCAGTGGCATGGGGCCCTCACACTTAGAAGCGTTCTGTGCTTGGTTCAATGCTCTGTTGTCATCATCTTGAAATATTTAATAATTTTAACAAGGAGCGCTATATTTTCATTTCGCACTGGGCCTTTGCAAATCAGATAGCTGGTCCCCCGCAGGATCCATTGTGAAGGATTTGTGCAGCATGGTAAGATGGGGGACCTGGGCTGGACTCTGTGCTCTGCAGTTGGAACTCCTGCCTGCAGAGAACTTGCAGACCATCTGAGGACACAAGAAACACAGATGCACTAAAACTAGCCAACGACAATGTCTGAGCAGAAGTTAGGCTGTGATTGCCAAAGGAGGGCCCAGGTGGGGTGGGAGGATCCTTGCATGTTGTCTTGGGCTCATATTCAGACTTGAAATCCATGCTGGGCAAACCCTTCCTTTTCTGGGGCCAGAAAAGCATCTAGGAATCTTAGAAATGTTCTTTTCCTCTCCCCACTCTACCTCTTCCTTCACTCTTATTCCCAGGACCCTTGTGCTGAAGGCTTCTACAGAGGGGCTTCCATTTCACGCTCTGGGGTGCAGGTAGGAGGGAAAGGGGGATGTAGAAGTGCATGCACTTAATGCCCAGCTCAGGCTGAAGATCTTGAGTGAGTCACTGGAAGAGGCCTGAAGGAAGCTGGGCCAAAGGTGGTCTGGGTTTGGGGGAGGGGATGAGGGACGGGAGAAGGCGGCTCTCTGATCTCCTCTAAGGAGTGCTGAGTGCCCTGGTACCCTGGACAGTGCCTCCCTCCTAGTCCCCAGCCAGATCCCTTACCATTCCCCAAGGCACAGACCATGCCCTTTTCCACAAAAGAAATGGCTCAAAGGGCCTGGGACCCAGCCCAGCCCCGAGCTAGGGCACAAAGCCAGATGGCTTCTGAGGGAGGCCACCCTTTCTTTACAAACGGTGTTCAGTTTCCTTCAGCGGTCTCTCCCGCTGTGACGAATGTACAGAATAACCTGATTGTGCACATTGACAGGGCATCAAGGCAGCTGACCCATTTCCATCTTTGTGCGGCGAGAGGACTAAGGAGGATGCAGCTTCTTGGGGAGCTGGTTCTAACATTTCTCAAAAACTGTTGCCACTGGCCCATCCAAGGCCTGGTGGGTCATCATTCTTGGCCTGTGCTGGCCCATCGCCTATGTGCTCTCAGACTGTCCTTTGTGGGCTGCTCTGCAGGGACTATGGTTCCCAGGCTCTTTGCCCTTTGGCTTCCAGGTGAGCTCACCCAGTGGGGGGCCTGGCAGCAGGTTAGAAGGTGGTTAAGAGGGGGAAAGTTGGGATATTTCTTTCTCTTTGCTTCCTAAGGTGTCTTTAGCAGAAGCTGGATCTCTTTATGGCTCTGGCTCACATCAGACGACCCCTCATTCTGTGGTTGTGATTCCCATGGGATAGCCCAGGCTTTGGACTCTGGTGACCTCACTTTCTCTCTTTCCTCTCTTTCTCCAGCCCTGGGGCAGAAATGGCTCCCTGCTGTCACTCACGTCTGGATTGGTTTAGCATCCCTGTCTGGTTTCTTAGCTCTTCCATCACCTGTGTAACCTCTTCTCTCTATCAAATTTCCTCTGACTGACATCACTGGTCATCTGCCTTTTATGTATCCAGGAAGCCCTGGAGGTGGGAAGGGTCCTGTGACCCTGGCTCCAGATGGAGTCTGCAAGCCCAGCTCCAGATGGATCTGAATGTTATGCACACCAGTAGCTGCAC